>NC_062567.1:108195108-109409275 GCF_022837055.1 Prionailurus viverrinus | reverse complement strand
TTTATAGCCAACAATTGAATGGGCCACCTGAAAAAGATACTGAAAGACCATGCTTTTATTCACTTTTGCCACGCATTGGCTTTTATGATCAAAAAAGCATACTCTGTTCTTTAATGGGGGCTTCATTGCTGCTAAATGAGGCTGGAGGCTATCAGGGTGTATTGCTTTTGACATTGTTATATATCAATGAGTACTGAAATTGTGATTATTTGTAAGACACTATGTTAAATGTTTTGAAAGAAGTAAGAAATGGATAGGACATGGCAGCCCTTAGGTTATGGACGATCTAATAGGGACACCCACACGGACATAAATAACTGCCTTACAAGGCAGAGTGGAGGAAGTGTCATGAGTGCATTTGGTTAGAATTTTTTTGGCTGCAAATAACAGATACCCAAGTTAAATTAACGAAACAGTAAGGAAATGTAGTGTAATGCGAAAGAGGGTGTACAGAGTTAGGGCAGACTGTAGGGGCTCAACCATGTCATCAGGGATACAGTTCCTCCCATCTCTCCAAGCTGCCAGTCACAGCACTGGTTCATCCTCAGGCTGGTGGCCTTGCCGAAAAAGGGCTGCCAACAGCAATTAGAGCAACACGCTCCTTTGTTCACATCCAGCAGGAGAGAAAGACAGAGTTCTTTCGCCAAAATCTCTTTCCTTGCATTGCATTGGCCATGTCTGAGCTCATGGCTGAAAGGAGAGATGGTTTACCTTTGTTGACTTAAACCATTCACGGAGTAGAAGAGAGGCTGAGAAGCTGAGCACCGTGTCCACTCAGGTGTGGTAAAGGAACTAGACCTGAGGCAGATCCCACCAGTCACAGAACTGGGTAGCTTCCTTAGGGTTTGGTGGGTTATCCTGAGGCTCAGAATTGCCAGCAATGGAAGGCAACAGGCAATGCTTAGTACGGGAAAAATGTGTTTAAAGCCTGTAAGAGATGATTCATTATGCCTCCATGACATTTCTAAATTTGGGTAAGAGGAATACCTCAGTATTCTCCCTTTCTCCCAAAGTCAGATAATCATTCTAAAGTGGTTGCCAAGCATTTCTTAAACTGATATTTCTAGCTCCTTCCAAAACAGTCTGTCACTAAACTCACCCACTCTACATAAGAGGGGGAGAAGGAGCAGTTGCAGTGATAATACTTTTTATAGAGATGCTAATTCTTCAGTTTTGTAAGCTTTTGAAGGGTAATAAGATGCTTTCAATCTTATAATGCCTCTTATTGGTGGGCACCCTGCCCTATTCAGAGTTTATATCTGGTCCTTTGCACTTAATTGTAAGATTGTTTTTTTTTTTCATTTTTTAAATTTTTAGTATTTACAATATGCCATGTGCTGGTATAAGCTCATTACAGGTGTTATAAGCTCATTACATGTAAAAATTCATTTAATTTTCATAGCAACCCTAAAATTTGAATTATTATTATCCTCACTTTACAAGTGAGAAAACCGGGCTGTAGAGACATTGAGTAACTAATGTTAGACCACTGGGCAATCAGTGGCAGAGTTGTGACTTGAACCTAGGCTATCAAGGTCCAAAGTCTGTATTCTTACCCACAATGACAGAATTAATTACTCATAAGCTATCAAATTTCTGCACCAAAAAAGAAGTAAAACTTTAATGATTGGTCCAGACATACCTTAGGCACTGACAAAAAGTCTCCATTTTTGACTACCTTCAAATTGGGGGATCTCTCGTTCACATTTAGTCTTTCACTTATCTGCTCATCCAACACATGCATTGATCACTCACCATGTGTTAGTCACGATGGTGAGCACCTGAAGCTTACAGTCTAGTGGAAGATCCAGAAAAATCAAGTACAATATAGTAAGAGCTATACAAGATGGGATGACAGCACAGAAGTCAATCTCGGGGCTCAGAAAAGGCACATGGCCAGTAACAGTTAAGATACATATTGCAGAATGAGTTAGCTAGGTGTTATGGAGAAGATAGGACCAAAAGGAGGTGACTGTGATCAGTGAGTGAGGGCTATAGCAGGACATGAGACACCTAAAAAGGGCTGTGCTAAAGAGCTTGAACTGTACCGTAAGATTAGTGAGTATAACCAGAGGGATTATCAGAAAACAGAAAACAAATATTCAAATAAGTCAATAATTAGAAGGACAGTATTGTTTCTGAGAAAAGTTAGAAGAGAAAAGGAATTAACATTTGTTGAACACCTAATGTATAATGCTTTGGGCATGCTGTATAGTAAGACCTTCTAGGGTTTAATTTCCCCCATGATAGAGCTCAGAGAAATTAGGTAACCTGCCTATGGTCTCAGAGAAGACCTAGAATTTGAACTTGTGTCTGATTCCAAAACCAATACATTTTTCCACTGTCCACTGTGAATACTCCCAAGCTCCTCTAAGTCAAAGACCAAAAAGGGGAAAAAACTCCTTTATACAAACCCTCATTCATCCTATGAAATGATATCCTCTTTAAATAATAATAATAGCCACACATAAAAGAATGATATATCACTCTGAGGAATTTCTCTTCTCTCTGATCTTTTAATGATAGGCAGCAGAGAATAAACATCTGAATATATGAGAAAAAGATATTAAGAAAGCACACACACACACACACACACACAAAACAAAATAAACAAACAAACAAAACACCTGATATTCAACCAGGTTAGAAACATGATCACCACTGAGAGCATCTTCTCTGCTTCCCCTAGAAAAGAAAAAAAGAAGCTCCCCACCACCACCACCATAATGTCCCCAGAGAGAGCATAAAGTTCCTGGCGTTTCCTTGAATTGCTCAGCACATCATTTTTGTATTTGCAAAGAAGTACACTAACCCTAAAAAATGTGAGATCCATTCCTACTTCTGACAGGGTGACCCCGCATGCTTCCACTTCTAGCTGGACAGCAGGCTTCGGGAGAAGAATGCTCATCATTTGCTAAGGCTAAGTCTTTGTTTGTTATGTTCCCATGAATAACTTATAGCTGTGTGTCCTCACGAACAACAGCCTTGACACAGCTGACGTGACAGCATCATACACCGATTCCCGATCCACCCTCCCAGGAGAAAATGGAATATTTGCTCGTTTCACATTTCACCAAGACAGGCTCTTCAACTATTTATAAGCTGAATAGAAATTTCCACTACTTCAGCTGACACAACTGGCTATACCTAACAAGTGGTAAGGAATCCAGCTGGAGCCTTTGAGAGGTCAGCTTTGGCAAACCCAGTAGTGGCAGGGGAAGGGGACAAGGTCTGCACCAAGGGAGTTTCTCCTCCAGCAGACACCCTCTCATTTATTCTTCTGTACCACCACTACGGTAAGACCCCAAGTTTACAGCTTATCTAGAATGGATTTTGCTAATAACTTTTCACAAGCGTGCATGTAGGTAAGTGCCTGTGCCTTATCAATACTTTTGAAGGACTTGTTGAAATTGACACCAATCAGTATCACAGCGTCCTTCGTCTTATAGAATATGAGCTGTCACTTCTAATTCAGTCCTATTCGGTTCAAAACAGATTAATTAAGGACCTTCAGTGTATTGGTTCTGGGAATTTAAGGATTAATAAAATTGAGTCCTTGCGCTTCAGAGGCTTAAAACCTAGTAGAGGAGCAGACAAGCAGGAAATAATGACTGAAATAACTGCTCTGCCCCAGGAAACCCCAATGGACAGAAGAGGTCACTTAACGAAAGCTAGAAGATTATTTTATTGGTAACACATGCAGACTCAATACTGTATACATTCCTCATCTTATTTAACCCTTACAACAATTTTCCCTGAGGGTAGTCCTATGATGAAACTCAGTTTTCAGGTCAGGAAACCCAGGCTCAGCGATGTGAAGTTACTTGCTTGGTCTGACAAAGCAAGTGGTATATATAAAATTCAAACAGCCCAGTCTAACCACAAAGACCATGCACATATAAAATCATGTTGCCTCTCCACAGCAATTTGATGGAGTTTAATATTCTTGATCATATGCATTTATTATTCAGGAAATATTTTCTAGATGTCTACTGTGTTCAAGGCACTGAAAGAGATGCAAACAATACTAAGGGGTGGTTCTGAACTTCCGGCACTTGCTTTTGATAATCATCATAGGCAAAGAGTCTTAGATAAAATGAGTCAGTCGGTGTTTCTGGAAACATTTGTAGAATATGCGTATGTACCAGGCACCATGCTTTGTTCTGAAAAAATGGAGTGATCTTAAAAGAAAGGAAATGTCTCTGTCCTCCTGGAAAATAGGCAGATAAACACGCATTACATTGAAGGTGATAAAGACTGAAGAAAAATCAAGTTGGGCAAGAGTGAGGAACGGAGGGGACAACTGGCATTTTGAATCAGCTGAGGAGTAAAGCTTCTCTGAGAACTAAAGGAGGAAACCTGAATAAGGGGAAGAAATTAGTTATGTGATCATCTGTGTAAAGACTATGTATAGCTAAGTAGAAGCAACAGCAAGTGCAAGGGTTCCAAGGTGGTGAAATATTTAGAGTGTACCAAAAATGTCAACAGGCCAGATCATGATGAAAGAGACTGAGAGCAATAGATGGGTGGAAAGTCAAAGGATAGATCCTTCAGGACCTGCCATCAGTGTACAGGGTTCCCATTTTCTTGGCAAGGCAAAGGGAAACCACTGGAGAACACCGAATAGGGGGGTGATGTGCTCTGATTAACTGTGTAACCTCAGTCTGGCCACCGTGTGGAGAGCTGATTATGGGAACACATGAGTAGAAACAAGAAGACCAATTAGAAGACTATTACACAAGCCTAAATTTGAGATGGTGGTGGGTTAAAGCAGGAAAAGCAGAGGTTGTCAGATTTGGGGTGTATTTTTCATGGTAGTGCTGACAGACCAGATCAGATGTGGGCTGCAAGGAAAGAGAAAAGAGTGAATGCGCTTAAATTCTTGGAGCAGTGCCTGGAACAGCGTTTGTACTCAATATGTGGAAATTCAGTTCCCTTCTCTCAGGACCCAACACAATTTACTTGGGGGAAATAAGTCATGTACATAACTAATTATACACAGAATCTATTAGATGGGCTATAACATAAGTCTAACCTCATGGCCACAACCCCACCATGAGCAAGTAGGTTATATATCTTACCTCACTTGGTTTGATCAGACTAGTAGGTAGCCTCATTTGGGTTCAAATAAATCAAGAGGGAGATTTACTAAAAGAATTCTTGTTTTATTAAGTATAGGGGAGCTCCTATTCTTGGTGAAATTATTTGTTACGACTATAGGTAGAACACAGTTCTTTTTTTTTTTTTTTTAATTTTTTTTCAACGTTTCTTTATTTTTGGGACAGAGAGAGACAGAGCATGAACGGGGGAGGGGCAGAGAGAGAGGGAGACACAGAATCGGAAACAGACTCCAGGCTCTGAGCCATCAGCCCAGAGCCCGACGCGGGGCTCGAACTCACGGACCGCGAGATCGTGACCTGAGCTGAAGTCGGCCGCTTAACCGACTGAGCCACCCAGGCGCCCCAGAACACAGTTCTTTTTATTGTAAAACTTAAATATTGCTTTGCAAGACAAGCCTTCCATGGAACCCTCCACCCCCAAGCCAGGACAGGTCTCCTTGCTACGGCCTCTCCACACACTTGTATCTTTCAGTCACAGATCTTGTCAGTTTGTACTCAGTTAAACTTGGCCCAGACCCACTGCCATTCCATCCTTCTTAACTTTGTAACATTTGCAAAAAAACAAAAAACAAAAAACAAAAAACAGTAGGTATTCAAAAATGTTGTGGGAAAAATGAATCAACACTCCCATGTTCATTGCAACAGTATTCACAATAGCCAAGATGTGGAAACAACAAACTAATATCCATTGACAGATGAATGGGTAAAGAAAATGTGGCATATACGTGCAATGGAATACTATTTAGCCTTGAAAACAAGAAGGAAATTCTGTAATATGCTAAAACATGGATAAAACTTAAGAACATTACACTAAGTGAAATAAGCCAGTCACAGAAAGGCAAATGCTATATGATTTCACTTACATAAGTCATCTAAAACAGTCAAATTTATAAAATCACGGAGTGGAATAATCATTGGCAAGGGCCAGGAAGAGGAAAAATGAAGAGTTACTACTAATCAACAGGCATAAAACTTCTGTTGAGCAAGGTGAATAAACTCTAGAGATCTTCTGTGCAACATTGCACCTATATTAATAACTATGTATTTTACACTTAATTTGCTGAAAGGATAGATCTCATATGAAGTGTTCTTATGACAATAAAGTAATTTCTAACCACAATAAAAAATATGTTTAAAAATACATTTGATTCTTAAAGCAAGAGCAAATGACCTATGAAGGAAAAATGGAATAACATTTAATAAGCTATGGGTACTTAATTCAATTTTTAAAATTCTATTTATAATCACTAATAGAATAATTATATTATTATATATATAATTACTGGTAATACACAGGATTTTGCTTCAGTAGAACCAGAACTGCCATGGAAAAATTGCTTCTTATAAGCCACCTAGGACGTTAAGCCATGATAAAAGTTTATGGTTTCATATCAGGGCTTGTAAGATGTATTTGAGATTGACTGGGTATTGATTGAGAATAAGTGGCCTGTATAGCTAGATACAAATGAAATGTGTCTCACCTGGATTATAGCAATAACCTCATAAATATTCTCATTGCTTCAAATTTGCCCTCTCATAGAAAATTTTTCAATAAGACAGACTGATTCCTTTAAAATAAAAGTCACTATGTCTACATCTCTCAGAATAAATGCTAATATCCTTATAATGACTACAACATTTTTTAGTGGTCAAAGGCCTGGAAGGAAGATAGGTAGCAAAATTAAGCTGGTAATAGAGAGGAGATCAATAAAGAAACTATTTACAAATGTGAGGGGGAGGGTTAAAAAAGAATCAATTACAGATAGTGCACTACCCCGAGGCTAGCAACAGAGGGGAGCTATTACCATTCTTAGTCCTAATGGAGCAGGAGAAGAGGAGAAAACAGTTACCAGGGGAGTAGCTTCATGGAGATGGCTTCCTGACAAGAGCTTTGGCCTTCCGTAAAAGGGTAAAGTTCAGCAAGGGGAAAGCCAGGGAACAAATTTCCTGACCTTACTATTCTCCAACCCTCAGACTTCCTGTCTGTAACTCACATTGGCTAACCCCCACTGGAAGCTGGTAGGCAGAAGAACTTGTTGATATAGTCCATACCTGTCGGTCCGCTGAGGCACTGAACAGGGTGGAAAGAGAACAGAATGGATCCAGAGAAGCAAATGGAAAATGCTAGGCTAATGCCCTATGTGACCTGCCCTTGCCTGTTCTTTGTTCCTTCTACTGTCACTCTAGCCTCCTCGATATATCCTGACACTCCAGGCGCTGTACAACTTTTGCATTTTTGTAGTTTCTGTTTCCTCTGTGTGGAACACTTTTTCTCTAGATACTGACATAGCTCACTCCCTCACTTACTTCAAGCTCAGTTGTCACCTTCTCTATGCAATCCACCTGAAAAGCATATTTAAAACTACAAACCGCCTCCTCCAACATACCAATCTCCTTAACCCCCTTCTACTTTTTTTCTTTTCCCCATTGTATTTATCACATACTGTATTACATAGGATATAGGATAACATACTGCATTACTTAATTTTTTATCACATCTGTTGTTAATTGTCAGCCTCCCCAACTTTTTCACCAGAACATAAGCTCCAAGGAAATTACCTTTGCTGTGTTTTTTTAATTGATATAGTCTAGTGCCTAGAAATAGTGCAAAATTCATAAACAGAGGGAAATAATCATCTTCAGTACAGTATTCAAATGATCTCATACATAGCATGTTGAATTTTGCTTAGGAAGTTAGGCAGAATAGGTATATGAAAAACAAAGAGCCCTGTTCCTTTCCCCACTCTCAAGAGATAGATTAAGGTTGAGATTAAGTCTGACCAAATATTGAATGAATTTCTGTCCCTCAATAAGGACCTGCACATAAAACTGTACCTGAGCGGGCACTCATTCTTTGACAGCTCATTAAACTAATTCGGTAAATGAGGTGAGCCAAAGGCTATGTTTTCTTGAGTCTGATCTCTTCCAGCAAAGATGTATGGAACCATATGAAACCCTGATGATAGCCTCTAAAATCACTAATAATCCTCAGAAAAGAATACAGTGAAATCACTGTCGAGGAGGTACTCAGTTGTGCCAGAGGAGAAATAAAATCACATCTAGTATTAAAAAAAAAAAAACTTTAAAAATTGAAAGACCAACGGCCCTTGATATGATCGTATTTTTGTAAGTCTTCAGTCTACACGTGACCAGGATGAAATGATTTAGGACCAAAATAAAATGTTTATCCCCTAAGTGAATAAAAAAAGGTACAGTGCACCAAATATATATTATTAAACAATGAGTACGTAAAAAATATCTTTGTAAGGTCAATTATGTGGCTAATGAACTTATGAGAGTAATAAAACTGAGGATAACAGAACTACAGTAAGGAAAGTACTTTCTAATCAGGCTTCTCACAAATTTAAACCAGGTTAGAAGATAAGTAATGATCTCATCTTCCCCATCAGTTCTTCCCCCACAAAGCAGGGAACTCAAGAGCTGTGCAGATGTACAAAGCCTCTAGAGTTCTTAAAATGAAGGCATTTTTTATAGTGGCATTAATAGCCATAAAAGCTTTGCCAATAGTATTTACGTGCATCATGGTAGCATTTTTAAATGTTAGTTCAGCCTCTAATAAGAAATTATAAGTGCACAGTATATAAAAGCAGAGAATTGCTCTTCTTGAAATATCTCATTTATCTGCAAGCCAAAGGAAAAAGCTTCTCTTTAGAGATAGTATCACAATATTCCATTTAAAATCACCTGAAATGACAAAGGGAAGATCTAACTGGGGAGTCACTGACCTCATAATAGGAAGGAACTTCCTTTAAACTCCCCATTAAAGGAATATTTTTAAAGTAGGTTAGGTATATCCTTGAAACAAGAAAGTCTCTTCAGATGTCTAGTTTTTGTTCCCTTCAGGCTATTGTGCCATTCAGCCACTTTATCCAATTCACAGGGGTCTTGGCTTCTGAGAGGTGATATGGTTAGATAAAGGGTTGCTTCTGTAGATCTTTGCCTCCATACATTTCCACCTCAGGCAGTTCTTTTACAAACTCATTCCTTGGATAAAGATGTAGAGAATCAACCCAGAAAATACAAGGTGCCTTGAAATTAGATGTTTTCTTTTCTTTTTTTCTAACATTGTAAACTAGACAATGATTTCATACATGTGTGAACATCAAGAACTATGGCTGTGGCTCATCAAGGTCAGACAATTTAATCTTAGTAAGCTGCTAGGTAGCTAAGGAAGTCATAAGAAGAGGAAGATTTATCTTTGACATATATGCATTGAATCAGGCAAGTCAAAATTTCACTTGATTTGGTGTCAATAGAAAGAGAAAACAAAATCAAATATTGATCCATATAAACTGCTAGAAATTAGATTTTTTTTCCCCTGTTTTTAGAGAATTAGCCTAGTAGACTCCTTCCAGCACAGGAGTGGGGGGAAATACCTGGATCTCAATGTTTAATTGCACTTTGACCAACTGGAAGTAAATGTGTTTATTTGGAGATATTTTTCAGTTTCATTTTTCTGTCACTTTGATTTGTATTATGATGCTGAGGGATTTAAATTGTGAGCCACAGGAACCTTGAATTTGGATACCTTAGGTTTTATAGAAAACTTGAACCACTCTTCCAAAAAGGGTTTTATTAGATGTATGCAATATTTTCATAGACATGTATGGAAATAAGCACTACTAAAGGTAAAGATCACTTTTTAAAATTTTTTTTTGAATATTTTTGAGAGAGGCAGAGACAGTGCATGGGTGGGGAGAGGCAGAGAGAGACTGAGACACAGAATCCAAAGCAGGCTCCAGGCTCTGAGCTGTCAGCACAGAGCCTGACACAGGGCTCAAACTCAGAAGCAGTGAAATCATGACCGGAGCCGAAGTCAGATGTTTAACCGACTGAGCCACCCAGGCACCCCAAGATTACTTCTGACCTAAGGAGAAATGTTACTCAATGGGAAAAGTAAATGCAATTAACTAGCTAAGCTACGACAATTAAAATACAAGTTCCATGCGGACAGAATTAATGTCGGCCATGTTTACCATTGTATTCCTAATGCCTGGCACAATGTTTGGCCCTTTGTAGAGGCTCAGAAAGTAATGTTTATCAAGTAAGTGAATAGTACAATAGATAAATGAATATGTAGTCTTCCAAGTCCAAATGAAATATCTCCAGAAGTCTTCCCAGAAGGCACTGATAGATGAAACTCTCCTTAAAGAACAACTATTTCCCTTTGCTCTTCACGTGCTTTCATCAAGAATCTGCACAGACCATAATTAGTTTTCCTAAATTGTCGTACTCACAAAGATAGTAATTTATAAATGATTACAAAGTAGTAAATTAGCTTTCTGACATAGATTAGTCCTTTGCTCCATGAGATGTGGGTTCTATTAACCAGTTTTCCTAGAGTTTCTTCAAAGATTTGACCATGTAGGTTCTTACACTCAAGGGAATTTTATGATTTCAGGCAGCAGCCAATGGGGCTTGTGGTAAGTAGCCATCCCACTGTACAGTACGATCTTTGCCCTGTAAAGAAACATACTTTATACCTTGTGGACACCACTTTCATCAAGAAAGAAATGCCCATCATGATTTTAGTGCTCTGATACATTTAGGGAACTGTGGTCATCTCTTGTTTCTCTAAATTCCACTGTATAAGGCCTTGATGAATGTATATATCTGACCATCAGTAAGCGTCAATTTTATGTCATCTCTACAATCTTCTTTAAAGTGACATTGTTCTAGGGAAGACAGTAAGGGTGACAGTTTTTTTTTTCATCATAAATCCCCATTGAAACCTACCCTAGTTGCAGGTGTGTATGCATGCAAGCACTTGTTATTTTGCTCAACCAATATATTTGATATGCATATAGATAATTAGTTTCTTTTATGTTTATCAAGCACACTGAGGTGCAGAGGGTGTTGCTTAGTGACAGTTAATTTGATAAATTTCAGTTAACTGTGTTAGTCTGCTCAGGCCACCATAACAAAATACCACAGACATGGTGGCTTTGACAACAGATTTATTTTCTGACAGCTCTGGAGGCTGCAGGTCCAAGGTCAAGGTTCCAGCAGGGCTGATCTTCTCCGAGGCTTCTCTGTCTTGCTTGCAGATGGACACCCTCTTGCTACTGGCTCTTCACATGGTCATCCCTCTGTACCTGTGCATCCCTGGTGTTTCTTTTATGTGTTCAAATTTCCTCTTCTTACAAGTTCATCAAAGTGGACTAGGGCCCACCCAAATAGCCTGATTTTTAATTTAATCACTCCCTTTAAAGACCCTATCTCCAAATACAATCAAGTCCTGGGGTTGAAGCTTCAGAATTTGAATTGTGGAGAGGCACAATTCAGCTCATCATACTCACTTAATGCCATATTAACACAGGACCATATATAGTATTTATTGGAGAAGTAGGCTTGGAAAAGTAGCCGTAGAGATACAAAGCAGGATCATATCTGTATTACGTAGGTAAGAGGGTAGAAATTAATGAAGGCAGACATGGTGGGATGAAAGGTTGGAATTGGAAAAAAGTAACCATTGAAGACAAAGGTAGCTCTACCTTAAATATCGTAGTGATCTCCAAAAGAACACTAGATCAACAAATGTGGATGGTTCTACCTCAGTCTTGTATAAACCAGACCCTTTCCTGAGTAGAAATGGATTTACCACAAAACTAATGAAATTCAACTTCAGCACCCCTCAAAGCTCTTTGCAGAGCCATTGATCTAATTTTGTAATTATAAATTTGTACTCTGTTTCCTTAGAGGACTTTGGACTCCAAATAACCTGCATCTGTCCCCGATTACAAGTAATTTCAGCCATTTTCAGAGGCATTTAGGACATTTCTTGGGCTAAATACTTAGAAATGGGTATTTACTTGGAACAAATGATAACTTCTATTTATTATACAAATTGTGACTTTTGAATAATAATCTTTCATTGCAATAGCAGTTACTGCAACATACATTTTTGTGAAATTGAATTTTCTTTTTTTTAATGTGAAATTTATTGTCAAATTGGTTTCCATACAACACCCAGTGCTCATCCCAACAGGTGCCCTCCTCAAATGACCATCACCCACTTTCCCCTCCCTCCCACCCCCCATCAACCCTCAGTTTATTCTCAGTTTTTAAGAGTCTCTTATTTCAACCAAATTTCAGACCATAGGTGCTCAGAAACATCCTGGTAAAGTACTGGTCTCTGTGTGTGTGTCTCTTTCTCTCTTCCTTTCTCTCTTTTAGACACACACACACACACACACACACACACACACATATACACACACTCCATACACACATTTATTTTTGTGCCAGCAATCAGAACTGGGCAACTAAACTGTTCAATTAATTTAAAAAGTAAATTGTGTATGTTGTAGTTGAAAATATATGTGTGAAGTCTTCCCATTTTCCTTTCATGGAGAGCCATCCTTCTCCCATTTTTTCTCCTAGCTTCCTGAGTGTGCATGTATCTAAAGCCCAGCCAGTGTGACATTTTCTAATTTTGACATTAGCCACAAAACGATTTCTTACTTTCTCTGAAAAAAAGAGGATAAACATCTTAAATGATGCAAAATGTTATTGCAGAGTAGACCTTTCCAGAGGCATTACACATGGTGAGAATCAGTTTCATACTGTTCCCTTTAGAAGATTTCTACATTTCATTTTTTAGTTTTGTACATAGTTCTTCCTAGGAACAACCCTGCAATTTAAGACAGAAAGGTGCCTCTTAGTTGAAAAGCAAAAATAGGAAGTGAGATGAGATCGGTGAAGCAAGACAGTTCAATTTGCCTAACAAAGCAAAATTCCCGAATCAAGTTACTCTTAAAGCACTGTAATCAGCCATGTTTCTTAAAATGCCTGGGTTATATCTAGCCCCACTCACACTATGGTAATTATCAGCTGCCACCACGCAGAAGTGCTGCATTCCCTGCTACTTTTTTTTTCCAAAATGTCAGCTTGTAATCTGAAGGAAAATTACAAACCCGACTTTTTTTAGGAATGTTTAAAATAAACCCACAAAAGCGCCAAGCCTGTTACAATTACTGTCCTGCTTTAAGGGAGAAATATCCCAGGTGGTGTTTTATCTCTGCAGCATCTTTTTCTAAAGTTTAGCTACAATGAGAGGAGCAATAGTGCCTTATATAATTGCAGGCCAGTGCCAGTGTTTGGAAGAAACCAAAACTTTAAGAACCTTTCAGACTTTATTCTAGATAAACATGCACTACTCTGAGGAGCATCACATTTGTGCTACTTTAATAAAATATAACTGCATAAAAAATTGCAGTATCGATCATCATGTGCATATGCTGATAATAGTGTGTAGAGGTTAACTCCCCCTTATTTAATAGGAACATAAAACCCATATCAAGTGGAATGTTTTATGCTAATGGAAGTATTTCCAATTAAATTGCCAATATAAATTGCTTTGACATGCCTCCATTCTTTATTTTAACAGTTACTTTTACACCATACACTTTAGAGCCCTTATATTGTTCCGTTTGTAAAAGAAAAATGAAATATCAGTCAAAACGTAATAAGCAAAACTCTACTGAGAAAATTTTTTAGCATAACAAAATTCACATGAGTTCAAGGCACCAGAGGTTTACAAGGAGACTCTGCCCAGAACGCTAAGAAGCTTTTAAATGATAGAAGCAAATCATTGAGAAGTCCATAAATTCACTTTTCTTCATACATTTTAAGCTAGACCTGGGACAGTAGACTGAGGACTTGGGGACAGGAGATCTCGTTGTGGTCCCAGCTCAGCCATGAGTAGTCTAGATGATGCTGAGCAAATCTCTAGCCTCGGTTTCCAAAAGTGAGGTTCCAACTCCTACTTTCTGCAACAACAAGTTCCATAAAAGATGAAGAAAAACTAGGTCGCTCCATGAATTCAATGCAATTCAGGACACAATTTCCAATAATAGCTTCCTCCTATCCCTTATAAAATATACCTCATCCCTGTGTTTGTCCCCTGTTTATACATCCAAAAGGGGGAAAGAGTATGAAAGAGCTAGGTTTGTATCCCAATTGCAATTTCCCGTTAACTGCATGACCTTGGACAATGTGCTTCTAAAGTTCTAGTTTCTTCATTTATAAAAAAGGGATAATCTTCTTTATGTTGGAAGTATGGATGATGACTATACCAGATATTTCTAATTCATTTTTTATCATACCTTAAACCTAGTAGCATTCAATAGCTAATAATTTTTATGTATGTGTGGATGGATGGATGGATGGATGGATGGATGGATGGATGGTTGGATACATAGGTAGAAAGATAGATAGATAGATAGATAGATAGATAGATAGATAGATAGACAGACAGACATTCTATCGTATGTAATACACTTTCTACTACCCTTGGAGAATATTGCTTCCAGCTCCAACCAGAAATGGGAGTCAGTAATTTATATGTCATTACATCAAAATTTCTAATACACATAGCTATGGGTCCGTTCATAGTGGTATGATCAGATTGACACTCTAGTATGCCAATGTAACATTAAAATTCTTTATTATCCTGTTCATACAACTACCAGGAGACCAACATGAGTGTTATCTGTCTATCCAAGGTCTACCATTTCCAGCAAGTAGAATGGACCACCCCCAGAGGTCTAGTCTGCTATTGCATAGCCAATTTTAATAATTTAGTAATGGAATTACATAATTTTTACAACAAATCAGAAAAACACCAGGGTCAGTGCAGATTAGAATGTATCTGCTTCAATTGTATCTCATCAGTTCCCCATTTCAGATTATTTAATCTAGCCAAACAATAGACCAAAGCGTGCAAAATACCTACGTGCCCTCACATTGAGGCTCTAGCTCAGGTCTCCTACATTCTAAGAAAATTTTCTTCACCTATGCTGCTCCCTCAGCCTAAATAATGTTATTGCCTTGATCTTTAATTTTGCCAGCCAACTTCTTTTCATAGCAGTCCATGCTCACTGCCTTCAGTTCCTGAGTGTTATAATCTGGCCCCCGACATACAACTTTTCTAAATTGTTCTTGTTGTGATGGTCATTGGTGATCTCCTATGGCCCATTTACACAGCCTTTCCAGGCTTCAATTCACTTTGAGCTTCCCCAGAAATGTGAAACTGCTGGGATCTAGAAGCCCTGTCCCCCATGGCTGCATTCACCCTGAACATTCATGGTTCTTCTGCCTTTCTGGCCTCCCTTCTCTTTCTCAGATCTATTTTCTCCCCACCCACAAATTAGGGAATCTTAAATTTTCTTTGTCCTTCTTCTATGGTTCTTTAAACATAATTTCATATATCCCACCAGTTTGCACTATAACTCTATGCAAGTGATTGCCAAATACAAATCTCCGGTCCTACCCACTCTCTGAAAGCCTCCACCAAGGCATCTCAGCATCTCAACCTCATAAGTTCAAATGTAATTCATGAACCCACTTCTAATGCTGTATTTCCCAAGTGCTTTGAGTATCACCCCCACCTTTACGGTCACCCATGCTCCAAACCTCTGCATCTACTTTCTCTCTTTTAAATTAGTTATTCTATGGGGCGCCTGGGTGGCTCAGTCGGTTAAGCAGCCGACTTCAGCTCAGGTCACGATCTCGCGATCTCGTGAGTTCGAGCCCCACGTCGGGCTCTGGGCTGATGGCTCAGGGCCTGGAGCCTGCTTCCAATTCTGTGTGTCCCTCTCTCTCTGCCCCTCCCCCGTTCATGCTCTGTCTCTCTCTGTCTCAAAAATAAATAAAACGTTAAAAAAATTAGTTATTCTATATGAATTCTATTTCCATACATTTCTAACATATGTTTCTACTTCTCTCTTCCCATTGCAAATGCCCTAATTTATGACATGTGTTGTATGGATTTGAGAGGGGACAGATTCCCCAATTCTAGTCACTTCTCACTCCAAGTTCTCTGACAAATTAATCCTAGATTAAACATCAGAAGATATATGATGTTTAGTGTTTAATGGTCTCTGCTAATTTTCATTTCCTTGCTTAAACACTTTCTGTAAGAATATTTCTTTTATATTAAAAACTAATCATTAGAAGAGCTGATATTTATTAGTCATTTGCTTAGTAGGTCCTAGGTAATATATCAAACATTATGCAATGATTATCTCATTAACTATTATTATAGATGTTATTTTACAGTTATTTGTGTGATTATATTGATTGATATATAGGACTTGAAATATAGGCACTCAAATATTACCTACCAGTTAATTAATTAATGAAGCCCTCTTTGATCACCACAGCCAAAAGTACTCTTCTTTGTTTCTCCTTGGAATCACATATGGATTCTTTATGTTCCTTACCATATGTATATTATATTATATTATATTATATTATATTATATTATATTATATTATTAATATGCCTATGTTAAATTTGGTGAATGGCAACAAATCAGTTCTAGCTAGATGACTTCCATTTCTACCAAGGAGTTATACTAGATCTTTCAAGGTCAACCAAATCACAAACAAACCTGGCAAAATTAGACACTAGTCATATAAGAACTATGTACTGACACAGAAAGAGTAACAATATAAATACTGTGTCCTCATATGTAAAATGAATATTTTGTGGAAATCTTTCTCCCAATGTTCTCCCTCATGAAATTTAAGCAACTCTGAAGTCATAAGCTTAAATTCAACCCAAATACATGACCAGGTTACAACAGTAGTCCACCCATTATCTGTGATAATTTGTCTGATCTTCCTAACTGGGCAAGATTTCCCATCCTGTCCCCTCTCTTGTGTAGCTCTCTTAAATTCAAGTTTCTTTTCTTTGATCAAAATGAAATTAATAAGTATGCTCCCTCCCCTCTCAAAATGTTAAAGGGTGCTTGTTCAACCAACATTTTTTTTTCTTACTCAACACTTATTCAATAGAACAAAATAGGTTCAAACATGAGTCAAACATGGATCTTGGCTTCAAAGACCTTATGGATTAAAGAAGATAAAGCATGTGCTTAAGCAACTATAAATACAAAAAGAAAAATACAGGTTGCATAGGACATGGACAGCTAAAGTGTGATGGGAATTCACAGTAGGAATATGTTAATTTTCAGCTGAGAGGATCCTAAAAGACTTCATGGAGAATTTTTATATAATACAGTTTATGAAAGATGAGTAGGATTTAGATGTTGAGGGATGAAAAAAAAGATATATTCCAAGAGGAAGAGCGTTAACAAAGACGTGGAAGTCTGAAAAATCTTGCATGTATATCACGAACATTAAATAACAGTTTAATTGTAATTATCAATTGTATTATTATTGTTACATTCCTTTTGAAATATGCAAGTATAATGATGGTTCTATTCCCACGTTAAATAAAATAGTTACTTATATAGAGTCCATTGGGTTGCTGAGTTATTGCATTGGTTAAATGCTATTTTTACTATGACAATCCCACTTTCCAAATATTAGTCACTGAGCATTGTTTTTGTGTTCAGCAAGTTTGCTCTTTTTGCCACACAATAAGACCTAGGGATTTGGAAATGTCAAATTGTATTGAGCAACAAGAGTACAGATTTTGTATAAATATTTAAATCTTAGACACAAATTCATAACTCTGGGCACTGTAGACAACTGAGGTAATTGAAATCTCTCTAGGTCAATTTTTAGTTCAAACTTTGTTTTTAAAATAGTCTGAGAAAACTTAACTTTGAGGCTAAACATCTTTGAGTTGATATTTTGTTTTGTTTTCCCTATTGGGTGAGCTGTTATTTTAGTTGATTTTGGTTTAAGTTTTCCCCCCTTGGATATGTGCTATAAATCAGGCTTGTGGCATTTTGCATTCCAGTGATGCCTTATCTTGGCTGACAACTGTTATCTCATCTAAATCCCACAGCTGTGTCACTTCCTAACGACCACCATCCCTACAAGACAGCTGTTGCTTTTAATTGGCAGGAATAAAACAGATGAGCATTAAGACACTAGCCCTGATGATGTGCTACACAAAGAATCCACTCACATTTTTCCCAAACTATTTGAAGCTCGAAAAGGCAGGGTAGGAAGACTCCATCAAAAATACATGGAGTCCTTAGTTTCCCACTCAGGATTTTACAACTGAAATTGCAGAGTCAAGCTGCCTCTTGCCCAGTCCAGATGAGAGCCGCACCCACAAAAACATTGAAAAGTAATTTGAAATCTCTAGCAAATTTTCCTGATGAGCTGCCAAAGGAGAATTCTATCATAAATCAGTGACTCTTCTCAAAATCCACTTTCTCCATTTCACCTTGCACAGCACAAACATCACAGCAGTTACCCCAGTATCTAGTGACTTGCTACTCAAAGTGTGGTGCATGGACCAGTAGCATTGGCATCAACTGGGAGGTTGTTTAATACATCCTCGGGCCTCACTCCAGAGGCCTGGAGTGGAGAATCTGTTTACTAACAAGATCCCCATGTGGTTTATATTTTGCAAAACACTGCTTTTGTCTATGAGATTCTCACACTTTAGTGTATATAAGAATCACCTGAAGACAGCATTACGGTACAGATGCTTGGGCCCCACTCCAAAAGTTTCAGAATCATTAAGTCAGATACCTGGATCCCACCATGATTCAATAACCAGAACCTCCAGTGATCTGAGGAGCACACTATGATCTTAGTCCATGAAAACAAAAATCTCTTTATATCACCCTGCACTGGGGTTTTTTTGTCAATCTCCTTCCTCTTCTATTACCTTTTTCTCTGCACTTTTTTTTCTTTGACGAGAGGGAGGGGTAAAGGGAGAGAGAGAAACTTAGGTAGGCTCCGTGCCCAGCAGGAGGCTGACGTGGGGCTCAAGCCCATAACCCTGAGATCATGACCTGAGCCGAAATTAAGAGTTGGACGCTTAACCAACTGAACCACAAGGCGCCCCTCTGTACATTTTAATGTCAATCTAGCCTATCATAACGTGTGTGTGTTACTGTCTTATAATTGTTCCCTAATTAATCTCCCTATAACTATTCTTCTCTTCCTCCATGTTGTCAGTCTTGTGATCGTCTCAGTAGGTCATCCCCTCCCTTCTCAATCTTTACATAATGAAAACTACCACAAAGCTTAAGCTAGAAGGAGACACTCTTAGCCTGGAACTCTTTTAGGTAACTCTACTGCTTAAAACTTACCAAAGGTATGCAAGCCAAAGAAAAACAAAAACTTCTCTTTTAGAGAAGAATAACAGAACAATTTATTTTTCCTGGCCTCCCTTCCCCTATAGCTACTTAATCAGGGTGTGTGTTGAGGGGCTGATTCAAGGCTAAGCAAGAAGAGTAGGCAAAGAAAAACATCAATGTGGGGAGTGGTGGTGAAGACACACCCCTGATAATGAAATATATAGATATATTAGTGACATAAGAGCACTGAACTTGGGATCATAGGATGTAAATTCAAGTTCTTTGTCCAATCTTTACAGGCACTGTGGCTTTGAGTGTATAATAACCAACCTCCCGTGACTTCAGGTTCTTGTCTATAAAATGCAAGTAACACCTACACTACCTGCTTCACAAGGCTTTTGCAAAGTCCAGTGATCCTTGATAGAATCAAATCTTAAATAAGACATTAATTGCATAAACATTTGCTGAATGTTTATGCAATTAATATTGATAATATTGCTGAATGCATTAGGTTCATGCTATAGACACAAAGGAATGAATAGGGCATAGTCCTACTTTCAAGGAGACCACTGTTTAATGATGGATCCAGGTATATAGACAATGATGGTTGTAATGAATGTTGTGCTAAAAGTATAAGTAAACAACTGAAAAGACCCTAAAGAAGGAACACATTTTTTAAATGTTTATTTTAGAAAGAGAGAGAGAGAGAGAGAGAGAGAGAGAGAGAGACCAGGGAAGAGGTAGAGAGAGAGGGGGACAGAGGATCTGAAGGAGGCTCTGCACTGACAGCAGTGAGCCCAATGTGGGGCTTGAACTTCAAACCATGAGATCGTGACCTGAGCTGAAGTCAGATACTCAACTGACTGAGCCACCCAGGCACCCCAAGAAGGAACACATTTTAAAAAAGGGGTGGGGATGCCCACCATGGATTTGCGAGTTCTTTCCAGTGTTACATTATAATTCTTTATATCCTTCTAATGTTAGGATTATTGTTGCTGGAATAATGATAAATATTGATGATAATAACAATAATGTTTATAAGTAGTCCAACAAAATGTTTGTATTATTGGTATGCTGAAGAAAAAAGTGCTGGTCAATAGGAAGTGTTACAGTTTGATGAGAAATGTGTAAAAGAAATTCAGAGTGATTAAGAGGTATTTTCCTCTTCAACAGCACCTATAGTCAGAGATTTCAGAGTTATTGAATATATAGCATTCACTCATACTTCATCTCAGTATAAGAAAATACTAAGCCTCCCATTAGAATATAAATTCTCATTCTAAGCAAAGCGATTGTTTAGTTCACTGCTGTACCCCCAGTGACTGGAATGTCACCCGATATGTCAGTGGAGCTCAATAAGCATTTATTGAGTGAACGAATGATAGAACAAGTAAGTTCCATATGAAGTAATGACCTCCCAGTTTACATATGCGTACTTGTTCTGTTTGATATGGGAGCAGTATATTTGATATCAATAAATGGCATTCTCGGTTTTAAACATGGAATACCTTTTACAAATTGTGAACATTTTCAAATTACAATTTGTACTTCAAGGGTAAGGGGAATCAGAATTTTAAGGCTCTCTTGTTTAAGGTATTTATTTAATTATGAGTTTTTTAAATTGCCTTCATATATATGTCTCTTCCCACTTTTCTCCAGAGTACTGGTAATACATGAAGTTAAATAACATTTCAAAGATGGATTTCTGTGATTTTTTATCTTAACACATTTCTCTAAGTAATAGTTTTTCTTGACTTTTCATATATGGCAATATGTAACTTCCACAGACAAATCTCATGTACAGAATGAAGGTGTTGGGCAAGATGATGATAGGGGCCTCTCTGTCTCAGCTCTATGCTGAGCTCTACGCATCTGCATCTTCCTTTACTTTAAAAAAAATCACTTTGTAAAAGGCTTTGCAGAACAAATAGCTTAAGTAGGCCCTTGAGTAATTGTGCAGTTGTTTTCTTTTATCTTTCATTTCAATTTTATGTAACTTTTATTCTGTTTAAAAAGAAGAAGAAACCACAAAGCAGCTTTTCATTAAAAGAGAAGGGTGTATCATAACTACTCTGATGAGGAAAAAAGATAGTTGTATATAAGGCAAAGATAAATGTAAGTGAATATAACATCATATCCACAATTAGTATTAGAGATGCTCCTTTTTATCTACTATTAAGGAGAACCTTCTCTTTAGAGCCCAATAAAGGATACTTTATTTCATATGACTTCTTACAGTTTGGCCACTCTTCAAAAATCCAAGGATACACAAGTATGGGAATAGTCATTAAATCAAAGCAGTTGTTATTCCCTCTTTCAGAAACAAGCCTAACCTGGAAATCTTGTCATAGGTTTTCAGAAAATAGTCAAATAACCATAATCTTTCTGTCTCTCTGTCTCTGTGTGTATGTATCTCTCCCTGCCCCCTCTCTCTCACACATGCACACACACACACACACACACACACACACACACACACACACACACAAATAATGCAAAATAGTATTTCTAAAATCTTCCATAAGAATGCAGTATGTAACAGGGAAATTATTTACAGACAAGGGAGTAGGTTCTAGACCTCAGCACCTTAGGTCTGAGGTGGCAAACATAGAATGTGTTGAATTATATGCAGAGATGGCCACCAGCAATTCTTTCCATTCCTTTTCTAATGATTTCCCCCTCCTCTTGAATTGGGGCTGGACTGGTGATTTGTCTGAACAAAAGAATGGGGATAAAAGTGAGAGTTCTGGGCTTAAGAAGCCTGGCAATTTTCACTTTCACCTTCTTGAATCCAGAGCCACCATGTAAGAAGTCAGTTACCCCACTAGAGAGAATGGCCACAAGGAAAGAAGTTTCAGAGAATGGGAAGGAAGGGGGACACCCAGACCTCATCCTTGTCTTCTATTCCAGTCGGGGACACCTAGGATCTTCCAGACCCAGCAGAGCCATCTTAGGCAAATCACATGAAGCAGAGAGATCTGTCCAATAAAGCCCTGCTAAAATAGTAGAGTCTTGAGCAAATAAATGAAATAAACTAAATAAGTGAAACAAAGAATCAAAAGCTAAAATAAGAGACAACTAAATCAGTGAATATTCCAGTTGTCTATTCAGTGAAGTATATTAAACAACTATCCTTGGGGCACCTGGGTGGCGCAGTCGGTTAGGCGTCCGACTTCAGCCAGGTCACGATCTCGCGGCCCGTGAGTTCGAGCCCCGCGTCGGGCTCTGGGCTGACGGCTCAGAGCCTGGAGCCTGTTTCCGATTCTGTGTCTCCCTCTCTCTCTGCCCCTCCCCCGTTCATGCTCTGTCTCTCTCTGTCCCCAAAATAAATAAACGTTGAAAAAAAAATTTAAAAAAAAAAAAAAAAAAAAAAAAAAAAAAAAAAAAAAAAAACAACTATCCTTGGGCTAGTATTGGCTGGGAACAGAGGACTGAATAGAATACCTGCCTTTGAAGAGTTCACCATTCGATGGGAGTAACACCCATTTCAGAAACCACGGACAGGGGGTGTGACAGAAGCAGCATTAGAAAGAAACACACTCATGGTGGAGAGCAGAAACCCACCAAGCAACTGCCATCATGGAAGTTGATCTGTGGCCTGGAGGAAGAACCGAAGGGGAGGTGACATTTCAGCTGTGTTTTGAAAGTTGAGTAGGAGCTTCCCAAGCCAGGATTTGTGGCTGAGAGGGAGGTACATTCCAGGGAATCAGTTTCATTTGTGCGGGAAATTTATGCTCCTTCTTAATGCCTGGACTACATGTACTGGGCATGTGAGTACCACCTGCTAAGAGATTTATCTTTTTCCAGAGTTAGACAAATAGGAGAAAGTATATTCATCTTTGTGGTAAAAACTTGGTTTTTGTTTACTTAAACACTTACTCTGCCTCCAACTTTGTGGCTGAGAAAGGCATATGACAAATGGACAGACTGTTAAGAAACAAAAAATGTGCCTGTTCTCTCTTTCTATTATCTTGCTATAGACAAATGCTAAATAAAGAAGGTTGTTTTATTTATCTTTGTTCAAAAACAGTTCCCAGTGTTCTTAGTTGGAGATATAGAAGCATTTTGCTGTTTATTATGGAAGAAAAAAGAAATTTCTTTACAGACATTAGTGATTTTAAAGGTCAAACATACAAAACATCTTTTACTAAAGTAGATAAGCTAGTTTATAGCTCATACTCAGTACTAGGTAAGCTGGCAGATGAAGAAAACCAGAACTGGGTAAAACTGGTTGGCCTCATAGGTTGCTAGAATGTTATAGACATTTGGTTCCACTTTGCATTAATTCTTTGTGCATTTGCAACCCCAAGGTTCAAGTTTTGAAGGCATCTGCAATTCAGAAGCTACTGAAAAACTTAGGCACCAAAACCCATCCTTCAGGAATGAGTACTATTTCTCCTCTCTTCATCCCATACCGAGCCTATTTCCTTATTTCCTGGAGTTGACATGTGAGGTTCATGGACATTTGGAGAATGCCTCCACCTAGCCATGTGCCACTCGGAGTAGAACCGTAGGTCTAGAAGGGAGCGTGCTGTTTGCAGTCATGCTGAGTGCTCCACAGGCATTACCTCACTTCATCTCGCAACTGTTCTGGGTCAAGTGTTAAAATTACCATTTTACAGGTGAAGAAACTTAGAAAGATGATTAAGTGTGGTTCCCAGGAATGCACAGCTGATAATCATGTCTGTCTGATTCCAAATTCTATACCTTCACAGCCTGCTGCAGTTTTTCCCTAAGGATGGTGAAGATTCATTTTACTTCTAAAATACTGGTTAAACCTCTGCTCTCAGAAAAGAAAAACATTTTTAACAAAGTCAGAAACACTGGCATAAAAGAATGTGCAACATTTGACCTGTGCTGTAAGATGACTAGAGGATGAGATGAAAATAATCAAAAGCATATAATGAAGACGAGGCAGGGAATCAGGTTAGAAATAGCACAACTTTAAGACCTTGTAGAACTCTGTTGGAGTCCCAGTCTGGGCTCTTGCTAGCTTGTGACCTTGCACAATTTATTTAGGTTCTCTGAGCCACATTTTCCTGGATTATGAAATAAAAATATTAATACTTGGCTACATCCCTCAGGTTATCAGTAGTACTAAATTGTGTAATTTATATAAAAGCACCTAGCACAATGATGTCTCATTTTTGGGACTCAGAAATGTCGGCTTTTTTTTTCTTCACTGCAGAAACTAGGAAAAGAATACAATTAAAAATTTCATCACCTACAACTAAAGATCTCTGGTTTGAAAGGTGAGAAAGAAATGAAAGACTACTCTTTTCTGTAATCATAAAAATATTTTCCAGCAATGGTCGAAAGACACTCACTCTCAGTTATGCTAAGACCATGTTTGGGGGGTGCCTGGGTGGCTCAGTCACTTGGCTCTTGATTTCAGCTCAGGTCATGATCTCATGGTTCATGAGTTAGAGTCCCACATTGGGCACCTGCTGACAGTGTGGAGCCTGCTTGGGATTCTCTCTCTCCCTCGCTCTCTCTGCCCCTCCTCTCTTTGGTCTCTCTCTCTCTCTCAAAGTAAATAAGTAAACTTCAAAAAAAAAATACAATGTTTGGAACATTATGTTGAAGACAGTAAGAGAATTTGTTAATGAATAGGAAGATAGATGGATGGGGTTGGCTCCTGTGGGAGGACTGAGGCATACATGTGGGCAGGGTCAAAGCTCTGGGCAGGAAAAAGGAAAATATACAAGTTAAAATGACCCATTCCTCCCCTCAGCCAGAATGTGACCAGGTGCATCATCATGAGTACCCAGCAGGCCAGAGCAGCTGACCAGTTACCCAGACCAGAGCACAAATGAGTATCCATTACATGCCTATGATCAAACTATGTGCTGGACAATGAGGAATCATAGGAACAAAACCAGGTCAAATAGTGCTGTGGTGATATGTTCGTTGAGTGGGTGAAGGTGAGTCATGAGAAGCTGGTTAATCTGTAACATTGATCCCTGAAGTATGACATTTTGTGCCATTTCTTAGAAGCTAGAAAGGAGAAAAGTACTCCCTTTAAGAGATACATGTTTTGAGCATTTACGTCGTGCCCAGAATCATGTGTAGGGCTTCATGAACATTTCCTCATTTAATTCTCACAAGTCTATGAGGTAGATGCTGTTATTCTCATGTTACAGGTCTGTAAACCAAGGCTTAGAGACATTCAGTGTCTTAGAACTAGGATCTGATCTCACAATATCTAACTCCAGAATCTGAACTCATGGTGAAGGACCTAAGACTGGTTATGACACTGATGACATGTTTCCATTTTAATTTTGTTTCCTATGAAAGGATTCTTTTTTTTGGGGGGGGGGAGGATAATTTTTTTTTCTAATTTTACTTTTTTTATTTTTTAAAATTTACCCCCAAATTAGTTAGCATATAGTGCAACAATGATTTCAGGAGTAGATTCCTCAATGCCCCTTACCCATTTAGCCCATCCCCCCTCCCACAACCCCTCCAGTAACCCTCAGTTTGTTCTCCATATTTATGAGTCTCTTCTGTTTTGTCCCCCTCCCTTTTTTTATATTATTTTTGTTTCCCTTCCCTTATGTTCATCTGTTTTGTCTCTTAAAGTCCTCATATGAGTGAAGTCATAGGATTTTTGTCTTTCTCTGACTGACTAATTTCACTTAGCATAATACCCTCTAGTTCCATCCACGTTGTTGCAGATGGCAAGATTTCATTCTTTTTGATCACTGAGTAATACTCCATTGTATGTGTATACCACATCTTCTTTATCCATTCATCCATCGATGGACATTTGGGCTCTTTCCATACTTTGGCTATTGTTGATAGTGCTGCTATAAACATGGCAGTGCATGTGTCCCTTTGAAACAACACACCTGTATCCCTTGGATAAATGCCTAGTAGTGCAATTGCTGGGTCGTAGGGTAGTTCTATTTTTAGTTTTTTGAGGAAACTCCATACTGTTTTCCAGAGTGGCTGCACCAACTTGCATTCCCACCAACAATGCAAAAGAGATCCTCTGAAAGGATTCTTTATGTCTTTATTCAGCAATCAAGAATTAGCTAGCAACTCATGCTTAACGTGTTGGTCAATGACTGGATGGTATAACAGAATCTGTGCTCTTTCTCATAAATTAATTTATAAAGGTCTTTTGGCAAGGTCAGTATGCTTTTTTAACATGCACACTACTCCTTTGCTACTCTGTATAGAGGCATTTGTAAATTATTCTAGTTATCTTTAGAATACTTAAAATTGTTCTCTGGCATTTATATAATCAGCAAGAGATAATCAGATGATTTTTTTTTAACAATGAGCCACTTCCTGTTCATTATACTTACTATGTTTATTTATGGCATAAAACCCATTTTCTCTAGTGAAGGTCACCTGTGGGTTGGTATGGAGGATTTCTTCCCTTCTGTTTAGACCACTTTACCAGTTTTCAGCATTTATATGACTGTTGATTAATTATGGCCCTGTCTCAATCATTCAAGGAAGAAATAATAGCCTATGGCTCCTTTTACCAGCCATTGGGTTATTCATAGCTCAAAAAAATTGCATAAAGTTTTAAGTTCTTACATACTCAGAGGCTTGTAACAGATAAACCATACCTATCTGTATATACCCACCCATCTCAGAGGAGGGAAAAATGTATAAAGTCAGAAGCTGCCTGAAATCAGAGGCCCAGAAGAGTTTAAAGTCTTGAGTGATGTATCAGATTTGTACTTGCACTTGTTTAGGAACTGGAGCCTTCCTAAATAAATACCAACCCAATGGCCCCACAGTACCTTCCCACCTTTGTACACTAACATGTTGGCTTTTCAATAGGAGAAAGAGCCATTTTCTTTATTAGCTTATAGTAAAAGGTCATACCTTTAATTCTACTTGCATATAAGAAACTGAGGGGACTGCAGATACCTTCCTATCTCAGTGTGAAAGGGCTCATTTACTATTACAGAAGATTCTTCTGGACTTTGATGGCCTGTATCCATTTCCTTTCTGTCTGATAACATTATCCTGAGTTTGGTCAAGTATAAGATCCCTTCTTTTCTTCAGAGACAGATATGAATGGCTTCAGCCAATTAAGAGACCCTATTCCCATGTTTGTACTGATTGAATTAGACACAAGACTCTGACCCAATGCAGATCAGTAACATGTAAGGAGATGCTTGATGGAGACTCTCAAAAAAAAAAGATCCTTCCTCTTCTGTTGGCATACCCTTCTTGAAAGATGTGAACAAGGACACATATGGCCTCCAGAAGCATTGACAGCCATCTCACACTGAGAGAAGCCAACTACAGTTGATCTGCTGCATCTATCCTTAACCTATTCAGCCTTTTTGCCTTTACAGTGCCATGAGCCAATAAGTCTTTGTTGCCTTAGCCATTGAGTCATATTCTCTGTTACTTGCAATCAAGTATTCCTACCAAATACATCCATCACCTTGGCCACAATTAAAGAGTAATCACGTCACCATGGTGCATTATGGGATCTCACTGTACACTGTCCTCATCTATTGAATTCTCCCTTAATCATAAACTTTTGCTTATTCTTCCTTGGGTTCCAAAAACAAATAAAATGAACTATACCAAGAAGATTTTTAAGGGCCTTTAGAATTTTCTGTATTCTAAAAGAAAAATTTTTTGATGTTATTTATTTATCTTAGAGAGAGATCTCAAGTGGGAGTGGGGGGGGGGGCAGGATGAGAGAGAAGGAGACAAAAGTTCTAAAACTGGCTCTGTGTTGACAGCAGAAAGCCCAGTGCATGGCTTCAACTCACAAACTGCTAGATGGTGACCTGAGCCAAAGTCAGACACTCAACCGACTGAGCCACCCAGGCACCCCTAAAATTTTCTGTATTCTAAAAACACTATTTTGCTTGTATTTTCCTCATGTGGTTATAGGCTAATCATATTCATATATCAGTCTCTTCCATTAACAATAGCCTACCAGCATTAAGTAGAGATCTTATCAGCTCCTAGGCAGAAATGGGGAGAAAAGCTGTCTGTGTTGGCACCTACAGCTTTCCTTATTATTTTTTTCCCCTTCCGTCTTCTCCACTCCTCTTCCCCTACTCTCAGAAACAGTAGCTTTGCACACAATTCTGCCAAGGATACCATCCTAATCTGGAATTATAGGTCCTATCTTGTTTTGTTTTGTTTTGTTTTTTCTTTTTATTTTCTAGACAAAGACCCAGAGATAACTTAGAAGAATCACCCATAATGTTAACTCCACATTTGCCTCCCAAATCACTTTGAGGCAGCACTGTAACTTTGTTTATTGTATCCCACTCTCAAGTTTCACAGCTTGGTCCTTAGCAATAATTTCTACATTACCAACTACTTTTTGTCTTTTTCCTTATTAAAAAATAATCCTTTGTCACCCAGTTGAAAAAACTTTCATCTTTTTCATTTTTATTGCCTTTATCGGTGTCATTTATCACTTCTCGCTGTTTAGCACTGGACACATCCATCCATTACCATCACCCTAAGCCCCCTTATCATAATTATTCTCAGGAATTTCAAGTTTAAGTTATATCTTGGTGCCTTTTCACACTGACATTTTTATAGAACTCCCAGGCCTGGAACTCTAGGATGGTTAGGCAAACCAATAAGAATATTGCATATTAAGTTTGATGCTATGTAAATAAATACACACAAGCTACCATCCCCATATAACCCAACTGTGTGTTTTGATAGAAGTGGACTTTACAATCACTATTAGTTAAACTTTGGGAGTTTCTTTCCCCCCCCTTCAAAAAAAATGACAGAAATAACCAACAATTATGTTTGCTTTTGCAAAACTATAAAGTTCCTAACCATTTTTAAATTAACAAATAATTACAGAAATTTCCTGCTGAAATTCAGAGACAAAGCCTCTGGAGGTAGTGGGGGCAGTGCAGGGGAACCAGCACACAAGCAATAAATTCAGTAAAAGATAGGTCAAATAACATGCAAACAAGAATGAATTATTTAACAAAGAAAAGCTTGAGCATCAGCAAATGATCCACATATTTGCCATATATATATTTCTATTCTTAAATGCCATATTGCCATGTTATAGCGTTATAGAAATATAGGTGTGTCTAGATAGCCTAATGCCTTCTAGGATGAGAATCCTCTCCCAGTTGGCATGCTCCATGGGAAATCAAATTAACATTATCCCATTCACACTTTATGACTTGAGAAGGCTTTCCCTGATGACCAATGTCTCCCAGAATAATTCAAGACCCACTGTCATGTTTTCATAAAACTCTACTTTTATTATCACGTCACTCTTTAGATCATTTGTTCAGTGTCTGTCATTCCAACAAGTATGTGAGCCATCACATAGAGTGATGTACAGCCATCACATCTGTTGTATCTAATTCTGCATTCGCAATAGCGTCTGGCATATAGAAGATGCTTAACCAACATTTGAAAGAAGAAGAGGTGGCAGAGAGGGAGGAAAGGAGGAGAGAGGGGAATGATTGGTTCTTTGCTTGGTGGATTAGTTATTTGTTGCTGTATCCCAAATTACCCCAAAACTTAGCATCTTAAAACAACACATACTTAAGATTACTCCGTTTCTGTGAATTTCAAAACGGGATTTGGCTTAACTAAGTCTTCCAGTTCAAGATCTTTCACAAGATGGCAATCAAAGTATCAGTCAGGGCTACAGTCATTTCAGGGTTCAACTCAGGCAGGATCCGTTTCCAAGCTCACTCAGTGGTTATTGGCAGGATTCAGTCCCTTGCAGATTGTTTGACAAAGGGTCTCAATGACTTATTGGCTGGTGCCCAGAGGCTGCCCCTCCTCACCTCCTGGCCACATGCACCTCTCCATGGGGCAGCTCACAACATGGCAGCTGACTTCCTCAGAATGAGTAAGATAGCCAGAGAGTGCCAGCTAGAAAAAAGTCAGTCTTTTTAACCTAATCTCAGAGGTGATACCCGATCACTGTTGTAGTGTTCTGTTTGTTAGAAGCCAGCCATTAAGCCCAGCCCACACTCAAGAGGAGGGGATTACACATGGGTTTGAGAACCAGACTTGGGAATGATTAGAGGTGATTTTAGAAGACTACTTAGCACACTTCGGCATGGAATCCAAATAAGAAGAGTTGGTTAGGGGCGCCTGGGTGGCGCAGTCGGTTGAGCGTCCGACTTCAGCCAGGTCACAATCTCGCGGTCCGTGAGTTTGAGCCCCGCGTCAGGCTCTGGGCTGATGGCTCGGAGCCTGGAGCCTGTTTCCGATTCTGTGTCTCCTCTCTCTGTGCCCCTACCCCATTCATGCTCTGTCTCTCTCTGTCCCAAAAATAAATAAAAACGTTAAAATTCTTTAAAAAAAAAAAAAAAAAGAAGAGTTGGTTAAAAGGGTCTCCTGTTGAATGGAACTGGGCTAAGTTAGAGTATTATATTTCTCTCCACAATAGGGAGGATTACTCTCAATATGGCAATAATAATAAATCCATTTGGCAAATGTATTTTAAAACAACTATTATATATTCAAATGCCTCCTGATTTATAGGTGTCTTTGGAAGTGGTTTTAAGAAACCTGGCTTATATTCTCAGGCAAGCCTTTTCTACTATATCTGAGGAATTGAAACGGCGAGACTTCAGTAACTGAGGGAACCTGGACAGAAGACACACATTCCAGTAGGAAGCAAGTGTGCTTCATTCTCCATATTTCTCCTGACCCACAGGACACGCTGTGTGGTTTGTAAGAGAAAAGCATGTAAATGTAGGCAAAAGTCCTGTGTAAACCAAGAAAAGTATTTGTGGGTGGCTTAAAATGGGTGAGTCTCTTTCCATGAATGGATGGGTATGCTACAATCTTGACCATTGAGTACATGCTAATGGATCCCTCTATAGCTCTGTAGTCTAATTCCTATGTTCCAAATAAGCAACCAGCATGTTATTATATACACTCAAGTCTTAAAATCATTTTAGGTCATTGCCCTTTTTCTCTCTGGAACCACTTAGGTATTTGGATGGGGAGGGGAAGCAGTTACATGGAAGTCCTTAAAAATTCTCTGATGGTGTACCACTTTAATTATTAAGCTTGTTCAGAGGCTATAAGCCAGAGAGAAAATAATTAGAGCTGGTTACTTTGTGCCCCTGTGGCCCTGAAAATCCTTTGGCTGCTGTAGAGGTGCTTGGAGTTATCCTGAAAGCTTTATCATAATCCAACCATCCTCCCAAATTCTGAGTTGCTTTTTATTCAGGCACATTCAGAGGTCAATCTGTAATCCAATGTCACTGCAAAGAGAAAATACATGATCTGCTTTTTAAACCCCAAACTAAAGCCCCAACCTGGTAATTCATGCAAAGCATAAGGACCATGAGATGCCATAAAGCAAAATCCAACATCCCAAGTAATCTCTCAGGATTTCCACTAACACATTTTCTGTTTACAAAGGCTAAATTGTATTTAAATAATTTTGTGCCACACCATCCAGGAGACTACATCATGGCATGTGCTACAGTGGAACAAGCATTGTTATTTTACCAATAGCCTCACTTTCTAAAAGATCTGTCTTATTCATGATTATTGCCACTATGTAACAGCATATGAGCTGACCACCCTTTGATATACTTTCCACTCAGAGGAGCAGTTTCACCGATAAATCACAAGGTGATAGTCAAGCCATTAACTTAATGACTCAGGGTGAAGCTCCTACTGGATGGATGAAAGCATCTGTAAACAGCTGGATAACAACAGTATGACCAACCTCTTAGATGAGAAAGTCCCATTTTTCAAGTGCTGATTCAAGCAGAGTAGAGTCCTTTCTATGGAAAACTATCTCTCAGGCACCAGCTTTGTTCAGTACTCAATCCTAGATTCTGGAAATCTATTTCTAATGAAGCACGCATATCTTGTTCAGTTTTTTTCTAATACAGAAGATCTAAGGTATATTAAAAATAAATAAGCAAAAAATAAAGGACTTCTTGATTTCTATTTAGTAATGCACCCTCACATTTTGAGGGTAATACTTTAGAAGAGATCCTGTCAACTGCCAACTTCATATTTTCTCCTATTTGATAAACTCTTATCCACCCTGGGCAGATCCCCTTTGTCTAGGCTTCAAATAACTGAAGACATCCATATGTATATGCACAAACCAAGTTTTAAAAACTCAGCAGTATACCATGGCTGAAATAAGTTATAGCTGTGTAGAAACCATCACCAAGTAAAACATTAGTAGAAAGTTACTTAGAATTTACTCATGATTTCCAAGCCTCGGTTTATTCATCCATAAATGGGAATAGTAACACTAACCTTTTAGAGCTCTTGAGAGCAGTTAAGATCAAGCACATGATACGCAACACATCTCCATCACTCTGTATCCATACCACAAAACAAAGTGACAGGTCAGGGAACCTGTTCCCTGCACTGTTGTCGATCAGAGCTGATTAGAATCCTAGTTCTGCCACTTACTAGTTCTATAAACTTGAACAATTTACTGAACCTCTCTAGACCTCAGTGTTGTTGTCAGGGATAATCATTCCTACCCAGCTAGGTTTCAGAGAGAATCAGAGCTAAAGCCAGTAAGGAGCTTACCTTCTGCCTGCCATGTAGAAGATGTTAATGAAAGTGGTCCCTCTCTATTGCTAGTAAAAGGATTCCATTTGCCACATGGTTGGGTTAGAAATTCTGAAATCATAGAAGCAGCACTACTGCTGTCCCTAGGTAATTTCATTCTGTTTTGTCCATGTGGCACCGAACAGTTCAGGGAAACTGACAAGGTGATAGCGCCCCCAGTGTACCCCTTGGTCTGGGTCCAGGAAATGTGAAACCTCTGAATCTGAAAGCACTGTTACAGGTGACTCATCAAATATGATAAAGGTTTTTTAGACAGCAGTGATAACTGCTTATCACCACTAAATACACAGAGAAAATGTATCAATGCTTCTACCTGTTTCAGCATCCCGCAGATGATTATTGAGTGGTTCTGATGTACTACGCATTATGCTAGGGCTTTAAGAATAGCATCACTGCTTGCTTTCTTCTCCAGAGAAGGTGACAATGGCATCTGTGTCCATTTCCAAAGCACCTCCTTTCCTGCTTACGGTTCTAGCAAGATAATGCTAAAATAATAATAGCACCTCCTGGTTGGGATTATTTTGAAATGATTACTTTTGGCCCCAAACGCCAAATCACAAGAACCATGCCACAGCCTCCAAGGGCCTCCACATGCAATAGATACGATCTTCTTAAGATGTGTAAGTGAGGAAAAGCTTAGGGAACACCTAGAGTCTGCCTGCATTGCCAAAGCAGTGAGACAAGCCCGAGAAATCCGTTGAGAGTATTCAATCTACTTAGCAAGAGTGGGGAAAAGAATAGAGAAACTTGGTCTTGTATAATATAATTCAGGTCTCTCGGGTATTATTCAACATCCTTAAATGTTACAAATGAATGTCAAATGAATGCCCTCCAGAATTCCTGAATTTTCAACGCAAAGTGCTCTGAGGCCTGCTCAAGGCTTGCAAACTTGAGTATATCTGAAAGCTTGGTTTTCTTATGTGAGGGATGGGAATGAGCTTGTTATGACCATCAAAGTGAATGCTCTTTATAATTAATAAGGCCTAATAAAACCACACATTAGTATTGTTTGTTACTGTCATCATCATTTGACACAGAGATTAAAAAGTGACTGGAGCTACTTGCATAAGTCCTATTAGTACAGAGCATTGAATGCCAGACGTAGAGGGTTAGGTTGCATCCGATAAACAATGGCTAGTTTTTTGTCTTGTTTAGCTTGCTTTTAGCAGAGTATTGTGTTCTTTCAACTGAGTTTTTACTAAGATTAGCAATAGTAGGCAGAAAGATAAGAATGGTGGGAATAGAAAAAGTGTATGAAGTCTGGGAGCTCAGAAAAGAAGCCTAAAAGAATCTTTGTGTGTGTGTGTGTGTGTGTGTGTGTGTGTGTGTGTGTGTCCCGAGAAGCTAACTCATAAGGCAACTGTGATGCCAGAATATCGTGCAAAATTTGCATGCAACTTGCTGAGCCACTTCATTAGCATCCCTCCATGCCATACTTCTCATTAATCAGGGAACTAATTTCAGCCAGGTGTCAAAGGGTGGCCAAATGGCCAACAGAAGGGGCAGAGTACTAAAGGTGACAGGGTAGGTGGCTACCCAGAGGCACAGCACAGTAACCGCTGAGAAGCAACCGTCATGCCGTCCAACCTGGTTTGCAGCTAGCAGAAACGGCACAGCATCTTTGGAGCAACTGAAGCTTGCAGACTGCAAGGTGAACAGGCAGCATCCCACGCAGGAGGTACAACCAGAGACAGCAGAGGGTCACTGGAGGGCTGGGCACCCAGCAGGGGGGACACAGAGCTCAGAGCAAGCTTCAGTGTTCTCAGTAACACTTATCCACATGGATGGACACGCCATCTGGGAAAGTATTTTTATTGTTGCTGTATTGCTTCGGCTCTTTTGCCTTTTTTAATATAAGAAGCAAAGATCTATATATGGTCTAGATGTAGATATATAAACACACATACACCACAAATTGTGCTATTGCAAAACACAGATGTAATGCCTCCACTGAACTCTGCAAAGAATTTTCTTGAATTTATAGCTGATTCCCTTGGCAAAGAACCCTTTGCTTTCACAACTTGGTGGAATATTTTCAGATCACAACGTGTCCTTTTGTGTTCAGGACCTCTTCATTATGTACATCAGTGAGGTGGCATGGTTTCACCTTCTGTGCTCAACATTTAATAAAGAGAAAATGATAAAGTAGGGCACCAGTAAGATAGAGAATTCCTTTCCTGATTGGTTTCTGGTGTTTCTTCACCCCACCTTGGGAATTGTCTTTTGTATAGGAAAACATTTTGGTTTTTCTTGGGGGAAACTCAGCAACTACTGGGGTTGCAAAAACCAAATAAATATGTGCTTTTGTTGAAATGCAGAAATCAAAATGGTACTTTTTACCCTCTCATAAAAAGCTCGTTTATGCTCAAACACTGCACCAGCCTTATGCCAACCTTTGGCAGATAGACATGTGACATTTCCTTTGCCACATAGACAGTAACAACTCTGCCAGACCTTCTAAGGTCCTCAGTGGTATCATAATACTCAACACTTCATTTCCCTGGCCTTTATTATGCAACAGCAACTTTTAACACTCGTTAAATATATATGTCACTGCATATGTTTTCTAGGCCTATAGATTTGTTTTATAAATAGAAAAATACCAGAGATAGTTTTCCAAAGCTTTGTGTCTTTAGAGAAATGCCTCTCTTTAGAAATAAAATAATAATTAAAAAAAAAAAAAGAAAAATCTTGCCAGAGTAATCAAATCATACTACTCCAGTTGTCTTCTTTGTCAGACCTAGGTAATCTCAGGAATATGGTTAATGGCTTTAAATTTGACCAGCCTTGATAAACCATGGCTGATTTATCTTAACTGTTTTATCAAGGTTTCCAGTTTTGCCTCACAGGACATGCCTACCAGTTTACTGAGAAACTGTCTTAGCCAGGAGTACCAAAACCCAGTTTTCAGCCCTCTAATATTTTTCCCTAGTGAGATGGAGGCCAAGAGTCTAAAATTCAATCACACTTACTTTCCAAGGTATTTTATAGATGTCCCATGCCACTCTCAGGGGTGACTCTGTTATCACCATTGCTATTATCACTAACATGAATGATAATTTTATACTAGCTACCACTCTGAAGTAGCAAATATGTGTGCTAAGAGAAGTGTTTCTCTTGGGCCACTCATTCACTGATTTATTTAACCAACAAATATTTATTGAATGACTGTTATGCACCAAGTATTGTTCTAAATGCTAGGGGCACAGGTGTTAATAAATTATAATCCCTTCCCTCATAGTCTGCTCATAGTTTAGGAAGAAAAATGTCATGGAAATTTATAGGGCAGGTCAATACTATAAAACATGTATATCCAAAGTGCTCCATTTAAAAGGAAGGGAAAAGTGGTTAGTTATGTTTGCTGGGAAGGCTTCACAGAGCAGGTGACAGTTTCCTATTCAAGGTAAAACTGGAAGGATAAATGAGGAGGTCGAATATTCGTTCTTTCATTCAACAAATATTTATTGAATGACTACTGGAAGGTAGGTGCTGTTCTAAACACTGGGGATACATCAGTGACCAAACAAAAATTTCCTGTTCTTGGAGCGCCTGGGTGGCTCAGTCAGCTAAGTGTCTGACTCTTGATTTCATCTCAGGTCATGACCTCACAGTTCAAGGGATCGAGCCCCACGTTGGGCTCTGCATTGACACCACGGAGCCTGCTTGGGTTTCTCTCTCTCTCCCTTTCTCTCTGCCTCTCCCCTGCTCTCTTCTCTCAAAATAAATAAATAAACTTGAAAAAAAAATGTCCTGTTCTCATGATGCTTTTATTACTGTGAGAGGAGAGAGATTAAAACAAAACAAAACAAAACAAGACAAAAGCCTAAATAGATAAAATCGATTTCAGGTAATCATAGGATTTATGCTTATGAATTAAAAAAGAAAAAAAAAGGAAGGGATCAAGAGTGTCAGGAGTGGGAGAGGTTGCAATTTTAAATAGGAGGCCAAAGGAGCCTTCTCTGGAATAATGACATCTGAGGAGAACCCTGAAGGAAGTAAAGAAATAATCCATGCAGATACCTAAGGAAAGAGCATTTCAAGCAAAGAGAACAGAATGTTCAAAAGACCAGGGGCTGGACATGGCTCGCATTTCCAGTGTGGCTGAAGCAGAATGCAGTGGGGTCTGAGAATTGAGCAGCACCTTGGAGGTTACTCTAAGGACACCTACAGAATAAAGTCTTTTATTCTGAATTCTTTAGCCAGTGGAGGATTGGAGCAGGGTGATATTAACTGCCTTCCATTTCGAAAGCATTGAGAATAGACTGTAAGGGGGTAGAGGTTAAGTAGGGAGACCAGTCAGGAGGCTACTGCTGTAATGCAGGCTGGAAATTAGTCATGTTCCAGAAGGCAGCAGTGAAGGTAGTGAGAATTTATCAATTTCTGGATCACATTTTGAAGGTAGAACCACCAGGAGTTATTGATACCTTTGATAAGAATTATAAGAGGAAGGGGGTCAAGTATATCTCCAAGGAGGATTTTAGCTACAACTATAAGGATGGAGCTGTCTCCACAGAGCTCAACTCAGTTAAGTGGGTGAGAAAATTTTGAGCATCTCCATGTGTTAGGGCCTGCATAGGTGAAGGAGGGTAATAGATGCTGCTGTTTGGCACAAACTGTTTGTATCCCAAAGACGCATTTCTGCACAATTTAATAATAATAGAATTCCATCCTTAGAAGAGAAAAGACAGAGATTCAGAGACAAGCAAGAGAAAATCCCCTAATGATGTCAAAGATCGGACACAGTCCTCTCTCCCCAAATTTCCAAACGATTCCAAAATAAAAGTAATAATTAGAGTAGTCAAAGATTATATTAAGTCAGCAGGGAACTGAATTACTATATACAAATAAAAATAACAAACTGAATAAAATTAATGACAATAGGAATGCATTCTCTGTAAATTCTCAAGTTGGGATGTAATAGGAGTATGTAAATACAAAAGGTCATTGTGCATAGGAAGGAAAACACCTTGAACCAGGAGTTGAAAAGTCTGGGTTCTCTTCCTAACATTGACTTTTGGGCAAATTAATTAACTCCTAGCTTTCAAACAAGGATATTTTTACCCCCAGGGCATGTCTGTGCCGATGTGCTAAAGAGTAAAGGTTAAATATTACATTTAAAATGGCATTTAAACCTCAATTTTGCTGAGGATAAGAGGTTTCTCCTTTTAAAAAATCAAACAAATGTGACTGCATAATTGAGTAAAAAAATAATTGTTAGGATTGTTTCCCACTGATCTGGCCTTTATTTATTGAGTTTCTACTATGTGCCAGCCACTATTCTAGGCAATGGGCATATACTAATGAACAAGATAGCCACAGACCTGACTTCCAGGGCTTGTTATCTTATAGTGACGACAAATACTGTATAAGTAATTAGGGAATGAAGCATGAGTTTCCAATAAGTCGCTTCCTTGTAGCAAGCCCCAGACCACCGAGGATGGAGGGCACACATGCATTCCCTTCTAATAGTAAGAGTATTTGGGGGAAATGTATGATGAAAACTAACTTAAGTTATGAATCTTGATAGCTTGGAATGGAAAAAAACATTTAGAATTGTGTTCCTTGGGTCCTCTAAAAAACAATCGCCAAGAATGGATTAAACATGCAGGCATTTTATTAGGGGAAATGCCTATGAGGAAAAAAGGGGGAGAAGGTTGCAAGAGCCATCTGATCATGATGCACGTCCGACCCCAGTGAGAGAGAAATGGATGTGACAGAAGGGTGGGTGGAAACACCCTAGTTTGTCATGCAGTCTAAGGAATTTTTGTTCTTAAACTAAAGTCAGCCAGTGTTATCATCCCTGACACCTTCAGTTACTGGCTGGAAGCTGCCAGTGGGAGGCATGGCCTGTGCGTAAAAGTGGGGACAGTTGTCAGAGCACAACAGACAGTAGCTGAGTCTTCAGCGAGTGCTGCAGGGCCCTTTGGGCAGTAACATTCCCTACAATGGGAGGTCTTTGAGGTGCATTCTCATGGCTGCTGAAAAAAAATTTTTTTTCTTAATAAGCAGAGTCTTTGGAGTCAGAAATAACCTTGGTTGACTCCAGTCTCAGCTACTTAATAATTTTCTGACATTGGGCAAATTACTTGAGTCAATTGTAAAAGTTAAATGAAATAATACCTGTAATATGCATTATACAGTGCCTAGAACATTAAAGGTGATCAATAAAAGACCTGCCTTTTTTCCATTTAGCTGTAAAATGCATTCATTTGTTCAACATGCATTTTTGAGGATCTTCTATATGCAAGCTATAGCAGGATGAGTATGCAAAGTGCCTAAGACATAGTCTCTGCCCTCAGAATTCACGTATTTAAAAAATATAAAAACAGGGGGACCTGGTTGTCTCCATCATTTAAGCATACAACGATTGATTTTGGCTCAGGTCATGATCTCATGAGATCAATCTCCAGATTGAGCCCACATCAGGCTTTACATTGACAGCATGGAGCATGCTTAGGATTCTCTCTCTCTATCTCTCTCTCTCTGCCCCCCCAAATTAAATACATAGATATTATAAATATATATTTTTTAAATATAGATATTATATTATAAATATACATTATATTTTACCACTTAGGAGCAGAAAGTACTCCTAAGTGGTAAAATATATAATGAGAAGGAAGCAGGATTTTCAGCAGTAGAAAGGAGCATTTATATCTTACTATGTGTATTGTTGCTGAAGTTGATGGCTTGAAATTCTTCCCAAGTGTTGTGAGTTTATGATACTCGGATGAACATGTTGGTGTACAATGCAAGGTTTATGAACTGTGTTGAAGAAGGGTCTGGGAAGACCGTCATTGGAGTATTATTGGTACATCCTCATTTACCCAGCTTCTTGCCATCTGAATGTCTGGCTTTCCCAAATCATTATATTATGCCTACCAGCCCTCTTATCTGAATTGTCTGCATGTTAAACTGGACAGAGTTCCATGTGTCAGTGTGCCCCTCAGCATGTCTCCCCAAAGCCCCTTCAAGGTCCCTCTTAATGGCAGGGTAAAACATTTGTATGATTGCTCCAGGCATGTGAATTTGTACTCAGTGCATCCAGATGGTGCCAATTGAAATCAATTTAGATATGGCTTGATTATACTTCAGTGATGCAAGAACTTCCTTTCTAAGAATATGAGAACTCAGTAGGTATTCTAGGGAAATAATTATAATAATAATTAAATGAGGCTCAATTGGAGCTGAGAGAACCAGCTTCAATTCTTAGCATGATTTACAGACCTGCTCAATGACATTAGGGAAGTTATTTGCCCTTTCTAGGTCTCATGTCCTCATCTGTGAAGTCTGTGTGCAGGACAGTGGGGGAGGGGGCAAACAAAGACAACTGTCACTTATGGGCACCTAAAATTACCGAGTACTAAGGGGCTCTGCAGCTCTCATTGCAATTAATCATCAAACAACCTTTTGAGACAGAATCACTTATTCATATATGCATTCCTTCAACACACTCTTCTTTGTACTAGCCACTGCGTTAGGTGGAGAGTATAAAGATAGTAAATGAACAAAGTTGTTCCCCTTATTATAACATGATCATCATTCACTGTGTCAGAGATGAAGACACTTGAAGCTTAAGGAGATGAGCTACACTGATAGTGAGTAGAGACTCTGAAAAGGTCCTTCTGACTCCAAAATACAGGGCTCTTTACCTGTATTTCTCAACTTTTTTTTTCATGATAATGAAAGCCTCCCTTCCCCCACAGAGGCTTTCTAGACATTTTTTTCCTAATTGTTTCCCACACTGCCATGAAATAAATACTAGATTTGTCTCGTTGCTTTGAGCCTTAAAGAATTTAGATTGTAATATCTAATAAATTTTCACCCCATTGAGTGTGATAGTCCCCCTGTTGAGAATGAATGCTCTACATCACATTCTTTGTATCTTTATAGGCACCAACTCTTTTCCAGGCCCTATGACTGTTGGAGTTAAAAAAAAAAAAAAAAAGGTATGAGATGATGCATGGTTCCTACTCTCAAAGAAATGATAGTCTAGCTCACACCATCAGGTTTACAAAGCTCCTAGCCACAAGATCCCATGATTCCAATTCTTCATACATTTAGGATTACTAGACAGAAATTACAAAGAGAAAATGAACTGCCTTGATCTAGCAAACAAGACAATGTTTTCTTGTTATAGGTTACCAAGTAACCGTGTGGTGATCACTGCATTGCCAAGCCTCACAAAACGGGGTAGGCTCTTTCTTATCTTGGAAATCTAAGGGGATGGATCTATTAGCAACCACTGCAAATGGGTTTCCATTGCCTCCTCTCTATATCTTTTCTATCCTCGCTATCAGCTAGAAGGCCTTGTTGAAATTCATTTGGCTCACAAATGGGCTCATCATAAATAATATAGACCCCTCTCGTATCACTCACCTCCTCCACATTAATGACACTGAATGGGCACCATTAGGGGCTCTTCTTTTATTCAGAAGAAAGGATTTTGATGAATCCATTGCTTACAGACAGAAGGAAAAAAAAGCAATTCAAAACCACAATTTGAAATTAAATCTTCTGTGGTCTGAACAAGCATGATTGTCAGTTCTTTTATGCGTTTCCAACGTTGCCACAATTAATATTTTAAAAGGAGCTTCACCAGTGAAATATTTAGCAACAGAAATCTTAACATTCTTTTCCTGGTAGTGACATTCCATTGCTCAGCAAAATGAAGGGAGTCCCATCAAAGTGGCAATGGTCCTGCCAGAGGGAAATGGGTGTATGACTGCAGGGGCTTATACTTGAGCCTCTGCAAAGCCCTTCTGCCTTCACCTCTCAGAGTGATGCCCAGGATTCTGAGGAAATAGCTCTCCTCTCTGCCCTCCACCAGGCTTATGCCTAGCACCCTGGGGGATAACCACAGTTATTTATAGATAATCCCTTCTTGGAAAGGTCAGATTTTATGATGTGTTTATGACCCTCTCTGACCAAATAAGTTCACTTGCATCAAATTCTCTGGTGGTGGGGGTGGGGATAGTTTGAAACTGATTCAATTCATTTCTAAAGCTCTGTGCCTGTTGAAGCCAAGAAAGGCTGGGCTCTGTGGCCAGCACCAAAAGCTGAAAAGAAGTTGACATTTTAAGGCCTATGTTTGCTCCTCCTAGCTCCTCTTTCCCTGGTTAGAGAGCTTTACCTGTCTCTAGCCACAGCTTTTCACTCATGCAGAAAGATCCTGAAAGAGGATTCTCTGTATCCTGGTTCACTTACCCTGTCTTTACTGGCCAGCGAGAAAGTCCAGTGTCACAAATCAGCTCATGAACATGTATTAGGGATGGATGTGGAATCCTGGCGGCCAGTCCCAGGCTGAGTCAAAAAGCAGCCTTTGGGGTACCTAAGAGGTTCAGTAGGTTGAGCATCCGACTTTGGCTCAGGGCATGATCTCACTGTTCATGAGTTTGAGTTTGAGCCCCACATTGGGCTCTCTGCTGTCAGTTCAGAGCCCGCTTCATATCCTCTGTTTACTTCTCCCTGCCCCTACCCTGCTTGCACACTCTCAAAAATAAATAAACATTAAAAAAAAAAGCCGTCTTTGGAACTGACTGACCCTGTGCTTTGCTCACTGATGTCACATCTATGACTTCACTGCTCACTTCCACGTGTTTCTCTCCTCTCCCACCTTTCATGCAAGCTCCAGGCCCACATTTGCAACTCATGGCTTAACATTTAGGGAGCATCAAACTCTTCATATCTAAAACTAAGCCCTCAAATTCATGCCCCACAAAACAAATCCACACACTTGTATTTCTACAAAAGGCAACATCATTCCAGTCTCCTCAGCTCAAGAACTGGGAGTGTTCTTTGATTCCCTCTTCCAGCCCTCCTACCTCCTACTTAGCTAACAGTCTTGCTTCCCTCCCTTTCCCTTTACATTCACTATCTGTAGTGTCTCCTCTGTTTTGTATCTGGAAAGCAGTCGAAGACCTTCACCTGTGCCTTTGATGCTGTCCCTGTCCCATCTCCTCCAGGGCTAAGGCCATCCATCATTACTCTCATCTCTTTAGATTCTCCCTCTCCTCCTGACTCCCTATTAACAGGACTTACTATGTCTACTGCACCCTGGCCTCATCATTCACAGCCAGAGCTTTCTCATCTTGCCTAAAATTGGAAATAATATCTTTCTCACAGGGGTGTGGTGAGTAGACTTCAAAGTAACCAGTCTGGTTCATTGTAGGCACTTAAATTCACACATTCAACAAAACCCTTATTAGTTTCCAAACACTGGGCTGGGCACTGGGAATAATATCAATAACTTATTCACTACTAGCCAGCCACTGTTCTAAGAGCTTTTTACACATTAACTCATTTAATAATCACAACAAATAGTTAAAATCATTATTGATTGTACAAGCAGTTATAGTTATTATTTCTAGATGAAGATGCAAAGGTATGGAGAGAGTATGGTAAAATAAAAGTCAAACCCAGATAGGTCTTAATCACTTTCTCTTAAGAATATCTCAGTCTCTAGCCTCTCATGTTCTATAGACAAGGAAATAATAACAACACAGAGGGGCACCTGGGTGGCTCAGTCGGTTGAGCCTCTGACTTCGGTTCAGGTCATGATCCATGAGTTCGAGCCCGGCATCAGGCTCAGTGCTGACAGCTCAGAGCCTTGAACCTGCTTTGGATTCTGTGTCTGCCTGTCTCTCTGCCCCTCCCCCTCTCACGCTCTGTCTCTATGTCTCTCTGTCTCTGTCTCCCAAAAGTAAATAAACATTGGGAAAAAAAATTTTAAATAACAATACAACACAGCATAGTAAGTGCTCAGATTCAAGGAGTCCTTGGGTGTGATAGAAACATAAAGGAAAGACAAATATTTACAGAGAGGGTCAGCAAAGCTAAGCTTTGAAAGACAAATGTTGGTTTCTTTTCTTTTGTGGTCTCTTCCTTCTTCAATGATTCTAATCTCATTGCCAGAGTAACCAAAGTACAGCTCTGGTATTATCATTTTTCTGCTTGAAATGCTCAGATTTTCATTGCCTATCCATTAAAGTCCAAGCCCCTAAAATTGACAACGTTGTCTTTTCCCCACCTGGTGTCCAGATGCTTATCTGTGCTCCTGCTTCTTCTTTCTCCAGAAGGCCCTTCATCCTATCCATCCCTGTGTCTAGAGCCTCTCTATTCTTCAAAACTATTGCTATTCATTTAAATCTTCACTAATTTTTCATCTAAACAACATCCCCCTCTGGGGCACCTGGATGGCTCAGTTGGTTAAGCATATGACTTTGGCTCAGGTCATGATCTCACAGTTTGTGGGTTCAAGCCCCATGTCTGGCTCTGTGCTGACAGCTCAGAGCCTGGAGCTTGCTTTGGATTCTGTGTCTCCCTGTCTCTCTGCCCCTCCCCTGCTTGTGCTGTCTCTCTCTCTCTCTCTGTCTCAAAAATAAAAATAAAAAATTTAATAAAAAAGTAAAATAAACAATATCCTTGAAATGCCAAGACTTCATTACATTCAACCTTGTGTTAAAGATTTTAATATAGGGGCACCTGGGTGGCGCAGTCGGTTAAGCGTCCGACTTCAGCCAGGTCACGATCTCGCGGTCCGTGAGTTCGAGCCCCGCGTCGGGCTCTGGGCTGATGGCTCAGAGCCTGGAGCCTGTTTCCGATTCTGTGTCTCCCTCTCTCTCTGACCCTCCCCGGTTCGTGCTCTGTCTCTCTCTGTCCCAAAAATAAATAAACGTTGAAAAAAAAAAAAGATTTTAATATACATATAAAGCCTACGTATAAATGTAAATTAATATAAAATATACATAATATACACACACACACATACACACCCATTTTTATGTATATATGTCACTTCTGCTGGAAATGAAGTTCCTTGGGGACAAAGCCTCTTTTGTATATTTACACAAGACACAATGCTAAAATTGTACTAAATGGAAATGCAGAAACTAGGCATCTTCACAGTCTCCTATGTCACTCATATCTCTGCCCTTCTCTCCATCCCACCCACCCCAAATTCTATCCTTACTTCTTGCTAGACAGCTCTTGCCTCACCCACTCCTCTCTATTCCCACCACCCCAGCTTTAGTTCAAGCCATCATCTCCTGTTACCTTAAGTCTTGTACTCCTTAAACTGACAACTTTTACTATAAAGATTTTTCTGGCTTTGAGGGCCATACAGTCTGGACTGCTACTACTCAACTCTGCCCAGGTAGCATGAAAGCCACATAAACACATAAACAAATAGATGTGACTACGTTCCAATAAAACTTTATTTATAAAAACAGTTGCTAGGCCAAATTTGCTTGGCAGTAGTTTGTCAGTTCAGTTTAAATAGATACCTAATTGTTCCCAGCACTTACGCTTAAATCCATCATCTACGTACAGTCAAAATGTTTCTAACTGTAAATCTGGTCATGTTCCCCCAAAACCGATAATGAACTGACCTTTGCCTTTATTACAAATCTCATTTCCTTCCATGCCCTTCCCTACCACTCGACTTCCAGTCTCCCTAGTATTCATCTAACAATCTCTACTCATCTTCCAAAATCTAGCTCAGAGCTCAACTCTTCTAGAATGTCCTCCTTATCCAGCACTACCAAAGCTAGTTATAGTCTCTTTTCCTCTATGTCTATACTTAGCATGAACTTCTTTGAATTTGAAAGTATCACAAATTGAAATTACCAAATTTGTTTGAAAACATGGTAGTCTCATCTACTAGACAGGGAGCTCTTTGCAAAGAACAGGATTATCTCATCTACCTCTATATCCTCCATTTTCTGGTACATATACACACTTAACAAATATTCTCTGCTTGTACAATGGTTGTTCCTAACTGAGAAATGCAGCCACTTTTCAAGACCCAAAGATATGTTTATCTCAGTGTTAGAGAATATCAGGCCAAGAAGCCAAGGAGTGGCTGAGGATAAAAGGCAGACACCTATGATTCTGTTCAGGAAGTAGAGAGCAGTTCTTCGTGGAATACTCAGAACAGTGTGAGGCAATAATTGCCTTTTCATTAGTTTTCAAAAAGAATGGAAAATCGCATGTCTTGCCAAGTGGCCTTGTAGATATTTCCTCATCCAGATTAACTACTCAGCAAAACCAAGTTGTGGGTAGGCACTAAAAAAGATTAACTTGAATGGGGTGGCAAGCTGATCACATTTGTTGGTGCTGAGTTTACAAGAAAAGGGAAGAGGGAAGTCAAGGAAAGGACAATGAGTTAGTCTGAGATAAAAAGATAAAACAAAATGGAGGAAAGTATTTTGTTCCTATCTAAAGGCTGTGAGGTTCATCATACACATCCATAAAATGCCAAGATAAAGGCAATGAGAATTAGAAGAGGCCTTAGCAGTTCTTCTTTTATTCATGGTGTACACAGGAATCTCATTCAATCTCTGTGTGTCTCTGTCTCTCTTTGTCTCTCTCTCTCTGTCTCTCTGTCTCTCTCTCTCTCTCTCTCTCTCTCTCTCTCTCTCTCGTGTGTGTGTGTGTGTGTGTGTGTGTGTGTGTGTGTGAATGATAGACCAGGTAGATAAGAGCATAATAACATGACCTTCGGTGAGAGATCAAATCTCTTTCTGTATAAGATGGATACATCACAAACTAGTCACAGATATATTCCTTTTTCCTTTGAGCAGTGCCTCTAAAGAGAAAAATATATATACAGGGCAGGGCAGAGGACTCATAGTGAAAACCACCAGAAACACTTGTAAACCACAAGTACATCCACTGAGATAGGTTCATTAGAAGGCTTCTATCCATAGAAGTTACATCCCTGCACTCTTTTCTAAGTTATGAATTCTGTGTATCTCCAGGCATGTAAATGTCAAGACATGAAATCTAACTCTAACACTGCTCTTAGATTATAGAAGAAAAAAGTCAGAGAAATAAAAAGTCATGTCTATCTTTAGGTATGAATTTTTTTTCTCTACAAGTTGTTTGCTTTGTAGAGTATAACATGTCCATGTTCTGCCGCACCTCTTCATACAGTGAAGGGCAAACTCAGCAGCTCATCAATTGATTAGGACAGAGAACTATATGGAGAATTCAAGCACACGAACAAAAACAAAAGAACTTACTCAACAGGCCTGAAATATCCATACTGTCTTTCTACAGTGGTGAAATTACTCAGATGACTCTTTAGTCTCTTATCTAAATGCTATGAAAATAGAACCATGTCACCATTTTATCCAGCTATAATAGGGAGCTCGCTTCCTTTAAAATAAGCAACACTTATTTCTTAATCTTCACTGCATGTCTGAGAATGTGGTCCAAATGCCAGGTAACTGACATGGGAAGAACCATTGCTCATGGGCCATCTTTATCGTAAGAGTCAGCCAGAAGAGAAGTAAACCTGGAATGCACTCTTCGAGCATTATTGCAGAGTTGAACAAATAAGCTTTACATGAAAAAAAGTGAAGACAAGAGAGATACCAGCACACACATTATATAATGATCCACCAATGGTACTGGGACCAAGAGAAGACTAGGAATCAGAGCTGATTTTGTTTTTTGGCCTCATTGATCCATTTCTAAGGAACCTTAGGTTAATTTACATTAACCTCACTAAGCCTCTGTTTGCTCATCTATAAAGTGGAACACTTAATTTCTCTGCCTAATTCACAGAATTCACAGGTTTATGGAGATAATCAAATCATAAATATGTGTGAAAGTGCTTTGAAACCTGTAAGATATTATAAAGGTGATACAAATATATGAATTATTGCTGTTATTTTTACTGATACATTATGAAGAAGAAATGATCAACATAAACAAGAATGTTTATGTTCAGGTGTGTTATAGGCCTTTAACTTCAATGATAATCAAGAATAAGCCTCCCGTATACTTAGATGGGCAAGTATCAGCATAAGGGTTCAACTAATGCAGCCATTACATAATGTGTGTGTGCGTGTGTGTGTGTGTGTGTGTGTGTGTGTGTGTGTGTGTGTGTGACTTCTGAGGTCTTTTCCTCTGTGGTGACTAGGTGACTAGTTAGAATAGGCAACTTCTGAGGTCTTTTCCAACTTTAAGATTGCAATAGGATTCCAAATATCAATGTCTCCTGGAATATCTTGTTCCCATTGGGTGGCCACTCTTGTTAAGAGTGTTTTTATAAATGTGAGCGAGAAGCTGCCTTTTAATTACCCCCACCCACCACTTCCTAGATAACAACAGGGATAAGGATGGGGGAACCAACATTATTGAAGTCTAATTAACCATTGCCTTCTCCTGAAGGATTCTATACTCCTAACTACCACCTCTAGGTTGAAATGTTGAGCTCTGTTGGCTTCCGCTCACTGCCCTTTCCTGGATTTCTTCCTAATTTGAGGGGTAGTCCTTTTCAGTCTCCTTTTCTGGCTCTTTTTCCATAAATACCCCTTAGATATTGGCATTCCCTAAAGCTCTGTTTGACCTTCTCCCTTCACACCTGAAAGTTATCACTGAGTGATTTTGACTATGCATACGTGACAAATACAACCAACAGGATGATAACCAACCAATATTTAACTACCAGGTAAATCATCTCAGCCCGTGCTTCCACCTGCCTATGAAACACTTCCATATGGTATAAGTATCCTCATATCTGCATTCCCTACCTTTGAAGCTTTATCTCCCCCTGTGGCCTCCATGTGCCCTAAGATTCAGACAGACATCAAATTTTAGTGAGAGAGGCCTGAATATTAGCTCCAGACTAACCCAGATTTAAATCCTAGCTCCACTGTTTCTGGCTCTATAAAAACAGCCAACTCACCCAGCCTAGATGAGCCTCCTGTTCCTAACCTATGAAGTCTTTGATGTGAGAATTAAGTAAGGCCATATATGTTAACCTTGGTCAGCTCCTAACACAACTGAGTTGCTTAACAAATATCAATTCCTTTCTTTTCCTCTTCAGAAATGTTCCATTACTTAAATTTTCTTAAACATGCCATGATTTACTTTCCACGTAACTGTGTTGTTGCACATACTTGTTCTTTTGCCTAGAATGCCCTCTCTTTACCACCCAGTCTTCATGCCTGCCAGGCAAACTATTACACAACTCTTAAGAATGTAGTTTTCTGGAAATATTTCCTCGATAAGACCTCACTGTAGTCAGAGCCAGGTACTTCTTCTTCCAGGCCCTGGAAGCATTTTACTTCTAAGTTTATTACTTTATATCATAAATGGTTATTTATATCTGTCTCCCTCACTAAGATGTGAGCTCATGGAGAGTTCCATGTACTCAAAATCAAGCAACTGGATATAATTCCAAAGAATAGTTTGCATAATTTCAAACCACTGAGATAATACAGGCTATATTAATAAATATTATAGGGGCACCTGGGTGGCTCAGTTGGTTGAGAGTCCAACTCTTGGTTTCAGCTCAGGTCAGGATCTCACAAATCGTGGGTTTGAGCCCCAAGTCAGGCTCCATGCTGCTAGTGTGGAGCCTACTTGGGATTTTCAATCTCTCTTCCTCTCTCTCAGCCCCTCCCTACTTGAGCTCTCTCTCTCAAAATAAATAAATAAATCCTAATTTAAATAATAATAAATACCTTAAATAAATATTATATTACTCAAACTACATTTGGTAGACACACCATTTAGATGGTACCATTTATTCAGTTTTTATAGTAGGTGCTGGGAACACAAAGAAAACCTAGATATTGTGCTCATTCTCTGGTATTGAGAGTAAGATCTTATATGTGCAAAGATTTACATTTTAAATTAAAATAAAATTTTAATTTGTATTTATCTGGTTTTTGCAAAAAGTTGTGTAAATGTGGCAAGAATTTTGAGTTTCTCTTTTGATTAACTATGTCCATCACCAGGAAGAAAGACTGGTAGTATCTCTATATCTCAGAACATTTTTACAAACAAGTGCCTAAGGGGCACATGGGGGCTCAGTTGGTTGAGCATCTGACTCTTGATCTCAGCTCAGGTCATGATCTCACTGTTTGTGAGATCAAGCCCCATGTCAGGCTCTGTGTTGACAGGGAGGAAGGAGCCTGCTTGAGATTCTTTCTCTCCCTTTCTCTCTCTGCCCATACCCCACTCACACATGCTCTCTCTCTGTCTTCTCTCTCAAAATAAATAAACATAAAAAACAAACAAACTGGGGCGCCTGGGTGGCTCAGTTGATTGAGCATCCGACTTCGGCTCAGGTCATGATCTCGCGGTCCGTGGGTTCGAGCCCCGCGTCGGGCTCTGTGCTGACTGCTCAGGGCCTGGAGCCTGTTTCGGATTCTGTGTCTCCCTCTCTCTCTGCCCCTCCCCCGTTCATGCTCTGTCTCTCTCTGTCTCAAAAATAAATAAACGTTTAAAAAAAAATTTTTTTAAAACAAAAAAAACAAAAAACAAAAAAGAAACAAGTACCTGAAATCCAGTAGGGAAACTTACTGGCTCAAGTAAATGGATGCCCAGTAAAGAGCAGACGTTGCAGTAGGTTAATCAAACAAGTCAGTCACGTCATCAGGGACCTAGATTCTTTTCTTCTCCCCAGTCTCCTAATTGAAAGATAATTATCAATGATAAACAAAGCTGAATTCTCTCTTTTTCACATGAAGAGGAAAATAAAATGTCAGTCATAGAACTTCCTCACTCTGTTCAAAGGAGCTCACAAATTCAACACTGAGCCAATAACTGGCTCCAGAGGAGAGTCATGAAATAAATGATTGGCTTAGCTCTGTGTCCTTAAAGCAGTCATTATCAAAGGGAGTGGTATTCATTGTTTGAATGGAGTAAATCAGAGTCTATCTTGGAGCTGAATTTTAATTGCACGAATGTTACATAATGGAAGAGAATGAAAAATTATTAAGTCAAAGACAATATCCATGCACTGCACTATATATTTAAGTTAGGAGAGAAGGGAGGAGAAAGTGATGGTGAATCTTTAGTATACACAGGGGTCCAGGAAAGACTCTGCTTAACAGTTTGTTACTGGTTATGTATTATAAAGGAAACGGAAATACATTTATAAGGTTTTTTTTTTTTACTTGATTAATTGCTCGGTGTTTCTTCCTTCCAATAAAATACATTTTCAGGGTATATAGAGGTTTTCCTTTTTCTTTTTTTAACTAAAATCTACCGTGAGTGCCCCCACACTATTTTGACTCCAGAGTTCTCTCTTTATTAGTTATGTCAAATGTCTGAATTAGTAATCTTAATTTTAAAAGTATTACAATATCCCACCTAGCTGTAATAACTTATTCACTGGAAGTGCTTTTTCAAAAACTTTAAAAAGAGTTTTTCTGTTTAGTCAGGAAAGTGTTCTCTTTCTTTCACATCCTTCTCCAATATCAATAAATTTTAACATTTTAAAAATGTGATTAATTGGTTGCTTTGATTTTTCAGGAACACTGCTAGCAAGAAGGAAAACTGTACCCTTAGAGAAATTAATAATCAAGAAATTGAACATTTACCCCTGATATGGAGAACTAGCCTTTCCCCTACCCAACTCAAACCCAACCACCACCAATAAAGCATACATGTGTACACACACACACACACACACACACACACACACACACATACATTCCCACCCATGAAGCCTCTAGGAGTGAGCATAGAACAAGATATTGATTCTCCAAACTCAAAGCATAGCATTTTGCTGGGTGTATAAGCATGCAATTGCTCATTGACAGAAGAAGGAATTGGAACTATCAGGCCAGTTTGAGCCACCCAATTTGGGGTGTGCATTCTATGGCTGAGGTCCTAAGGTTACAGGGTTGGAGGGTTAGAATGAGAAAGAGATCAAATTTCTCAATAGTGCCTCTTTTCTATTAAGTGCCTTTGGAAAATCACTGCTATTAAATACAGGCTGTGACCCCCATGAAGACCTCATATAAATGACTTAGAGTTTATTCGTTAAATTTCATTCTCCTTATGACTACTTAATTGTTATCAATTATCAGTTCTCACTGTTTCCCTGGAACAATCCTTCTGTTTCTAAAAAAGAACACTTACCAATAACAAGGTCTAAGGGTGCCAGGTTTCAGGTTTCCAGCTGGGTGTTATCACTCACTCATTCCATTTTCTGCTATTTATGTTCTAGCCTTGACCCAGGCTAGTATATCAGGGCAGGGAGTCATCTCAGCTTTCTCACATCTCGATTGTGAAAGAGGCAGACTAGACTTAGCCATGAGATTCATTCTGTAGGAATCTAGACAGGCTGCTACTGCTGTAGAAGGAGCACAGAGCTATGATTTTCAGAAGAAGACTCCAGCCCATAGACAGTTTTAATCTTTCTTCTCCTGAGAGGGAAGGAACATTTTTCTCCCACTGTAACTGTCAGACCAGCTCAAACAGACTTTCCTGCTCAAGGCCAGGTCCCTCATCTCCAGTGTGTAGACTCATAATTATAGAATTCAATGTCCCCACAGAGCCATATCAGGCTAAGAAAGTCTACCAATTCATGTCAAAAGACATCACCTTACCTTAGTGCACAGCCTGGTATTTCACAGAAGCAATATAAGATATATCCTGCAGGGGTCTTTTATGGAGTGTTGAATGAGCTCATCTAGGTGAAGCCCTAGAACAATATCTGGCTAAGTGCTTTATTATTATTATTATTATTATTATTATTATGACATAAGGCAGCCTGGTGTTATAGAAAGAATAGTGTTGTGGATAGCAAAAGATCTGGGTTTGTGTCCTGGTTCTAATACATTCTACTTGTGTGGTATTGGAGAAGTAACTCAAGCTCTCTGAACTGGAACTCCTGATCTAGAAAACAGGAATAATTTAACCTCCCATGAAAGTTTTTCAAGGGATGATAAGATCAAGAAATCGAGGTTTGAGAGCCTTTAATGAACCATGAAGTGTAGTATAAATTTTAATGATTGTAGACAGCAAATATATGAAGGCAGAGACTTGTTTAGAATTAAGTTAAGTGCTCATTGATGGAATAAGCAACTCAACAATATTTGCTACACGGATCGTAGTTTCCTTAGTGGCATCACCATCATGGCCACCATTATCCCCTCTCACTTGGATTTACCCTTCCTTCTCTAATTTTGTTTTCATTCATTTAATTAAAGCTAATAGTTGGCTGATAATGTCAGTAAGGGTTATGCCCATTGTTATATAATAACTACTCATGTTTTTATTTATTTGAAAATTTGTTTTATATTTACTACTACACTATAATATCAATAATGCCATGTGGCACATTATAACTTTTCAAAACTACATCCCATATATTATCGTATTTAATCCTCACTACAAGTCTGTGAAGTAGGTACTTTTATTATTACCCTTAGTTTATAGGTGAGGGAATTGACATTTTAAAAAGGTGGAAATCAATTCACAGTGTAGCATCATGGATACAAGCACACACTATAAAACCAGACTGTCTAAAATTCAAATTCTAGCTCTACCGTGTACCTCTGTGTGACCCTAGGCAACTTATTTAAACTCTCTGGTGCCTCAGTGTGCACTCTCTGTGTGCCTCACCTACAAAATGGAAGGAATAAAAAGTGGCTGAAAGAATTAATTAAGTCAAAATACATAAAATATTTAGAAGAGCTATGCTTTTCTAAATTAATATTAGCTAGTATCAAAATCTAATGTGACATTCAATGTCTGCAACAGCATCAACGCAGTCTGTTTTTCCAGACTACTCTCCTCTCTGTCTTTCCACACACCCTGTTCTGCAGCCATCTTCATCCACAGCAGACCTAACATCATGCATAACATGTTATAGGTGCTTGATAAGTACTTGTTGAAACACAAATGAAGGAAAGAAGGTAGGCTCACAGGGAGGAAGGAAAGAAAGGTGGAAAGGAGGGAAGGAGGGAACTATGACAGGGCAGGGAAGGGAGGCAGAAAGGAGACTCTAGCTATTCTGTCTTTCTTCCTTTAAATGCCTTACTCCCTTTATCAAAGCCATTACAGAATTTTCATTTTCCGCAAGGAGTATAAAGTATAATGAACTTTTGTAGAGTCACAAAATCATGACTTTTTTTTTGCACCTAGTTTGACATGCCTTTTCCAAATTACTTCTGTTTATCTCTATATTGCCACTAAAAAGTCTTTTTTTTCCCGTCATAGACTTCCTTTGAGTGTTTTGCAAGATATTTTGATATATATTGCAACATGGTGAGATGCCATTGAATTAGCTTAACGTCTATTCTTGTCACATATGCATAAACAGAACTGGTATCAGTTAGAACATTTTCAAAAGTTTCCAAGCCCTGAAAAGAATTGCATTCTGTTTCCCTGCATGAGGTTCGGGTCATTGTGCTGTCCAGTGCTGAAAAACAAGGAAGAAAGTATAAAAATGTCAAACACGGTAATTTATCTATTCTTTCCTATGTTTCTAGAATTTGTATCTCTTGAAATACTACTTTTGATTAGATTCTTAAGAAAACATTTCTAAATGTTTCATCATTATTTACCTTTCCTTAGTATAATCCTTGCACTTTATATAACATTTGATACATAGAATAAGTATGTCAATAAATTATAAGCAAAAAATCCTATTAGATCTTTCCAAATGAGTAAGTATTCAAATACCATTTTTGTATACATTTTTAACAGCATGCTTTTTAATTTTTTTTTAATATTTACTTATTTATTTTGAGAGAGAGAAAGAGAACACAAGCAGGGGAGGGGCACAGAGAGAGGAAGAGAGAGAGAATCCCAAGAAGGCTCTGTGCTGTCAGTGCAGAGCCCAACGTGAGGCTCGAACTCACAAACCATGAGATCATGAGCCAAAATCAAGAGTCAGATGTTTAACTGACTGAGCCATCCAGGTGCCCCAGCATGCTTTTATTTTTACTTTGTGTTGTTTCTGAACAGACTACCTAAAAGAAAAATTTTAATAACTGTTTGAATTTTTAAATACTTGGATTGGGAAGATCAATGAAAAGTTTATGTTACCATACTATTTCCATAGGATCTCAGACCCAAGCCCTGATTTTGATGTGTGTCTCTTTTTAAGTTGTGTAATACATGTTCTCAGGAAGAATATGTCTCAATGGATGGGGAAAAAAAGGAGGCATTCCAATGTGTTACTCATTTCTTCTCCCATAGGTAAGATGACACTTGTTTCTAGCCTCCTACCTGAAACAGATACAAAGTAAGAGAATTTGTACACAACACTCAAAAGGACATCATAGAAATTAGATAGAAATTAATATCATTCATATATATATATATGTGTATATATATATATATGTGTGTGTGTGTGTGTATATATATATATATATATATACATATATATATATATATCTTCTTTGCCCAATATGTTTTATACTGTATCTCATAAAAGTAATCATTCTTTGCCTAAGATTTAGACTTAAGGCTAAATTATAGTCAATATGCTTCCATTATTCCTAATTCTAATATATATTATTTTATTGTCGATACTTTTCATATCTCTGATAAACCAAAACACAGAACTGAGGTCTAACTACCACATCATGACATGAGATTTTTGCCTCTAGTAGAAATTATTACAGAAAAAATAGTTTTCCTTTTTCTCTATTGTCTATGATTTTCTTCAGTCCTAAACCAGCATGCCAATGATAAAGCCACCCAACATTTTGTGCCTGGCTATTTTCTAAAAGGTGAAATATACAATCTTATACAGAGATGTTCTGTTTATTCGAAGTGCTATTTTAAACGCCCTCTAGTTTGAGGTGGCCTTTTTCTCAGGCATCCTACAGAGAAATAAAATAAAATGTAATAATGTTCTTATGGCAGAGGAGAAATTTTTTCATTGTTGCTAGAGTTAAAACAGTGATCATAAAATGAAGACTATATGTTGACTGGACATTCCATTGCTCTCTCAGTAAAGGTGTAGAATAACTCTTTTTCGTAGTTACTTGGTTTATTGGCTAGTAACACAGTCATAAAATCCCTTGGAGAGGAACTGATTTTCTTCTTTTAAAATTTAGTCAGGAATCTATGGTTTAAAGGAAAAAAAAAAAAAAAGGTTACTTCCTGGAGGCCTGCCTGGTTAAACAGGTTAGGCAGTATATTTTTTGCAAGGTTAATCAGAGTGTGAAGATAATGAAGTATCATGGCTCACATGACATGGTAAATAGAGAGAAGCTCTTCTTGCTCAGAGTTGTCCCTCCCACTCCAAGCTTTATGCATTATCTGTAGGACACAGGCATCTCAGCTCTGCCAGTTCAGATCCCAAGGGTTGGTCAGAGCCATATATGAGGTGAGGGGTTTAAATGAGATTGTCTAAAAAGTCAAATAGATTAAAATTCAACATAGTTTTTGTTTTAAAGACTTTCCCCTTCCTAGAAGCATACCAGCCTCCTAAATAATACAATGAAAGGATTACTGGGAGAGACTCAAAGAGATCAGGCCACAAATGGAAAACAATCGAAGACTAGAGTTTCAGTTAATTACCAACTTTACAGACCAAGTCAGTGGCTTCTGAAGGACAAAAGAGCTAAAATTTAAACTTCCTTTCCATCACTACGTTCCAGTTTCCCATATACCACCAACATAGACAATCTATGTAAAGGTTCATCTTTCTCATCCTTGTGTGTTTTACATCTATAGAAGAGGTGGCCATGCCCCTCCCTCCATGACTCTCTCAAGATACATGATGGTACTCCTTTTATGTCCACAGTTTTTAGGTAAACAAGCACCTTCTGTAGCCTTTTGGGTGTCTACTTGTCACTAAGTGATCTCTCTGGGGTGTTGCTAGAGTTTGTCTTCATGAAGTGACATAATGATTCACAGGAAGCTTCTAGACACGGGTCAGCCAAGGTGTCTGCTGTTATGTTGGGGCAAAGAGACCTGCTAGTAGGTCTCCAAGATAGGGTAATAGGATGGCTTTTTAAATCAGATTGCTCTGGGGCATTCTAAGAAGATCCTCAATGCAGCCATCTTCCTAAATCAGCGGCCCTAACACTTATGGAACCACAACCAATTTCAGAATTAACTTAGGGATGGGTCTGAAGTATAAGAATTGTTCCAGTTTCTGAGCTTTGGTCATCTATATTCGTTTCTGTCTCCAGCTGTCCTCAAAACAACAAACAAATAAACGAAAACCACTTTTCATGTCTCCTTATCATCTGGCTCCTTCCTTTTTTTTCCCCACTCTAATACAAAAGAGCTCCTGCTATTTTTCCCCCAATAATAGAACTTAAAAGTCCTCCAGGATGCACCCAGGCACTAGAAAATCAGACCCATGCATTCCTTAGAAAAGCGAGGAGGCATATGTACCATTCCTTCCTGGCCAGTAATTCCCTTTTCATATGCTTCCAATGCTGCCAGATATTCAGGAAGACTTCTTTATTTATTGCTACATCAATAAAAACAAAACACTAATTATGTTCTCAGCAGTTCATTCTTCAAGTTAAGTCTTTGCTAAGAAGCACATGAGAGGGAATGAGTCCTGCTGCTAAAGAGAATCACAATCCTCTGTTCCTTCAAAGAGGATGGGTGGGAGAACACATAAAGAAGACACAAGAGGAAGAGTGGAGCAAGAGGGAAAAAGAAGGCAAAAGAGAGGAGAAGCGAGAGGGGGTAGAAAGTAAGATGGAGGAAAGGAAAAGAGAAGGCAGAGGAAAAGATGAAATGAGGACTCTCAAGGGAGGGAAGAAAAGAGAAACAAAGCAAGAAAAATAAAATGTTAATCATGTGATAGAATACCTTAAAAGGCAATGCTTCAAGTTTCTAGACATCTTTACAGTGGTGATATGATAGATAGGCCTCGTCATAAAACAGTAAAATAACACCATAAGTTCAAAATAATAAAAGAGGGCCCTTGGTGAAGCATATGACAAGCCCCATGCACTATGAGCTGTAAATGGGTGCATTAAACTTGGTGACCCTGCTGATGTAGGACATGATTGCACACCCAAGACCGTTCTAGTGGTGATGTTTCATTGAAACCCTGCCAGTTGACTTTTGAACTCAGAGCTTCTCAAACGCAGCTCTTTATTCATTAAACAGTCTGCCCCCTTGCAAGTAGTCTGTATGTACCTGTTACCTTTACTGGGACTACATGATGTTGCCTCCATCTCTTGGGCTTTGGTAAAGTCTTTGATGACAGCATAGGTTCCTACCAAATAAGAAAGCAAAATGGACTTGTTGACTTTACAATTCGACTAAGGCAGCAAATCAAGATCACTTAATTACAATCTTGCTTATAGGAAATAAAACCATCATTTTTAGAGTGATGATCATAAATCATGATTTTCCTAGTAGGATTAACTAGAGATTCACTAGTTCCTTAATGGGAAATCATTAATGCTCCAAACTGGCAGAAACCTATGTGACTAGCCATTTCAGTTTTTCTCAAGACTGAGACATTTCCTGGAAGGTGGGAACTTTGGGAGTAAAAGAGGGAAAGTCCTGGGCAAACCAAGAGGAGTGGGTCACCCTTAGACACCTCCCACCACTCATCACCCTCTACCTACCTTCCTCAGACTCAACTTGAAGATTAACTTGGCAATTCTCTAGAATTGAGCTTCTATTTTGTTCTATATACATCTGTTAATGTAACCTGCCCCCTACTGAGTCCAAGAGCTGAATCTGTGTCTCACTCATTTTTATGTCCCTGAAGCCTGGTACATTGTATGACACTCAGAAGAGCTTGCTGAACTGAGCCGTCTAAGCAACTGAGTTGATTCTCTGCTGAGTATCAACTCAATAGAGACTGTTATATCCTCAGGAAAGAATGGTATTTTCTTCATTGTGTATGCACCCCCAGCTACCTACATGGAACTTAGCTTGAACAGGAATAGAAGTCATTTAAAAGCTTTACCTCCACTGTAAACTATGTGGTTTTCTAAACACACTCACAGTGGCTAAGGGTACAGGTCAAGAGCCAGACTGACCTGAGTTCAAACCCAGGCTCCACAACTTACTAGCTCTGCGACCTTCAGCAAGTCACCTAACTTCTTTATGCATCACTTTCCCACCTATGCCTTTTATAAGTGGGAAGACCAAATAAGACACATGTATGTAGCATACCCAGCTCTTGGCCATGTGGTAAGAACCTAACATGTGGTAGTTCACAGTACTCTATTGGAGTTTTCTTCCTAAGCACCAAGAGAGCAAAGGTGAAAATAATTAGAAAACATTATATATAATAATATCTCCCAAGTTCTTTTTAAGCCCCAAAACCCTTCCATCGTGGATTTTCTATTTTTTTAACACCAAAAGTGCATCTTTATAATTATGATATTCTGCTGCTGCCTATAATAAGCATAACACTAGAATCTAAGGCAACAATCACCAAAAACTGCACTATGTCCTGGTGGCAGAGTATCTTCATCTCTCCATCTCTCCCTTTTTATTACTTAAACTTCCCATTATGTGAGCCATTTACTCAATTTTCACTGAACTTTTCACAAACCAGAAAGTCACTGGACTTGGACCAACTCCTGTAAAATTTTACTGCTTTCTAGTTATTGCATAATGATTCCTAAGAGTTAACGTTTTACTTTTCTTTTAAAATAAGGGATTTGCTTAAAGGAAGAAATCTCATTATAAGTACTAATGATCCTAAATCCACTGTTTTATTACTCTTCTAAGAACTGATAAATTTATCTGGACAAAGTTTAAAGTCATCAGTAAAACACAGATTATTGGTATAATATCACTTCTCCTCTTTCTCTTCTTCCTGTCTCTTCTTTCATCTAATTACATATTTAATGTTTATCCTCTTTGGGAAATGTAAATTGGAAAAAATACAGAAATAATACTTTATTTAGGAATAAATGCTTAAAGTACTTTGTAACATTGTTATTTCTTCCAAAATGCTCTGTTCAAATGTGAGTATAAAATGCTGCTTCAATAAGCATTTCTGATGTAATGTTATATACGCTTTCCTTAAAAAGAAAACACATCCTGCAGAAGCATGCACTGAAAATAATAGAGCACATGTAAAATAAACAGTCAGGGGAAAACCATTAAGTACTCAAGTGATATTGAGAATTCTGAGAAGAGAGAGGTAGTGGCATAGTTTTTAATCCTCCAAAATTTCCCTTAAAAATATATATACCAATAAAGATATCAAAACGTCTGTAAGAAACTAAGTGACAGGCTATCCCCTGAAAACTAAAAATCCAAGCCGAAGAGAACAAACCATGCTATATATTTGTAGTCATATAATAAAATGAAGGCTGTAAATGAGAAAATATAGTATTGATATATGTAATTGATACATGCTCTAACAATATAGATTAAGTAGTTATCAAAAATAGGAGGAAAATGAGGAGACCATATGAAAAGTAGAATAAGCCTACTGATTATCTTATTAATTGGGAAGAAAAGATATGAATCAAATCAAATGCTGTTGAAAGATGCAGAACACTAACTCCTATGAATATAATAGTAGGAACTCCATAGACAATCAAGAGGAGGAGAGGAATGTTTTGTTTTGTTTTGTTTTGTTTTCTTTTGTTTTCAGCCTTATTGAAGTATAATTGACACATATAACTGTAAGGTTTTTTAAATGGTTTGATATATATACATTGTGAAAGGATTTCCCTCCTCATCCATTGAGCCAATTAACACATTGATCACCTCACGTATTTTCCTTTTTTAGGAGAGGGGTAGAACATTGAATTTCTTCTTTTAGCAAATTCCAATTATAGAATATAGCATTAGCAACTATAGTTACCATATTATACCTTGTACATTAGATTCTTAGACTTTATTTAACTTATAAATGAAAGTTTATACACTTTTACCAACCTCTATTCCCCCACACCCTAGCCCTTGGCAACCACTTTTCTACCTCTGTTTCTACAAATTCAACTTTTTTACTTTAACTTTTTTAGATTATACATATAAGTTACATCATGCAGTATTTATATTTTGCTGTATGGTTATTTCATTTAGCATAATGTCCTCCAGGTTTACCCATATTGTCCTAAATGGCAGGATTTACTTCTTAAGACTGAGTAATATTCCATCGTATACACACACAAACACACACACACACACTAAAGGCTTTAAGAGATAATATATATCACATTTTCTCTATGTACTCATTAGTCAACAAACATTTGGGTTATTTCCATAAATTAACTGTTGTAAATAATGCTGCAGTAAATATGGGAGTACAGATATCTGAGATAATGATTTCATTTCCTTTGGATATATACCCAAAAGTCAGATTGCTAGGTCATATGGTAGCTACAGTTGTTTAATTTTTTTTTTTTTTTAATTTTTAGAGAGGGGGGAGAGGGGCCAGGGGTCAGAGGCAGGGATGGGTGGGAGACAGACAGACAGACAGACAGAGGATCCCAAGCAGGCTCCACGTGCAGTGTGGAGCCCTACATGGGGCCCAATCCCACAACCCTAGAGTCATGACCCAAGCCAAAATCAAGAGCCAGATGCTCAGCCAATTTAGCCACCCAGGCACCCATATATTTTTAATTTCTTAAGGAACCTGCATATTTTCATCCCCACTAAAAGTGTACAAGGGTTCCTTATTCTCCACATCCTCACCAGCATTTATTATCTTCTATTTAATAATAGCCATCTTAACAGGCATGAGGTAATATCTCACTATGATTTTTATTTGCATAAAAAAGGTGATGTTAAGCACCTTTTCATGTACCTGCTGGGCATGTTTTTTTTTTTTTTTTTTTTGCTTTTTTTTTTAATGTCTATTTAAGTCTTTTTCTCATTTTTTAATTTTTTTATTGTGTTACAAGTTTCTTGTATATTTTGGATATTAACCCCTTCTTGGAAATGAGGTTTGCAAATAATTTCTCCTATTCCATAGGTTGTTTTCTCATTTTTTAAATTTTCTTTGCTGTACAGATGTGGGGATTTTTTAGTTTGATGTAGTTCTATTTGTTTATTTTTGCATTTATTGCCTTTGCTTTTGGTGTCAAATCAAAAAAATCATTCCGGGGGCACCTGGGTGGCTCAGTTGGTTGAGCGTCTGACTTCGGCTCAGGTCATGATCTCATAGTTTTTGAGTTCGAGCCCCGCGTCGGGCTCTGTGCTGACAGCTCAGAGCCTGGAGCCTGCTTCGGATTCTGTGTCTCCCTCTCTCTCTGCCCCTTCCCCGTTCATGCTCTGTCTCTCTCTGTCACTTAAAAATGAATAAATGTTAAAAAAAAATTTTTTTTTAAATAATTCCCAAGACCAGTGTCAAGTAGCTTATCTCCTATATTTTCATGTAAGAGTTTTATGGTGTCAAGCCTAAGGTTTAAGTCTTTAATTCATTTTGAGTTGATTTTTGTGTATGATGTTTTATTCTTTTGCATTTGGTTGTTCAGTTTTCCCAATACCATGTATTAAAGAAACTTTCCTTTCCCTGTATTATATTCTTGGGCCCTTTGTCAAAAATTATTTGACCATATATTATGTGTTTATTTCTGTGTTCTCCATTGTGTCCCATTGATTTGTGTGACTGTTTTTATGCCAAACCATACTGTTTTGATTACTACAGCTTTATAATATAGTAATACAGCTTCATAATATACTTTAAAATCAGGTAGTGTGATGCCTCTTTCTTCTTTTTCAAGATTGCTTTGGCCATTTGGGGTCTTTTGTGGTTCCCTACAAATTTTAGAATTGTTTTTTCTGTTTCTGTGGAATCCAAAAATCTGTGGAATTCAAAATCCATTTGAATTTTTGTTGGTATTGTATTGTATCTGTAGATTGCTTTGGGTAGTGTGTACATTTTAACAACATTAATTCTTTCAATCCATGAACACAGACTCTCTTTCCATTTATTGGCATCTCTCAATTTCTTTCATCAGTCTCTTATAGTTTTCAGTGTACAGATTTATCACCTCCTTGGTTAAATTTATTTATAAGTATTTTATTCTTTTTGATGCTACTGTAAATAGGATTATTTTTTTAATGCCTCTGATATTCACTGTTAGTATATAGAAAGGCAATAAATGTTTTTATGTTGACTTTGGATCCTGCAAGTGTACTGAATGGATTAGTTCTAACAGTTTTTGATGGGGTCTTTGAGGCTTTCTATATATAATATCATGTCATCTGCAATAGAAACAACTTTCTTTCTTCTTTTCTGATTTGGATGCTTTTATTACTTTTTCTTGCCTAATTGATCTGGCAAAGACTTCCAGTATTTTGTTGAATAAAAGTGATGAGTGATCATTTTTTTCTTATTCCTGACCTTAGAGGATGATATTAGCTGTGAGTTTGTCATACATGATCTTTATTATGTTGAAGTGCATTCCTTCTATACACATTTTGATGAGTGTTTTTATCATAAAAGATGTTGAATTTTTGTCAAAAAAAGTTGCATTTATTGAGATGATTGTATGACTTTTATCCTTCATTTTGTTATTATGGTGTATTATATTTATTGATTTGTGGATGTTGAATCATCCTTGAGTTCCTGGAATCAATCCCACTTAATTGTGGTGGATGATCCTCTTAAAAAACTGTTGAATTTGCTTCCCTAGTATTTTCTTGAGGGTTTTGCATCTATGTTCATCAGAGATGTTACCTATAATTATCTTTTCTTGTAGTGTCCTTTTCTGGCTTTGGTATCAGAGTAATGCTAGGATTGTAAAGTGAGTTTGGAAGTATTCCCTTCCTTCTATTTTTTGGAAGAATTTGAAAAAGATTGGAATTAATTCTTCTTTAAATGTTTGGTAGAATTTACCAATAAAGCCATCTGACCCTGGGCTTTTTTGTTGAGAGGTTTTGATTACTGATTCAATCTCCTTACTAGTGATTGGGCTGTTCAGATTTTCTATTTCTTCATGATTCAGTCCTGATAGGTTGTATGTTTCCAGTCACTTACCCATTTTTTCTAGGTTGTCCAATTTGTTGGCATATAATTGTTCAGACTAGTATCATATGATCTTGTGTGTTTGTGTGCTATTAGTTGTAATGCATCTTCTTTAATTTATAATTTCTTTTAATTTTTTTTTTTCATTTTTGGGACAGAGAGAGACAGAGCATGAATGGGGGAGGGGCAGAGAGAGAGGGAGACACAGAATCGGAAACAGGCTCCAGGCTCTGAGCCATCAGCCCAGAGCCTGACGCGGGGCTCGAACTCCCGGACCATGAGATCGTGACCTGGCTGAAGTCGGACGCTTAACCGACTGCGCCACCCAGGCGCCCCTATAATTTCTTTCATTTGAAATTTTATTTCTCTGTTTTTCTTTGTCAGCCTAGCTAAAGATTTATCTATTTTGTTTATCCTTTCAAAAAACCAGCTCTTAGTTTCATTGATTTTTCCATTGTCTTTTTAGTTTCTACTTCATTTCTTTCCATTCTGATCTTTGTTATTTCTTTCCTTCTATTAACTTTCAGCCTAGTTTGTTCCTCTTTTGAGAGTTCCCTGAGGTGTAAAATTGGGTAATTTATTTGGGATCTTTTTTGTTTCCTAACGTAGGAGGTTAATGGTATAAATTTCCCTCTTAGAACTGCTTTTGCTGTGTCCCATAAATTTTGGTATGGTGTGCTTTCCTTTTCATTTGTGTCAAGATACTGTATTTCTCTTTTGATTTCTTCTTTGACCCATTAGTTGTTCAGGAGCACATTGTTTAATTCCCACATATTTGTGAATTGTCCATTTTTCTTTTTGTAATTGATTTCTAGCTTCATGCCAGTGTGGTCACAAAATATGCTTGATATTATTTCAGTTTTCTTAACTTTATTAAGACTTATTTTGTGGTCTTACATATGCTCTACAATGGAAAATGTTTCACGAGCACTTGCGAATGTTTATCCTAGTGTGATTGGATAGAATGTTTTGTACATGTCTGTTAGTTAGGTTCATCTGGTCTAACATGTAGTTTAAGCTCAGTGTTTTTTCATTGTGGTGAGAGTGTGTCTCAGCCTCTCCCACCCATTTCAGTGAGGGTCTATTCTTATTCACCTAATATGTAGTAGTCATTCAGCTAGTTTCTGGATTTCTTTCTGAGGTACATTCAGTGTGTCAATGGAGTAGGGAAACTTAAGAGCTTCTTATATTGCCATCTTGGTTGACTATTGCTATTTTTCTAATTGTTCATATAAAGGCAAGTATTACAATAAAAAGATAAATCTTCCTAAATACTAAAAAAATATGCTTAAGAAGTAGAGGAAGCAAATAAAATGGTCCATAAGGGAAAGACACATTCTTATGTGAAAAAGGCAAGGTGGGGAAAATTGTGTAGTGTGTGCACCTATTTATTTTAAAAAAAGAGAAGATAAAAAAGGGGGGGGGAATGTTAATACGTACATATTAGCTTATATCAACAAAAACAATAGAAGAATTAAACATAAAATTAAAAATAATTATCTAAATGGTGAAGGTTCAGGAATAGAAACTAAACTTTTTTAAATCCTTTTTTGTTTAGGATATTTGACTTAGAACCATGTGAATAGTTTTTATTAGTCACAAAACAATTTTTAAAGCAATATCAAAAATACATAAACATAAAATAAGTGTAATTCTTTATGCAGTTAATTAGGAAGACCACACAGAGAAGACTGTATTAAGTGACTTTAAAACACAATCATTTGACTGGTATCCCTAGTAGGATGTACCTTAGGACAAAAAAAAATTGCAAAACAAAATGTTTACTAGTTTCAGGTGATCATATTATGCTGATAGTATTAGTATCACTAATCTAAGACTATTAATATTGTGAAATTTTAAAAAAATGAAAAAAATATGTAGCATTTCTAATTCAGTTATTTCCGATGACCTTGAGCACCAGTATTCTCAGCACAGAACAAAGGAAGGATAGGTATAAGATACAATAAATTAATTTTTTAAATGTTTTTTAATGTTTATTCATTTTTGAGAGACAGAGCGTGAGCAGGGGAGGGGTAGAGAGAGAGGGAGACACAGTATCCGAAGCAGGCTCCAGGCTCTGAGCTGTCAGCACAGAGCCCGACGCGGGGCTTGAACCCATGAACCGTGAGATCATGACCTAAGCCGAAGTCAGGCGCTCAACCGACTGAGCCACCCAGGCACCCCTAGAATAAATTAAATTTTAAAAAAACAGTGTTCCTAGATTTGAACTGGGAGTATTGGTGTGAACTCATAATGTATTTTACCTTTTCAAAAATATGTATTTCTTAGAATATATATAATGTGTGTGCGCACACACACACACATACATACACACATGTTAGTATTCCCAGATCCATATTATGGTCTCTAAATACCATTCTCAAAGGACTCAAAGGACTGGGGCAGGAAACAAGTTTCCTTGCTATATACTAAATAACAAGGAAACTGTCACAGACTACAAGGGTCATATCAGCAGGCCTCAGTAGCCAACATAAAGAGGCCTCTGCTCCTCTTCACACAAAAAAGAGGGGATAATTTGAGCATTAATAATTATACAAATTGCAAGAAACTTAACAAATATTTTAAATTCATGAGGATTTAATAATTCTATTAAAAATTTTTAATTTCATCACCATTGATAAATAAAGGCAAAAAATCAAGCTTTTCTATGTGAACTGAACTATCAATATGGTAAGTAAAGAAAGTTTTGCTTTATAAAAATGCTTCAGCTAATATGTGAAGAAGAAATCATAAAATTAGACTATCAAAATTTTGCAAATTGTAATGAAATAATGGTTCATTAATTGAGTATAAATGACTCCTGATGTCACAAAAAGAGAGTCAACTAAATATTTTCTGCTCTTGGGACACCTGGGTGGCTCAGTCAGTTAAGAGTCCAACTTCAGTTCAGGTCATGATCTCACAGTCCATGAGTTCAAACCCCATGTCTGGCTTTGTGCTGACAGTCTAGAGCCTGGAGTCTGCTTCGGATTCTCCCTCTCACTGTCCCTCCCCCCCACCTCAAAAATAAACATTAAAAATTGTTTTAATTAAAAATAAATAAATAAGAACCTAGTACATCTTACTGTCTTGTGATTACTGTTTACCTGTTTGTCATTTACTTCCACAATTCTGAACTCAGTAAGGGCAAGGACCAGGTTTATCTAAGCTACTTTTGTAGGCTCAACAGCTAGCACATAGCAGGGGCTCAATTCATATTTGTCAAATGAATAAGTCAATAAATGAATGAATCAATGAGCAAATATAACTCCATTGATCACATGGTGCCAAGATATGATATCAAGTCATTCTATCAGAAATAGTTCATACTTTGTGTCATTTAATCCTCACAGAACTTGCGCAAGAAAGATATTAGTCCCATTTGATAGATAAGGAAATTGGGGCTCAGAGAACCTACGGGACTGACTCAAAGCCACATGGGGAGGAAATAATGATAGGATTAAGAGTCCAATCCAGGCCTGATAGATTCCAGAACTCTTGGGTCTTTCTGACTTCCCAGGCTCCTTCCTGCTTCTGAATGTTACATCATCTCCCAAAGGGGGAAGAAAAAAGAAGCTGGTAGAAAGATCCTCCCTTTACAAATTGGAAAAGGTGACCTCAGAGTCATATACAAGAGCAAGGGCACTGCCCCTCTCAAGCACAGCAGCTGACTTTCAGCCATCTCTAGTGTAATATAAGGAAAAAGTTAAAAAATATGCTCACATTCACACACATTAACTTTATATGGCTTTGGGCTGTGTTCTTTATTTTATTTTAAACATATCTTTTTCTCTCTCTTTTTAGTCATATTTCTGAAATAACAGAACGTTGTGTTCTGTATCAAATCTCACAACTGCACATAAAAAAGTGTACCTCAGAGTCTCCTACTTAAAAAGATATGGAAATGCAAGATTCTAGTTGAGTCTAAATATTTCTTTATTACATTCTCAGGTTGAAAGAAAATTTGTTCATCCTTTTCTTTTCCTAAGGCTGTTAAACACAGTAACCTTGTCCCTTCTTATCTTCATGGCTTTTCTGGAGTTTCAAAATTGTCCATGGAGCCAACCTCAGGATTGCCTGTCCTTCATATGATACATACAGTTAGGTACAGTTCTATTCTTTTCCTGGATCAGAAAAAGAAACAATAGGTATTTCCCATGCATTTAGCAAAAGAGGACCCTTATTTTCAGGGAGGTAAAGAAAGAGAAAGGAATGATGATGGTCTAGCCCTTTATTAGTGAGGTACTGCTTTTTTAAAGCCACTTCCTTTTTATACTAATTATTAATGTTTCCCAGATGTTTATGTCTAAGACATATCCTTTGGACTGTGATACTGAGTTTATCATACTCATCAACAGGTAAATTTGTTGGTGTCTACATACAAAATAAGCAAACAGGTGCCCTGAACAATGAAAAAATAATCCTCTATTCAAAATTTAAAAATTAGTTAAAAACCAAATACCCTTTTATTCTCAAATACATGGGTTTCATTAAAAGTTCAAATTGGAGACTCACAGCTAAAGTCAATGCCATGAAAATCCTATTTTCAATCATGGTAAGGTATATTTTCAAAGGATTTCTTTTAGAATCAGGTGGATGTTTGTTCCTGATTGATTCATGAGGAAATGATTTCTGTACATAACAAACTATTCCTTTTCTTCATTTCTTAATGAGTCAAAGAGCCTCATAATGTTAGCAATCAAATACCTTTTTGAGATCTGTTTTAAAGCAATTGGACAGTTAAATGGCCAGACATAAGTACTAATATGTTACCAAAAATGTCCATTTTATCTTCTCTTCAACAGATTATCGTCACCATCTGACAGTTATCATTTACCAATTATTAAACTTGTACAGTTATCAAAGGACCTGTTGGTGTTTGTATGCTCTATCATTGTTCCTCTTTCTTCTGTAACCCTCTTTAAAATGTTACTCCTCCATCAAGTATTTTATCAGAAAATAAGAAAATCACTCCTCCACACAATGTAAATTATTTTTAATACAGAAAAAAGTGAATGATCATTATTTGTTCTGTCAGCCTCTTTTTACTAAAACCACATTTTGTCTCTGTTTTGCATAGTACTTGGCCAGGCACACAGGGGAGTTGAAAGGATAGTAGTTGATGATAATTATGATGCATCCTGTGCTTGTTCACAAGGGACATTTGCTAAAGATTAAAAATAAATTCACAACTAATTGACTACCAGCCATAAGCTATACTGCTGGGATACCAAACCACCAACTGGAAAGAAAATGGCTGAGCAGATCTTGCCAAGGATGAACCCAAAGATCAAAAATGACTTCCCTGCTTGCCTAAAACATAGCTAATCAAATGAATGGCAACTTCAGTATTTCTGTGATTCTCCAAAGGGACCACCTCAGGATATGAATGTTTAGTTGCAAGTGTTGAAGCTCATCCCCCAAAGTTGTCCTTTGAAGCCATCGATGAAAAAATACTTATTTAACACCAAGTATGTGATTTGTGTTTGTGGACTCTGGGAGGCAACCATAAATAAGATGCCTATAATTCTTTCCTTTGTGGTGTTTACCCTAGCAAGGAAGGAAATAGTAAGAGACTTTAAGTAGTGCTACAGAAAGATGAGGAAGAGAGTAATAATGTATTCCAGTGTCAGAGACACCTCAGTTCCTTATTTTCTATTTGTTACACCTACCTCAAATTGAAGGCAGTATTCTTTATTCTTCTATACCTTATGCATGAGAGATGATCCAGGAAACCTTAGTGATTGTCTTTCCCAAGGAAACATGATTCACAATGGTATAAGAACAATCAACTTTACTAACAAATCATGTGGACGAGCAATAGAGAAGCACTGAGAAGTTAAGATTGGTTTTTTTGAAGGCTTAATTCTACCTTAGAAGCTAACGCTGTCAGAACAACCCTACAGCTTAGATTTTTCTCTCTCCTCTGCTTCATCCATATTTTGTTTTTTCTGGACATTCTCTTATCTTTCCTTTGACCTATTGTCTGCCATCTTGCCCCCTCTTTCACAAAGCCTGAGATCATAGATTATGTTTATGTGATAGGAGCTGTTGATATTCACCAACATCTAATTCTCCTCTATTTTTTGTTAGATATTTCCCTGCCCCCTTGAAGTTAGGTGTGGCCACATGACAGTGCTGGACAAAGTAATGTGAATTACCCTCTGGATTCAGTGTTTCATGGCTTATGCTTGACTCCCCAGCTCTTTCTCATCTCCTGCTGTGGTATACTCTGCAGCTTAGTGATTAGATGGCAGTATCATAAGATAGTAGATTCTCCTTCAGCTTTAGTCCCTATGTGACGATAATAGACAAAGCTCTTCCTGACATCATGAGTGGAAAATAACCTGAAATTTTGAGGTTGTTACCAAATATAACTTGGACTATTCTGACATATATAGATAGAGGAGGAAAGAGACTAACTAGCACATACAGTAATAGGGTATTGGCAACAGAATGCATTTATTTAACAAGTATTTATTGAGTTGCTGCTACGTAAGTACCAGGATCTAAGCTGGGAATATAGAGCAAAGGCAATAAAGTCACTGCCCTCAAAATGCTTGTTGTCAAATGAAAAACAACAACAACCTGACAAATATACAAACGATTATGATATAAGTCGACTGGAAAACCCTTTTTTTGTTTTCTAATTAGCCAAATACACTAAGGAAAAGTTTGGAGGAATTTTTGCCTAAAGGGTTTGCAACTGAAAGTTTGGAGCTCAGTCGTGTCATGTTTATGTAAGTCATTACTATTATTATTATTATTACTATTATTATCATCATCATCAACCTACTTATTATTAAAGAATACGTGTGACTTTAGGTATCTTTAAAATAGAGGAAGGATATTATTCCTCCCTTTTAGACTTCTGAAAGTGATTAATACCCAATTGTAGAGAATATCTATGTACTTCAAGTTTTTAAGGCAAGAAGAACATCCCAGGCAGAGTGTTTAGCGGAAAGGCCTCTGGCTGTGATGTTAGTAGCTGTGTACAATTGAGCCATGTCCCTGAACCTTGATGTTTTCATGTTAGTCATTCCACAGGTGTCCAGTGAGCATTCATTGTGCACCAGGTACCATGCTACACTCTAGGGATAGGCCAGTGACCAGGCATGGTCTTCCCACTCTACAAGCCAGCAGAGAGCGTGAACTTTAAGTATTATCATTAATCGCCTAATTATGAATGTATTAAGAGCTATAAAGGGGATTGTATTGGACCACGTGGTTGAGGGACCTAAGTGGGAAGAGAGTCATCAGGGATAGCTGATGATTAAACTGAGTTTGGAAGAAGGTGTAAAACCAGCATCACAATATTTACCTTGAAGGTAGCTGTAAGGATTTAAAATATAAATGTAAAATTCCTGGAAAAAACTGGTTCTTAATAGATGCTAGTCCTTGAACAGTGTTTAAAAACTCGTGCATACATGATCAAAAGCAAAATACTTAAAGGGGAAAAAAAGGATGCAGCATTTAACCACATATTAATATATAATTTACTACTCTCATTGTCACTATCAATATTAAAACATTGCACTGAGCCATTTCATAATTGTATTTTTATGTTTCCCCTGACATCTCTCAATTCAACCACTGGGGAAGCCCCTGTCTTCCTGTCTGCCTTGTTTTGGTTTTGTTTCATGTACCTTTCCTGGCAACGGGGTCCATTTAGTTGACTGGTTACCATAGAAGCCTGCTTGCTCTGAAGGGTAGTAAGTGTTCTAGGGAAATCAGCAAACTACAGGAAAGGAAAGACTGAAAAACTCTTGCCCAGATTATGAGTCAACAGGTAAATTTGATTCATTTTATTCCACATTACTTCTAGGTGGGGCCTAATCTGGGGTGCAAATAGCAGCTTAAAGTTTTTATTGCTTCAAAATAGGTGTTCTATCAAACCATTTTATCTCTATTTGCATGGCTGTAAACAGTTTAAATAAGTAAGTCTCTTGATTTCACCACCTTATTTTATTTTATGAATAACTTTCTTTTATTGCTTCATAAAAAAACTTCACAAAATTTTTAACTTAGTTCCCATTGCATGGGGAGTGAAGGGGTATTATAAAAGTGTGTTTCATGGTGATAATTATAAATGACATATAGAACAAGACTAAAAACCTAGACTTGCTTGATAGTGGGCATACAGAAGGAGAAAGATAGTGAACATCTGTATCCATGAGACTTTCAAGTTGAGTCTATAGGAAGAAAAAAGGTATTAATAAATACACAATTGAGGACTGAACTTAAACCAATATGGATTTCAATTGAACAAACTGTTTCATTCATTTATAGAGAGTGGAGACTAACATATACTTTGTTAAGCATGTGTTATTTCCCAGTGACCTCTGAAATAATATTATTGTTATTTCCATTTTTTTGATTGAGGAAATTAAAGTTAAGTTCAAAGAGAAAGACAGAGATACTCTTATACAAGGACCCTACATCCCCTAGGAACAAAAACACAGTAACAGTAATTTCATCATTTCAGTTGAGTATATGAAGCAAATTAAAATTTAGATAGTACCTAGCATTTAGAAAAAGTGTGACTTTTAAAAACACAAAGACAACAACAACAGTGCCATCCACTGTGCCATAAAAGCAGAGTGACACAGAGACAAGAGCATGGAAAACAGGGGCTTTTGCTCTGTTGTTTGTTGAAAAGGAAGCACTGTAGCATTGGCAAAAACAGCCCTGCACTTGCATTCGATGGAAAGAAATCAGAAAGTCCTCTGGAACAGGCTTGAGCTTTGTGGAAAATCATGTCCTGGTGCAAAAGTAATAGCTGTTATAGATAAATAACCATTTGTAGCTCTTTACCTTGGTTAAACTGTTATCTTCCAGTCTGTAAAAGATAATTTGGGTTTTTTGCAGAGCTTTTTAAAGAAAACACTCTGCCTCTTATGAAATCCATCTCCCCAAGCTTTGCTCAAGAGTTTGAAGGCATTCTATGAATATCTTGGAAATCACATCTCTGAAAAGCAGACTGTTAGTCGTGAGTAACATCTCCCTCCATTGAATTATACTTACCTTGCCTAAATAGCAGGTGGGGCTCAAAAGCAGGAGGATGTCCCTACAGAGAATTTAAGGGCTTTTTATCCCTGAAATTTCAGATATGCTTTAGAAAACAGCAGAAGTTCAGCATCCAGATCAATTTAACATTTAACGGGAAAAGTGCAGAACCACTGGAACAAAACATTAGATTACAAACTTTCCACATGGTGAAATGGCCTCAAGACAGGTGAGTTGGAAACCACATGTTAAAACCCTTCCCTGAGATTCCTAAAATGAAAGTTTACTCTATTACTATTTTATCTTTAAGAGAAGAATTTTAAAAGTTTGCCAACTCTTGGGCTTTGCTAATGGAAAGTTGAAACAAAAACATTAACGTTAAATATAGGAAAACTGTAGGATGACATTTCTTCATTGTGTTAAAATACACATCACATAACACTTTCTGTCTTAATCATTTTAAGTGTGCAGTCAGCGGCGTTATGTACATCCATATCGTTGTGCAACCATCTCCACCCTCCATCTCCAGAACTCTTTTCACCTTGCAAAACTGAAACTCAGTCAGTACCCACTAAATAATAACTCGCCATAACACCCCCCGCCTCCCCAGCCTCTGGAAACCACCATTCTACTTTCTGTCTTTTTCCTTTTTTTCTTTTTTTTTTTCCTTTTTCCTCATGCCCCACCCCTTGGTAACCACCATTCTATTTGCTGTCACTGTAAGTTCAGTTTCAATTTGGGGTGTGTGTGTGTGTGTGTGTGTGTGTGTGTGTATTTTCATACGCCACCTACAAATGTGTAGAGAGCAAGAGGGAGTCACTCACATCAAGCAGTGACACAAGGCCACTGCAACTAAGACCAGATATTTCCCAAACCTGCACGGGTTGACAACACCCAGAACTGAGAAGCAACAGAAGCAGAGGAGGTCTGCAATGGCCCAAGACTGACTAAATTCCTTTAAAGGGGAGGATTCTGCAGCACACCGTCAGTGTCTAGACACTGATCATTTCACGTCTGACCACATCAAAAAGACAACTGCTCTTGCCACTGAAGACTCTGCCCATTGATTTCTGAACAAAACAGATCCTCCATTGCTTGAACATAATAAGCAGCACATACCGAGAGCTGCCCTGGGACGAGACCAAGGCCTTGTGTCAACTCACAGACTGACTCTGAGTTTGCTTTGCTAACTTCCTACCCTTTGTTATATCATATTTGTTGTATGATTTTTTTATTGTGCTTTGCCTCGTGTGACACGTAAGAAGCCAAGTTAAATGGGTAGTGAGAGGTCATTGAGTTTGAAATCCTGAATCTGCTTAATAATTATGTTAACCTTGCTTTATGATTGAGTAAAGCTGTATGAAAAGACACAACTCGTGTGTGCGCCTTCATAACGTACTCACGACAAAATGGAATCAGAGCATATTTGTCTTTCAGTGTCTGACTTATTTCACTTAATGTAATGCTCTAGATTCAGTCATGTTATTGCAAATGGAAGATGCCCCTTCTTTTTTATGGCTGAATAATATTCCGATATATAAATGTATACATAAATATTTATGTATATTTCCAATATTTATATACACCATGTGTTCATTATCCATTTCTTTATTCATTCATCTGTCAAGAATATTTCATACTACAAAATGCTTTTCATCTGTAGAATGGCATTGTAATATCAGCTATCACTATTCTTATTGGCAATGAGTAAATGACTGGAGCATATCCACCACGGAGATACCCCTAGCAAAATGTTTTGCAAGAGAATTCTACCCACGGTAATAAATAGAGGCTTCACAAACCATACGGCGTACAACCCAGCAGAAAATGGTTGTGGACATCCTAAGATCAAGCATAATTATTAAACAGGCAAAACCTCCAGTCTCCATGCCTTTATGCACTTGGTAAACAGCTAGGATATAAATGGTCAGCCCCAAAATTCTATTGTTTCCCTGTATCTTGCATACTCTTTGCAGTTTGCTCTGAATCACTGTTCAAAAAAAAAAATCCCAGTGATTCATCCTCCTCTAATCTTAGTAGAAATCATTTCTACACCAAAGTGGACTTTATTTTCCCTTCTACTTTCAGTCAGCATGGAGTCAGAGAAGAACCCAGGGCCCGCTTGCTAAGCCCTTCTCTACCACAAATCACCTCTAAGACCTTGAGTAAGTCATTTCTCATCTGGACCTTCCTTCCTTCATCTGTAGAGTGCGGGGGCTGAGCTGGAAGGTTGCTAAAGTCCCTTCCAATTTGAAGATTCTGTGATAATACAGAGCTGTTCCCAGGTGCCTGGCAAAACTCCTAGTTTCTGTCTTTGTTGTTTCCCATGTACATTTAAATTATGGGTCCCTCAAGTAAATTTCAATAAAAAGGCTCCTTACCCAGGGTTAATTGCAAGTTTTAAAAGGGGGAAGGGGAGAACCCACACAAAGAGTTGTTGAAAGCTCAGAGATTGCTACCAGGATTAGAATCAGCACTTTTGTCTTGCCAAAATTCCTCTCTGAAGTCACACAGGACAATCCTCTTAATAAAAGAGGCAGGTTTAGCTGGACGGGTCACACCCAGCCTAACAATGGTGGGAATTTCAAGACATTGTTAAGCTGCAGTCACATGAAATTGAACTTCTGTATCCTATCGGATAGTACTAGCATCACTTGCTAGGGGGCAAAACCAGAAATAATAAACTTTTAACCAGAAAGAAATACAAGTGCTTATTGAAATCAAGAACATCACAATGCTTGCCCTTGATATTCCCTGGGCTCAGGACCATATTAAATGCTTCATAGGCCACAGGCCCTCTTATTCTGGACACCAGGTCCCACATTCTTTCAAACATTAATTCAAGTCCACATCTCATCCTAAATACATTTTTTCTTTAAACTGCCAAAGGATTTTTCTTTTTCTTTTTGAAATTGTTTCATTTTGAGGTTTCTCTCTCTTATTTTCTAGTCTATAATTTCTTTTTTTCAGATCTTGAATATTTTCATTGGCTCTAAAATGTTTTATTGCCTCTGGTACCCAATGAATGAAAATCTCCATGATTAACCCAAGTTCAAAATTCTTTTGAAAATGAACCAAATCATCAGAACTGGGTCACAGAGTAAAGGCAAAATCTGTGACACCTCCTCCCAATACTCTACAGGCCAGCTACATCCCCTGAATCCAGACTGTACTCTGGAGTCTCCAAAGCCAATTCAGGCTGGGTTCATATTTGAGGCCAGAACCCCTAACTTCCTGGTTAACCAAATTCAGGAGAAGCAATAGAAGTAAATGAAAGTTTCTTTTCAGAATATGGCCCTAAGAGGACTTTATACCCTCCTAGAAGTTGGTTCTTCTGCCTCATTATAGACTGACCTTTGAAATGGAACTTTGCCTACATGTCATGATAGCATTGAAATGGTGCTCAGGTTCCAAGGATGGGAGTTTTCAAGGATAGCAGTTTGACACCTGGGAAGGCAGGGATTATAAATCAGAAACTTTGTACTGTACTTAGTATTGGAAAAATAGTCTGCCAGAACAGACATCGTCTGTATTCCGATACCTGGTATCTAATCTAGAAAACATTCTAATTGTTCTCAGTTTTTTCGTGACAAAATACAAGCTATTGCCTCAAGAGGGAAGAAAAAAAAACCAGATAATCTTGATTACAGGGTCAAGGATCTATTTAGGACAGCAGCTCTCATTCAGCATTGTTTTGGACATCAAAAATGCATTTCGCTAAAGCTCTCTCTCCTTGAGGGTTTGCAAATAAAATCATCTTGAACCTTCATGAAATGGAAACTGTCAGTCAATCCATTGATAACTGAAACAATAAACCTATTCAAGAATATACAGTTTAGAATCATATATATGAAAAATGTCCTCTTCAAATGTCTTAGACCTCTGGAAAACACTGCTCCCTTTCGGAATCTTCCATGCCCAAGGCTTGTTAGCATCCACAGATGCCTTGTGTACTTAGAAACTTTCCAAGGTAATTGGATCTTTTTTCCCTAAACCAGAACTAGAACACATTCCTGACAGTGGAACAGAATACGTAAACTCCATACTTTCCTGGAACATCGAAAACATATGATCTCCATCCTAAAGAGGATCCTCCTATGAAATGACATTGAGTGATAGTCATATTCAATTCCTAATAATAAATCTACCTTCTTTCTTCATCCAGGATGAATGGAAAATGGCAGAGAGGAGATGAGGATATTGGGAAAGGACTTTGCCAGCCCACACCCCTCTTCTCTTCTAAGAAGAGCATTCACTGAATGTGTAAAAGAAACTAAACAAATTTCTTTCATTTGAACCTTTCCTACCTACTGTTGAGGTGAAAGTCATTGCACATATATCCATTTATATATTTCAGAGGTGTGCTGCCTGGCCTTTGCCTAAGTTATGTATTAGTCCATAGGAGAAAATGATAAAAAATTTCTTCTTCTTTTTTTCTTTTACCATCATACTGTCATATGGTCCTGCTGACCTTATTGGACTTGGACCTGTGGGGCAAGCATAATTCCCAGGTGTCTGCCATCTCTTCTAACCCTGCTCAGGCCCAGAATGGCCTGAGAGGGTGTGAGATTTGGCTTCAAAGGAATTAGTAACTCCATTCCAGAGCAGGATGGAATCCTGGCAGCCCAGGGTGTCCCCAAAAGTTCCAGCCTGTGGCCCAGCATATTCCTACATGGCTCAGACCTGCAGACCAATTCTAGGGAGCCTGGATGCCAAATCAGCACCAGGTGCACATGCAGTTCACACCCCTCCCTCCTGCACCTGCACTGAGGTATCCAGGAACACTGGGCTGGTGTGAACAGGGGTCTCTGACCCAATGCAGCAGACCATGTTCCTGGGGCCAGGGGTTTCCCTACTCCTGTTGCACTCCTGTTGCAGAGTCAGGAGGGTCCTTTGAGCCAGATTTCTTATGGCCCTATGCTCGGAAAATACACAGCGACTGGGTGGGAGTTGGTCTCCAGGTGCCTCTCATCAGCAGCCTTCTGGCACTGTTAAGAAATTTCTATAATTTCGAGGTGACTGACCCAACTTCTCTTCTTCCTGGGATGGGTTGTTTTTGTTTTTGTTTTCAATTGGTAGCAAGCACCAGATAAAATAGTACCACTCATCCCTGGTTTAATAGGAAAGAGATAGCAGTCTGCATATCTAGTAAGTTATTTTTTAAATCTTTCTATGCATACAGTCTATGTAGGTGTTGCTAACTGTGTGATATATTAGCTGCATCGCCTCTTTTCTACTAATTGTACATTGGATTCGACAAAATTTCTGGTAACAGTAAAGCATTGTGGTCAGGGTATTATAGTTTTCAAGTAGAATATGACAAAAAACAGGTAGGAATATTCTCCAAGGAGAAGCCTATGTTGGAACATAATCTAGTCAGGTGGCTTATTAGGATTTTTATTGAATTTTAAGAACTTGCTGATTTGTTTTACTCTTAGAAAGGGTGCATCCACTGTCCTTTGAAAGTATATTATGTACTCTGCCACCATATCTTCTGTGGTTAACATTTTTGAGAGAGTTTAATTTTTAAATGGACTGGGGAGCTTACCCCTGGGACCTAACTGTTATGAAAATTTTAGCTGTTTGCTCTGGCTTTTGATTAGAACTATGGATAAAACCCCTCATTTAATAAATAGTTTTTCTCACTAATTAAGAAATTGAGGGTCCACGTTATACAATGGCTAGCTACACTGCTAATTTAGTGGCAAGAGACTCAACTTCAAGAGTTCATCACATGGTAATACTTGGTTTAGTAATTTGTATTAATTTGGTTAGATCCTTGGAGAAATCCTAAATTCTTTTAGTGAAGCTATTCTTTTTAATCCCTTAAGAGAGTATTTGACAACCCTGAAATCAATCATCATACATGCATTCAACAGATATTGCTGAACAAATGCTACTTATAAGAGATTCTAAGTGGCTAAGGCAGAGGGAAAACAAAGTATGTAAGATATGCTCTCACCCTCAAGAAAATTATGGTCTGACAAGGATCTTTGCAATTCTCAGAGCTGGTGTGCCCCAGTTACCACCTCAGAGGCTTTCTATATCTTCCTCTTACTTCCACCTCTATATAGCACTCTTGGGAATTTTGCTTCAGCCCCAAAGATAACTCAAGTGACTGACCAGTAGAGGGTGGTTTTCTTACTGTTGGAACCAAGTAGACTTTCTGCACAGACATTTTAGAATTAAACCCAGTGACCTCAAATTTATGCCATTTTATGATCTTGGCAAAGTCTCCTAAGCAGACAAACTGAAGATTTTACAAACCATATGATGTTCCTAGGAAAAAAAAAAAAAAAAAGGTTCTATGACCAAATAATTTTGGGGAGTGCTATATATAGTATATTCTGCTCTTGTTGATTATGAGTGTGCATGTTAAATGTTATCAGATACCCAACTGTAAAGAAATTTGGTTAACTTTGTTTAATCCAGCATTTTCCAAGCTTGTTTGAATACAGAGCCCTTTTTCAATAATGATTATTAACATTTCATGGGAAACTAATGTGCTTTGGAACATAATTTGGGAAATACTGTTCTATTCCAGGCATTGGCAAACCTTTATGTAAAAGGCCATATCATGAATATTTTAGGCTTTATGGCCCAGATAGCCTCTGTCACAAATACTCAACTCTGCAGTTGTGGCAGGAAAGCAGCCATAGGCATTACATAAACAAATGGGCGTGGCTACATAGTCCGATATAATTTTACTTACAAACTAAGCAGTGGGCTGGATTTAGCCCAGAGGCCCTAGTTTGCCAACCCGTGGTCTATAGTTTCCACTAAAACTTTTCAGAAGAGCTAAAGCTCCACCCAGAAAGGTTCCAAACTCCTCTCGCTGTATGTAACATTCAAAAACAATCTATCCATTCTAAAATTTTATTTTTAAGGTATCTTTTTAGTCTGAAACTATTATCAACCTACATAAATAGCTATTCTTTCCATCAGAGGTTTGAAGTGCTTGCCAAGAGGCAGTTCTTTAGCCACTGAGTAAAGAACAGTGGTTATCATGGATTGTGGGACAGCAACAGGTTTTTGTTTTCTTTGTTGTACTTTTCTGTAATATTTTTGTGATCAGAAACAAAAACAACAGAAGATATTTTTTAAATAATCCTCCTGGAGTTCAACAGTTTTTGCAATCCTTCTCTTGTCTTGATAGTAATGGCACCTCATATTGGCATGGCACTTGGCAATTCCCAATGCCTTCTATGGCTTTTATTTCATACCCACTTCCCATTTCTCCTTTTAAGTAAAACAGGACAAATACACGTTCTGCTCTCAGCTCTCTTCAGTCTCTTGTCCGTGTTTTCCGCTCTCTCTCAAAATTTAAATTTTCACCTCTTTATGGCTGTTTCCTAAGTGTATATTCCTAGATCTAATTCATCTCCTCTTATCAGAATCACCTTGGAATCTATTAAATGTGCCAATCTCTGAATCCCCCTCAAGGATTAATCAAAATACTCAAGGATGGAGACTGAGTGTGTTTTTTGAATACCACATAAATCTAGATTTATCTTGCTGGTTTCAAAGGAAAAAACAGCAAACAAAATCCTCCTTTTGAGAGATTTAATTGTATAGTATATTATTTTTTCTTGGTTCGTCTTCTGTAGCAGACTTCTAAAGCAAGGTATATGGCTTATTTATCTTTTTATACTTTATATACCTAGTTACCAACTCTAATGCCCATTGACATAAAAGATGGATCCCATTTTAGCCATCAAGACAAATGAATATACATTAAACATAAAGATAGTTATGCATTTGCTCATTCTATTTTCCTACTTTCCTCATACTTCCCAATCCACTACATTTGGGTTCATTTCTTCTGCCACACCACTGACATTGTTCTTTCACAGATCACAAACAGCCCTTTAGTTACTAAACCCAAGAGCCACATAAGTACTCATCTTTTGTGCTCTCTTTTTAGCTTTTGACACTGATGACCATCCCCTTCTTCTTGAAAGGCTGTCTACTTAAATGTCCCATATATACACTAATTCATACTCAAAACTGAACCCATCCTGTGGTCACAAATGGGCACTTCCTGCTTTGTCTCCTCTCTGTCCAAATGATACCACTATCCACCTCATTCCCCAAACAGGCACCTGAATATCAATCTTAACTCACTCTTTTGCTTATTCTATCAACTGTATATAATTAAATTCCAACTATTTACCCACAATTCCAAAGCAAAAGACTCCAAAAACGCAACTATTTTCCACAACTCACTTGGCAACAAAATCTGCCCTGAAATGATTGAAGGTTATTAGTAGTTTTAATGTACCTCATTTATGGTGAATATTTGTATGTTTTACTGTGGAAATAGAAATGTCTTGATTACTGCCCAGACCTTCCGGAGAGTAGTATGTAACATATTTTATGTGCATCATATTACCTTTCTGGAAGTATCCAAAAAATTCTTAAATCCAAAAAAGTTTGGTCTTGGCAGATCCTGGGGATTGTGAGCTCATACCTCCTAAATAGCTCCAGAGCTCTTCCGGTTCTCTCCATCTCCCTTATGTAAGGGGACTGCCATCACTTGCTGGATTGCTTCTCAACTGCTGCTGTGTCCTCACTCTTGCTTCTTCCAATCCATCCTAAAAAGAAAAAAAAAAAAAGGGAAAGAGAGAGAGAGAGCAAGAAAAAAAAAAAAAAGATACATCTCTCATATTTTGCTTCTAGCATAAAGTCCAAAGTTTGAACATGGCCAAAAATTCCCCAGATGATCCGGCCGCTGACTATGTCTCTAGCCGTATTTCCATCACTTTCTACCCCCAACTCATACCAAACACTTAGTTCCTCCATGTCCCTACTCTCCTTCACATTCAGTCTTGGAATGGACTCCATAATTGTTTTGTTGAATGATTAAACAAAATATAATTCACTTTTTTCCTAGGCTGCTAAGAGAGAACCAATAGGTATTTTCTCTGAGCAGATTACTGTTATTTCTTAATTCCTCTCCTTTTGGTATGAGGAATGGAGGTGGAGGCCGCAATAACTATACATAAGAGTATTAGTTAATAAAAATAATGTATGGACAAGAGCAACCTAAATTTATGTCCAGACACAAATGCCCTGTTGCCCTAATGACATTTCAAAAGTATTTCCTGGTATTTGAACCATTTTATATTGGTTGCTTCTCTACCTAACACTTAACATTTGCAGTAATTGTACCTCTGTCAACATTTATTATTAAACATCTACCATGCACAGAACAATTTATATACATTGTATAAATTATTTCTAATCCTTGTATTAAACATGTAAGGTGGGTATTATTATCTCAGTCTTAAGGATGAGGAAACTGAGGCTTAACCTATTTTCCCCAAGGCCACAGATTCAAGTGTCAGAAATGGGATTTCAAGCTAGTCCTCTTCATCTACAAAGCCTTCTCTACTCCTGCACAGTCTTACAGCTCAGTAAAAACCCGTCATAGTATGAGGCAAGGCTGAAGTGATGAATCATGGGTGACAGGGAAGGGAAACTAGTGAGAGGCACCCAGGGGAGTGACAAAGCAAACAGGAAGGCAGGAAGAAAAAGCATAGAACTTATAAACTCCTTAGTTATAAAGATATCTGGCTAGACTGTAAATCCTATCAAGGAAGGGTCTAATCCTTTTACCTCTTTATCTTTTGCCCTGCCTAGGACAGGGCTGGGAAAAGAATGGACACTTAATGAGGACTTGTGAACTGACCATTTATTAATAAGTAGTTGACTAAGGATCACCATTAATCACTTCCTGCAATTCCCCCACCCTTAAGATAGTGTGTAGCAGAGATCAGGGCAAGGTGTGGTAGGTTCAGGGAGGCTTATCAATAGAAGGCATTTTAATACCTATAATGATCTCCTCATTAAACTCTCTGACCTAAGATAATATTTGAAAAAGCTCTGATTGCCAATAAGCCAAAGTCCTGTGTTTGACTGTCAGTAAAATGAGCTGATGAGAGAGAAGTTGGATTTCTATCAATGAACTGGATAGGTACTGGTTTCTATATTCATAAATATTTACTAAGTACCTCCTGTAAGGAAGGCAGTGAATGGGTAGGTACTATGCATGGAAACATCCAAATACCCGGATGTATCCAACTGGAATAAATATGCCTTAAAATGCCATTTTGTTTATCTAAAATGTCCAAACAGAGACCTACCATGAAGAGAAAAAAAAGCCACCTTGATTAAACACTTCCAAAAAAGCACTGTAAAACACTGCCTTCCCTGCACTGATGATAGTGTGTCTGAAATCTGGTTCTTGATGAGAAAGCTATTATAGTCCCTCTCTGGGAAGAAAAGCCTCCTGTCCTCCTTCAGAAAATTTCAATGAGGGCAGAAGACCTGTGCCTTGAGTGGACATATGTGCACTTGTGTATGGTGATTTTTCAGGGGATATAGAACAACATGAGTCCCAGGAAAATTCAAAACTAAAGAAGTCATGGGGCGCCTGGGTGGCTCAGTTGGTTAAGTGGCTCAGGTCACGATCTCGCAGTTCATGAGTTTGAGCCCAGCATCAGGCTCTGTGCTGACAACTCAGAGCCTGGACCCTGCTTCGAATTCTGTGTCTCCCTCTCTCTCTCTGCTCCTCCCTCACTCGTGCTCTGTCTCTCTCTGTCTCTCAAAAATAAATCAACATTAAAAATTAAAAAAAAAAAAGTCATATAAAAAAGAAGGGAATTGTGAAATTTGGAGGAGGAGTTAGAATGAAGTCAAGGCTCTATGTTAAACTGGTGCCCATGATGTGCTTAAACCAGAATTTTCACACAGTTGTGGAACCAGAAAGAACTCTTTGTATTCCCAGTCATCAGTGGGAATTTGAGTACTTTAGAAGGTATGTTATAGGCAACTGATCCAGTAGTTCCTGAGAACACCTGGGAAACTTTCTAAAAATTGGAGACCTAGGCCCCATAACCACCACCTGGATTTCCCGGTGGGTAGGAACTGGGAATCTGCTCTATCAGGCCCCTAGGTGATTCTGAAGATAAAAGATGACAAACAATGACAAATTTCAAACAATGAGTATTTTCCCATAAAATAGGGCTTTTCAGAAAGAAGAATGCCCAGTATAGGTTGGAGAAGTAAACTCCGAGAATAAGGGTATAACAGAATTTACAGCCTCAGAAACACATTCCTGTGACACAGTCAGAAGTAACAATGTAGTGGCCCAGCTCATCAGATGAGGAGACCAAAGATCTGCGTTCCCCTCTTTCCCGGTTTTATGTACTAGGGGAAGTCACATGACTACCAGCTGACTCCTTTACGTAAACCAAACAGAAGCACCTATGCCTGAAACATAGGTGTGATCAGCATGTTTAAAGTTGTCTGCACCTCAATTTCCTCATCTATAAAATGGGAACACTCGCGTGAATCCGCTGAAGAGTAATTTTCTCATTCCAAAAGTAGAATTGGAAGTTCTTTCTCCTGTAAATGAGCCTTTACCATAGAAACACTGGTTCGTGGACAGCATAATAAAAACAAGCAAGTCTGTCCCGCTCCTCTGTACCAGAGACCTTATGGGGAGGAAAGTGAAAGACCTCTATTCAGAGAGAGGGTTTGTGGTACACTTTCGTGCCATTCCTGGCTCACTTCGTGGTACGCCAAAGTGAGGGGTGAGTCTTATGGACTGAATTGGGTTGGATTGTGTCCCCCCAAAAGATATGTTGAAGTCCTACCTCCCGGAACCTGTGAAGGAGACCTCATTTGGAAATAGGGCCACCGATTTAGTCAAGTTAAGGTGAGGTCAGTAAAATGAGCCACGCCCGACATGACTGGTGTCACTACAAGAAGAGAGAAACTTGGACACAGGCACAGAGAGAATATCGCATGATGACGCAGACACAGAAGAACGCCACGTGATGAGAGAGGCACAGAGTGGAAGGCCGCAGCTCCAAATGTAGGAAGACCAAGGATGGGCAGCCACCAGCTGGGCCACGTGTGGCAGCTGCACCACAAGGGCCAGACTCTACCCAGACTCCCAGGAGAGCCTGGCCTCAGTGTCAGACTTCTGGTCTCCAGAACCGTGAGATGAGAAATTTCTGTTGCTCTGAGCCTCCCCGTCTGTGGCACGTCATCAGGGCCACCCGAGGAAACTAAGACAGTCGGTGAAGACCTCTAGATCCTTAACAAAACCAAGTGTCTTCCTATCCTATCGGAGGAGAGGGAGGACTTGCACCCATGAGTCCTGGCAGGCACGGCAGCAGTGGTACGGCTCAGGGGACACCCTTCTGATGGCCAGAGAAGCACCCATGGGCCCTTCCCTGAGCTTACTCCTAACACCTGGAGTGGCATCACAGTGAGGGTTGCCAGGAGTTCCGAAGAAGGGCTGGCATGGATACAGTAACTCCGCAGTCATTAAAAGCAACACAAAACACAGTTAAAAGCTGTAACACTCATTCATTTTAAGTTTGATCTCAACACCTGCAAGCCAATGGGCTGAATCCCACCCAAGCCTCCTCGGTTAACTTGCACGTAAGGCCCATAAGCTTCACATACTTCATGGGATAGTTCAGTGACTAGAAGTTTATTACAAAGTCACCTTTGCTTGGGGAACCAGGGCCTCCTAGAGGAACTTAGACCTGAACACCTTTCTGAGATACTGCCTTGCAGAGTTGTTTTGAAGGTGAGAGTATCAAAATAGCGTCCTTGTGAGCCAAAAGCATTGCCCCGACATAGGTGTGGTTGCTGGTTCTTAATCACCGTACTTTTGCAAAATAAAAAAGGTTTATTATTCCCATTAGTTCACTGGTGGAAATTAAATAATAAAGCCAAGAAAAAAGGAATGTATGTTCTTGCTGTCAGATATGCAAATGGAGTATGTGAAGAAATATCCCCATTAGCTTGCTGCCTGCCCAGAGAAGCAGGCCTTTCGTCTGACATCCCCTACAGGTTAATTGAGGATGGCTGCTTGTTTAAAGAGTCAAGCAATTATTCTGAGGAACCGACCAGCCAAATCTATTCCATATGATTATGAGTGAAAATGCAGAGCTTAACTCTTCTCTAAAAACAACAACAACAAAAAAGCACAATTTGAAAGTGGGAAGAAGGAAATCTGAATTCTGCCCAACGGCGGATGCTGGCATTTAATCCTGTCAAGAAATATTAAATTGTCTCATCCCAACTGCCTTTTAAGTCATATATTACAAATAGGTGAGCTAGGCACTCGATGCAATGTAGTTTCTGTAGTAGCTGGGGAATACAGTGATTCTAAAATATTCCAGGCTTGTGTCTATTTCACTGTCCCTGTAGAATCTTCTGATTAAGTGAGGAAGCCCAGGAATACAGTCATAAAACGATTTTATTTTTAGTTGTTGCCTTTGGCAAAAGTTCTCTGCCTAAATGGAGAGAATTTATTCTTAAAAAAAAAAAAAAAGGAGTTTTCTTTTCTGTCGCATAGAGAAATAAAAATAGCAAAGGCCTCGTAAATTATCATTCCTCAGTGTCAGAATGTCTCGTTGTGGAGCCCACTGTTAGGTGAGGCTGTTACAAAGTCACTGCAAGCAAGAGTCCCCCGCCTAACACCAAAATGACAACTGGGAACAGATGAACAGGCCTTTGGGCAAAAACATTTTTTTTTCCCATGAACAGGCACAGGTTTCAGAGAAAACCAGAGGTGACACAGACTTCCTCATCACTATCACACACTTCCCTTCCACCAGCAAAATTCTCAACGTCAAAAAGTAGTCACACGCTTTTTGTTCCATTCCTCGAAGATGTCAGAATTGAAGGAGCCCCACACATGTAAGCACTGGGGCCTTTCTCCTCACTCACCTGAGCCAACTTGACTCTGAGCCTGCCGAAAGAGGCTTTCGAATAGGTCATGGGTGGTGATTTGGCCACAGCTATCCTGTGTCCACAGGGCGATCTAACTGACCTGAAGCAGGAGAAATTTAAGAAGCTCCACACGCAGGATCTCAGTATACCCACTGTTACCTTCACTCTAATCCCACTACGTGCGAGGGTGATGCCTACCATTTCCCTTTCTAATCCCCAGGGCTGTGGATAGGATGAGGTATCATGCCCAAGATTGTGTTACTTTACATGAAAAGGGGACTTACCAATGCAATGAAGTCTGCGAATCAGCTACCTTGAAATAGGGAGATGTTCGAATGGTCCTATTCTGATCACATGAGCTCTTGCAAAGCAGAGGGTTTCATCCAGCTGGTAGCAGCAGAAGAAGCCAGAGAGATCCAAGGAGTGAGAGGCATGTGATGCTAAGGCGAGGGGCCACAGGCCAAACCTGAGAGCAGCCCCTAAGAGTGGAAAGGGGTCCGCAGACAATAGCCAGCAAGGAAACCACCCTCAACCCTTACAACCACAAGGAACTAAAGCCTGCCAACAACCTCCGTGAACCTGGAAGCAGATTCTCCCCCAAAGCCTCCAAATAAGAGCCCTGTCATCAATACCTTCATTTAGGTCCTGTGGGATCCTCAACAGAGATCTCTGTGAGCCCACCTGGACTTCTGACCAACAGAACTGTGAACTAATAAGTGGGTGTGGTTTCAAGCTGCTGAATTTGTGGTCATTTGTTACCACAAATTATACCATATACCAGTATACCCTGTGCTTGAGTCACTATCTTTGTGGCCTGTGGAGTAACCCAATTCCTCTGAGACTAGGATCCTACCTTCCTCTTACAAGATCTTCTCACCTCTTAACCAAAATTCCCAGCTACCAGAGTCCCTTCTACCTGCTTACAATATTCCCCTGGTTTTAAGGGATTAGGAGTCTGCCTGAAACCCCTGTCCTCCGACCTACATGTTCTGGGGGCTGCCTGATCATTGGACTCTCCTGTCTCTTTGTATTAAATACCTGCCCACATCGAATTCCTGCTATTCACATACCTTAAGAGTGTGGACTTTGAAAGCAGCCAGGATTTTGAATCTCATCTCAGCCATTTACTAGCTATGTGATATTGGAAAAGTCATTAAACCTCCAGGACTTCATTTTTCACTTTGTAAAATAGAGATAATACCATTCACTATGTGAGATTTTGTAAGGATTCATCATAACATATGTAAAGTATATAGTATCTTATCATTATGACTCTGTGTGTATTTGTGTTTTTGTGTGTGTGTATATCAATCCACACAACTTAATAATGCAGTCATTCTGCTGAAGTGTAATTCCTCCCAGAGTGTTCACCTGAATTTCTCCCTCTAACTTCAGCTTTGGCGTGTGAATCTAGTTACAATTCCCCACCACTCCCAACTGCTGTTAACCTCACTGTGACCTATTTCCCAATGCAATACACCTCTGTTCATGTACTCATTCATTCATTCATTCATTCATCAGGAGCCTTCCATATATCAGGCATATGTAAGAGGTATATGTAAAAGGCACGGGGATATAATGGTGATCCAAGCAGGTTAGGATCTCAGAGTTTACATTCTAGGGTGATACATGCTAGAATCATTCTATAAGATGCATGAATTTATTACAGTTGTGAAGTTATCTCAAGATCTAGGTCCATGTTAACATTACCCAAAAAATGTGTGGAAATATGTATTAACATTATTTTTGTATCAAAGAACAGTAAGCATTGCCTCTCACATTTGACAGCTAAGACTTAGTATTTCTTGTGCAAGAGAAAAGAACAAAGGTAGTAACTTTTACACGGTAATGAAAGTTCATCTTACACTTCAGTGACTTAATGAAAAGAATCACTTTGTTTCAGAGATTTGGGTAATTTAGTCCACCAAGAGAAAGCAGGCTGTGGCCAAGGCTGGGAGTAATGGAGAAGTATGTGAACAATTTGCTGGTTGGATCTTAGGCTAGCTGCTGCCTCCTGATTGAAAAGAAAAAAAAAAAAAAATCCTCTTAACTTCCCATTGGAAGCAAGCCCTGACTCTGTCTGGAGGCCATTCTGTAACCCAAAAGAGCTCATTCCAGAGAACCACTGAATTTATCTCAATGACAGTTTATCACAGTGAGTGTCAAGGCTGAACAGCTTAACTGCATGAAAAGCCTGTCTGTGTTGGACCCATCCAAAGCCATGGTTTTGTAAGTGAGAGTCCTTCACTGAGGTGTTGGCCCAACATCATCAATATCACCGTTTACAGTTTGTGCTCCAAAGAAGTATATAAAAAGCAAGGCTAAAAGGAAAACAGAGTCTTCATTGAGTTGCCTCCTATTTACCAGTAATCCCACCGAGTGTTTTTTTGGATTGGCAAAACTGAGCTCCACATGTTTATATTGGTAACATTTTCCAGTAGGTTCTACCAAAAGGTATCTGAGTACCTTGTGTTGTGACGTTCAGAGAAATGAAAAACATTAAAACAAATAAGCCTTGTCTCCCAGTACAGCCTCCTGGAAAAGAAATTCTACCTTTCTAAGGGCATCAGCCTAAATGAGGCCTCAGTTCTTAAATTCCTTAATCAGTTGCCTTAGAAACCGGGAGAATGTGGTGAGCACCTCCAGTCAGCAAAGTAATACCTTGATAGGTTTAATCACCTGTTCCTGGCCCAACACACACTTGAGTGAAGGTGAAATTGTTACTGTTCATTGTGACTGACATTCTGAATTTTCCAGGTCTTTTGGCACTTAAATAAAAAGTCTATCTCCTATATCAGGAAGAAGGAGGAGGGAATGTTAGGTGCACCGAGATTCAGAATTCTTGTTTATCACTCACTGATGAGTTATTTCAGCTGCATAGTACTCAAAGTGGAATTCAATCCTGTTCAACAATCTATTGAAGTCCTACTATGTGCAACTCACCTAGTGAAAAACAGTTAACAAAAAATGGCATTCACCCTCATGCCAGGAGAGCACCATGAAATTTACAAAATAAAATATGATATGCCATAATCTAAATTTTAAAATGGCAAGAGAAAAAATGTTCTGTCATTTATTTAATTTTACTAGAGGAAGGCAGACTTTGGGTTTATAGGTAAACAACAGAATCATCATATTTTAAAGTTTTTTTTTAATGTTTATCTATTTTGAGAGAGAGAGAGAGAGCACAGGCATGCAAGCTTCAGAAGGGCAGAGAGACAGAGAGGATCCCAAGCGGGCTCAGGGCTGTCAGCCCAGAACCCTACACCCGGCTTGATCTCATGAACCGTGAGATCATGACCTGAGCCAAAATCAAGAGTCGGATGCTTAACCAACTGAAGCACTCAGGTACCCCAGAATCATCACATTTTAAAATTAAATCTGAGACTTCCAAAACATTTATTCACACATATATCACTGTAAGTAAAGATCAGAGTTCTAGGTTCTGAAATTGGTCTCTAATTTCCTCTGCCAAGGAGATTAGATTTAACTTTTTTTTTTTAAGATTATTTACTTATTTTGAGACAAAGAGCATGAGTGGAGGAGGGACAGAGAGAGAGGGAAAGAGAGAATCCCAAATAGGCTCCGCACTGACAGTGCAGGGCCAGATACGGGTTCGAACCCACCAACTATGAGATCATGCCCTGAGCTGAAGTCAGACACTTAACTGATGAAACCAGCCAAGTGCTCCTAGATTTAACTCGTAACTAAGCATCAATAATTGAAGGTTTTGATAGTTTTATAAATTCTGTGTGCTCTCTATTCTGGGTTTATTCCAGCCCTACTTATGGGAAGATAATAATGCCTTCTTCTATCAGGACATTTCATTCTGAACTCTTAGAGTTATTTGTTATATGGGGGTTTGTTTTTCTTTTTTTTTTTTTCTAGTGTTCTTGCTCAAAATTTGATTCTTTGTATCTTGTATCTTTTTTTTTTCTTATCCTGCTTTCTACCCCTCTTCTCCCTTTACCTCCCACCTAGATAACAAATGTTAAGCATCTAGTTTCATATTTCTCCATAGTCATACCTTACACAAGTATTGGGGGGGGGGGAGGGGAAATCATTGTTTCACCAAAATGGTACCATATTACCTGCAAGAATACATCTTACTTTTCTCGAATAACTGTGCAAAATAACCTTTGGGGTTGAGTTGCTCAGGTCTAGCTTCCTCTTTTAGCTGATTTGTAATATGCCATGTTTTTACCATACCACAACTTATTCACTCATTCTTCGACTAATGGTTACCCCTTTGTTTTTCAGCATCGTGCCTCTACAAACAGCTGCAATAAACACTTCTGTGGACCAACACTTCTGTTTCTTGGCACAGAACCACAGGAATGGAGCTGCTGAGTCAAACAGTATGTACATTTTTTATTTTAAAGAATACTGCCAGCTTACCAAAAAGTATTCTGCCAGCCATGCATGGGAATATCCTTTCCCCCAATTTCCAACTTATTGTAGGTACAATCTTTATTTCATTTTTATTATAACTTGTGTTTCTCTGACTTACACAAAAGTTGAATCTCTGTTTACTATCCATTTGGACTTGCTTCTCTATGAATTGTGAATCCTTTGTCCATTTTCCTTTGGTGTGTTTATCTTATGGTTATCAGTATGCAAGCCCTCCTTTAATATCACAGGTAATGGCACTTTAACTGTCATTCGTGTTGTCTATATTTTTCTTCCGCTATTGATGTTTACATATTACTGCCTACATTTTCCTGTTACGTGATTTACATGTTGTGATTTAATCTAGCAGGAATTGACGTAAGTGAAAGATGAGGGCTTAATTTTATTTTCTTCTGGCAGGGAGAGCCAGTTTTATCAGAACGATTTATATATTTTTTTAATGTTTATTTATTTTGAAAGCGAAAGAGAGAGCATGAGCAGGGGAGGCACAGAGGGAGACAGAGAATCTCAAACAGGCTCTGAGCTGTCAATGCAGAGCCCAATGCAGAGCTCAGTCCCACCAACCGTGAGATCATGACCTGAGCCAAAATCAAGAGTCTGACGCTTAACCGACTGAGCCACCCAGATGCCCCTACCAGAACCATTTATGAATTAAATTATCCTTTTCCCATTCAATTAAAATATAATGTCCCTTTTTCCTGCCCCTGATCAGTTTGTCAATTTCCGTGCTAGTATCTCCCTATTTAGGATTGTGGTAGATTTATAGAAATGTTTTATTATCTATTATGCTTAATCCTTCCTCACTATTCTTGTTTTCTTAATTTTTTGACTATTCTAAACATTCTTCAATATGAATTTTTAAATCATCTTGTCAAATCCTCCCCTTAAAGTACTGTCTGGTTTTTAGTTGTGTTGTACTGAATTTTATATTAATTCTGAGAGAATGGATGCTTTTACCATTTTAACTCCTCTCATCTAAAAATATAGCATATCGATTGTTTGTTCAGAGCGTTTTATGTCTTCACATAAGAATTTATGAGTTTTGCTTTTGTTTTTTTTTTTTACCATAAATGTCCTTATCTTTCTTGATGAATCTTTTCTTAAGCATTACATAGTTCTTGTCACTATAGTGAGGGTTTTCTAATTTTCATTTCTAGATGATTATAATTGATACATAGAAAAACTGTTGCTTTTTTCATACCTATCTTATTTAATCAATTCTGAAATACACATTTTTATATCTTTGAAAGTGGGATTTATCCTATAATAATGACATCTTAATTACAATTTCAACATTTTTCCTTCTTGGGGGTACATAAAGTAATGGGATATCTTGATACCTATGGCATCTTAGATCCTTTTAAATATGATATACCAACTTATCTCATTTTCTTCTTCTGTTTAATATTACCGGATTTTTTAAGGTTTTCTAATAATATAATCATATCTCCCAGAAGACATAATTTTATCTCTTTGTTTCTCAATGTATACCAATTATTTCATTTGCTTATTTTGGGGTAAATACTGTGTTTTTATGTTATGGAATGGTTAGCATAAACAATTTTAATTTCTTGCTATTGGTTTTTTATAGGTTTCAATCATACGTAATTTCTTTTCCTATTTCACATAGACTTGTTACTGGAATGTCGGGCAAATATTAACAAATGCCTTCTAAGCATTGTATCTTTATTGGTAAATGTTGCAAGCACAGCAAAAAGGTGCAAACACGAATTGTGTCTTTCCACAATGTCAGCTTTATTCAATCATAATGCAAGGTTAAACTAATTGTAAAGCAGTGTCAAGATTCCAGACTCGATGACGTTTCATTATACATTTAACATAGCTTCATATGTGTCACACAACACAAAGTACAATACTAAGGCACACAACAAACAAGATAAAGCGAGAGGTAACCAAATGCAAACTCAGTCCCTGAGCGAGTGGTTTAGATAAGAATCCATCTGGTCCAAGTCAGCTCTCAGGGCTCACTGCTTATTCAAGCAGTGGAGGGGTCTCAGTTATGTTCAAAGATTGGTCAGGCAGACCTTTCAGTGGCCATTGCCTTTCTAATACAGAAGACATGGAAGAGTCGGTGATGGAAAATCTGATAGTTTGCTGCAGAGGATCCTCCCTTTCTAAAGGAGTTTACTCAGTGTTGGGCCTTTGCAAGCCTCTTCTGGTTCTAGTGATTATCAGCTCCTGGCTCTTCCAGGTTCGCATGGCCTTACCAATTATCAGTCTGTAGCACTGCCACTCTGTGCTGGTTTGGGTGATATCTGGTCTTAGCTGCAGTGCCCATGGCTGCTTTCCTGATTATGTCACTCCTTGACATGAGTGACTCTCTCTTGCTCTCTGTAGTAAAATCACGTGATCTTTCTCCTTCAACATATAAAATCGCACTAACAGTTCTCTGGATTTTGAACCATTCTTGCATTCCTGGAATTTATCCTACTTAGTGCATTATGGTTTGTGTATTTTGATACAATGCTGGGCTCAGTTTGATTATATTTTAATTTGGGTTTTTTGCTGCTCTATTTATAAGAGCTGGCACAGTTGTGTTTTATCAGCACTGTGTTTAGTAAGTGTTATCAGCATGCTGGTTTTATGAAATGTGGGGGAGATCTACACCTTTTCCTGTGATTTGGAATAGTTTAAATACTTGGATAGATGATTTCTAAGGATTTGATTAAACTCAGCCACAAAGATACCTGGTCTTATTAACTTCTTTAATGGCTTATTAGTATTCACCTTTCCAGTATTTTCTATAACATTTAGCAAGTAGTTCTCCTTTTTGATCAATTGCAGTGATTTACATTTGTTTTAACATCAGTTTCCCCTAAGTTATGAAATGTGTTGCCGTAAAGTTTCATGAAGCTTTTTCTTAGATTTTTTTCATCTTTTGCATATCCACATTATGACTCATTTCTCCTTTCTAATCATTTACATTTTTCTCCTTCTTTCTTTCTTTTCATAAGGCTTCTGACAAACTTATTAATTGTTTCAAATAATCAGGTTCCAGGTTTATTTAATCTTTCTAACTTTTTTGGTTTATTTTCTATTTCATAAATTTTAGATTTTATATTTATTAATCTATTCTGGTTGATTTTTTTGATATTTTAATTTCTTACGATGAATACAAGGTACTTTCATTTTTAGCCATCCTCTAATAAAGGTGCCATGCATAGCTATGAATTGCATCTGAATATAGCTTCTGGCATGTTCCATAAGTTTTTAGTTAAAGCATTCTCATTTTTGCTGCCTTGGAGATAGTTTGCAATTTCTGCTTTTATTTTTTTTTTCTTTGATCCAAGAGTTTGTGAGGAATGTTTTAATGTTCAAATTTATTATATAGCTATAAGAGAACATGGATTGTAAAATCTCCTTTTTTGTTTTTAAAGTTTCTTTTTGGCCAGACACATGATCAATTTTTGTAAATATTCCAGGGAAAAAAATACCTGAAGGATGTAAAATTCCATATTGGGCTACTAATTGATTTTGTCGATTACATTATTCATTTCTTCTGTCATTACTTTTGTTTTCCTTACTTAATCTAATTTTAAATATGCATATTGAAATCTCCTACATTTATAGTTTTCGCTTTATATACAATGCTATGCTATTTGGTAGCTATGCTATTTGGTAACTTCAGGTAAAAAAAGAAAGATAACTGAATAAAAATATATTTCCTGGTTTTGGAGATTTCAAAGGAGGTCCTGGTCACTGTTTTGACCACCATCCAGGTCTTAAATTCTCTCACAGAAAATACCTAATTGAGCACTGTGAGCAAGTTCCACAATATTCCCTGTTCTATTTGAACAATGTAATTTGTTTAACAAGAATTTCCTTACCCGTCCAATTATTTTATGATTATCTATGCACTGGGGAAGCAATGAGTTTAATGCTTAAGACTGTGGGCTCTTGAGTCAGACTGACTTCTAAAGTTTGGTGTAACTTTGTTCAGCTCTGTTTTTATGCCTGATAAATGGGACATAGTGCAGTGTACCTCAAAGTATTGTTGTGACAATCCAATGATGGACTCCATGGGAAGTTTGGAGTCAGACATGTAGCATACCTTCAATAAAAATTACCTGTTGATGTTATACTAAGTTTTTAAAGCTCCCCATAGACCGTGTGTGTAAATATGCTTTGAAAAGAACATAAAATTATATACAAATACAAATCAGCATAGTATTTTTTTAATGTTTATTTATGTATTTTTGAGAGACAGAGCGCACAAGTGGAGGAGGGGCACAGAGAGAAAGGGAGGCACAGAATCTGAAGCAGGCTCCAGGCTATGAACTGTCAACACAGAGCCCAATGTGGGGCTCAAACCCATGAACCATGAGATCATAACCTGAGCCAAAGTCAGACACTCAACCGACTGAGCCACCCAGGTGCCCCCAGCAAGAGTATTATTAAAGCAGACCAGGGAAATGCAAATACTTCAGAGATATAATTATGTTACATATGATTAAAGAAAATAAAATTACATGAAATAATATAAAAACAATGCCAAAAATTAAGTGCAAGTCCTTCAAGGACAAGGGCTGCACTCCATCCCATAGCAATAGATCCATGGTTCCAAGAACAGAGCTGGTCACAATGTAGACAAAAGCTGTTGCAGACTATTACTCTGGAGTTCTCTCTTGTCCAGCAAGAGAGTGGACACAGAATTGAGTACAAGAGAGGCTAATGTTCAGAAGGAGACAAGAGCCCCAAACAGGGGTTTTGTCTCCATATTTATTGAGCTCCCAAGATATTACCCATGTGGTGAGTGTGAAGAAAACACAAGATATTACCCACCTGGTGAATGTGAAGAAAACAAGATCTTACACATGTGAATGTGGAGAAAACAATCAGAAAGTAATCATTAAATTGTGTGTGTGGCCACTTGTACCCCAATGTTCATAGCAGCACTCTCAACAATAGCCAAATTATGGAAAGAGCCTAAATGTCCATCAACTGATGAATGGATAAAGAAATTGTGGTTTATATACACAATGGAATATTACGTGGCAATGAGAAAAAATGAAATATGGCCTTTTGTAGCAACGTGGATGGAACTGGAGAGTGTGATGCTAAGTGAAATAAGCCATACAGAGAAAGACAGATACCATATGGTTTCACTCTTATGTGGATCCTGAGAAACTTACCAGGAACCCATGGGGGAGGGGAAGGAAAAAAAAAAAAAAAAAGAGGTTAGAGTGGGAGACAGCCAAAGCATAAGAGACTGTTAAAAACCGAGAACTGAGGGTTGATGGAGGGTGGGAGGGAGGGGAGGGTGGGTGATGGGTATTGAGGAGGGCACCTTTTGGGATGAGCACTGGGTGTTGTATGGAAACCAATTTGTCAATAAATTTCATAAAAAATAAAAAAAAATAATAAAATAATAAAAAAAAAATTGTGTGTGTAAGAAGTGAAGGGTCTGGGAGGCAAGTGGAGTTTATGATCAAAGTACAATAGTATATTGGCATAAGATGGAAAGTACTCATGATCCCCTTATAATACCTTGCTAGCTAACCTCAGGCGTTTTTCACCCCGTGATGACGGTTTTCAGCCCTAAGCTTTTTTCTAACCTGTTTATGTAAGTAGAACCTATTTCCCCACAAAAACCAAAATATTTTTTAATTTTTTTTTTATTTTCTATGATTAGGTACTGTTTTCAATAAATTCTTCTTAGTTAAATATAATAAAAATTTTAATTTCTTATCTTGTATCTTTGTTACAAAATGGATGCTTCTAAAAAGTCTTATGAAAATACTTTTTAAAATATAACTGGACTGGTATCAGAAAGATTAAACATTCAGAAGCTCAAAAAAAAAACCAGTAAATTAAAAACCATGACACCTGACAAACTTTGAAAGACATTTAAAACTCTCTGCTTCCATTTCCTCATATAAAGAATAGGCTTATGTTTTTAAAATATTAGGATGTCTCAATTTCCTTGGCACTTTGAAATCCCTATGAGTCAGTAATTTTTGTAGCATTATGCAAAGTGGTCTAAGGAGATTTAAAAAAAAAAAGTCTTACATCTTCTGCCTTGAATGAGTTTAACTTTAGCTTCAGAGTCCTGGCACACCCTTAAAAACTTTTATAAACCAACATATAAAGAGTAAAATCTAATATAATGCAAATTGAGTACCTGAAGACTGAGGGGAAGAAAATTGAAGAAGCTCTTAGTGTGAGATAAAATTCACTAAACCCCCCAACATCAGCAGTTCTAAATCTTGAGAATGCTTACAAATCACCAGTGGAACTTGATAAAATGCAGTTTTCAAGTTCTAGCTCCAGAGATTCTGATTCGATAGACTTATGATGGGCCCCAAGATTCACGATTTTTCTAAAATTCATAATCAGAGGGGCACCTGGGTGACTCAGTTGGTTGAGCATCCAATTCTTGATTTCGGCTCAGGTCATGATCTCTCATTTTGTGGGACTCAGCCCCACATGGGGCTCTGGGCTGACATCATGGAGCCTGCTTGGGATTCTCTCTTTTTTCTCCCTCTCTCTCTGCCCCTCTCATTCCTATGCATGCACGCACACATCCTTTGTCTCAAAATAAATTTTAAAACTTAAAAAAAAAAAGGTTCATAATCAGAGGAAGGATGTAATGTCTCTTTTTCTTTCTCTGGAAAGTGAAACACAAAATGATGCTTGGTATGCAAAGATATGCCCACATTTCACTTGAATCTCCTCACCAGACAAATGGGAAGGGAGGAAGTAAAACAATCCATGAAGACTCTAGTAGCTTTAGGCATATATTTGTACAAAACCAGACCTTGTGAATCACACAAACATATTTAAATTGTGTCAAATATCTGTACCATCTGGATTTTCTACCTCTTTTTACCATGGATAAGTCTCCATTTATACTATGGAAACATAACTAACACCATTGAAAATTGTGTCATCTTCACAAATAGTTAAAAAATCTACCAAATCAGAAAATATTTGCAAACAAGATGACCTTAAAAGCCAGTGTAATTAACACAGAGAAAACACTTATAAATCAATAAGGATTCTTAATGATACTCTCATTAAGAAATATAGGAAAATAATATGAGTGTTTCCACAGTCCAAGAAATATCCTTGGCTCAAAGAAACCTATGCAAAGCATTCAACTTCACAAACATTTAAAGAGCAAGTTAAAACGACAAGGATTTCAATTAGTGAAGAATTTTTTAATGGTAACTCTATTAAAGTGTACTATTATGAAAAATGGACACTCATACAGTCCTGGTGTTGATTTTTAAAATTTTCTGAAAAATAGTTTGTAATAGATATTAAAAACCTTCAAAAATTCAGACCATTTTAGTAATTCTACCTAGGATAAAATGCTAAGAAGAAATGCTAAGATGGGGCGCCTGGGTGGCGCAGTCGGTTAAGCGTCCGACTTCAGCCAGATCACGATCTCGCGGTCCGTGAGTTCGAGCCCCGCGTCGGGCTCTGGGTTGATGGCTCAGAGCCTGGAGCCTGTTTCCGATTCTGTGACTCCCTCTCTCTCTGCCCCTCCCCCGTTCATGCTCTGTCTCTCTCTGTCCCAAAAATAAATAAACGTTGAAAAAAAAATTAAAAAAAAAAAAAAAAGAAATGCTAAGATATTCAAATAAATTTATTTCTAAAAATGATTATTATAGAATGATTATAAGGGCAATAAGTTAAAAACAATCTACACATAAAAATAAGATAATTGCACAAATCATGGTCTATTCATACTGTGGAAAAATAGCCAGTGAAATGGTTTGTTTTTTCAAGAACATTAAATAAGATGAGAAAATGTTCAATGTGAAATATTAAACAGGGGAAGAAGGGTTAAAATTACATATTTGGCAAATATCCCAAATGTTTATTTTGGCATATGTCTGTGTATGCATGTAACTGGAAAAAAATCGCATCAAACTCTTGAGTGTTGTTTCTGAGTAGTGGAATTCTGGGTCATTTCAATTTATCTTGTCGTAAGTTTCTATCATTTCTAAATATTCTACAATGTGTGTGTGTTCCTTTCATACCGAGAGCTTAAAAAATTAATACCATAGCATATAAAAGGTTAATAGGATATAAAATGGTTCCTCAAATAAATTAAACACTTTTATGTCCAACCAAAAGCAGTTGAAAAGCAGTTGTTCACATATATGTGTAATTGAAACAAGGACTAAATCAAGTAAAGTTCCTATGCCATCAAGAGTGATGCAGTCAGTGTGCAGAGTTCTATGCACTGTCAATATTTACGCATTCAGGGAAACCTCAAGTCAAAATTCTCTAAAGCTAATTTGTCTCTCTTAAGTACTGCGGAAAATTCGACATATAAAAAATTTGGAAGCCATTCAAAGAGAGATTTCAATTCCAGCCTGATTCACAAAATTGTCTTCTGTGGCTCAGATTGTCCTGAACAACTACTAAAAGAAGTATACCAGAATTTTCATCCTCCCTCAGAGGCTGGGAAAACAAACATGACCATAATATTTTAAAACCCCACTGGAAAAGTCAAGAATTTGATGGAGACTTCGAATCTAGAGTCAGGAAAGACAGGTGAAGACTCCACAGGCTTCTAAACCCAGCCATACATCAGAATCACCCATGCAGTTTGTTAACTGTGATTCCCAACGCCACCCCCAGAGATTCAGAAGACTGAGGTAGACTTCAGGAATATGTATTTTAAACACATATCCCAGGTGATTCTGATGAAGTCCAAATACAGATATGACCATATGAGAGCCACTGATCTAACACTGACAAGGCAATTTAGCCCAAAGAAGGAAAGATCAATTACTTAATTAGTAACAAAGCAACTGAACCTCTTGCTATATATGACCTAAATAATAACAGAAAGGAAGGATTACAAAGAGAAATGGTCTTTCCTGAACATAGTCATTAGTTTGATAGGATGATGGGGAAGGGCAATGGGAGGAAAACTTTTGTTGAGCAAAATACTGTGCTAACTGCTTTATGAAGGTAGGTATATACCTATAAATTGGTCAGGGGTTTGTGTGGCTCTTAGAAAGATCCTGAATATCAGAACATTTCCTATGATAACAGATAACTCAGAACCCAGCTTGAGAACTAAATAGCCACATATGGTGCGATTTTTTGATCAGTTCATACTTTCCATTTTCTTTTTTGAAGATCAACTCACCAAAAACCAACAAAAAATGTATTTGCTGTGTGATGTTAGAACTATTCAAATGAAACAAATATTGACATTTTAGCTCTTCTATCCTTAGGTCATTTCAGTAGCTGAAGTTCTAGAATGGGGAGTCATTAAGAAAAGAAATCATAGAGCAATGTTATATGAATTTTAAATCTCTAGGCAAAGGGTTCTCCCTTTTTACTAGGCACCTCCTCTGTGCTAAGCACATTTAGTCTGCACAAACCTTGTTTAGTAGTCATTGTCATTCCTCATTTTATAGATCAAGAAATAAAAAGAATGAAAATCATATTAAATATTTTACTCAAGGCCAAGTGAGAGAATTTGAATCCAGGACCAACTTGTAAGCTCAAGTTGTTTCTACTTCCCTCTAGAGCCTCCTTCATAACTAAAAAAAGTCTTTGTCAGTAGACATATTTGAATGAAAGGGCCAAAACATAGATGTTACCCTAAATGCTAAGTGAATTCTTGATTCACTATGTTCTTGCCCCAGAAGTAAAATATATATATATATATATATATATATATATATACACATATATATATATATACACACACATACATATATATATGTGTGTATATATATACACACGCATACATATATGTGTGTATATATATACGCAAAAATCTGATGCAGAAAATATAAGTATATATACATATATATGCATATACATACGAATATATATGTATATGTACATATATATTCTGCATCAGATTTTTAAAAGTTATTATTATATAATTTATGGGGAGACACTACAGATCTAAAATACCTCCTTGGTATTTTAGTCCTTGAGTGACAATCCAAATTGTGCACTTGTTCTTTTTAAATGGCCACTGATTACAGGATTGAAAAGGCTTTGTTATATCAGAATGGTCTAATTTTTTTTAAATTTTCCTGGGGGTCACTGTATTCTCACATATGGTAAAACCTTTCTCGGAGGGTTCTGCTGAAATCACAATGGAAGTTACAACAGGAGTCCTATCACTTGCCAGTTTTTCTTTGTGTCCAAGAGCTCCCTGAGAAATTTTCCTCTTGAAAAATCAATCTGGTTTGGAAGAAGAATGCCAATGACACAGCAATGGTAACTAACAGTGTATGAAATGGAGACAGTTTGGATATGTTTTGTCTTATCAGACTGTTGCCTCTATGCAATTTAAAGAAGTATCATGTTCTAATTAAAACTTAGGAGAATAGCATAGGAACAATTGTATCATCAAGGAGACAAATTTCTAACACGTAGAGTTATGATTTATAATTTTTGGCTTTATTATCATCATTACTATAGTCATAAGATATCTGAGTTCTAGAGCTTTCAAAAACATATTCCTTTGCAAAATCCAGTCACACTATATTAACACCAGATTCCATAGACTTTGAACTTATCCCCAATAGACTATTTTTACTGGAACTAAAGACAATAAGCCTCTTGTGCATATTGTGAAATATCCATAGATATTCATCCCTTGGGCCCTCCTGAGTTTTTCTCATTAGTCCTCAGTAGGTCCCTGTGAAGCAGAAGAAGGGGTGCTATCTTAAGTCATCAAATTAAAAAAATTAAAAGCAAAAAACAAAAGGTGGTGAGTTTGTCCAACTGAAGTCATATACTACCCCAATACAGAGGAACCTGAGGTCTTGACATGTGATTAGAACAAGAATTCATTCTAGATCTAAATGTGGAGAAAACAAGAGTATGAGGATGAGGTGGGGGAGAAGGAGGAAATACAGATGCCCCCTACTCTTCTCTCTGCCTTTCCTATTCCGCATTCCCTGGAGGAGGAATGAGGAATTCTAAAAACCAAAGCAGAAGGAGAAAACTGTGGATAAGGAGGTTACATTTCCTGGCTTAGTGTCCTGTTAAGTTAACAAAAGAGGCTCTGTCTTTTGGGAAATTAGCATATAACCTCCAATTACCATTCAGATGTAATGAAATTTCAAGCATAACTCAAGTGGGCTGTTAATAGGGCTCAGTTTTCCATCTTCAGCTATTTTCTCTCTAGAGTTCTAGAGTTCTCTTAGGAGTGTATCCACTTGCATCCAATGCTAAAAATTCTCATACCTACGTTAATCAGCACAAATTTGGTGTCTCCAACACTAATTTTGTAGTCAAGATTTAGTTCCATATTTATTTTCACGAAAGAAGATGCCAGCAGGACATTTCCAGAACATCCTGCTTTAATTCCAAGTAAAATCAAACAAAGGCACAATTCCCACCTGAATAAGCTTTCTTTATATGCAGCTTCAAATTCTCTCCCACCACATTTTCCAAATTACTCAGTAGCTAAACCTTAGACTCATCTAGTCTCTCTTCCACCCAGCCCTAGTAATCAGCTACCAAGTACTGGCATTTTTTTTTTGTTTTATGGTCTCTAGTGTTTATCTCTACAATGTCATTCCTTCAAATCTAGGCCTTTATCTTCATAAAGATTTGCAATTTCCATCAAATTTTCAGCAATAAACTCTCATACACTAACTCTACAATAATCTCTCTGATACAACAAAGCTACATTAGTCTTTATAAAACCTCTAATATCATATCATTTACTTGCTTAAAAATCTATACTCTTTCATCATGGCCCTTCTCATCAAGGCTAAACTCTTCAGCCTAGCATTCAAGATTTTCCATTATCTGACATCACCTTGCCACTCCAACCATATAAAAAACTCCATTAGAATGTGATTCCTGAACCCATGTCTTTTGCTTTGGTCAAGGTGTTCTTAATGCTTCCTTCTCTCCCTAAAGCACACCAAGTATCCTAATTCTAGGCATAGAACTTATTCATGAACTTCTACTTGGAATGCTTGACCTTCCATTATCTAGGTGCTACAACTTTCTAGACTCAATTCTAATGTCAACATTCAGTGAAGCTTTTCCTGATAACATATGCACAGAATAGTTACATGCTTCTCTAAATGTCTACAATATGGACCATGTGAATTTGATTATAGAATATCCTGTGTTATTTTTTAGCTTATTTTATAAGCTTGCCTCCCCCTGGATTACAAGCAGTTGAAGAACCTTAATGACAAGAAGTGGTTTTGTTTGTTTACTTGTTTCTTAAAAGAGAACAAAACAGTTGCAAGCCGATACGTTATGTTTGATGTTGTCTTAATTATAAGAATTTAAAATCTCTTTTTCAAATGTTAAGGGTCTTGAGAAATTCTTTAACATTATTCATGATCATGAAATTTCATTGACTCTACATAAAGCCTGAGGTCATTTCGTTAGAAAATCACATTGAGACAGTCACAGATTCTCCCCCAATATGTCAGTCTTGTCCAGTTCTTTGTTTCCTTTTTACCTATTCCTAGATGTTTAGTTCAGGTGAGGGAAAGAATGCTAATGGGCATTGCAATTTTATCACTGCCCTTTCAAACACAAAAGAAAGTGGTGTTAAGTCACTAGCATTTTTCTCACATTTGGAAGTGACTATATAAAAATGTATGAAGATATTTAGGAGAGTTCCAGAGAGAGTACTGCAAGAATAAGTGCTTCACACTCCTGACTGACCAGAGAGAAAGGTTGGCTTAACTTAAATGATTGTCCTAGGCTAGTTCTTAGCAGCCATCCCTGAGTCATTGACTTACATGCATGTGACATATTAAGGAAGTGGTCCAGCAGAAACTGATAGAAAGTAGGGTAAGCAGGACCTGGAAGGCTCAGTCAAATAGGGTATGATTTTAGGCAAAGTCTCAGACTCAGCCTCAGTCTGATCCCAAAAGGAGTCTGGAGGTGACTTTCTCGTCTACCACTCTGTCATTGGCTACAGCCTGATCTAGTGGGTCATCAGCTCCCAAGCCCTTCCAGCCCTTTGTGTGAAACAAAGCTGCTCTGGTAGCCCAGAGGCAGCCTTCAGCAAGCACAGAGACTAGCCATGGGGCCAGAACTGGTAAGCAAGCTCCAGAGGATGTGGGTGGATCACAGACAACATGTTTACCAGGATGCTTTCCTTAGTTCTGTAAAGGAAATAATATAAGCGCACATTTATTTCAAATGCTTGTGTGTGCATAGAAAACTAATGCTAGGGGCGCCTGGGTGGCGCAGTCGGTTAAGCCTCCGACTTCAGCCAGGTCACGATCTCGCGGTCCATGAGTTCGAGCCCCGCGTCAGGCTCTGGGCTGATGGCTCAGAGCCTGGAGCCTGTTTCTGATTCTGTGTCTCCCTCTTTCTCTGCCCCTCCCCCGTTCATGCTCTGTCTCTCTCTGTCCCAAAAATAAATTAAAAAAAAAAAAAAGAAAAAAAAAAAAGAAAACTAATGCTAAAGGGTATAAATCCAGTTATTAAGTGTGGGCTCTGAGATTGGAGAAAGGAAACTAACACTTTACTTTTCACACTTCTGTATTAGATTTTTACAATAAGCGTTATTTCTATAAGGAAAATGAAAACTGTTAGCAAAACAGATTTTTCTACCAAAAACTCAATGATGTACTTTGTTTGATTTAATCACATAGTGCTTTTGTTGCGAGTACAAGTAATCTAGGAAAGTAACTCCATCTGAATAAAAATAGATTGCTTAGACTGTTAAAATGCTTGAGTCTGTTCATTAATTAACAAATTGTAGTGTCAACTATACTCAAATAAAAAAATTTTAATAAATAAATAATAAACATCAGAATTAAGGCTCATAAAAACATTATTTGTTATAAAATATTTAGACATAAATTATAAAAATAATATAACACACTTCTATATGTTCACATTAAATAATAAAATACTACATATACAGTTGTTTAAAAAAATGCTTTCTTACCAAGTATAAATGATATCCATGGCATGCCCAGAAAGAAATAAGCTTTAAGATTTAAGCCCAGAAGAGGAATTAACTGGTTTTGTAATCTTCAGGCACTAGAAGTATGGCTCCAATCATAAGATATGGTCCATCCATCCCATTTATCATCATCTATATCAAAAAACATTGCAACAAAAAATTTAAATTGCCTTTAGAAATGTAATAGTACTTTAGAAATTCAGATGAAGAGTAGGATCTCATTTAGTTATAAGGAATGCCTCGACTGCTTTGGACATCACTGGATACTAGCGATTGGTCAGACCTGTGCCTTAAGGGTAATCTGGTAGCGGGGCATCCAGCTGACCCCGTCAGTGAAGCATGCAGCTCTTCACTTTCAGGTTGAGTTCAAGCCCCACGTTGGGTGTAGAGATTACTTAATAATAAAATCTTAAAAAAAAAAAAAGAGTAATCTGGTAGCTATATATAGTTTAAGTGGGCAAAAGAGTGGTAGCAGGAAGGTCAGTTAGAATTCAACTAGAATAATCCAGGTAAAGGCAATGAAGGTAATAAATAAAGGTAAAGCAAAAAGCACATGTCCTGTATTTCCTATATGAACTGTACTACTGGTAACCAAACAATAAGTGAGGACAGTGGTGATTTTAAAAATTAGAAGATGTACAAGAATGACTATGGAGATTAAAATTAGCAGCAACCACTTAGATTGAAGGGCTGAAGGAGAGACCATGGTCAAAGATGACTGGGAAAGATAGGGACTGTTATAGCATGACAATGTTGAATTTGTAAGGAAATAATGAATTTTAAATATAGGTGGATATAAACATAAGGATATGTTCCAGCAGGCAGTGGAAATATGTGCCTGGAACTTTTAAAAGGGTTAGATATATAAACTTGAGCCATTACCAGTGGGTGATAGTGGAAGCTACAGCAGTAGAGAGAGAAAGAACAGGGAATAGAGAGCTGCCTGGGTGGCTCAGTTGGTTAAGCATTCGATGCTTGATTTCAGCTCAGGTCGTGATCTCATGGTTTGTGAGTTCAAGTCCCACATCAGGCTCCTCACTGACAGTACAGAGCCTGCTTGGGACTCTTTCTCTCTCACTCTCTCTGCCCTTCACCTGCCCATGCTCTCTCTTTCTCAAAATAAATAAACCTAAAAAACAAACAAACAAGGAATGGAATGAAGGGTAATGACCATATCTGGAGAGGAGTAGGATCCTGAAAGAGAGTGGGAGAAGAGAGAGTGGGGGATTAAGAAAGAAGTATCACAAAAAAAAAAAGAAAGGAGGCCAACCCTGGGAAATGTCAGGGAAGATGAAGGCAGAATATATTTGTTGATTTTCACTGTTAGAAAACTGAAAATTATAAAATAACCTTGTTTTCCATCAATTTTCACAGCTGAGGAATCAGAGTCCTAGATGAAATCAAAAGCATTGTTCATTCTATATAATCAAGAACTAAAATAACTCAAAAAATATTGTATTTTATCTGGCTAAATTTTCCATGGAGAATATAACTCTGTTCTTATTCCATAATACTCATTCAAATCACCCCTTTACCCTTAATGGCAAAATAAAATATTCTTAAGTCTTTGAACCAGCCAGGGAAGGAATTAGACCTGTCCTCTTGAGTCACTAAAGATTTCATGGGCTTAAAGTATAAATCAGAATAAGCCCACCATATAAAGTAAGCAATCGCGATTTGGGTCAGGCAACCAGACTGGAATTGAACACACAACTGGGGTAAGCAAATACAAGAAGCTAGGTGAGGATTCAGGAGGTGTGCACCAATTCACAAGCCATGGTTAGGTACAGGAGGTGATACAGGCTTGAGAAAGAAGCCTGTATCGCAGATGGGAGCATACTAAGTGTAGCACCTGAATGACAGTCATGGCCTTGAGAATATGGCACCCCGGTGCTCTCACTTGATCTACTTCTAGCTGAAAGGCTTATTTACTTCCCTGCAGACTCTTGACCTGAATTGTCCTACATCTCCAGCCACTACAGCTTCCAGGAGCCTTTAAATTTAAGTGCTCAATTTATGAATCATCTTCAAATTACTAATTTTTGTTCCTATTTCATGCTTTTTCAGAGCATCTCATACTGTCATCCAAAACTCATATTATATATACAGTAAAACCTTGGTTTGCGAGCATAATTCATTCCAGAAACATGCTTGTCATCCAAAGCACTTGTATATCAAAAGTGAGTTTCAGGAACCATTGGCTCAGTTGTGGTCATGTGCCAGTCAGCAACAGGTACTAGTCGTATTGCAAGACATTACTCATTTATCAAGTTAAAATTTATTAGACATGTTTGCCCATCTCGCAGAACATTCATGGAACAAGTTACTCGCAATCCAAAGTTTTACTGTATATATATATTTTTTTTCTTTTCGCACTTTAAAGATTGTGCTATTAACTATTTTCAGAAATCCGATTAAACCTTAAACCCCATATTTGAAGTTTATTTTTTTTTTACTGTCACCATTAAATGGTTTCTTGATATTAAAGTGACCCAGATTTTGAACATAAAATATATTTGTTATCCTGGCTATTTGCAGTTTGGGAAACCATTTTCACTGCTCAGCGACTTATATCATACGGGTGACATTTGTGTTATTTTAAGCACCTACACACATGCCTATTATGATTACAGTGATTAGAATAAATACACTTTCTAAATGTCTTAAGTAACTTAATAACATTTTTTTCAGAAAGAACGGTCCAAGCTGCTAGGCCCTGTGTTTACACTCCGTGAAGTGAGCCACACTATACTTAAGAGTTGAATCATGCCATCCATTTAGCTGCATTTTGTACTTGTGGAGTAATCATTGCAGATGATCAGTTACTTCATTCTAGTCTCTTCATGCTGAGGTCACTACACTCTCCTTGTCATTCAACATCTTCAAGGAATCAGCACCAGTCGCTTTACACAATTTGTTCCCTCCTTTGAAGGAGGAGTAGGAGGAAAAATTAGATTTTTCCCATGGTATTGTTCTAAAATGAATAAAAAAGTAATTCTGTGTAGATCTGAGAATATGTATCAGAATACTAATCATAAGATTATTCAAATTATTAGGGTGCGTGGGTGACTCAGTCGGTTAAGCAACTAACTTCAGCTCAGGTCATGATCTCACAGTTCGTGGGTTCAAGCCCCACGTCGGGCTCTGTACTGACAGCTCAGAGCCTGGAGCCTGCCTCAGATTCTGTGTCTCCCTCTCTCTCTGTTCCTCCCCTGCTCGTTCTCTGTCTCTCTCAAATAAATAAACATTAAAAAAATTTTTTTTAAACATTATTCACATTTTTGACTGCTTTGGTGATGACCATTTATTGTTTCGCTGAACATATTGCTATATTACTGACTTATGTGCCAAACCTTTGTAATTTGAGGCCATCAAGAAAGTTCTTTGGAAAGTTCTTTGGAAAGTTCAAGGAAATGAATGGAGGAGAGTATGGTATCAGAGTCTGCTCAATGAGTTAAAACTTTAGTTGATTAATTTCCAGTAGTAAAGTCATTCAGAGCAAACAGCAAATCTCTGCTAATTTTCTTCCCTTGCTCACAGATACCTTACACTCTCATCAACACATATTCTACCTTTGAATTTGTGACAAATTCAAGATAGTTCAACTTAATTTTGCAAACATGTATTGAGCTCTTTTTTTAATGTTTATTTATTTGGAGAGACAGCATGAAAGGAGGGAGAGGCAGAGATAGAGGGAGAGAGAAAGAGAGAGAGAGAGAGAGAGAGAGAATCCAAAGCAGGCTCCACACTGTCAGCACAGAAACCAAAAAGGGGCTTGACTCCAGGAACTGTGAGATCATGACCTTAGCCTAAACCAATAATTGTACACTTAACTGACTGAGTCATCCAGGCACCCCTGGATTGAATTCTTTGTATCTATTAATTATGCTTTGCACCATGGAAAGGCAGAGACAATTGGTATAACCTCTGCCTTTAAGAAACTTATAATATTACAAAAGCAGGTGGATAGCCAACTGTAAAACCAACTAGAATAAGATAAATTTTAACACAGATCTAGAAATAATTGAGGGAAAAGTGGGTGATGGGCATTGAGGAGGGCACCTGTTGGGATGAGCACTGGGTGTTGTATGGAATCCAATTTGACAATAAATTTCATATTAAAAAAAAAAAAGAAACAATATGCTGCCATGAAAGAAAGAAAGAAAGAAAGAGAAAAAGAAATAAAGAAATGGAGACTTTAATTCTTAATGAGAGAAGGAATCAAAGGAAGGCTGTTTAATCTTTGAGGATTACTTACTTTCCTAGTAAGAATCAATAAGAACATTGATTTTTTTCTGTAAGTCACTGGAGATAATCAGAACAACTGAGATTTTACGTATTTCACCTAACATTTCACTGATCTCTGTATTCATTCATTCAGTGAATAAATATTGAGCATCTATTATGGGCCATGTCCCTTGGAAAGAACATGAAAATAAATATGATAAATATTAGAAGTTTTGGGACAGTACAAACCGAGGTAGAAAGGGAACAAAAGAATATAAGAGCCAATATGTTTTCCCAGAGATGCGTGGTTAGGTTAGGTCAGGGCCAATGAGCTGAAGGATATTGGAGACTCAGTTTAAGTCTGAGTTGGCTACCAAACCTTCAAACTAGCAGGACCATGATATGCACAAAACCAAGGGTACAATGAGCAGTGGCTGCTTCTAGTGTATTGCTTGTTCCTTAAGAAGTCCCTAAAAGTCACTGTGTTTGGTAAGAAGAAACTGCAGGGTGAGAGGAGACAGAACCCGAGGTTCTCAGATGTTCAGACTTTTAGGCTGCAGAAGGGACTGTGTCATCACGCATGAGTTCATCCATTTACCATCCAAGAAATGCTTTCTGGACCACAGCTACATACCTCCTAACTGTATCACCAAACGTACATCCGACTTGACTATGACCTACAACAGAGGTCAAAAAGGGGCTGATGGAACATCATAAATTGAGTATATGTATTTATCACCATCCCCACCTAAACTCATCTACAATTACAGTAAAAAAATTGTTTTAAGTTTTTTTATTTTTGACAGAGAGAGATAGAGTGAGCGGGGTGGGGGTGGACAGAGGGAGGTGGGACAGAGAGAAGTGGGCTCTACGCTGACAGTACACAGCCCAATACGGCGCTCAAACCCAAGAACCATGAGATCATAACCTGAGCCAAAGTCAGATGCTGCATCAAGTGAGCCACCCAGGTGCCCCCATAGTAAGGAAATTTTTTAATTAAAAAACAAAAACAAAAACCACACAGATAAAGAAAAAGGGAACAAAGGCTGTAGTTGATGAGGCTTATCAGCAAATTTTGGAAAATGGAAAGAGAATAGATAGGAGTTAGCTGACAATGCAGGTCAAAGAAAAGTGGAAATAGAAGCGCATATGGAGGATAATAGCAATGAAGAGGCCAAACCCCAGAAAAGCACAGGAAAAGAAGTGTCAGTTACCGCTCAGGAATCAGTGAGCTGAGAGTGAAGATGAGACATTGTACTGAAAACAGGAGAATTCAGGGGATTTCCACATTGGGGATGATATTCCCTAACCCCCTTCCCTTGATCACCTCTCACTTTGCTGGCAGCCAGAATTATACCACCAGAATATCTCCTTTTGTTTTCCAAATATAAAAATGGAGTATTCTTCTCTAGGAAAAATAACTAGACCAAGGGGAAAAAAAACATAAGGACACTGATATCAGGCAGGTCCAATCACCCTACAGAGAAGCTCCTCATTCAACAGACCCAGTCCCCCAACATACACCCACAAACACACAATCACAGAATCTCAAATCAACTTTTTATAGTGTCTCATTCTAAGGAGTACACATTCAAGGCACAACAGATACTAGAAAAGCTCCAACATGGAACAGAAAAACCAAAATAGATAGAAAAAAAAATGTATCTAAACGAAACACAGTTCATATTGGAAACATGAGGTAAAACTAAAGTAAACAGAAATAAAACTGTCCTTAATGTTTCCAGTGATATTCCATACATAAATTACAAACAAATGGATTTTTTTAATGAAGCATTAAGAGAATTATATATAGCTCTTGGAAATTAAAAATACAATTTTTAAAATGTTTTATACTCAATAGATATTTAGAAGTTACATTGAAGAAATCTAGAAAATAAATAACAAAGAGCAGGGAAATGGAACCTAGAAAAATAAATAGTAAAGAAAGGGGAAATGGGAAAATACTAACAAAGATTAGGTAGCAATTCAGGAGGTCTGGCATCCAAACAGAAGGAGTTTAAGAAAGTATGACTAGAGGGGACATCTGGATGATGCAGTCAGTTAAGCCTCTGACTGGATCTCAGGTCATGATCTCGAGATTCATGGGTTCAAGCCCCACAACTGGCTCTGCACTGATGGTGTGGAGCCTGCGTGGGATTCAGTCTCTCCCTCTCTCTGTCCCTCCCCTGCTTGTGGCCTAAATACATACATACATACATACATACATAAAGTTAAAAATTAAAAAGAAAAATAAAAATTTTTAAAAAGAAAGCATAACTAGGGAAAATGGAAGGGAAGGAATGATGAAAGAAATCATAAAAGAAAATTCCTTACATCTAAAGGAAATGAGTTTCTTAACTGAAAGAACCCATCATATCTCCAGCAAAGTGAAGGAAAAAAGACCCACACCAGGATATATCACAATGATATTTTGGATCACCAGGGATCCAGAGATAAAGGCCTTAAAAGCTGAGAGAGAGAGAGGGAGAGAGAGAGAGCAACAGAGAGAGAGAATGGGAGGGAGAGAGGGTGGGAGAAGAAATCCATTTATATACAAAGAATCAGAAGTCAAAACATCATCAAGCTTCTCAACTGTGTCTCTAAAAGAGAGAAGACTTTAGAGCAATGACTTCAAAGTATTGAGGGGAAAAGATGTCCAACTTGAATCCTATAGCCAGACAGATTATTAATGAAGTGTGATGGGGAATAAAGATATGTAAGAAGACAGGGACTATATTCCAGGCAGAAGAAGCAGTGAGAGCAAATCCCTGCAGCATGACTCATCATCATGGCTTGTTATAGATTTAATACCTGCAGAGGGAAGGCAAAGTCCTATCAGATGAGGCTTTGAGTCATGCCTAAGAGTTGTTCATCTTCCTGCCCAGCCCAGGGGTGTCGCTGAGGACTTCAAGAATAAAAGTGACATAATCTAATTTCTATTTGGAAAGCCTAGTCTTGGTACCGTTGAGGAGACTGGATAAGATTTGGGAAGTGTAGGGAAAAAATATAACTAAATGAGAGTTGGTATGGACCTAACGTTAAGGCGATATCAGTGAGGAAGGAGACAAAAGGACTGACTTCCAGGCAGTTATGGAGTTAGAATCACCATGAGGTGTCTGATTGGATGTGGATGTTCCATGAAAATGTCTGGGATGATTCCCAGGTTTATACCTTAAGTATATGAATAATAGTGCCTTTCCCTAGAAAGAGGGAAGGATTTAGAGAAAATAAAAGCTCACTTTGGGACATGCTGAGTTTGTATTATCCTATATGCAACTTTCTCTTTCACACTTCTGCTTCTACACTTGTTCTATATTCTACTTAGAATTCCACCTAACCCCTGCCTAAATTATAATAATAAGAATGGAAAAATCATTCACAACCTCAACCAAATTCATACTTTACATATTTTTGTGTTTTCTTCCAATTCCAGTCTACCTACATAATTTTGCATGGTTATTGCCATAATAGAGATGCAATTTTACACTCTGCTTCTTTCGCTTAAAATATTTTTAAGTATGCTTCTCTGTTATTCCACAGTCTTTATAATTATCAGTTTTATGGCTGCATCGTATTAAACCAGGTAGTACTTTCTTATTTTACTTTTCATTTCCACTGTTGTTGAACATTTAGGCAGTTTCCAATTCTCTCACTATTGTGCTGAATAATGCTACAATGATAATCCTTGTGCACACGTCTCTTATTCCCCTGCCATTTGTCCCTGTGGATATGAGGAAACTGATTTTTCATTAGCTCTGATGTAGTTCTACAACTCAAAAATAAAAGAAAGTTGTATGGTTGCATTTTGTTTTGCATAGACTTGGGAACAGTTTTTCATGCCAAATTTATGTTCCTCCTGAGTTTTTCTCTGCTCGCTGCTGGTACCACCACATAATGAATGATAGCACTGCCTTCTACTGGCCCAGGGCCTTACTCCAGGCTCCTCTGCCCACCTCTGCCACTATGCCCTGGTATAGACCTGTATCCTTAGCCCCCTTAGCCCTTCAAACCAATGACACAGCTGAACTGCCTGGCTTTGGTTCTGGTGTTTACCGTTGGGGGAGGTGTGGGGGAGATGATCTACAGATTACCCGGACTGTCAGTTGCATGCAATTTGTCAGAAATCCTAATCTGTGCCCATGGCCAAGATATCCTACCCAACTCAAATCTAGCTACCTGGAACTGTGTTTAAAAGGAGGAAGCAGACATAATGAGTAGAGTAAGACTAAAATTTTAGCACAGTTGATCCTTGAACAACACAAGAGTTAGGGGTGCTGACCCTCCACGCAGCCAAAAATCCGCGTATAACTTTTGACTCCCCCAAAACATAACTATTAATAGCCTACTTTTGACCAGAAACTCTTACCAATAATTATAAATAGTCGATTAACACACATTTTATATATATATTAGGTATTATATACTGGATTCTTACAATAAAGCAAGCTAGAGAAAAAATATTCTTCAGAAAATCATAAGGAAGGGAAAATACATGCATGGTACTACACTGTATTTGTTGAAAAAAATCCATATATAAGTGGACCTGAGCAGTTCAAACCCATGTTGCTTGAGGGTCAACTATACTTCTTCTTTAAAACTGCCCTCCCTGCATTTCCCTCTCTGCAGTGCTTAGAAGCAGCCAAATTTGGGGTGCCTGAGTGGCTCAGTTGGTCTGACTTTGGCTTAGGTCATGATCTCATGGTTCATGGGTTCAAACCCCACATCAAGCTCTGTGCTGACAGCACAGATTCTGTGTCCCTCTCTCTCTCTCTGCCCCTCCCCTGCTTGTTCTGTCTCTCTCTCTCTCTCTCAAAAATAAATAAATGTTAAAAAAAAAAAAGAGCAGCCAGTTTGAAGTTGTATCCCCTGGGATGCCTCAGCTTCCTCATCTCTAAGATAGGGGTAGATGTTAAGTGCTCAGAATAGTGCCTGGCACATGGGAAGTCTTCATAAGGATCCACTATTATTAGTCCCCTCACAACCCTGGGGAAATTAATATAATTGACAAGGCCCTCTAAAAAGGCATGAATCTTATTAGAAAATAATGATAGCTAAATATGTAGAGCATTTGTATGACATTGTCCTAACAATTCTGCATATATTGTTTATTAAAACTTCTCAACATTACCTAAGGCAGGTTCTATGAGCCCCATTTAAAGATGAGTACAGTGAGGTACAAATAGTATTAAGCACCTGCCTGTGATCACACAGCAAGGTCCAGATTCAGGGGTTCAAACCTGGAAATGTGGCTCCCAGGATGTACTCCTAGCCACTAGATATACAGGCTCTCTGAATAAAGCAGCAGAAATTTAGTGGTTCGTGAAGAAGGAGAGAGTGGCTAACAAATTACCTAATCTTTGGCAATGTGATTCCTCTGTTACCGCTCCAAAGGAAAAAGTTGAGTTCCAGGGCACTAAAAACTATTTACAGCCTCTACCTCTCATTTTACTTAGTGCTTTGAACCCAAATCCAAATTGAATTCAACCCTTATGGTTTTCTAATGCCATTGTGAGTTAATGGTTCTTTTAATCTACATCTTATCTCCCAGCTGTAGTCTCTGTGGCTGTTCCTAACTCTTAAGTGTCAGAGCAAGGAATGTGGGACTTCAGTAAATCCTTCAGAGGTTAAGATTAATGAAAAGAGAAAAAGTCCGATGTCAGTTAAATGATAATGTCCTGTAGTTCTGTTTTACATTTCAGGATGCAGAAATTTGTTTCTAAATAAAAAGAAAAAAAAAATTTTGTCTTGTGCTCATTATGCAGATGAGAAACAGTAATGATGCATCTGTATAGTTAGAAGATGAGTGGCCAGGAAGGAGCTCTTTGAATAAAAGAATTGATAATAATATTCTCTATAGATATGAGTGTATTGCTGCTAGATCACAACTGGCATGGGCTATGTTGTGAAGTGTCTAATTTCTCGTTGTGATAATGTGAAAAAGTAGGAAATGATATCCTGGATAGAGGACAAGATGTGTGAGATAAGTTTTGGAGGTCATGGCTCCTCCTGAAGAGAGCATCTCCGGAGTTCAGGAATATACATTAGAGGGGAAGGAAAGAGGAGAGAGCATGAAGCTGGAAGAAGAGTAAGGAGAGGCCAGATTATAAAAGGTTTGGAAAGCAATCCAAAAAGTTTGGAGAGCACTAAATGGTTTTATGCTGGAGTGACCAGCATTTAAAAAAAAATTTTTTTCTGGTGAAAAATGATCTTTCTGGTTTTCTGTATAGGATGCAGAGAGAAAAAAGGAAGGAGTGAGACTGGATGGCAAAAGAGGGTATGGGGATATTTGCAAATAGTACAATAGACCAAGGAAGTGATGCTGCAGAGGGACCCAGTACTCAAGCAACAGCAATGGAAATGGAAGGGAGAGTGATGAATATGAGGAAGATATGGAAGATAGGAAGGATGAGTTTTTGTGGCAGATTACATTTGTTTTTTAAGGGGTAGCAAAGTGTTTCTCCATTTTTAAGATTTATATATTTATTTTGAGAGAGGAAGAGAGAGAGAGACAGAGAATCCCAAGCAGGCTCCATGCTGTCTGCACAGGGCTCAATCTCATGAACCATAAGATCATGACCTGAGACAAAATCAAGAGTTGGACACTTAACCAACTAAGCCACCCAGGCTTACCATGTTTCTCCATTTTTCAATCCATGGTCTCTCTTGAATTAATGTAAAAACCTCACATTGCCCCTCCAATGAAATGTTTAGGTACCCTTGTAAGTGGAACATGTCCTACCACAGCACTCTTGAAATTCATTTCTCTTTAGTTTATCCCTAATGACAGGGAAATATTTTGTCAAACTTTATTTATATAGTTTGCATTACAAAAAAATAAGGATTTTTAAACTATGAAATTGCATTTATTTTATTTCTTAATTATATTTTATTGTAAAATATAAATATTCAATCTACAGAAAAATTTAGAGAGACTGAACACCCACTACCTCCACTAGAATCCAGGTACTAGACTGGCTCCTGGGTTTCTACCTTGGGCAGAAAGGTCAATTATGGTCCTTAAATAAAATAGTGAACATGAGAAAAGAGGTTTAGGAAAGCAAACATTGAATTTAAAGTGAATCAAATGATTCACTAAACCAAAGACCACTGGAAATCAGGGACCATTTCTTAGCCCTGAATGACCTAAACAGTGAAAAACAGTGAGTGACTGGCTCATACCTAAAAGAAATAAAACAAACAAACAAAAAAATCAAAATTAAAAATGCATGCTGATCTGATCTGAACTAAAATGCCTGCGGGACATCAGAAAGGAGACAGTAGGAAAGGTGGAAAGTGGAGGTGAAGTTAGGGCTGTGGAAAGAGATCTGAAGGGAGATATAGTACTTTGTGGTGATAATGGCAAAAGTAATGAAGGGTGTTGAAGGATTTTTAAGGTCATGAAGGATTATGAAAAACTAATGAAAGCTATCAATTTTTTCCTGCATACATATATATATAATATGTGCATACAGTTTTGGGGAGGCTCATTAACTTCCTGAAGTCTTACTTGAATTGTTGAAGAGCTCGCTAGAACCCAGATCAGGAATCCCTGTACCAGTAATAGTTGAATCTGGGCTTGGGTCTACTGACTCAAGGACAGGGCAGGGCAGGACGAGAACAAGGCTAAGAACAGAGCCTGGGGGGATGCCAGCATTTAAGAGGCAGAGGGAAGGAGATGGTCTTCCAAAGAGGAATGAATACAGTAATCACAGAGGTAGCAAGGAATGGGCACGAGTGGTGTAATTAAATAAAGATTCTTCCAAAGAGGAGCTGAGGTCACACAAGGTTAGATGATGATTAAAAGACATTATTTGGATTAAGTGGATATTTGCTGTTTGTTTGTACAGTTTTTATTCTTCTGCTTTCTGGGGTGAGAATCCCAAATTTCCTCTGAGAAATCAATCCCCTGTTCAGCCATTCTCAGCCATACGAATTATGTGGGATCGACCCCAGCCCTTAGTTCCCAAGGACAGCACCTTGCTGCCACAGGGCTGGGCACATAGAGGTGGTCTAGGCAAACCATAGGATTTTATTGGAAATTCTGGGACATGGAGGCTCTGGATGTGAACAAGAAAGCAAATGGGCTCAGGAGCTACTGGTGGTCATCCGGAGACAGCCAAAAAGAAGCCAGGTCATTGGTCACTGTGATAGGCCACTCAATCAAGCCTTTGCTAAAACTCATCTAGCTCTGAACGTTTTAATTTCATGTGCCCATGTAAATCACATCTGCTGATTTCAATATGAAGCATCCAAATTGATACAGCTCTTTGCAGAAGCTGTTTCAGTGCAATGATGGTGACAGACATAAAACTGCTATGGGCTAATAAGTGGCTGGGAGGAGATGTAATGCTTCAGCAACCTGAACTACATGCTTTATTTAGTTCTGCAACAGATTTATTGTGGTCGTTTAAAATACAATGTAAGTGTTTCTGGTTATGTTTTCTTTTAAATTCTTTTCCTTATACGGGCTTTAGGAAACATCAAAGAATAGTGTGACTCCTTTTTTAGGACATAGATGATAGCTACAAATCTTGGAAGAAGAGTTTAAGTGATGCTTCCCCTAATATATTAATATACCTCTGTCAGCCAACATTGCATTTTACCCACCACTTTTCCTCCCCCTTAACATTAAGCTATGCAGTATAACTGTTGCTGTCAGATGTCCTCCTCAAAAAAGCAAACCTAGACATTCTGCTGGAAGCTCCTATCCAAATCTCATCATCTGTTGCCTAGACCATTGAAACTGCTCACTAACATGCCTCTTTGTTTTCATTCTTTAGTACTTTCCATCTAGTCTCTACACAGCAACCAGGAGATCAGACGCACCTGGATGACACAGTCAGTTGAGTGTAGGACTCTTGATTTTGGCTCAGGTCATGATCTCAGGGTCGTGGGATCAAACCCTGAGTCAGACTCTGTGCTGAGTGTGGAACCTGCTTAAGATTCTCTCTGTCTCTCTGTCTCTGTCTCTGTCTCTCTCTCTCTCTGTCTCTCTGTGTCTCTCTCTCTGCCTCTCTCCCCTGCTCATCTCTCTCTCTTTCAAAAAGAAGAGAAAAGATGGGGCGCCTGGGTGGCTCAGTCAGATGAAGTGTCCAACTTTGGCTCCGGTCATGATCTTGCATGAGTTCAAGCCCTGCGTCAGGCTCTGTGCTGACAGCTCAGAGCCTGGAGCCTGCTTCAGATTCTGTTTCCCTCTCCCTCTGCCCCTCCCCCGCTCACATTCTGTCTCTCTCTGAAAAATAAACATTTTTTCAAAAATTTTTTAAAAAGATAAGAAAATTTTAAAGTACATATGTGGGTCACATTGTACCTCTATTTGTACTGATCTAGAAAAGGTTTCCCAACTTCTTATGCATCTAACAACATGTTGCCATGGGCCGTGGTGCCAAGAATACCTTAAAAAGAGCTCTTTAGATGGCTTTTCCAACTCTTGTAATAAAGTGGGTAGAGGATTTGTGCTATTACACACTTGTGGGTACCAAGGTTACATTTTCAAGAAGGCTTGTGAAAAATACAGGGGTGGCACTGTGATAGTCAGCTAAGCTTGTCAGCTCACCCCAGGACTATACCCTAACATTGAGTTCATTTGCTCATTAATCAAATGTCTTTATTCCCTTTATCACCCTCCAAAGAATTAACTAGTTTCTCAATTAACCCTGAAGTGGAAATCAAGTCACTTCTCCATTTTTCTGTTGGACATAGAAGTGAAAATAAGCTTCCTATGAAAGCAATGGAACAATGAGCTACAAGGGAGAAAATCAGTGACTCAGTGGTTTGAGCGGTGGAGGGCAAAATATAAGAACATACTGATGAAAGGTAGGGCCTCATCAGCTGTCCCTGAAATTCCACTGTAGAGGAATTATAATTTTTAATTAAAATGTAAGCAGAGAAGCGTGCCTGCAGAGAAACTAAAGACATCTCAATGACCAAAGAATGCATGCTGTTAATCACCACTGTCATCTTATTATACCATCATCTGAGTAATCGAGGGAAACAGAAAAATAAATGTAGTGGAAGACGAAGGTATGTGTTGGGTGTGTTTTGTGTTCATTTAGGTATGTATGTATGAGTAGCCTCATACCTGGGCCATTTCTTTCATTCACTCACTCAACAAATATTTATTAACATCCCCTACATGCCAACGCAGTGTTCTGAGACCAGGGAATATAGCAGAGAACAAAGTCGGTACTCCCAGAGACCTTACATTTTCTGGTAGAAATTCCCTGGAGACAGCTATGTAGCCCATGTGTGTGATCATTTCTCCTATATCATTGCTCCAGCAGCCTGCATTCCCCACCTTCCTATCAGCTCGATATCCACATGAGAGCCATATGAATTAACATATTATACACAGACAATCCATTTTTAGAATGTGGGGAGGGGGAAAGAGGATGAGAGAGACTCAATTCTGGAATCCCCTTCAAACTGGCAAAGCCATAACTCCTCCTGAATGAAACCCTTGTTCTTTTTTTTATGGCTGATAAGAAAAGGTAGCCCTTGTTACAGTTGGGTACACCGCAAGCCACCTTGTTCCTTATCTTGGTCCCTCCTCTCTGGTGTTGCCTCTCTGGCAGGGGGTGACAGGTGAACACAGTACTAAAAGATGCAGAATTGGGCTGCAGCAATGTTCAAGGTGGAGAGGGCTTTTACATGTGACTCCATTTCAAGGAGTCAGGTTTTGACCCTTCCATGAAGTAACTGTGTGACGTTGGACAAGTCACTGAACATCCATGGACCTGGGCTAGTTTTCTCTTCTGTAACGTGCAGGTATTGGAGTAGAGGCTCTCTAAGACTCCTCTCAGTCTTGAGGTATTATGCCTTTAAATAATTTAGGTAGTACAAGAATAGGACCAAGAAATTAGAAATTAGAATAAAGGCTAGGAAGGAATTTATAAATATTTAATATTTACCAATATGGAAGATCAGTAACAAGAGAGAAAACTAGTGTGTCCTCTAAAAAGTGACTTGAATAAGGTCACTAGTGAACAGAGGGACAGAAAAATTTTTCCTACAGTGTCTTGTGACCTTATTTTTCAACAAGTTTCTACTTATTACACTTGGCAGTTTCTCAAATGGACTTGTCATATCTATATAAATTAGTCTACAGCTGTAGCCAGCTGTTTTGTCAGAAGTAACAGAATGTCTAAACATATTTCCTATCAACAATAAAAGCTCAATCTGGTATTTTCTAAAAACAGCTTTTTGCCTTTAGACCACAGACCTAAGCTAACATTCCTGCCCTTAAACGTAAAATACACACACACTAAGGGCGTTTACCCTGGAAATTTTGGGGGGTGTTACTACTACATGATGTGCCTTGTGATTATTGATCCAAAGAGTGGGTAAAAATATAGCAGGAAAAATTTTTTCTACATTTTTTCCTTTTCCTCCATCCCAAAGTTGGAAAATATTCACATGGGGAATCCTTAGAAACCAGAAAAAAAAAAAAAGTAAAAAAAAAAAAAGCCTAATTTTTCCAGTCCTTTACACTTCTAATAATGGTGGGCCTGGCAGTTTCCACTAATGTTTTCCAAACACTACATTGACCACATACCTGATATAAATAGAATTAAGTCTAAACAACTTAGGAAAATAGCACTCCAGGCTCCTGCAGAGGCCATCTGGGAGATGGTCCCTTCCTAATGAGTCTGTGACTTCGGACAGTCCCATATTTACCCATTTTGGTCCATACACTTTTGGAAGACTTGAATAACACTTTTTTTTTTCTGGGGGAGAGGAGCTGAGGAGCTAGCAGAATTAGAAGCAGGGAAAGGGATGAGGACAAGAGAGCGGCCATGGCCAAGAGGAGGCATATGAAATTCCGAAGACTAAACCATGGTCAGCAACAAAGACAGTTTTGTGGTTGAATCCCTCTACTGCTGAAAACATTCAATTCAGTGGTCCCTTCTCCCTGGATTCTCAGTAAATATTTGACATTAAACACATAGCATTTATTAAAACGTCTCATATTTACTTAACCATCAACTCTGTTTATTAGGTGCATTCCTGACAGAATTTGAGTGGCATTTTCCTTGCCATCACTGTTTATCATATCCAGCCACTAGCTGATCAGAGAATAAGTCTAGGAGCCACAGGAAGGTGAGGGAAAAGGGGGAGGGGGGAGTTGCAAGCCCAGGGGTGGTTAGGGTGGAAGAGAAGCCAGGCGAAAGCTGCTTAAATTGGAGGTGTTCTCTTACAGTAGATTTAAATGGCCAAATCAATGGAGTTATTCAAAACTAAAAAGGAAAGCTTGAAACATCTTCACAACGGGATCACTGATTTAACTATTTCATACTTTTTCACCCATTTTGTTACTTTGCAAACCCTGAGAATTTATCATGAACAATCCCATATCAGATTAAGTGTACCTATGTTAATTCTCCTGAGAGTGCTTAGCACTTAAGGAATCCTTAAGCAAATGTGTTTAACATCATCTTGTTAAATGTTTATTAAAATTATGTATTTGACTTTAAATGTACTAAGATGGAGAATGCCCATGGACATTTTCATAGGATTTTGAAACTATACCCACAGAGACCCATTTATGGTAATACACATTTAAAAAAATCTAAAAATTATAAAACTCTACTAAAACATAGCAAATGGCTAAAGAATCAATGAGATGTACACAATAAACAAGTACTTTGTATTTCTCACTACCTTGAAAAATAGAAAAGAGAGCCACAGAGTTCCTCAGTAAAACCACATCCATAAATGTTAACCATTTAAAACCTGAAGAAAACTATGAATTCTCGGGGGCGGGGGGGGGGGGGAGGGAACTATGAACAGCACTTCAATATTTTTAAATATTTCCATTTTAATTTTTTTTCAAAATTATAATTATAGGAGAACCTGGGTGGCTCAGTCGATTAAACATCTGAGTCTTAATTTCAGCTCATGTCATGATCTCACAGTTGTGAGATCGAGCCCCAAATTGGGTGCCACGCTGAGGGTGGAGCCTGCTTAGGATTCTCTCTCTGTCTCCCCTCTGCCCCTGTCCCCCACTCACATGTTCTCTCTCTCTCTCTAAAATAAAATGTAAAAATTTTTTTTAAATTATAATTATAAAAGTATAATTATATACTTTTTAAAACTGATTATATGGTAATCAGTGGATGTTTATAATTAGGGCACCTAGGAGAAACAAAGAGATGAGAATTGCCTGCCCTAACCTCTGCACTAGCAGAGATATGGAAGGGGCCAAGACAAGCCCTGCCATGCTTTCTCAAGGGGTTTTGATAATGTAGTCTCAGTCGAGCATAATTATACTGACTTTTAATAGATGAAGAAGTTCTCAGGGCAAATAAGTTTGAGAAATGCTCAATCCAATGTTCTCTTTGATTCTCATCATATACATTACCAGCATGGGACGCATTCTAGGGAATCCTGCTTCGATAAAATTCTTTAATTTTGATAGATTTGTACATTGCTCTGTAAAGTTCAAATATATTTGTCAGTGAACCCTCAAAGCACAGTGAAGAACACTGAGTTATAGAAAAATTAAGTGATTGCCTAAGATCTCTGGTAGTAAATGGCAGAATGATCTGGGACACGATTCTTTTTTTGTTTTTTTAACTGTTTATTTTTGAGAGAGAGAGAAAGAGACAGGGGGAGTGGGGGGAGAGGCAGTGAGGGAGGGAGACACAGAATCTGAAACAGGCTCCAGGATCCTAGCTGTCAGCACAAAGCCTGATGCGGGGCTCAAACTCACAGACCATGAAATCATGACCTGAGCCAAAGTCAGGTTCCTAACCAACTGAGCCATCCAGGCGCCCCTGGAACACAATTCTTTTGACTCTCCCTTGTCTAGAAGAACCAATAGGTCTTACCACCCCACAGCTGTGACTTAGGATGTACCCAAAGAACGATATAAAAAGACAATTATGAATTCCATTGTTCCTGAATTTCTTTTGTAGTCGTTTTTTTTTTGTTGTTACTTTTTTCTTTTGGAGTGTTTCCTTTGAACTGATTTATCTACCACTATGAAGAGAAGGGGAAAGGATAACCGTCTAGAAAAGGTGTTTGTTATAATGGCAGGCAGCCTCCTACCACCAGATGACCCATATTATCTCCCATCTGTCCCAAACCTAAATCATAGAGATCAAGAAATAATAACATGTTTTAGAAGAAAATGATTCTTTATATATGACATTATGTTCTGTTGCATTATTTTATTGGTACTGTAATCTATATTTTTCATATCTTAATAATCTAGATAATGTCATATAATAAATATTAATCTCAAAACAATTTTAATGGGTGCCAAATACACAAGTACACAACCCAACACATGCAGTACTCCAACTAAATGATAAAGCCTAGTGAAATGAGTACCTTAACATATTTCCTCTTATAGCCAACACTGTGACGGTTATTCAGGCTGGGTATAATTTATTAAATCCACTTGGAAGTGGTAGGAAAGTAACACAAATGGTTACTTTTAAAGGAACCAACTAGTAGCGGCTCTGGTTACCAGGTAGCTAATCAAGTGACTTCAACCAGTTGTTTCTAAACATGTATAATAAATATAGTCTTTTCCGGGGGGGGGGGGGGGCAAACAAAAAACAACGAAACAACAAAAAACAACTTTCCATCCACATGTATATAATCTCACAACTCTGTGGGAATTAAGTATGAGACTCAATGAAATTAAGTGCCTAGAAATAAGTGGCACACCAATATTTAATCCAAGTCCACTGACTTCTGTCTCTACACTCTTTTCTTTCTATAGAAACACAAGATACTGGATTATTTCAATGCAGATCACTTCAGCAAGTTAGTAAAGGAGAAAACATTTGTCCTTTGAAAAGATTTTTTATTACGTTTCTAACACTTTGCTTCCTGGTAAAATATTTTTGAGCTGTATCTCAATATTCATACATTTAAAAGACGTTAAGCGTGGGGCACATGGCTGGCTCAGTCAGAAGAACCTGGGACTCTTGTTATTGGGGTCGTGAGTTCAAGCCCCACGTCGGGTGTAGAGATTACTAAAAAAATAAATAAATAAACTTTAAAAAATAAAATAAAAGACATTAAGCTTATTTTGCTTTATCTATTACTTTGGAGTTTAAATGACCTGGTATTAAAGAAATCTCCTGTATTATTGCATTCTGTTTTCATCAGATATAATATTCTAAGTATGTTCATGAAAAGGTGTGGTCCTGAAAATTTTGGGAATTTTTGGAAAGTTGGAACATATTACAAAGTGCTCGCAAGTTGTTTGGTGTGAAAAGGAGACTGGAAATGACTCATTTTATAAAGCAACATGTCTTGTTGTTGTTGTTGTTGTTGTTGTTAGGAGTTCTGTAAGACTGGCCCAGAAAGACTGACAGCCATGTGGAGATTACCAAGGGTACTACAGAAAGGGATGAAACACAGGGGATCGCATTAAGTTAGGAAAAGAAGTCAGATAAGCCAATGCTCGCTCATTCACTGTGAAACCTAGAGCATGGAACTCACAGAGGAGAAAGGAAAAGAAAGAGTGCATCAATAAGATGAAAGATTTAGCGTCTTGTGCTCACCAGGTAATTACTGAGAACATACTATGTGCTGGCCTATAGCTGTGGAACAAACTACCCCTTGTGGAGAAATTGCTGTGCACAAGAGAAACACAGTCCTGCCTTTATGGAAATTACTGACTTCTCCAGCGTTTCTCGTACTTGGGGAACATAAAGGCCTCCTTTTTATGGGCAAAAGCCAAATTCTCCCAGACCCCTAGCATTGACTTACATTAAATGTATTACAGTGTCTCATAAAAATACCTAAACATAAATGAGATATGAATACATTGTGTATCAGTTATAAAAGCATATCAAAATTATGAAATAAATGGAAGCAGACCTCCAACACCAGTGCAATTCAAATTAGCCTCATTAATCGAGTATCCCGAAAGATGTTTTGCTGAAACCAGCAGTGACTCACATGTGATCCAGTTCCATAACAGTGTGTGATTTCTTACATGTGTTCTCTATAGAAGTGCCTATAAACCTTCGTTTATGTGGCACACTGGGACACTATCTGATTTTCACTTAGCATGAATCTCGAATTTACATGTTGAATTCACCTCTAGTCTATTCTCATTTACCCAATTAAAACATTACTCAGCACTAACATAATTTAAAGCAAGTAGATATATTTCTTTAGATTATACTCATATTGAAAATACAAAATTTAATCTTGATTATAACCCGTAGACATCCCCCTCCCCACCCCTCCCCACCCTCCCCACCCCCCCCCCCCCACACACACACCCAGGGATACATCAGTTCGGTTCATCCCTCTTGCAAGGAGAGGTGGATGAGGAACTTGGTTAGAACACTGGTCTGGTGAGGATGACAGATGGGAAGGGAGCTATTGTAGGTGTGAAAAGCTTTACTCAGAAGGACAGTATTATGAGGGCTTTGCAGAGGGAGCACTATCCCTAGGCCCTTAGGGGTTAGATGCCTCTTGGGAAAAGTAATAGTTAAACTGAGACTTGAGGAAAGAATTGATCTTACCCAGGAAAAGAGTAAGGGGAAAGACAAGAGCTAATTCTCAACCTGTTAACTCTAGGATATCTGTGCGTGACTTCAGATCTATCACCTTATGGGACTGGTTGTTAAGTATTTTTACATTTACCTACTGGCCTAAAGAATCTTCAAATATGAGATGGGGCTGTAATAACAAGCTCACAGCATTCTTGGGAGGATTCAGTGAGTCGCAGTGATGTTGGCACTTGGCACAGTGCCTGGAATAAAGCAGGTACCTTTAATTGGAGTTGCAATAATGGTGGTGATGATTATGAGGATTCTTCGTAATTCAGTCAGAAGTAATGTTGATAAGAGTGATGGCGTATTTGTTGACTATAAAAGCAAAGTTTAATCCGCGCCCAGGGCCTATTTTTCTTTCTTCTCCATGGATGAGAAGAGGAAAGTGGGACTCTATTATTTCATTATAACATGCATCCCAGAATACTCCATGCAGCATTTGGGAGGGAAAAGCAAAATACTTCTGGGTTCTCAGAGGACAAGTAACTGTCAAGGTTTATGTGATGTCTTCTGTAGGACGGTATATTTCCTAGTCCGTGTAAAACAATTGCCCTCTGTGTTCCCTGTCTGTCGGGGGGCAACTGTTAACCAACTCTGATGCATCAGAGTCTCTGTTCTGCAGACATGTGTGCTGTGTAGCAAAAGGTGAACAGTTCTTCACCCTCAAACAAGTCCCTTAACCCTAAGGGCCAAGAGAAAGAGTTGAGGTCCACACACTCAGTCTGATCCCTCAGTCTTGGTAGACCCCTACCTGTGGCCCACACTCATAGTAGCCCTCCTTTTGGTTCCCCACACCTAATAATCCAGGTCCAGAGTGAAAACAGGAGTTGCTCCCACATTGTTAATGTCAATTACCACAGATAGCTGGCTTTCCAATAGTTTCTTATAGACTGAAGGTTGACAGGCAGCCCAACCATGAAAATAAACTCTGACTCATGAGTTCAAGACTGAAGTAAAAGAAGCACAGCGAGTCACAGCTAAATGTGATCTTAGATATAGGAAAATTCCAATGACAACAAAGGTGAGACTCGGTTTAAATTTTGAATACATAATCTGGAGTCTAGTCATCTCAGAAGCTCATCCATGTGGAACACAGCACATATTCTGGTAGTAAGTGGACACTCAAAGTCAACTGTGGGCACCATACAGCCACTTGATTGTACCATCTGTCATTTTGTCATTTATTTCTTGGTATGAAATGACTTAGCTTCTAAACCAGGTCTGTGTTTCAGGCCTCTTGATTTTTAATGCAGGATCCTCCTGATGTTTATTATTGCTCTCTCCTTTCCCACACGTTTAACTGCAGACAACATTTTAAAATCTCCCACCATGTGTACCGGTTTGCATCCAGGAATCTTTCTAAGCTCTGCTTCCCAAACCTGAACTCTCTGTTGCCATCCCATTGTGATTGGTTGCATTCTTGCTCTCTGCCTGCTTCCATGGGCTTGCTGCTCCACACCTCCCTTTATTACCTGTCCTTCAGTCACCTAGTACTTTAGCGGCAGTACCTTTGGCTCAGTGCCCTCCACCAAAGACCAGCCCCCATAGCTGAGATCTGGCCTTTCATTCTTACTCCTAAGTGGGCACAGAAATAACCACTTTCTAGAAGAAAGCCAGTTCCTTCTCCAAGAATCTAGCTGCTTTGCCATGGGATAAGTAGAGAAGTGACAGCCCTAAAATTCAACACCAGCCTGAATGGTTCTGGTCAAATTCTTGGCTTTGTCCCTAATTCCTGCATCCTACAGTGAACTCTGCTAATTTCCACAAGGGTTTATGCCATGGCTATTGTCTCCTGACCTTGACTCATTTCTGACTCCTGCTACTTCCTTGGCAACTTGTTCTCTCCAGAAGGGACATGGCAATCAAAGGAGCCCAAAAGCAGCTGGCACCTGACCCAGGCTATTGGCAAATGCATTTTCTACTGGCCCATCAAACTGGTGAGAAACAGAATCATCTCAGGAGGAGAGTGAGGTGGCAATCACAAATGTGAATGTGAGTAATGTGAGCTTGTCAGGCCTTATGTCTAAAAAGCAGATTTTTGTGACAGAATTAGATAAAGTTTTATTTCAAACTTGCATAACTCAGCAGTATGCCATGCAAGCCTTCATGCTTTTAATTTCCTCCTAAATTTCATGGTCCAAAAAAATCAACAGATGCTGGAAAATTATATTTATGTAAAAGAGCTTCTAATTCAATATGAAAATAATAAAAGAATGAAGATTTACTCATGCAGTTCAAAAAAATCTAGGCAGAACTTTGAAGTCCAAGAGCTTCCCCTGGGAGGCACTGGCATGTTACAGTGGCCACATGATACTAATGCAGCCTTCTCCCAACACAGATATCTCTTCCCCAGCACTAGCCATCGTCTTTACCTTTGGCTTCATGCCTTTTCCAGTGATTTAATGGTTTTGCCACCATAGCCCCAGTCTTGATTTTTTATCCACTCAAAACAGCTACCTTTGGGGCGCCTGGGTGGCGCAGTCGGTAAAGCGTCCGACTTCAGCCAGGTCACGATCTCACAGCCCGTGAGTTCGAGCCCCGCGTCAGGCTCTGGGCTGATGGCTCAGAGCCTGGAGCCTGTTTCCGATTCTGTGTCTCCCTCTCTCTCTGCCCCTCCCCCGTTCATGCTCTGTCTCTCTCTGTCCCAAAAATAAATTAAAAACGTTGAAAAAAAAATTAAAAAAAAAAACAGCTACCTTTGAGAAAAACATATTTCAAAAACATAGATATTCCTCCAGCTAGCTTAACTTTTTTTTTAATTTGAGCATATTTGGCTCAATGTTGCATTAGTTTCAAGTATCCAACATAATGATTCAACTTCTCTATAAGTTATACTGTCCCCAGCTAGACATCTTACTACAAATATGTGTCATTAGGCTCAAAACAAACTTGGAGAAAGTATTAATGTCTGTACGGGTTTTGATAGATAACAAACCATCCTAAAACTTAGTAGTTTAGAACAACTACAATCAGGGGTGCCTGGGTGGCTCAGTCGGTTAAGCATCTGACTTCAGCTCAGGTCATGATCTCTTGGTTTATGAGTTCGAACCCTGAGTCAGGCTCTGTGCTGACAGCTCAGGCAGAGCCTGGAGACTGCTTTGGATTCTGTGTCTTCTTCTCTCTGTGCCCCTCCCCTGCTCATGCTCTGTCTCTCTCTATCTCAAAAATAAATAAAAAACATTTTTTTTAATTAAAAAAAAAAAGAACAACTACAATCATTATTTTATCCCTGAAGATACTGTGAGTTAATAGGGCCCAGCTAGGCAGTTCTTCTGCTCCCTGTGCTGTCCGCTGGTGCTGCATCCCTCCAGAGGACAGACTGGGCTAGAGCTCAAGATGCTCACTCATACAGTGTTGGACGCTCAGCCAGGGCTGTTGGCTGAAGCACATAGATTCTCCTCCACATCCTTTCTATGCCCCTTGGACTTGTCACAGCGTCCCAAGAGGTATCAATGCACAGCATCATTTGTACCATATTCTAACTGCCAAACACATCAAGATCAGCTCAGTTCAAGGGGAAAGGGGAAAGGCTCATCCATTACACTCTCCAAATCCATCGTATCTATGGGGGAAAAAAAGGTTTTATTATTGGGCCACTAATCAATCCCATTGTTATTTATAAGGAAACTTCCCTTATTAGACTCAATCCCAACAGGGTCCAGAGCAACTGATTTACTGCCTTTAGATCTTCAGAACAGAGTGAGACTTTCTCAAATTACTTGGAGTCTGAGTTCACGGGGGCCTAGGACCCTTTGGGGCTATTGAAAAGATCAGGGGCTATGTAGGCCTGAAAATTCCCATGGTTTATAATACTGTTGGGATTTACCTTGAACTATATAAATGGAAAAACAACACAAATAACTTTCCAACAGATTCTGCCAGATGAAAGCATAGTAGGCTATTCAGGTATTATTGATAGGTGGGAGAGGACCACACTAATTTGTCCGTCAAAGGATTAAATTTAAAGATGATTTCTAAAATCACCATTCATTTGCATTGTTCTTCATTTCTATTAGAATATAAGACTAGAAAGGATAGGATTGTGGATTCAGTTCCCAAGAGAGAAGTCAAGTTTTGCTTTCTCCACACCAAATTGGCCATGTTGTAAATCTGCACCTTGACTCATCAATGGATCTGAAAGAGAAAGGACAGATCAGTGTTACCCCATCCTTGACACTGAGAACCACATAGCATTTTCTTGAATACCATTTAACTTTTTCCTATTCTCTTCATCCCAACCTCCCCCGACCCATTAAGAGTCAGGAAAGAAACTGTTATTGAACTCTTAGTAGGTATCACCCACCGTATTCAAATTTTTTTCCTGTTTTTGTTAAACTAATATTGTGTCATTTAATCATTACCATAAAGGGTTTTGTGTGCTGTGGGCACTTAATAGTGCTCATGTGACTTGCTGAGATAAACTTTGAGGCAGGTGATCAACCATGGCATTAGCAATGTTTTATTGGATGAAGAAACCTCACATATTTTTGAGGACAGCTTCCTTTGGTTCTGAAGTACAGAAGCTAGATATCCTTGCCAGACAGAGAAATGTATTGCTTTTTGGCTCATATCAGCTCAGTATATGATATTAAACTTGCAAAACATCGTAATAAAACCCTGAAGAAATAGAAGATATTTTGATAGCTGTACTTTAGCCTATATAAGATATTTTGTCGTGGAATATCTGTGGAAAATGCCATTTGACCATGATTTGGAGATGTTGCTTATTGCAAGCATTTTACAAGCTAATTTTGGACGAATCTACCACTTTAGCAAATTTGCAGTTCTCAAAAATAGGAATTCCATCCAGAAGGGAATGGCAGTTTTCCCTCAGGACATGAATGATCATTCTCATTTCATTGAAATATTTCAATAGGCTGAATTTAATCAGAGTGGTTTTAATTATCCCATTCCTCTGACCCCCGTGTCCACTTCTGCCTTTACCCCTAAATTCCAAATTATCTTTAGCAGAAGTTTAATATCTACACATTTTTCTTTCTACCACATTGTTAATGTAGTCAACACTTGAGCTCCCAAGAAGTTGAGAAAGATTTTCAAAATGAAATAATCATCTCTAGAAATCAAAAGGCATTTTAATGATAGGACAACTTAGCTGGCCTTTGGAAAATGAGATCACTCTAAAGAAATCTACTGATCAAGAAGACAGAATGAAAGTGTCCAGAGGGTCTTAATCACCAGTATCAGGGATATAAGTGAAGATAGAATGTGAAGAGAGGAAAGTAAAGGATGAAGCAAGTATCAGAGTATTTAAAGACTTAATTAGAGGTTGCCACAAAAACAAGACATATGAATCTAATCTTATCTTGTATAAAATATCAACATTGTTTTCTTGTTTAAATCAAGAATTTCTTCCAAAAGGGTTCCATTGTCTCATTTACTTTTATGGGTAACAGTATCTAGTCGTCTGAATTAAAGCATATATTTCCAATTAATATAGATTTTATTTGATTGGTTTATTGTGTACTATTCCTAGACAATGCTATGCATATGGAGATATTTAATGTATTTCAAGTACACGATATTTTCTAAACAAAAATGTTGTATATTATGTGTGTATATGTATGTGTGTGTGTGTGTGTGTGTGTGTGTGTGTGTGTGTGTGTATAAACAGATGGGTACATAGGTAGATAGATGGGTAGTTAGAGAGGAAGATAGATAGATGATAGATAGATGATAGATAGATAGATAGATAGATAGATAGATAGAATCTCCTGTTAAAGAGTATGATTGAGTATTTTGTCTCCTTTAAGGAGTTGTAAGCTTTTAATTTGGTATTCTAACTATCCCAGAAAAAGTTATCCAAATACCTACTATTTCTATCCTGCGTCTACAGAAGGTACTAAATGTCATTGTCTGCAACGAGTTGGAGTCATCAAATATTGTGCTTGGATCTCTGTTCTAAGTTGTTTTGCCTCCCAGAATCTGACTTCTCCTATCATATGCCGACACTGATGCATGACTGTCACCTGACTATTGGTGTTCAGAGTTGATAAAGTTTCCTGGTCCCTTTTAAGAATGGTGCACTTTGAACCCAGCCTATACAAACCATCTATGTAAGCATAGTAAATTCACAATAGTGTATTATGATTCAATACTCTGGAATGATGAAACAAGGTTTAGGGTAGTGCTTTCAGACAAAAATGTTTCCTTTAAGTTGAATCTTGTTTCTGAGAGTTTGCATTCATAATGGAAATCCATCATCTATGAATTACTCGGAGCCTCATAAATGTCTCCAAAATGACCACAGCTCACTCCTTTGGGTCTCCTAAAAATAGGCATTCAGGTGCCAGGAGTTGATTACGTAGGCAGTCTGTGATGACTCTAACCATGCCAAAGAATGCTTACATTTGTCCTAAATCTATTTTTAGAAACCAATTGTTAAAACAGCCCACAATGTGTGGACCTGCTGGTGAATTCCATAAACAGATGTCACTTTATTTTTCTATCTTGAAAAAATACATCAAGTACCGTTTGCTGGCTGCCAAAGAGAAGATTATAAAGGAGCAATAAGTGATAGGTTAACTCACCCTTGGCTTTCGTGTTTAAAATGAATCAGCTTTTCAGGGTGTCCCATTTCCATTCTTCATATCACAATGCCTGTACTTCTTTGTGGCACATTTCTTGTCAAGATTTCCAAGTGGCCCCTGAGATGGGATCTATCTGTGAAATATCCAATCTGTGAAAATGAGCCCATTACCATGTTTATGGACAAGTGTTCCCCAATAGCTATCTCTGTAATGTTCAATGGAACCCTGCAGACAGATTTTCTACCCTCTTCCCTCTTGCCTTTGTAAATATGCCATGTAAAAACAGTGTTTCATCTGTATAACAGGCTGCTTGGGAAAGGGTGTATGGTGTTATAAAGGACTGCCATGGTTCATCTCTGCAGAGTTATATTCTATGTTAGCCAGCAGAGCAATCCTCTTTTACTGATGGAGTCAAAATAGGCACATCAAAGAGTCAAGATACCTGTGGTACATGGTATTAGGGTTAACTTCGTTTTCAGTCAGCTGCTATATTCCAAGGGGAAGATGGTCTCTGATATAAACTCGTGGCTCCAGAAAGCTACCCATCTGCTCCATAAAAGGCTCCCAGATGAAGATTTGAAGAATCTTTACGAACAGATCCCCAGGTCCCTAGGAAAACAATGTGAGGTCATCTGTACAAGGTACTGGGTTATAACAACAAAACAGAAGATAATTTTTTAAGTACATTTCTCCCAATGTTTTCTAGCATCCTTTTAGAAATTGTTAATAGAGGAAGTATTTAAATGACCCCTATTTTGACTGTGAATAGACTTGAATTTCCATATCCTAGAAGAAATGAATCTCTTGGTTATGCTTGTGCGGTGGAAGAGTTAATCCAAAAGACAATGTTTTCCTGAAATATTATATATCAGTACAGCTCGGATCAGTAGGGCTAAGATCAAATACCCTCTCATTCCTTCTCTTCAATTGTATTCAGAATTGCAAAAAAGTTTCAGCTCCAGATGAAAAGGAATAGATAAGTATTTTGCAACATAAAAATAAACTGCCTGTTAAGTATGATCTCTTAAGTAGTATAAAATTTCTATAAGCTGGGATATGTGTTACATGTGGCTAAAAGACTACCCTTCATTTTCCACCAATCTGGTTTTTAACCTGCTGTTCTGAGGCCATAAACTCTCAGAGGGAAGTCCTCTGTAATTTTATATGGAATTTGATGACTTAGAGGCCCATGGCAGGAATTACGGAGAGGGAGTTTTCTCAACTCCACAGCTCCTATAGAGAGACTAAAGCTCATTATCTGAATCTCAAACTAGTTCATCTTACAGAGCTATGAAATAGCATAAGCTTTGTTAACTCCTTTAATTTCATTCTTTGGGTGAAGTATTCTGTACACCTTCTAGAAATGTATATTCGATGTCACTTGGATAGAGAGAAAGAAAGGCTGAGTGCGCCCAGAATATTGGAGGACATAGAGTGGGAGATCAGAAGTTAGAAGATTAGCCTAGTTTTTCATGGAGACAGTCCTTCAAGCTTTCCCAGGAAATAAAAGGCTTCTAGCAGGGGGAAACAATAGACCTGAACAGCAGGAGTGTTTGGGACGGGAGCCAGGGAGCAAGAGTCACTAACAGAGAGTGGTAATTTGGAATGAATTGCTGTTTGTGTTGTGAAGCACACAGGACACAGCTGGTGTACTGGCTAACCTGAGGATTTGTAGTGACTGCATTGAAATGGTAATGAAGTTTTTATTTTATGATTGCAGATGTTTGTGGATTATTGTTATTAAGCTTATTAGTGTACCACTACAAATATGAGATTTTTATTTACTTGGGCTCTTATTTATGGGAGCTTTGTTAAAGTCTTTTTAACTCAAGACAAGAAAACAAAAGCCGTGCAATAACCAAAATGTGCTGAGCCATCAGGCAATCCTTACGGAGTGGGCGTGTGCGTGCTTGCGTGTGTGTGTGCACATGTTCACCAGTGCCCTTAATGTAAGACTCTTCTACATTTGAGATAAATCCAAATGTCCCCCTTGTTGTTGTGCCTTAAGTAACGTTATCAAGTACTCTGCTCACAGGCGAAACAATCAATCATTCTAGTAACAGTGGTCACTATCACTGGTTCTGACGTTGGATTGCCTTGCCAATTCTGCCATTTATAAACTGTGTAGTATTAGGCACTTAACTTCCCTCTGCCTCAGCTTCCAACTCTGTAAAATTGAGGTTAAAGAAATGCTACCTTTTTTCTAAAGTCATTGTGAGGTTTAAATGTGATATCTGGGGATGCCTGGGTGGCTCAGTAGGTGAAGTGTCTGATTTCAGCTCAGGTCATGACCTTGCGGTCCGTGAGTTCAAGCGCCACGTCGGGCCCTGTGCTGACAGCTCAGAGCCTGGAACCTGCTTCAGATTCTGTGTCTCCCTCTCCCTCTGCCCTTCCCCCACTCACACTCGGTCTCTCTCTGCCTCTCAAAAATGAATCAATGTTAAAAAAAAATTTTTTTGTGATATCTGTATAGAGCGCTTATCAATTAATGTTAGCTGTTACCTAAAAGGATCTTGATGTAGAAGGACACTTATGCATTTTATTCAAAAGGTTGGGACTAAGAATTCTGTTAGAAACTTTATTATCTTGCAGAGTGATCTCATACCAAACAGTTGAAAGAAGGTGCACATATGTCTGTGGACAACTAGTTTTCAAGCAATAAAATAAATAATAACCAGTTATTTTATTGTTAGGCATAGTATGGTCTCTTTTAATGATTCAGAAACTGCTGAAGAATCTTGAAATCTTTCAAGATATTATCATTAGTGAGTATTAAGTAGCATCATAGAATGGATTGACAAGTGTTTAGGATAGCAGTTATAAAAATTCCAAATGATTTTGCTTTCATTATAGTTCACTTCCTAGCTGGCCATAAAGACACAGTAAATATACAGGAAGTGAAATGAGCATCTCCAAGGAATTCAGTTTCTAACATGCTAAAATAATTTCCTTAGGTTAGAAAAATCAAAATCCCCAAAATATGCCATATGTAAAAATAAACTCATTACCATTAAGCATTTCAAAATGAAAATGATTACTAGTTGACCAATTAAAGAGAAGCCTCTTTCATATTGACTATACAGCAATTCCTGCCAGTATCATGATGTGATGTTGATGATTTAAAACCAATTGGGGACGCTAATGAAGAATCCCATGATTCACAGTCAAATATACCTTGGAGTCTAGTCATAAATTTACAATAAAGTTGACATCTGGGGTGCCTGGGTGGCTCAGTTGGTTAAGTGTCCAACTCTTGATTTCTGATCATGTCATGATCTCAGTCATAAGATAGAGCTGCACCTCGGGCTCCATGCTGAGTGTGGAGCCTGCTTAAGATTCTCTCCCTCCCTGTCCCTTTGCCCCTCCCCTGCTCATGCACTCTCTCTCTCAAAAAATAAAAAAAATTTAAAAGTTGACATCTAGTGAGAGTTTCTAAGTGAGTATATCTTCTGCAATTTTCTAACAGAGTTCATCTGAAATAGGTTCATGGTCAGAAATTAAATATGTTCACCTTAATTTGTTGATAGATACGTATTTCCTTAACCAAAGGTGACCCCTCATGACTCTGGAAGCAATAAGAAAACACTGTGTAAATTATAAAGCATTAATTTGGGGTGGGAGAATGTCAGGAAATTGGGAAGCAAACCAAGTTCTCAAATACATTATTACATCTGAGGGATAGCTTTAATTAGGTAGTTTCATGATATCTTAAACCAGTATGCACCCATACCATGGGTTGTGATTAAAAAGACCTTTATATAAAAACAAGGTCTTCAGGAATTACATTTTATATCTCATTATTGTAACTTAATTGCTTATGATTTAAATACTTCTAAATTAAAAAAAAAACCAATTCACTTATAATAAGTTCTATTCTGTAGTGGAGATTTTTCCAAAGTGAAATTTGTAACTATAAGTATAATGTAAGCCTGAAGATGCCAGAGACCACCACATAGAGAATGAGTTCATGAGAATGAAGCCAACCCAGAGGAAGGTTGAGCCAACAGATGGAGAAAGACAGACACTGGTGGCATCATTTGAGACCTCCAGATTCAGCCATGCCTGGGCTTCATAATTCTGTGAGCCAATAAATTCCTTTTATGGCTTATGCCTGTTGGAGCTCAGTTTCTGTCACTTAAAAAACAGGAGAATCCTTACTAATACAGTAATGAGGGTCACAAGTTTTGGGGAAATGCTTCAAATTATATTTGTCTCTTACAAATTCACAACGTGTACTAACTTGTTAAAAGATCTGAGAAAACCTGCTGTAAACTAACTTTCTTTCTCTGTGTTAACCTGCTGTTTCCCCAAACTTGGTTGATAGTAGAGTCTCCTTTTATGCAACACCTACGAGCACCCGTTTCACTAAGCACGTTTTGGGATGTGATGCTCTTCTAAGGCATGGAGGGAAGAGAGTTGTCAAAAATGACCCCAGCAGGACTTCAAAGACTCACTGAAAAGAAATTCATAAAGTGAAGTAACCTCTACTAGATGAGTAAGTCTAAGTGGGGAGGGAGCCAAAAGCAGGGTCTTCTCTACACAGTCCCCTCATTTCTCTGTAGCACCATGATGGGAATAGTGGAGACCTCCATCATCTCTTTAAATGACAAATTACTAGGGGCTCACTATCACATGCTGTTCCTTCCTCTGCCATGATCCAATATATTGGTGGTTTTTCCTCCTAACTTTATCACTCTCCATAGAATCTCTACCACCTATAAGATGAAGATATGCCAGGCTATTTGAAGCTTCTTCATTTAAGGTAGCAGGGAACCTCGTCTTCTGGCTCCCATCATATTTCCCGATCCTACACTTACAAGCTTCAGCTTCTGAGATGGGTCTCAGTTCTCTTAAATTCTACCAGTTAATGTCCATCTTTTCTACAACCATTCAAGCCCCAAGGCTTGAGACTCAGGAGAGCCACTGGTGTAAGTTCCAATCTGAGTGCAGACCAGTGTCTCAGTTGAAAACAGAGGAAGCAAATTTTCCCTAACCCTGCTTTTCAGGCCTCCATGGGATTGAATGATGCCCACCCACACTGGGGAGAACAATCCACTTTGCTCATCTATTGATTCAAATGTTAATCTCATCCAGAGACACCCTCACAGACATACCTAGAATAATGTTTAACCAAATATCTGGGCACGTCTGTGTCCCAGCCAAGTTGACATATAAAATTAATTATCACAGTAACAAAAATCACATATGCTTCTGTTTCATTTATTCCTGAGGATTTGTTCTAGAAGCATGAGCTCTTTGGGAGTTGTGCAGTCGTTTCTTGTCACCATGGTCTTTGACATCACCTTAGTTCAGCAGTTACCAGCCTTGCTTGACATCAAAATGTAGAATATTATGAAAACATGGATTTCTAGGCTTCCATTAATTACAACCTTCTGAATGAGAATCCGAGTTTGAGGCCCATCTTAGATCTAAATATAAGATAGAGGCCTGGGCCCATTTCCAAAGGATTTTTTGTTGTTGTAGTTTATTTATTTGAGAGAGAGAGAGAGAGAGGAAGAGAGAGAGAGTCGGGGAGGGGCAGAGAGCAAGAGGGAGAACACAAAATCTGAAACAGGCTCCAGGCTCTGAGCTATCAGTACAGAGCAGACACGGGGCTCCCACTCACGAACTGTGAGATCATGACCTCAGCCGAAGTCGGACCCTTAACCAACTGAGCCACCCAGACACCCCTCCAAAGGATTTTAATAATCAACTTCACTAAGGAATAACTGCTTTTTTTTCATTTTATTATTTTTTTAATTTTAAAAATTTTAATTCCAGTATAGTTAACATACAGTGTTATATCAGTTTCAGGTGTACAATATAGTGATTCAACAATTCTATGCATTACTCAGTGCTCATCAAGATAAGTGTACTTACTCTTAATCCCCTTCACCTATTTCACACACATCCCCCAGCCATCTCCCCTCTGGTAGCCATCAGTTGGTTTTCTACAGTTAAGAGTCTGTTTTTTGGTTTGTCTCTTTTTTTTTCTTTGGTTGTTTCTTAAATTCCACATATGAGTGAAATCATATGATATTTGTCTTTCTTTGACTCACTTATTTCAGGTAGCATTATACCCTCTAGATCCATCCATGTTGTTGCAAATGGCAAGATTTCATTCTCTCTTTATGGCTGAGTAACATTCCATTGAGTATATGTACCACATCTTCTTTATCCATTCATCTATTGATGGACACTTGGGCTGCTTCCATAATTTGGCTCTTGTAAATAAAGATGCAGAGGGATAACTGCTCAAAATGCAAAGTCACTGGAGACAGTGACTCCAAACCCACAGCAGGGATTTTAGTAGTGTCCATCCTTCTCACTCCTGTGTTTTCCTCTCCTCCAGACCCCCTTGGCTCATTTAGGGAGGAGCCAGGAGGATAAAGCCATTTGCTAAGTTAGTAGTTTATGGCAGGAATTGGACTATGTATTTTATATGCTTTATTTCATTGTAATCCTCTAGTCAAACTTGTGAGAGAAAAAAAGGAGAGGTTCTACTTTATAGATGAGAAAAACAAAGTTTAAAGGAGTTAAGTAATTTTACCAAGAGTTTAATTAGTGAAAGAGCTGGAATTTAAACTACAACCCATTTGTTTTTCTCTACACATCAAACTTTGTGGTTGGTTTAGGAATAATCAGATGACCCCAGACTGGAATGGATTAAAGATTCAGAAAAGAAAATGTTTAAAGCATCTTGTACTTGGTAAGCAATCAGTAACAGGCTCAAGTAGTTGGCTAGACATGGAAAGAAATAGGGGATTGATGGTCTTCCACTGTATTAGGAAAACCCATAGCACCCTTTGGACAGAAATGTTAAAAAACATGACCACACCTCAGAGAGGCATCAGACACTTTTATGAAATCTTCAATGTCCCTGTCCTACATCTTTGTTCAACATAATAGGTACTCAACAAGTGACTCTTGAATAAACAAAAGATATAAAATTTACATAGTACTTGTATTTTTTTAAGGAGGGGATTCTTCAATAATTTCTTGATTTGTTTGTTTTCACCCTGAGGCCAAGGATAAGAATACAATAAATTTGCATAATCTACACTTGAGAAGAGCTCTTTAGTAGTTCCCCATTCAATTTATTTTATCTTTAGATAAAAGGTGAATAGGTGTTAAGTATTCTAATTAGCTGTTTGGAAAGGCATCATAAGCCTCTTTTTCTGAATGACATAAAAAAATAAGTATTTGGCTGGAATACTATAGTTCTGAAGATTATTCTTATTTAAGAGCCTTATATAATTCATCTTTTGGGTGCTCAATAAATGCTTCCTGAGTGATTGACTTTGAGGAGTAGAAGGATTCTCTAACTAGTAGGCAATTTTAGAACTGGTTGTCATAGATCCTGTGTTCTGGTCTTCTTCCATCTTCAAAACAAAACAAAAAAAAACTTTCTAGTTGCTAGTATCAGCATTATAAGAAACAGAGTTCAGGTTTGGAAAGCTATGACTACTTAACATGCACGTGAACAAAGTATTACTAAATTGCATATAGTATGAGTATAATATGATAATGAGTCAAAATTAATGTAAATAGGACTGGTAAAAAAAATTACTATGTCCCCTAGAACCTGGAGAATCTGGAGGATATTGCTACTAATTAATAAATGTATTCTTGTGCTATCAGTCACCTGAATGATTTGGTTCATCCTGCAATTAATGGGTTGTAGTGAAATGTCAAATACTCCCTAGGCTCAAAAATCCTATATGAAGTATCAGTAAGGATACAATTCTTAGTCAGAAGTAGCAATTATCAATGGGCTATCCATATACTCTGGGAAGTTGTTTAACATGTAAACATCTTGGTAGATGTCGCAGTAGTTCTCTGTTTCTAAGCAAGGATTCAGCATTGTTGATCCTTGACTTTATTTCTCCTAATCCAAGAACTAATTTACTATTTTCTTTCTTTCTCTCTTCACTCTCTTTTTCTTTCTCTCCTTCCATCCTTCCCTCCCCCTTTTCCTCCACCTTCCCACTACATCTCTCATTCTTTTCTTCTCTTTCCACAGGAATTTCTTGAATCTGTATATTGGCCCGATCCACACTAAACCCTAAAGATACAATGATGAACAGTATTCCTGAATTTAAGATGCTTACAGAAAAATGAAGGTGGCATAGCATAAAAATAGATGGGATTCCAAGTAAAAGTCAGTGATTACCTAGAGAGATTAAAGGAGGTTATAAAATATTACCAGAGTAGAAAAATTCAGCAAGTTTCAATGTTAGCAAAGCATGAAGAAATTTGTTCTGAATTTGAAGTTACATGTGTTCAATAAACTGAAACTGATGAAAACTTACTGAAATTGCTCAATTTATAAGGCTTAACTACTTTATAATGGGAGAAATCAACAAAGCAGATATTTATGATATCTAGATTCTTGATGTATATTATATTTGATTATGAGAAATACTTTATTGCTTACAGTATGGCAAAGAATTTTACTAATACTTTGTGTAACCATATTTGAGTATTATTCATTATATTAAAAACTTTTTCTTGAACCTAAAATGTACACTAAATTATTTTCTGGATTCTGAACTATGCTTTTATTAGATCTGCAAGAAAAAAATTTTCCATAGTGAATTCATTTAGCAAATAGTTATTGAATACCTCCTGTCTCCTAGATACTATGCATTAGAAAACAAAAACAAAACAAAACAAAACAAAAAAACACCAGACATGGTCCCAGCCCTCATAAAACTTATATACTGGTAAACAGTTTCAAATTGTGTAATATAAATCTCTGGCAAAGTAGAGTTTCCTTCAGAAAAAAATGCCCTTTATAACAAACTTGGCTAAAAAAACAATGTCCCAGTAAGTAGGGCATGACCGTCTCTCCTATTTTCGAGGCACAGTTCTGAAACCACAAAGCATAGGCTTTAAATGAAATGGAACTCGGTTCAAATTCAGCTCTTCTCCTTCTTGGATCTCTGACTCCATCCATTGAATGAGATTTGTAATTCCAGCTTCACAGGCATATTTGAAAATCAGATGGCCTGTGTACAGAGAATAATTCTGGACCCTAAATTGAAAGGTGCCGGATTCGGAAATATTTGAGCCTTTGATTTTTAGGATGTGTGTATGTCAGTGTATGCATTTGTATGTGTATAAGTATATGAGTGAGAACATTTCAGTACCTCACTGCCAGGATTATTAACATGAATTAACTGATCAGTAACAAGATGTTGATATAGCAAGTCATAGTCAAGTTGAAAATGGACTGACTCCCAGGGACATATTCTGATATCCATCATTGCTTTTTGAATGCATAGGAAGTATTCCATGTGTCAACTGATGATGATAAAATCCCTAATTTGACTTTTTCACATTCATTAAAAAAATTATACCCAATTACTAATTATGGATCACTGTATTCCAGTTGGGATTTCACACCACTTCTAAGTGACACTTGTAACAAATTACTTCTCCCCTTCCCAAATCATTTGACTTGCTTCACCAAATATTTTGATAGTGATAGAAGGATCACTTAAAATAAGTGTTGGAGAGTGAATCATTTACTTGCAAAGAATTATAGTCTTAGAGCATTTAGATTGTGAAATTTATTTGGTAAAATCTAGGAAAGACTAATATGTGGTGGTATTTTCACTATTTTTACGTTACAGAATTTACTGCTTCTTGTGTATATGCTCACACGTTCCTTTCTTTTTATTTGAATAGAATATCTGTTAACTGTAACAAATGTTAACACATTATAAAATTGATCAAAATAAGATTTCTAAGACGAATCCAGCATTTTCTTCCTATGAACAAGTACTTATAAATCTTTAAAATCACATAGAAGATCCTATTTCCAAACAATAGGATTTCTTTTTCCATTACATATGATGATAACTCCTAGCCAGAGCAGCCACAGGCCAGTGTTGACTCATTCACACAAGATTCACATTTCATAGATGTTCATGGGCCCTTTTATTCTTAAATAAACAGCTTTCTTGAAAGGTGTTTTACTTGTAAATGTGTACTATAAAAGATATATTTTCCTCTTTTGACCTGACCTTCTCCTACCCTCACCTCATTAGAAAAAAAAGTAATTTTTGTCTAATAATTTTTTCCTTTTATTATTATTATTACTGTTACTTTATTTCAGGACTAGAATTTAGTGACTCATCACTTACATATAACACCCAGTGCTCATCCCAATGAGTGCCCTCCTTAATACCCATCACCCATTTAGCCCATTCCCTGCCCACTTCCCCTTCAGCAACCCTCAGTTTGTTCTCTATATTAAGAGTCTCTTAAGGTTTGCCTCCCTCTTTCTTTTTATCTGATTTTTCTTTCCCTTCCCCTATATTCATTTGTTTCTTAAATTCGACATGCAAGTGAAAAAAATATATTTATCTTTCTCTGACTGACTTATTTCGCTTAGCATAACACACTCTAGTTCCTCCACATTGTTGCCAATGGCGAGATTTCATTCTTTTTGATCACCAAGTAATATTCCACTATATATACATATATGGACATATATATATATATATATATATACACATATATGTATATATGTACATAGACATTTGGGCTGTTTCCATAATTCGGCTATTATTGATAGTGCTGTATTTTTTTTATTTTTTTAATGTTTATTTATTTATTTATTTTTAATATGAAATTTATTGTCAAATTGGTTTCCATACAACACCCAGTGCTCATCCCAACAGGTGCCCTCCTCAATGCCCATCACCCACTTTCCCCTCCTTCCCACCCCCCAATCAACCCTCAGTTTATTCTCAGTTTTTTAGAGTCTCTTATGGTTTGCCTCCCTCCCTCTCTAACTTTTTTTCCCCCTTCCCCTCCCCTGTGGTCTTCTGTTAAGTTTCTCAGGATCCACATAAGAGTGAAAACATATGGTATCTGTCTTTCTCTGTATGACTTATTTCACTTAGCATAACACTCTCTAGTTCCATCCACATTGCTACAAAAGGCCATATTTCATTCTTTCTCATTGCCAAGTAGTATTCCATTGTATATATAAACCAAAACTTTTTTATCCATTCATCAGTTGATGGACATTTAGGCTCTTTCCATAATTTGGCTATTGTTGAAAGTGCTGCTATAAACATTGGGAGCAAACATTGGGAGCAAGGATCACAGGAAATAGGAGAGGTGGGAGTGCTGGGGGGGAGGGTGTTGTAATCTTAAAAGAATAAAAGAGCAGTTCACCTGGCAGCTGCCAGCTACTAACCTGGCATATAAGTGACTAATATTCTCTCTTACTGCTATCTAAAATTTATAAAAATTATAAGTAAGCACTTTCTATGGGGAAGGTGGGTGATTACTATCTCTGAGGAGCTCATAGTGTTTGACAGCATCTTTATTTTTTACATAGATAATTTTCAAAATATTCCTGCAAAGAAACTACAAGTGAAATGTCTCTTTTTTAAAGGCTGGATTAAAAAAGGACGTGAAGAGGCCATGTCAGTGAATACGTTCACAGATTAAGCCCTGGAACTAGAATGCTGGTGTGTGTGTGTGTGTGTGTGTGTGTGTGTGTATGCATGCTCGTGCGTGTGTGTGTGTGTGTGTGTGTGTGTGTGTGTGTGTTTGAATGTCTCTTGATTTCTGTCTTTACATCTCTCAATTTTAAGATTTTACTGTTTCTGTGCTTCTCTAACTGGTTTCTTACCTTCAATGACTTCATCAACCAACTGGTGATTGGCAAAGCTAATTTTCCTCCTCTTGCTGTATACTTCTGAATCGTTCTTTACCAGTGTATCTTATATAAGCCATAGATTTCATTTCCTTCCCTGAATCTTAGGGTTGACTCCACTAAAATACGGCAGATTTGGGTGAATGCATTTGATCTGATTGTTCAGAATGCTCTGACAAGTATGGCAGCTTGACAGTGACTTCAAAGAGGGTAGTTGCAGGAGAGACAAAGAAGAAAAGTTTGTATATGGGGTAGTGGTTTTTATAAAGAGAATCTTATAAGAAATGTCTAACTTCTGCCATGTCCCAGGCAAAGGGCAAAGGGATGGTAGTGCCCCCTCAACACCTGCACAGTCGACAGACCCTTACTGAACATCATTAAAGCTCCAGATATTGTACTGAACCATACATGGGATGCAGACATAAATGAAGACACGTTCTGCTGTCTTGAATTTTGAAATCCGGTCCAGTAGAAAAGATAGGCAAGTATACATGCCTAACTATAAAGTGGAATGAGTTATAGTAAACTATAAGCTTTTTAAAAAAGCTATGGGGATATGCAGAATAGAATAATCCTATCCATTCATATATGTGATTTATGCCCCCCCATTTGAAAGGCATTTTGTCCCACTGTGTGATGGCTAGTGTTTCTCAAACCTGGAAACTCTCCCTAGTATTTGTTGTGGGTAGACTGGGCCAGCAGTGTTACAGGTACATTCTTCTCTACAAACACTATGATGAAGTTTTCTTGGCCTCTGAACAACAGTGACAGAGATGAAGCACTACCTCTGTGGGTAGCTCTACCTCATGGGCTGGTAGCTCCCATCATTGAGTAGTCATTTAATTGAAAAGATTTTTTTTTGTTTATTAGAGGAAAAAGTGACAGGCAAATTTTATCAGAAACATATTAGCATAAAACGTCTATTTGCAAGTGATCGCATGAAAAATGGCAGATGATTAATTTCTGACTTGGTCAGTAACACTAGAGTAATTGAGAGTTGGGAGACATTCTGAAATACCCACTGGTGGATGTTACACAATTTAAACATCTCCCAGTGTTCTTGCAGTACTTTCACTGAGATTTGTGCATATGTCAAACCAGTTGGCAATATGCCAAAATCAGAGTGGATTTATACCAATAAAGTACAAAGAATGGAGATAGGGTTTGTTAGAGAGCAAAGATACTAATACTGTATTGTTCAACTAGTAAGAGATGAGTTTCAGCCAAAGGAAGGAGAATTTTATCAGCTCTTACAAATTATGGTACCAAGATGGATGCTGTATAACTTTGATTTCATTCTTTTTCCAAAGAAGCTACTTTTTCAGATGCAAGTTTCAAGCTTTTTGGATGAGTTTCTAATTCAGAATGTTCAAGAAGGATTAAAAATGTGAAGTATATACAGAAGGACAAAAAAAAACTTAAAAGAAGTTTTTCTAGTAAAAGTTTCATAAGTGGTCACTTTGATATCATAAGATGCAATAAAATACCATGGCCTTAAGTTTTCAAACACTAGATAATTTTCCCCTAATCAATACAAAAATTATTATCATATTACCATATGATCCAGCAATTCCAAACACTACTGGGTGTTTACCCAAAGAAAATGAAAACACTAACCCAAAAGGATATATGCACCTCTCTGTTGATTGCAACATTATTTACAATAGCCAAAATATGGATGCAACCCATGTGCCCATTTGATAGATGAGTGGATAAAGGAGATATATGTATTATGAAATACTATTCAGGCATAAAAAATAATGAAATATTGCCATTTGCAACAGCATGGATGGACCTCAAGGGTATAATGCTAAGTAAAATAAGTCAACCAGAGAAAGACAAATACCATATGATTTCATTCACATGTGGAATTTAAGAAACAAAACAAATGAACAAGTGAAGAATAAAAAGAGACAAACAAAAAAACAGGGGCACCTTGCTGGCTTAGTTAGTAGAGCATGAGACCCTTGATCTAGGAACCATGAGTTCAAACCCCACATTGAGGGTAGAGTCTACTTAAAAAAAATAAAAAACAAACCAGACTCTTAAATACAGAGAACAAATTGGTGGATGCCAGAGGGGAGGTGGGTGACAGGGATAAGGAAAATAGATAAAGGGGATTAAAGGTATACTTATCTTGATGAGCACTGAGAAATGTATAGAATTGTTGAATCATTACATTGTACACCTGAAACTATTATAACACTGTATGCTAATTATGCTTGAATTTTTAAAATCTAATGAATAATTATTCTATAAATTCCTCCTGAATTCCAGCAGTGTTCATTATGGCAATAGTGAGAAGGCACTCCTTATTTTGACATTAAAATCATCCTAAGAACTATAATCATGTGACACCCTTACCCTATTCTACACGTGGCTGAGAATCACACACTTACATGAAGCTTGTCTCTTCTTTTTTTTTTTTTTTTTAAACATTTTATTTATTTTTGAAAGAGAGAGAGACAGAGACAGAAAGACAGAGAGTGAGCTGAGGAGGAGCAGAGAGAGAGGGAGACACAGAATCCGAAGCAGGCTCCAGGCTCGGAGCTGTCTGCACAGAGCCCGATGTGGGGCTTGAACTCATGAACCATGAGATCGTGACCTGAGCCGAAGTCGGACGCTTAACTGACTGAGCCACCCAGGCGCCCCAAAGCTTGTCTCTTCTTTAAGTCATTAGTCCAAATCAGCTGCAAGAAAAAAATTCACAGTATGAATAAAGCAAAACACACACACACACACACACACACACACACACACACACACACCTGGTTTGTTGAATTGAAGTTGGTCCTAACAAAAGAAATAACTTTCATACCTTTGAGTCTTTCACTAAAAATTACTTTGAACACCAATCAAAGCCTTGCTAAAATCCATTTGCTGCGTTATAAATGCATGTATGAAGGGCATTATATACTCATTTGATGTAGTTGGATTTTTTCTTTTTAAAGTTTATCTAATGATCAAAATTCCACAATTCTAATAATTAGATAGCCTGTGCTGTCTTGGTGGTTAGCAATCTATATAAGAGGGTGAAAATTCAGCATAGTGGTGGTTCATTAGGATTCTCCAGAGAAATAGAACCAATAGGAGATAGATATATATATATATATATTCATATATGTAGCTGAAAATGGATATGGATAGATATAGATACAGATATAGATATCTTGGGACTTCTCAGCCTCCAAAATTCATATATATTGGCTCACATGATTTTGGAGGCTGAGAAGTCCCACAATCTGCCATCTGTAAGCTAGAGAACCAAGAAAACCTGTGGTGTAATTTGGTCCGAATCCACAGGCCCGAGAACCAGAAGCACAGATGTCTGAGGAGAGGAGAAGATGGATGTCCCAGCTCAAGCAGAGAGCAAATTCTTGCTTCCTTTACCTTTGTGTTCTGTCCAGGCCCTCGACACATGGGAAGACACCCACTCACACTGGTAAAGGCAACCTTCTTTACCCAGTCCACTGATTCAAATGCTACTCTCTTCTGGAAACATCCTCACAGACACGCCCAGAGACATTTTGCCAGCTATCCTGGCATTCTTTGGACCAGTCAAGTTGACACAAATCAAAATGACACTCATTACAGCTGGTGTTGTGAGCTTCATTAACAACATCACCTCTGACATTCACTTACAGCCTTTTATGTGCCTGACACTGGGCCAAGCATTTTATTTACATGATCTCAGTTAGTCCTCTCAACATAATGTGACAGGTGATGTATAATAATGATCTCCATTCTCCAGATTAGGAAATTGAAGCTTAGAGAAATTCGGTAACTTGCCCAAGATCATAGAGTAAGAGGTAGAGCAGGCATGAAACACACAGTTCTGTATGATACCAAAAGACTAGGCCCAAAGGCCTAATCCTCTAATTACCCATTTCCAACTTGAAAACGGATCCTTGGGTATTTCAAAGCATTCTATGTAAAACAAATATGAAAGTCAAATGATATTAATGTAATTGGTTAAGTAAACAATGTAATTTGTAGACTTTCTTGAACTGAGAGTTTCCATTTATTTACTTTTTATGCATACCCTATTTTGTTTTAGAGATGAAACTGGGATTTAATATGAAAAATAGCTTCATAAAAAGCAGTTGGTCAGAAAAGCAATCTGTCGAAAATAGAAAACGTTTGAACCAGAGTTATACTGGCTGCCGTGAAGGCATGTCACTTTACACCTTCTTTCTTCCTAGGGCCTAATGGGAAAGCATGAAATTGACCTAAACTCCCAAGTTTCCCAGGGTTTGGCAGGCCGTCACGTACCGAGGCATGGTATGACCACACAAGCCGTCCAAACAGCTGCTCTGGGACCAGGCCACTCAGGGTGTGGCCATGTGGACTGGTGTGGATGGTAGCAGTGAGCAGACCAGAAGGCTACGTTCCTACAGTAGCCTTCTCGGCATCCAGGCCTCAGTACCCCCTTTCACCCCTCTCGTCCACCCCACTTTCTCCAGAAAGGTTGGCTGGATAAAGGGAGGCTTCCACTCCAACTAGGAGAACGGTTGAGAAGGCAGAATCCCACCCAGCCTGGGGGACTGCCCGGCTTCCAAGCAACCATGTGCTGATTTGCAGGGGCACTTCAGTATGAAACAGGCTTGTCAATACACGTGTCAGCGTTCGTCCCACTGATGTGACTCAGCTGGGAGCTCACTCTGCTGTGGGGGTGGGCCTGTCCTTTTTATTCCTCTAAGGATTTCCTGCGAGTTGAAGGATCACGAGGAGCTGCCAGAGTGAGCATGTGCAGATGGCAGGTGAAGTTGTGCGTCAGCAAAGAACGATCCCTTTTGTTTTTTTCAGGAGTCAAAATCCAGCTATTAACACAGGAGGTTCACTGGGGAAGTCGGAAAGAAAAGCACATTGGCATTCACATTAGGCAGAAAAGGACCCACGGAGCTGTTAGAAAACCCAGAGGGAAATAGAAGCTAAAGAACTTTTCCTACTTACACACTAATGATGTTTATCTGCACACAGCCTGCTTTTGTGCTAGTACTTTATATACAATTTAGGGGCCATTAAACTTTAATTTAAGATAATTCATTAGAAACGTATTTTGTATTGGAAGTTTCAGAATAGCAACTCAAACATTTCAGAAACCTCTGTTTTTACTTACACTGTGTTTTGCCTCCACCACGGAGCAAACAGCTCAGATATATAACCCGCCCAAAATAATTGACTCCTGCCTCCAACCTTGCTTCTGAATATTCAAACACACAGCTGTGGGAGTGAAGTGAGAGGCAGGGAACCTGACAGCGAAGAATATCTCTCTGTTTTACATCAACTCAGGCACTTTGGAGGTTGGGAGATGTGTTTTCCAGAGTGTTAGACACACTTCTTCAGTCCTAATTGAGAACGTTGTTATCAGCATCCTGTAACTGCAAATGCCAAATTGAAATATCAATTTAAATCAAATAGGGATGAACAAAGAAAAAAATTCAAAACATTCTCATAGAAAAAAATCTTCAATTTCCTAGATTATCAATATCAATTTATATGGATAGCTATCGAGGTCCCTACCTAGATATTGCATTTTCAATGTGAAATAAAGGAATCAATAGGTACATTAAAGTCATAAAGATTACAGTAAAATCTAGACCGTATCCATTCATATGACATTGGACAAATCACGTATGCACCTTGAGTCTTGAGTCTTCATCTGAAAACAGGATAAATAATACCTACGTAATATATGTGATAGAGAACGTAAATCTCCACCAGTTTGTAAACTTCACGAGAGTAAAGAATCTGAGATTTTGGTGTTTTCCCCTCAATTACATTGTATCTTCAGTACCTAAGACTTGGCACTCCAATACTTGCTGAATGAATGAACATTATACACATTAAAAAAAGATGCCATATGTGAAATGTCTATCACACAATTAATAAAAGTTTGTTCTTTTAATAACCTCTACCTTACTCCATCTTCATTCCTACCATATTAGCTCAAATGTTTAAGGCTGAATTCTTTCAACTCAATTCATACAATAGGTTCATTTTCAGATACCCTCATGTCTATACTAAGAATTATCTTTGAGCCCTTTATTTCTCTTTCCTTACCAAGACTGTTAGCCAGTACCATTAATTCAGCCTCCACAGTATCTTTCAGATCCATTCACTTCTGTCCGCCTCTACTGTCATCATCTACTCTAAGCCACAGTCCCCTAAATGGACCCTAGCAATAACCTCTTAACTGATATCTCCATCTCACTGTGGTTTCACAATCCATAGCTGGATCTCCTGTCTCATCTGGTACCATTTTTCTCTCTTGCCCATGTTCCACCCATCCAGACTTCCTTTCTGTTCCTCACATATCGATCTTTTTCTGTTCTTAAATCTTCATGCTTGTTATTCACTCTGCCTAGTAATGTTTTTACCCTGACTCTTCTATAGATGGTTCCTGTATGTCTACCAGGTTTCTGCTCAACTACCCTTCTTCAGAGAGGCTTTCCCTCTTTATCATATTTTCTTTACAAATAATCACCTATAACACTTGGAATAAAATCCAAACACCTTGCCAATAGCCCAAGGCATGATCTAATGACTGCCTGGCTGATGCTTTAAACTCATCTTCTACCGTTCTGTTGCCTGGTGCCGCTACATGCCCAAACCCCTCCGCACCCACCTCACTCCTGCTGTTCCAGTTAAGAGAGAAGAGTTTAGAAATCAATATAAAATTGGAATGATCAAGGGAAACAGACACAGCAAAAACACAGTAAAAGGCATAGAGGTAAGAAAGCAAACAAGATGAAGGAAAATAAAGGATAAAAAAATAGGAGAGAGAAAACAGGAGAAATGGAAGACTGTCAGAGAAGACACAATATTTGCATAGAGGGAGTGCCCAAAAAGAAAAATTAAAAAAATTAACAAAACAAATATTTAAAGTTATAATTTAGGGAAATTTTCTTTATTTTTTTTATTTGTTTAACTTTATTTTTCGGAGACAGAGATAGAGCATGACTGGGGGAAGGGCAGAGAGAGAGAGGGAGACATGGAATCTGAAGCAGGCTCCAGGCTCTGAGCTGTCAGTACAGAGCCCCACATGGGGCTCGAACTCACAAACCGCGAGATCGTGACCTGAGCCGAAGTCGGACGCTTAACTGATTGAGGCACCCCCCAAATTTTCTTTAAATATAGATTTGAATCTCTATGTTGCAAGGGCACAGTGTGCTATCACAGAAGAAAATTGATCCACCATAGTTAATACTCAGTCTTATGTTAGCAAAATTATTAAATACTTCAAATATAGAAAGAATTGGACAGCCAGGCAGAAATATATCAAGTTATTTGCAAAGGAAGGAAATTATGTTGGCTTCAGAAATCTTCACAGCAATTATAAAGTCCAGAAACAGTGGAGCAATGCCTGCAAAACACTCCACCAAGAAAGGGTACATCAAGAATTCTATATTCAGCCAGGCTGTCCCTAGAGAATAAAAGTTTCAGACATTTTACATATACAAGACTTCATGGAATAGTGTTCTTATGGACATTTCTCAGGCACGCTCCTAAAGGAAAAACTTCAGTCAACCAAGATATAATGAGGGAAGCTACCAAAAAAAAAAGACTGGTAGTGACCCCTGAATATATTTAACTGTACAATTGAAATGATTACACAAATTGCAGTTTATGATGAAGGAACATAATGTAAGTTGTATATGCTTCACAATAAAAACTCAACATTTTTTTTAAAAAATGGGAGGTCAAAGGGAAAATATGAGTGGAATAGTAAGCTTGTCCATCTACAACAGCCAAGAGGCAAACACTATAATTTAAAATGGACTTACAAACATATATAACTCACAAAAGAGAACACTAGGAAAGAGATTTCAATAAAGTTGGGGAGTAAAAGAGAAAATAACGAAGATAGAATAGTAGACAAGCTACCTTTATCATTGTTTGTAAAGGAAAACTAATAAATTCTATATAATAGTTCTAATAAATAAAGAAGATTAGGACTGATGGCATTATATAAATATATAATTATGAAAATAAAAATGTAAACCTCCCTAAATCCCAGCCAAATTTCACAGAGGAAAAAAATAAGGTCTTGTGGTAACAGATTTTTTTTAAAAAGTTATAAAAGAGAAACATGATAGGGGGCTCCTGAGTGGCTCAGTCAGTTAAGGCTCTGAGTCTAGATTTTGGCTCAGGTCATGATTTCCTGGTTAGTGACTCAGAGCCCCACATTAGGCTCCGCACTGACTGTGGAGCCTGCTTGGAATTTTCTCCCTCTCTCTCGCTCTCTCTTTCTGTCTCCCTCTCTGTACCCCTCCTTCTCATTTTCTCTCTCTCTTCTGTGTCTCAAACAACTAAACTTTTAAAAAGAGGGACAGAAAAAAACATGATATAAGAGAATAACAAAATTAAGACCAAACATTTTTGCCTTTCAATAAATGTAACTTGTCTTAATTCGTCTATTGAAAGGCAAATTTTTACAGATTGAATCACCAAATAAAACCTACTTCATGCCAAATACAAGAAAAAAAAAAAGATAAAGGCTTACAAAAAAAGAGTGGTCAAAGATCTACCAAACAAAAATAATATAAAGCATAAGTCATCATCTTTATATCAAACAAGGTGGAAGTCAGAACAAATGGCTAAATATGACAAAGAAGAAAACCTAATAATGCCAAAGTGTGCAGTTCCCTATAAAGGTATAACAATTATGTATATACCTGTGCACCAAAATATATCAACATGTGAAGAACAGAAATTACAGGAGTTATAAAAAGGAACAAGAACGAACACGCTAATATTGGGGGACTTCAGTTTGTCTCTCCTTTACGTGACCAATCCAAAGGACAAACCACCTGCAAAACCTAGCCTTGGGAATGGCATCCAGGGACTAAGTAATCCGCGGCCATGTTGAGCACCGTTTGCAAAGGGAGTGGTAACATATACAGTCACTTTTGGTCCAGTTGAAATTCAATCTGAACTTGAGCAGCATCATGCTGACACAACACATTCATAGCAAGAGGGGAGTTTCCTGTTCTTTTTATGAAGCTTTGTAACCTTGGTTTCTGGGACTCCTTGTTTTGGAAAAAAAAAAAAAAAAAAAAAAAAACCTACTTCCTGATGATTTCTCTGCTAAAGAAAAATCTGATGAAAAACATAATTAGGAAATGAACATGCTTTAAATAAAGTTAAGCAAGTGATCATTTTTTTTTGTTTTTAATTCAACTTAAAATTCAAACACACATTATCTTTCTCTACAAGTATGCATAAGAGAAAAAGTAAAGTCTTACTGCTTGCTGGGTGCTTCTGATAGGTGTTCAGAACCACAAAGACCACACAAACCACATGATTGTGACAATTACTATGGCAACTAACAAAATTTTCACATTGAAGTACCCACTGTCAGCTGCCCACACAGAGCTCTTAGATCTGGCATCCACTTCCACTTTGATGTACAGTGTGCAAATCTGGAAGCCCCCGCCATCTTGTAACCACAGTGAAGAAAACTGCCTACATTAACTCCGCTCCTTTATTTTCAGTTGACTGCTTCATATGTCAGTATTCCATTCAAAACTGGAGGCCAAAGACTTGGATGCCCAGTCTAGAAAACTGCATATAGAGCCTGAAGCAAACATGGTATTAAATTAGCAATCCCATCCATATGTTTTCTCCTCTGTGCACTCAGAGCCATGAAAATAAGTTCATTAAAAATAACTCTTCAATCGCATAGTGGATTTTTTTTTCTTCTCCTGAATCAGATCGTCATTTCAATCTGTGTGATTTAATTTTCTAAAATCAAGTCCCTCATATCCAGAGGGCCTTTCCTCAAACAAATGCCACACAGGAAAGCTGATACATAATAAAATTGTAAATGGTTCTGCTTAAATCTGGTCGGAATGTCCTGTTTTGTTTTCAGAGACAACAGAACTTCAAGAATCTTTCAGCTCATCATTATTCGCTGAGAAGCAAAGGCTCAGTGTCGGGATTTGGCCATTTGGGAAAAGCTGAAAAGATGCAGAAAGTGAAAAAGAACAACCCTCGCCCTAGCAGCACACCCTTCTAATTGGGGGAAAAAGAAGTCACTGGCCAGAATCCTGATGTGTTCAGCAAACGTTCCTCTGTGATTTTCTCTTCCTGCTTCTGCCTCAGAAGAAACAGGAACTTAGGGGGCAAGAAAACCAGAGGAAGTGACCTGCATCTTCTTAGCAGGACAGGCACATGAAAAAGGGAGACTGAGGTCCCTTCTGCTAGGACATATGAAGTTAGGACATACAGATTCACTACTGAGATAGAAATTTTCCTATCTGGCAGCAAAGACACCATCATAACAGTACCAATTAACAACCCAACACTCACTGAATGGTTAGATGCACCAGGCATTGTTTTTCATAGACTCATTTAATCCTTACTTTCAGTGTACCCCTAATGTCCCCGTTTTACAGATGGAAAAACTAAAGAAGAAACAAGAAGTCTGTTTTCAGTTTTAGATCCTGAAGAGATAATAGGTATCTGGGAAAGTATACAATATTTTCCCTTAGAGTCAGTTGACTTTCAAAGTCTGTACAAAAGGGAAAAAACAAAACATGATTTATCATAGTGATGTTTGATGGGACTAGCATTTAATGAAGAGCTAACTCTACAGTTGGTGGAAAATGTCACCTGTGTATGGTCAGACTGGGGGATCAGAAGAGTTGGGCTCCCGCACCCAGCCTGAGGCAGCACACCTGAATGCCCAGAGCTGCATTTTGAAAGGTGAGTAAGCCTAAAGTTGGTAACATGGAAGCACCTGGCAAATGGAGGCAAAACGCAATCAGCTCATGACTATTTGTGATTTATGACAGTGAAACACAGGCCCTTCAAACAGCTACTTTAGCCAGGAAGTTCAGTTTTCTGTCCATGAAAACCTTATGTATTAATTTTCTATTACTGCTGTAACAAATTACCACAAACTTAGTAGCATAAAACAACACAAATCAAGTATGTTTTGGTTCAGCAGGTCGGTGTCTCGTATAGGTCTCACCAGACAAAAGAAAGCAAGTTGTCTACAGGCTGCATTTTTTCCAGAGATTCTAAGGGAGACTTTGTCTCTTGCTCATTTGGGTTATAGCAAAGTTTAGTTGTTTATGATGGTAGGACTGAAGTCCTTGTCTTTTTGCTTCTTGTAATGGAGGCCCATTCCCAGCTTCTAGAAGCTACCACATTCCTTGTCTCCTGGCCCCCTTCTTCCATCTTCAAAGCCAGAAATGGCAGTTGAGTCCTTTGAATCTCCCCCCACTTCTGTCTCATCTCTTTGACCCAAGTGGAAAAGCTTCTTTCCTTTAGAGGACTCATGTGAATACATTGGGACAATGTAATTGACTCAAGATAATCTCCTGAACTCAAGACCCATGCATTTGATTACACCTGCAAAGTTCCCTCACCGTGTAAGGTAAAATATTCACATTCCTGCACAGTTTCACATATCTGTATTTCCAGGTCCATGAGATAAAGACATGAACATCTTTGGGGCAGGGGGAGGCATTATTCTGCTACCACACTTATGAACTGCACATCTTTAAAATGTATAATTTTATGAGTTTTGGCTTATGCATATCATATAGACCTATAAATCCATCACCACGATCAAGATAATGAGTATATCCATTACCCCTAAAAGTTTCCCCATGTCCCTTGGTAATCCATCCCTCCCTCCTTCATCTCATCCCCAGGCAATCAATGATCTGCTTTCTGTCATTGTAGATGGTTATTCATTTTCTAGAATTTTATATAAATGAAATTACACAGTAAGTACTTTCTTATTTATTTATTTATTTATTTATTTATTTATGTCTGGCTTCTTCCATTGAGCATAGTTATTTCAAGATTCATCTGTATTGTGGTGTGAATCAATAATACTCTGTGACTTAGCTATTTCACTCCTAAATGCTGCTTGTAGTGTTTCTGCCTGGGACAATATGTTAGGAAGAGAAAAGAGACTAAGAAAACACAAAGCCCTTCTGACTTCCAGTCCAGCTCAGAGACAAGTACAAATCCCAAGATAAACATTTGAAATCTTTGACACTGAAACAATATCCTATTTTATCAGTGAGTTTTTGCTGTGTAAGAAACAAACTCCCCCCAAAATTGAGTGGCTTAAAATGATAGTCATTTTTCTGTGGATCAGTGATTTAGGCTGGTCTCTGGAGGGCAGTTTTTCCGCTAGAATTGGCTAGGTTCACTCTGTGGCTAACGTCAGCAGAGGAATTGGCTAGGGGCTGATTCAATGTCCCACTGAATGTCTGGTGGTTGCTGCTGGCTGTCAGTTGCTGCTGGCTGAAGGTGGGGTGACAAAGATGAGTGATCCCAGGTCTCCAGCAAATTTGTCCCAGTTTATATTCAGCTGGTGGCAGACACAGGGTTCCCAAGAGCAGCAAGAGAGACAAGCCCCAGTGTGCAAGAGTTTTTCAGGCTTCTGTTTGCACCGCGTTTGCTAATGTCCCATTGGTCATAGCAAGTCACATAACCAAGCCCAGATTAAAAGGGTGGATACATACACTCAGCTTCTGGATAGGAGTAACTACTGAGAAACACTGCAAAGAGACATACATGCAGGTACAGGAAGATTTTGTAACCACATCTACAGTCAACCACATCTTCCTTCATTACCTCCGCTTCCTCACTCCCCATTCCTGCCTCGAGCCATATTTCAAATTCAGTTTCCTTACCCATCACTCAGCAGTATCTATTCTCTCCGAAGTTACCAATGACCTTCTTGTTTCTTGCTAAACCCAGGGAACCCATTTCACTCATCATCTCACTTGGCATCTTGGCGTCATTTGATATCATCTCCCCTGGCTTCAATGACACTACTCTTTTCCTTACAGTCCTCTTAGCCATTTCTTCACAGGCTCCTTTATGTAATAAGTGTGTAACATAATGCCTGGCACAAAACATACATTTAAAAATTTGTTTGTTGAATGAATGATTAAATGCATAAATAAGCCAACAAATAAAATGGGATCATGTTCCTCTACCCACCAATTAAATGTTGCAGTTTGCCAAGCTGCAGTTACTACCTATATGCTGATGACTTCCAATTTTACGACTCCAGCCCAAATCTCTTTCCTGTACTGCCGGTACGTATATGTAAACTCTGACTGGACTTTTTCCCGCTGGCACCCCAAACTCAGCCTATCCAAATCTGATCTTCCTGACTTCATTGCCGGACCTGCTTTTTATCCAGATTCTTTCACAATCTGCCCAATCACCCATGCCCAAAAGCTCAGTGTCATCCTTGACTCTATCCTACTGGTCACCAAGTCCTGTTACTTCTTCCTTTTGAAATCTGCCCCCTTATCTCCAACCAGGTTGTTTCTAGAACTTGTTTAGGTCTTTATTAGTCCTCACCCAGATGCCTACAACCACCACCTAACTCAGGGTTTACAGAATCTCTCTGAAGACAGGAAGCATATGTTTCACCAGACCTGCCCCAAATCTTCTGAATCAGAATCTCTCAGGAAGGGGCTTGAGAATCTGTATGTTTAAAAAGCATCCCAGATAATTCTTGTTATTGGAAAATTTGGGGAAACGCTGTTTTAATTTGCCTCCTTGACTCCAGAATTGCCTCCCACCCTACAATCCATGTTCCACAGCATTGCCAGGATGATCTGTTTAAAATATGAATCTAATCATGTCTTTGCTTAAAATATTTCCATGTTTCTTCATGGCGTATAGGATAATATTCACATTCTTCAGCAGCGCCTTCATGTCTCTCCGGCCTTATCTTTCAGTCCTCCTCAGTTACGGAGCCTATACCTTGTTCTTCATTGTTTCCTAAGTGCAGTATGCATGCCCTTTCAGGCCACTGTACCAGCTGCACCTGCTACCCAGGCCACGCATCTCCTGACCCCTTTATTCATCACACACTTATCTAACGCTTAAGTGAGAAAGGCACTCTTCCAAGTTCTTTGGAAATAATCAACTCACATATTCATCCTTACAACCCTGGGGTGGGTAAGTGGTGGGTACCATTATTATCACCACTCATGGAGGAAAGTGAAGGACATTTGTCTGGAGTCATGCATAGTTTCTGGTAAAATCAAGACTTGAGCGGAGACAGCCTGACTGTAGATAGAATCTATGCATTTAGCAAGCATGCTGTAGTGCCTCTCCTTCATCTGGTTAAACCCATTCTTAGTCAAAGCTCAGTTCATGCATTAATGCCTTCTGGAAGCCTTCTTAGATCCCCCAGTCTAAATTAGCCTTCTGCGCTTATTTTTGTCGCAGCATTTATAGCGCCATACAGTTAAAGACTCTTTTTTTTTTTGTCTTACAAACCAGACTGTAAGTTCCTTAACAGAGGGAGACACACTTTTTTGTATTCCTAAGCCCCAGAACAATGTCCAGCATGAAGTAAGTACTATTAGGATGAATTTTAAAAGAAGAAGAAGAAGAAGAAAAGAAGAAGAAGAAATGAAAGAGTGAATAAATGCATATATTAACTGATAAAGAAGCAGCAAGGAATATCAACAACAGACAATCTGAAAATTCTGCCCCTGAATCATCAAGTCATCTGTACATAATTTCATGGGGCTTTTCAATTTTTGGCATATGAGATGGCCTACCTTGTATCAAAAATAAACTCTGGAGTTTTCTTACAAATTCTACAAATTTTCGTGGGAATTCAAATTAAATGCATGATTGGACACTTATTTGTTTAATCTACTCAGTAGATTTCTTTTATTTCTCTGTGTCAAGCATGAAAGCTAAAACTATTTCTAGACCTTTCATCCTAGCTCAGCTTTCCCCTTAATTTCTTCACTCCAAAATGTTGAACAAAACAGGTCCCTTTTTGTGGTTGGAAAGTTTGGCTTTACATAGAACCTTTCAACACACAACTGTCAGCACCTGATTATGGGTCATTTTTTAGCCTCTGACTTTCACTTCCTTCCTTAAATAGGTCTCTCAGATGAATCATCTTCAGCTACTCTGTGATTATGTAGGGAACGGTATATAAATGAACAGGATGCACTCAGCTCCTAACTACCTTTATATCCTTCTGTGCTCTGATTTTAGGGGCTCATTTTCATTCAGTAAAAGTTGAGTGACTACCCTGTGCTGGGTTTTGTGTGAGGCCATCAGTTCATTAGCACTTCCAACAAGAGTGCTAGGAAGCAGAGCTGAGAAAGCTCACATTCACTGGTTTTCAGCCTTGTAGCGTTTCTAGTTTCAAGAGGAATTTGGTGGGAAAGAACTTAGGCGAGCTGTTATAATATTTGTGCAATTCTTTTTCTATACTGCATGTCATTATTAAAACAATTTTGCATGTGTGTGTGTGTGTGTGTGTGTGTGTGTGTGATCACTCAAGCAGCAAAGTAGCAGAGCCCCTTGGCTATTCAAAAATGTATCTCTCAGCCTATATTCATGAATACTTCATCAAAGCCATCCCTATAATACACATGCACATAGTCATAACTATCTACTTATTGGATCAGTTTTGGTAAATAATCTCTTTAAGGGTGGTTTATGGGTTGATACAACATGTGTACATGTCCGTGAATATTAATGTGAAAGAATCCACCTCTTTTCTGTATGAGAACAAGAAAAGTCAAAGTACCAAGACCTGCAATACTGGAAAATACCGGAATGGATTAAGGAAAGAGGAAATTTACAATAGGAATTCTTGTCTTTTATCTTCCATATGAATGACATCCTAAATATGTATGATCCTGACCTACATTTCTGCAGTGGAAGGCTGTTTCCTGAGTGAAACACAGCTGCAGTGTCATGTGCGGCAACAGACATAAGAAGTGCCCAGGCAACGGCGCTCTGGCTGAAGAATTCAATAGGCAACAGATTAAAGCAATCATGTGCAGGACCTCAGATTCCATAGGTTTTAAGGGAGATCTTGTACCTCTGTGAAGGTGCAGGAACTACTCATGTAAGTCTTTCCATCCTGCTAAAGAAGATTCTGGCTTTGTTCAGCTTCTTCCCTCTCCTCTGTGCTGTGAGAAGAGAAGACAAATGTCAAAAGAAAGTAATGCCTTGGTGTTAGTGTTGGAGAACCATCAGAGAATGGACAGAGGGAGCATCGCCTCTGAGGCAGCAGGAAGAAGGAAGGACTTCACAGAGTCAATTATGATTAAGAGCAGGAGAGGAAGGGCAGAGGAAATGAAGACAGCCCCAACTGGGGGAGAGGAAACGGTTCAGAAGAGAAGCTAGGAGTGAGAATAGCTGTAGGGTGTGAAGGCAGCTTATGGGAAAGAGGAGAGGGGAATTTTGAGGAAATTTTCTGAGAGCTCTTTGCACCCTTCATGGTTTTTGAGAAATACAAGTAAAGTATGCAGGTATTCATTTCATATTATTGGCAACTGATTTCCTTTGCACACAATAATGCCCTGATTCATGGCTCATGGCTTTCTATCTTTCAGTGAAATGTTATGAAAATCACTTCACTAGCATCTGGCCAGCAGGGTTGGCTGCACCCAGATGACTTGATAAGAACTCCTTGCAGTCTTGAGACAGACTGTTTCTAACTCAGAACACACTGCCCCTTCTTCCCCCTTCTTCATTTACTGTTACTTCTGCCCTTCTTCAATGCAAATGACGTACCAGATTGTAATGTCCTTGATGCCAGGAAGTGCATCTTTGTTATCTTTGCATTTTGTGTTCTATCAGGCAGGACGCCTGGGACATGATTAGATATTCAGTTAGCTAATCAATCAATGCATTCTAGGATACATCTAAAGTTTGGCTACATAAAACGGGTTAAAATGTGTGGAGAGAAAGCCAAGGAGCTATGGTTTTGTTGGTGGTATTTCAATTATTACCACTTTCTTATTTATATTATCAAATATTCTGATACTGCAATGTATGTGGATTCTAAGAACTCTCATGTACATGTGTCACTGATGATTTAATTACGACAGCTTTCCTTACTGACCTTACTGAAATGAAAGTATTCTCATTTCAGCACTGTATTTGGAATTCAGTGGTTATTACTACATTTTAATAGCTCAGAAAATATCACTAGCTTAAAACACTCTTCTGCCAGGAAGTAGTTATATAAGTAGCATTAATAACACATGCATTTCCACCATTCTTGTCTAAAACTTAACTATAAAATGGGCCAATTTTAATTCTCTCAATTTTATGAAGGAACACATGAGATAATAGCTATAGTTCCCACACTACTTGTTTTGGTTTCTGGAAATCTTTGTTGTCTTATTAGCTATTCATCTACATAAAACCCTAACATAATGAGATGCGGCAAGCCATCTCTGGGTTCAAAATAATAGTGTTCTGTGAGCACTATATGCTACTAAGATCTGATGGCTAGGTGGGAGCACCTATTGAAAATTTACATTGAAAGTACTATGTTCTGGGGGTGCCTGTGTGGCTCAGTTGGCTAAGCATTCAACTTTTGATTTCAGCTCAGGTCGTGATCTCACAATTCATGCATTCAAACCCATCGGGCTCTACGCTGACAGCAAGTAGCCTGCTTGGGATTCTCTGTGTCCTCTCTCTCTGCCCCTCCCCTGCTTACGCTCTCCCTCTCTGTCTCTCAAAATAAGTAAATAAACATTAAAAAAAATTTTAGAAAGTACTGTGTTCTGGTAACTGTGGGAAGTTAAAAAGGAGTGAAAACATCTGTTCTCTAACAACAATGAAACTGCATACAACAGACACATAATAAGTTGCTGTGATATGAAATGACAAACATTTTTTTTTAAGTGAATGTACACACACATTTCTGTCAGGCATTCCCAAACTTGCATTTTCAACGGCTCGTAAAGAGAAAAATGGGGTAACATGTGGAAGTGCCTAGTAGAGAGTACTGCATAACCACTCATTCTCCTTCCATATTGCACTTTACTTTAACTTCGGACTGATAGTTCACAGTGAAGCCTGCACCTTTTTGACAGTTCTGCTTCTCAGACACCAAGATTAAAAAAAAAAAAAAAAGCAAAGGCATCTTTCACATTACTATATACCAAGCTCTATATTGTTTACTACAAAAACACGAAGCTACCCACACAAGTAATAAGAAAGGAGCATTAAATGCATTACTGCCCATGGCTGTTCAGATGGACATATAAATGCTTAGCTATTTAAAAGATACAAAGAGCAATGAATCCAGAAGAGAGGAAATTTCTGTAGCACTAGAACATGTAATCTGAAAAGATATTCTAAGTAAGGTCTAATTAAGCAAAAATGTTATAACGTTAATTTTGTATTATGATATAATACACAATTAAAAAAGAAAATCTGGGAAGCATAGGTATACAGAAAGAAAAATACACAAAACCATCCATAAACTCATACCAGATATAAACTCTGTAAAACATTTGAGTTTCCTTTCCAATGTTTTTCTTCATATATAATCTGTTTTTACCTACTTGAACTATACTCTCTATATAGCTGTTCATCTCGCTCTTTTCTCTTAGGTTAGGTTGTAAGCATTTTCCATGCTGTTAAACATTTTCTGAAATCATGATTTTTAATGGCTGCCTGTTGTCCATAAGATACATGTACCATTACTCTGAATGTCACCGCTTACCTATTGTTAATCATTTATACTGATCCAGATTTTTTGCTGATAGCAGAATTTTACTGATGAGAATGATGTATTTTAGTTAAAAGTAACATTTTGGCCAACATGACATAAACCTCACAGAATGGACACTGAGGAGAAAGAGACGAAGGGGGAACAGCTCAGAATAGAAAGCCAACATGGAATTCTGTTATCCTTGATATGCTGTCAGAAAATACGACAATGGTAAGTAAGTTACAAACATCTGAAGGAAGTCAGAGAGCACTTACGTACACCAAGGAATAGGTAGGAATTAAACAGTGAAAAGGCTATGCTCTTTCCCAAACACTGATGAATGTGAGACTTGAATTGGCTTCTGCTGTCACACTTGGTCTCTGAAGAGTGTCCTCTGTAATAACAAGATGCCATATTTAACAAACATCAAATGGCAGAATGACAGCTGGGCAATAAAACAGATAAGGAGCCCATCTCGCGTACAGGTAGAGCTCGAGTGAACTCTGGCATACCCATCAAAGAGTGTAAGGAGGGTAAGCAGGGGGAGAAGGGCAGAAGGGAGGATTTCTTCCATTCAAAACCACACGATTCCATCTAAGTGAGTCTCTCCTGGTGGTCTTCTTCTCCAGCGTCTCCCTTCACCACAAGCTCTACACACTGTAAGCGTGCATACACTGTCAGTTCATGACTCAACTAAGTTATAACAGGACAAGCACACTTCAAAGGACAAATTCAGTATTCAGGATTGTCAACACCTCCATTCCTCTTGTGTGAAACACTGGACAGTCCCTTCTGATATTCCATAGACCCTCTTCTTATGCTGCCCAGGAACTTTAGCAACAATGGGCTGTGAAATGAAGGATTATAAACCAAGAAAACCAAGAGAACTAGAGCAAAAAAATGAACTAAGGAAGAAGATGGACCCGGATTATTAGAACCCACTGAACAGATAGCCTGGAGACAAGTAAATAAAAGTCAAAAGAGAAAAGGAAATGTGGAGGCAAAGTCAGACAAAGAATCAGAAAACAGATCATTTTGAACAAAAACAGATGCCCTTGCCATTCTTTCCCAGGGTTAGGAGTGGTGGGAGAGTCTGAGCTGCTCAAACACTTTTTGCCATTTTCCTGTAGTCGAGGGAGAAGAGGGACAGGAAATAATATGGAGAAGCCAGTGCCCCGGGACATCCAAAAGCACAGAGAAATACCTCTTTCCCCATCAGCCCCAGCAGTGCATTAGCCGTCCCACTCTCCATAGCACTTCTCAGGGGCTCCGAAGCCAATCTGCTGATTTTTCAACTAGCCTTTTGGTTATAACAAAACAGACTTTTGAGCTCTTTCTATTCTCCAGGCATAACTGAAGATTTCCTTCTCATACCATATCTTTGTATTTAAAAGCATTCTCACTTTGTGGATTCACAAACGTGCTTAAATGTGAAAGACAACCTCAAGGCGATTGTGGTACATTTACAACTCTTAAGGAGAAGTATTTATGTTTTAGCTTGAATAATAATGGAGTGCATGTTTAATGAGTCCTTAACTAGATGCCAGAAATTCGAAGTGCTTTATATTATAAATCATGTACTTATTACACATTACATAAGTGATTTATCCCAATATTTCTGACATATCATAATTCCTTGTAACACCTTACTCCCATTTCACAGAAGAGAAAATTGAGTATCACACATAGCACATAATGGAGTCAGGACACAAGCCCAAACCCATGTGACCCCAACATCCATGCTCTGGCCCAAAGTCTATATGGTTTATTGCTCTGGATAACTCTGGCATTGCTGACTTTGGCATTTGCTTATCAGGGAGGGTGACATTTTCTAACATCCTGCCATGAGGACATAGCCACTGCATGGTATGAAAGTCTAGTCACAATAATTTAGCAGCTCTGAAAAGGTTGTTTATCAGCCTGACTAGGCCGAATTTTCTTGCCAGTCCCCTTTTTAAGTGGGAGTGGAAAGGAGAAACTGTAAAATCATCCCTTGACTGCCATCCTGGGACGTACAATGCCAGTAGTCTTTCGATTGCCTTCAAAGCCTTTGTCTTGGAAGGAAAGGTGCCGGTTCCACCACAAACCTCCATGCAAGGCCAGCTAACATGTAAAATTAAAGCCACGCCCCTTGGCTGGACCTCAGGATGCCTGCAAGCTCCCCTTCTGGCCTCCACTGCCTTTCTCCCTAGTTGTGAGTTCTCACTGCTCCTGGGCGCCTGCTGTCCCAGCATTGAGAATGCCACTGCCCTGGCCGTGCCTCCCAGCTCAAGGACCACTTGGCTCCTCTCCATCACCTCCTCCCCACCACCCTTCTCCGCCTTCACTCAGCACTCTCTTCAGTCATCCTCACTTCCCCAGCGCGCCACTTTGTAAATCCGAAGACCATTTGATTGATTGATTTATCTTTTCTGGTCCGATAGTGGGGTACCATTCCATTATTCCATGACTGAGCAAAACATCTCTTTTTTTTTAAGTTTTTATTTACATTCTAGTTACTTACCAGGGCACCTGGGTGGCTCGGTAGGATGTGCAACCGACTCTTGATGTCGGCTGTGGTGACGATCCCAGGGTGTGAGATCAGGTCCCACCGCAGCTCTGTGCTGAACATGCAGCCTGCTTAAAATGCTCGTTCTCTCTCTCTCTCCCTCTCTCTAAAATAAAATAATTAAACATAAAAAAATAAACAATAAATTTTAGTTAGTGATGAAGCCTATTTTAAATTCATGGATTGCAGGTGTCCTCAGCTGGAAAGTCAGATCAATGGGGATTAACATTATAGTCCTTACATAATGCAGGTGTTAACTACATGGAAGCTAGATTCAGGTGAGCAGCTATATTTTATGACTTCCATGCTAATATTGACAGTTCTTATTTTTGGTGCTTTTGTTTCATAAAAATATATACACGTGTAAAATGTATGGAAATAGGACAACTTTGGTACATTGGGCACAGATGAAGACAGGAAGCCAGAGAAGACTAGTTCACTTTAGAACAGTGATTCGCAACTGGGGACAAATATCTGGGGACATTTTTGGTTCTCACAACTTGGGGGCTGAAGGATCTAGTGGGTAGAGACCAGAAGGCTATTAAACATCCTAAAATCCACAAGAGACACCCCCCCCAAAGGACATATCCAACTCAAAATGTCAAGAATGCCAAGATTGAGAAACCCCGGTTCAGAAAGAAGACAGTTATCTTAAGGACAGGTTTTTAGCGTTGCCTGATTTTCAGGGCAGCTCACTGTCCAATGCAGAGAACATAGATTTTATTTTTAACATTGAGAATGCCACCATTTGCGTATCAGTCATTTTAGCTAAATATGTTGTGATGCAACTTGTTTTTATCTTTATGCCCCAAATTACTATCTCAACTTTTTAAATTATTTTTTATTAGCTTTTCTATTTTTGTATGCAGTGTAAATCAGTTTTCCAAATCTTAAATATAATCTTTGTAATAGAAGAGTCCTTAGAAATTATCTGGTTCACTCACCCCTTGTACTTTACACATGAAGAAAATGAAACCCAGGCTGCCCAGGGGACTTTCTCATGGAAGAGGCAGGACTGGATGCTAAGTCCCCTGACCCATATTCCAGTGCTCTTTGCCATATCACAGGATGCAACCGTCATGTAAATGAGGAGTAAATTCTTCTTTGGGAGATTATTTCTTTCTGAGCACAGATTTTAGCCTTTCTGTATCCAACAACTCTGTTCTACTAACTCGATTCACTAATCTTAAGTCAGAAAATAATTGCTAGGGTAATATATGATGAAACATTTGTCCTCAGAAGAGACAAGAGCAAACACTAAAATTCCTTTTTGGAAATGAAAGTTCTAAAACCATCTGGCATTTTTGACTTTTAAACTCATTTAGGTAATACATTTCAGAATATTATCATGTTTGCTTCAAATAATTATGTTTTAAGCCTTGATCTTTGTTAGATATTAGCGAACATTTTCTCGGTAAATAGATTATTATTAAAAACATTTAGGGGCGCCTGGGTGGCGCAGTCGGTTAAGCGTCCGACTTCAGCCAGGTCACGATCTCGCGGTCCGGGAGTTCGAGCCCCGCGTCAGGCTCTGGGCTGATGGCTCAGAGCCTGGAGCCAGTTTCTGATTCTGTGTCTCCCTCTCTCTCTGCCCCTCCCCCGTTCATGCTCTGTCTCTCTCTGTCCCAAAAATAAAAATAAACGTTGAAAAAAAAAAAAAAAAAAATTAAAAAAAAAAAAAACATTTAGATGAGGAAATCTTAATGAAAATATTTCAAGAATAATCTGAAAAATTGTTTGTGTTCTGGGGTAATTAACTCTGGTTTTCACTTCATCGCTAAGGGAATTACTAGAATGGAGAGGTTAATTCACTTATTTATAAGCATGCAGTCTATTAGTGGTAAAGAAAGGAATTAAAGTACGCATTTTTTTGTTTTGGTTTGATTTGTTTTGTTTTTGTTTTATTTAGCAAAATAAACGTCCCTTAAATTATGCATTAGCTGGAACTCCCAGTTTGTGTTCAGCCTTGTCTGAGGGGTTGTGAGCTTCTGAGCTCTGAAAAAAAAAAATAAGAGACAAATAAAAATTGACCTCACTATTTCTTAATATTTATCAAGCTAAGTTAGTTGAAATATGTATGATGTGAAGGTTACAGATCAAGGTATATACCTTTACCCCCTCACCATTCAGATTTCACCTTGTGCCATTTGTCCCAAAGAAGGTTCAGTGGAAATGCACAGTGATTAGTTTCAGTCAAACACTTCAAGGAACAACACAAAACAAGCCTCCACTAATCAAGGAAAATGTCACTGGTTCCTATTTTGATTCAAAATAAGGAACAGAAAGGAGAGTGAGCAGACTGGAACTTCTTGCAATGACTCGGTTGGGATTTATAACAGAAGGAGGAAGTTACTTTCCAGAAGTTATGTTTGAAGTATAAAGAAATGTGTTGCTGCCATGTGAATATCAGACACACTGACAGCGCTATCAGAGGTAGAAATGATATACAGAATAAATAGCCACTAAATGTAGTGACAACTTTGAGTGACAGATGAAGAATAAAAATGAACGATGTTGCCTATAATATGTCAGGAAACAAATGCCTCTTTCTTTCAGAAGAAAAAGATATGCATGGTTGGGAGTTCAGAAGGCCTCCCATCTGGTGAACTTTTTTGCCCTTAGAGAGTTATAATTTGGGCCCAAAATGGAGCAATTCCTTTGTAGAAATTGTTACCTCTTCACTTCATTGAAGGTTTACAACAGTTTATTCTGACTGCTTCTGCTCAGTTTTAACAATGTGTTTTATACTAACATTGTCCTGTCTACTGCGTATTAAGAAATCCAAGAATAGGTTAGGCATTTTATTTTCCGGAGACCAAAGGCCATCGTAAGTTCAGATGTACTACTCAGAGCAAATTCGTAGGAGTTTTTGGTACCAAAAATAAGTAATTTCTTAGAAGTCAACTGCTTATAAAATAATAAGAGAATAAACCTTTGTATCAATTTAACTTTGTCAAAAATAAGTCAAGGAAATTATATGGAAAAAAATTAGGAATTACATAGTACATGTCTGTATCAGACAGTTAATAAAGTCTTGCCTTTGTCAACAAAATGAACTTGAATAAATATTATTTAAACTTCCCCAAGAAATTTCTGGTGTGGATCAAAGAGCAGAAAAGAAAATAATGGGCCTCTACCTCAGGCTACTATATACATAGGTTCCCTAGGAAACCTGTGGTGACAGCCTCTCATCATGACGGCTGATGTTTTCAGAGATACATTTCTAGAAAGGTCCCTCTGAGCTTAGGAAAGAAAATTTTAATTAGATAGCATGATGTACTGTGATCACTTTTAATTATGCTATGCTATCTGAGAAAACTTGAGTCTAATACTAGACCAATATTTGGTTTCAGCTAAGGAGAAATGGAATCTATTTGTATATTGCAAGGATCTGTGAGTCCAAACAGTAAAAGAAAGCTAAGGCCTATTAGGGAGTTATCAGTCCAGTGATGGGAATTCTCTAGCTATACAGAAGACAGTTTTGATAAATATCTCTCAGGGGACCTTTTATATTTTTTTGAAATAATTGATTATGGCCATGTTAACACATACTGTTACTGAGGGGATTCTCACTTCTGCCAAGAAATTTCAAGAAATAAGTTGAAATGTTGCTTTCATATGCTATTAAAGTCCACTATTTCTGCATTGAGGTTTCATATTATGCATCATGGCAATCAATTACTGTTACACTTACTGAAACGATCAGAAATGCACTTTGCCCAAATTTCAGTTTTGATATTGGCACAAGGTCAAAACTTCTCTTTGAGGGAAAAAAAACAAAAACAAAAAACGTCAATTGATGGTTGTTCTTCTATGTTTAATATTCGAGTTCAGAGCATACACTTGACAAGGCAGAGCCCTTGCCAAAAACTCATCTCTTTGTCCTCAGAGATTCCCCTTCCCTTCTCATCTCCTCAACTAGAGTGATTTCTCTTTGATCCTTCCCCAGCTTCCATCTACTCTTGTCTGCTTAGCATTTGGAAGGACAGATTTGTTGCATGACAGTTCGTCCCCTCCCTGACCTTTGGGGATCATTCACAGAACCTACACTATGATGTCTTCAAGTCTAAAAATCAGTGCAGATGAAATTTATTGAGCATTTCCCACATGCGGGCACCATACCCTCCGTAGCCATCATTTTATTCAAATGTCATCACAACCCTCTGAGACATTGCTCTTCCTTTTGACCTATGAAGAAACTGAAGTTTAGAAAGGAAGGGAACATGCAGGCAGAAATTCAAAGCCCGGATTCAAACCCAGGTCTCATTTTTGAAAGAGAAAGAATGAACTACTGTCTCCCTTCCACAAGGTAGAATCGAAGAAGAACAAAGGACACTGGTACACAATTGGGTTGAATGTGTGCCAACTATGGGTCTCTCAGGTTTCATTTGTGTGACGAAGGGAACATGAGTCAGCAAAATGACCCTTCTCTCAATCTCAGCCAGCATAAAGGGAAAAGAGGGTGGGAAATGAAGAAAGGGGACTAGACTTCACAAAATGTTGAGGATTACTGATCCTGCAGAGGGAGAAACCATTTGAAATTTTAAAAATTGACTCAATAAATACTAATACAGCACAAGCTATATAAGACACTGTTCTATGTACTTCATGAATATTTGCTCATTTGCTTATAATAACCTGGAAATGGGCATTATTATTATGCTCACTTCACAGGTGAGAAAACTGAAATGTAAAAATGTTAAATTACTTGCCCCACACATGTGGTTAGCAAGGACAAAATTAGGACTTAAACTCAGGCCGTTTGGCTCTAGGCCAAGTACTTAAGCACTATGGTATACCACCCCTGACAGGAAAATATTTTCTTCGTTTTTATGGGCTTAGACCAGTATTTCTCAACCTAGGGTCCAAGATTCCCTGGGAAAAGAGGCTCTCAGGTTCTCATCAAAAACTTTACAATTCTATGTTTAATTCTCTGCTTAAGTGAAGCTTATGCTATAACTGACATGGTTTTTCCATCCCTTGGAAAGGTGGGTTGTTAAGAGTGACCTCATAGTAAGAAGGGCCTCAAATTCAGGATCTGCCAGTCAGAAAGAAAGGAGCAGACAGGATTGGGGTAGGCAACATGGTCTGCTACACTACCCACCTCCAGGTCTCCCTCAGTTGTTGTCCTGTTCAGGAAGACATTCTCCAGTACTTTCGACTGATTTGCTCTCTGACCACCCATTGTCCTGTGTGTATACCTTTTTTGTGGCCCTTCACTCATATGACCAGTGTTATAAATCTCTTCATACTGATCGACCAACTTCTCTACTAGAACTGCTTTCAGAATGCTATACTGACTGCTGGTTGCCCTCAGTATCCACTCTTCCCTTTTATCATAATAGAACCTTGAATTTTAGCTGGGTATATTGCCCAGAAGCCAGAAGACCACATTCCTTGGTCTTCTACACATATATGAGTGACCTATCTGACCAAGCTCTGGCCAAATGAGAGATAAGCGGAAATGTTGAGTGAGATTTCCAGAAAATTTCCTTTAAAATGAGGGGTCTGTGCTTTTCAACTACGTGGCTGGAACTAGAGTGTATTATGCTAAGCAAAATTAGTCAGCCAGAGAAAGACAAATATCATATGACTTCACTTATATGAGGACTTTAAGATACAAAACAGATGAACATAAGGGAAGGGAAGCAAAAATAACATAAAAACAGGGAGGGGGACAAAACATAAGAGACTCTTAAATATGGAGAACAAACAGAGGGTTACTGGAGGGGTGGTGGGAGGGGGGGATGGGCTAAATGGGGAAGGGGCACTAAGGATTCTATTCCTGCAATCATTGTTGCACTCTATGCTAACTAACTTGGATGTAAATTAAAAAATAAGTAAATTTTAAAAAATGAGGGGCCCGTGGGACATGTTGATAAAGGGGAGTAATGCATGTGTAGGGGCAGAATGTATGTGAGGAGTCTCTGTGTCTCCCACTCAATTTTGCTGTGAACTTAAAACTGCTCTTCAGAAGAAATTCTAATAAAAACAAGTGTAAAGAGGTGTGCCCATCTCTTCCTCCTTTCCCCTTCCTGCTGCTGACATGGGCTGGCTATGGGCTGAACCCATCGTGGACCATGAGGTGGCCGTGGGAACAGAAGCCATATGCAGCAGAAAAGCAAAGGAGGAGAAGCTGAATGAAGCCTCTCACCAGGCCTGCACTACCTTGCTCCACTGCTCTACTAATGGGTGGGAAATATACTTCGTTCTCATTTAACTTGAGGCTACTTTGGGTTGTTCCTGCGGTGTGCAGCTGGACTTGATCTTCAGTGCTGTGGACGTACAGAGATGACATTTCATTGGAGCTTCATTGAAATGTGCGACACAGTCTCAATGGGGCGGGTCCAATTGGAAAACATACTTATTGAATCGAACCTCAGAAACCACTCAATTCTCCACTGAGATATGCACCAAAGTTCCCTCTGGCCTTCTTGCTCACACCTAATTAAACACATTCAAAATAAATTTCATAATTGTTTTCAGTCTTTTCTGATGATAGTTTTCATAATAGGAAAATATTTAATTAAAATGCTTTATGAGTATTCTGTATGCTTAAACATAATTTATTAGCTTTAGAATAAAAGGTGTTACCAAAGTACTGTTTTCTGTCTTTTATTGAAACATAAAACTTTAGTTTGGATTAAATCAGCTTTGGAAAGAAGAACTAAACTGACTAAACAAGCCAACATTTACAATATATTTTATGTAAGAAAATTCAATCCAAGTCTCACTCTGGCGAGTTATAAGGAAACTTTCAGAAGACAACATATTTGCAAATTGGTGGGTAGGGCTACCCATAGACATGTAAACTCTAAAAATCAGCACTATAGTTTTTGGATTTCTGGAACTGTGAAACCTTAGGATATTCTTCAGTCATAACTCATTAATTGTTTTATTTTCATAACTTTTAATTAGTAAGATTTCATCTTGAACACTGACCATAGTTTTTTTCATTCTTAAATAAAAAATTGATTAAACTCTGAGTGAAATCCTGACCATATTTTAGACTTCCATATTATACAGGTAAAAAAAAAAATAAGTCTTTATAGATGTTTAAATATAATGGAATATTTATAAAACTTCTGTGTTCCAATAGAAAATGTGCATTAGGTATGGAAACCAATTTGACAATAAATTTCATAATATAAATAAATAAATAAATTAATTAATTAATTAATTTAAAAAAACCAAGAAAATGTGCATTAGTTCAGTAATGTTTATTTTGCATCCCTTACAGAATGACCTAAAAACATGGTATTTTCAAGTTTTAACCAGTGTCATCTAGTCTAAGCTTTAATCAATAATGATCATTATTCAGAATAATAGTAGTATTCATTGAATATTTACTATGTGGTAGGAATCATTTGAAGAGCTTCACATATTTCACAAAGAGAATACTGAAAGTCTAAAATGATAGCGATATGCTCCAAATGATACAAATAAAAAATAGAAGAACTGTGATTCAAGTCCATGTCAGTCTGACTCGGAATCTGGTGTCTTTCCATAAGCATATACTGAGCTGTGTTCTGTTAATGACAAGGGGACTATAATTCCATTCTTTCTGTCATTACATTTTTTTTCAAGTAGGAGTTAATCATATTAGTGCCAAACGATTTGCCAGCCAATTTCCCAGAATCATGAGAAATTTGAAGTCTTACTAGCATATGGGTAGTACAGTCAATATGCCCGTGTAAGTGAGCATAATAGCTTGCATGACCCAAATATTGGGTTCTGCCTGATTTGACTACTTTTATATAAATGGGAAAACAAATTCATTCATTATGTAAAGACTGTACCATCACTGTCATTATTTATCTTCGACCTTTCCGAGAACCAGGGCAACTCAAAGCACCAGTGATGGGCTGTATAATTCTTGTATCAAGACTTTGAGGAAAAAAAAATGTCTTATATTAAACTCTAAAATAAATGTATTATATTGGATTTATGGAGAAACATAATCAACCATGTCTTAAATATCATTTTCACAGCAAAAAGAAAAGTGATAATTATCTGCCTGGCTTTGGGGTCATGCCTCTACGAAAGCCATCAAGGCAACAGTAAATATGATTCAGCAAGAGTAATTTTTGCAGAGATAACACAGTTAATACCTACAAATATTCTCTAGGAATCAATTTTTTATTCAGCACACAGTTATAGTATATGTATAAATGTTGAAATACCAAGTTAACTCAGTCAAGCCATAAGATAATGTCATCAGCCAGATGTTTTCCATAATGTCTACTGCCCAATTGACTGAGCATTTCCTTGAGTTGTACAGTATTGTATAAAGTTACCCAGGGGCGCCTGGGTGGCTCAGTCAGTTGAGTGTCTGACTTCGGCTCAGGTCATGATCTCCCGGTTTGTGAGTTCAAGCCCTGCGTTGGGCTCTGTGTTGACAGCTCAGAGCCTGGAGCCTGCTTCAGATTCTGTATCTCCCTCTCTGTCTCTGCCCTTCCCCTGCTTGTGCTCTCATTCTCAAAAATAAATAACCATTAAAAAACTAAAAAAGAAAGTTACCCAAAGTCTGTGTATTCAATCTTCCCTTTGATCTCAAAAACCTTACCAACTATTTGCACATCTAAGCAAAGCATTCTTTGGCCACCCAGGAACATATTCCTTTCATATAGCAGATACCCCTGAACATGCAGGTACAAAACCATTATGTCTCCATGTCCATTGGCTTTTGCCTGCTCCCAGCTCCTTCCTGGGCCACAATCCCAGAGACAGGCAGCTATTAAGAAAGTGCAAGGGCAAAGCCACCTGAATTGACCTATTTGTTGAAAGTTCGCCCTCTCCCCACTTGCAGCCGCAGGGCCCTGAGAACACACAGAAATCATCCTCATGTGTGTTTGTGCTAAAAGCTGCCTTTGCCTGAGCATTTGCTTTGTGAATGAGGTCACTTTAACAAACACAATGGAAGTGATGTGACGAAGATAAGTGGTCATTTTCCTCATTAACTCATCATATAAAACAGAATTCTGTATGGTCCCTCCTGAGGAGACTGAATTAGACATTCATTTAAAAAAAATTTTTTTTCAACGTTTTTATTTATTTTTGGGACAGAGAGAGACAGAGCATGAACGGGGGAGGGGCAGAGAGAGAGGGAGACACAGAATCGGAAACAGGCTCCAGGCTCCGAGCCATCAGCCCAGAGCCTGACGCGGGGCTCGAACTCACGGACCGCGAGATCGTGACCTGGCTGAAGTCGGACGCTTAACCGACTGCACCACCCAGGCGCCCCTAGACATTCATTTTAAATTCATAGTTATCATTGCATATTCAAAGATAATCAACAGCCCCAGCCTTACCTTGGATATATTGAGGCACAAAGGGAAAGCGGAACATAGAAAATCGCTTACCTATTTCACAAAGGTACTGAGAAGCTTAATGCTTCTAAAGCACTTGGACTGAAGACAGAAAGCGTTATCTTCTTACCACGACACTGTTTACAGACGTCCATATGGTCCCATCTTCCATTAATTAGACTTAGATGTTGTATGCATTTGATGATTATGATAACGGGTGATGTGATTATAAGATCCCCCTCCACAGGGCACTTTGTCCACAAATAAAATTGTCCTTATCCTATAGGAGAAAATGTTTCCCAGCTTGAAACCATTTAATTTTGTCATCAGTGGGTTACAAACTGTGCCTTAGGCTTGTGGTGTGCAAAAATGTCTTTGAGTCTAGTGCCTGTCTTAAGAGGTTTCTTTAAAAAAAGAGAATGAAGCCTCCATTTGTACCACATGACACTATCTTATCTATTGTCTAGACTGTGTTACCAGTTCAGATCCTTTACTGTTGGGTGAATTGAGTTTAAAGGCAGATAAAACAAGGCTATAGTTACACTATGTAAGCTGATCTGGAAAAAAAAAATTAACAAGCAGTTTACCTACCATGACATTGTACACAGTACTTGTGTTCATTTTACTTAGTTCTAGAAATCTTATATAATTGATACTCAGCATAAATGTGTGAATTTTTAAATTACTCTCTTATTTTTTGGAGAACAACAAAGAATCAAAATTTTATGAAGCTTATTATGTAAGTCTCAGATTATGGAGTAAATAGAAAGGTCAAGTTTTAGTGTTTTGTTTTGTTTTTAACCTGCCAATAAGCCGGGGCGGGGGAAGGGGAATGTATGATACCTTGTGACTTTGTAGTTTTCCTGTTAAATTTTTGTATTAAAATATGAAAACACTGAAGTAAAAAATCTGCATTGCTTACAAATTAATCTCCCTAGAAGAACTCTATGCCATTCAAGCTTTTCATTGCAGCCTACTATTTTCATTAAAATATTTCCGTTTAAACATTGAGTATGTAGCAGCAGTCGGCTTCCCCGGAACGGCAGCCATTCTAATGGGAGGTTAGGAGATGAATTTAGGTCTCCCTTTAAACAGAGCAGCTATTGATGCTGTCCCATATATCTCAATGAGTAACTGATGTAAAAACATCCCTGCCTCCTTTTCTCAGCCACTTTTCTTGAAAAGTGGAAGTCAGCCCCTTCAGAAAAGGTGCTCCATTATCTTTGTACTGTAAGCAAAAGACAGATACAGAAACTAACCTGGCTTTCTTTTCACCCATCAAAAGAGAGATGAAAGATCAAGAAGATTGATATCATCTACAGCCTGTTCCATTTTCCTCAAAATGAAAAACACACAGTAGCTCAAAATGAGAAAAAGGTAAATTCCTATTACTTTCTGACAAAAGTAGCACGCTACAAAAGGACTGTGAAAGATATTTTCGGAAAAATATCTGCATAAGTCCAATATGATCTTTCCAAAGCACTGGGCAAATTTGAAAAACTCACACAAACACAGTCATTAAAAGAGGTAGGACCCAGTGGTGCATGCGTGGCTCAGTCAGTTAAGCATCTGACTCTTGGTTTTGGCTCCAGTCATGATCTCATGGTGTGTGGGTTCGAGCCCTGCATCGGGCTCTGCACTGACAGCACAGGGCCTGCTTGGGATTTCTCTCTCTCCCTCTCTCTCTCTCAAAAAGTAAATAAAACGTTAAAAAATTTTTTTTTAATATAGATCTTGACATATATATGACCATCTGAAGATAGATACTTAGATTTTCTAGTAACAGAATTCTAACTTTGCCTAAACTCTTTTTTTAAACCTCAATCAGTTAAATATTCAGAAAGGAATCACAGTATTGAATTGGAAAGGAAAGATTCAAATTGTGGAGGGAAAAAGCCTCATTTCTTTAAGAAAGAAAAGAACCTTAACCTGTGTATGGTTCCATGTGGAATCTATATGCTGGTACTGGTCACCATTTATCTCTCCTTGCTTTTCATAACTGTCATATCATTCTAAAAAAAATGTTTTTTATAGCTGTGGAATCTCCATCTGTTTTATACCTCCTAGCTACCTCAGCTCTATTATTTACTATGGGTGGGTCCACACCTCATGAAACACTTCATCCTTTATAATGTTTTCTTTTTTTACCTTTATCTCCTATACCCGACATTATTAAAACTCCATTCGTCTCACCTTGTACTCACACAGATACCCATGGCCTGGCTCACCAACTGATCCTATTGTGTCGCTGTAGAAGTTCTAGGAGGTCTTAGAATTTATTAAGTTTCCAAATCATGCAAATGAAGATTGTTATCCTTCTGGAAGGATCAATCAGTGCAGTCGTTATGTGTCATGTTGAAGGAAAGTGAAAGCTCCAATCATTTAAAAATGAATAAACTGAGCTTGGGATCTTAGATTACTTTCTTATCCATGAAAACAGACCACTGTGATCTGCGAATCTAAGAAAACAATTCAAAAGAACCGCCTAATAGCAATTTTAGTTTTCTATAGGAATCCCCCATTCATCATTTATTTTCAGGTTTTTCATCTTATACAGTGTGTTCCATGGGGATGTCACGCCATTTGTATAGCAAGCGAACAGAGCTATTGTTTTGTCTAATTACTCAATTAATATTAGTAGCACAGATAAAGAACCAATGGTGAAAACGGAGATAAACTTCAGTACCTACTGGTATACTTCTGTTACCTTCACCATCAATTATTTCAGTCTTCATTAATTAGTTATATGAGACACAAACATGTGTTCTTCAAGGAGTTGGCCTCATTATAATTAGATAAGTATGGCTTCATGGGGACCTACTCAGTATATTATATGACACACATACAAGATAGTTTGTAATAAATCCACTCTTTATTATAATTTCACTATATTGTTAAATCAGAATCTCATTAATAAGGAAATGACAATGGAATAAAGTTTTCTCAGTATTATATGGATCATTTTTGGAACAAAGAAATAAAAGAATCCTGGGAGAAAGTTCAGAATAAAAGATCATCAAATAAAAGATCATTTTTCATAGGATCTAATGGCTTGGTTATAAATTTAGCTGGACACTAACAAAGCTTTAAACCTGATGGCAGGTAATTTTTATTCAGCCTTTAGTGATAAGCTGGGGTCATTGCTCTTTTTCACTCTATTAAATATACTCCAGATGTAGGTAAATGAGTTTTTCATTTGTCTAAGCGGCCTTTTAGCTTTCAAACAAACAAACATTTTAGGTCTTGCTCGCATTACTATTTAATATTAGAATCGTTACATTGTAAGGCAACCAATATTTTTAACGGGGGGGTGCTATCTAAGAAAATAAGACTTGTATAGATATTTTTCAAGTCACTCTTTAACATCTAGAGTCTACTCATAACGTGTATTTAGAACCCTGTTGCGGTCAAAATCTCAATGGTCCAGGCTGCGTCATGAGACCTAACATCTTCCTGCACCAGAGAATGAAACTTTATCTAAGAGGCTGGGCTGTAAATGATCTCAGCCTCCCTGACTTCGGATACAGCTCTACGGAATTGTTTTCTCTGTTGAGTGTGACATACACTGAAGGATAAAATTGATGGGTAGCTTAAAGGAAAGAGATATGAATTTCAGATTACTTAAACAAAACTTCAGAAATTCTCTCTGGAAGTCAAAGCTACCCATTGATTTCATAGTCTTTCATAGTCTCAGCTACCAATGATTAGCTGGAATATTAAGATGTTAATAAGTTGATCCTAGAATACCGATGAAAATGGTATTTATTTTTCCTTTTTTTTCCCCATTAAGCCGAAAGATAAAATGGCTCCTTTAAAAATTATACACATTTAGACTCACTTCCACAGAAAGATTCATTATAATCATTCTCAGTTTATTTTAAATATTTTACGGTTGTACCCAAAGAAATATATATATCATATTTGTAACACATACATATCAGATAAGCCACATAACCATGTTATAAACACTATGTCCTATCCCCAAAGAGCAAATGAGAACAACATCCAAACTCTTTAGCAGTTTACAACTCCCTGCATCTTTTGGCTTTTGTCTTTGCAGTTTCGTACTTTATTTCATACTTTATTCCTCTTCATCCTATGAAATCCAGCCCATTGCTCTCTTGTTCCTGCAATCATATGTAACTGTCCCTTTGCCATTCTCTCTTTCTGGAATGCTCATCTTTCTTCTCTTTGAAGATGAGTTGGTCACTCATCTTGTGCAGCCACTTAAGTATCACCTTCCCAGTGAGGCCTTTCCTGGTACTTTATCAAAAGTGGGAACCTTTCTTGGTGGTTTTTATTTCGACCTCTTGTTTGTGTTTTTCTTAACATGTCGCTTTTCCATTTATCTGCCCTTCATCTGGTCACATGCTCCATACGAAAGGAATCAAAATGTCTTGTTCTGTACCGTATCATGGAGTATGTATCACTGCACCATGCCTTGGATAATTTTTTTTTTTTTTGAGAGAGAGAGAGAGCACAAACAGGTGAGGGGCAGAGAGAAGGAGAGACAGAATCCCTAACAGCTTCCACACCATCAGCAGAGCCTGACGCAGGGCTTGAACTCAGGAACCGTGAGATCATGACCTGAGCCAAGATCAAGAGTTGACACTTAACCAACTGAGCCACCCAGGAGCCCCAGAAAATTCTTAATAAACATTTATTCAATGATGCCTAAAAAAGAGGTCATAAAAACAAAAACAAAAACAAGTCCTTTATCACCAAGGTGATAAAATGAGGTTTGAGTTCCTTCAACTGACATATAAGGCCTCCAGAACCAGTCTCCGCAGCCCTGCCCAATGCTGTGCCCTCCATCCCCTGCTCCCCTCTTCCTGCTCTGACGATGATGGCCAGCTGTGCCAAGCCCTGTGCCTGCAACAGAGTAGGCACTCTGCAAATGAGTCAACTGTGCACAGTTCCCTGCACACACCTGCCTGTTTTGGTGATGTCAGCTGAACTGGAGAGCCAGTCAGAGACCAGATCTAAAAAGATCTCTGTAGGACCGTATGACATGTTAGGGATTAAAGTCTTTAAAGCAATCAGAAGCTACAGAAGGGCTCCCAGCAAGGCAAGAACATAAGAAAGGACTACTCAGAGAAGAGTGTCGTGTGCATCCTTCCTGTGTGGGCATGACTTAGCATGTCTCTGTGTGATCAACTCTGAGGGTGACTTAGCCCACCACGAGGGTCAGGAACAGACTCTGGAAAATATTTCTAGTTGGCAGTTTCCACTTGAGTTGCATCTTGTACACTTTCGGTTCTGTCTTTTATGGAGCACATAAGTTTTGAGTAACTTCCAAAGCCACCCAAGTAAAAATAAATCAAGAAGGATTGTGTTTTACACTCCACTTCCTGGCATGTCCTTAGGCAGGAAAAAAAAGCCAGCTTGGGGGTCTATATCGTTCCAAGTCATTTGTCTGTGAAGCACCACTGGACTTTCAGTGCTTTTCATTAAGGTATGTTTTCCAAAGTAAAATAAACATAGGAACAAATAAACAAAGACGTCCCCTTTGGGATATAAGCAGTTGTGAACTTTATGTCGTTGGTTGAAGTATTTGCTAATGTTGGTGTTAGCAATGGTTCCATGTATTTGAATAAGAAATGCCAGGGTAAATTTTATTATCCTCCTCAAAGAACTCATGAAAAGACTTTTCTAAGAGTCTTTTGATAACTTCTTGATAATAGATACTAATAGATATGCACTAAATTAATCCTGAGTTGTTTATTTCCTCTGTGGTTAAGGAGTATTACCTGATGTTTGAGCTGCTTTTTTACTAGCTTAGGTATTAAAACTTCTTTGTGACTGAGTGTCAGCTAGAATCAGTTTTACTTATTTGGTAAAAATAATCTCAAGCTAATTTGACAGCATAAACGCAGCCTATAAAAAGAGGAAGGTACATTGTTCTTTAGAGATATCAGGCCACTACGCCGCGGCAAGACATCACATGTCTTATTTCTTTTTCTAAAATTAATTCCTTTAACTTCCATAAAATCTGAGTTAAAAATCAGGACTTTCCAAAACTTCATGAAATAATCTGCAGGTGCTGACATGTTGATAGCCGCTGAGCCAAGAAGAACAAAGTTAACATCAAAACAGGTTACGTTTTGGAATATTCTAACATCTGGGCATTAAGTTGGACAGAGTATCGGTGAATCTCAGCTCCGCATTAGAAGAGCTCAGAAGCCGCCCAGCATGAAAAAGAAATAGAGGCAATCAGAAGTTTGCAGGAGCGGGCCAGGCACCATCTGGGCTATGTAGGAGGGCTGGTGGGGAAAAAGGAACATGATGGCATATGCTAGGAAAGTACAGATTGTAAAGAAGGGTAGCACCCTGGTTTTTCAGACAAGTTACTACATTTTTGTTGCAAAACGGCCCTCTAAGATTTGGGAGAAAGAAAACACTGGTTTCAGGTGAGCTGCATGGCAGGACTCTCAACCCTGAAGGGATGGGGATGGGAGGTGGAACGTGCATCTATTATAGCCCAGGATGTATACATAAGTGTTCATGGGTGTAAATCTCCTAACAGTTGAGTAAAAATCTTGGGGGAGGAACCATGTCTAAAATGTCTCCTGCATTCCCCGCAGAAATGCAATGCGGGGCATGTGAGAATGGCAGAAACACTGTATTTGGGACTCAACATCTGGGTTTAATTACCATCTGTGTTTTTCTAAGAAAGTCAACCTCTCAGCCTGACTTTTCGTCTGCAGCAGAGAAAGGGGGTGAGGGGGGTGGTTCATGCCAGCCCAGCTTGTTTTTTCAGGGCTTTTGTCAGAATGAGTAGATTAATATATGAGAAGATGCTGCATAAACTGCAAAAAGCTGATGATATGATACCTGGAACACAAGAGTGGCAAGTATTTGTTGATACACTGGTTTTTTGATGAGGATTGATGTGTGACTCATCTGTGGAAGGATTCCTTTCCATTTACTTCAGAGTTTCTCTATCTCAGCACTATTGACATTTTGAACCAGATAATTCCTCACTAAGGGGGAACAAGGATGGGAGGGTTGTCTATGCAATCCCCGAAGTTTACAAATGAAATATCCCACTACCTCTACCCATTGGATGCCAGTAGCAGCCTCTCCACCCCTCTCCACCCCCGCTGTGAGTTGGGACAACCAAAAATGTCTCCAGACGTGGCCAAATGTCTTTGTGAATAGGAGTGGGAAGGCAAACATTGCCCCCCAGTTTAGAACCATTGATTTAATTTAGAGACAAGAATCTGAGAAAACCATATGAGTTTTGTTTGATCTACCCTTGGCCCATAAATGATAGCCAGTGGTAGTTATCTGTGATTACCCGGAGAAGGCACTCTGTTAAGCTATTTATACCTCTATTAACTCATTTAATCCTAGAACAATGAGGTGGTTCAACCAACCTTCATTTTACAGATGAAGAAATTGAGGCTTAAAAGGTTGAAGTGACTTGCCCAGGTTCGAAGTTAGGATAAAGGAGAGCTTTGTGTCTGGATCCTGCTCTGTAGGATTCCAAAGTCTTTGCTCTTACCCATTCCTGCTGTGCTTCCTCACATGAGATAAGATGATCAAAACAGCCTCACTCTCTGCTGGACATTTGCCAACACTTGCAGGGGTGAACCTGATTTGAGCCCTCAGTAGGATTAAGCATGCAGCCAGCTAAGGGCTCTAGCTGCTTGGTAAGTATTATTTACATGAGCCGTGGAACTAGGCAAGGCATAAAAACATCAGGCCTGTCTCCTGAAAGGAGATAGGCCGCAAGTCCTAACGTATTCATGCTTGATCATGTAATTCCATAGAAACTAGTTTTTGTGGGAGAAATTGCATTTCTTTGTAAGCGCAATTGTATTTTTTCACTGTAGTGATATGGAAAGAGGTGACGCTGTCCAAAAGTAGGAGACACAATTGGTAAGGATATGTTGATTAAAGTACATATGACTTGATAGGTATGAGTGCCAAAACCTTTCCATGGGATCAATAAGCTCAGGGCAAATGCTGTTACTCATGAAGCATCTACGTGGTTATGTTTTGGCAGGTGCTTAACAAAAAGTTAATGACCAATGACTTCATATCTAGAATCCAAGCCCTTTCAAAATACAGAAGCTGCTAGTATTATGTGTACAAGGTAAGCAATATGTGTCAAGTCACAGAAGTCAAGAGAGGGCAAAAGAAAACTTTAATTACAGAATGATGTACATACAACATGGATCATTCCACAGGTACTGTCAATCATTAATGCCCTCTGAAAGAGTACCCTGGGTAGCCAGGGTATTTAGTTTCTTAAGAGATCCGGCCCTGGTGGATGATTCCTTTTCAGCTTCCGGTGTACAAGACTGTAACTGCTAATTTACCACAGGGGAGCCTGATTTCATTTCCCTCCAAAGTCTATTCTGCTCCCCCAAACCAACTAGAATTCCCAGCTTCTACAATTTGATCCGCATATCTCTTTCCTTAAATAATAATCTTGACTCTTGATAATGGAAGAGCCATTTCTTTCTCTCGATAAGAACACACTTGTGTTCCCACCTGGGGCAGCAGATCTAGAACTTAACCAGTCAGAGGTTTAATTTGAGCACAACCAGGCAGGGCATCATTACAATTTTGCCTTCAGCTTCCACAGTTGGCCTCCCAGTGTCCAGTCAGTCCACACCGCACTGCCACCCTTGCACCCTGCGAGAGTATTTGGGGAAGTTCCTGGCTCTGTGCTCGCTCCCCAGAAGATGTTCTATATGTGTTAGTTTTATTGAGCCATGTTGCCACCTTCATCTGATTCAGACCAAGCCTCGGGTGGTAAGTCAGGACTTTTTCCATTACAAAGGACAGAACCCAACTCTAATCTGTGGAGGCAAAACAGAGAAGTTATTATCTGCCCTACATGAAAAACTTTAGGCATCAGCAGAACTATAAGACATTAGGATTCTGGGACCCTCCCAAACCAACTACACAGCCCTTTTAAGTTATAAAGAACCCTCTCATGCGTTGGATTGTTTAAAGAAAAACATTTTTTTTTTCTTTAAACCCTAAGAGGTAGGCAAGACAGGTGTTATCTTCATTTTCTGGATGCTAATTAAATGATGTCCTCAAGGTCTCTCAGCTGGTAAGTTACACGGCTGATTACTAATTGACCCCAGGTATTCTGAGTCCTAAATACTGTGCATTTCCCAATATAGCATATCTTGAAAGTAAAGTACCAGACAAGATCCTTATCCTCAAGACACTCAATTAACAGTGAAAAAGGACAAAAAGAAACTGACGTCCTTAAAAGCACTTTCTTGTGAAGAATTGTTTTGTGTTTTAATAGTACTACTTCATTTGCATATGAACAATTCTATAGGACAATTTCCTAGAACTTCTAATAAAAGAACACGCAAAAGAGAATTTGACATTTTATTTTGCCACAATCCTAAACAGACAAATGGACTAAGGACCACATCATTATCACCAGCATGTTACCATCACGTTGCTATCACCAGCAGTAATCACAAGTACCTAGGTAGGTACCCAGATCCAACTAGAAGCCCTGTGTGTCTCAAAAGCAGGTACTGCATTTCACTCACCATCATATCCCTGACGCTATGCATAATTTTGGTTGAATTAATGGAGAACAAATCCTAGTGTGTCATAAAATCTGAAGAATGATTAGAGAAAAAAATGGAACTCCAAAGACTTTTATGAGGGCCATGACGATAGATATTATTCTTTTTGAAAGTATAATGAAAATTAATCATTTCTTGAAATTCCCATTGGCTATAAATGAAGATTATTAATTGATGAAGGACACATGTAAGTTACCCTATTATTGTGGAGCTATATAATGTTTCAACAGAATTAAAATGGAAAGGTACTGGTCTGGACCCGGTTCCTTGTCCCACATCAGGGACTTTCTGCCACCAAATATCCACTCTTCACTTGTGGGTTTACTCAACAGAAAGTTGTAGTCCCCAGTTCCAGTAATAAAACAATTCTGCCTCCTCCCTGTGTCCCCCCACAACTAACCACAGCTCTCCTTTCTCCCTCTCAGAACCCAAAGTCTAAACTCATGGTCTCCCAGTTGTTCATCCCTCATTCATTTTTCATACCGACTCTGTTTTCACCACCTCTGTTTTGCTCAACTTGTTCTGATGCCATATTCTAATTTCAGATTCCAAAGTATTCTTTCTATTTATCTTACTTGACCTCTCTCTAGCATTTGACATTATAAACTACTCCTTCCTTAAAATTCTCCCCTCCAAAGGCCACATTCTCTGGATTTTCCCTGTTGACTCATTCACATGTTAGATAGCTCCCTCCCTTCCATTCTCCCTCCTAAATGCTATTAATCCTCAAGGTCCCATTGTCAACAACCTTTTCTGTGGGTATACTCTTTTAGCAAATCTTATCTATACCTATGCCCTCAATTACTGTCAATGATTTAATATCTCCCAAATCTCTGTCTCCATTCCTGATCACTAAATCCACAAACAACTCAGCTGTCCTACAGGCATTACAGTTTCAACAGGTCCCAAACCAGATGTATTGTATCAAATCCCACCAGCCTTCGCATCACTCACTCCTTGTCCCCATGAATACCAGTATTATCCGCTCCATTGCCCAAGTTGGAAGCTTTAGTCATTCCAGACAATTCTGGCAAATTCTCTCTCAATTCTTTCTAAATGTTTCTTGTTTGTGGCCCCTGTTTCCTGTGCTCACTGACACTCTCAAAATGTTTCTCCTAGTTCTTACGAGAAAACTCCTTATTTGGTCTATGTGCAATCCTACCCGCTCACCTGCTCCTGTTTCCCCATCCCCACCATGCATTCATCTCTTAAATAGCTATCAAAGTCCATTCTACAAACCAAATCTGATCATGTCATTTCTGTGCCTAAAATGTCTCAGTGGTTTCCCATTGTCTTCAGGATGAAATTTTAACTCCACACCACGCTTCTCTTACAAAGCCCTCCATTAGCTGACTCCAGAAAACTCCTGCCTCATCTCACAGACACTTCAGTTTATCTCTGTATTTAGAGCTCTAACACCAAATAGGCCTTTAACAGGCACCTACTGACTGACTGACTGACTGAATGAATGAATGAATGACTTCCGAGAAAGGTGCCCTTAGATTAAAAAAAAAAAAGTCATATGGCTTCTTTTTATCTTCAACAAATAATGTTTTTCTATAAAAATTAATTCCAAAGTTCCTTTGTTTTGAAGCTTAACACGTATCATCCAATCAATAAGGTCTTAAATCTGTTCCTCTTTTTAGGAAACACATCATCTAAAGAGAGCATTTAGTAAGATATTTTAGAATACCCCCCACCCCAAATATATGAGGAATTCCTGAACTTCTAAAACGCTATGTTCCAAAAATTCTTTTATGACTCGGTTCTGTGAAGCTTGGAAATGTATTTTCTCATAGAACCAATGCTTTATATATTTTATTTAATTTATGCTTAAACTATTTTTAAAATGATTTAAGTACTATATAATAAAATACTCACGTCATAAGCTTTTAAAATAATGAAAGAAGGCCTGTAACAATACATATGGCCTATGGAAAGTAATTATATTATAAATCCCATAAACTTACACTAACCCAAAACCAAGTAGAAATTTAACTGAGAGTCCTATCAGCTAATACAATTTAAAAGAAAGATAATAATGAGGGCTTTTTCTTCTTTTTTTTACCTCTTTTTTACATTTTTAGGCCTCTTTTTTGCTTCTCTTCTAATAAAATGGTATATACTAATCCAGCAGGAGACTTTTTTTTGTACTGAACTCTCAGAAGAAATTTGTGACACGGAATCTTCTATAAGGAATGTTTAATAACCTGGTGGGCAGAGATAGTTTAATAGAAAAGTAAAGATATCATGCATTTGACCCATTCTCAGAGCAACCATTGATGAAACTGATAGCACATTTAATTGTATTCCAAAAAGGGCATTTCTGTAAGTTATTCAAGTAATATATACCTCTCTAATGATCTAACTTGATATGGAATCGACACTAGTCGTAGCCAACACAAATCACTTGAATGTGTGCGTATGCATGATCTCATTTAATCTTTACAAAAACTCTATGAGGTCAGTACAATTATTGCCACTCCATTTTACAGATAGGAAAACTGAGGCAAAGAAGCGAATGGCTTATGGAGTTCACACAGCTACATTAGTAATAGTGCCCTTTTCTCGCTCAAATATTAATGATCTAATTTGAGAGTTCAAAGGAAGTTGAATAGGACAAATTTTGAGTTTGAGCTTTCCGTTGACCTTAAAATGGGTTGGTTTACTCTTTCCAATGTTCTCCTACTCTGTTTTCCTCCATGCTCACTGGATTTCTTTGGTCTGACCAACCAAATCTGTTCCCCACACTAGGGTTTTACACTTGAAAAAAACCTTTCGACCAAGAAAATATTTTTTCTCTTAACTCTACCTTGAACAAGTTTCCAAAAATCTTTATGTAACTAATGGTTTAATATAAATCAGGTCCCAGCTCAAAAGTCACGTGAGTCCCTCCTTGAGCACCCAATCTAGAGAAGCCTACTAGTATATTCTCTATCACTAGATTTTATTTTTAAACGTTATTAATACTTCATTTATTCTATTTTCCCAACTTCTAGAACTGTGTTGTCTAATAGAAATATGATGTAAATCAAGCCACATATGTAATTTTAAACTTTCCAGTTGCCTCATTAAAAAATGTGAAAAGAGGGGTGCCTAGGTGGCTCAGTCAGTTAAGTGTCCGACTTCAGCTCAGGTCATGATCTAACAGTTCGTGGGTTCAAGCCCCACATCGGGCTCTGTGCTGATAGCTTGGAGCCTGGAGCCTCTTTCAGATTCTGTGTCTCCCTCTCTCTCTCTCTCTCTCTCTGGCCCTCCCCTGCTCATGCTCTCTCTCTGTCTCAAAACTAAATAAACATGAAAAAAAAGTTTTTTTAATGTGAAAAGAAACCCAGCTAACTTTATAAATTGTATTTAACTTGATTGATAGATCTAAAATACCACCATATCAATATGAAAACAATATAAAAACTGAGATATTTTATATTCCTTTTATCCTGTTGAGTATTCAAAATCTTGTGTATATTTATTTTTTATTTGTTTAAGTTTATTTATTCATTTTGAGAGAGAGAGGCAGAGAGAGAAGGAGAGAGAGAATCCCAAGTAGGCTCCACACTGTCAGCGTGGAACCTGATGTGGGGCTCAGTCTCACAAACTGAACCGTGAGATCATGACCTGAGCTGAAATTAAGAGTCAGATGTTTAAGCAACTGAGCCACCCAGGCTCCCCTATCTTGCATATATTTTACACTGGCAACATATTGCATATCAAATGAACACATTTCAGGTGTTCAGTAGCTTCATGTGGCTAGTGGCTACCATATTGGACAAGGCAATTTAAAATGTAAACTCTTGTTCACCGGTAGATTTCCAGAACCTAGCATAACAGTGTCTGGCTCTTCATGTATTCCATAAAGTTGGAGAATAGAGGAATATGGAATGTGTGGACTATAAGTATTCTCTGCCTTAGATTGAAAGAAGATCCATATCCTATTGGTGCCTCATTTGCAGTGACAAAGATAATGTTTTCTTGTATAATTTTAGGTGAATCAGGTCAGATTTACTTGCCACTTGGGTTTATTTTTGACCAAGGAAAAAAATATGTGATACTAGATAACTGGACACTATTTCACAGGTGCATCCCTTACTGTGGTTCTCCAAAAGATATCCACATCCTGAGCTGTGAAATTTATAAATGTTACCTTATATGGTAGGGGGAAAAAGGACTTTGCAGATGTAATTGTCTTAAGACTTAAATGAAGTCTTATCTTGAGATGGAGAAATTATCCTGAATTACCCAGATGAACTAAACATAATCACATGTATCCTTAAAAGAGGGAGGCAAAGGGAGATCTAACCATAAAAAAAGGAGAAGGTAATGTAACCATGGAAGCAGAGATTGGAGCCACAAACCAAGGAACACCAGTAGCCACCACAAAATGAAAGAGGCAAAAGACTGACTCCCCTGGAGCCTCTAGAAAGAATACAGCTCTGCTGACATGTTGATTCAAACAGGGAAACCGACTTCAAATACCTGACATTCAGAACTGTAAAAAAGTGAGTGTGTGTTGTATTTAAGTTTGTGTAATTTGTTACAGCAGTCATAGGAAACAAATATACTTACTGATTTTCAAGCTGCCTCCATATTAGATGTAATTCTCTGATAGCTTGCAAACTAGCCCCAGTCTCCACTCCTCTCTGTATACCTGTCTTTTTGCAACGGGAATTAGCCGCTGCTCTCATTAAGAGGTTATGGTTAGGGGCGCCTGGGTGGGCAGTCGGTTAAGCGTCCGACTTCAGCCAGGTCACGATCTCGCGGTCCGTGAGTTCGAGCCCCGCGTCAGGCTCTGGGCTGATGGCTCAGAGCCTGGAGCCTGTTTCCGATTCTGTGTCTCCCTCTCTCTCTGCCCCTCCCCCGTTCATGCTCTGTCTCTCTCTGTCCCAAAAATAAATAAACGTTGGGAAAAAAAAAAAAAAAAGGTTATGGTTAGTTTCTCCACCCTATCTGTTGCTTTGACCAAAACAAGATGCCACAGAAGCAACATTCTGCCAGCTCCTAGTCCAGGCCTCAGGAGGTCTTGATGCTTTCTCCTCCTTACCTGGAACTCTTTGCCCTTCCATGTGAAGAAGCCTGTTCTAGCCTGCTGGATGCACCCAGGTGCCTCCCATTGCCCAACCTTACAGTGAACCATCTGTTGGACATGTGAATGAGTCATTTCAGGCCAGCCAACTCCCAGGTGACCTGACTGCAGACAAATGAACGATCTTTCTATAAACCAAAGGAACTGCCTAACTGAGCCTAGCCCAAATTGCCAACCTGTGGAATTGTGAGCTTGTTAAATCCTTGTTGTTTAAAGCTACTAACTGTTGAGGTAGCTTGTTATGTGGCAATAATTAACAAATATATTCCCATAAAGCATATTCCTTCTACACGTGTTCAAGTCTGCCATACAAGTTCAGAGGAGTTTGTCAAAAAGAGAACTGTTCGTAGTCTCACTGGGGGACAGCAGACTGGGGGACTGTTCGTAGTCTGGGGGGCAGCACTGACTACTCCATTTCCTACTGGAACTCTACAGAGCTAAAATTTTCTTACAGAAGTAACATTTCATCATACTGAATATCTCAGTGAATACTTGTCTAAAGTCAACTGCTCATCATGTATCACAGTAGAAGTAATACAGGCCTAGAATTTCAAGTTAGGTAGAAGCTGATAGCTGACCTAAACATTTATTAAATAACTTGTCTCCTGCCAAATACAATTTTGAATGATACTAAACCCTTTTTGCCCAGGAAAAGTGAATTCGTTGTAAAATATACCTCTGATAACTTTAAGAACTGACCTGTTGAATAGGTGATTAGTCTTGTCGACCTGAATCCTGGAGAATAGCTATCAAAATCATGATTCTAATTTTGGCAGAGTTGATATGAAATTGCATTTTCTGACGATAGTTAACATCATTTCAGTTAGTTCTTATTCTTATTGCTGAATAAGAATAAAACTATGTCACCAGAATAGAGGAGGATGCTAGTATCCCTGTTTGCTAAGGGGGGAAGATATATCCTCAGTTTATCAGGATGATATTCAAATTGGAAATTAAGGGATACCAAGACACAACTTGTCTACCAATGTTTAAAATCGAAATCCAGTGAAAACCTGACACTTGACTAGCAGTCCAGGCTGCAGACTGTCCCAATGGCTTGCTAAAATACCTGTGAAGGCAAAAGAAAGACAAAAATTGATGACAACAAAAACTATAACTGACAGTCATCCTACCGCAAGAAACAGAAAATTCCATTAACTGAAGGAACTAGGGAGATGAATTGTAAATCATAATCAGCAACCACTTTAAATAGAGAAAGTTGACAACATAAAGAATACAGGATGAGCTTTCTTTCACTGTGTATCATGCAGATCAAAGACTGAGGATCAGTACTTGCCAGAATGCCAGGCAATAGATGCTATTCAGGACTCAGATAACCTTTGAAAGGAGTGAGTGTGCTATACCCCAACCCGGCCCTCATCGTTACCTGCCTCTCTTTGCCGAATGAGACACGTGTGTGTGTGTGTGTGTGTGTGTGTGTGTGTGTAGCAGGAGGAGCTCGTGGTGACAATAGATATACTGCATGCTTGGAAACAGCTTCAACAAGTAATGTACTATGGACGGAAGTGAAAATAAGAACAATCTTGTTAGTCAAATATGGGGTTTCTAGTTTTGCTTTTACTCCCTGGATCCAAATAACACGTATCAAACAATAGATACTTTGAGTGGCATAGAATCCATCTCAATCCAGTCAACCTGCAGCACTTAAATCGTCTAGGACTTGTGAACATTAATTTCCCCCCAAATGGAAATCTAAAAAGTCAGCTATACTGACAACCAATAAGCCATAATCAGATAAGAAGCCACCCAAAGGCCCTATCTATTGGCAAACACCTTGTAACAGGATGAGTAAGCAGGAAACAAACAAACATGAGGGCGTATGACATTCTTTAGCACAAGGGAAATTCTCGTCACAATGAAAGAAAAAAAAACTTCTGGGTGTTTTGGATAGGATAACAGAAGATTAAAAAACTTTGAATTAGGATTAAAATTCAAAAGGGGTGATAAAAACAGAATTGGAATAAGGTAATATTTAAATAATACTAGAAATGAAAAGACTGAACTAAAATAGAAGGCTGTAATAAAACTTAATCATTAGCAAAACTGAGACAAAAAAGATACTGAATTAATGACTTGAAAGTCAAAATTTAGAAGGCTTTTTGGAAAATGAAAAGAAAAAAATTTAAAGGTGATAGGAATAAAGTCCAGAGAATAGAAATTCAATAAATGACTACATCAGTATTATTTTTTTTTTTTTAATTTTTTTTTTTTTTTTTTCAACGTTTATTTACTTTGGGACAGAGAGAGACAGAGCATGAACGGGGGAGGGGCAGAGAGAGAGGGAGGCACAGAATCGGAAACAGGCTCCAGGCTCCGAGCCATCAGCCCAGAGCCCGACGCGGGGCTCGAACTCACGGACCGCGAGATCGTGACCTGGCTGAAGTCGGACGCTTAACCGACTGCGCCACCCAGGCGCCCCTACATCAGTATTATTGAAGAACCCTGAATCAAAAGAGCAAAATCAAAGTTAAATATATAACAGAAAAAATTTTTACTGACTGAAATGAAGAACTGAGTCTTCAAATTTAAAAGATTTGTATTATAAAAATAATGAAAAGGGAGCCATAACAAGATACATTGTAACCCATTTGTATTACAAAGATGAATAAATCCCTATCATTGTTCACATTGTTGAGTTGCTGAGTTGTGTACATTCTTTATATATTAAATATATATATATATATATACTTATATATATATCTTTATATATAAATTTTATATATTTTATATAAATTCTTTATATATTTTGGATATTAACCCTTTATTAGATATGTCATTTGCAAATATCTTCTTCCATTCTTTAGGTTACCTTTTAGTTTTGTTGATTGTTTCCTTCACTGTGCAGAAGCTTTTTATTTCGATGTAGTCCTAATAGTTTATTTTTGCTTTGGTTTCCCTGGCCTCAAGAGACAATTTTTTTTTTCAATACAAATTTTCAAGTTTCTGAGCATGTTAGTCGATTCAGGCTACCATAACAAAATACACAGATGGTGGTTTACACATCAGAAATGTATTTTCTCCCAGTTCTGCAGGCTAGAGATCTAACATCAAGGTGTGACAGGGCTCATTTCTGGTGAGACCACCTTTCCCAGTTTGCCAATGGCCACCCATTCCCTGGCTGTGTCCCCACATGTCCCTTCCTTTGTGTAGGCATGAAGAGAGAGGGACTAGCTGGCGGCTCTTCCTCCTCTTACACGACCACCAATCCTATCAGAGTAGGCCCCACCCTTATGACCTCATATAACCTTAAATATCCCAGCTCCAAATCTAGTCAAAGTCAGTGTCAGGGTTTTAACATGTGAATTTGGCAGCGAGGAGAGACACAATTCAGTCCAAAACACTGGGTTTTACTCAAAGTGTGATTTTACATAATACTCTTTTCTGCCTTTTCAGTGTGCTTTACCAAACTAAGAGACCGTTTCGGTAAACCCTGAGCCGCTAGGAATCCTGGCTATGACTTCACAGTACTTACTTAGCAGAGAGTAGTCTACCCAGAATTACTGAGTAACATATTACTCCTTTTTGCAGAGAGTGACTCCTTACGAGCTCCTCCTGCCATCTCAGCTTTCTCAGTCCCAAGATCTCACAATGCCAGTTATGGGTATATTCACATTCAGCAATAGTTCTGTTAAGGAAAGAAAAGTAAACAGAAATGGGACTAATTTTGGAAAAGTTTTCTATACCCCCCAAATGAAGATAATTATAAAGTTCTTTATTAAATAATAATATTGAGCCTGTCAATATGTACCACGGGCCTTAAAATTCATTGATTTTATAATTCTCCTTTTCAGAATTTGTCCTAAGGACGTCATCAGAAATTTGGCCATAGATGTATGTAAAGCTGTCCATTGGCATTATGTGTTAACAAAAATATCAGCAGCTTGCATAAGGGAATGGTTAAGTAAATTGTGATATAGTCTGACCCTTAAGTACTATATATACATTAAATGTAACGATTGCGTGAAAATGTGACATGAGACAAGAATATATTCATGAAACAGGATAAACTAATGTAACATTGTTTGTCAACTACACGTCAATTTTTATTTTTTTAAAAAAAATTTTTTTTTAACGTTTTATTTATTTTTGAGACAGAGAGAGACAGAGCATGAACGGGGGAGGGGCAGAGAGAGGGGAAGACACAGAATGGAAGCAGGCTCCAGGCTCTGAGCCATCAGCCCAGAGCCCGACGCGGGGCTCGAACTCACGGACCGCGAGATCGCGACCTGAGCTGAAGTCGGACGCTCAACCGACTGAGCCACCCAGGCGCCCCTACACGTCAATTTTTAAAAAAATAATTATTACCTTAGAGGAAAAACATTTTTAAATGTGCTAGAAAGGAAATGTGAGCCTTATTTGGTACCTGGTTCGGTTGTAAATAATGTTGACATAGTCATAACAATGTAAACAGAAAAGATTTTTCCTACTAAAAAAAAATGATATCTGTAAAATCAAAGGAGAAAGGAAATGTGTGAAGGTGTTCATTGGTAAGGGACAAATGGAGAAGAGGTAAGCTTTCATCTTTCATAGAAGGAAGTCAGAAGATAATAAATAAAATGGAAAAACTCAAGAAATAACAACATAGAGATGCTATTTAAAGATGAAAAGTAGACACCAGAAGACATTGCTAAAACATCTGTGAGAAGGGAATATGGGGCTCAAAGAAGTAGACACAGGTAACTGCTGTTTGTGTTATAAGTCTGGTAAAAACAAAAATTTTGACTTTTAAAATTATATTTATGTATGTAACATTGGTAAAAATAAACAACTAACATTAAAATTTTAAAATAACGTAAACCAAACCCATGAGCAAATTTAGCAGGCCAGAATCTTTCAATCTACATGACTCTTCTTAGGATAGAATTTTTTGTAAGTGTGAAGTCTGTTTCTGAACTCAGGGTCAATACTGCCATTTGTACTACTTAGTGTTTTGTAGCATTTTAAGGTCTAGTGAAGATACAGAACCACGTCAGCTCATCTGTCAGAAAAGTGGCGGATACAGAGGAACAGGTACACACAGAGCTGGAAGAGCAAGATCTAGTCTTCGAGTCCACAGTGATTCCCAGATGTAACGATGAGCTGATATGGGAGCTGCTGTTTTCTGCCATCAGAAGATCAGAAAATAGGGGAAATGCGATCGTTCGTTCCGGAGCACACCCCCCTAGCTGCAATCCACATCAGCAAAAGGGATGCTCTGTGTCCCGCCTCTCAACACCCAAGAAGTTAGAAACAGCCTTGCTGCAAAGAACTGAATTCTCTGTGTCGAAGTCTGCCCAAAGCAACAAGAGAAGCACAGCCACCTGACTTCTGACTTCCAAATTTCAAGCGGAGATCTGGGAAAATCTCAGCTGTGAGGGAAGCTGAGAAATGCAGGCTTTGACTTTCCAGCCCCTTTTCTTCAATAAGGCATGACCCAAAGGTCAGAATGGAGTTGAGTGAGCCAAAGAACAGTATTTTTACAAGGCATATATAATCTATACCTGCTAATTAACTAACAGGCCCCAGATGAGATGGGTCACCTGCTCTTGGTCTGGACTAAAGCTAATAAAGTTATTAATTCCTTAATGTGGAACAGTTAGGAGAGGTCCTAAAACTGATCCTCTCAGAAGGGCTAGAATTTGATGAAGAGTCAATGATTAATGATAGTTAATAACATTATATATTTATATATATTGTCTATCATATTATAACATTATGGCTGATATTCTGGACACTGAAAAACATGATAGGCATTCATGGAGAAAACAGTTTCAGACAAATAACCAATCTGGACAGAAAGATCTGCTGATGAGTTTATGGAGAGAGTGCAGAAAGGCAGATTAACTGGAAAATTTAACCCTGTATACCATTCAGATGATAGATTCGAGCCAACTCAGAATGGCTTTTTGTTTGCGGTAGAATTCAAGAAATCTTCTTTAACTGGATTTTAGTATACTCAACACTCTTTCTTATGTAAAGCGGGGGTTTAGTGCATCAAAAACTGAAGTAAGGGTCCTGTTCATGGGAAGTTTGAGAGTTTAACCCTAATAGTCAAGGAAGCATATGGGGTCATTCTGTGGTTTAGAAAACAAAAAAAGTCAAAGGGAATACCAATATTTTAGAGCCCGTGGTAGGGATCATCCCAGTCCTAGTCAACTCCTTACTTTCTATGAAAAAGGGAGAGTTTAGAAAAGCCACCATTCCAGACACTAGGAGAATCTTTTTGTGTTTACTTTAATTTTTTTTTTAATTTTTTTTTTTTTTTTTTTTTTTTTTTTTGGGACAGAGAGAGACAGAGCACGAACGGGGTGGGTCAGAGAGAGAGGGAGACACAGAATCGGAAACAGGCTCCAGGCTCTGAGCCATCAGCCCAGAGCCCGACGCGGGGCTCGAACTCACGGACCGCGAGATCGTGACCTGGCTGAAGTCGGACGCCTAACCGACTGCGCCACCCAGGCGCCCCTTTTTGTGTTTACTTTAAAAGGCGGCTATAGTGTTTAGAATAGTTTGCCCTTTGGCTAAAGGAGACCGTACACGCATACAACAAATACGCATATCACATACATAAACACACATTTTTAAGGCTGGATTAAAATTCCAATATAAGTAGCGAAAGATTCCAAATGTTATTAGAAATAAAGTGACATGTATGGATGTTCCTTCAACGAATTTTATCAATAAGAGACTGAATTGTCCCAGAAATAAGAGAGTGTTGGTCCTGGGCACGTTTGCCCTCACGTTCATTCCTAAGCTTCCCCCTCTTCTGCTCTGCTCTGTATGCAGAAGGTCTGACCAACAGGCTGTTTTTTCCCAGACCCCTTTGTCAACTGCCATCCTATTATATGTAAGCAATGAGAAAGGCTGATCAGAGATGCAGAAAGAAGAGAGAAGGGGTGGTATTTCCCCTTCTCTGCCTTGGGGATCATTTCTAGCGGGAATTCTGTCTCCTCCTTAACTGCAGCAAGTGAAAGAGGCCACCCTGGTTCCAGCTTCCCTCTGGGATCCCAGGCCACCGAGCTCTGATAAATACCACCTCCTCCTTCTGTGCCTCCAGCAGTTACTAATCTCATACATGACAACTTTTGTTTTCTCGGTTGGACTCTGCTAAAATCATTGCAGAAATTCTTTTGTGTTGATCTATAGTTCTCCTTGGAGCAAGATGGTTGATACGTGGCCTGTGAGTCTTCTGAGTAGTTAACTTCAGTAATTTTTTTTTAATTTAAGTTTATTAATTTTTCCGAGGGAGATGGGGGGCAAAGAGTTCATTTGAGGTATTTCAAAGAATTTTTTATTGGGATAGTAAAAGGGCCTCTGTAAGTACCTAATCGGGAGATAAAAGCCAGCCACCTTCCTCTGTTGAGAACACTGGTCCTCAACCTGGTTCTCAATCAGCATCATCTGGCGAGTGTCAGAAATCACCCCACCATGGAGATTCTGACGTAAATAGTATAGGATGAACGTGTTTTAGAGCAGTGGTTCCCAGACGAGCAGCCTCGTTATTACCTGGGAACTAGTTAGAAATGCAAACTTTGTGGCCTCACCCTAGAACTACTGAATCAGAAACTTGAGATGGGCCCACGACATCTGTGTTTTTAACAAGCCTACTAGATAATCTGGTGTATGCTGAACTTTTAAGAACCACTATTTCAAAACTACCCAGGTGATTCTAATGTGTGGCCAAGTTTGAGAACCACTAGTTTTGGCACAGGCCATTGATAAAATCATAACTTTAACTAAACATGTATTTATCAAATACCTAATATGTCTTCAAATTTCCTGTTTCTCAACAAAAGACAAAAGTTGAGATTATTAATAAAATTTGAAACTGTGCAGAAGATGATATATAAAAAGAGAACTACAGTTTAAGAGCCACAAATATTCAACCACACAGAACACAAAAAGAAAAATAAATCAAGAAAGTTCCTCTTTCTGAATTAAAAATAGCTAATTAAATAGTAAATGTACTTCAGCAACAAGGCTGAGATCCACTGCCGAATGCCTAGGTCATTTCACACTTCTACAGCTTGCCTTCAGTAACACTACCTATTACCAGTAATAGGACAAAATTTTTATTATTGGAGATGACCTTAGATATCATGTAATCCAGCATTTTGCAATCAACAGTTCATAGACTCTGGGGCTCTCAGAGGTTTTCTGGCAATGTAGCAATTAAGATTATTTCGTATGTAGCACCAGTAACTCCAATTCAAACTAGCATAAATAATCAAATAGATTTTGTGTTCATGTAAGCCCACAGGTAGTGACAGCTTCAGGTGCAGCTTGAACCTGTGGGCTCCAAATCTGTTTCTCTGTGATTTTTTTTTTTTTTATTTACTCTCCTGCTTGTATCAACCTTGACTTCAGACTTAATATCTCTCATTAAGAGATGTAGCCAAATGGCTACAGCAATATCAAGCCTCGCATCAGCATTGTGTGCCATTCAGAGAAAATGTCTCTCCAGGTAAATTCTGAGGAAAAAGAGAAAACAAAACACAACAATCTTTTCTTTTTAGAAATCTCAAAAAAGTGTGTCCTCATTTGTGTTTAGGCCAGGCTGGTTTGTGGAACCTGATCCTGGAAGTCAGGAGAATTCACTGGGTTTCAGTCAATCAGGGCCCATCCCTAGAGCTAGGGATAAAGTTGTTTTTTCTTGAATCAAATGAAAAGCTGGGATGCTGTTGCCATGGAGGAGCTCATTGGATGCCAAGAAGCCTAAAATGGCAAATGTCTGCTATGTGTGGGAGAAGAGGAGTGTTTTTAAATTGATAAGTAAAATAATTGTCCAGATGTTTTGCTTTAATTGGAAGCATCTTAGAGCCTCCAAGAGTTTCCTAAATGAACATTCATGGCAGCCAGTGGAGATCAGATGGATATTCTCATGACTCATTCTGTCGGTTTACTATCCAGATCAATACTACTAGTTGAATGTCTTACTTGTTCTTCAACTTCAAATAATTTGTATTCTTAATCATTTGTTATATAACTTAATACCTGTAGAGGACCACTGATTAGAGACAGAAAGACATACATGTTAACATATGTGGTTCATGTTCACACAGCACCTTCTGAGGATAGCACCATAAGTTATCATGGGAGAGCATCAGTACCTTTACCCTAGTGGGTACAATTTAACTGGGACTGTCAATCAAGGTGCCTCACTCTCCTAGAGCCAAGCAGTGAGCATGTGATCCAGAACAGGCCAATCCAATTCCCTTTTCCTTGGACTTTGAATCTTACCTGAGTGACCAAGGACAGGAGAGAATGGCAGAAGGTAATTCATCTCTGTCATGACACTTTGATAGGACTATTAAGTAGCTACAGCTCACAAAATTGAAGAGATTTACACATTTTTGCTCTTTCTCAGACCTGCACCCTGAGCCTTCTTTGATGTTTGAGTCACCCCAGAACACTCCAGTCAATTCTCTTTCTGCTTGAGTTTTTGTGAACAGGTTTCTACTATTTGCAAGGTATAATTGATACTGATACATACTAATAAGAAGTATTAAAATGATAATTCTGAAATTTTTCTTCAAGACGGCCAACAATGAATAAATCGCTAGTCTGATCGAACTTTTTAGATGCACATCAATATACCTCTAGTACTTTAAAAACCATTGTTGAAAGGGAAAATATAATACCATCTTATCCAATCTGAGTTATAATTTGTTAGTTAGTATAAAGACCTTCTAAACTCTCAGCGTGTTATTTGTGGGTAAGTGTTTGTAAATAGCAGCCTGAAGTATTTTCTTTTATCCCATCTTTTAGAAACAAAGAAAAAAATCACAAAAATAAACGCTCTTTTTTAAAGCAAAATGTAAGAATTCTCAGCATAGATACAAAAGCAATTTTTGGTTAAGATGTGATGCATAATGAGTAGTTGATTTTTACTATATGTTTCAGTGTCTACTCACTCCCAAATAAAACACAATATAACATTATTTTTAGTTGGTTCATCAATAAACTATGCTTTTCCTCGTACAATAGAATTCAGGAAGTTAAAAACTAAGCATTTTCTAAAGTCAAAACATATACTTAAATATATAGTGACTAATCCACAATGTTTATAAAAGCAATATTAAAAGAAAAGGAATAGGAATTTATACAGTAATCTTTCAAGACAAATCGATCTGAAATTTTTACATGCTTTTAAAATCATTTATCATATATGACACAAATAATATATATTTTTTAATTCCTAAGGAATTTCTATAGATTATATATTTAACTGAAGGGTGCTTGAGTTAAAAAAAAAAAAATGGCTGAGGAACACTGATACACCTCCTTACTTGGTAGAAACCAGAGAGGTCACACAGATAACCGTGACCGACGAGACACAAGCACAGTTCCTTAGACTCTCAATGCCCATCAGACGTACTTGCTTCCTGCTGCCACAAACGCACTTAGGTATTGCATACAAGTGAATTCTCATCAGCTTCTACCCCATCAGATCCCCAAACCATACATTTCTTGTAATTATTTATATGTACTATTGCTTATGTGCCTCCAGATGAATCTTGGGCACATTTTGTGGCTAAAATTTAGAGCAGTAAACCAGGACCTCCTGCCCTTTGGACATTCTCAATGTTAAATGCTGTTGCTAAATTAGGGTTTCATAGGGCTGAGTTTACAGAGATTGAATTTCTAATATTCAAAAGAGGTGGAGTACTGACTCCCCTCCTCCAACTCTCTGTGAGGAGTTTGCCGTCGCACCAAGGTAGAGAGAATGGCCAGATATGAACTCTCATTGTGCTCCTTTGGTTGTTTTTGTTGCCCCGACTAAAGGCTTTGTAACAAATAATTCTGCTATCTCCAGCTGTCTCTGATGCAACTGATGTGTAAACTTCCAAGAGCTCAGGATCCTATGACATCGAAAGTCTGTAACTAACAAAGAATAATTCAGAGTCCCTGAACAAAATTATTCCCTTTGTTAAATCGACTGCCCGGATACCCAGGGGAGGCATAGCATTAGAAGATTGGAGAAACTATGCTATCATACCTTTAAAATACTTTGTAAAAGTGTTATGTTAGTTTGAACTGGGGCCTTATCTGACTCCCATAATATGATAAATGTCATGTGATTAAGAAAATCTCATTCTAGACAAAGAGTTTCCACGTTCCTTTAACCCAAGAAACCTAAGATCTATTCGGCTACAAAAATTAATTAAACAAGCAAGCAAATAAATGGGAAAGAGTTTTAATCACTGTAATACCTGCCGATGTGCTCCACCCAGTTGGTTGGAATACCTGATGTGTGTTATTTCTGAAATTACAGCCAAAGACTCACTTCTCTTGAACAGTCTGAAGCTGGGCCTAGCATTCAAGTGAGCTCCTCCACGCCTGTGTCCTGTCCTGCAATTCAGGATTCAGGCCTGGTGTTCCTCTCTATCGCCTCCTGTTCTGATCAATATTGACTTTCATTTAAATCCCAGAGCCCTGCAGCAGACGGTTTTTCACCCCTTCAACAATTCTGTCTTTGTTCTTCTGTCAGCACGCAGTTCACAAGAAGCTGCCAACACCCCCCTTTTGTGATATATCAGTGTCTTACCTGACAGTTCGGTCCTTATGGCATCTCACAAAAATCTGCTTACTGCATAATATCCCTGATCTGCGGTATTAATACCAGCCTACCTCTACCTGGAAACCTCCAGGTAGAAGTGCCAGTCTTATATCTTCTTTGACTACCGTGGAAGCATAAAATTCAAGATCTTTATGAAAGTATGCCTTAGAATCAGGCGTACTCTTGGTTAGTGTCTCACCATTGTGTAAATAAGCAAATCTCCTCTCCTGCTCAATGGTCTGTTTCTTTAAATTCCCTAAGACCACCAAAGAGCCATGACCACGAAAAAGAAGTAGGGAAGGGTATGGTCACCATGATATTTGCCATGATATTTGTTCATTCTTCGGTATTCCCATCTTGGTGACATAGGCATAAAAGTTGTATATTAATTGAATCCACCTTAATCCGGGGATGCCTCTGCTTACTTTTTCAACTCTAAAGCTCAGCTCTCTGATCTTTGAAATTGCAGTTTTTGTCAGAGAAAGCAACGGGACAGGCTAAGATTACTCATAAATATCGTGGAATGTCTGGAAGGCTGAGTGGAGCATAGGTAATGCAAACGCCATTCTAGAAGTGAAACCACATTTGTGGAAACGGGAAGCCTTCAGGGAGCAAAATATCACCAGAATCAGACTACAGAAGCTACAGAAAACAGAACTAGAATGTGCTTCAGATGTCTGTGAACAGCAAAGTTGATGTCTGTGTATTGGCAGACATTTACAATTACAGAATAAATACTTGATTTCAGGCTTCTCCTATGTGTCTAGTTTTTCTTTCTTCCTTTCTTTTTCTTCCTTTTTTATAGTGCAGGATGAGATCATATTTTTTTGACTTTCATCTTTTTAGGGCTGTTTATGTTTCCCTTTCCTTGACTGTATGGGTATCAAATATGGATTGCCTTTCTGATCTCTAAATGGAAACTGCTTTTTACAAATGCAGAAACCTGAACCATATGATTTTGAATACATATATATATATATATTTTCATAGTCACTCATGAAGTCCAAAGTAAATGAGTTGTTTTATTCACCTAAAAGCAATTAAAATAATAATCCCATTGAAAAATCTTAACAGATATTTAAAAATTATAATATACCTCTGTACAATGGAATGTAATTTTTTTTAAATGTTTTATTTATTTTTGAGAGAGAGAGAGAGAGAAAGCTAGGGAGGGGCACAGAGAGAGGGAGACACAGAATCTGAAACAGGCTCCAGGATCTGAGCTGTCGGCACAGAGCCCGACGCGGGTCTCAAACTCACGAACCGTGAGATCATGACCTGAGCCAAAGTCAGAGGCTGAACTGACTGAGCCACCCAGGCGCCCCTAGATTTACAAAGAGAAAAACAAGATATACCTTGGATACAATTGCTAGCACATTGTTCTGGATACCGTATGTACTCAATCCATTTAGCTGATCGGCAGGCTGGCTGATAGAAGGTCTATCTCTCTCAGGCAGCCTGAGAGGCACAATGGAAAGGCACCGGACTAGGAGCCAGAAGATCAAATATCAGCTCTGCTGTGTCCCTGGGAAAATCTCTCAGCCTTTATAACTCTCAGTGTTTTCATCTGTAAAATAGGATAAAAATATCTTCTGGCCTGCCCTGCTGGATTATTAGGAGAGTCAGAGAAGACAATGCATGTGCAAGCATTTTATGAATGTAAGGCATTAGTGATATAATTTTACTTAACTAGTAATTGATATTCTCCTGCGTTAAACCCACTTTTTCAGAAACTAAGGCAATTAGTTATGGCAGTTCACATATATCCCAAAGCTAAATTTGACATAAAAGCCTCAAGTTCAAAGGCCTGAACCATGTGTCCTGTCCTTAGGCCTGAAAATTATTCAATGTTTCCTAATGCTGTGGTCAGTCAGTTGGTGCCTCAGGATGGCATCAGCAGCATGCCAGTGATACTCAGCTCTATCTGGGGACAAGTTTTCCCCTGACCTCAGTATAATGGTGTTTCAACTGTCATGTGTTAAAAGCTGGTTGATAAGAAAAATGAGGCAGGGTACAAAGACCCGGGACTCGATTACTCTAGTCAGGTTAAGTCACTGTTGGGAGCTGGAGAACATTTTCAGCTATGGTTCTCATGTTTATTTAAATGGATTTTTGCGGGGCGCCTGGGTGGCGCAGTCGGTTAAGCGTCCGACTTCAGCCAGGTCACGATCTCGCGGTCCGTGAGTTTGAGCCCCGCGTCGGGCTCTGGGCTGATGGCTCAGAGCCTGGAGCCTGTTTCCCATTCTGTGTCTCCCTCTCTCTCTGCCCCTCCCCCGTTCATGCTCTGTCTCTAAATAAATAAACATTGAAAAAAAATTAAAAAAAAAAAAAAAATTTTAAATGGATTTTTGCCTTAAGGTGAACCATTAACCTACTTTAGGAGCAACCAAGTTAGAGTAGCAATGTAGTTTCTCAATTCAGTTATCAACTTAGCCCACTGTGTACCTAGTGCGTGAGTGAATATGTTGTCACTTTGTCCACTAGGTATTCAATCTGAGCAGAAGTTATTTTGCAGAAGGTCATAGCATCATCTTATGTTTGTCTCATCTTTGATGGATGAAGGGGCACAGCTCTATGAGAACCTGACTGATAGAATGGAACCTGCTTGAACATTAGCATGGTTAAAATTTCAGCTTTCGGTTTTCAGATAGCAAAACATCAAGAGAGTGTTCTATAAATGAACTGATACTTTTCCCTCCCCTGCCACTTCACAGCCACATTATATCTAGAAGTGAAGATATGGGCACAGGACTTTCAGTGTTTCCATTAGCAGGTTGGTTTGCACCTCTAGATAAAGATGTCTGGGGGAGTCCAAATCTCATTTACCATGAGGCTCCTTTTTATTTTTCCACTTGCCTTCCATATTGTATAACACAACAAAGTTAAATAGCGTAGATTCCCAGGCCGAGGGCTAGCAATAAACTAGACCAAGTCTAAAAGAAGTCAAGCAGTGGAGAAGCAGAAATTTTAATAAGACTTAAGAGCAGGGATATGTTTAATTAGTTCTACCTCTTTCAGCCTCCTAATATTTGGACAGTTATCCTCTACTTTATTACCAAGAGCTTGTTCAAGTAAAACAATAAAATATTAGACTGCACACCCAACAATTTAAAAAATATATCTGCAAGCAGAATTATTACATCTATTTGTTCATCCATTTTTTTTTAAATAGGATAATATTATCAGCAAATTCAGGCCTAGTGAAGCTGTGACTTGTCCAAGCACTTTCCTAGTTTATAAATCAGAGTTTCATCACTTCTAGGGTCTCTTGAAGCACTAATATTCTATGCTTCTACTTCAAATGGCACATGGAGGCATGCAGCTCTCGAATTAACTGGGGCAAAATTAGTATACCTATTATAACATAACTGATAATACTAAAACCTAATTTTAGCAGTTTATTTCAGGCTCTTCTCCTAAATGTTTTCTCTTGTCCCTACTTAATCTTTGTAACTGGCCACATAGAGAAAAACCCAATAGATGGAATCGACAAAAAGAGATGTAGGTCAAAGGGGACAAACTTTCAGTTACAAGAAGAATAAGGTCCGAGGATCTATTGTACAACATGGTGATTATAATTAACAATGCAGTATTATGTACTTGAAAGTTGCTGAGAGTTGATCTTAACCATTCTCATCATCTATAAAAAAAAAAAAAAAAAGAGAGTTAACTGTGTGAGGTGAGGGATGTATAAATTATCTTGATGTTGATAACCATTCCACAATATATATGTACATCAAATCATCACATTATACACTTTAAATATATACATTTATATTTGTTCATTATTCATCAGTAAAATGGCGAGGGCAGAGGAACAGGCAATACAGCTAACCTCTCAATATTAGAGCAATGGTCATAATCACAACTCCACACAACTGCTTATGAAATCTACTGAAAATTCAACCTATATTATCTTGACCTTAAGCACATTGGGCCTTAAACCATTCTAAGTGAGATCCTACATGTTGCTTGCCTTCGAACTAATGAACTTATTTATCTTTTATGAGTGTTGATGGTTTTTTCAATTCACAAAATAGGGGAAACACATCAGACACCGTTTTGGTCCAGTACAATGCGCTGCTGGTTGGCCTCAATCCTGACCTAGACAGAACATCTTCAAAGCAGAAAATTAATTTAGAGTCTATTCCAGGTCAGTCCTTCGCATCTTTGCTGAGAAGACCTATTAATGCCAACCTCAACAGAAATAAACACAAGCCCATTAAGAATTGGACTAAGACCATCAGTCATTTAACATAAGACAAATAGCAAAGCCTATCAAATCATGAACCTACCAAACCAAAACTGAGTACAAATAGCAAATCCAAAATGTCATGGTGGGTCATAATCCATTAAAAGGTATACAGTTTACACATTGCCAACAAACAAGTTAATATACTATTAAAGTAACAGACTAGAAAACTAAAAGCAGTGATTTTATGATCCAATTTGAACCAAAAAATGCTTTAAGGTAACGTATTATAATTTAGGACATTTTACTACAAACTATCCTTTGTACTTGGCACAATTTAAGATACTCCTAAAGATACATTTCTGGGTTATGTGAAAATGTTATTATCCTAAAAAACAACGGTAGGCTAAAAATGTTAAAACATGACTAGTAATCCACTAGCTTAATTTTTTAAACACTTTCAAATATCTTCATAGATGGAGAAATTTATAAGGTTATCAAGTAAGTACAGGATTTTCTTGACAGTAAATCCTAGCAGAATGAAACTCATTTATACTCGTTTTTCCATTTTGAAAACAACCAATTTAAATTAGCAAACTATATTATGGAATCAATGAAAGCATGTCCTTGGTGGATTATAAATAAATATTTTAGCTACATCTTTGCATCCACAGGAGAACTGGACCCCTTTTCTGGGGTCTGTCCTACCATCAGAAGGGACAGGTCCAGACGAAAAGTCTGTCTCATGCTCTTTACAGATAGGGAGATTAGTGTTTTCACTTGGGCAAGTGTTGCTTCTGCTACAAGGCATACTGATATTCAACGTGTGAGCAAATGATAAGGGGAATGAATGAGGCCGGGACTGGGCAGGGGCAAAGCTGGGAGAAACTGACCCAGCTATAGGACGGGTGCCCGAGGAGGTAGTCTGCAGTCAAATGACTAGTCCAAAGGGCACAATGATCCTCGTACTTGGCTGCAGCAGTCTTCAGTATCTGAGATCCACCGAGCAGGTAAAGTCTGGCAAAATGAGGTTTTAGGCACTAGGCGATCTGCTGAGGACAGACGGGCCTGTCACCATAGAGTCTGAATCAGTGAGGGTCCCAGAGGAAAAATCTGTCACACTCAGGTTAGGATGATTAAAGAAGGTTTGATAAAGGGACTATTCTAAAGGTGTAAGACTAAGCCACAAGGGAAAATGCAATACCCCAATACCCAGCTAGGCTGTAACTATCCTAGGCCAGAGGGGTGAGGTGTGGGAGCAGTTCCTGGAATCTGGAAGCAGAGGACCACCTGGAGAAGGTCTCTGACCCTCAGTGGAAGGAGATAAACAGCTAGAGGTAACCCCAGAGGGAAGGAGCTGGTAATATAAATGCCCTGATCTCATCCAGTCACTCCCTGGAATCTCCTACCACAGCTCCCCCATTGGCCAAACCCAGCTAGAAGTTGGAAGACAAGAACTGGTAGGTCTATGTAGGTCAGTATGGAAGTAGGGTGAAGAGGGGTCTGGCAGGGCAAACACAAGAATGAAGGTACACCTGGGAAAGCATTCTATTTCAACAGCATCCCAAAACATATGTGGGAGTCTGAGTATGAGGGTCCAGAATTCTGGAGAAAGGGGCCAACAGAGTGAAACAGGATATTGGAGCCTTATTCAAAAAAAAAAGGGGGAGAGAGAGAGAGAGAGAGAGAGGTCAGAGGAGGACTCCACCCCCATAGGCAGTCAGGAAGTCAGGATGCTAAGCAGAAAATCAAGGCAGAAGTCTGCAGGCACAAGTTATGCCAGGGATGTGGGAGTAAGAAAAAGTCTCCAGGCATGCTGAAGCACTGGCTACAGAACAGAAAAGAAAAGCTCTTTCTAGATCGAATTCACTGGTGCCTTTGGTATCAAATGTACATCTGGCCTAGGTCAGGATGGACATGAGGAGAAGTGAAGACTGAGGCTATTGAAGCCCAGCAGAATCTGCACCTGACAGAACACAGGAAATAAAGGAGGTGACAGTGTAACTGAAGACGTATCATAGGGGTCCTTGTATCATAAGGCACTTTCAAATTGGAAACGGTGAGGAGAGTAAACAAAGATGTGGGAAGAACATAGGAAATATAGAGAAATTGCAAGGGAGGTTTGCTCGACCCCTAGGCTGAGACAAGGGCACAGTTACAGAACCCAGAGTCGCAGCCTGAGAGATGCCTGAGGAACTTCAACTGAGGAACATCACCTGTCCTAAGGGAGGAAACCTATGGGGAGGAAGACAAGGGGATGTGTCCCTAGACCTTAGCGTCCAACCTCTTCAGATTCCCTGCAGGATTCCCCGGTGACCAACCCATCCAGAAGCCAGAGGACCAGGTTGACACAGTTCACACAGGTCAATGTTGGAGGCCATAATGCAGGATGGAGAAGGGCAGGACAAGGATATCGCAGGGCTAACAGAAGATGTCCAGCACAGACTTCTAATGCAGTCCTGGTGAAAAATGATGAGGGCTTCCCCATGAGATACTTCATCATCACAAAGAGAAGCTAGCAGACTCCACCTTGACAAGGTAATCAGGTTGATGATATTAGTGGTAATGGGGCAAAGCAACATCAGGTGACTTCCTACGCGATTCACCGAGAAGAACACACATCACATTCCTGCATGCCTGTGGGAAGTGCATACCTGAATCTGATCGTGAAGAATCATCAGACAAACCCAAAATGAGGGATAATCTACAAAATAATTGGCCTGTCTACTTCAAAAATCTGAATGTCATGAGAGAGAAAGAAAGACTGAGGCATTGTCCTAGGGAAGGTTGACTAGAGAGACATGACGACTGTGTGCCAGACATGATACAAGGTTTTCTTCTGCTATGAGCACATCATAAGACAAACTGGCGAAATCTGAATGAGGTCTGTAAATCAGATAACAGTATTATGTCAATGTTAATGTCCTGATTTTGATTTGTCTACTGTGGGTCTGTAATAAAAAGCCCTTGTTTTTAAAAAATATATCCCATGAGGTATTTGGGGGTAGAGATGCCTCATGTCTGGTTTCAAACAGTTCAGAAAAAAATACATAGGAAAGAAAAAAATATCATAAAATGTTAACATTTGGGGAATGTGGGTGAAGGGTATGTGGGAGTTCTTTTACTATTTTTGCAATTTTTCTTTAAGTCTGAAGTTATGTCAAAATAAAAGAAGAAAATAAAAATGATGAGAGCTCCAATTGGACCAATAGCAGTGGGGCTAAAGAGAGAGGGCCATACACAAGGGATATGTGGGAGGCAAACTGGATAAGATTTAAGTGGTGAATTATGGGCACTTGGCTGGCTCAGTTGGTTAAGTATCAAACTCTTGATTTCGACTCAGATCATGATCTCACGGTTTGTGAGATCAAGCCCTACATGGGGTTCTGTGGTGACAGCGCAAAGCCTGCTTGGGATTCTCTCTCTCCCTGTCTCTCTACACCCTCCCTTGCTCGTGCTCAGTTTCTCTCTCTCTCTCTCTCTCTCTCTCTCTCTCTCAATAAGATAAATAAATAAACTTTAAAAAATATTTAAAAAAAATAAGTGATGAATTACATGTGCAGGGTCCACAGTGACCATGAGACATATGGCTTTGACGACCAAATAGTACAAATGACACCATCTTGATACTCTTAATGTACCCTGGCCAAAGAATCCAAATATCGATTTCTATAACTCATTTGTTATATTTCTATTGCATTGACATTGGATTGGCACAGTTAATATTAGTAGATCCAAAACAAGATCCTAAATTTCTACCTCATTGATAGTAATAACAGATTAGTCCCTTCCCCAAGAAAAGCAAGCAATTGTAGATTCACCCAGCACAGAAAGAAAGAATGCCCCTGCAAACCAGTCTCTCTTCTCCAGTCTTCCCTGGGGTAGAGTCAGAGATCTTTCAAAATAGCATATGAGCATTTAGGATCCAAATGTAACCCAGACCTATGAGAGAGTGGTTAACTGGAACTGATGGGAGAAGCAGGTTGTGAGAGAGAACATTCCAGAGTTGAAAATCACATCACATGTCTTATAGGCTTCCACCAATCATAACAGTCATCAATATAAGAAATTAGCACCATTTCTCCCATCCTCCCACGTGTCCTGTTCCAGCATACAAAGCCCAGGTGTTCAAGGCATGGTCCATTCAACAAACGTGTCCTGAACACTACCATTAGCATCAGGCTTATAATCAGTGTCAGATAACCTGCACTAAAATAACCTCCACAGATAACCTCCATTAAAATGCAAATACGGTTAGGTATGTCGATAATGCAGGGGGAAATCAGTTTATTAAATACTGTTAAGGATGAGGGTAACATAAGAGTATTCTGGGGTCTGGGAGTGGAAGATTTGGAGATGGAGGAAAGAGCCAAGAATAGGGAAGTGCAAAGTCTTAGGAAAAAGAAAATCTGCCTACTTTACAACTTTCGCTAGGACCAGCCCTGAAACTAAGGTCATGAGTACATGAGTGTGTTTTCTTTAACTTTGTCCGGCCGAGAAATTGTTTTCCAAGGCCACAATCTACATCCCCAAACTTAAAACAAGCACATTGTATCCGAAAGAGAATTGAGGAACAAGAATATAGAGGTTCAAATAATTACTAAAAGATTCAGAGCACGTGCCCCACGGACATCCTTTAAATGTGGAAAATAGCACCAAAATCATTAAGTAACCCAGGATATTTGCGTGCCTTCCCTATTTGCTTACCTACCGATGACCTGCCGTTTCCAGCGCTCTCTCTCTACCAAAAACAAAGTTCTTTTCTGACTGCATAAAAGAACATCACTGAAGCCTGCGGCAGTTTGTAAGAATATCTCCAAGCGTCGGGCTGAATATCTTCAATTAATTTTCAAAGGACGCTCTCTTCCATGGGAATATGTTTGGGATTTCAGAACTCAAAGCACCATACCTTAATCCTCATTTTCAAACTGAGCATTCTTCTCTAATTTCTCTCATCACACAGAGTGTGCATATGACAGCCAGCTCCCTGGGACCTGTGTCTGATCACAGCCCACAGTTCAGCAGGAGGGATCTTTCAAGCCAAGATTCAAAGGTAAACTGCACATTCTCATGAACACCCCTCTGGAAAGTCACTTATATTTAATCACTTCAAGTGCTACATCTCCTTCTCTCGGATAACTTCCATTTTAATTCTCTTCTTCAGTGATCAAAAAAGGGCAAAGAAAAACTTGTGATGATTTCTCCTAGTACGTCACTGCTGGAACTACATTTCTAAACTTTTCCCACCTTGACTGTTTCCTGAAAGCAGACAAACCCTCAGAAATATAAATCTTACCCGAAACTAATATGTTATATGCCAGTTATACCTTAATGAAAACCTTTTGAACTTTGAAAAATAAAAAAGGGAAATTTAAGTCTTACAAAATTCAACAGGGTCAGTTTCTGGTCAGGTCCCACATGTATAAAATGGAGTAATGCATTCTATCTCATAGGCTCATGGTAATGCATTCTATCTCACAGGTTCATGGTACAGATGAAATTACATCACACACGTGATTGTCTTGTGATTATCTTGCATATTGTAGGTCCTCAGTAAATAGTAGCTATTATTTTCTAAGGCTGGCATTTTTAAAGTTGGCAGTTCGAAATCGGGATAGAGCCTGATGATGCTGAAAACACCAATGATTATCAGCCTGGGAATGCTGCTTTACAATGTACAATGCATTTTTATACACGTGATCACACAACAACCCTGTAGGGTATCTGGAATTGTATTATTGTTGTATTACTTTTCTAATGCTGAATAACAAATTGCCACAAATTAGTGAATTAACTCAAGTTTACTATCTCACTGTTCTGTAAGGAGGAAATCCTACCAGAGTTTCATCAGGCTAAATCAAGGTGTCAGCAGGGCTGTGTTTCTTTCTGGGGGCTCTCAGGTAGACTCGGTTTCCCTCCTCATTTGGGTTGTTGGCAGAATTTAGTTCTTGCAGCTGCAGGACTCGGGCCCCCATTTCCTTGCTGGCTGCCCTCTGAGAGCCATTTCAGCTTCTACAGGCTGCCCCGGTCCTTGGCTCATGCCTCTTCCCTCCATCAAAGCCAGCAACATTAAGGGGAGTCCTTCTCACATTTACTCCTGCCTTATCTGTCATTTTTCTGATCTCAGACAGGAAAAGTTTTCTGCTTTAAGGGCTTATGTGATTCGATTGGGCCCATTTGAATAACCCAGGATAATCTCCCCCATCTCAAAGAGCATATGTTTAATCACATCTGCAAAGCCCTTTTTATCATATAACGTAACTTATATACAGGTTCCAGGGATTAGGATATGGACATCTTTGGGAGCGGGAGGTGGGGGAGGGGGTTGGTTATTAATTTCCTCTCCACAATGATTACTACTCACATTTTACAGGTGAGAAGAATGAGGATGCGGGCGCAAAGCTGGCTCAGTTGGTGGAGCATCTGACTCTTGATCTCGGGTCATGAGTTCAAGTCCCTGTTGGGTTGGGTGTAGAAATTACTTTGAAACTTTTTTTTAAAAAGGAGAAGAATGAAGGTCAAAGAATTGGACAAGAGATTTGCAAGGACACATAGTGAGTAACAAAGAATAGACTCAAATCACAAAAGTGTACTCCAAACCCAAGTCAGCGTTCCTCCAGTAGACTATCTTGTTTCTGAAAGGTAGCTCAGCATTTACCATCTTCCATTTTCTCTCCCTTCCTCACCCACATGGAAATCCACACTTCGACTAATTATACTTAAAGCTGGCATTCTTGAGGAATTAATGCACTTTTCCAAAGCTTCATGGAGAAGCCAAAGTTTAGATGCATTCCTACTCATTTTGTTGTAATTCCTTCCAAGGTTTATACCACATTGAAAGTATTATTTGCCAGCAATTGGACACTTCCATCTACAACTGTAAAGAAAACGTTTCCTGATTGGTTGAATGCTAAAGAAAGTTTACATCATGGTACATGTAGGTTATCTCATAACAATTTTCTCAGAAGATGTACTTAGAAATTTGAAACCAAAATGTTTAATATTCATTTAAGATGGTATTGGTCACTTTGTTATTTCCTAGAAAATACTATCTCTAGCCATTTTTTTTTGTTTGTGGAATTTAAAAGCATGATTTAAATTTATTTTAGTGTGATTTCAGTCAACGAGTGTTTATTAAGCCCATTAATAAATACAAAATGTAAGTCAGTAAGCAATTCATGGGAATATGTGATTAAATGACAAATTGTGGGGCCCATACTGTACCTTGAGAATAATCATACTCCTGAAATATAAGGAGACTCTTCTGATTAGAAGCAGAGATGCTCATTAAAGAAACATAGACAATAAGTCAGGTCAGTTGTATGTAGAAATCATAAAGGACTCTTAAAAGCCTGGCCACAATCACATATATACAAGAGTAATAATAAAATGAATGTTTGGGGCACCTTGGGTGGCTCAATCGGTTGAGTGTCCAACTTTGGTTCAGGTCATGATCTCATGGTTTGTGGTTCAAACCCCACATCAGGCTCTGTGTTGACAGCTCAGAGCCTGGAGCTGCTTCCAATTCTGTGTTTCCCTCTCTCCCTGCCCCTCCCTTGCTCACACTCTGTCTCTCTGTCTCTCAAAAATAAATAAATGTTAAAAAATTTTTTTGTAAAATAATAATAAAATGTTTTTATCAAAAAAATCCTGAGAAGCAAAAGTCATCAGCTTAATGCATTTGGAGATAAATTATACACATTTATAAATTACAAAATAAAATCGGTAAAAGCCATTTTTTAAAAGGACGAGACAGAGGAGTAGATGCAGAAAAAGAGACTTCAAGATTTTGAGGTTTTGAGGAGAAAAGTGAGATTTAAGAAAAATTAGTCTGGGGGCGCCGGGGTGGCTTAGTTGGTTAAGCTGTGCCGACAGCTCAGAGCCTGGAGCCTGCTTCAGATTCTGTGCCTCCCTCTTTCTGTGCCCCTCCCTCGCACTCTGCCTCTATCCAAAATAAATAAACATTTTTTTTTTTAATTTTAAAAGAAAAAAAGAAAAATTAGTCTGACGATAGTACCTAGTCTGAGCTATGAAGAGAATAAAATAAGGACAGGTAAATAGCCAGGTGCTTCCCATCTAAGTCTGTGATAATGAAGGCATGTAATCTTACAGTGGATGAACTCTGAGAGCAGACAAATGTTGGTTTAAATCCTGGCTCTGCCACTTACCAAATGTTTGCCTTTGGGCAAGACACTAGAGTACTCTAAGACTCCATTTTCTCATCTGTAAAATGGGGATGATAATCCACACCATGGAATTGTCATGAGAATTAAGTGATGTGGTATATGGGAATCACATAGCATCTGGCACATAGGAAACACTCAGTAACTTTTAACTGGTGTGATCATCATGACGATTAAGAATGGTAGCAGTGTGACACGCCTGGGTGGCTCAGTTGGTTAAATGTCCGACGCTTGATTTCGTCTCGTCATGATCTCACGATTCATGAGTTCGAGCCCCCGCATTGGGCTCTGCACTCTCAGGGCAGAGCCTGCTTTAGATCCTGTGTCTTCCTCTCTCTCTGCACCTCCCTTGCTCGTGCTCTCTCTCTCTCTCTCTCTCTCAGAAATAAATCATAAAACATTAAAAAATAATAATAAAAAGAAAGGTAGCAGTGGAAATGGAAAGAAAAGGGACAAAGGTCATTTTGAGGGCAGTAAAAGACTCCAGACTTTCTAACTGATCATGGAAGCTGAATTATTTAGGAAGTTGGTATAGCCTAAAACCTGGCTTGATCTTGACCTTCATTCCAGATGCATCACTCTGAATCAGTTCTGTCCACATAGGGAAAAATATAGCCAGGACCAGACTCCAAAGACCAGATTTAACAGCATTATCCTATAGAAACTTCCTACAGTGAAAGAAATGGTCTTTATCTGAACTAGAAAGTCTGGCCGGTGCAACTGAGAAAGTGATTTTTTTCATTTTAATTTCATCTTATAACTTAATTCACAAATCTAATTGGAATTCAATTTAAATAGCCACACATGACTAGTGGCTACCTTCCTAGACACTAGCACGGCTGCTATCATATCCCAGACAGTCAGTGTTCGGGATGTAAAGGAATCCTGAAGTTCAGGTGCGCTGGGTATTGCTGGCTGGTGACTATGAGTACAGAGGATATGTTCGAAGGATCTTTGCAAAAGTAGGAGTAAATCAGAACAAAAGCTGAGTTCATGACCATCTTAGGGCCAGAAAGTTCAACTCCTCACTTCGCAATTCGAAGATAACTATCGAAGACGCTCACATTACCCAATAGTCTACATAAATTGGAAGGAGGGATAGAGAAAAAGAGTCCTCCTTTTTTTTGAGAATTTTTTTTCCTTCTTCAAATTTTTATTTAAATTCTAGTGAGTTAACATACAGTGCAATGTTAGTTTCAGGAGTGTAATTCAGTGATTCCTCACTTACATACAACACTTAGTGCTCATCACAAGTGCCCTACTTAATGCCCATCGCCCATGTAGCCCATCTCCCACTCACCTCCCTCCATCAACCCTGTTTGTTCTCTGTCTTTAAAAGTCTCTCATGGTTTGTTTCCCCTCTCTCTTTTTCCCCCCTAACATATGTTCATTTGTTTTGTTTCTTAAATTCCACATATGAGTGAAATCATATGGTATTTGTCTTTCTCTGACTGACTTATTTTGCTTAGCATAATACACTCTAGCTCCATCCGTGTTGTTGCAAATGGCAAGACTTCATTCTTTTTGATGACTTAGTGATATTTCATTGTAGATATATTCCACATCTTCTTTGTCCATTCATCAGTCGATGGATGTTTGGGCTGGCTCCACTGCTATAAACATTGGGTTGCATGTACCCCCTTCAAATCTGTATTTTTGTATCCGTTGTGTAAATACCTAGTAGTGCAATTGCTGGGTCGTAGGATAGTTCTATTTTTAACTTTTTGAGGAACCTCCACACTGTTCTTCAGAGTGGCTGTACCAGATTGCATTCCCACCAACAGTGCAAGAGAGTTTCCCTTTTTCTGCATCCTCACCAACACCTGTTGTTTCTTGTGTTGTTAATTTTAGCCGTCCTGACAGGTGTGAGGTGGTATCTCACCGTAGCTTTGATTTGCGTCTCCCTGATGTTGAGTGATGTTGAGCATCTTTTCATGTGTCTGTTAGCCATCTGCATGTCTCCTTTGGAAAAGCGAAAAGACCACCTTCCAGTCAGAAGTTTAGGTCCACCTGCTCTTAGTCTGTGTGTAAATAGAGATAATGGTGAAGGAGGAAAAGGGAAGTAGTTTGATTTCACTTCCTCTTTTTGCCTTCCCTACATATCCCTCTACTTCACTTCCAAATTTAACCCCTTGGCTAATTACTTCCCTCTCCTATCTTCTTCCACAGTAGTGATAGCACAGAAAGGAACAGAGGCATTCTGGGAAGCTTCTTTTGTGTTTCCTAAGTAAGGTAGAGGAACCAGAAATGGACAAATAGAGAAACTGAACTGTGATCGGCAGTTGTAACAAAAGCTTCAGCTGATCCCTGGGGCGGGGGCGGGGCACTGGAGTTAGAATGTCCCTGCAGAGTTGTCCTGAATTGAGGCAGAGAGGCTGGTCTTTTGAATTCCCCCGGGCCCCAACATCAGTCACTGAATGCAAGCTGTCCCTAGGGAGGAGTCACAGACTTAGGCAAGGCAGTTCCCTTTGGCAGGGGACGATGCCCGAGAAAGGAGGAATTCCTGGAGAAGACACTGGCTGTTTGTCTCAGCAACCAATATTCCCAACACAGAGAGACAGATTGAGACCCTAAGAGTGGGGTGGTGGGGTCCATCCAGGCTGTGTGCCACAGTAGTCACCGAGGCTCTTTCCCTGGCTCTGCCACCAGCAAGTGAGCATGAATAATCCACTCAGCTTTCTTAAGCTCTCATTTCCTTATCTGGATACAAGGGAAATGGAAGAGCTGAGTTCTAACTGATATATTTGGCACTCTGGCTTTTTATTTTAAGAATTATTATTCTAATTTTCTATTTACAAATTTGCAGTTTTTTAAATAAAATTTTCAAGGAAGAACACAAAGGGGAGATTTATATGGAACTTTTTTTCTGATTCTCATAAAAACAGATGGTTCCTATCAATACCCCGCTTCATTTAAAAAAACCTCTAAGTTAAGGGACACCTGGGTGGCTCAGTTGGTTAAACATCCCACTCTTGGTTTCAGTTCAGGTCATGATCTCATGGTTCATGGGCTCAAGCCCTGAGTGGGGCTCCATGCTGACAGTGCAGAGCCTGCTTGGGATTCTCTCTCTTCCTCTCTCTCTGCCCCTCCCCCACCTCAAAATCAATAAATAAACATTAAAAAAAAAACCCTCAAAGTCAGTACTTAATTTCCATAAACGGAGGATTTCTGACTTTTGTTCATCACGCTACATCTTCACAAGGTATCTAAGTTTTTCTGTGCCACCTAGCTTTGTCACTAGACTATGGAATCCATTGCTTTATGTTGTGATCATGAGTTCATCTATTCACTTTTAAACACAAGTACCTGCATGCATTGCATTTACGCACTCACACACACATACACAAAGACCAACTTTCACTGATGAATCTAAAAAGGATTTAAGAATACAGTCTTATCAACGTCAGTATGATTGAGTGGGACTGCCTTTAAGCCATCCCTTGGGATAAAGTTTACATCCCATTCTTAAAGGTCTCCAAGAAGCTCTTTAAGATTGTGATATATCCTTTATTCAGTGATCAGCAATCCTCACAGTGAGGAAGTTCTTTTTTATATCTAACCCAAATCTCTTCTACTGCAATTTCAAACCACTTCCTTTTCCATTCTTACTGAATTAGGAAAGGAGGTGGAATCATTGTCACCTGCTTCTTATAATTTTCATTATGTTTAACTTTTTAGAATTTATTTATACCTAAACATTCTTCCCATATGACATTTTATCCCACTTAACGTCTGTTTTTTAACTCATGAGAAATATCATTCAATCTTTTTAGTATATTTTCTAGCTTCCTTATATATTCCCTAAACTATGGAGACCAAATTTAAAACACCATGAGTGATGAAGTCTTTGTTATTTGGGGGGTTTGGCATTGTTACAATCTAACATGGGTTAGCTTTCACATTGCCTTACACTATCCCTACATTAAAAATGTATATCAGATTGTTTAACCTCAAGGAAGAAGCAATTTTCCCACAAGACCTATTTATAAAGTAGGATAGTATCTTCCCTTATATGGGAAGCTAATGTAAACTATTAATGACATGTATCAGGTGCAAAATGTTCTCAGTGCTCTTTCCAAATAACCTTTAAAATAACAAGACTCGTTTTGTCTATTAGAGTTTGGTTTTGAAAGACAAACATTTTAACTATTATTAGTTCAACAATCAATAGTCCGGAAGTAACTGTTTTCTCTAAATGTAAATGCAGTCTTCCGGGCTCCTGGGTGGCTCAGGCTTTTGAGCGTCTAACTCTTTACTCTTGATTTCAGCTCAGGTCATGATCCCAGGGGCATGGAATCCAGCCCCGTGCTCAACATGGAGCCTACTTAAATTCTCTCTCCCTCTGCCCCTCTCCCCAGCTGGTGTGTGCCTTCTCTCTAAAAAAAAAAAAAAAAAAAAAAAAAAAATTTAATGAAGTCTTCATGACCTCCTTGGCTACTGTGGATTTCTCAACATTGTTCCTTGCATGTGACAGTGTGTTACATGTAACATCTTTCCTGATGTTTACAGAATTCGAAGGAAAAATGGAGTATATATAAATATAGTAAATATAAAATTAAGATAATTAAAATTAAATTAACATCAAAATATAGTAAATATAAAATTAAAAAAGAATTACCCACACAAAGATGAAACAAATCTCAAATTTTGTATTTTGAAGAACATATGGAGAAAGTATAAAAATTATCATTAACTTTCTACCTGATATGTCAAATGTAAAGACATTGTAAAACGCTTGCAGTGGTTTCCATATTTTATATAAAGTATAAATTGTATAGTTACACAGAAAGTAAGTATATATGCTTGGGTTTTAGGACAGAGCCTCCTTTTATACACCTCTGCTTGGTAACTTTATCATCTCCTTCTAAAAGCTGGCTACCAGCAAATGCATGTCAATATCAGGGTCTTGTGACATTATAATTAGGGTAACCTCTGGTCAGTAGGTTGGCAATCACCTTTACCTCTTGGATTCATATCGCCTGACCCTCTCCCAGTTCTGACTGATGAGCACTGGGCTGACCCAGCTGATGCTGCTGTTGTAAGTACCGCACATGTGCCTACACTATATACTGACTGAGAAGGGCAGCTGAGTGGTTGTGTAAAATCCCTTTGCACAAAAACATAGCTCCCATTTCCAACCAGCTGTGCATTCAAACATGTGAAGAAGGCTTTATACTTTGGTGGTAGGTGTTTATATGCATTAATTTATTTAATTCTATTATAAACTTTTGATGTAAGAATTAATTTTGGAGAGCCACATATCCAGTAAGGGGCAGACACAGAATTAAAATTTCTGACTCCAGTACACGGGTGTATCCAATAATTCTCTGAATATGTCCTCACTCCCATGTTTAGGCAGGATAGTTTGGTGGTTCAGAGTAAGGACTGTGGAGTTAAACTGTCTGATTTCAAAACCACTTCTCAGTTTATGACCTACTTGACATCTCTAAGCTTCGGTTCATTTGTAAAATAAATATAATGATAGTATATAACTCAGAGAGTTGGTGTAAGTATTAAATGACTGATATGTGTAAAGTGTTTAGAATAATGCTTGCCATGTAGTAAATGCCATTAAGTTAGCTATTATTATTTTCTTTTTATCATGCATAAAGAAATTCTACTGAAAAGCAAATGAAATACAGAGAGGAAGAGCGGTAGTAATACACTAATTCAGTAGCCCATCGTAGAGTCTCAAAAACTGGTAACTAATCATGCATTGGGCCCACAGGGAAATGGAGACACTGAGCAAGTCTGTTTGACTGTTGGACAAGGGAGATGGAGAAGTGCTTCAGGAGAGCATCACTGGGGAACAAAGGGCTCTAAGAATCTAGGGAGGGTTGAATCAACAAGAACAAAGCACACAGATTCTGCTTTAAAATTGTGCTGAAAGTCAGCTCTGATTGTATTTTATATTATGTTGTTCTTGACAGCTTTATAGCATCATTTGGGCCCACCATATTTTAGATATAACAGTTGTCTCATGTTGATTCACTATTCTCCCAGAATGTCTATTTAGTTAAAAAAAAAAAAAAAAAGCTCTTTAACTCAGGAACACTAATGGAATTTTGAAACATCACTGTTCATTTGTATTTAACATTAAATAGGTGAGGGGAAATAATTATAAAACTACTTGGAGTTATAAATGGGACCTCTATTAAATCTAGGCCTTAAATATTCACTAGTTCTTAATTTGGGTCAAGATCTGGTATCTAATAAAGTCCACAGTATGTTCGACAGCATTCCAAATATCCTTTATTCTTCCTGATTCGACTTTCAGCTTCTTTATTTAACGTTCTACTTCTTTGTCAGTGCCTCAGAGGACAGTATTCTGCCTAAGTAACAGATTTCATGGCAGCTTTCAACTCTGTATTGTGCCTAGTACTAAGATCTTAAAACACTCTAATCATCTTGTCACATTTTTAAAATTAAAGTGTTGATGGCATGATCAAAGGCTGAGATTCCATTGAGAACTCTACCCAGGATTTAATCTGCCTCTGACTCTCTGCACATACTAGTGGCACACATAACAAATTTTGTTAGTTTGCCATTAATCTTTATGCAAAGAATTATATTATGCACAGGAAAGGGTCACGAAAGTCACCAAATCATCAGAGTAAAGAGAAATCCATTTATCCCTTCACTCCTCCACTTGCTGCACAGAGGGATTCAGATTGCCCACTACCAGCCCAAACGACCAACCACGATATTAGAACAGTAGGAAATGAAACGCCTACTTCGCAACACAAGACGAGTGAGAGTATACCATATTGTTATAAATGCTTCAGTGAATTTTTAATGGTGTCTAATATTCACTCCTTTGGATCCTTCCAATAAAATAAATCCTATACTGAGGATAGTATACTATAATTGCATGTGTGTTTGTTAGTGTATCAAAGATACAATATTAATTTAATCCAATTTTTTGTTTATAGTAAGCCTCACTCAGTGATTGCCACTGTGCTGGTACTTTGGTCAATACAAATAAATAAAAACTAAGATATTTCAGGTGTGTATAGTTATCACCGTTTATGAAGTATTTTCAGTGAAAAAGTTTCGTTTGTCCTACATAGTAATCCTGTGTGCTAGTTTGAACACTGTCGATATTATTTGCTTGTTTTAGAGATTAAAAATCAAAGCCAAAAACCAAGTAAAGAACAGTTAAAATAATATGCCTAGGCTCACAGTTAGTAAGTTGCAGAGCTGAGACCCAAACTTTGGTCTCTTGACTCAAAAAAATAATATGCTTTCTGCTCTTAACTGGCCTTAGGTTCATGGCTGTGGCAAAAATATTCACAGAAATGCTGCCTTAAAACCTCTTGAAACAAGACAGACAGTAAATACAACACAGTTGCCCAAATGAAGAGAAAAGACAACAGACATTCATCAAGTTAGTAAGTAAGAAAAATCTTGTGGCTTCTTTTGGTGGGAAAGGAAAACCTTCCTTAGACTTGGAATTTCATGGGTTCTAATTCTTCATGTGTTCCTAAAATGTGTAGAGGTAGACAAGGAAAAGCCTGGATTCCACGTGTGGCCAGCACAGATGAAATCACAGCATTATGCATCCCCTTGTGGGTAGGAGATACTGACCAGACTGGCATGCCATGGGGGAGGGAGGTGTGTATTAGAGAGTAACAGGTAGTAGTGGAAGATGAAGCAGAAGAGATTAAAAGGTTTTAGAGAGCTTTATGTCAGGCAAGACATTTGATCCAGATCCAGCAAATCACACAAAGTTGGAGTAAAGGAAAAGATAATCCAGCAGCACGATGTCAGATGAATTAGAAGACTCATCAAAATAAGGTAGGCTAAATGGTAAAACTTCACATTAGAGATAGCACTGAGTCATTGATAAAGAAACCAAAGACTATTCGGTACATAGTGATCAGTATGTGCTAAATGCAAAAAAAAAAAAAAAAGGACAAAGGTTGAACCCAGTGATGACAGTTATCTGTAGGATGATGGTGCCATTGACTAAATAGGAAAGCTAATTTGTAAAGCTATGTTTCAGTGTATTTGGGAGTAAAGGTGAATGCATTGATAACGTTTGTAAAATGGCTTCCCTTTTACTGAAAATAAGCTATATCCTGTTTTCAAGATAGTTTCTTTAAATTGAAGATGGAGGAAGGATTGACCATGATTAGTTTGAATCTTTTATAAAACATCATACTATACTATATAGTATAACATACTGCCTATATCCTTAAGAGACAACTCTGAGGCACATTTTGAATGTTTTAACATTTACATATGACAATGGTTTTAAGAACATAGGGACAAGACCAGGGTGCCTGGGTGGCTCAGTTGGTTAGGCATCCAACTCTTGGTTTCGGCTCAGGTCATGATCTCTAGGTTCATGAGACAGAACCCTGCCCCCGGCTCCATGCTGGTGGCACTGAGACTGCTTGAGATTCTCTCTCTCCCTCTCTCTCTGTCCCTCCCCTGCTTGGGTATGCATGCCTGCGCATGCACTCTTTCTCTTTCTCTCTCTCTCTCACTCTCTCTCTCTCGAGTTAATAAACTTTAAACTTCTTTTTTCTTAATTAATTAATTTTTTTAATATGAAATTTATTGTTAAATTGGTTTCCATACAACACCCAGTGCTCATCCCAACAGGTACCCTCCTCAATGCTAATCACCCACTTTCCCCTCCCTCCCACCCCCCATCAACCCTCAGTTTATTCTCAGTTTTTAAGACTCTCTTATGGTTTGCCTCCCTCCTTCTGTAAAAGAAAGGTACATTCAGTGACATCGCATTGTTTTTAATCTATTATGTGTTGACACAGAATCTAAAAATTATCTCATATTCTGTGATAACATTAGGAGTACTTCCTGAGGTTAAAAAAAAAGATTAAAACTTTTTTTCTTTTCCTTCCCCTCCCCCATGGTCTTCTGTTAAGTTTCTCAGGATCCACATAAGAGTGAAAACATATGGTATCTGTCTTTCTCTGTATGACTTATTTCACTTAGCATAACACTCTCCAGTTCCATCCACGTTGCTACAAAAGGCCATATTTTATTCCTTCTCGTTGCCACGTAGTATTCCATTGTGTGTATAAACCATAATTTCTTTATGCATTCATCAGTTGATGGACATTTAGGCTCTTTCCATAGTGTTGGCTATTGTTGAAAGTGCTGCTATAAACATTGGGGTACAAGTGCCCCTATGCATCAGTACTTCTGTATCCCTTGGGTAAATTCCTAGCAGCGCTATTGCTGGGTCATAGGGTAGATCTATTTTAATTTTTTCAGGAACCACCACACTGTCTTCCAGAGTGGCTGCACCAGTTTGCATTCCCACCAACAGTGCAAGAGGGTTCCCGTTTCTCCACATCCTTGCCAGCATCTATAGTCTCCTGATTTGTTCATTTTAGCCACTCTGACTGGTGTGAGATGATATCTCAGTGTGGTTTTGATTTGTATTTCCCTGATGAGGAGTAAACTTTAAACTTCTAAAAAAAAAAAAAAATGTGGGGTGCCTGGGTGGCGCAGTCGGTTAAGCGTCTGACTTCAGCCAGGTCACGATCTCGCGGTCCGTGAGTTCGAGCCCCGCGTCGGGCTCTGGGCTGATGGCTCAGAGCCTGGAGCCTGTTTCCGATTCTGTGTCTCCCTGTCTCTCTGCCCCTCCCCTGTTCATGCTCTGTCTCTCTCTATCCCAAAAATAAAATAAACGTTGAAAAAAAAAATTAAAAAAAAAATGAGAAAAAAAAAAAACAACAGAAAGAAGACCAAGTACCCAGGTGCTTTGGATGGAACTATATTTCTAAGGATTTCTCCTTACAGAAAAAACTCACAGATATTAGGGACCTAATATGCACAGGCATTATGTTTGTGGGGCATCTGCATTTTTCTTCCTTTCCATAGCTCTAGGGAGCTCTTATAATCACCATCAATAAGGATGTTAATGGTGTGGAAAAGGAACATCAAAGAGGCTGAGTAAGGTCACTGTGTGGATGGCAGAGTGTGGATTCAAACCTCAGTCTTCTGCGGGTTTTTTTTGTTTTGTTTTGTTTTGTTTTTTGCATTTGGAAGAGTATAGTTCTTCCATAAACACATTATGAAAACAGGGAAAGGACCCTGCCATAAAGTGTCCTTATAAAAGAGAAAAGGAGGAAAAGGTATAAGACAGAAAAGGACACCACTGTCCTTAAAGACCAAAAGCATATGTAGAAAATAGGATTAATTTTAAGGTAAAATGATATAATATAAGCTGGATAAATATATGCTAAAAGGATGTAAAAGAAAGGTACATTCAGTGACATCGCATTGTTTTTAATCTATTATGTGTTGACACAGAATCTAAAAATTATCTCATATTCTGTGATAACATTAGGAGTACTTCCTGAGGTTAAAAAAAAGATTAAAATAAGTGATAAAACGTTTTAATCTGAAATTTTAATATTTTCCCTATTATTTACAAATTGGGTATGATTTTTTCCATCTATGAGTGTCAGACACTGTATTTTGCCTCTCTACCTCAGTAGACTTGTTGTTCTCCAACATTTACCTCAATACAGGGCCATTATCCACTCACAGCTTAGTCATGAAGTTCAAGAACAGAAACTCAGGCAACTGTCCATATAAATGAACACATTTGACCCGTACAGCACTATAGAAAACAAAATGTTTCTTTCTAATGGATGAATCACAACATAATAGGAACCTTCCCACAAAAGAGCTTGACTCTTTTCTAACTTGCAGTTTCAAAATAATTTCATAAGCACAAAAGATTTTAGTTTGTATTGGATTTAGGAGAAGAAATACCTCATAGTGAAATCATTTGCTAGAATTTGACTCTATTTCAGCGGCCCTCAACCTTGGCCATGCATCAGAGTCACCTGTGAAGCCTTATAAAAACACTTGCTGAATCAGAAACTCCAAAGGTATAACCTGGGCTTCTTTGCCTAAAAAAAAAAAAAAAAAAAAAAAAGCTCCACCATTGATTCTAACACACAGCAAGATTGAGAATTCTGATATAAGTGATACGTAAATAGTTCTTTGGTGAGCTTTCTCTGAAAGAAATTAGTTAGGATATTGCCATATAAACTTAAAAAAAGGAAATGCCGCCCCCCCCCCCCCAAAGGAGAATTTGACCACTAGGAAGAGTTACCTTGGTTTCAGGACTCCACGAAACAGCTGTTGCTCTACAATCTGCACACCTCCAGGCTATCTTACTTCCAGCAGCTGCAGTAAATTCCAAGCATATTTCCAATGAACACCAACCCAACCTTTGAATCTAAATCCCTCCAAGTCTCTCCTAAAGTTTAACTGTAAATGTTCACTTTGGTTCAACTTTCCATTTGCCTTCTATTAGTCAGCCGTCATGGTTTAAACATTTATAGATAGAAAAGCTCAGATACGATCCATATTTTATTGTAATCAGATGTTAACAGGGTTGCTGATGCTATCAAGTATTTGACAACTATGGACACGTGAATCTTGGGTTTTTTTTTTTTTAAAGTGTCAATGGAACATATTCAGTATTTATTGGGACTGCACTGTTGCTGTTGTGGCATGCACCGGGCAGACAGTAACGCCCTTTGCCCATATTCTAATAGGAAAGCATTCATTTGACAAATGTTTATCGAATGGGAACAAAGGATGTAATCTCTGCCTTCTGGGACACCAAAAGTCTACAAGAAGCAGACGTAAACAAAAACTTGCCCTTCAATTTGTTAAGTATCATGATAGAAGTAGTTACAAAGGGCCATGTGATCACAAAGGAAAAGCAATCTGTATGGGGAAAGCTGGTACAGGTCTGCAGGAGAAAGTCACATCTTAACTGGAAGAATGTATGGAATTTTCCAAGAAGGAGAAGAGGAGAAAGAGTATTCCAAACAGAAATAGCACTTGCAAGTCTCAGAAACAACAAAATCATGGCACGTTCAGGGAAGAAAGAGAACTGCAGGGAATATTTAGCACAAGCCTCACTGACTGGTTCTCTGTCACCATCCTTATCATCACTTTCGATAACTTCACCAGACTGGTAAGTAGCTATCTGTCCAACCACCTAGCCTCTAGGTGGTTCACTTCCAATCACCATACAAAAAGGCAGAGTGAGAAAGCACTGCTGATCTTGGGACTTAGGCTCCATAACTGTGTAAGCCAGTTTCTTATAATAAATGTATATGCACATGTATACACATATGTGTATATCCTATTGATTCTATTTCTCTACAAGACCCAGAGTAATACAGTAAGCGATCAACGAATAAAATGGGTGAATTAAAAATACTTTGTCCAGGGGCGCCTGGGTGGCGCAGTCGGTTAAGCGTCCGACTTCAGCCAGGTCACGATCTCGCAGTCCGTGAGTTCGAGCCCCGCGTCAGGCTCTGGGCTGATGGCTCAGAGCCTGGAGCCTGTTTCCGATTCTGTGTCTCCCTCTCTCTCTGCCCCTCCCCCGTTCATGCTCTGTCTCTCTGTCCCAAAAATAAATAAAAACGTTGAAAAAAAAATTTTAAAAAAAATACTTTGTCTAGCTAAAATACGTCAGGGGAATTAGAATATGAAACTAAAGAGAGATCAGTACTCATAGCACGAGTTAAATATACTACACCTTAATTATATGCAACATGGTCTGTCAGACACTGTAAATGGACCATCTCATTTAATCCTCATAACCCTGTGAGGTGAGTACTTTTATTATCTTCATTCTACAGAGAAAGTCACTGAAGCTCAAAGACATTAGATAACTTTCTAAAGTCACATTATAAATGCTTTGTCTCAATTTATTTCCCAAACAGAAGTATCTTTTTTCATTATTTCTGTTCTTTCAAATCAATCAATGAATCAATTAAGCAGCAAGAGTATACTGAGCTGGCTACTATGTGCCATAGGTGATTTCCTCTGAGAAAATGAGGCCCCTCATGGTGAGCCCAGGCATCTTCCTGGCTTCAAGGAACATTAGGTCAAAAATATTCCAAACACATGATGCCTTTGGACAATCCTTCCATTCCTCAGTTCTGTAACTAGTTATTTGCAATAGAAAAAAGTAATTATAAAAGCAACATAACTACTAATTACAAGCAACTGTAAATAAGAAAAACTGAGTTCAATGAAGCATTTAATACCATGTGTTCCAGTTCAGAAATGTGGAGTTCAGGTCCTTAGTAATGTGGGAATTATGTTTTACTCCAAAAACTAAAAATCTGTGCTTGGTAGACTTAATTAAAAAAATATATTTCCCTCCCTCCCACAGGCATCTAGATTAGCAGCTGATAAACTCTTCCTATAAAAAGACAGGTAGCAAATAGGTCAGGTTTTGTGGGTTATTTGGTCTCTGTCACAACCATCCAGGCCTGTTGCTGTGGCATGAAAACAGTCATAGATGATAAATAAATGAATGAATGTACTGTGACCCAATAAAACTGTGTTTTCAAAAACAGATGGTAGGCTAGATTTGACCTGAGGGCTGCAGTTGCCCAATCCCTGATCCAGAATCTTAGATATCATATTCCCAGATTAGAAAACATAAGCACAGAAAGACCATCTACTCACTCTAAGACCATCTACTCACTCTGATGCAAATTACTTTTTGATGAAGTCTAACCTGGTGAATGCTAGTACTTATAAAGATGAACAGGTTGAGAATGGTAAACAGTAGCAGTAGTTACAAGATTGTGTCTTTACCGAAATCAATCAGAAATAAACAACTGCAGAAGAACTAATGGCATTATAGAATCAGAACAGTTACCACTTTAAGACAGGAATCCGCCATTTTGCTTATCATCATCCTTCTCCAGCAGGCTCTTAACCATTATAGTTTCCCTCACATAAATTCCATTTTAGGGGCACCTGGGTGGCTCAGTTGGTTAAGTGTCCCACCATGGGTTTCAGTTCAGGCCATGATCTCACGGTTCATGAGTTTGAGCCCCACGTCAGGCTCTGCACTGACAGTCCAGAGCCTACTTGGGATTCTCTCTCTCCCTCTTTCTCTCTGCTCTTCCCCGGCTTGAACTCTCTCCCCCTCTCTCTCTCCCTGTCTCAAAAAACGAAAAAATAAAAAATAAATTTTTAATTCCATTTTGCTACAGATATCTTACAAAGCAGATATGTTACTTCCACGACAATTATGGTGACTTGTACGATGAGGTATAGATACCATTATATAAAACTATTTGCTAATTACTTTTTAGGTTATTTCTAATCATCCACCCAATTCCTAACAAAAATAATTCATTCAATGAAAAAATTTCACACCCAAAAATGTCAAGTTTATTGATCCAAATTGAGTTCCAAATCATAATAAATTGCTTTGGGGGATCTACAGTACAAATCTATGAGACTGTCTTCCCAGTACCAGTTTCTGAGAATCAACCTCCACCCACCTGCATCATTCCCATGGTGCTGCATAACCCCACCCCAAGCCACCATTGAATGGTTGTGCATTAGCTTGCCAGGGCTGCTGTGACAAAGTTTCACAAAATAGATGGCTTAAACAGCAGAAACATATTGTCTCATAGTTCTGGAGGCTACAAGTTTAAGATAAAGGTGTCAGCAGGGTTGGTGCTTCCTGAGGCTGTGAGGGAGAATCTGTTTCATGCCTCTCCCTTTTGGTGGTTTGCTGGCAATCTCTGTCATTCCTTGGTTTATAAATATATCACTCCATCTCTGCTTTCATGTTCATATGGTGCTCTCCCTATATTCTCATTTTTCTCTGTGTCCAAATTTCCCCTTTTTATAAGGACACTAGTCCTGTTGGATTATAATCCATCCTGATGACCTCATCTTAACTAGATTATCTGCAAAGACCTTATTTCCAAATAAAGTCACATTCACAGGTGCTGGGGATAAGGACTTCAATATCTTTTATGGGGACACAATTCAACCCATAACAGGTCCTAAGGTTTCCCAAGCTGGGCCAACAAGAATCCTTTCTGGGGATCCTTAGAAATAAAATTTAAACAGTCCAGAGGGCTGAAGGGGTCATTTGTAAAACTCAAGAGCTATTAGCAAGCATGTTTTCTACCACACAGAAAAATCTCAGCAGGAGGAAGAGATAAACTAACATGCACAAGAAATGAAAAACATGGAATTGTGATGGCATTTGAATTTCTAGTGCCAGCTGCATCTATGGCTCAACCTCAAACCCATCTATATGTCTATATCTACATATCTATATCTATGTCTATATCTATATCTATATCTGGTTCTGGGTGTGAAAATTCTTGTTCTCAAATTGGAACTATCATATTTCATGTGACAATATATTTTAATAGAGTTCCAGGCTTGGGTAGAAGGTAGCTTCATCCGAGGATTTAGGTGTATCTGGACATACCTACAGAACTTGAGGGACAGGAATTCTAGAGGATTATTTATTTGAGAAGTGAGAAGCCTTCGGGAAAAGAATTCATCTCAAGGGCAGAGAAAATCCAAGACTAATCAGATAAAAGTGCTCACTAACACTTTTCATCCAGGTCAGCCCCATAGAGTCCTGAATATGATGAAGGATACAAACTAAAAAAAGGCATTTCATTAACTAAACTCTCCATGGGTCATTGAGAGTACTGATCAACCTCATTATCACCGTTGGTGGCTTTGGGCACCAGCAGGACAATGCAGCCATCAGCTACCCACGTTGAACAACAACAACATTGAGCAGCCAAACTATGATGACAAGATTTGAACACCAGTATCTTTATGAATAGGTATGACATTTTTGCCACCTGTAGTGTCACCATCACAGTGAGCCCAGGAGAGAGGAAAGGGAATACTCCCCATGGTAGTCAGGAGAACTAGTTCTAAACATTTCCAAGGGATGCCCAGGACTGTTGGGAGAAATGTATGAGGACTGGAATTCTACCAAGAAGAAAGGAAAAAAAAAAAAAAAAAAAACGGAGAAGTACTGTTTTATGGCTATTACTGTCATCTTACTTTTGTCCCTGGGTTCGTTTAATGCAGGCAACAAGAGTTGATGGGGGAAAATATACATATTTTTCTAAGAAATAGTGAGATAATTTTTTTAACATTTTCAACTAATCTAGAGCACTTATGCCCTTACTAGTTTCTTATGTATTCTCGTTGTATTGTAAAATAATTTTAGCATCTAATTATACAAAAAAACAAAGTCACAATGGTATTTATTAAGGTTTCATTTGAATGTACCATAGGTTTCAAAGGTAAGATCTAGATCAGAAAATCTGCAATGGCACATTTTGACCTTCTGTTTGTTTTTGTTACAAAAGACTACAAAAGAATTCTTTTAAAAATTATAACCAAAATAGGGGTGCCTCGGTGGCGCAGTCGGTTAAGCATCCGACTTCAGCCAGGTCACGATCTCGCGGTCCGGGAGTTCGAGCCCCGCATCAGGCTCTGATGGCTCAGAGCCTGGAGCCTGTTTCCGATTCTGTGTCTCCCTCTCTCTCTGCCCCTCCCCCATTCATGCTCTGTCTCTCTCTGTCCCAAAAATAAATAAACGTTGAAAAAACAATTTAAAAAAAAAATTATAACCAAAATATAAGTCATAAGCCCAAGATTTAGGTTATAATAAAATATTGTCTTTCAATGTAAAACCATACAGTAAAATGTCATATAACTAAAATTCATCATTTTAATTCTCCTCAAAATTGCACTTACATTAGTAAGCAACACATTTATTTTCTTACTTTAAACATTCTTTTTTTTTTTGAGAGAGAGAGAGAGAGTGCAAGCAGGGGAATGGGGAGAGGGAGAGGGAGGGAGGAAGGGAGGGAGAAAGAGAGAGAGAGAGAGAGAGAGAGAGAGAGAGAAAATCCTAAGCAGGCTGCATGCCCAGTGCAGACCCCATCGTTGGGCTAGATCTCACAGCCCTGAGATCATGACTTGAGCTGAAGTCAAGAGTCAGACACTTAACTGACTCAGCCACCCAACACTCTCATTTTTTATACATTTATAAAATCTATAGTATTTTAATAACACTTCAGGTTGACTATGAGATCTTGTTAACACATCATACTGGAATTTTATTATTATAAGGATTGAAGGAACCTTCAAAAGTTATCTGGTTTAGGACTTAACCTCCAATATAGAGTCATTAAATTTCAACTCCCCAGTGTATCTGCAGAATATGAGAGCCGCCATTTTTTTTGAAATACATGTTTTGTGTTGCTTTGATTTATTCAGTAATTTCCAGGGTCAATAAAATTTGGAAAAGTCTTGGTTAATCTTCAACAGTCTTCAAAGCTGATCTTCAGATAATCTATTCTTCTGAAATATAAATTATTCTATTTGCCCAAATTTCTAGCCACGGAAGGTTCATGTAGGGAATGGACTAACGTTTGGCAGGGAATAGCATTCCTTGTCTGGAAAAACTACATGGCAGGTGCAGGGCCAAGGATGTCCTTGTAAGGCAGAGCAGACATCCCCCTCAGCTCGTTCCTTCCAGACTACTGAAAGAGATGGGCAAGTAGGTACTGCCAGTACAGAAGGCCTTCTCCCATTCCTGTGCACAAGCCTCACCTTTAACTTTGTTTCACAGAGTTGAATATAAAATCGTATCAATCAATAAAATTGTGGTTATCAACTTAAAACTACACCATACACTATAGCAATAGTATTATTTTGTATTGTAAATTATTCAGAAGAGAATTTCTGGAAACTGTGGATTTAAAAATAATAATAATAAAGTACACTGAGGCAAAAAAAAAATCGAAATCTTTATTTAAATTACAAAGTGGATCATGACCATACTCTTCAAACGAACAAAGGGCTGTTTGTGGGACAGTTAAGTGCATTAGAGAAAAATCTATTTGTGTCTCTTGCCATAGGAACTTGATGTTTTGAAAGTTGAATAGACATTTTCTCAAATGTTTCACTTATTTCCATACCTCATAAGCATGACTCCTGTACAGAACAACACTTGTCAATTGATTATCAACAACTGATAACATGAAACCACTGTGTAAAAATGTGGTTAGAAGCTATCAAGAAAACATGAAAAACAATCTTCCTATTTTTCAGTTTAATATAAGAAGAAAGCATGTGATTAACAAAATAATGTATTTTAAAATAACCAGAGTATTGGGGCACCTGGGTGGCTCAGTCGGTTAAATGGCAGACTTTGGCTTAGGTCATGATCTCACAGTCCGTGGGTTCAAGCCCCACATCGGGCTCTGTGCTGACAGCTCAGAGCCTGGAGGCTGCTTCGGATTCTGTGTCTCCCTCTCTTTCTGCCTCTCTCCCACTCATGCTCTGTCTCTCTCACTCTCAAAAATAAATAAACATTAAAAAAGAAAATTTAAAAAAATAACCATAATATTGTTGAGACAACTGAGTCCATCAGTGGTTGTTTAAGAATATAGTATAAGATTTTTTTAAATGAGGATCTTCTAAAATCAGGTATTTTATTATATGAAGAGTTGGACTTACAGAATCTTATGTCATAATTTAAAATCGCCTTCTAATTTCTGAAGCCCTCTCTCTACCTAGAGTAGGAGCTATAGATCAACTAGAAGGATCAATTGGAAGAGGCCCAGTGAGAAAATAGAAAATTCAGAGAGAAATTTTAAGCAGATTTTTAAAAATAAGGAAGGCTTCTAGAGAGAAGAGAATAGGAAACAAAGAGGAAGAAAAAGAAAGAGGATAGAGTACAATAGTAAAGATTAAAAATAGAGTTTTATCCAAATACATGTTGTCTTAATTCTTTTTCCTTCTGAAGAAGGAGGAGGAGGAGGAGGAGGAGAAAGAAAAAGAAACTATTTTGAATAAAAAGTTGGCTACATTATGTAAAACACAAACTATAACCACTCAAGAATTACAGAACTGAAACTTTTCTGTCACCGAAGTAACCCTTCTGCTTCACAGTAATATGCCCTGTGAGGCATTTCTGGAACACAGTGAACACCCTATCTGCTATCTGATCTGCTATGTGATCCCATGGCTCACTTCCTGCTCCTTCCATCGTTTCATGGCCCATGTCTACCGGGGAATATACTAGACACTCCTGGGTCTAGTACTGGAAGTAAAGCTTCCGGAGTAGACTATTCCTGGTCTACGGGTACCATAGAAAGAAAAGGGGAGTTCTGTACCCATCAGAGTGTAGTGACTAATGTAGGCAAGTATCAGTGATGGAGGCTAAAGCCTTGGTCTCAAAGAAATATCCCCAGATAACCTACTAATTAAAAAAGAGGAAGTTTATCCTTACAATGGAGAAATCTGGTAGTCACCATCTTAATCGAGTAATCAAACTAAGCCTCACTACCAGTGAAGCACCCTGACATTCACCTCTGTACTGTTCCTGCCAAAAATATTTTAGCCTAAATCTAGTTGTGAGGAAACAATTAAACAAATAGGGAATTTGGGACACTGTTCATGACAAGTGACCTGACTTTCAAAAAAGATAGCAGCACGAAAAACAAAAACTGGGGAGACTGTTCTGTGACAAGAGATGAAGGACACAATATTCAAGTGTTATGCATGATCCCTAAATTGGTTCCTAGATAGAAAAAAAAATAGAGCTATAAAAATATTGGGGGGCAGATATGGAAATATAAATATAGATGTTATATGATATTATTTCTTAGGTGTGAAAGATTTGTTATGTGGGAGAATGTTCTCATTGTTAAGAAATGGAGGTTAAATACATTCAGAGGTGACAGGATGTCTGCAATTTATGTTTCAAAACAGGTCACCAAAAACTCTGTGTGTGTGTGTGTGTGTGTGTGTGTGTGTGTGTTTAAGGCATAAATCACATGGGGCAAAATGACAATTGGATAAAGGAGGTAAAGGGTATACAAGTGTCCACTGCACTATCCTAAAATTTTTGTAGGTTTAAAAATGTTCTAAGTAAAAAGTTGGACAGCAGGGAAATTGTTGGCCTTGAAATCAGAGAACCTAGAATCTCAAACTGTGTTTTCACCTTTGGCAAGCCATTCTGAGCATGAGAAGGATAAACTCACTGATCTACCCTATAAGACAGTTGTGAGGATGAACAATGTTCACAAAGAGTTATTTGTAAACTACAAAGCACTTCAGGGTTCTTACCCTTGCATCCAAGGATAGAAGACAGGGTTCCATGAATTTGGAATGCAGAAAAATAACTACACCTTTACTTTCTGTAGACTCTAACTGAACTATAACATTTCCTCCGATTTATACACATAAGCATGAGTTAACATGTCACGTGTCTACTGCATGGTAAGAACTCGACACACATTAGCTCTGTTATCATTAGGTTAATTCTTTTAAGTTGCACCAATGAAGGTCATGAGAAGTATGAGTCAGTCATGGAGCTCTTACAATCATTTATCCGCTATTTCCTTCCACATCCAAAAAAGACACCTACTCAGAGCCAATACTACTCAGAGCCATTAACCTACTCAGAGCCAATACTATGGGACAGATGCTGTATCACTGACTCATGCTTTCCATGGCTCTCATTTGTGCAACTTAAAAAAAACAAATTGTAGTGATAACAGAGTTAACTCAGTGTATCCAAAACGGAACTCCTGGTCTCCCCACCGGGACTAAAAAAAGATCTGTTCACTCAAAGCCTCTCCCATAATGGTGTTCCGTCTGTCCAGGTGCTCGGGTCAAACACGCTGGGGTCATCCTTGACTCCTCTTTTTTCCATTCCACCTCTGCTTCTGCAGGAAATTCTGTTGACTCTCACTTTATGTTATGTTATGTTATTTATTTATTTATTTATTTATTTATATTTGTATTTGTATTTTATTTTTATTTTTAGAGACAGAGAGAGTATGTGATGGGGGGACAGGGGCAGAGGGAGTGAAAGAGAGAATCTTAAGCAGGCTCCTCACTCAGCACAGAGCCCGACATGGGGCTCGATGCCATGACCCTGGGTTCATGACCCGTGGCTCTCACTTTAAAACACATCTAAAAGGGGCACCTGGGTGGCTCCGTTGGTTAAGCACGGGACTCTTGGTTTCCGCTAAGGTCATGATCTCTTGGTTCGTGGGATGGAGCCCTGTGTCGGGCTCTGAGCTGACAACACGGAGCCTGCTTACGATTCTGTCTCTCTCCTCTCTCTCTGCCCCTTCCCCACTCATGTGCCCTCATTAATTAATTAATTTTTAAAAATTAAAAAAAAAAATAGATCTAAAAATCTAGCCACGTCCCACCACTTCCACCACTACTGCTCTGGCCAAGCCATTGTCACCTCCCCCCAAGACCCTAATGCAATGGCCTCCTAACAGGTCCCCTCGCCCCCTTGCATCTGTTCTCCCTCTGTAGCATTATCCTTTTAAATGTTACATCATGTCATTCCTCTCCTTAAAATCTTGTCTCGGTTTCAATTTTCCTTGGAGTAAAAACCAAAGTCTTTCAAATGGTCTCCCTCACTTCTGTGACCTTGACTCCTAACACTCTCCCACCACCCCTACTCAGTCACTCACACTGTCCTAAATACACTGGCTTCCTCCTGGTCCCTTCAACCGGCATGCTCCCACCTTGGGACTTCTGTACTGGCTGTTCCCACTGCCTTGGAATGCTTTATTCCCAGATATTCATGTGGCTAGTTCCATCACCTCCGTGTCTCTGTTCAAGTCACCTCCTTAGTAAAGTCTACTCTGATGATCCTACTTAAAATAGCAACCTACCTCATGTTGCCTCATGGCCCTCTTCTGTTGTTTGTGCCTATGGTACTTATCACCTTCTAGCATATGGATAATTTAATTGTATGTGATCCATCTCTCCCTGCTGGATTATAAGCTCCATAGAGACAAAGATTTTTTTTTGTTGTTTACTCATACATTTCTTAAAGTTATGTATGCATTTATTTATTTTTATTGGGTCTTTTCCATTTTTACTGTGGTAAATCCATATAACACACAATTTATTGTTGTAACCATTTTTAAATGTACAGTTCAATCCTATTAAACACCTTCATGTTGTTACACAGTCATTGCTAACCTCAAAGAAAAGAAGGTCAAAAGGTTTAGAATCCATCCTTGGATACCTGTTAATAGTAGTGAGGAAGAAAACTGTTTAGAAAGACATAGGATTATGTCACTCAAATTTACTTCCTCCCTGCCTCTAGGAAATTGTCCAGATTCTTTGGCAGAAATTCTCATAAGCTAAGCGTCAGGCTATACTGAGGTTCAGCACAGAGCTATGACCAGTAGTGAGGAGGGACCCCTCCACATCTCTGTGAGAACAGAGGCCTTGCAGCGGGGTGAGGGCAGAGGTAGAAGGACCAGGGCCAGCTGGGAATGAGATCTGCCATGGGAGCAAATCCCAAACAGCCACTGTCGAGAAGGCATGAGCCAAGATAGGTGGGAAGATTGAGAGGTCTGAGAGCTTACATAAGTGGACTTATAAATTAAACCCTGGAAACCCCTTAAGTATCCCTCCTACTCTCCAGCGGCCATTATTCCAAGGAAAGAGGAGGCACAGTTAGATCAATTCGATGAATTGTCTCTATTTTGAATTAAAGTTGCAGTTGCAAAATGTGTCCTGGAAGGTCTATGTGTCCTAACTCACAGATATTCTGTATTCCAAAATTTCACACTGGTTGAACCTTTCATCAAACTGTGGGTTAAGTCTCTCCATATGATTAGATCTGAAAAGTTAAAACTGACTTCCGATGGCTTTTGAACAAAGTGATACAGTCTCCTTCATGTCCCAGACCCTTGTTCCTTGTCCAGTGCCTCTATTTTTAAAAGCTTCTCTTGTGACTCCTAGATGAAAAGCTGTAGGATTTTAGAGGGTAAAGGAGTAGATTACGTGGTGATAGAAAAATGTTTCTGCTCTCATAGGCTCTTTCAACTGGCCACAGCCCAATCTCAAGCAGTGCACAAAGGTTCAGAACCTGAACACCATGGAGCCCAGGAAATTCATCCAGCATCTCCTTCTTTCAACTGCTTCAAACCTTCTGAAAGATCGATGCCTCTTCTTACTTAGAATTTGGTGTATCTTCTAACTGCTTACCGATTATCTCTGGAAGACACTTATCTCTAGAGTTTCTCCTTTATCTTTGAGGACAGCAGCCTATACCCCGCAATTATGTAGCTAAGTAGGTTTTAGGCTTTGCAAAAAATCAGGAAACTTCTCTAAGATTTAACATTTAATTTGTAAAATGAGGAAATTCAACTAGATCAGTGTTTACCGTATTGTATCCTAAGGACACAGCGGTTTTGTGAGATGATTAACACAGATATGTCACAGAACAAGGTTACCACAGTAAACGAAACTCAGTGTATATTTTACACTTACAGCACATCAGTTTGGACCAGGCTCGGCGGTAGCCTAATGTTCAGTAAATAGCTCCTTCCCATATTGCGTCGTGCAACCCTAAAGCAATCACAGTCTATCCCCCGGCCCACATTGCCACCCCAATCAAACCAGTTTCTGTTAATAAGGGAGAAGGGAGATTGGAGTGGGTGTGAACAGAGGCAACCAGCAACGACTGATATTGCTGACATTATTATTGATTATCTTGAATTGTCAACTAAAAGTGAAATTAGGTGGTGTCTGTTTAAGAATGCAGGGAAGCCCACAAACTATTTTAAAAGTACGCTGTACAAACTAAAGAGTGTTTTGTGTCCTTCAGAACACCCAGCATAACAGATGGACTCATGTCCCCAGACTGTACTCATTTAATAAATGTTCACTGACAGCCTTACAGTATGTTTTCAATTCCTTCAATGGCCTTTCTCTGTGACCTCTGGGTCTTTGCACATGCTATCTCCTCTGAATGGAATAGTCTCCCCTCTAGTCCCACCTTCCCATCCCTAAGTGTGGCCGACTCTAATTCATCTTTCAAGTTTCATATTAAAAGTTATTGCCTCAGGAAAACCTTTTTCTAACCCTGTATAATTATATTATATATTTTCATGGCTGCCTGTCATCCACCTATCATTATACTCATTGTACATTACTATAATTATTTCTTTTATTATCCATCTCCCTTACTATATTGTATGCCCCACAAGGTCTAAGATCATGTCTGTTTTACTCTTCCCGTAAGCGGCCTGAGGTGATCTCTGAAAATGGTTCACTATTCCCTTGACCCAGAAAACCCTACAAAGTCATGCAAATCAAGAGGTCAAATCTTCACGTTCACTTTAAGAACACATGTGAAACTGCCCAGGCCATCAAGGGTATGCATATGGGAAAAGCCACCAAGTATCTGAAAGATGTCACTTTGCAGAAGCCACATGTGCCATTCTGTCACTACAATGGTGGAAGTTGGCAGGTGTTCCCCGGCCCAACAGTGGGCCTGGACACAGGGTCGGTGGCCCATAGAGAGTACTGAATTTTTGCTGCACATGCTTAAACATGCAGAGAGTAGAGCTGAACTTAAGGGTTTAAGCATGATTTTCTGGTCATAGAGCACATCCAGGTGAACAAAGCCCCCAGTATGCATCATAGAACTTACAGGGCTTGGGGTGCCTGGGTGACTCAGTTTGTTAAGCATCCAACTTTGGCTCAGGTCATGATCTCACGGTTGATGGGTTCGAGCCCCATGTCACACTCTGTGCTGGAGCCTGCTTCAGATTCTGTGTCTCCCTCTCTCTCTGCCCCTCCCCTGCTTGCTTTCTCTCTCTCTCTCTCGCTCTCTCTCTCTCTCTCAAAAAAAATAAATAAACATTAAAAAATGTTTTAAGTAAAAAACAAAAAGAACTTACAGGGCTCATGGTTAACCCCTACATGAGCCCTCCTTGCCACATTAAGATGATCCTTATTGAAAAAGAGAAGATTGTTCCTAAACCAGAAGAGGAGATTGCACAAAAGAAAAAGATATCCCAGAAGAAACTGAAGAAACAAAAACTTAGGGCCCAGGAGGAAATTCTGCATAAAATAAATGCAAATAAAAGTAAAAAAAAGAAATCATGTCTGTTTTTGTACAGTAGGGTGTAGCAAACTGCATGTCCAATGTTAAATATATGCATTCAAATGGATAAATGAAAATACTGTGTAAGCTGTGAAAAAAGAAAGTTGAAGACAGGCCTAACATAACTAATAGTACGATGTGGCTAAGGATACTACAGAAACATGAACAAGATGCCAAAGAATACCAAAAAAAGTGATTTTAGCCTGAGTTTAAAAAATGTGTTCACTAGGTAGTCAAGATGGGCAAGAGCATTTCAAACAGAAGGGGCAATAATCTCTGGCAAAACAAAACCAAACGAAGCCCTAATAAAATCCTGAATCAAGGCAATTGTAGTAAAGAGAGTGATTGGAAATTCAATATGTACTTTTAAAGTAGAATCAACAAGATTTGTTGAGAGATTGGTTGTGCATGTTGAGGACACAGAAGGTGTTCAAGATGACTTCTACATTTGTACCTTAGGTGACTAGGTTGGTAATAATACCATTTGTTAAGTAGAGGTTAAACTAGAAGTAAATGTTTCCGCAGACTACAAAGTTAGCTAAGCTTAGTAGACACAGTTTTAGGATTGGGAAAACTTTGGGGAATAGGTGATAAGAAACCAGAAGTTTTAAGGAGAAGATATATTTGACAGAATCTATTAAACATAGAAGATAGTTGAAAACATGGGCACAGATGACATCAGGCTCCACTTAATGAACATCTACAAAAATGTGGCATGACTATAACGTAATACAATTGCTTCTTCGGAAAAAAAAAAAAACAGTATTGCTTAAACATCCAAATGAATGATGCTTCTTTCAAATGAGTCACCTCGGGAGGCCCTGCACTCGTGCTGGCTTTGCTTCTACTATTGCTAAAAATATTTTCAACTTTCCTTTTTTGGGCCATCCTTTAAAAAGTGAACAAGATATTCTTTTGAATATCCTCAGTATTGGCAAGTCTTCATTGTTTCAGGATAAATTGGATGGGGAGGGAGCAACAAAAATTCAGGGCCAAGTCTGATGAATAAGGGGAATGAATGATCATATTATATAAAATCATTTTGGCTCAAAAGAGAGGAGCAGCAAGGTGCAAGGAAGATTCTTCTTTGACTAATAACTGCACCTTAAAACAACTTCAATGCAACAAATATTTCCTGCAGTGTCTGTGGGCCAGGCCCTGTGCTCCTACTTGCACAATAGCAAAAGGGAAGCTCCTGCTGTGTTTTGAGCAAGAACACATTTGAATAAGCATCATTTGAATAAGTATCCAGTTTCCACAGTTGACTCCTTGGAAAAACATACTACTTAAAGAAGTATTCTATCTTCCTGACTTCTATATGGAAGCCTCTTGCTTGTGCCTCCAAAGCTTCAGATGCATATCTCTTTGACAGCGTATTCGTATGATGTTGTTATTAGCTCTACATATCTGCGTGCCTCACGAGACATTACAGTTAGCTCATTCAACACTAAGCACAGTGCCTGACACAATGCCTGGCTCATAATTGCCTGTTCGTTGAATGGGTGGATGGATTAATGAGTGAGTGCATAATTTTAAAACTTCAAATTTCTGCTCAAATGAACTGTCCTCAGAGAGTCTCTTCCTAATTAACCTACCTAAATATCTAAACACACCTATCCCTGTCAGTCTCTGTCTTGTTATTCTATGTTTTCTCCAGAGTATTTATATATATCTGAAATTGTATACGCACTTATCTGTTCGTGTTTTGTGCGTTGCCCTCAGTAGAATGTGACCTTTGTGAGAATAGTAGCCTCGCCTAGGTTGTTCACAGGCACGCCCCACCATGCCCAGAACAGTTGCTGGTATGATAGTTTCTTTTTAAATAAATAAATGCATGCTTCAGGTATACATTACGATGTAATAAATTACCCCAAAACTTAGTGGCTTAAAACAACAATCATTTTATTATGATTTTGTGGGTCAGGAATTAGGGCAGGGCTCAGCTAGGAGATTCTTCTGGCAACTGAGGACCTTTGGTGATAGTTAGCTGGTGGATGGGTTGGCCTGGGGCATCAAAGACCGCTTTACTTACTCTTCTGACTCTTGGCAGCAATGACTGGAAGATTGGGCTCATATGAGGTATGATGACTGGAGTCCCTACACATGACCTCTCCAACGTGGAGGTGCCAAGTCAGTCAGGCTTCTTACTTGGTTGTTGAGAGTTTCCAAAGTGAGCATTCAAAGAGATACAGCAGAAGATGCAAGACTTCCTATCACGTAGCTTTGAAAGTCCCATTCTATCATATTCTATTCATCAGTTATACTGCGAAGCCTCGCCTCTGTTCAAGAGAAGGAGAACTAGACTCCATCTCTCAAAGAGAGGCATAGCAAGGAATTTATGGCCATGTTTTCATCATCTATATTGCATGAGGGAAAGAAATTGATATGTAAAATTGGGTAGGGATCTAAAACAAAACACTGATTGCTAAATGAACCACACATAAGTAGCCAAGAAGAGATTACAACCCAGAATTTTTTTCTCTACTTATAACAAGACTGATTCTTATAGAAAGATCAAACTCCTGGAAAACAGTATCTGTTAAACTTTGCTATGTATTGACCACTCTGCTGAGGAATTTATATGCATTCTTATTTAGTCCTCACACACCACACTACTGAGTGGATATTATTGTAATCACCTCATTTTTACAGATGAAAAAACTGAAACATCAAGTAATTGGTCAAGATTATACAGTTAGGGGCGCTGGGTGGTTCAGTTGGTTGAGCATCTGACTCTCGATTTTGGCTCAGGTCACGATCCCAGGGTGGTGGGATTGAGCCCCATGTTGGGCTCTTTGTGAAGGGCAGAGCCTGTATAAAATGCTCTCTTCCTCTCTCTCTGCCCCTCTCCCCTATTCGTGCACCCTCTCTGTCTAAAATAAAAAAATAAAATTTTAATTAAAAAAAAAGAATACACAATTGGTGAGTGACAGGAACCCAAGTAGTTCGACCCCAGAGTCCATATTCTTATCCCTGAAACTATGGGGCTCTTGAAGTAGGAATCATAATGTATTGCGAGACTGATATTTCTCCCTAAGAATGAGCAGGAGGGTACTATTTTAAGAAAGTGAAAAGAATGTGAACTTTAGAATCAGCCATGATTCTACCCTACCTCTTCTCAACAATAACTGTGCAACTCTGGACAAGTTGTTTAACCCTAATCACTCATCTATAAAATAGGGCTGATGAGATCTAGCTTGTAGGATACAGTGGAGATGAAAGTGAATATTTTAAAGTACCTAGAATAGAGCCATCACTTAGAAAGACTTTAAAAGTGTTAGTTCCTTTCTCAGCTCCATAAGGAGTGCCCTACTTCTAGGGAGAATCAATTCCATCGTGTGTTGCAATTTTTCAGAATTTCTCTTGGCATAATTAAATATTTATACTGAGAGGAAAAAAAAGAGAGACTCCAGCAATTGAGATTTATCTATTTCCCTTAGCCAGTGCAGTTTCTGCCCTATCTAGTGTGGACAGTAGAATCAATTCCAGCAGAAGCAAGGTTACCACTGACAAAGTAGTAGGGAGATGTCAACACAATTTTTCATTGGTAATAGAAATAGTTTTGAAAAGGCTTACTTTTTAGTTAAAATTAGAATTAGAATGGCCTATAAAATAATATTGGAAAGAAAAAATGCTCTAGATTTAGTATCTAGTTCCAGGTTCTACTAAGTCTCACAGGGGGAGAAATGGTGATATTAAAGGCATCAACAATTCCAACTTTTGCAGTCTCACCATGATGGTTAGCACAACTATATTTTATTACCAAGAGTAGACAGCTGCAGTTTTGTAAGAAAATTTTCTTCTCTGCAGCTAAAAGCACAAGATTGGCACTCAGCCACTTAACAATTATTATTATATATAATAATTTACACTGCTATTTTAAGGCTTACCTTAGCTACTTGCTTGATGACAAAGAATATCAATCGCATTTACCATGCTCAAATTCTGCAGTCTCTGAAAAACTTTGGGAAGTAAGCTTGAGGGCAAGCACACAGCCCAAGTACACAGAATGTAAGTGCACCATTAGAGTAGGGAAGAAAAAGGGCAGCTTGCGGTAACCTATGTAAAAAGCTTGTAACTGTTAGAAAAATCAGGAGGGAAGGTAGCTGGAGGTCAAGTGCAGAATAGTTCATCATAGAGGCCTGGACAAATACATAGCAAATACAAAAGATGAAAACATTCTCAAACTCTAATAATGCTATATTGACAAGTACCTCGTTTGAAGACCAGAGCTGTTTATTAGCGTATGTTTTATAATGGCCTAAATTATAAAAATTGACTTTTGAATCTTGGAGTAGGAAGATTACTCTAAAGCAGTAGGCTATGATAATTGTAGAAGTAAGAGAAATGGGTGGGAAAAGAAGCCTGATTATTCCAATCTTCTTGAAAATTATGAAACTCTTTTTTACAAATGACTAGCAGAAGCACCGAGATCTTAAAAAGAACGGATTTCAGAGATAACCTGAAGAGAAACACAGAAGATCAAGGACACTGCTTAGACTCTGAAAAACAGTCTCTGAAGGTGAAACTGTGCCATTGACACAGCAATAGATTGGGTGAGGGCAATTATGAAACAAAGCCTTTTATGGCCAATGACTTCCGAAGGAGGCACAGATATCTGTTAATTATACAATAAGTGCATTTCTAAAAGCCTCCTATAAATTAACCAGTGGAGACCAATTAAAGGGATAATGGTTTACTCTTTGCCCATTAAGTCACTATCTGTAAGTTTGGCAGCCAAACAGGAGAATAAAAAACAAAAGAAAGTGGACTTTTTATCATAGATGGTGTTCACATGCTGTAAAACTCTATGACACTTCACAGTCATGGAAAATTTTACAAATCATTGCGCTTAGCATTTTTTGTGATTAGCACACACACTAAATGAGATACAGTGGAAAAGTGACAGGGGGGAAAGTCTGAAAGTCACACACACACGTATCCAGGCCCTGAGTCATCATTGTGGCAAAATGGGAACCAGCGGATTGCTACACATCCTGCTGGGTTTTTTGTTGTTGTTGTTGTTGCTTTTCTTCTTTTTATGGGACAAGGAGAGTGGCACATATTTGCACAAGGGCAAATAATGAATGGCAACTCAGGTGTAGTATTGTACCAGGCAGTTTAGAAAGGAAAGTGTTATTATGCATGTAAATGTAGGCAGCTCCTCTCGTGCTCTATGATTTGTGACCCACCCAAAGGGGTAACTGTTCTCTGACCAAAACTGTCTCCTATTTATTGAGGTGTGTGAGGTTCACACTTACCACGTTGGGTTTCCAGATGGGAAGGAAGACCTTAGGTCTGTTGGTAAATGAAGCCAGGGTGGGGCACCAGGAAGAAGGAGCCTGGACAGCGCATAAGTGCTTTGAATGCAAAAGATGATTCAGAAAGGCACCCAAAATAGTTCTTCCTAATATTGTCCAAGAATTTGGTCCAAAGGGAGTAAGACTTTGATTTTTGACTTTCTTTCTTTCTTTTTTTTTTTTTTGAGGTAGATTTATTTGATTAGATGTGATTTGTTTATTTTTTCATATCTCAAGAATTTGGTATTTTCTTTTTCTCTTACTCACTGAATTGGCCATTTTGGCCTCAATTATTTTTACTGCTTACTGAACTGGTTTTTTTTTTGTGTGTATTTATTATGAAAGCTTTGTTTCTTTTTGCAGTCTGGCTCCTTTCCAGATCAATTGTTTCTAATCACCATTAATGGCTATTGACTGTGACAACTTTTAGCTTTAGACAGAGTAAATGCCTTAATCTGCAGAGATTTATATCAAATCCACAATATAGTTTTATCTAAATCTTTGGAGTTTGGTTCACATAGAGTGATTACTAGAAACATATGCCTATACTATAGAAACTTACACATGTAGAACTTTCAAATTTATTATATATATATATGTATATGAGTGTGAGATAGAAAAAAGAGACAAAGACATGCATATGTACATTTAGAAATATAATTTAACATCTTAAGACACTTAACCTGCTTAGGTTACCACTCGTGTAGATGAGAAATTATATCTACATGACTTGAAAAATCCCCATGGGTCTGTATAATTTACTGAAGAATATGGGAAAACCTATAGATTTCATTTTTAGAGAAATTATTCATGTAACATGATCCTCTGATAGTTTATCTTTCTAGTAATACAAATGTAAATGGGACTTTTCTTAGAGTTATAAGGGTCCTTAGTGATCATGGAATCCCAAGTAACCATTCAGTGCAAAAGCCTCTGACATAATCACGCAGATTTTGCTTGAACAGTTCTCATTTCCAGAGGTAAAGAACTCACCATTTTGGAAGCATAGCGTTGCTAGCCTAGCTAGGAATGAGTTTGAATCCTTCCTGTTTGTTCTTTTTCTCCCCCTCCAATTCAGCTGATCTCAGAGTCCTACAGAGTCCAACTCTGTAATATTTCCCCTCATCTTCATCCCCATCACTCCTGGTTTATGTCCTCATCGCTTCTGCTTGTGTTCCTGAAATGGCCCAGCCTTCTTGGAGATTTGTCCCCACCCCTGCAACCATCAATCCGTAATGCTGTCAGAGTACCTTTGTATTTATTTATTTTTTATTTTTTAAAAAAATTTTTTACATTTATTTATTTTTGAGAGACAGAGCACAAGTGGGGAGGGGCAGAGAGAGTAGGAGACAGAATCCGAAGCAGGCTCCAGGCTCCGAGCTGTCAGCACAGAGCCCAACGTGGGGCTCAAACCCACAGACCATGAGATCATGACCTGAGCCGAAGTTGGACGTTCAACCAACTGAGCCACCCAGGCGCCCCTAGAGTAACTTTTTAAAATAAATCAGATCCAGTCACCCGCTGCTTGAAACCAGACTTCTTGGCATCATATTAAAGACTTTGGTCCCAGCCAACTTCATTCTCCCTACCCTCATTCCTTATCCAACTTTCAGTTATATTCTATACTCCAGCCATTGTGAATAACCTGTAGTTTTACATTTCCTCACACTTCCCTATCTTTGTGTGTGTCATTCTTTCTCCCCCAAAAGCCCTCTCCTCTTGCCTTCTCTGGCCAAGCTAATTTTCCAAAATTCAACCTGGGCATCATTTTTTCTGTGAAGCTCCCACAGCATGCATTCATACCTAACACATATCACACTGAATTAGAATTGTTTTATTCTTTGTTTTTCCCAAAAGACTATGAGACTTATACCCCTGGTACCCACATTACTGGTATAGTGCCTGAAATATAGTTCATTCAAATATGTTGAATGAGGGGTGCCTGGGTGGCTCAGTCAGTTGAGTTGAGCATCCAATTTCAGCTCAGGTCATGATCTCACAGTTTAAGCCCCACATCGGGCTCTGTGCTGACAACTCAGAGCCTGGAGCCTGCTTTGGATGCTGTGTTTCCCTCTCTCTCTGCCCCTCTCCTGCTTGCGCTCTGTACCTCTCTTTCTCTCTCTCTCTCAAAGTAAATACATTTTTAAAAAATACAGGTTTCCTTTTTAAAAATATGCTGAATGAACATGAGAGCTGCTTCTATTAAGCAAAAACAACTAAAACAAAAACAAAAAAGCACACGTAGGTGTGGGTCTCCTACCATTTACAGATAATAGCCCTAATATTTGAAGATACTTATTATGTCTACATGTATCTTCTTATTCTCAACCACTCCAGTAATCCACATCCTGATCATGTTTGCGTTGGTGACCACACACTCTTTTTAAACAGATTTCCTATCTAACCTCATCTTGCTTTCTGATCTTCCACTTGCAAAAATTCTTAACATACCATCGAAAATCTATCCAATTCATTTCTTCAGAGTAAAACTAGACATCTTCTGAACAACTCCCTCCCTCAGTCGTGTCTTACTCCTAAAGCTACACCGTCCAAGAAAAAAATGCTGGTATCCCATGTTATCAAGTCATTGAATCTTTGCCTCAGAGCCTTCTTCCAAGCTACATCCTCAACGTGGCAAGACATTTAGGCCAACCGGCTCCAGCAGTGGTAGAGGGACAAGGGGAAGAGCTGACCATGGTCTTCTCTAGGGAGTGTCTGGCTTGGATGAGCTACAGAAGGTATTTGTAAAATTCTGGGTCTTAACTCAAAAAGTTAAGATTGCTGGAAAATCTCCCAGGCTAATACACTCTCTCTTTGTTTTCATTTAATGAGCTTTTCTTGCAAATTACTAGTTCTTGCGGAGGTCTTTCATTCCTACTTAGAATTATTTAGGAAGGTGTTGAGAGGATCTAGAGAGGAAATCAACTATTTGACCAAAGGATGGCCCTCCTATACGAGAGATGAACTTGTTCTTCCAGCTAGGAAGTAACCTTCTGGTAAAACCTGTATGGAACAATAAGATCATATACATATGCCTGCTTTTTTAAAAAGTCAGATGAGTCGACCCTGTTAACAAGGTTGCCGTCAGATTTTCTTCGCCTCCGCAGGTTAAAAGTAGATATGGCACCTAGGTATCCGTGATACTATTTTCTATACTTATCTCTACATTTAAAACTTTCATAATTCAACATGAACACCAAAAATAACTTGGAAAAGATATGTACAAAATTTCCCTGCCATTGCCCCAAGGCTTTACTTAATTCATTATGCACCTATTAAATTTATAAATAGGAGCACATATCGTAGGGAGGTTTATTTGTTCGTCAGGATGAAGTGTCTACCCAAGCTCTTGTTGGTTGTTTTAGAATGCGTTTTGCCTGTTACATCATAAATACCCAAACTGTTCAGCTACTCCAAAGCTGTTATTTGCTACAGCACTGAAAGGAATGTAAGGTAAGTGCCCCTCTCTCCTTTTTAGACATGAGTGCAAGTGCATAGGGTTGTAATGAATTCGCTGACTTGCTCCGTGTCTTGAGTCACGACAATAAGGTGCCTGAAATGATGTAATGTGTTTTGTGGCCTCCAAGAAGTTTCCAGTCATTAAATGTCTCCATACCTTACTTTTGCTCTTACAGCCCGCATGTAATCACTTAAATAATGACAGCTTTCAGAATTCACTGATAAAGTAGTACTTTTGTTTAGTATTTAGGTTTCCAGATAGAAATTTTAAAGCCCAGTTACTAAGATTAATTAAAAGGAAAGTATTAGACTTTAGAGGAAAATATTTAAATAAAACGTTCTTTCCTTACAAATTCCAATTATTACTGATTTATTTCTGAGTTAATGCAGTACAGGATTGCTGCGTATTTTAGATATATATCTAGCTATCATCTTCTAGTGTGTTAGTGATCTTCAATATGTCGTTTAGGATCTTAGAAATCATTGTATGGAATATAAATTTATTTTTGAAATTGCTCTCAGGATATCTACAGTGCTATTTTTGGATTTAATGTCAGAGTGCAATAGCCTCATTATTTTGCTTAGAAATCTGTGGCTTAGTTTTTGCGTCTATATGAAGGATCTCATAGGCTCCATCTACAATAAAGCGGCTTATCTGGTATGTTAATTTTTTAAACGCTGCTCAAAAAAAAGAGGCTGCCTTCTTCTGATAAACCCCAGACTTTAATAACATGTCCTCTGAATTAATTCTGTAAATGCAGTACTAAAGTTCAGCACAGCGGCCTGGGCTTTTTAATTAGCTCGCAGCTGCATTGCTGGGATAACATTTCTTGTTGAGGAGGTAGCTTGGTATTCATTATTTGGGCTCTGGTTCAGAGTTCAGTGGTCACTTTAAGCTTTCTTAAAGAATTGCTTGTCTTTGTTTTCAGGGAAAGACCGTATGTCTTTGCTTAATCATTACCCAGAAACATCTACCAGTGTTCTTGCCATGACTGTACAGCCATTGATTTGGCCTTAACTTAACAAATGGTGGCAATCTTCTAGACATAGAGGGATTTTGTATAATCCAAAAAATCATCTGAGTTATTTGTTTAACTGGTATATAAGTCAAACAAGTAAAACTTAAATCACAACTTCTTTACCACTTCAAACTTCTTTACATTTCTAAAAGCTCTCTTTTAATGATGAATATGGATTATAAAATTTACAAATTCCTTTTGAAACTATATTAATTTTAACTATATTTTCTACATCTTCCATAAATTGTCTTATTTTTGTATACACTAGAGAATAGGGAGACTTAATAGAAAGCGTAGCAGATCATATGAGAAAATGAAGAATATTAAACACCTAGTCATTGAGTGAATTCTATGAAAATCCGCATTCTCTAAGTTCATCCTCATAGCAACACTAAAAGATTGTCCCCATTTTACCTAGGGGAAAACTAAAGAATCAGAGAACAGTTAAAGAACTTGCCCAAGATCACAAAGCTGGTAAAATTCAGAAACGGGATTTGAATCCAGCCCTGCGTTATATCCAAGCTTGGGCATTTTCTAAATATTACATTACCTCCTCCTCAAATCCAAGTTTAAGATTCATCTTTCCTATAATAATCTTTCCAATGAATTTTAATTCCCTTGGCATGAATTTATGCAGTGTGTACTATACCGTCACATGTTTATGTATTTCCTTTGGAATTAGTTTTCTTGCTATTTCATGACTTGTCAAGGCTACTAAATGTCTATATTCCCTAAGTCCAGACACTATATTCTCTACTTCCTTTTATGCCCCCACAGCAAGAACTACTCTGGGCAGATGATACACATTTTTACACTGGTTATGTCAGGTGTGATTACACAGATCTTTCGCTTTTTATACCATACTTGTCCATATCGTTTGAATTAGAAAGAAACACACACACATACATACAGGTAGATAATTATCTATAACTAGTATTAGAAAAATCCAATGGTAGGGCACCTGGGTGTCTCAGTCGTCAAGCATCTAACTTCCGCTCAGATCATTATCTCACGAGTTCGTGAGTTCATGTCCCACATCAGGTGAATCCGTGCCCTGCTTCAGGTGAGCTCCCTTCTCTCTCATGCACGTTCTCTCTCTCTCTCCATCTTTCTCTCTCTCTGCTATTCGTGGAATTCTCTCTCTTTGCCCCTTGCTCACTTGTGCCCTCTCTCTAAAAAAAAAAAAAAAAAAACAAAACAAAAACAAAAACAAAAAAAAAAAAAACAGAAAGAAAAGAAAAGAAAAAAGAAAAGAAAAGAAAAATCTAACGGTAAATGTCCAATGTGGAAGATATTAGGCAAAAAAATATATAGAATATGACACTGTATCTGGTTTTCTGTCTGAATTCTTGCAGATTAGAAAGAGTTAAATAGGAGAGGTAGCTTAATTATGTGTGTTTATAATAGTAGTGGATAAAGTTCCAAAAATCTGGGAAAAGATGACTAAGGCACAGAAACAGGAAGAATATGAAGGTATTAAGTATCTAGCATTTTATTATTAAAGACGAAGAGGAATTATAAAGAACAGTGACAATATGTATCACTAAAAGGGATAGCAAAAGAGCAAAATGTATGGAAAACAGGCATTAACATGACGATAGGAAACAAAGACACACCATGTTTAAGAAAGGCGAGGAAGTAAAAATGTTAACAATCTTTAGTCAGACTAGAACTACCCCCAAAAATATTATCATGAATACAAGTAATATATGCATGCTATTTGATCGATATAATGGTAGCTCAAAGAGAATTTGACATTACTAAATCAAAATGATTAAATCTTCATCCTTTTTTGGCAGATTATTTAGCGTAGACATGTTCTTGTAGTCCTATAAACAAGGTACTATTACTTGGGAAAAACAACTTTGCTCTGATAAACTCTTTGTTCAATGGTCAAGTGAATTGATACAGCTTACACTGAAAGAAAGCATCTGAGAAATGTAAAAGAAAAATAAGTGAATAAGAAACAAAATGATAGGAGACAAACACAGTGAACTCTAAATGCTGGGATTGTGTGTGATAGAAGCCGAGTGATAAAGGGGTTAGCATTTGGAACCGGGAAAGCCAAAAATGCAGAGGAGTTGAGAATCTTGACAAGGAAGGAATCAGCCATCAGGACTTTTTTCTTTTCTCTCAGAAACAGGCATAGTTCGAGTTTAAGATGAGCCAGTGAGGTCAGAAACTAGCAACAAGCAAGCAGAAGTGAGTATAAATAGATGTGAGAAGTAAGTCTAACCTTCGGGTCAGAAATTGGGTAGGCAGCAGATTAAGAGGACACAGTTACTAGAGATCAGGGCAAAGAGTGAGACCCTGGAGAACTAAGTTCCAAAAGAGAAAGGCAAAGCAAATAATCTGCACACGGGTGGTAGTCCAGAACCGCACAACTCACAATAACCAGGCAAGCAGAGTAGGAAGAACGGTTTGGTTCTGTGACAAGTTGTCTCCAGAAGTTTCTCCATCATGACCATGAGATTTCATAGAGACTGATGTATTTCTAGGTCTCAATAGTAGAAATAGGAAGCCACATCTGACCAGAAGTAGCTTATTGCCAGGTTTTCATGGTGATAATGATTTAGCAGATTTAGGCACAAAATTTCCAACTTGGTACTCCCTCCCTGTCTCTACCCCAAGGGAACTCCTCACCTGTCACCTCAGCCCTATATACTGAAGACTACCTAAGCTGTTTTTCATGTAACTGTGATTTACAATTGCTTTACCTCTTTCACCTCCCTCACTTGATTATTTCCATTCTAATGACATTTGCCCACCTACTAAATTATGGCCTCAACTCCTCTCAATGAGGTATTTTTCTTGGAACTAATTTCAACCGTGATCTAATGAATCCCTCATACCTATTCTTTAATAAGATCTAAAGTAGATGTTAAAAACTTTTGGGGGCGTTTCAACTATAAAAACTTAGTCCCCATGACCATTACAGACTTGAATCTCTTTCTGAGTCAAAGATATTTTCCCCTCCCCTGACTCTATGCATTTTTACTCCCCTCTTGCCTCCCTTCTCCAAGCATCAGTTCTTTTGGTGTTGAGGTCAAGGAGGATGGAGGAGAAGGAAAGGGCAAAATCTATTTTCTTGGCTAGACTCCACTGTAAGTCTCTTTGGCAGTTCATGCCTTTGGCATGGCAGGTATGCAAATACTGATTCTCTTATAGGTACATGTGGGAGTTCTGGGAAAAGCCCAGCAAAGCCAATAATAGGAACTGGTACTAGCATACCACTGGCTAGAAGGAAAGATTTTGGCTTCATACAGGATTCAATTCCAGTTTCTGGCCTCACTCAAGTGTAGCCACATCTTCTATCTTAAAACTCCACACTAACATTTATGACTTATTTCCAGGTTGAGTAATCCCCATGGGCTGGTATCTGCTTATTGCATACTGGCTGTTCTACCTTTTAGTTCTCTGTTCCCAGCACTACAGATTTCTTCTTCTTCTTTTTTTTTTTTTTTTTTGTACTTTTTGGTATTCCTTTATTTTTCTTTACTCTTTTTTTGTACTGCATATTAACATTTTTAGCTATATTTCCCCCAGCATTTGTTGGCTATATCCACTCCCCACCACACACACACACACACACACACACACACAAATGCACATACACACAAATGCACACACACACACACACAAATGCACATACACACAAATGCACACACACATATTTGAGAAGTGGAGTTGTATAACACAGGAAATCTGATCCAGTAGATCTGAGGAAGGACTCTGATATGTGAATTCTGAAAAATGCTCACCAGATGAGTTTATGTTGTGAATTGTATCGTCTCCTAAGTCACTCACTGAATACCTATCCCATAATGTGATTGGAATTGGAAAGGGCGTTTAGGGAGGTAATTAAGGCTAAAGGCTAAAGGTATTATGGGTAGGGCCCAAATCCCATAGGGCTAGAGTCACTATTAGGAAAGGATTAAAACACCAAAGATCTTTTTCTCCACGTATACACATAGAGGAAAGGCTATGTAAAAAACATAGCAAGAAGGTGGCTCTCTCCAAGCCAGAAAGAGAGGCCTCACCAGAAACCAATCCTTAGAGCACCTTGATCTTGGACTTTTAGCCTTTAGAACTGTGAGAAAATAAAATTTTGTTATTTAAGCCACCCAGTCTGTGTTATTTGTTATGGTAGCACTGGTAGGCTGATCCGGTGTGGTTTTCAGTGCCCATGACTATCCTACGGAGAAGCTCTGTGCCAGACTCCTTCACAACGGTAACTGCAATGGGAAACTCCAACTCTGAGTCACCAGCAAATATCATGAAAACCTATATTGGTCTAAATTTGCTTGGGCCCTGGAAAGCATTTTCTTTATCTTTTAGTTTCTTTAATCTGTTTCATCCAGTCTTTAGCCTTACTCAATTCTGGCTGATCATCATAAGCACCTGTTATATAAGGAATATTAAGATGCCATGTATATGCCTATGTCATCCTTACTCTAAGCTTCAAATTTTATCTTTCCTTCACACTTCTTTTGTGTGTCTTCTTCTACATCAGAGAAAGAGAGGTTCTTTTTATTTTCAAGGTGAATCCTCTTTATTTGCTTTAGATCCTGTCTACTCCCCAGCATTTTTCTCTGACTTCCCTTGCCCTCCTTCTTCTCTGCCATGAAAAATACATAGTCAAAAAATTGACTTTCAGTGACTTGTTTTTTGAGGACTGGTAAATTGGCTTCTTTCCAATATTTCTATTGGTAAGAAAGAAAAATTGACACGGAAAGAAGTTCCCTTGGGTCATCAGAAAAAAAGAGCAAGGCAATGGGTATAAATTTAGAATTCCTCTTTGGAGAGGTGATAGTTCACTTGTTCATTCATTCACGTCAATCTATTTTTGTTTTAAGCACTTATTAAGTGCCAGAACTGTCACCTTGATGCTAATGCCTTCTAAATAGACATCTTTGTTTTCCTACCTTAGTCAGCGGAGAGGACACTTGTCAGGATCAACAATTGGTTAATGTTAAACGAATGAGTGACATTATTCTTGTCTTCAAGGTGCTGAATCATGAAAGTAGGTGAACTTCATAGACGTTAACACACAGAAAAATGCTCAGGTATAGGAATTTAGTATTGGAACTAGCCAGGGAAAGAGAAAGAAGAACCAATGAAAGAACACGAAAGACACACGAAAGAACATTATAACAATGGAGGGAAAGAGATAGTAAGGTGCTTCAAAAATCACCTAAAGGAACTGTCCAAAATGTGTATTCACTGGCTCCACTCTGAACAAATTCAACCAAAGCTCCGTGAGTATGGCCCCAGGAATCTGCATTGGTAAGTGCACACAGGTGACTCAGCTGCACCTTCTAATGGCATAAAAAACAAGAGAGTCAAAGAAAAGGTGTGCAACAATAAAAATTATAGAAATATAAGCACTAAAAAATCCGAAAAATGTGAGATTCTCCAAATGTGGAAAAAAATTCAGCTGATTTTCCTTGTCTTGGCATAAAGAGATCGTGAAGTAAGCATTCACCAGAGATGGTGGAGCAGAAAGCTATGAGCCTGGATACTTGATGGCTGTGTTCAGCAGCTGAATCAATCATACCATCACCTATCTTTGGACTTGTCAAGTGAGAATAATAAACCCCTATTCGCTAAAATGAAGTAAGTAAAGTAAAAATACACGTTTTAATTTGTAGTACATTTATTTGGTAGTAAGGGATAAAGAATGGTGCTGATGAATAATAGTAACATTTATTGAGCATTGACTACATCTAAACATTGTTAAGAGCTTTCTATAAATATCTGACCAAACCCTCACAACAACTTTATGATACACCATAACTCAGCACTGTTTATGGAAAAATAAATGAGTTCCTTGTATGGAGGCAAAGAATATCAAAGGTAGTAAACATATGTTTCATGGCTAATGAAAAGATAGGAAAATGGATGTGGTGAACTTGTTAATACCCTGGTACTTTTCCAAGCATTTCTCCTGCCCGTCTTCTTTTGCATTAATTTAAATCCTATATATCTTCTGTGGCACCAGTCAAATCTAAATCCTCTTTTAGGAAAACTTCCTCAATAACATTTGAGTATGAGCTTTTCCTCTTTTGATTTTCTGGAATTTAAATTTAGGACCATACTCCATGACCTAGATTATATAATATTTGGGTTAGAAAAAAATGCCTTATACCTAGAAGAGTACAGGGTGTTAAATAATTCCTGTCAAAAGATGACAACTAACCGTTTTGCATTTTTCACCTATAAAAATTTTCCATTATGTGACTTGAAAATTCCTGTTTTAGACTTACGCAAAACCATACTTCATTGAATTCAGCAAATGTAATTAATGTGTTACTAATAGACAACAGTTCTCTGTGATTTTCAGTTAAGTAATGTTTCTCTTGACATCGCTCTCTGGTGATCCAGGTTAATGGAATTTGAGAATACATACAACTATTTTTTATGAAGCATTGAATATTTCTCCTTGCATGCTTCTCTCCACGTGTCAATTCTCTTTAGCACTCTGTAAAAATCAGAACTTGTATATTCGCATATCTAATTTGGGAAATGATATGGTTTTAAATATGTGCTGCTGTTGATATGTCTTATTTTGTCCTATTGCTAGATGCATGTGACAGAATCCTTGGGGGTAAAGATCTTAATGTTTCCCTTTATACTTAATTACATTGAAGATTTTAGAAAACTGTCTATGAGTTATACATGATTAGTTCATGTTGAATTGATCAACTTATTAGAAAATAATCAATAGTTTTGACTTGCCTCACCAAATGTCACGTACTTTAATAGTTTGCAGAGTATTGTTATTTTGAACACATGGCCTATCTTCAAATAATGTTAATACCCCAAATAGTAACTTGCCATAGGATTTAAATACCTTTATAAATTTTGCGTTGTAACTAAAAAAAGATAGTCATATATTCAAACTGCATTAAAAGAACTTTGTAAAATAGGTATTTCAACAAAAAAACCCACATTATTTTATTATTCTTAATATGCACTGATAGATCTCTAGGTCAGTTAAATCCATGGGATACATGAGGTCTTAAATGGGAGAATATGGTTTAATCTTACACAGTGGCATCTTTGAATTCAAGGAGTTCCATTTTTAGGAAGTTCTAATTAAGCAATGAAATATTTTCTTGACTTTTACATTGAGAATTGTCATTAAGGTGGTTTCAGTAATAAACCTGTTAGAGAAAAAAATGAATTTCCTTATGTAATGTGTACAGTTATTTCTATATTGCTTTCAGCCTGTATTTGCTATTTGAAGAATCAAAATATAAAAACCAAACTACACAGTACAATCATCTTGACTATGACAGTGAAAGTATATCAGTGTGTGTGACTCATATTTCATTAAAATGCATACAAATATGTTCTAGGATATATATGTATATAATCTCCATAAATGAAAACTCTATTGAAATCATGTCTTAAAATGAAGATGCTGAGTAATTTTTCATGACCACAATAATTTAAGAGTATACATTTTATTATTTGGAATTGTAACAAACACAAAGTGCACAGATTCTAATTTAATCTATTATCCATTTTTGCTAGTGTAGTGTAGCAATGATTCCTATATTACTTTAATGTTAAATTCTTGATTAAAGTAGAATACATAATTCAATTTTCTATTGCGACTTACTTGGAGGAAAAGTTGGACCAAAGCCAATGATTCTTAAATTTCTCTAAGTCGTTTTGAAAAGATAATCTGTTCTTCTGGAAAGCAGTCTTGAAATAGTGTCAGGAAGGGCTATTGTACCACACCAACCAATTCCTTAACAGTGATTAAAGAGAGGAAGAGAGGAAAAACTATCGTTTTGCCCAAGTGCTAATTTTTCACGTCAAGGGCACACAGCTCAAAAGGTAATGTCTAACCTGGTAAGATACATAAATTGATTAAAAAAAATATATTAGCAGGGTCAACTGGGCGTTTTTTGCTTTTTAAACTTTTTACGTATTTTGTTTCTAAGCCTTTAAAATATTTTAAAAGAAACGCTACCAGAGAGTGAACATACATAAGAAAGTCTTGCATCGCTTGTATGCTTTTAAGAAGACGTTACAAATATTCATTTTTCCAGTCCTGGAGTTAAGAGAAGGGAGGAGACTCCGCAGAACTTATCTTTTTGTTCTGATTAAGTGGTATTGAAAACAACACTGCTAAGGTCTCTGGACGAGCGGCGACGGTTAGTTCAAATAGAAGCAATTGGAGGAAGATGGAACACGGTGTCTTAGGTAAGACAAATCTTTACATACAAGTGTGCATGTGTTGGAGGAAGGAAAAACAGTTTTATTTTTAAAGTAGATGTCTCTACGAGTGGTTTCTTTTTTTATTAACTTGCAAAATCTCTTGAAATTTGGATCAAAGCAGGTTACTTCTTAGCCTCTAAATCCCGCAGGTTACCCGATGTTTGTTTGTGTGTTTTTTTTCCATTTTTTTTTTCACCCACACGAAAGAAGGGTGTTGGGTCGAGATGCTACAAAGTGAACTAAAAGAGCCAATGGCTGGGTATAGGTAGGAAAAGCAAACCCAAAACGAAAACATGGGGATTTTAAGCGCGGATCCCGAGACATGCCTGGGTTAACCCTTTGGGCGCTGCAGCGGGGATCCCCGGTGTCTGGGGCCCGACCGACTGGAACGGAGACGAGGCGCCCCGCCCCCGTCGCGGGAGTGGGCTCTCCTCAAGGAGCGAGCGAGCTGAGAGGCACTTTTGGCGTCCGGCGCGTGCGTCACGGCCCGGGACGGGCAGCGAGTCCGGTACGAAGTGGAGCAGAGACGCGGCGAGGAGCCGCTCAAATGTCCGCTGGCGAGGGGTCAGCCTTAAACTGTCCTCGCCAGGAGCGCTCGCCCTCGCCCACCCGCCGGCCCAGCTCCCGGCTTCTAGAGGGGCGCAGGCCTGAGGGTGGTTCGGGCGGGGCCCGGGGCCCCAGGTGAAGAGTGCCCGCGCCCGCCTGCAGCAGTCCTCGTCGTCCTGCCTCCACACTCGCGGCAGCCTACCGGCCCCGCGCCCAAACGGCAGCTGTGAGTGACTGACGGAGTCACCGCCCCTTGCGCTCCAGCCACCCCCTCCTCCCCCGCCGCCCCTCCCCCGCCTCGATACGTCATGGAAACACGGACGTCAGAGCTTCTCAGCCAATCGCAGGCAGCAGTAAGAGGAAAGGCGAGAGCGGGAGGGGGCGGGGGCAGCGGCCGACCGAGGTTCTCGGGGAAGGAAGAGAGGGAGGGGCGTGTGGAGGCGCTTGTCCCCCGCCCCTCACTCCGGACACCCTTTCCCGACCGCGCGGCAAGTTCTAATCGTCGGGCGCGCGCTCGCCTGTCGGGGACGCGCTCGCTGGGTCCTCCCCTTAAACGCCCTCTCCACGCCGCTCGGCTCCTAGTCCCTGTTCGAGCCGCGCTACTTCGGCGCGCGCGCGCTTGCCCGCCCCCAGGCTCCCCGCGGGCTGCGTCACGTGACCGCGCCCAGCCGAGGCGGCAGCAGCGGCGGCGCGAGCTTCGGCGGCGGCGGCGGCGGCGGCAGTGGCAGCGGGAGCAGCTGCGCCGCCAGCGTGGAGCGGGAGGCGTGTGGGTGTGGAAAGAAGGGAGCGCCAGACCGGAACGGGTGAGCGTTCACCTCCCCCTGCCTACCCCGGCAATCTTGCGGGCCACCCGGTGCAAACGGGGCCCCTGCCCGAAGCTTTGCGCATCCCCCTCGTGCTTGGCCGTCCGCTCTCCTGTCGCCACGACCCCGCCTGGAGCGGACTGGGCTGCGGTGCTCACGAAGGGGGCTGCACCCCGCCCGCCCCTACTGTTGCGGACGGCGGCGTGAGGCTGGCGGAGCTGCCCGTGCTGAGCGCGGCGCGCCCTGTGTGCGGCTCTGCGGAGCCGAGGAGGCGGGTCCTGCGGGGACGCGGGCGGCCACTCGGCGGCTGCCGGGCTCTGGGCGGGGGCCGGGCTGGGCGCCGCCTCCTCCTCCGCCGCCGCCTCCTCGCAGTGCAGCGTGAGTAGGGAGCCCCGGCTGGTGGACGCCGAGCCTCTGGGCTCCGCGGCCGCCTCATCCTCGAGGTGCAGCCGCACCTCCGCGTGGCGCCCCGAGCCCTGCGAGTCGGCTACGGACGAGCGGAGGACCGAGCCCCACTCTCCGTGCTTCCCGCTGCCCCTCACCGCTCTCACCCCCAACCCCCGACCCTCCTGCAGCCTCCCCTTCCTTCCCCCCTCGGAAAATGGTTCCTGTTGCCGGGCGAGGTGAGTGGCGGCTGCCGCCCGCCCGCGGCGGTGGCGGCGGGTCAGGTCACCTGCGGGGGAGGCCGGGCGGAACGTCGAGGTCGGGGCGTCGCGGCTGGGGTCTTGACAGCTGGGTGTTCAGTGGACTGCGGCGCAATCGGGACAAGTTGGCGGGGGCGTTCGGGGCGCCCCTCGCAGGTTGTCTCCTGCCGCGCTCGCCCCGGGAGATCATAAAGGTGAGCGGGTTCCTCGGCGTGCGCCTCAGCGCCGGGACCGGCCGGGAGTCCCCGCCCAGAGCTCGAGGGACGGGGCTCGGTGGGGCTTCGTGTCTACACCCGCAGCTCTTTGGCTTTTCTCAGCCGCCTCGGCCGCGCCATAGCCCATCTTGCTGCCGGCCGCCCCCGCCCCGGCGTGTGGTGACCTTGAGGGCAGCGGTGCCCTGCACTCTTTCCCCAAGCCCCAGGAGGGTCACCCTCTAATCCCCAGCTTCGGCCCCACTGGCGCTCCGCGAGCTGAGAGCGGGGTCCCCTACTCGTCCCCCGGCCGGGGCTGGTTGATTGATGCGTTGTCACACCGGACGGTGATTCCGCGGGGAGCTAAGGAGCAGCCTCGCTTTTCTCCCGGCGTCTTCTGGCCCCCCCAGGATGTTGACGGTTGCTTCCGATTCGGTTTTTTGGACTTAGTTTAAAAGGAAAAACAAACACCAACCCACAAGCCCTGCGTCCTCCACTCCCCCTTTGGAAAGGGTCAGTAAGAAAGAACCGCATTCCAGTTGCGGGGGTGGGGGTGTGCTCTCTTTATCCCATCCTGCAGGAGAATCTTTGGCTAAGCTAGTTAGCGACCCCTGGTTCTGCGCCGCGGTCACTAGCCAGGTTGGTGTCCGTGCGGATTTCATTCACCAGTTTTCTGCGGGACTCGCAGCGCTGGGAGAACTCGCATCCTGTGCGGTGCAACGGTGCTTGGTGCCGAGCTGGGGGTGGGAGGGCCGTGCTAAGGGAAGTCAAAGAGGGTCTGTAAATCTGGGGAGGGCTGGACCCTATACCACACGCAAATTTTTACCTTTCCCTGGGGTTAGAGCACAGCAGTCACCTTTGGCTGTTATGCATGCTACTTTTCTGGGTTTATTAATAATCTAATGGCTCCTGTTAGTATCGATTGCTGTTCACGATGAATTAGTTATATGGATTTTTTCCCCATATGTGTGTAAGTATATGCATATATCTGGATTGTCTTTCAACATGGAAGCCTTTGTTGTGTTTAACCTCCCCCACCTGAGGACAGTCTTATTTTAAAATAAAGCTCTTGCTCAACGTGGGTGTATTTTATAATAAGAAGTACTTTTAAGGACCTGCTTTGTATGAGGCTGTCCTCAAGCAGAGGGTGTGTAACCCTTTGGATGGTGGCCCACGTGAGTCAATAAAGGGCCTTCACCGCTTGCCCTGCCGCTAGCCTTCCTCCGACTCCCTGTCCTTGCGTGTGGCGGAGGCGGATTGGGGGTATTAGAGGGATTGGAGGAGAATCTGCTTTTTACTGGTGCGTTTCATTTGGGTCCCCCGCCCCCACCTTTTTCTTTTCCACCCTGGTGAGTTCAAATTTCAAGTAGATAGAAACGTTTTTCTTAAAGGGAATCTTTGAAAACCAGTACATGAAATGGGCTCACTTAGCTATGATTTCAGGGGGACGTTTTAGTTTCTACCTTGCTTTGGACGAGACAGTTAAATTGCTGTAATTAAGGGTGGATCTCTGTCCTGATTTTGGTTTGGGTGTAACTGCAAAGATCTTTGAAAAGTAACTGTTATTTCCTACCATATAGTCTGCAAAAGTGAGTCACAATGGGTGAGTTGAGGACAGAGCGCCACCTTTAATTTAAAATTTCGTGATTTTTTTTTTTTTATTAAAATGGTGAAAATTCAGAGTACGCCTTCTTGGTTTTTGTTGCGGCTATCATTATGACATCTCCATTTAGATGTTAAGGTGAAATTGTCTTTAATTTTTTGTGTGTTAATGGGGGTTCCTGCCATTCAATGGGAAATACTGCTTTTTAATTGACGCTTGTGACTTAATATAGGATTCTGAGATACGAGGTGAGAAACTAGTTTTGATTTGTGCCTGTGATAATAGGAGTAATGATAGTCTGGACCTACTTAGGAAAAGAAATAAGGAAATAGCTGCATTGTAAATAGATCTTTAAAATGAGCTATTGCCACCAAATAAAGGTACCTACCGTTATGATAGTGGTTTTGCAAGTGTTTCGGTTTTTTTTTTTTTTTAATACGGCGTATATTCTGTTAACAGATTTTACAGTAAAGATGCAAAAAATCTGTAAATTTATGAACCTTGAGTAAAGTTAGTAATTCTTCTTTGTTTTTCATCTTGGAACAGCTTGCCTTTTATGGTTTTACTGCAAGTTTTACAGTTACTTGTTTTTAAATGATATAAATGAGGACTTCCAGCAGGAGTTCTTACATTCAAAGTTATTAAAGACCATGTTGGGAAAAGTGGTTTCTATATATGGCTCCTTTCAAATGCATCTCATACAAAAATAAATGGAGTTTTTAATGCTCAGAAAATAAATGATGTAGTGACAGTTGAATTGGTGAGATTCCCTTCCCTGCCCACTTGCCCCCCCCCCCCCCCCCCCCCCGATCAAAAATTGAAGGTACACTGTCTCTTTAGGCACAGGATACTTTTTGATAATTATTACTACAGATGTAATATGAAGAAATAAAGATTTAGCTCATGTAATGAATGACTGAGTGTGTGGATATTACCAAATGGTTTTCATCATCAACCACAAGATATTATTGCCCTTCTATCTGTATTTAAGGTTTAATTTGAACACTTGCAGTTTCTTCATAGACTACTGTAAACCATAAGCTGTTCACCTACAGATGTTTCATTAAGTTAAAATTGAACACAAAATTTGAGATGAAGAGTGGCTTATGCTTTTTCAGTCTGTGGAACATGGCCTCATGTTAAGGACATTAGTTGAGCAATTAGGTTGATATATGTAATTATACATTGTTATGCATAATTTGATAGAATCTTCAATTTGGGGGTTAAATTTACCAAATTCCTTTGTCTGACAGACATGTTAACTTAATTTTGGATGAAACAGTCTCTTACCTTGTGAACTGAGTTGTATAGGTCAACAGGTTTTAAGATGAATGGCCAGTTACAATTGTCACTCTTTTATGTACTAACAACAACAACAAAAAGAGTATTTGCCCCTTTCTTTCTTACTTTTTTGCATTGACATGCAGCTGAAATTGGTTTGTTTTCATTTTTTAATTCCTGAATTTTGTAACAAATGAGCAAAAACGTAAAGGAGTAAAGATCAGGGAGCAAAAACCTAAGAATTAAATTTTTGCAGCTTGGGTAAGATTTTACTTGCCCAGTTGGAGGGGAATGTTATTATCTAGTCGGTGTCATGATATATAAAAGGGTAATGTGAGTAGCTTGTTTTGGAATATATAGAATCTGTGGTAACGTCAAAAGCAAATGATACAGAGTAGTTATGGGAAAAATATTTGGAAAGAGAACTTTTAAAAAGATTTCTTTTTTAGCTTTTACAAGTGTTTTACATAAACACGCATGTACGTTGTTGCTTTGTTAAAAAAAGTTTTATTATGGAAATTGCCAGTCATGAGAAAGTACAGAGAATGATATACTCAGTGACCAATACTGACAGTTATCAATTGGTGGCCCATCTAATTTCATTTCTATCTTTACACATGAAATAGATCTGTTATAAATGGGGACACAGGTAACTGAAGTGAATTTATGTGAATTTTACTGGTAATTTACAGAATACACAATTAATGTCCAATATCTAATTGAACCTGAAAGGTAATTTTTATGTTCTTCATTGTTTTACAGCAAGCTCCTAAAGATAGTATCTCTCAGATTTTGCTCTCAGTAATAATGCTTTTGGTCTGTAAAGTGCTTTACAGTATTTCAGAATATAACATGTACTACCTCATTTGAGTCCACAATAAATAATCCTGTGAGATGAGTAAAATCGGTAGTCCCTCCCCCCCACCCCAGTTAGGTAAACTGATTTGTCTAGGCCCCACAGTCACATAGCTAACAGCTAGATTAGCCAGAACTGGACTCTAGGTGGCTTCTTGGTTTTGCTCCATTGCTGTTTCCATTATACATGTTTTTATGTAAGTTTGTGAAAGTTATGTAAGTTTATGAAAAATCAGTTTCTGATCAGAATAAATTTAATAGTGTAATATAAATAGATTTGTTTGGGTTTAACTTTATACATATACTCTATTGCTTATATTTGGTATAATGTAAACAGTTCATACTCTGATTTACTTAATAGCTCAGTAAAATGTATTTGAACCTATTTGAAATAGTATCTTTTTAATATTGTGGATTGGATCATTCTTAAGTAAGGAATTTTGTTTTCAAAGACCTGTTGGTCTTTGAAATACTTAAGGGTGTCTTGTATCTTGTGTTAAAATGGCCTATGCTACAAGTTTCTTTTAATTTCTGCTGTAATTTTTTAATGCACTTGTTTTTCTGCCAAACATACATATTACCTGAGTCTTTTTGAAATATTAATTTGTAATGTCATTTAGTTTTACAAAGGTCCCAAACAAGGAGATTTTAGTTCCTCAAATACAAAAGCTTTTTATAAATCTCACAAGGCAAGTAAGTAGTGGTTCTCCAGCATTAGTGTGCATGAAGATTACCTGGGGGAGTTATTCAAAGTGCAGATTCCCTGGCGTTGCCCCTGCAGTTCTGATTCAGCACATTTGGGGTGGGGCCCCGTAGTCTGTATTTTGAGAAACATGTTAAATTTATAACTAGGTTAAAATTATATGATGCAGTAGGAATGCCTTTATAAATTAGAAGGGCATCATTGATTTGTTTGACTTGGAACATAGCAGAGTTAGTGCTTTCAAACAATTTTGACTCTTGTAGCCAAGTTTGATTTGTGGACTTGGTGGGTTTTGTAACAGTTGTAAACCTGGTAAATTGAAAATATTCTTGTTATCTTTGTTCACTGTCTTCTTTCAGAAGATCCATCTGTGATTATTTATTAAGTTACTTATTATTAAATGTAAACTCCTAGACAAAGAACATTCTTTTTGTTTTCATGCCCCAGTGTCTGCCATTTCCAAATGACTTGAACATGGGGACTTATTTTTGTGAAAATAATGCATATTATGTCAGGACAGTACTGTATATTTATGCTTAGTCTAGCTCTTATTTTTTGGTAGAAAGAAAAATTTTGTATGTTCCTTAAAAGGACGTACATTGGTGGATAAGTAGTGGTCCTTAGAATTTCAGTTAACAAGCAGCTGTTCCTTCAAAAGCAGCAGGTTAGTGCCTAATGATTTTTCAAGAATATGAATAAGACTAATTGATAATTTACTATTCTGTGCATTAAAGCAAGTTACTGCTCTTTTTACTTAAATGTTAAATAACAATTTGTACAGCAGTTTGTTTAGCCCTCTACTATAAGGTCCAGTCGATGTAAACTGATTTGACTTTTTAAACTATTTTATCTAATATTATATACCACATATGGATTACTTTCTATTTAAAACCAGTCTTAAAATACAGTTGTTTTTGCTTTGTTATAACAGGATGGTAAATAGCTTATATATCTGTATTTAAAATACATTTTATAATGAAATTAATTGAAAAGTAAATCCATTTCAAGACTGTGTTGAGCATTTTGTTGTTGTTCCAAAAAGTTAGACTTATTGGCTGTGCTTTAGGATATATTTAGGAATTATGGGTTATAATTTACAAATGACTGTAGAAATTGAAACTAATAAAGAGTTTTGGCAGAGAGATCCAGATAAACTATGGGTAAACTGTTAACCATATTCTTTTGAAGCTATTTCTTATTAAAATTTTCCTAGGATAGTGTTAACTATTTTAAACAGTATGCAGTGTTTTAGTTAACTCTTTGCTAAAAACATTATTTGGTATTTTAAGGTACAATAACTTACAACAATATGGTATCTCAAAATCTGGGATATCTGCTTTGTATTAATATTACTGTCACCTGGGCCTCTGGGGGAAAGAATAAGGATAGTTTTGAATGGACCGGTGCTTGCTTACATTGTGAAATCTGAGATTATACTGCCTAACTGTAAACTGGTATGACTACTGTAAAAACCTGGTAACTTTAGGAGAAAAAATTGTATTTTCTGAAAAATAGATCTTAAAAAGGATTTGCTTGTTTAAAAGATGCTTTTTAAATAACTTCGTTATTAACTGTGGATTTATTGTTCACTGTACTAATTCAGTGAGTTTGCTCCCAGAAGGATATTAAACAATTTTTTTACTCTCAAAATGCTCAGATCTGCTGCTTTAATCTACCCTTCATATTTGTGCCAGAACTTTTTTGTTGTTTTTAAAAAGCTTTCCTGCTGTCATTTCGTCACTAAAACTTTTAACGGTTCCTCATTTTTCTCTTTATCAACACGCACCTTGACTTTGAAGGCCTTTTGTAAAGTAGCTCAGTATTTTCCAAAGTGTCTGTTAGAATGCTGGTTCTAAGAAATATTAATAGGGGTTTTATAAGGGTAGAGGGGCAAAACCAACATCCAAGATTGCTGGTTTATGCAGTTTTCCCTTTGGTTCTTCTCCTGTCCTTTGCTGTGCTCACATGGACTGAATCTATGTAAATGTGTTTACTGAATCTCTGTAAATGTGTTTACTGTTTTGCTCCCGTTTCACAGAATCCCTTTTAGTGGATCATCCCACCTGTTACTTTTCTATATTACCTAAAAGGATCCCCACTTTCCTATACTACTTAATGGAATCACCACTTTGTACACCTCCAGTGGGTGCCATTCGCGTAGGTCACACTAGGAATCACGTTTCCTGCAGCTGAGAACAGTGCTGCAGTAACTTAGCGCTGTCCACTGCCCACTCTGTGACAGTCACAGTCTGGCAGTCTTCCATATACACCCTTCTCATTACCTTTGCTGTCATTATGTTTTTTCCTCTCACCTGATAGGAGCCTCGATCTTCTTGTCTAAGTGTTCCATCCTTCAGAACTCAGCATTAGTCTACCTTTCTCAATCATCACTCATTAATTTTCTTGTCTGAATTTCTCTGCATTTGTAGCCTGGGTCATACCCTTCCATTTTTTATGAATCCTTTTTGTCTTAGTCATTATTTCATTTGGAAATAATATAGAGGAGTTGAGATAAGAACATGGGTTCTTGAGGATATATAAAACGTTAGCAAATGTCCAATCAGTATTTTTTGGCATATTGATTAAGGACTTAGATATTGTATAGCTTGCATTAAGGGAAAGCAGATAAGGTTAAGGAATTTTTCTTGGTAAATTTCTAAAAAGCCTTTTTACCCCTGTAGTTTTTATTTATTTAAAAAAAATTTTTTTAATGTTTATTATTTTTGAGAGAGAGCTCTAGACAGACCAACAGAGCATGAGCGGGGGAGGGGCAGAGAGAGAGGGAGACACAAAATCCAAAGCAGGCTCCAAACTCTGAGCTGTCAGCACAGAGCCCCACACAGGGCTCGGACCCATGAACCATGAGTTCATGACCTGAGCTGAAGTCAGATGCTTAACCGACTGCACCACCCAGACGACCCTTCCCTTTGTAGTTTTAACTTAGATGGACTTGTAGGACAACCTGTTTTACTTCTGGAAAACAACCATATTCCACAGAATGTTGCTGGGACAATAGAATTTATCTTCTATATTGGAAGTCCTCCATTTCTTAATTTCAGTTTAGTAATTAGTCTTTTAGGTTTTATTCTGATTGTAATGAATCATTACATTAGCAAAAATTTATATTGTAAAATGACCAATTTCACCTTTCCATTATTTCTGTGACTTCTTTCATCACGATGGGTGTTCTTCAGATGTGTTTGTTGGATCTGTAGTCCATTAGCATATTTATTGCATGATGTAAAATGCAATAATTTGAAGCCCATATTATGGTTTAAAGTATAAACCGTGATACCCTTGTTGTTGCTCTTTATTGATAGAAATACTGTTGGAGCTAAGTTTTTAACATTTTTTTTTTAATGTTTATTTTTGAGAGAGAGAGAGAGCATGAGCAGGGGAGGGGCAGAGATAGATGGAGACACAGAATCTGAAACAGTCTCCAGGCTCGGAGCTGTCAGAGCCCAACACAAGGCTCAAACCCACAAACCATGAGATCATTACCTGAGCCAAAGTCGGACTCTTAATCCGCTGAGCCACCCAAGCACCCCTGTTGGAACCAAGTTTTTAAATGTATGTTTACTGCAGGTTCTAATTTTTTCAAGAGAGTTCTTTTCCATGAACTGAGAGGGAACTGTTAGCTCATGAGCTGGTGCAGGATCATTGTAGGCATCAGGAAGAAGTTATAGGTATAGGTCTGTGTTAAAGTTTAAAGCATAGTGTAATTATACTAACTGCCTTCCTTAGGTCAAGAAAGGAAAGCCTCTAATTGACTTTATCATTTCTGTTAAATGTTCATGTAATACATAAACTTATAATGTCAAACATTTAAGCAATTTAATATAGATTTATATAGAGTTATTATGTAAGCTGTTATATTACAAAAAAACACTTGAGAAAATTTTCTCTCCAGAGCTCATTCATTTTCCAGTGATTGTTCTTCCAGCCCTTTTAAATTGTATAGACCTAATTATTGGTAAGGTATTATTGAAGGAATTCTGAGACTTGCTCCTGCTTTAACATGGCAATAGTAATCCTACTAAAATTGCTGATCTAAAGAGTGTAGAATGATTTTGATAGTGAAAAAAAAATAAAAAGAATCTGTGAAGGCAGAAATCAGTGAAGCTAGCAAAAGTAGAATGGGTTAGGGCATGATCTTTTCCTCCTGGGACACACGTGGATGACATTTGCACATTACTCCATGCTGCCTGTCTAGGACCTAGAGTTATGTGAGATTTTCAGTTTTTTGCTATAATTCATTCTCCCTTACTTATGCCTAAAATGAAGTAAAAGATGCTTTAAGTAGTCTTTGTTTAAACGGTGAATCACAGGCGTGCCTGGGTGGCTCAGTTGGTTAAGCATCTGACTCTTGATTTTGGCTCCGGTCATGATCTCATGGTTCATGGGTTCAAGCCCTGTGTCAGGCTCCTTGCTGACATTGTGGAGTCTGCTTGGGATTCTCTCTCTGTCTCCTTCACTCTCTGCCCTGCCCCCCCAAAATAAATAAACTTTAAAAAAAAAAAAAAGTAAATCACAAGCCAGAGTCTTTGGACAATCCTGACACTAGTACCGTGGTGGAGAACTTTTGAGTTAAAGGGCAATAATGCAAAGAGAGGACTGAAAACAAGGAAGGTCAGTCTGTGACATGGGAAAGAGGTGATGGCAGAGTCTAGGAAAAGGAGATAACCTAGCATCAGATCCTCTGAATGTCTGGTATCAGAAGAACAAACATCTATCAGGCAATCCTTCCCTGAACACAGAGTGGATTTAGAGTAACGTTTCAATTCACCTGCGTTTGAGCTTATTAAACTCAGCTCTTTTTATATATGTAATTGAATGCTGGAACTTACCTGATCTACTTTTGCCTCTGGACCTCTTGCCACATCATTCCTTTTGCTAGGAATACCCACCTTTCTCAGACTATTCCTGTGTCTTTATGGTATGGGTGACTGGACCTAAAACTTCTGATTTCGGTTTTTACTCTGTGATGTTATGTTAAGATCGCTCCAGATTTAAATTTGAATTTTTTTTTTTTTTAAAGTTTATTTATTTTTGGGACAGAGAGAGGCAGAGCATGAACGGGGGAGGGGCAGAGAGAGAGGGAGACACAGAATCGGAAACAGGCTCCAGGCTCCGAGCCATCAGCCCAGAGCCTGATGCAGGGCTCGAACTCACAGACCGCGAGATCGTGACCTGGCTGAAGTCGGACGCTCAACCGACTGCGCCACCCAGGCGCCCCATTAAATTTGAATTTTATCTTCACCAGTAAAAAGCCAAGTGACCTTGGGTAAATCACTGGGTTTCTTTGTTACCTCCAAAAAAGTAAAAAATATAAGGTCAAGGAGTTTTTTGTTTGTTTGTTTTTTTGTTTTTCTTGGAAGTGTTGACTTAAAGTTTTTTTAATGGCCGTTGTAGATCTTCTCTCCCCACTCTGCCCCAGATTTTCAACCATTTAATTCTTTATTCTTTTAGGTTTGCCTTCTAATTTTGTCTTGTAACTAGTTTATCATCATTTGATGTTTCGTCTGTGATAGGCAGTTTCATTCATGAAAATGATCTAGCTTTTCGATAAATGTATTTATCTAAGACTTCCAGTTAAAGAAGTGGAATATAACTGGCATTTAACTCTGCTCCCTACCAAAGATATACTGGAATGTGAGAATGTGTGAGTTTACATATTATGTTAAGATCTGCAGCCTTCTTCCCTCACTTAGCTTTCAGGCTGCCGGCTAGACTTATAGTTGCCTTCTCTGAGGACTGACCAGCTCTGGAGAAAGGACCTAAAGATTCTGGCATTGGCTCTGTGCTTGTGTGAGGGTTTGTCCAAAAAAAAAAAAAAAAAAATCTCCACGCACCCTACAGTGAACTCCATAGTCAGAAAGTCCCACGTGTGAATCCAGAACTCGTATTTAGTTTGTGTTCTGTTTTGTTCTTTCAGAATTAAAAAAAAAAAATTGTTACAGCTCCATTAAGGAATGATTGATGTACAGTACACTGCACATATTTAAAATGGCAAACTTGATGGTATATGTATATTGCAGTGGAAATATCACCATGGTCAAGTTAATGAGCACAGCCACTCCCCTAAAATTTTTCTTGTGCTTTTTTTGAAATTTTTTTTTTCAACGTTTTATTTTATTTTTTTTGGGACAGAGAGAGACAGAGCATGAACGGGGGAGGGGCAGAGAGAGAGGGAGACACAGAATCGGAAACAGGCTCCAGGCTCTGAGCCATCAGCCCAGAGCCTGACGCGGGGCTCGAACTCACGGACCGCGAGATCGTGACCTGGCTGAAGTTGGACGCTTAACCGACTGCGCCACCCAGGCGCCCCTCTTGTGCTTTTTTTATAATCTTCCCTCTCTTCCCTTTTCTGTCTTCTTCTTTCCTCAGGCAACCACCTATCTGCTTTCTGTCATTATAGATTAACTTGAATTTTCTAGAATTTTCTTGTACATGGAATCATACAGTATGTGCTCTTTTTTGCTCTGGCTTTCCTTCAGCATAGTTATTTGAAATTCACCCATGCTACATATATTCATAGTTCAATTTTTGGTATTGCTAATAAAGATTTGCTTTTATGAGTATACCACAACGTGCTTGTCCATTTATCTGTTGATGGACATTTTCAGTTCGAGTAACCTGTATTATCCATTCGTATCTTTTGTTCACTTTTTAATTAGGTTGTCTGCCTTTTTTTTTTAATTGAGTTGTAGTTTCTTTATATACTCCAGATAAAAGTTCTTCAGGAAACATTTATGTTTGTGTTGGGAGTGGGAGGAAGAATTGTGTATAGCCATTAATAACACCTGAATGTGAAAAAGCAAGCTGGAGCACTGCAACATTATTTGTAGAGATGGGCTTACGTACTAAAATGAATGGCACCTATTTCTCATGACCTCTGAGTGGAGAATGGAGTAAGGAGACTAAAAGAGATGCTCGTATTTTACGAAAATAAAAAATAAAAATAAAAAATAATCCTTGTAGATCAGTTTCTCTAAATGAATGTTACGCACATATAAGTTTTCAAAAATGAATGCATGTATGGACTAAGTTGATACGTGTAGATAGCCCAGGTATCCATCTGTAATTCACTTCTTGTGTCTGTACATTCTTGGGCAACTTAGATTCAGAATTCAGTATTACTTTGGGTAAAAGAATAAATTTTTACAAAAATGTAAGTGAGCAGTGTGGACGTGACTAAAAATAAAACAGTCCACCACAACACAAGAGCCTTGATTTCTCCTGAAAGTTTTCTACTTTGCAAGTTCAAATTCATCATTCCTTTGTTAGGTAGAACAGCTGGTTGCCATCTTTGGTTTCTTGAGTTTCTCTGGGATGTTCCACACCACCACCACTCCTTCTCCCACACCCCAAGCAGCTCATAAAAACCTGTAAAGACATTTTTTCCCCCAAATAATTATATATAGTGCTCTTCCCTAATAAGAGTCTGGTATGTGATTTCTCCATTTCTTCATCTGGATAAGTATATGCTCTTAGTCTTAAAAGAGTTTAATCCCATGAAGTGTTGACTTGTGAGAGACTCTTTAATAAATCTGTTAAGGAGTACGCTTTTGTAGGTGTGTCTTAAGAATTAGCCATATTTCAGAATTCTACCCCCTTCATTAATTTCTTATCTTCCCTTTGAGGAACTTGATATTTGACTAAATTTCTTCCTTGTTGCTCTTTTTGTGAAGGAAGTGGAACCTCAGGGGGAGATAGCAGTTGACTCTTAAGAGATGTTAGAATTCAAAAAGGAAAAAAAAAACCCAAAAGCTACTGTTCTTTTACCAAAGTGCCATGAAAAATAGACCAGCTGGCTCTAAAACACAGTACTGACTTTGACTTAGATAAAGGGTATTTAAAATTATTGGAAAAGGGGCGCCTGGGTGGCTCAGTTGGTTAAGCATCCGACTTTAGCTCTGGTCACGCATGATCTCATGCTTCCTTAGTTTGAGTCCTGCATCAGGCTGTCTCCTATCAGCACAGAGCCCGCTTCAGATCTTCTGTTCCCTCTATCTCTCTGCACCTCCCCCAGCTCATTCCATATGAAAAAATAAATAATTAATTTAAAAATTAATTAATTAATTAATTTAAAAAATAGAATAATTGAATAAAGTGAACACCACTGTATTGCTTTCTACCTGCCAGGTATTGTTCTATACCCTTTATAAACATTAATCTGTTTAAAGCATGGGTTCTGTGGAATTTTGGGGTGAGAGATACTACCGAAAATGGAAAGAGTTATTAATGGGTTTAAGGGAAAATCGTAAAATACAGTGACTTACATAACTTTTTTTTTTTTTTTTTTTTTTTTTTTTTTTTTTACCAATTTAAGATGTAACAACACTGGTGGTATAATGTTTGGGGAATATAGACCAATGTAAAAATGAAACACACTCATGATCCTGCTTGTGTTTATTTTTGATCCTTTAAAAAATCTGTACACTTACTAACATGCTTGAGGTAGTGTAGGTATAATTGTGTGCCTTTAAAAGCTATAATATTTTCTCATGTCATTAAATTTTTTTCATTAACATCATTTTAAACACTGTAGTATTCCATCCTATGGCAAATTTCCTTGTTATTGGATATTTGGGTTTTGAGATTTTCTCTTATGTTAAATAATCCTTCAACAAACACCTTTATTTATAGTTTATTTTCATCTCTGATTATTTCCTTTGTAATTACTGGATTTATTTATATATTTATTTTCAACGTTTATTTATTTTTGGGACAGAGAGAGACAGAGCATGAACGGGGGAGGGGCAGAGAGAGAGGGAGACACAGAATCAGAAACAGACTCCAGGCTCCGAGCCATCAGCCCAGAGCCTGACGCGGGGCTCGAACTCACGGACCTCGAGATCGTGACCTGGCTGAAGTCGGACGCTTAACCGACTGCGCCACCCAGGCGCCCCTGTAATTACTGGATTTAAAGGGTTTTGGTAGTTATCTCTTCATTAAGATTTTTCTTCTGGTTAGGTATTTGGGATTCTGTCTTTTCTTGCTATGTGTACAGTTTATGCCTTTCATTCTGGGTCCTTGCTTTGCTTTATCAAATTCTCACAGCATTTTTAAAGACTCCTATTTTGTTGTTGTTTACATGTTTGTGATACTCAGTTTGATAGCAGGTCTGTTCATCTTACTGTTGCTCACCCCTGGCACAATGCCTTCTACCTGTAAGGTTCTTAATGACTCTTGAATGAGCATCTTGGGTCTTGTCTTGGGCATGAATCCACTGACATTGGACTCCAGTAAAATGCTTGTTCTGTCTCTCCTTAGAAACCATAATATGCTTGTGGTGAGAATTTATCACAAGGCACTATTTCTTTTAAGTTCTGCTAAATAATATGTCAGCTGAATGACACTGTTGAAGATGAGAAATACTTTGTTATAACTATGCTGTATAAAATTAATCCTTTCTGAAACAGTTCTACCATCCCTGCTTTTAGAGGGTAGGATAGATAGACTTTACTAAGTAGAATAGAATACTAAGAAGCCCATAGAAATGTGTGTTACTCTTATTTCAAAATGTCAGTGATACATAAAGTTTTTCTAAAATGTTTCTTTACAGATTAATATATCTTTTCTTCAATAGAGGAGAAGACTACAAAAATCTAACGTTAAACTTTTAAGTGCAAATGTATGTTGAGTTAATCCTCATTAGTAGAGGTTCTGTACTGTTTATAAAATAAAACTTCAGAGTTTTAGGATAGTGTCCTAGCAGGCTCTAGTTATGACATCGTATCTGGCTTTTCTTTTTTTTAATCCTCAGATTTTGAGTGGAAAATTTAAGATTTTGGATAGATACGTTCCTTCAAAAAATATTTATGTGATCACTGTGCTAGACAGTAACAACTGCGACCTGCCAAGAAGAGACACTGTTAAGCAGAGCTTTAAGTTTGCCTCTCGCAGTGTCCAGTGTTCCTTCTCAGTTTCTTTTTTTATGCGGTGATTCATCAGGTGCCGTGTGCTTCCAGGGAACCGATGTTAAGTGTGTGCACATGTCTCCTTCCTGGTCTTTGATCTCTTCCTGTAATGAATGGGGATATATTGTTTCCAACTCTTCTTCTACAAAGAAGAAAGGCATTTTGGACTCTGCTGTCAAGTTTCCAAACCTCAATAGTTTTGCTACCATCGTTTGCTATTTTTAGAACTCTTGATAGTGATCGCTGTCCTTCCGTCACTATTACTTTTGGAGGTTTTTTGAGTTGTGTGGAGCTCTCCTTTATTTGCACATGGAGTCAAGGTACAGAGCCAGGCTATCAGTTCTGAGTTGTGTCATCATCTTGGACTTGCCCTCACGGTCTCCATTCTTGTTGGGTATCTGTAGATTCAAATTGAATGTTTCACAAAGGGAGGCTGTATTGGTGAAGATCTTGGTCCCAAAGGGATGGAAAACTTTTTTTGAAGAGATTCTTTGGCCATGCCTCTCCACTGTATTCAATACCAGGTAGCTCCATGAGGCAGATGCCCCAAGGAGTTGAAAAGGAAGAAATTTTGAGTGACTTTGGGGGGGGGGGGGGGGTTCTAAACAGATCACTGTTTAGCTGAAAGCTGCAAATGCACACTAAGAATTTTCTCAAAAGTTGCTGGGTTATGGTGGTGTTGAGAACTTTAAGGTGATAGCTACAGAAGTGGGATGTGGTAAAGGAAGGAGAATAGGACAGGTATGTAGTTGACTGTAACTTTTTAACATTTAGTAGCTATACATCAATATATATGTATGTGTTTAAATACTAAAACCAGGTGTTGTTTTTTTCTCTTAAGTGCTACCTCTTAGTTACTTGGAGAAGTTATAGGTGTAAAAGGATAAAATGTACCAAAATAACTCTATCATGGCATTCTGCGGTGTTGAGGTCAGTGAATAATGGTCTTGTTGTGGAATGCAGATCACTGAACTAATTGCTATCTAGAATGCCTCTGATTGGGAAGGAATGAAGGAGGAAGGAGACTAGAAGAATAGGGAGAAGGAGTAGGGTAATTTCCCTCCTAGCCCAAAGGCTATTATTTATCTGTCTTCCTGAACCATGTAAAACAAGTGGAGAACCAGGAAATTGTCAGGAAAGTCCTCTCAGAAGCCAGAAGTCCATGCATAAGAACTCTCAGTGCCTCACTTCAACTTTAGGTGTTAACTAGGTGTGTTCTCTAGCATCTTGAGAATATTCCTGTAACATTTTGATGACTGATTTCCCGGCATACTGCAGATAAAACCAAAACTGGAGAAACTGCAAAGGTTGTTCAGAGGCAGGTGCAAGTATTACAGGAAAGAATTGAAAATTGACATTTGACAGTGGAAAAGGAGGTTTTTAAAACCAAAAATAAAAATTCACAAAACCTATTAAAAAACAGTCATGGAAAATTTTATTCAAAAACAATAGCTCTGTGCTGCTCTTCCCATCTGGACCAGTCATCTTTTGGGACTCCTTATGGAACTCCTTTGTGAAGATGAAGCCTTCCCAGCTCATCTAGAAAATTAGAAGCTTCCTTCTGGCACTTACTGGATTCATGTGTGTCCAGTTAGACTCTGAGCCACCTGTGCTGCCCCATCTCTGCCATGACAATGATCACCTTCAGTCATACCAGCCTGTTCATTATTCTGTGACACACTTTGCACATCACATTCCCCTTGCCTGAATTCCTCACATTACAAAATACTGCTCTTCCTTCGGGAAGCACTGAGTCAGTTCTTTGATGAAGCATTCTCCCAGCTTCCCTAGGCAAGGTCACTTCCATGTCTGTGTGGCCATTACTTTGTACTGTGTGTTTCCTCTGGGTGTTTGGGTGTCTCCTTTGGTTAAGCGTCCAGCTTTGTCTCAGGTCATGATCTCGCAGTTCGTGCGTTCGAGCCCCGTGTCGGGCTCTGCGCTGACAGCTCAGAGTTTGGAGCCTGCTTCAGATTTTGTGTCTCCCTTTCTCTCTGACCCTCCCCACTCACACTCTGTCTCTCTCTGTCTCTCTCAAAAATAAACATAAAAAAAAAATTTCTAAAGCATGTTTCCTTGATTCTGAAACATCATTTAGAAAATAAACTGATCTAATAGTAGTTGTAGGGAGTAAAATGAAAAATACACATGCAGAAACACTTTTACTAACTAACGGAAGCATATCATAGGCGTATTCCACTCTCTTCAATACAGAAAAATCCGAGTCCAAGCCTTTTCTGAGTTACAGGTCATGTAAATCATTTTAGCAATTGATGAAGAGTAGCATGGTAACATGTTGCTTTTTATAACCTGCGTTCTATGATCTTAGGCTCCTTAATGTCTTTGTAATTGACCCATAACTTTGAAACTTAGTGAAGTATATAGGTTTTGTTTGTATTTCCTATTGATTAAACCCAATGTTACTTTTTTTTTTAACGTTTATTTATTTTGAGAGAGAGCACTAGTGGGGGGTGGCAGAGAGAGAGAGGGAGAGAGAGAATCCCAAGCAGTCTCCACAGCGTGGAGCCTGACACAGGGCTCGATCTCATTGAACCCTGAGATCATGACCTGAGCTGAAATCGAGTGAGATGTTTGAGCCACCCAGGCACCCCAAACTCAAACTTTTGTTTTTAAAAAAATTTTTTTTAATGCTTATTTATTTCTTGAGAGAGAGACAGAGACAGTATGAGTGGGGGAGGGGCAGAGAGAGAGGGAGGCACAGAATCTGAACCTGACTCCAGGCTCTGACCTGTCAGCACACAGCCTGACACGGGGCTCTAACTCTTGGAGCCCGAGATCATGACCTGAGGAGAAGTTCGATGCTTAACCAGCTGAGCCACCCAGGTACCCCTCAAGGTTATTTTTAATGGTCTTTATGTTTTTTATGTCTTTTTTGTCCTTAATGTAATCGTAACTTGGAGTGCTAATTCATAAAAGAGAAACACTACCCTTAGTTTGAGAATTGTGTGATTATCTGACGGGTGGCAAATTCTGTTCCTTTTAAAAAAACTGCTTTGCCTGATGTGTGACAAGCAGTCTGTGTAAAAACTAGATTTTGGTTTCAGTGTTACTTTTTAATTGTAGATTTTTGAAAGATATTTTAAAAAAGGAAAAATTAAGGATTCAAATTCCCACCAATTCAACATGGAAAAAAGGGTAAAGGATCTATTTCATGGGCTAAAAATGCTGGGAAGTGGAAAGAATGATTCCTGAAATATATTTGAGCCAGGAAAATATGGTATTTCTAAAATATAATTTATTATCAGTGTCTGTTTGTAAGTCCATAGGTAGAGTTTTCAAGGGAATGAGGTTGGTTCATTCCTCAGGACCAGCAAAGTTCCTGGCACATTGTAGGTCTTTAAAAAATGAGTGGTATTCCTCAGTGATTACTTGCCAGTTTAATTATGTTTGACTTAAAAGTTGTCCACCATAATTCTGTGGTATGTTGTTGGAAGATTTTATGTAAAATATTAAATTTTTTAAGGCTAAGTTTCAGCTTAGGACAAATATCTCATAACCTGATTCTGCTGAATAAATAAGTGCTTTTGACATGACGAGTGTGAGCCCCTAGTAACAGTCACAGACTTGAGACCCCATTGTGTTTGTTAAAGAAAATGGATTTGGCTTAACTGGCTTTGTATTTGAGGTCATAAGAATAAAGCATTTGATTTTCCTTTATAGTAATGAGGAAGGATTGTGTAAGAAATGTGTTGCGTATAGCAGTTGATATCATTTATTCTGTATAGCAGCCCTGTAAGTAAGGTGATGGTTCCTTTCCCTGTAGGTAGAGACCTGGGTCAGTTTACCCTCTCACATGTTGATGGCAGAGAAGGCATGTGATGGGCCCACTGTAACTCCCTAGACACCTGCTGCTTCGGCTTTAATACGCTTTTGGGCCTCTGACATGTTACCAGAGGTTTAAATTGATGTCGAAAGGTACATTTTTTCTTCTTGGAATTAAAATGGTCTTGCGTGAATCTTGTTGAAGGAAGTGCTTATCTATTCACCTAAGGCTTGATGAAAAATATACAAGAGGCTAGGGATTTGGTTTATTCTTACTCTAAATATTGACTGTGAAAAGCCAAATTTAAATTTAGTTCTGCTTAGGTTGTGGGAAGATTGTGTCACACATTTAAAGTGACAAACAATGAAGACTTGATATTATCCTGATGTGTTTTTCTTTTTTTTAATGTTGCATTCATTTTTTGAGAGAGAGAGGGAGAGAGAGGGGGAGACACAGAATCCAAAGTAGGCTCCAGGCTCTGAGCTGTCAGCAGAGAGCCCGACTTGGGACTCAAGCTCATGAATGAGGAGATCATGACTTGAGCTGAAGTCAGATGCTTAACCAACTGAGTCACCCAGGTGCCCCTGATATTATACTGATCTTAATGGGAGAACTTATGCTACCAGCAATATTAGGAGGAAATAGTAATTGTCAATGAATTGTGATATTTCTCATGCTATCTAGGCAAAAAAGTTAAGGTCTGTAGTAGAAAAACATTACATGCAAGACCCAAGAAAGCAGAGGTCAAAAGTAATAAGTGATAAATAATAAATGGTAAAACACGCTTATTAGTTTTTTAAAAAGCATGATTCGGTTGAATTTATCTCAAAAATTTGAACAAGTCATTTGGGCTTAGGATGTTGACATTCTGAATCCACAGTGGAAGTTCCATGTTACAAAATTATCTTTCATGGACGCTTGCCTTGGATAAACAAGTTTCTGTGATGCAATTATTTAGCCAGTGTCCCTATAACATATAGTGTGAGCCATCCACCTTTCTTTAAAGTTTTTTTTATGTATTTTGAGAGAGAGAGTGCATGAGCAGGGAAGGGGCAGAGAGAGAGAGAGGGAGAGAGAGAATCCCAAGCAAGCTCCTCACTGTCAGCATGGAGCCTGATGCAGGGCTTGAATTTATGAACTGTGAGATTATGACTAGAGCTGAAACCAAGAGTCAGATGCTTGCCGACTAAGCCACCCAGACACCTTATTAATGAAACTTATTTACAAAATTATTCTTGACGATAGATCTCTAAAAACATGAAGATTTGCTGCCATTGAGGATATTTTTTAAGTTTATTTATTTTGAGAGAGCGCATGCTCCAGTGGGGGACGGGCAGAAAAAATCTCAAGCAGGCTCTCTGCTGTCAGCACAGAACCTGATGCGGGGCTCAATCCCGTGAACCATGAGATCCTGACATGAGCTGAAACCAAGAGTGTGACACTTAAATGACTGAGACACACAAGTGCCCTAAGGATATTTTCTTGAAAAAGTGACCTTAGTGAAATTTCTAAAGGAAATTTCAAAATAAGTGTGCTTGAAATGTTTTTAGCATTGGCAGCCTTATTAGGATGAAATAAGGCTATTAATTTTTGGTACAAAAATAAATTTAGGCTGTATGTTTTCTGATATGTATTTTGATATGTTGATCATTATAGGTATGTTGAATAGTAAACAGCATCTAGATCAGAGTTTGGATTTATTAGATGCACAGTAAATGCTTACGAGAGTGAATCCAAGTATCCAGAAAGTTCATAGCTGGAATTTCTATCCAATTTATGCTTCAACTATAGAAACTCAAGCAGTCAATAAGAATTTAATTCAAAAAGTGAATTTCAGGTTTGTCATAGGATCAGTGTGGATTCAGTGCAGACTATCACAGCTCCTGTATTTGTACTATTCTACAATGACATTTAATATTAGAAAACACTTGCTTAACTTCTGTATACATAACACTGTGTGCACTGTACATAGAGAAAGGGTAGGAGATGAAGGGGATGATCCAAAGAAGTATCTCCTTAACGTGTATGAAAAGCTAGGTGAGATGGACGAATTGAAGTACTAATATAGCAGAGTAAAGAATAGGTGAGGGTTAAAGTTACGTTGTGCTAAGCATAGTTTCAAGTGCTGCACTGGATGCTTGAGTCAGTATTGGTTAAGGCAGTATTGGTAAAGGCAGATAGTCTCCGTTGTGTTTAAATGGAAATTTATTGTCTTTCCATTTATGTATTGTAAATAGTGATGCTAAATGAGTAAGACTTGGGATTAAGTGCTTTCATGAATGTGAGTAGTCCAGAGTTCGACCTCTGACTTTTAATTTTTGTAGGTCCCTTCTCTGATCTGCAGTTTGTTGTAGTTGTGCAAAAACTCATGTCGGTCTCCAGATATTTTATAAGCTAAAAGATTTATGCAACTGATAGGCTTTAACTGTTCTTTTGTAGCTAATTCAGTTACGGAATAACATAAAATGGGTCCTCAGTGATTGAATGAAAGAAAGTGCTAGAAGTCCATCATCTGATAGAATAAGCAGACAAAAATGACCTTGACTTAAGGCTTCATCTCTTTTAGTTAGATGCTTGCCAAAGATTTTGATCTGGAATGATGTCTAAATTGATAAGGTAGGTTTCTTTGGGTGCCTGCATAGGATCTTCTTAATTGGTCAGCAGGATGGTCCTTGTAGGAGTGTTCTTGTATGTTCTTGAACTTTTTTTTTTTAAACATCTGCCTTACTATTCTGCATGCGACCAAATTGATGGAAAGAATGATCTTGAATGCACTGTATGAGTTTTGCCTCATTTTGACATCTTTCAGTGGCTTCCTGTTATGTGAAATATGTTTGGTTTTGTTTAAACATTGTAAAAGCAAATATTATTGTAAGTTGTAAAATCTAGCAACTGAAATTGCTGGGTAACATTTATTTCAATGCCTTGTTGAACTTACCCCCAAATATTAGTATTTTTCTGTCTTAGCAAATGGAGTGTATGGGATAAAACTTAACTTTTCTTTATTTGGGTGCCCCAGTTTTATAATTTTTACTATCAACTCTTCATCAGATCATGTATGTTAAGAGGGAAAATGAGTAAATTTATGCTTTTCCAAGAACATTTGGAATGTATTTGTAATTAAATATTCAGGTTAAGTTCTAATTAATGAGAATTTTATACCTTTTTAAAATGATGTTTTGTGTAGTAGTGTCTTTAGGAAAATGACATTGTCAGTGTTATTTAGGTGAGGAAGGGACTAGGTGATTAGACTCACCACTGTCTTGACCTCACTGCCTAATATGTTCAAAGAGGCTAATTTGTATTTCTAGAAAACATAAGTAACCCCAAGCAATATAATGTTAAAGTAATTATGGATATATGGTAGAGACAGGATTATACTTTTATTTGTATACCCAGTTGTTTTCTCAGTATATGTGCTGCCACTGTAGGTGGCACTTACTACCAGTTTAGCTAATGTAAATTTGCTACATGCATCTGTGCACTCAAACACACGTCACATACTTGAAACACAAAACCCTTCCCAGTCATGTAGTTTTCACACTGGGATTGAGCACAGATATGCTGTGTACCAATGTAGGCATAATAAAGCATGTGGAAATGGCCTGTATCTAGCTAGAGAGTGTTCTCAGGCTGATTAGGTGGTTTATGAATGTGATCGGTTGGCTAAGGTTCATTTTTACATGTCAGTAGTTCTTAATAAAGATTGTACTTAAGGGGCGCCTGGGTGGCTCAGTCAGTTAAGCGCCCGACTTTGGCTCAGGTCATGATTTCTCAGTTCATGAGTTCAAGCCCCGCTTCAGGCCCTGTGCTGACAGCTCAGAGCCTGGAGCCTGCTTCAGATTCTCCTCCCTCTCTCTCTCTGCAACTCCCCCGCTCTCTCTCTCTCTTTCTCTCTCTGTCTCTCAAGAATAAATAAACATTAAAAAATTCTTAAAGAATGTACTTAATGTAGAACCATTTTTTGAGATTATTTGGAAGGTCTTACTATGTGCTTCATTACACTGGATACAAAAGGGAAATACAGTTACAATTTTTATATCCTTAACTGCAGACTAAAATAAGAGTGTGCTCTAAAGCATATTAGTTATTCTTGTAGAAGGGGAGGCCAGAGTTGGAAAAAGGGGTCTAGTAAAGAGTAGACCAAAGTCAAAGTGGGATGAATTGTAGATAATGGAAGCAACACCATTTTGTACTCAGAAGTAGACTTCTAGCAGTTTAAGCTGGATATGCTTCTGGTTTATCTTCTCAGGGGAGTTAGGGTATAAAATAATCCTTCTTATCATCTAAAAAGGGTGAAAGATTGACTTGAAAAACGAGTTTCACAGATGCTTAAGGGAATTTCAGAGAGGTTTTTTTTTTTTTAACAGTGACCAGTGTTTTCAGTTCATACCTAGAGAGAAAAAGCATTAAAATTAAATATTGCTTGAGGTAAAAGGGAATATATTAGTCTTCTAGGATTGCTATAACAAAATGCCACAGGCCAGAAGAGTTAAAAACCAGACATTTTTTTTCCTCACAGTTCTGGATGCTAGAAGTCCAGGATGAAGGTGTTGGCAGGTCGGGTTTTCTCCTGAGGCCTCTGTTCTTGGTTTGTAGATGGTGGACTTGCTGTGTCCTCGTGTTGCTTTTTCTCTGTGCTCACATCCCTGATGTCTGTTCCTCTTATAAGGTCACCAGTCCTATTGGAATAGCTTCCCACCTTTATGACCTCATTTAGCCTTAATTATGTCTTTAAAAACCCTGTCTCCAAAGACTGTCACACTGGGGGGTTTAGTGATCCAACCTAATGAATTTTGAGGAGACACAATGCAGTCCACAACAGGGAGCACAAATAAACTTACAGTACAGTGTTATTTTAGTCAAATAGCACGTAGTTGTCAGACTTTAGCATGCACAGGAGTCACCTGGAAAACTTGTTAAAACACATTGCTGGGCCCCACCCCCAGGGTTTCTGATTTAATAGGTCTGGAATGGGTCTGAGAATTTGCATCTCTTTTTTTTTTTTAATGTTTATTTTGAGAAAGGGAGTACACACACGAACATGAGCAGAGGAGGGGCAGAGAAAGAGAATCCCAAGCAGGCTCTGCGCTGTCAGCTTGAACCCACGAACTACGAGATCCTGACCTGAGCTGAAATCAAGAGTTGGACGCTTAACCCACTGGATCACCTAGCGCCCCTACCCATTCCGTTTTTTTCATCTCTGTTTCCACAATGAGAACTGCAGCTTCCAACGTGAACACTTTGCTCGGTCCTACAATACGCATGATACAGTTTGAGAACTTGTAGATTCTTGTCACTGTCATAAGCAAAGGTGCTAAGAGAAGTTTAGGATTTATTTATACTCTCTTTTCCCTCCAGGCACCAAGGCTATATAGTAAAAATGAAACTGTCAAGAAGTTATTTGCACTGGATTCTCCCCCTTCCCCTTCAGTGTGGCCGTCTTTTTCATTTGAGATGCAGTTGGGTTCTCCTTTACTTCTGTGGTATTCAGTTTTAGCTCCTCCCCCCAACCTTTTTGTTTCAGTTTTGTATCTTGAATATGGAGAACGTTAGCGTGCTTCCAAAAGTCAAAACTGCACATAAAAAATGTACACTCAGAATTGTCCATCCTTTCCTTTCAACCCACCCACTCCTGCTTTTTTTGCAGGTAACCAATTTTCTTGTTTTTTGGTTTATTCTTAGTGTTTCTTTTCCCCCAAATATACAGACTTAGGTACTTTTTTTTGTTAATGTTTATTTTGAGAGAGAGTCTGTGTGTGAGTAGGTAGGGGCAGAGAGAGAGGGAGAGAGAGAATATTAAGCAGGCTCCACACCCAGAATAGAACCTTCCACAGGCTTATCCCTTGACTGTGAGACGATGACCTGAGCCGAAATCAAGAGTTGGACACTTACCCAACTGAGCCACCCGGCCACCCCATATGTGTGTTTTCTTACTTCTTTCTAAAACTGTGGTGTAGGTTTTGCACTCTGCTTTTTTTTCCTACTTGGAATATCCTGCAGATGCCTCCATACTGGCTTGCAGAAATCATCATTCCTTTTTTATAGCTGTATGGTATTCTGTTGTATGTGCTGTTCTTTATGCAACCACTCTCCTGTGTTTGAACATTTAGGTAGTTTCCAGCATCTTGAAGTTATAAATAATGCTGCAGTGAATAGTTTTGTGCATGTTTATTTTCATATTGTTAAGATATATCTTCAAAGTAAATTCTTGGAAGCAAGATTGCTAAGATGGAGGGTAAATTTATTAGCTATTACCAGATTTCCTTCCATAGGGATATGCTGTGTTCTGGTTATTTGTTACTGTTTGACCTGCACCAAACTTAATTGTATAGAACAGTCCTTTTATTGTACTCCTAGATTCTAGATGAGACATTTGGGTAGGGGAGAGCAGGGTATCTTGTCTCTGCCCCATGGTGTCTGGAGCTTCCACTGGGAGATCTCACATCGCTAGGAGATAGGGACTACAATTATGTGGCAGCTCCGTCACTCAGACAGGACTGAGACAACTGAGGCTGGGCTTGTTCATACTGTCAACCAGAATGTGTACGTATGGTCTCTCAGTGCAGCTTCCGCTTCTTCACAGAATTGACAGCCTGAATTCTGAGAGGGCATATCGGGAGAGTGAGCATTCCCAGACAGCCACAGGATACACAACCTTTTACGACTTGGCTTTTAGTTTGATGATGTTGCTTTGGTGGTAGTCTGTTGGGGGAAGCACTCCCGAAGTCTGAGCTGTTCACGGGTAGGGAACATAGACCCCATCTCTCCATGGGACTAGTGTCAAAATTTTGCAGTTACGTTTTACAACTGCCACATGATGTTTTGAATGCATTGCTTGTGAATTCATTGTTTCCCTAAAGCCTGAATTAAATAGCATACTTTTCAGCTTTTGAATTTTTGTTAATATGTTTGGTAAGAGATGGTATTTCACTATAGTTTTATTTTGCATTTCTAAGTGACATTTTCTTGTCTTTAAAGGGCTGTTTTTTTTATTTTTTACGAATTTTTAAATGAATTTTTTATGATTTTTTTATTTTTGTGAATTCTCTGTGACTTTTCCTTATTTATTTATTTTTTTTAAATAGGCCTCATGCCCAGCAGGTAGCCCAGTGTGGGGCTTGAACTCAGGTCCGTGAGATCAAGACCTGAGCTGAGATCAAGACTTGGATGCTTTACCAACTGAGCCACCCAGGTGCTTCTGCTCATTTTTCTATAGCCAAAAAAAATTTTTTTTTAATGTTTATTTATTTTTGAGACAGAGAGAGACAGAGCATGAACAGGGAGGGTCAGAGAGAGAGGGAGACACAGAATCCAAAGCAGGCTCCAGGCTCCGAGCTGTCAGCGCAGAGCCCAACGCGGGGCTCATACTCACGGACCACGAGATCATGGCCTGAGCCGAAGTCAGACGCTTAACCAACTGAGCCACCTAGGCGCCCCTATAGCAAATTTCTTTTTCATCAGTTTAAAACATTTCTTTTAATATATTAGGAAAAATAGCCCCTTTTCTGCATATTTATTACTTTCTCCATATATATTATTCATGTCTTGATTTTGCTTAAGTTGTGTTTTGCCATGTAGAAGTTTAATTTTGTGGTCGTATTTATCAATCTTATTTAATGCCTCTGAATTTTAAGTCATAATAGGAAAACTTTTTCTTATATTCCTGTTATGGAGAGATTCACTTATGTTTTCTTCCAGTTTTTGTATAGGTTTACGTCTTTGATCCATTTGGAATTTATTTTTATACGGTATAAGGGAAGGATAGATCTAATTTTATATATGTCTAAATAACTACCCAATTGTCCCAACTCAATTTATGAAAATGCTCATCTTGGCTTCTCCCTGTCAAGTAATTTGAGTTACCACTGTTATTATATACTAATTCAGTATATAGTTAGGCCTTATTTCTCGACTTTCTATTCTAGCCCTTTGGGCTTTTCATGTGTCAGTACCACACTGTTTTATTCATAGAAGCTCTGCAGTACGTCTTAATATCAAGTAGAGCTAATCTCCCCATCATAGTTCTTCCTTTGTTGTGGTTTCCTGCTATTCTTTTGTGTTTATTTTTCCATATAAACTTCAGCATTAGCTTGTCTGGTTCCAGAAAAAAGCTTGCTATTTTTATTTGGATTGCATTACATTTACAAATTGATGTCATGAAAACTGGCATCCTGATGATGTTGAGATGTCCTAATCATGAATAAGGGATTTCTCTCCAGTTCGGGTCTACACTGTTGTCTTTCAGGACTGTTGTACAGGATTTTTTTTTTTTTTAAATGTAGATTTTGAAAATTTCTTAAGTTTATTCAGAAGTATTTTTGAGGTTTGTTTTTTTTTTGGTTGCTATTGTAATGGGGTTTTCATTACATCTTCTAATTGGTTATTAGTTGTGTATATGGAGGGCACTTACTCGTTTCCTTGTATAGTTAGTTTTCATTGGTTCTCTTAGTTCTGGAGTCTAGGGTCCTACAGATATATTACCACGTCATCTATACAGATTGTTTTGTTTTTCTTTTGCAGTACTTCGGTTGTTTTGTCTAATTCATTGGCTAATACCTTCAGAGTAATGTTAAATAGTAATGGATGTAGTGGGCATTTATTTTTGACCTTATATTTAATGCCTCTATTTCTTTTGAAATTTTTTCTGCACAATGTTGTTTCCTTTTTGGTCACTTTATTTAGTATATTTGTGCTGTCTTTCTACTTTGTCAGCATGTATAACATGTACATTCTATTATTTTAACCATGTTATCACTTTTGTCTTTGTTCTAGAGTTAGTGAAGTCATTGAATGCTCACCATTAGTCCTTTTGCTTAAAGCTCCCCCAGTTAGCTCTTGGATGAAGTTCATCTTCCAGTAAATTCTTCAGTAAGGGCTTATGTATATAGTATTCCTGAGTCCTTTTACATTAAAAATTGTGTTTTTTTCTTTCTGTAGACTAATTTTTGAAGGAAAGCTTGGCTCCCACATTGTTAAGTTTCTTGAAAATACTTCTTCACAGTTATCTTTATTTTTTGTACATTGTTTTTGAAGTCTGGTTTTATTACTTCTTAAAGTAATTTGATTTTTACCCCCTCTGAGGATTTTTTAAGTTTTTTTATTTTGAGAGAGAGTGCATGTGCTCAAGAGCAGAGTAGGGGCAGGGGGAGGGAATCCCAGGCAGGCTCTGCACCGTCAGCATGGAGCCTGACGCAGAGCTGGATCCCACTGTGAGAGATCATGACCTGAGCCGAAAGTAAGAGTTGGACGCTTAATCGAGTGAACCACCCAGGCGCCCCTAAACTAAGTATTTTGACCAGGACATGACTTGAAGTAGGTTATTCTGGGTCGGATTTCTCAGGTAATTTTGAACCCTTTGTATATGCAAATTTACATTTTTTTTCTTTAATTTCTGGCAAGTTTTTTTTTATTTTAATTTCAAATATTCTTCATTGGTTTCTTAAATGACTCCAATTATACAATGTTGGGTCTCTTGCATGTGTTACATATTTCAGACACTTTCTTTTGACCCTTTTTACTCCTTCATCTCGTTTTTGTTCTCTTATTTTCCTGCCTTTATTCAATGTCTCTTACTAGATTTTCATTCAAATGCATCCTTCCTTGAACATTTGTAATTTGTTCTTAATTTCAGAAATTTGCCTTTTTTTCTCTTATTTCTTCTCTGAGATTGATCAGTTTTCATTGCATTTCTTACTGGAGTTTTGTTCCATTTCTGTTTCTAGTGTTTGGATTTTTGCTTCTGGGTAATATTTGTTTTTAATATCTCCAAATACTTGCTTGAGGATGTTTACCTCAGTTTGAGGTATCGCTTTACAATTTGCTAATGCTTCATAGTTTTTTGTTGTATGTTGTCATTGTTGTTTTATGGGGAGTATGTTTGTCAGCTGAAATGTTGTGATTTGCATTTTCTATTTTCCTTCTCCAGTAGTTTTATATGGAATTGGTTTGATTCCACCCTCCCCCCATTCCTAAGCATTTTGTGCACAAGGTTCTTAGTTCATAAATACCTTCAGTCAAAATAGTGAAGTACTTTTTTTTTTTTTTTTTTAATGGATAATGGCAGTAATGAGATCAGGTGGGCATTTGTATGTCATTTTCTCTGGTTTCTGGAGGATGCTTAATTTTTCCTTTTCCTTCACTGCCTTATGTCCATGAGATACCTCCCTTCTCTGTTTATCTGCTTCTTCCCCAGAAGCACTGCTTGCTTGAGCCTACATTTCCATTGCTGGTCTCATTCAGTCTCCTCCTGTGTAGCTGAAGGTATTAACTACCAAATTCCAGTGTTGAGTTTTTTGTCACTTGATTTTGGATTTTGTTTTTCTTTGGGTGACTTTTTCTGTGCTTCATCTGTATCCTCTGTTCCCTTCTCTTTTCCATGGAGTCTCTTAAGCTTCTTCTCTCCTGTGCATTGTAGCCATAGGTTTGCAAGGCAGTGGGAGCGCTGTTGGATTTGGCGTTTATTTCTTTACTTTGTAAACTATTCTGTCTCCTTGTAATGTTGGAGGTCATGTATGGTTTTATTTGCACTCTGTGATTTTGTATTTTGGGGGGGGGGGGCCTGGATTCAGGCTGCTACCATTATCCTCCTGACTCAGAAGTTCTAGAGGAGCTTTTTAAAATTAAAATTCTTGGATCCTTAGTCCTGGGGAGACTCTAATTCTCTTCATGTGGTATGAGGCCTAGGACTCTGTATTTATTTTGAAGCTCTTTAGATTATTTGGATACACAGCTAGTTTGGGGAGCTGCTTGCCTGAGATCAGCAAATGTGTTTTATAAAGGGTTGGATGTTAAATATTTTAGACTTTTGAGAACATGACCAGTCTTTATGGCATATTCTTTTTTTTTTTTTTTTTAAACCCTTTAAAACTATTTTTAAAAATATCATTCTTAGCCTTAGGCCTTGCAAAAACAGGCTATGGGCAATTTAGGCCAACCCCAGTTTAAGAACATCTTCAAATGCCTTTTTCTGAACTTGGCTTGAAAGTTAGTGTAATATTTACTTATTTTGGAGAGTCTGAAACAAGGAGTGTCTTTCGTGTTGTAAGCAGCATTGGATCTACTCAGGAGTGTAAAACCAAGATAGGTGTTGAGGGTGCAGGCTTTCATGTGGAAGTAGCAATATGAACCGGGAAATGTAAACATAGGTGTCACTGGTTAGCTGCTTCAACAACAAGATAACTTTATGTAATTCCTGCAAAACACCTGATTTGACAAAATACTGCCTTTTCATAGGTGCTTAGTGTATTGACCACCACAGAGTGTGTAAATATGGGAATGAGAGGTCTTGGAAGAATATGTAAATTGCAGATATTCTTCCAGAGTTATTTAAATTTTAAAAATTTATACCAAAGTTATTTTGACTTTTTGCACAGCTGATACTGAGCTTTTCTGGCAGTATACAGGTTCAGTTGCTTCTTAAGGCAATTCTTGATTTGTGTTAGTGAGACAGACGCAAAACAGCTTCCTGTTTCCCATGACCAGAGGGCACATTCTTAGTCTTAAAGCTGTTACCATATTGTCTAAATGTGTTGGAGAAGGCACATGAAATCTTACCGTATTGGTGGTCATCTTTACCACTTCTGATTCCCCAGCAGTACTTTTAAACAGGTTTTATAGTGTAAGACTCACTTAAGGAGGAAAGATGTCATTCTGGAAAGGTAAATAAATAACATGAATAACAGCATAGAGGTAAGGAGGAGCAAGGCTTAATTAGCAGGCTCATTACTTGTTGAGCCATTTCTGAAAGTCATTCACTGACAGGTTCTTTTTCTGCTCACTAGAAGAAAACATGAAATGGAGGTCAAGTGGCCATTTTTAAAAAAATGGCTTTTTTAAACCTTGAGTCACATCATTTAATCCTTCTGCATTCCATGAAAGGGTTGATTTCCATTGTAGAATCACTTTGGTTTGAAATATGTGGTTTAAAAAAAAAAAGACACTCTGTTGGTCACCTTTATTTTTGGTCACAAGTCACCCTATTTATGTCTAAAAGTCTCTCACAAACTCTCACTTTGTGCAGGAGGGCGGGGCAATTAGATTAGTAATTTTGCCTGATGGAATGTCCTTGACTCCTCCACTGTTTTTTGTTTTTTAATTTATTCATTTATTTTGAGAGAGGGGGGCAGGGAGGGAGGGGCAGGGAAAGGGAGAAAGAATCCCAAGCAGGCTGCATACTGTCAGCGCAGAGCCCTACGCGGGCTCAAACTCATGAACTGTGAGATCATGACTTGAGCCGAAATCACGAGTCGGATGCTCAACCGACTGAGCCACCCAGGCATCACAACTCCTCCATGTTATATAGCCACCCAGGCACGGACTCCACCATGTTATAATTTTCATTTCCTTACCTAACAAGAAAAATGGACAGAAGTAATTTTGTTTCTTCTCCCTGCACCGGAGCCCATTTTAGGTAGGTGGAAAGAGTAATCTCAAAACACAAATCAGACACATTGTAATTAGTAATCAAAGTCTTTGTCATGGCCTGCAGAGCCCTCCCTCAGTATCGGGCCCTTTTCAACTCTCCCAATTTACCTGCCAGGTTCTCTGCTTCACACTGTGTGCAGAAGCTGCATTGAGCTTCTCTCTAGCTCCATTTGGACATTTCAACCTTGTTTCAACCTGTCCCTTGCTGTTCCCTACACCAGTGATGTTCTTCCCCACCTTGAATTGAAGCTGCTTCCTTGTCATTGTTGAGGACACTGTAAAATACTGTTTGTTATCCATGCTAAAATAATGCCCCTATCTTGCACACTGTCCTTCTTTCAGGTATTTATCATTTTTGTAAAGCAAAGGAGACAGATAATTACTAAAATTCAAGGTTCATCAGGGCAGGAAATGATCATGTTCACGACCGACTTCTGGGTTCCTAAAATACTGCTTGGCACGTAGTAAACACTCATTTTGAGGAATGAATAAAAATTTGTGCCAGTCCCTATGATTTTTATTTCCATTATAATGTCTTTCATTAGTGATGTGAACAATGGTATAACTCCCCCACCCCACTCTGCTTCTCTCAGTGTTAGTTGAGGGCCAGTTCAGCTGAGTTGAACAGGCTGATGGTTCGTGCGCTTTCCTGTAAGAATGTCTGAATTTAGATTTCTGCAGAAGTGACTTGACCCTTGACTGTGAAGTTGCCTTGACCATTGACCCCACACAAAGAGGGAACTCTTCAGATACTGCTTTTAGTCTTGCACTGAACCCCTCAAACAGCATGAGTATATAATCAGGTGTTCTAAGACTGGCTATTTCCTCAGTCTCAAAGACTTGTTCAGGCAAATAATGCTTTTCCTTAATTCGTTTCTTCAGGAAACTTGGAAGGTCCACTGCTGCCTCCCCTTTTTATTTAGTGTAATGGTAGCCAGGCGGGGGGGTTAGGTTAGATTTGTAGTGATTTTTTTTTTTTTTTAAGATTTCTCTATTCTGTAATTATATATGGCTTTCCCCCCCCTTAAGAAATCTTAATACAGGGTTTAACATTTACACAATTTCACCTTGTTTCCCTTTTTTGTCTCACCTATCAAACGCGTAGTCTGCCATCTAATATAGGAGATCTCCTTTAGTTGTGGCATTTGAAAATTGTGTCTTTTATGTTTTCATTTTGGTTTTTGATGGAAGAACACTAAACAGGATGAACATATAATTTAATTGGTAGTCTTCTGCTGGTGAAATTATGAATAGCCACATCTGATTTTCTGATACTGTAGAGACTAAGAAATGAACACTGGTGCAATTGGGTACCAGGAGAAATAAGCAAGTACAGAAAGAATTGAAGGAACCACTTCATGTATTTTCAAGGAAGTGTAAGTAGTATTCCTTCCAGTACAGTTTTCCTTTGAAGAGAGTAGAGGAAGTACATTTGTTCTGTGGCATTTTCAGTCTTAAAATGAGTAAAGCGTAAGTTTCATTATTGGCTTGGTCCTGTGTTCTTTCATTTCAAGTATGGTGAATCAGATATTGCCATTAGTGAGTTAGGAGGAGAATATTTGAAGGACAAATTAATCTCAGTTGGAAACTATTTCTTAAAATGTTCATTAGTGTGCTAGAAAGATTTGGGGAGGGTATAATCACTGCCTCCCACTTCCTAACACACAATTGAAATTAAACTCCTGTGGATAAATCACTCAAAACAGCTGGGCTCTGCATAGGAGTACCTCAAAAGCTGGGCCCTGAATCCATGAAAAATACAAGGTGTTTAATATCCTGCAGGGTCTGTATTCAGTATCATTTGGCAGTGATAAAGCAGGCTTCTATCTGCTGGTTCCTGTATTGCTTTCTTGGCACTATTGGTATATGAAGTGGTTGTTACTGTTGAAAATTGTGAAATACTTTTCAGACTAGTGCTGTGATTGGGGTTTTGGGGTGTGTGTGTGTGTGTGTGTGTGTGGGGTAGTGGTGGTGGGTTTTGGCTTTCAGAAGGTTACTTCTGAATATTTTTTTGATCCATAATGGATACTAGTTCCCACGGAGTTTTGTTCTAAGGAGAGAACATTATTCAAAACTGTAAAAAAAACAAAAACAAAGTCTTGTTTTTGTTTGTGTTCTCTAACAACAACAACAACAACAACAACAGTAATAATAATAATAATTAAAAATGACCGCTTTGTAAATCTGAGAATTACAATTGTTTTAAAAATGTGAATTTAGAGGGATAATTACCTTAAGGATGTGGGAGCCAGAAAATTATATGTGAATGTGGCAACAGGTATAAAATAAGCTACATCTATTTGCCACTTTGATACCTTTGGTTAAGTAAAAGTGGTGTCTTGGAGAAGACTATGTATTCCCCACATTTGCATACCATTTTGTCATTCTTTTAACTTGAATAATGTCTACAAAAACAGCAATAGTAGAAACACTATTCTCACTTAAAAATTATAGTAAATGCTTATTTTTTTAGCTCTTTTCTAGGAGAACATTGTAATTATTAAATGAGTGTCCCAAGTTATATGCAGTTATGTCTGATGCTGACACACACGGTCTAAAATCTGTCACTAGTAATTCTGTATAAACCATGTCTATAATTCTTTCACAGTGCTTTTTGTGGTTCTGTGCATCCAAGGTGAATTCAGGAACTATTTATTGTTGAGAATAAATGGAAGCCTTTGGTTTTAGCCTTTAATCTGTACTTTCTAGAGCCTCCTAAGAGCTCCTGCACTGAGAGAGGAGATTTGTAGATTCTCCATCCCTGTACATCTCTCCCCATCCCCAGTGCCCACCCCCAGCTTGGATTTTGTGTTTTACATGCTAAACACCCACAATCAGTGGGTTAGCTGCCTTAAAAGTTAACTCCTATTAATTAACCCCCTTTCTGCAGTGAAGAAACATTTTGATGACAGTAAATCTCTGAGGTTGTAAAAATAATTCTTCTGGCCTAAATAGATTTAAGTACTCTTTAAGTAACATTACTTTCTGAGAACCTCTTTTATCATTTGTTTTTGAAATAATTATACCTAAAAATGAGTCCTGGCTAGTTAGGGCTCTGGGGTAAAAGCAGCATCCTCCCCCAGAACATAGATAGCCACTTGTAATGGAGTCTGGGCAACAAGAAAGGACCCTTTTCTTACCTGCTTATAATATTGGTAACTAATGGTTGGATCATGTGAAGGATTTTGATGATCATGAACTTGAGTTGTGATGGCCACTTTTCTGGAATGTAGTAAAAGTACTTCATTGCTTTAGTTTAAATTATGTAACGGCAGTTGCAGAGAGTATAAATTTTATATTTGCATACTTTTTCTAGCATTATAGTAAAATAGTATTCTCTTCATTTAGTAAACACTTAATTGCCCACCTTGTGCCAGACTACATGCTCCACTCAAGGTAAAAGCAGCTTGAACATCTTAGGCAATTCATTGTGAATATAGCAGCAACACAACTATTCTCAAAGTTCAAAATAACAGTTCCTAGTAATGCTGCTTTCAGAATAGAAGTATACCATCCTTCAGAATAGATGGGTTTAATATTTTAGCTCTGAAAGAGATAAATTGGCATTTATATGATAGGGCTCCCTGTATACTATTATATATATCTCTTAATTGTAAAAAGTGAGAGTGTAAGCCTAATTGCTACAACACATTGAGGTTTTCTAGTCTATTTTGAAGAATTTTCTTCTTGGTACATAAGCCAGACATTATCTTTTTTTTTAGTTTTTTTTTTAATATCGTAATATAGTATAATGCTTTTCACATAATGAGCTTCAGTAAATATTGATAATAATGAAAATTCCTGATCTTTTAAACATAGGATCCTTCAGAATTCAAAATTCTAAGAGAATTTTAGTGACAGATAATTGTATGTGCTGAATTTCTGAATAGGTGAACATGCCTCCATGAATATATATGCAAAAGTAGGGCAGAGTGGTGAGAAGCAAACCACACTGCCTGGGTGTGAATTCCAGCTTTGTCCTTAATAGCTTTGTGACCTTGTACAAATTACTTAACCTGCTTCGGTTTAGTTTACTCACCTATAAAATGGAAAGTAATAGTACCAATCTCATAGGGCCACATAGTAAACTAAAACACTATGAAAATGTTAGTTGTTATTTTACCATCCCTTGATAATCCTTCAACTTTATGTAAAATTGATAGCACGGTGTTCTCTGTATTGTAAGCATTCAAAATGGGGTGGTTTTTCTTTTTTACATTTGGCATCAAGCCACAGAGGTAGTACTTGTGTTTTTGCTGTCAGGTACAATTTCAAAGAATGTACTTACTTATTCCTACCTTGTGGCCAGAGATCAACCCGACACCCAGCCTTGGCCTTCCTTGTCTTCCCCCAAATAACCTAATGTTCATTTTGCATTTTCCTGGCCAATTCTGAAATGCTCTAATGATACATGCAGTTTGGAACCCTGTATGAGCTTAATGCCCATGTTTTTTCTCCTTGCTACCAAATTATGAATAACCAAAGGTTAAAAAAGAATCAACTGATGCATACTTACCACAATTGTAATTAAATAATTGTACAATTATAGTTTCATATATATTTCGTCCAGAAGAATGTGTTCTGGGGAGACAGGGATGATTCTGTCTTGTTCTCTTCTGCATCCTCAACACCTATTCCTTAGGTACACCTTGAATGAGGAAACCTTGTATGAATGCCTGTTATTTTCATGCTAATTTCGGCAAGGGATTACAAATATAAACATACTTGAATAATGTTCTTCACCTTTCTGAAACGTGGGCTCCATGAGGAGGTATGCAGTTTATAGGTACAGAATTAGAAAAACCCAACTTTACATGCTTGAATAACTGAGAAAGGTATAAGCTGTTACCTCTGTAGTTCCTGGTTATATTTTGAAGGGGATGGTGACTCAGTGCTAGCTAGGTATGTGTCACTATCGTTACTCATGCTATATTCATATTATTTCCATTTCTTACTTACTTCATTTGAAAGTTCCCGGTCGTTTATGCTAAGTGAAATAAGTCAGAGAAAGACAAATACTGTATGATTTCACTCATATGTGGAACTTAAGCAACAAACAAGCAAATGGAAAAAAAAAAGAGGCAAACCAAGAAACAGACTCTTAACTATAGAAAATAATGTGACGGTTACCAGAGGGGAGGTGGGGGGGGGGGGGGGGATGGGTGAAATAAATGATGGGGATTTAGGAGTGAACTTGCAATTAGCACCAGCTGTTGTATAGAGCTGTTGAATCACTGTATTATACACCTGAAACTAATATTACACTGTATATTAACTGGAATTTAAATGAAAACTTAAAAAAATTTTTTTTTATGTTTACTTATTTTTGAGAGAAAGAGAGACAGAATGTGAGTGGGGGAGGGGCAGAGAGAGAGCGGGCGACACAGAATCCGAAGCAGGCTTCAGGCTCTGAGCTGTCAGCACAGAGCCCGGACGCGGGGCTCGAACTCACGAGCTGTGAGATCATGACCTGAGTAGAGGTCGGACGCTCTACCGACTGAGCCACCCAGGCGCCCCTTAAATGAAAACTTTTTAAGAAAAGTTCCCAATCATGGCTAATACATATAAGGCCAGCTCTGCCCTTATCATGGAGATGGCTTTCCTTAAGCTTTGAATTAAACTTTACCATAGTAAAGAACAAATACCAACTAACTTTTAGGGAGAAATATTGGATGCTTATGAAAGACACGTTATGCAAGAAGTTATTACATTCATTCCTTTTTTAATCCTCATGGCAGCCTTAAGGGATTGATAGCAACATTATCTAATATTTATTTTATAGACATGATATATAACATATGTGACAGAGTCTGAAATTCAGTTTTGCAGAGGGAATAGAAAGGATAAATATGATAACATTAGGAAACAAAAGGTGTTTAGCTACTAATTGGATATTGAGGAGAGAGTGAGAAATCAAAGGTGTTTTTGAGCTTATGTGGTTGACAGTTTGAAACAGGAAAGAGCAGAACAGTGTTTCCCAAAGTATTCTGTGAAACACTGGTTCCAGGAGATATTAATAGGTGCTCCATGGAAAAAAAAAAAGAGTAGTTAAAAATAAGTTCAGGAAATGCTACATATAATATTTCCCTCTTGTAAATTCACAAATGTGCAAGGCTATGAAAAGTCTGACTAAAGAAACCTATGTACTGTGCTGACCTTTTCACATCATAGCTATTAACATACTATAAATTAGCTTTCTCTAAGACACCAGTTTGGAAAAGTCTGGTTTAGAGGAATTTGGCGTTTGGTAATAGGAATGGAGTTTTGAGGTTTAAACTTGAGGTTATAACTAAAAATTAAATTACCATCAAGGTTTTGGAGATGAGAGAGAAATGAGGCTTGCAAGTATAGTTTTGTAGGCACACTGAGTGGAAACAGGAGTCAAAACTTGGAAAAGAAAATACTAATAACCAGTTGTAATCCTGACCCTAAGACTGTTGAATTGCATGTGGGTCTTTCAGATAAAGGCACAGCTTTTCAGTACCCCAAGTATATATAAACATCATATGGGATTCTGTATAATCCACAGTAGCCAGATAATGAGGATACAAGTCATGTTTGTAAATACAAATCTGAAGTCATAACTGTGAGTACTGTGAGATAAGAGTAGGGGACCCCTGACTTTGCTGGGATGGGTATAGAGGCAGAAAGTAGATGACAGAGCCAGTCAGAGACCAAAGGAATGCTCAGAGCTAGAGATCTAAAACTAGGGATTTTACATGGAAGGCAAGAGAACAGTGTTTCATGGGATAGGCAGCCATAGATATTAGGTAAGAAAGGAGTAAGATCTTAATTCCTCTATTTATACATAAGAAAAAGGAGACTGAGGAATGAGAGAAGTGATTTGCTCTGTATTAAATGTGCTCAGAGTAGAGGCAGGAATAGACTCTTGTCCCTTCGTTCTTTGTACTCTAGAGATTCCAAAAAGGAAGAGACTGCTATTGATGATGTTGAGGTATCTCCTCTCTTGGGAGAATGAGGATTGGCTCTCCCCCAAAGGGCCCTCCCAGGATGGGGATTGCATCCCTTAGTAGATGGCAAGAGTAAGATTTTCAGGGTTTGAGACCTGGTTCATCTGAACTCTTTTATAATTGATTTTGGGGTCAGGCTTGTATTATTAAAGTTCATGAGATTGATACAAAAATCACAATGTCAATTTATTTAACTTACAGTAAAGCAAAACAAAATCTGCCTTGGGACACAGACTCTTAAGTCCTGGCTAGCACATTCCCTTCTCTGACACAGATTTGCCACATAGGAAACCATATAGGTAGAACCAGGGGTGTAGCATGTTTGGAATGTATAATGGAGTCAGACTTTTTTAACCTTTCAAAGACCAATTACTTCATCTGGCAGTTGGGGGTAGTAATAGTACCTTGTTTAGAAGATGTTGGGAGGATTAGGTAGAGTATATTGTAAATTTCTTAGCTCGGTACCTGGCACTGCCCTTCTCCTCTTTACCTCTGATAACTAGTATCAGTGTTACAATTCTTCACAGTATACAAACAATATTGGCTTAGAATACTGTCTCTCCTAAACTGTGCTTAATGAGCAAGGCCAGGTTTTCTTTTTCTGTTCTAATGATTGTCCTTCTCCTGTGCTTTCCTGGTTGACCAGTCCATTTCTGACTGTTATGTGTTTGTTTGTATTCTTCCTCCATTAGGTTAAATTGACTCATTCTGTCTAGCTTATGTCAGATCTTGAGTCTTGGGTTCCATTTTGCTCTTTGTAGGATGCTTGCTGTAGATGCTCAGCTCAATCAATTATATTAGGATGAACCATATGAAACTGCTGATACTCTGCTGGTTTTCATCTATAAAAATAGCAGTCTCATATGGCTTAATCTAATATACTAGTTTTAAAATTTAATTCCTCCCAGATGGTTCCAACAGTTCCTATTATGAGAGGCTAAGTCTGTTGACAAGTGCTGAAGCATTTCCTTTAAATGCAAAGGGCTGAACCATTATGCCCCCTTTCTTGTGATCAAGTTCAGAGAAAGTTCTTATTTTTTTTTTTTTTTTTTTTTTTTTATGTTAAGCATTATTTATTTTTTTTTTTTATTTTTTTTTTTTTTATGAAATTTATTGACAAATTGGTTTCCATACAACACCCAGTGCTCATCCCAAAAGGTGCCCTCCTCAATACCCATCACCCACCCTCTCCTCCCTCCCACCCACCATCAACCCTCAGTTTGTTCTCAGTTTTTAAGTCTCTTATGCTTTGGCTCTCTCCCATTCTAACCTCTTTTTTTTTTTTTTTTCCTTCCCCTCCCCCATGGGTTCCTGTGAAGTTTCTCAGGATCCACATAAGAGTGAAACCATATGGTATCTGTCTTTCTCTGTATGGCTTATTTCACTTAGCATCACACTCTCCAGTTCCATCCACGTTGCTACGAAAGGCCATATTTCATTTTTTCTCATTGCCACGTAATATTCCATTGTGTATATAAACCACAATTTCTTTATCCATTCATCAGTTGATGGACATTTAGGCTCTTTCCATAATTTGGCTATTGTTGAGAGTGCTGCTATGAACATTGGGGTACACGTGGCCCTATGCATCAGCGCTCCTGTATCCCTTGGATAAATTCCTAGCAGTGCTATTGCTGGGTCATAGGGTAAGTCTATTTTTAATTTTCTGAGGAACCTCCACACTGCTTTCCAGAGCGGCTGCACCAATTTGCATTCCCACCAACAGTGCAAGAGGGTTCCCGTTTCTCCACATCCTCTCCAGCATCTATAGTCTCCGGATTTGTTCATTTTGGCCACTCTGACTGGCGTGAGGTGATACCTGAGTGTGGTTTTGATTTGTATTTCCCTGATAAGGAGCGACGCTGAACATCTTTTCATGTGCCTGTTGGCCATCCGGATGTCTTCTTTAGAGAAGTGTCTATTCATGTTTTCTGCCCATTTCTTCACTGGGTTATTTGTTTTTCGGGTGTGGAGTTTGGTGAGCTCTTTATAGATTTTGGATACTAGCCCTTTGTCCGATATGTCATTTGCGAATATCTTTTCCCATTCCGTTGGTTGCCTTTTAGTTTTGTTGGTTGTTTCCTTGGCTGTGCAGAAGCTTTTTATCTTCATAAGGTCCCAGTAATTCACTTTTGCTTTTAATTCCCTTGCCTTTGGGGATGTGTCCAGTAAGAGATTGCTACGGCTGAGGTCAGAGAGGTCTTTTCCTGCTTTCTCCTCTAAGGTTTTGATGGTTTCCTGTCTCACATTTAGGTCCTTTATCCATTTTGAGTTTATTTTTGTGAATGGTGTGAGAAAGTGGTCTAGTTTCAACCTTCTGCATGTTGCTGTCCAGTTCTCCCAGCACCATTTGTTAAAGAGGCTGTCTTTTTTCCATTGGATGTTCTTTCCTGCTTTGTCAAAGATGAGTTGGCCATACGTTTGTGGGTCTAGTTCTGGGGTTTCTATTCTATTCCATTGGTCTATGTGTCTATTTTGGTGCCAATACCATGCTGTCTTGATGATGACAGCTTTGTAGTAGAGGCTAAAGTCTGGGATTGTGATGCCTCCTGCTTTGGTCTTCTTCTTCAAAATTCCTTTGGCTATTCGGGGCCTTTTGTGGTTCCATATGAATTTTAGGATTGCTTGTTCTAGTTTCAAGAAGAATGCTGGTGCCATTTTGATTGGGATTGCATTGAATGTGTAGATAGCTTTGGGTAGTATTGACATTTTGACAATATTTATTTTTCCAATCCATGAGCAGGGAATGTCTTTCCATTTCTTTAAATCTTCTTCAATTTCCTTCATAAGCTTTCTATAATTTTCAGCATACAGATCCTTTACATCTTTGGTTAGATTTATTCCTAGGTATTTTATGCTTCTTGGTGCAATTGTGAATGGGATCAGTTTCTTTATTTGTCTTTCTGTTGCTTCATTGTTAGTGTATAAGAATGCAACTGATTTCTGTACATTGATTTTGTATCCTGCAACTTTGCTGAATTCCTGTATCAGTTCTAGCAGACTTTTGGTGGAGTCTATCGGATTTTCCATGTATAATATCATGTCATCTGCAAAAAGCGAAAGCTTGACTTCATCTTTGCCAATTTTGATGCCTTTGATTTCCTTTTGTTGTCTGATTGCTGATGCTGAGAAAGTTCTTATATTATTGCATGTATGCTTTTGTGTAGTGTGTCATTTTTCCTCTTCTCTTTACATTTAGTTTCATTTTTTTTTTTTTTTTTTTTGCCCAGGTCAACATTGAAGGTATGCATGATCATTTGTACTTCCTTGATTGATAGTTACATAGTGAATTTTTATTTACTTTTATTTTAGAGAGAGCATGTGTGCAGACAAGCAGGGGAGGGACAGAGAGAGGGAGAGAGAGAATTTCAAGTAGGTTCCATGTTGAGTGTGAAAAGTGGAAAGTGACAGTCTGTATGTACAGCTGCTTGGGTTTTCTTGTCTTCTCGCTGTCAGTTTGTGTTCTGAGTTTCTCCTCTCTTGCTTCATGTGAAACTGCAGGATTTGGAGAAGCATTTGGAGCCCACGTGTGCAGTGCTGAGCTGGAGACAGCCTTTCCCACCAGGGTTGGGTCTGCCTGGTGTCCTGGGATGGGATGAGCGGGTCTGAGGAGCCTCCATAGCTGCAAGACAGGGGACTCGGATTTCCCTGTCTCTCTCTCTGATGGGCTTTGCGTGGGAATCATAGACTGACGTGGGGCTCAATCCCACAACCTTGGGATCGCAACCTGAGCTGAAATCAAGAGTTGGACACTCGTGGTGCCTGGGTGGCTCAGTCGGTTGAACCACTCACTTTGGCTCAGGTCATGATCTCACCGTTTGTGAATTCAAGCCCCACATCAGGCTCTGTGCTGACAGCTCAGAGCCTGGAGCCTGCTTCGGATTCTGTGTCTCCCACTCTCTTTGCCCCTCCCTCACTCGTGCTCTCTCTCTGTCTCAGAAATAAATAAACATTAAAAAAAAATTATTTAAAAAAGAGTTGGACGCTCAACCAACTGAACCACCCAGGAGCCCCTACATAGTTCATTCTTAAAGTTATTAAGATTATTAAACCAACGTTTGCTGCCTAGTATACTTCTGTACATGATACTCTAGATCATAGCCATTAACTTTAAAAAGTTGATGTGGATATTATGGGTCAAAACCATAGTTGGTAAATTCTTTTGTTGCACTGGAACTTCAATATAATGCTGACAGATCAAAGTCAGAATGCCTAACGGTTGAAGGGAAATTCTTCAGTTTTATGTTCTTAAATAACAGCCAAATCATTTAGGAAAGAAAATAATCTGACAAATTAGCTCATTTTCCCTCTTATTTTCTGGTTCGTGTCTATTTATAGTATGTGAATTCTAAGTGGTTATAATAATTGGATAGATGTATTTATGTGTTTTCCCCATGAAGCTTGTGTCAAAAAGAGTTTTTCCAGGTTGGTGTTTAGTTTTCTTAACTGTTATTTTTAAGTTTTTAAGAATCTTCAATAGTTAATCATCTAATTTTAATTTTAAGAAGAAAACCCTTTTCTCTCTAGAGTGTCACTCCCCTGTTCTTTTTTAAAGTCAACCAGTCTGGTTTGTACATCAGCTGTTACAAAATTCTGGCTGTGTGATATAGCCCTCTTGGTTTTTAATTCTTAAATACTGTTAGGTGTCATTATATATAAGGATATCACATTGAAATACTGAATTAAAGGTTTTCATTTATTTAACAAATATGTATTATGTGTCTTCTTGTCGGTAGGCTAACATAAGTATTATATAATATGTGCTAAATATGACAGTTTATTGGAAACTAATTTAAAATCTCTTACTGCTAATTATAACAATTAAATAGTTATAGTCTATTGAATGTTTACTATTAAGTGCCAGGCACTAAGAAACGGGGATGATGTTTAAATAGTTCATATTATTAACTCATTGAAATCTCTACACCAATTAGGAGATAGATATTATCCCCATTTTACAAACGAGGAAGCTGAAACATGGAGTAAATTATCCAGAGTCACTCAGCCAGTGCAGGAAAGTGCTGGGATGAAAAGCTTAGATGTTATGGACCTGCTGAGTACCTACTGTATGGTGGTGAGCTGGGCATCCTCTTGATGGCAGAGTCTCTGCTTCTCTAGAGTTGAGGTTCTCATTTGCTGGCACCCACGATGGGCCTTACTAAAGGACCACTGTCTTTAGTGCATTGTGTTGTGTGCTCCAGTTCAATTCAGTTATCCTGTAGGGGTACTTTCCATGGCAAGGTGCTGTTGCTCTAGTGGTCATCAGGAGATACAGAAATGGGCAAGACCATCCTGCCCTCAGAGCTTACAGTTCAGTCAAGCTGAATCGACTGTATGCACAAGTCGACTGTATGCACATTTGAAAGCCGCATACAAATAATTATAGTAGTACGTACTGAATGTTAAAGTGTCTCAAAAAGACTACAGACGTAGATAGAAACACACAGACTAATTTCATGTAATGGGATCAGGATAGAGAGGACATGTTAACTGTTCCTTGAAGGAGAAGTTCATAGAAAGGCAAAGGGAAGAGGCCAGCTTTTATTAGGGAAAATTCATTAGGGAAACGGCAGTAAGAGACTGCTATTTGAAACTTGTCCAAAGAAAAAGGAGGTGGGGAGTGTGAGAGCAGTACTCAAACAAACGGAAGAGAGGAAGTTTGCAGATTTGGTAAAGACAGCCATGCTGAAGCTGTCCCCATCCACACGTCCTCTGTTGAAGAGCTCTGCAGGAGGAAGATGCTCACAGGCTGCAAGGTGCCCGGGATCTGTCACTGCCTTGAAAGTACTTCCTTCTGATCTCTCCCTCCCTCGTCCCTTCGTTTTATTTGCCGTGATTGCTACAAAAGGAAATCAAACGTGTTCTGACCTACTCAAAAGATGATGTATATCTCTCATTAGTTTTATGAGGTGATTTAAATCATGTGTATTCAAAAGTTATCAGAAAGTATTAGGAAGTCAGGACCTTCTGAAAACTGTGTTTTCCCCCTCTCAGTGCTACATTAACCTGAAGTTTCAGTTATTTTCTTTTTATGTGTGTGCCTGTTGACTTTATTTCAGTTTTCTGTTAGAGGAACTTGAGGACTTTAATTACATTTATCTTTTCACAATGTCAGCTTTACTCTTACCCATTTTTATTGAAGTGAACTGTTAAGTAATTTATTACTCACTTCTGTAAGAGCTATAAAAAGAGCACAGATTGTGGCTCCTGTCCTCAAGAAGCTTACATTGTATTTGAGGAAAGAAGATTGAATTTCAAGAAGCCCTCCAGAGGTACAGAATAGATTTTTTTTAATATATGTCTATTTATTTTTGAGGTGGGGGGGGCAGAGGATCCGAAGTGGGTTCTGCACTGATAGCAGTGAGTCCTATGGAGGGCTTGAACTCATGAACCGTGAATCATGACCTGATTCAAAGTCAGCCAAAGTCAGACGCTCAACGAACTGAGCCACCCAGGCACCCTGATACTGTTTTTTTAATCACAGTATCAGCACTCACTTTTGCTGCCTCCTTGTTGTCCTGTGCTCAGTTATATCAGCTATCAGACACATCTCTGTGTTTTGATCTCCTTCCCACTCAGGCCCCAGTCTGCCTCAGTTTAGATGTGTCCTAGACAGTGAAGCCTTTCTTGAAGCCACATATTCATTTAACACTTTATCCTTTGTTTGTGCGTTCACCACTTTTTTTTATGATGAGCTCTCTAACACTTAATTGGACTTGCTTGTATACTTGTCTTTATCCCTCATTTAGTCTGTAAACTCCTTGAAGAAGGAGCCTTGGACATAGGGCTTACTGACATATTTGGGACTGATAGCAACTTCAGATAAGAACAACAGGTTTAGGAGTGACTGTGATAAGTTTAATATTGATGGTTGAGTTTGTGCTGTAAGATATTCAAATGGAGTTGTGTGTTAACAGTTGAAAACATGGCCCTGGAACTTGATCAAGGCCTTACATGTGGGTCATGCTGTGGTATCAGCTGCCACGAGGGAAAAGAGGTCTGCACATGGATCCCTGCATGATAACCTCACTTAGAGTATAGTAGTGATTAAAAAAGCCAAGGAGGGATACCTGGGAATAGGACCTTAGTGTCAGAGCAATGGACTGACACTGGCACAGGACCCCCCAGCTTAGTGGGGAGCCTAGCCCCTGACCCCACCAGGAGAGCCAGGGGAGTCTCTGCCCATGCTGCACCCACAGTCAGAAAACTCCCCCTGAAAAGTGAGAGAATCTGGTCTTTGGTCATGTGCAGCTCCTCCCCTAACCACCCAAGGTAGGTGTGGGCCCCCATCTGACCTTCACTCCAGAATCCAGAAGGACCAGAGCACTCCCATTTCAGCGGAGAGAAAGATCAAGGCACAACAAGAAGGAATAAAAAGAGAGGACAGGAAACTGAGGCACAGAGAGGTGATGTACAGCACCCCCCCCTCCCAGCAAGTCACAGCAAGACAAGCCCCTAAAAGTGAGCCCAGTCCTGTACTGAGGCTCAGGAGACACTGTTGAGAACACAGCAAGAAAACAGCTGTCCACAGCCAGGAAGAGGGTTGGTTCTCCACCAGCAACCAAATTGCTGGCACCTTGATCTTGGACTTCGTAGGCTCTAGAACTGCGAGAAATCAATTTCTGGGGATGCCTGATTGGCTCAGTCCAAAGGAGTGTGACTCTTGATCTTGGGGTTGTGAGTTCGAGTCCCACATTGGGTGTAGAGATTACTTAAATAAATATTAAAGAAAAAAAATAAATTTCTGTTGCTTAAGCCAGCCAGTCTGTGGTATTTGGTTATGGCAGCAAGAACAGCCCTTTTCTTCCTTCTCAGCATCTCAACTAACTACAGTCTCTGAGAATTTCACACCCAACTTTGGTGTAGTTCTGGTCTACAGTCACTCACTGGGTGTGTTGTCCATGCCAGGCTCTGTTTAGGGCACTGAACATCCCAAAGTAAAAAGTCCTCACCCAGTTCCTGCCAGGAGGAGTCCCCTCCTGGTGAGACAACAGGCAGGTTAATAAGTGAGAATGTCACAGGCGGTGGGCTAGATGAACCTCTGTGGCACAGTGAGTGCCCTGCCCTTGGCCTTGTCATATAAGACAGGTCCCAGGGAGGAGTTGTCTCTTCCAAATTGCCATGGCTTGAGCCTCCTGCATCCTAAGACATCAGCCCACCATTGTGGCCCCATCTGATAGCACTGGCCTAATGGCCAGACTTGAGCCAGGAGCAGATGAGATCTGCCCTAAATTTTCTGCCCAAGAAAGACGAGTCTTCCATCTAGCCATCTTAGGAAAACAAAAACAAAGCCAAGGAATGTGGGCTGAGGATGATTTCTGAAGTGCCGGGAAGAACAAAGTAAGCAACAGAATGGATAAGAGGGAAGAGTACTGTCAAATGACACAAAGGTGTATAGGAAGATAAAGACTGAGAGAAAGCCAGAGATCAAATCTTACCACAGGCAGCCAGCTCAGGAATGTGAGGATGGACCCAGTTTGCCAGGGTCCATGGTGAGAAGGATAAGGATAGATCTTATCAAGAGGTGTGGTAAGAAGGTGGAGTGGGGAAGGACAATTTGTTTGATTAACAGAATCCAGGAGAGGCTTATTTGGGGATGGGGGTGGGGGGTGAGGAGGGAACAGTCTTCCGTGTGGTAGAATGCATCTGAATATTGGTTAAGCTAAGTGAAGGAATCTGTATGAAGTGGTGGCAGTGGCTTGCAATGACAATCAAGGAAGTAAAGTGTTGGAGTAGACTTCTCGTAGCCTGCATAGAGACAAGAGCTGGAGTGATTTGGGAGACTTGGAATAGAAAGAGGAACATGCTAGGGAAACATATGTGCCAGTGGATCATATACAACGGAGAAAAATACGTCTCCAGTGGACCTGAGAACTCAGTTTTAAAAGTTGTAACCAGCATTGCTCAGCCAGACGGTATATCTATTCAGGGGTAGCTAATGAGCCGGATGGGTGTAGCGGGAGAATACAAGAGCAAGTGAGACATGAGAGCAACACTGGAGTCCCTGACTATTGGGAAGTTGACTTTTTTAGGGAAGCCGGTATGATCAGAAGAGGTCTTGACTGCCTTTGAGCATGGAGGCCAGAATGTGTACACGAGGTTCCATGTAAATGAGGAGAGTAGAGATCAGTTGTTTTGGAGAAGTCCTGAAAATAAAACTGTCCACATGAAGATGACTTTTCATGTGTGGCTCTACCCTTGAATAGCAGAGTACAAATCAAAGCCTTGGAATGAAGGTCAGGAAGTGTGAAACCAGTTTGAAGGATCATCAGCAAGGTAGGATGGAGTGGTTATGGTTCAACACATCCCCTGCTTTCCATTATTCTTTGCACTTTGGTGAATTAACTCTAAGACAGATTCTTGCCTAACATCCTCTTAAAATACCGCTTACCTTATTTTTCAGCCAGAGTCTTTGAATGTGTTGCAAAAGTGGGTATTGATTTACTGTGCTGTTCTTTAGTAACTACAGCTGGAAATTGCAAAAAACCACCAGCCGTCAAACCGTGTAAATAAAGAAAAAGAAGATAAAGAAATGGGAAAGTGTTGTCTCTCCTTATTTCTGCATTCAGTTGTTTAAATATTGGGATAAAAACTCCTTGAAATTTACAGTTTTTAATTAAGAAAACAGAAAGCTCATGTTAAATTTACAGATAAGAGTTCTGCCTCCCTAAATATTGCCAACTTTATTTTTGTGAGCTTGTTCGTGACATAATGAGCATCCTGTTTCCTTAAGCATTTAAGTGTAGGTTCTTGTGAACTGACAGGATAGAAGCTCGTAAGGACTGAGTAGGCTGATGGAGCAGCTGGTGTGACATTCAAGTGTTCATATTGCCTTCTTGCTCCTGAACAGAAGGGGGAAAAACAGTGTTTTAATTTAGAAATCTCTTCCTTGACTATAGTTCAAATTCTCAAAACCAGTGAAACTAGAAAATGATAGAACATTTTGTTCTCATGTATAACTAGAGATATAATATGTTCTTACATTTGGTGGTAAGCTGTACAGGATTATATAAAATTAACTTTCCTTAATTTTGAGCTTTTCGAAGGCTTACCTTTTACTAGCAAACTGTTCCTCTTAGGATGAGAATTCCTGAAATGCCTAGATAGAACAATAGAATAGGACAAAACAAAGTCTAGTTTATTTGGGGGAACAGCAGGAGAAGGTAGGTATCAAAATTATAGTTCTCTGTTAAATTCCTTAAAATTTAATACTTCTAGGTGTTTAAAGTCATTTTACATTTGTTCAAATGAAACCGTATGAGTCTCTATTTCTTTGCATGAAAAATTATTCTCAGTGTTTGTATATCAATATACTTGGTATTAAAAATCAAGGCAATTTGAAATAACAGCTCACAGAATATTTTTAGAAATGATCTGCCTTCAATTATTCATGCAAATTGAGAATCGCATAATGAGGAACCATGAGTAATTTGCTTATATTATCGTCAGGGAATTTTGGACTAAAGTGATAATCCAACAGTCGAAGTTCAGGGCACAGTGATCTACAATAGTGCCTCTCCAGAGATCAGTAGCAGGCAGCATCGGCATCACCTTCGCCTGAGAAGCTATTAGAAATGTAAATTCTTGCTCCTTACCCCAGATCTACTAGTGAATTGAAACTGTGCAGGTGGGGTCCAGCGATCCTCTTTTAAGGAGCCCTTCATGTGATTATGATGCATGCTGAAGTTTGAGAATGACTGATCTGAAATATGTAGAATTAGTATATAAATGCTTTTAATAATCCAGTGTGTGACCAAGCTGTGGTACATTCAGAAGGATTGTGTTTTTTGACTATATCAAGTACAACTTTGCAAAATTGGAACAGCCTTTTAAGATATATGGGTATCATCAGTATTGCAAATTAGAACAACTTTTTAAGAGATAGGGGGTATATCATCAGTGTTTGGAATAAGAGGATTCCAGCTGACTTGACCATAAAGCAAAAATACCTATAGTGATCTTCAAGATATCTGTGTTTGGGATCATTCACATTAAAATTTTATCACATACTCTGCTTAATTAAGTACTTTGTTGGCATAAACAATCTGTGCCATCAAAAGCAAGAGTAGTTGTCTTACAGCCCTGGGGAGGGGGGATGAATCATCAGTTTATAGAATCTCTTCTTTGGGCTGACATATTTCTTTATAAACTAAAGGCTGTGGGGAATAAGGGCTGTGTTTCAGGCTAGGAAAAGGAAATGAGGTGATTTCATTCACACTTTGAGCCAGAAGGTTATAGTGTGGTTTTATCATTTTAATTGAATTGTGAGGTTCCAAATATGAGAGAGACAGAAAAAAAATAAACCTTGTAAATGCACATGCAAATAAATTTTAACTATTATCTATAAACTGATCTCATGCTCTCACTAAAAACAGATGAAAGCAATTATGGTCAGGCTTACAGTGCCACCCAACCCCTCCCCACTGACTCCCTTGACAATTGTTCAAGAATAGGAACAAGCAGTGGAAAACGAAAACAAGCAGCCAGAGATGGCAGTGTGGTGGGAACAGAAATGGAGCATCAGAGAAATTAAGGCAACGGAACATTTCAGGAGTGAGGGAGTGGTTAGCAGTGGCAAAGGTTGTCAGTAGGTTAGATAAGAAGGACTAAATATGACCTTTAGATTTAGAACAAGAGGAGTCAGTGGTCACCTCGAAGAGTAGTTTTGATGTAGCACAGAAGCAGCTAGCCTGGAATGGGTTGATCTGTGCATTGGAGATGAAGTAGAAATAGCAAATTTCAGAAAAGATGACGTTAGGTATGGAGTTCAGGATTTTGTTATCCATTGGCCCCAACTGGGTGAGATTTTTATGTATTATTTAGAACTAGTTGCTAACCTTACTACCATATTGATTTGGTATAATTTTAATTTAGTGTGGGTAATCCTAACAAATGATTTCTCAAGTAAATGTATCAGTTACTCCAGGGTTTATGAAATATTGAAACTCAGCATTATTACTTTTCATAGCCTCAAGGATATAGGACCCTGGTTAAAAACCATTGTTATGTAGCAGTCATTGTATAGTTCATTTGAAAATCTTAAGTACTTTTTATGGGGCGCCTGGGTGGCGCAGTCGGTTAAGCGGCCGACTTCAGCCAGGTCACGATCTCGCGGTCCGTGAGTTCGAGCCCCGCGTCAGGCTCTGGGCTGATGGCTCAGAGCCTGGAGCCTGTTTCCGATTCTGTGTCTCCCTCTCTCTCTGCCCCTCCCCCATTCATGCTCTGTCTCTCTCTGTCCCAAAAATAAATAAAAACGTTGAAAAAAAAAATTAAAAAAAAAAAGAAAATCTTAAGTACTTTTTAATATTATGTGAAAGGATTTAAAGGAAAGTTAAGCTTGTATATCTTATATATCAAGGTGGCGTGAATATTCCTTCCTTGAATACTATGACCTGCTCTTAACTCCCTATGTGCCTAGCATATTATTTTAAACACAGGGTTATGAGGTTTTCTTTTGCTCTATTTAAAATGTCTTTGTTTACAGTTGTAAAACCAGTTTTCCAAATTGATTTTTAGCTTAAGTTTCAAACAGGAACATTTCTATTCAATAAATATGGAGCATCTATAGTATTCCAGACAGTGCTGGGGGTTAAAATTAAATGCCACAAATCCTGCCTTGAGTTCCCAGTTCATTGGGGAAGACAGAGAGGTAAACAAATCATTGCAGCTGTGCAATAAAAGCTATAAGAGAAGAACAAATCAGTGCCTCCTCTATTCTAATCTACTTGTTGCCCACCCTGAAAGATTTGCGAAAGTGGTCCTGCTGAATTTATCACTGACAGCAGCTGTAACTTGCCCTTCAAAGTATTGTACTTAGTCTCTGCCTCTGGAAGAGTCTAGTAGATGATAAGTAATTTACTGAGGGGAGTGAGACTAATTTTAGTCAACTCAGACACAGTGATGGTATTTATGAATCCTGTGAGACCAATAAATCAGACATTGTAGACAATGTTTATTTTCTGCTTTTATCAGTTCTATAAAACTGAAATCATGTTTGGTAAATTTAATCTTGTTTATATGTATCATTCTTTACTCACCTGATATAAATTACTTTTCTAAACAAGCTTTATAGTCTTTATGTTCCTTCATGCAGCGTGTGTGTTTTCTTTTGAGCCTCTTAAAAAATGAAAAGTGTGAGTTCAGAGAATATTAAAATTGAGTTATCCCTTGGTTCTTATAGTTGGTCCTTGGTCCCTACAGTTTTGTTATGCTCACGTTATTTCATTAAAACACTCTGAGCATAACAAAACTGTAAAAGAAACATGACCATTCTTGATCTTGAAGTTTCTGCTCTTTGATATGCATCTTATGGATAAAGCATCTTCTTTCTACCATTAATCTGATATTACACATTATTTCAGTTTACAGCACATTTTTATCATTTCTTCTTAAAAATTGTTTTAATTGTTGGAAGACTTTACATTTGTAGGATGTGAATCGGGTATAAGGTTTTCTTTTGTTTTTTGTTTTTTCCCCTGCAAAGTGACTATATTTTGAATGATCATAGGTACCTCTTGGTAAGATATGGGAGATTAAAGATGAAAAAGGCAGGGTTTTTGCCTTTATATAAATTTAAGTATAATGGGCCTAAATTTACACTTAGTTATATAGTAGTCCTACTATCCAGCCTTCCAGAGGGGCATTCAAAGTGGCAAGTTTTAGGTTGTCCCTAGGACAGAAGATCACTCCTATTATCTAATGGAGCGGTGCGGGCCAGGCTGGATTTCTTCATTGGTGAGCTAGCACTGACAAGAAAGCACCAATAGCAGCCACAGTGAGAAACAGCTATCAAACCTGGTTATCCCTCTTCTCACCAACTACTTGTCTACAAAGGAGGATTAATTTTTATGTTAAAAGAAAAAAAGAAACTTAAGAAAATGAAGGTTCGTGAGTATTCTTTTTGAAAGACTGCAGTCAAAAGCAGTTTTTTAGCTTTTTGTCAGTCAAATGTTGTGTCTAACAGCTAGGGTGTCCGTATCCACTTTGAAGCACAATAAATGCCAGCTATTTCCATGGAGTAGCCTCTTTACAACCTGTACATTGTTATGATCTATCCTGTGATTTAATTTTGGTCATTCACTCTTTTTTTTTCTTTAAATGATTTTGTGAGTATTCAATGCTTGCTTTCTTTTATTATAAGCATTTTTATTCTTTTTGGAAGTAGAAGATTATGGGTGTGTTTGGTTTCTACGGGTATAAAATGAGCAACTGGATTTGATCAACATCCCTTTCAGCTGTTAAATTCTATGATTCCTTTGTAACCATTTTTTTTTTTAACAGAATGATGGCCTTTTAAAATTTGTTTGTGGTTAGTATTCTATTTTGACTTAGAAACTTTTAAACAATTATTCTCTTATTAAATGAGCGAAAATCTATCTTTAGCTTCAACTTTTAAACCATTTTTATTTATTTTAAATGTTTAAGAGTGAGAGAATGAGACAGAGGCAGAGAGGGAGAGAGAGAATCCCAAGCAGGCTACACTCTGTCAGCACAAAGCCCTACTGGGGCTGGATCCCACAACTGTGCGATCATGACCTTAAGTGAAATCATCAGTCGGTGCTTAACTGACTGAGCTACCCAGGCACCCCCAGCTTTTTTTTTTAAGCCTCAGATCCATAATTTGTGTTCCTATAAAGCCAGTCATAGATTAAAAACCTTTGTGGATACTAATTTTGTACTTTTAAAAATTTAATGAGACATATATTAGAGCTAGAGCTAGGAAATAGAAATTTGACTTAAACCCTTAAGTTATTTCAGCATATCCCAAAGACATTTATTGAGCTGTTTCAGTGTAGATACCTTAAGAAAACTGAATATTTTGGGGAAAGAGTATATGAAATCAAAAGTAACTTCATGTGCTGAATAGTTACAAAATCTACAAGTATTAGAAAATTGAAGAGTAAGATTGAGGAGTACAAATTTTTATGTTTTGAAATTTCATTCTGAATTTGGGGTGATATAAAAAAAATCAAGATTACTTGAGAAACTGTAGTTGATTCAGTGGACATTTAAAGAGACTAATGAAAGTTTAAACAAAAGGATTGGCTTCTAACAAATTACTTTTGATTTATAACCAATTTGTTTAAATTTGGAATTGAAATTAAATGACTTTTCTAAGCTTATGACCACAATTAGCAGATATTCAGATTAGATATTCAAATCTAATTTGAATGTATGTACATGATCTTTCATACATCATGTACAAGAAAGAATACTTTTTCTGTCTGGGGTTTGTTGTCTTTGAAGTAATCTTGCATAAATGGAGTCTTGATTTTTAAAAGCTGAACAGAGTCAGTGGAGAATGGGATGCTGACAGGAAGTCAGTTGTGTATGTGTATAGAACATGCTCAGTGCATTAGACCAGTGGAGTTACCTTTTAAAATAGGAATGGCGTTTCAGGGGCACCTGGGTGGCTCATTCTGTTAAGCGTCCAACTCTTGATTTCTGCTCGAGTCATGATCTCACGGTTCAAGCCCCGTGTAGGGCTCTGTGCTGACAGTGCAAAGCCTGCTTGAGATTCTCTCTCTCCCTCTTTCTTTCTGCCCCTCCCCTGCTTGTGCATACGTGTGTGTGTGTGTGTGTGTGTGTGCTTTCTCTTCAAAACATTTTTAAAAATTAAAATAGGATTGGAATTTTAAAGATTAGAGTTGTCACAAAAAGGGCATGGGCTGTCTTTAGGTATTGAGCACTCTAACCATACATTCTTTTAGTATCTTGCTTGATCAATGCCAGGCCTCTGAGAGAGTTCTCACTGGCCTAGGGGCCCTTTACTAGGGTCCTCCAGAGAAACAGAACCAATTGGAAATATATACGTAGAGTGATTTATTATGAGGAATTTTCTCAGGCATTTATGGAGGCTGAGAAGTCCCACAATTTGCCTTCTTCAAACCAAAGACCCTGGAAAGCCAGTGGTGTAATTTTCTGTCTGAGGGTGGGAGATGGATGTCTCAGCCAGAGCATGAAGGCTGAGAGGTGTTCCGAAGTCCCTCTTCAAGTTGTGTTCTATTTCAGGCCCTGTATGAATTGGGATGCCCACCCACCCTGGGGAGGGCAGTCTGCTTTATTTAGTCTGCCTATTCAAATGCTAATCTCATTCAGAAACACCCTCGTAGGTACACACAGAAGTAATGTTTAACCAGATATCTGAGCGCCCTGTGATCCAGTCAAGTTGCCGTAAAATTAACTGTTATGGACCTATTCCAATTTTGGATAACTTGTTACAAGAGTTCTGCCTTATGTAGCCAAAAACTACTCGTCTGTAGCTTACTCTGTTTACATTCTAGTTTTGTCCTCCAGTACTCCACAACATCTATCTAGTCACTTTCTACACTATAAAATTTCAAATGTTTGAAGTTTGCCATCAGAGGTCATTCGTCCCCTAGACTAAGTTTCCTCCATTTCTTAAATGCACTAGTTTCTTGACTCTTCAGTGTTCTCTTTATTATTAAAGATTGTTTATGATTATTATTATTGTTCATACCATACCAGTGCAAAGTCTAGTGGGCCTGTTATGTATAATACAAATAGAAGTTGGTGCCTCTCTTTCTGTCATTCAGTCTTTTTGATACATTGAGTCACCATATGTTTTATCTGTATAACAGAGTTTCTTTTATATTGGACTATCATCAGAATCCTCTTTTCCTGGGGCTCCTTGGTGACTCAGTTGGTTAAGTGTCCAACTTTGGCTCAGGTCATGATCTCACGGTTCGTGGGTTCGAGCCCCGCATCAGGCTCTGTGCTGATAGCTCGGAGCCTGAAGCCTGCTTCGGATTCTGTTTCTCCCTCTCTCTGCCCCTCCCTCTCTCACACTGTCTCTGTCTCTCAAAAATGAATAAATGTTAAAAAAAAATTTTTTTAATTAAAAGAATAGAATCTTTTCCTTTAGGTTTAGAAATCTTATTCCTTCAAACATTCCTCATCTGAAATGGCTCAGCGGCCCTTCTCATTTGAGGAGAGCGGGGATATTCTCTGTAGAATATATCTGCAAACATTCTTAACAATAAAAGTAGCTAACGTGTTTACCATTAACTGTGTTCTAGGCTAAGTTCAAATAGTTTTCCATATATTAACACATTTAAAGAGATGGGTACTGTTTTTGTATCTATATTTTATAGATGAGCCAGTAATATTATTGGTGTGTATGTCCAAGGCAAAGCAGAATAGGTCTGTTTCCTAACTTTATTGATGTTAGAGTCCTGTCATTGCTGCCTAAGAACATACTCGCTTTGGGGCCCAGTGGAAGCACTTACCTCGTGTTAACTAACATCAAGTTAGTGCATTTTGTAACAATTAAATATATCTTCTCATTCCTACCTGTCTTTATGGATCCTGATTCTGTCATCAAACATTTGCTGGCTCACCTAGCTTCAAGCCATCTATAGACTGGAGAAACAGAAATACTATGTTTGTAAATCACCAACAATAGTTTAGAAGTCAGGAATGAGGAACCCAGTAGTGTCTTCCAGGTTGTCCGTCTTTGTTCTAATACACTTCAGGAGGACATATTTTATACTTGGTCTGCAAGAATTTCATGTTACTATGTTATAATATAATAATAATAATAATAATAATAATAATAATAATCCTTTTTAGAGCCCTGAAATGAAGCTCCAGCTTCATATTTCATCCCACAATTTACTTAACTGTTTGCCTGTTTTTCTTTGAGTTTTTCTGATATGCAGTCTTTGTGGTTTTCATTGTTGAGTCTAGATAATGTCCATACAACCATTTCATGATCGCTGTAAGTTAAGTGTTCTTGTGAAAGAAGGAATTGAAATTGCAATTAGTGATTAATTATGAGCTCCACTCATTGCTAGGACCTCAAGTCATGTTTTGGTCTTTTGAGGGCCCTGCTCATTCATAGTAAAGCTCGTGTGTCAGTTGGATTCCATCTTATCCTGCTTTTTGAAGACTGTAACTGTTTTTGCCTAACTCCAGTCTTAAACTACCTCTGTCTTTTTTCATAATCCCTCAAAGACTACCAATAGTCATTTGGCTAGAGAGGTCATTTGGGGATCAGGGATAAGTTATGGAGGCCAGTAGGCCCCCATAGAGTAGCTGTGTGTTTTCTTTAAAAATCCCCCTTGTTAGGGCCTCAGCTTCCACATAACAGGATTTCTTCATAAATTTTTCAAATGGAAGATCAAAATCTTTTAGACAACACAAAAGCAAAACAGATCTACTTTCTGTTGTATCACGATCTCAAATAGTGTGGCCCCCTCTTGTCATTTTGTAGTGAATAAACAACAAAACTTTATTGTTCTAAGCACCTTTGTCCGCTAGTTCAGTGAATGGAGGAATGAAAGTGGATAGAAAGGAAAATAGTGGAGAAGGCTATAGTAGATCCCGAAATACACAACATCCTGATGATATAACTTGTAGGTAGTTACCAATCGCCCTCTTTTGGAAAGTGGCTCATTTTGCATTTGGTGCTTTTGCCTGGACTTCTTTAAACAGTAGGGGGGACTGGATATAATTGGTAATCATGTATTTAACAAAGCTATGTGGTTTGCAGAGTGATAGAAAATTCAACCTCGGTAGGGAACTTACTGACAAATTACTAAAAAAATCCAGGGATAGAACAGATTTGAGACATGGATTGACCAAGGGGCTCAAGTGATCCAGCACTGACAGGCACATTCCTTTCCTCTCTCCTTTCCTCCCTCTGTCTTTCCTTCCCTTTTGGATCCAGTCACAGAGGTTTTTGCCATGTCAGATTTAAGTTCAGTAAGAAGAGACAAGTCTCTGCCCCAGAGTCACAGCAGAAGCCTCCTTGCCCTCTTGGCCTTTGTTGGGTCATATGAGCATTCCTGAACCAGTTATTATGGCCAGGGGAATGTTTGGATGTGGGATGGAACCTCATGAGACTACAGTGAGAGTCAGGGAAGGGCAGATCCCTAAACAAAAGTGGGACTATTGCTGAAAAGTGGGGGAAAGGATGCTGAGCTGGCAAATAACAAATACCCACTGTAGTGTCTTGAATTCTGATTTTATTATATAAACTGGTGCATTTGGCTGTTTTTTGACCTATGACAATTTCTATTTGAATCTAATAAATGTGAAGACCTAAAGTAGAGGCAGTGTAGGGAAGGGAGCATGGCTTTTGAGTCACAAACAGAAATTCAGATCCTAGCTCTGATATGTCCCCTTATTGTTGAGAAATGGAACAGAACCCCTTAACACTCATTTCTCCCGTTTTTGCATTCTGTCAAGAGCAAAGGCAACGACTGACACATAGGAGTAAAAATATTAGTTTTAATACTGACGGAAGCTGAAATGGAGGATTTGTTTTTTGTGTGACAACAGGGAAGCTCTAATGTTGAACCCCAAACTACAGGCATAGTTATTTACCCCACCCCAGCAACTTTGAACGGTAGTAGTTTTTTTTTTTAACCGGGGGGGTCTGTCCCTACCCTACTAACTCAGACCGATGTGTATGAGTTCTGCAGACATCTGGCTTCCAAAAGAAGGCAGAAAGGTGAAGAAACCACATCTGCCTAGTTCCTTTTGGAAAATCTGTCAGGCAGCTTGTTTCACCTCAGTGGTAATTGATGGGGGAGGAAGCCACTGTTGAGGAAAATTCCTCTTTGTGGAGGAAACCAGAGGACTGATGACATAGATGCCTCCGACACAGAGACTTCATTAGGAATTTATCTCTTGAACAAATAATAATTTATTTAGGATTAGCATAATAATTCAGATGCCAGCAAATTTGGGTTGGAAACTCAGGGATATTATCAAATAACCACCCTCTCTAGATTTTGGAGTTGAGTTATTATAATAATTGATGTGTGACTAGGAGGGAACCACTTTTCCTAGGAGATGAGTAAAATTGGTAATAATTGGGCAAACAGGGAGGATTTGTGAAGTGGGAGGAAGCAGGCAATGAAAGAAATTGTCTTATAGAATCTATAGCTATCACATCCTTGCACATTTAACCCAAGGCAAGGAAATTTTCCTCAACCAGCTGGTATGAATTTCAAAGTTTTTAACCCATTCTCCTGTCCACTGGTTCTCACAGTGTGCTGCATGGACTGACAGCATCTGTATCACCTAGGAATTGTTAGAAAGGCAAATGTTGAAGGGACACCTGTGTGGCTCAGTCAGTTAAGCATCCGACCCTTGATTTCGGCTCAGGTCATGATCTCACAGTTCCTGAGTTCAAGCTCTGCCTGGGATTCTCTGTCTCTGACTCTCTGTCTCTCTCTCTCAAAATAAATACAATAAACTTTAAAAAATATTTAAAAAAAAAAAAAAGGCAAATGATGGAGCCTACCCTAATCCTACTGAATCTAAACTGTGGAGTTGAGGCCCAGGCATCTGGATGCATATTGAACTATGAGAATCACATACCATTACAAACATTCTCATAACAGCTTAATAAATGAAGATTAATTGTGCTTGCCAGTAATCTTTTCTAGTTCCCAATCACTGAACATCTTATTTTATTAAATATTGAAGACTGGGTACTTGGGGAGGGAGAGAGACTGAATAGATAAAATAAAGCTTAGGTTTGAGTGCCAAACAGGCATAAGCAGTAGAGCTGTATTTTCACCCTGTAAGTTTAGATATAATGGCATGAAAACTGTTTCAAAAAGTAACTGTAGCAGTTGGGGCACCTGGGTGGCTTAGTTATGTGTCCGACTCTTGATCTCAGCTCAGGTCTTGATCTCACAGTTGTGAGTTCAAGCCCTGCATTGGGCTTCTCATTGGGCTCTGCACTGGGTATGAAGCCTACTTAAAAAAAAAAAAAAAAAAAAAAGGTGGCAGCAAAGAGCATGCCGTTGGATAAAAGGAATATTAGAATGAGAGAGAACATACGGGGTAGTGATTATAATTTGTGGAGGAGGGACTTGATGATGAGAAAGAAAAAGGTTATGTAAAACGGGATTTTCAAAGGAAGAATTAACTCAGTGACTGATGGAAGCTGAAGTGAATGGACTCAAAGATGACTTAGGATTCCAAGCCCAGGTGATTAGAATAATGGTGACTGAGGAAGGGAGTTACCTATTTAGGGAATAAGATGAATCCATTGTTGGTCATGTTAAGGTTGAGGTGATTAAAGGACATGGATGGAGATAAAAGTTGAACACTCATCTTTGGGTAGTTTAGAGTACAAGGAGAACTTGAAATTATTATCAGGAAAATTTAAGTAATGCATCCATTTATTTTTTAAGTTTTTTTAATGTTTATTTTTGAGAGAGAGAGCATGAGTTGGAGAGGAACAGAGAGAGAGGAAGACACAGAATCTGAAGCAGGGTCCAGGCTCTGAGCTGTCAGCACACAGCCCGACACAGGGCCCGAACTCATGAACTATGAGATCATGACCTGAGCTAAAGTGAGACACTTAACCAGCTGAGTCACCCAGGTGCCCCATAATGCATCCATTTATTGCTTAAACACTTACTGAATGTCTGCCATGTGCCTGGCACTGTTCTCGATTCCCAGGATGTACTAATGGGCAAACCTGACAAATAAACACGGTAATTTTAGATAATACTAAAGGCCAGCAAAAAAAACCAGAGTAGTAATAAAGAGTGACTCATGGGTAGAGAATTTCTTTGGATGGTGGGTCAAGGGAAGAATGGAGATGGTGACATGACAAATCATGGTGGAAGATAGTTTTAGGAAGACAAAAGATGGTGGTGTCACAGAGTGGCCAAGGAAAATTGCAGGAAAGCACAGTGGGGTGTTTGTTGTGCTTTGTGCCCTTTCAAGGTCTATTTTGTATGAAAGGTTTGGAGAGAATGGTCCACGTATTAGAAGGAACATGGGTTGGAGACATCACAGCTCATCTGTTTTAGGCATTTGTTAGGTGTGCAGAAACTCCTCAAATTCTCTGAGGCTTACTCTTCTCAGTAGAATAAGGAGTTAATAACACCTCGTGGGATTGCATTGTGATGATTAAATGGAATGAACTTAAAGAAATAGTGCTTGGAATGTAAGTGCTTAATGATAACTACTAATAACCATAATACTGAATGGAAACATAAAATTCAGTCATGTGAAATGCAGTTTCATTTAATAACGATGGGATCTAATATCTTGAAATACAATTTTATTTAGTGGTTATGCTTTGATCTTTTGTCATGCAAAAACTTTACACGCATGAGACCACAGTTAAAAATATTTTTATGATGTTTTTCATTAGTTACCTGATGACATTTAGAAAATATGCTTATATGCATAATGCTGTAAAAGATGGATTTTATTAACTTTTAAATATTTTCTTACAGATATGTACATCTCATGATTGATATGAAGAAACTAGTCATGGGCCAAAGGTCAAGATACTTCTCTGGGAAATGCTGCTGATGCTGCTCTAGAAAGTCCTACAATGAGTGTTTGGTTTAAGAAAGATTTTCATATTTAAAAAATTTTCAACTTGGAAATACATCAAGTGAAAATTAGAGTCTTTTGGGAAACATTTTCCTCCTAATAAATAATACTTGTAATGGGCGACATGGCAAACAACTCAGTTGCATATAGTGGAGTAAAAAACTCTTTGAAGGAAGCTAATCATGATGGAGACTTTGGAATTACGCTCGCGGAGCTGCGGGCTCTCATGGAGCTCAGGTCTACAGATGCATTACGAAAAATACAGGAAAGCTATGGAGATGTCTATGGAATTTGCAGCAGGTTGAAAACATCTCCCAATGAAGGTGAGTTGTGTTATGTTTGTTTTTAGTTCTTTGTACGAAGAGTACTGTAGATTTGTAAACATGTTTATATTGTCTTGGTTATTGTATGATTATATCATAATTTTAGTGACATTAAGATGAGTCAGTTATCAGATTGTGCAATTAACAGAACTTTAGATCAAGAAATAATGTTGCAAATTAATTTATATATATATATATTTTTTTTAACGTTTATTCATTTTTGAGAGACAGAGACAGAACACGAGTGGGGGAGGGGCAGAGAGAGAGGGGGAGACACAGTTTCTGAGTTAGGCTCCAGGCTCTGAGCTGTCAGCACAGAGCCCAGTGTGGGGCTCGAACTCACGAACTGTGAGATCATGACCTGAGCTGAAGTCTGACGCTTAACCAACTAAGCCACCTAGGCGCACCTAATTTATATATTTTAGGTTGGTGGGAGGAAATACTTGTACTAGTGTGCATGTTATTGCTGCTTGTTTACAATAACAAGTTTGCCTTTCTGCTGGAATTATAGAGGATGTAATCCCCCCCGCCACCCACCCACCCAGGGGATTCAGTGAAAATAAATGCTCACTTATCCTTCATTTTATAAGGTGGCTTAAAATAGTTGTCACTGCCAGTAGCTGACCAATTTGTTTTTACCCTAAACTTTAGTAATTAGTTCAGAAGATCCTAAAGATTAGATGCCAATTTTTTACGTAGCAGACCTTTTCTTTAATGAAAACTAATTTTCAGTCTTAGAATTATGTTCAGTTTGCCTGTTTCAAGGAAGTCTTTGCTTTCATAATTCTCAATTTGTAGTAAGTTTCTTCTTGAGAATCAAGAAAGGAAAAGTTATGACTTTATTGCATTATGGTCTTTGAAACGGTTTGAGATAGATGACCTTTTATACGTTCATCATGTTGAAGAGAAAATTAAGGTTTAGAAAGTTTCAGAAAGGCATTTCCTGTTTACAAACGAAGGAGAGAGATATGCTGAATGTTTGATGATTGTACTTTATTTTAGTAGGGATGGGCAGTTATTAATGTAAAAGTTGAAGTAGACTAGTACACATTCCAAAGCCAGTTCCAGGGAAATTATGCAAAAATGTTTTTTTTTCTTTAAGTTCATTTATTTATTTTTAAGTAATCTCTACACCCAACATGGGGCTTGAACTCAGAACCCTGAGATCAGGAGTCTCATGCTCTTGCAACTGAGCCAGCCAGGTGCCCCCAGAAATGTTTTTCTTGAATATTTTTTTTTGAAACATCTTATGTCATGCCATACTGTCACAAAATTAAAAGTAATAGCAAAAAGTTACTTCCAAAATTGTTTTAAAAATTTTTTTAATTTTAAATTTCATTAAAAATTTCTTTAACCCTATATATCTATAAAATATATATATACACATTTGAATTGCTGTTTAAATTCCTAATTGTTTTAAAGAAGTGGTAGGTAATTAATTTTTCTGAAGTAGCATGATCTTGACAAATCCAGTATCAGCATTTACACATCATTCACACATGTCTGGAAAGGGCTTCCTTGATCACTTGGAGTATGTTCTTTTTTCTGTAAGACCTGTTAAGCCTTCGTATCTTCTGGATCTTTTCCTTAAGTCAGAACTACTTAGAAACATGAGCTTCTTAGTTATACCTTAATATGCTGTACCATTTTAAGGTAGCTAGGATCCCTGTTGTTGATGTAAATTCTAGGATTCAGGAACAAACCCATGGACTGTAACAGATAGTAATTTAACAAAATTTGTAGCTTGTTCGTTATTCAAACCCATTTTGAAATATTAGCTAACTTTATATCCTGTTTAGAGAATTGTATATTGATGTGCTGTTCTCAGTATATTCATTAATTCAACTATATGTACTTTATCCATTTAACCTAAAACCTAATTGTTGGATGTTTCATAATCACCAAATTAATAGGAAACATTATAAAAAATCCTCAATATAATTACATAGTTTGTTCATAAAAGGTGATAATGAACTTCAGTTTCATCACCTAACTACACATCCTTCAACCATGTCTTTGTATTCCTCTGCTATTAGTTAATCAAAATTCTTGTCTTCTAATAACTTAACACCCCAACATGGTCTGTTCTCATTTTTAATAGACGTGATTCTCATTAGTTTGTATTGCACTTTCTTTTGTTTATTTTTTGTATTCTTTTTTGTTATTTTGGGCTGTACTCCTTACATTGATTTTAGTTTAATTAGTGAAGTTTATTAAGTTAACTGAAAAATTTTGCATTTAGTACAATAGTTTTGAAATTTGGGGAGGAGATGGTTATGTATCTTTCTTACAATATGATGGGAGCTGTAGGTAATTACTAGAAATAATTCACTTAAACACTCAAAATTTGATGTTCATTGTTGCTGCTTTGTGCTATGAAATAAATATATGAAATCTATTTCCCTCTTTTATTCTTAGAAAATTCTTGCTCATCTTCTTCCTAGTATTGTGAATTTTTGTTAAAATTTGTACAAACTTTTGTCTTTACTGGTTTTATATAAACAGTTTGTCATTTTGAAAGATTCTTTTAAAGAATATGAACAAACCATTTTAAGCATTATATTTGTGTTTACAGTTGTAAGATTAAATAAAAACAGCACCAGCCTTCATAAGAATATTGTTTCCAGAGGAACAGTTTTAGTTTAATTTAGAAATAATTTATTAAGAAAGCTAATGAACATTTTGTCACTGATCAACTAGGCAAATGATAGTAAATAAATCATCATCAGGGGTAATCAGCCAGGGGTTTGCCCAAGAAAATGATCCAGACAATAAGTACTCTTTTGTTAATATAAGCTGCTTATCGTGAGGGAAAGTGAGATTAAAATAATTTTTTAAAGAACATGAAGTTTGGTTAGGAAAACTGAAGTTTGTTTCTTTAATTCTTTCATTCATTAATTTATTCATTGATACATATAGTCTTTCATCAGATCTAGGTTGTTAATTGCCATATGGTGTTTATTCCCTCTAAAGAAAGAATTAGTGTTGGCAGTTTTAATCGTAAGATAATTATAAGTGTGTAATTAAGTTACATCCCAATCTCATCAGTGTTAACACAGTGTAAGAATATGTGCACCTTAGAATTGCTGGGATATTCTGCCTGCTCTGTGGTAGGTACTTTTCTTGGCTGGGTAGATATATTCGTCAATAAAACAATCCCTGACTTATTTCTACAAGGGGGAGACAAATTTACAAGACAGCTAGATGAAATGCATAGTGTATTATTGATGTCTGCTTAAGAGAAAATTGAGTGGAAAAGGAAAATCAGAAATATTGGGGATGTGGCTATTAGATTGCTATAAAATCTGGAAGAGGAACAGCTTAAGACATTTCTTAAGAGCAGTTACAACAAAAATAATACATAGGTAATGCTTTTTTGTTCCCAGTAGGTTGTTGTTAGCACTTACAAATATTAATTCACTTTATCCTCACAACGGCCTTACCTTTTTTTACAGCCAAAGAATCCACAACACAAAAAGGTTAATCGGCTTACTCAAAGTCTCACAGCTCTTAAGGTGCCAGAGCAGGGATTCAAACCTTGACATGCTAGCTACATGCTTTTAACCACTATATTATATCGCCTGTTATGAAAGTTCAGCTCATACAACTTACAAAAGAGTTGACAATATTAAGAAAGAGGTACCTGTGTTCTGTCTTCTCAAATAGTATTTTTGGTTGGCAGGAGTTTTATAGTGAAAACAATTTTGAGTTTAATAAAGGTTCTGTTGCTCAGTCAGTCTTTTTAAAATATGCCCTGTTCAGGAAGTTGTATCTGTGTGCTTCCTCATTTGGCCTGCTAATTTACTGCTCGTCTTCCAGCAGAGTACTCCTTTAACTGGATTTGAGACATTCTTAATGTGTACTGATCAATAGGAAGTGTTTTGAGCCAGATGTGATTTCCATATTAAAAATGTAGCCATCTCTACTCTTAAAAGAATTGGAAGTATAAATTTCAAGGTTAACTGAAATAAAGACTTGTCACCTCATATTTCTGCTTTGTCTATTAGAGAAAGCACCTCTCTTAAGAGTCGTCAGAATCTAAGAATATACTTTTATGACAGAATTACCTTCTTACAACATCCTAACTACATGCAATTATCCCTGTAGTTTTTTTCATTATCTTTATTGTTTTCCTGTATTGATTTTCTTATTCCTGTTGTAAATCCTATTTATTGATCCTTTTACTTTTAACCTAGCTTTCGGTATCTTTTCCATTTTAATGTGTTCCTATGTTATCTATGTTATATTTTATATTGGATGGTAGAGGAGACTGTCTAATAAAGAGATTTCTGGAACGCAGGTCTCTAGCCCTGGTAGCATGTTTATCATTCAGTAGTACCACGTTAAATAAGGGGTAACAATGAATGTATACAGATTAAAGACAGGTACTGAGTGGTATTTTGTAAGAGACATGGATGGCTCCATAGCGTTGTAAAGAGGCAAGAAAGCAAATGAGACACTAAGTTTCTGAAGTCGTAGTTGCTAAAATTAGGTATAAGAGAGAAAAAAAGCAAAGGGAATAAGAAAAGGAAACAGTGGTAGAAAGAAACAAAAGAGGTGTGTGGTAGAAAGCAAGGTAAAGTCAACAGTAATCGTCTCTGGCTGACTAATGTTTCCATAATGCTGGCAGTTTATGTTCATACTCCTAGAGGTAAAATTGTTAGTAATGGTGTGCTTTTGACCAGGTCTTCATGATGTAATACAAGAAAACTAACATTCACACATGGAAATATATTTTAACTCTAAAAAAAATCATCCGCTGCCCAGCATGAGTCATTGTTGACTTATAGGCTACTGCAAGAATCCTCTGATGCTCAGATGGATGTGCTTGGTTATACAGGTTGGCACAGCTCTTTCAGGCACTCAGGAAGGATTCCCATCACCATGGTATGCCAGCCACGCATATTTTAATACTTGTACAGAGTTACCAACAAGGGTTTGATATTGATAATCCTGCATGACCTTGTCCTGGAAATTTATTGCTGCTGTAATAGAGAATTATGCATTTAATTGAATACCTGCTCAGCTCACTAGTTTTCATTGCTTATGAATTTTTTGAAGGTAATTGTAACACTACTTCTCTAACTTTGTTGCATATATATTATTTCTTAAAGTTGTACTTGATAGAGCCTGAAGTAGTATAATATTAGAGTTGTTTTAAGTTCACTTTTCTGAGTGCGATAGACTTACTTCCTTTTTATTTTATTTTTTTATTTTTTATTTTTTTAGTAATCTCTACACCCAACATGGGACTCAAACTCATTACCCCAACATCAAGAGTTGCATGTTGTTCTTTTTTTTTTTTTAAGGTTTATTTATTTGAGAGAATGAGCAGGGGAGGGACAGAGAAAGAGGGAGAGAGAATCCCAAGCAGGCTGTACGCTGTCATTGCAGAGCCCCACACCGGGCTTGATCTCATGACTATGAGTTCATGACCTGAGCTAAAATCAAGAGTCAGATGCTTATTAACCTTCTGAGCCACCCAGGCACCCCAAGAGTTGCATGCTCTTCTAACTGAGCTAACCAAGCACCTTTATATTTCCTTTTGAAACCATTCTGTTCTGGTTTTCTTAATATTAGATTATTAGCGTTTTCTTTCTTCCTATTTGGCCGGTCATGTATCAGCCTTCTGTGTTTTCCTTTAGATGTTGGTGGGCCTCAGGTTTCCATTTATCTGTGCACACTCCTCTTTGTATACTCTCCTTGGATGATGCCATGCACATCTAAGACTTCACATGTCATCCGGATTCTGGTGTTTCTTGTAGCTCCACTCCACGTTTTTACCCCAAGCCTTCAGCCTAGAAGCCTGATTTGTTTTAGGCATCTTATTTTCTTAACCTTTCCAGGCTTTACCTTCTGAAAGCATACTCTCTTTTTCCCTTTTCTAACAAAATCATTATATACATCTTTTTTTTTTCCTCCTAAAGTGTTTGTTTATTTTTGAGAGAGAGAGGAGAAGAGAGAGAATCCCAAGCAAGCAGAGCATGACGCAGAGCTCAAACCCATGAACTTTGAGATCATGACCTGAGCCAAAATTGAGAGTCAGACGCTTAACCAACTGAACCACCCAGGCATTCCAATTACATATGTCTTTTAAGTGGCCTGGACTTTGACAGGAAACTTTCACCCACTCACACTCAGTTGCTAAGACCTAGGGGAAAAAAAAACCCAAAAGAACATAATTCTGAGATTGTTAACCTTAAATAAAACAAGTGGTAATTTAATTAAACAAAGATGAGTTTATTCAGGAATAGCAGGGGAATTGTAATTCAGGACAAGCAAATTATGGCAAACTGTAGATAAGTCTGAGGAAGACAGTACGAGGCTCTGGGAGGAAATTAAAGAGGGTTGTTCTGAACATAATTGTATTAGAGAAGAAGAGTTTAAGACTGTGGTGGTTTCTCACTGGCTGCAAGTGGTGAGCAGTTTGCTATTACTGAGGCATGTGGAAACCTTCCTCCTTCCTGCTGCTCATGTAAGCTGAGATGAGCACTGTGTGCATGGGAACTCTCCCTTCGTGGCTTCCCAACTGCATTTTAAATCAGATTTCCTTGATTTGTTTTCACTTTTCCCCCCTTTGATTAAGGTGTTTCTCAGAAAGCATCACTGATCAAGCATCAGATCATTCATTTTGATTGAAATATTTTTCTCTATTTATCAATTGGTGCTTGGAAGGACCTTTCCCAGGAGTCATGTCTCACATGGGGGTTTTGGTGGGGGGAGGAGGAATGGGTAGAAAGTGGAAACCATGGATGCCACTTTTGAGTAACAGGGAAAATAGCAGGAGGAGCTGTCAGGCATTTCCCATGCATAAATTTATATCTTATTAAGCTTAGAAACCTTGGAGATCATCTCAAGGCATTGGGCTAACATTCTGTTTGCTCTATTATTTTCATGGCCTTCAGAAACAGCAGCTAAGACTAAACTCAAAAAAGGGTTTGCAGGTACCACGCCTGTATTTCTCTTTGTCCCCAGAGCTGTTGGAAATCTCCTTTGGTCCTACTGCCGCCACCAAATCTCCTAGTGCTGACTAGGAAATTCCAGGTTGGCTGGTCAACTTCCTTTTTAAGCCAAGTGGGTTGCTCAATGATCTTACGTAACTGAGTTTTAACTTCCCCAGAAGTGTTAATCCAGGTGCAGCAGGTGGTGTTGGCCACAGTGCCGACACCTCCTTGCTCAGCTAAAAGCTAGTCAAGGACTGACCTATTATCAACTTTGGTCAAAGAGTCTAAGGCTCTTTTTTGGGCAGGTGTTGTCTTGGCACTGATTCTGCAGTATCTCTAAGAGTTAAGGAGAGATTTCTTGCTATATTCCTGTTCACATTTACTCCTAACCAGGGAAGTACGGCCCTGCTAACAGAAGTGAACCCTGAATCATAAAACCTCCTGGTAGGTCCTTTCTGATTTGACAGTGCAGGGGATTCAACTAAGGAAGGTGCTTGAGTTGGTTTGTGAAAAGTTAGGGGTAGCTTAAGAGACCTTGCTTTGCTATATGCTAGCTGTATAGGCCCAAGGTGAATGAATGATAACCACCCCAGATAAACATAAATCCTGTTGGGGTATGAATCACTCTCACTAAGGTGGCACTGTTAATAGATAGATAAGAGTTTTAAAGGACAAATCCGACAGTCTGAAAGGCAAAAGTTACCCCTCCTTAACAAAGGCCTGGGAGAAACAGATGAAGATGTTATCTTTCCAGGCCAGTGCCAGAGTTGAAAAAATAAAGGGAAAGACAAAAGTTTCATGTTTGAGATGAAGTCTTGATTAAGCATCAGGGTGAGTAAGTAGTCATCCTCTATGTCAGCTACTTCTTTTTCTAGTCAGTTTGATTCAGAGGTCTCTATCTGTGTAGGGCCAAATGTCAGGTGGAGCCTTTTTCATCTGTGAGATACATATTCAAGGTTTAAGTCCCTGAAGTCTGGCTGCCATCTGGGTGGTGAGGAAGACCTGGTATAGTCCTTTCCAACTAGATTCTTGGGGCAGTCTTTGTTCAAACTGATTCCAAATCAAAAGGGTGGGAGAAAATTGGAAATGTTACTTTGGAGAGTTGTAGCCAGATTTTTGAGGAAGCTAGAATTCAGGATCCAGTTCAATTTACAAGTATATAACAGAAACTCAAGGACAGTTAATAGGATTAGAATCTGATATAGACAAAGAGGTAAACATAATTTGTTCTCTCTTCAAGTACCCTCATTTTTTATAGTAAAAATAATTTCTTTGCATGAAACATTGCTTGATTATTTGCATTAGTGCAGCAAGAAAAATGATTAACCATCTAAGCTCTTTTTAAGACTGCTTTCCTGGAATTTTGTAAGCAAGGTACCAAGTTGATTTTTCCTTCAAAGGGCTTTATTTATTGGCGCTGTAAAGTCAAACTGTGTTCTTTAAAACTCTCTGGTTGTATCTGAATCTATGCACATTTCTCAAATACGATATTCCAGTCAAAGCTTTGGTAATATAACCAGTGTTTCTCTGTCCTGATACAAAGAGAAAAGATTCTTACTGAATTTATGCAAATTATTATCATAAAAATAAGAATACTCACAAAGAGTTTGCAAATTCTGGAGGGATCACATAGAGAGAAAAAGTAAATGTTTTGTCTTTATTCACAAAGGTGTATCTTACCAAATTATTGATAGCTTAAGAGAGAAAAGGGTTTCCTAAAACCTGGGAAAGCAAAATATTACAGAATCAGGAATGTTTTAAACAAGAAGCTATAAAAATTATAACAATCCTCTCAGTTCATTTAGTCCCATGTTTTTAATTGTTGTTCTGCTTGCATTCAGTTTTGTCACTAGTTCTGGAAATTCTTACCAAGTTCAGTTCTATTGTCTTAAAGTTATCAGAAAACCATCCTTTCCTGAAGCAGCTTGAAGATGAAGTACTTTTGCAGAAACACTTGTATAAGCATCAGAGTAAAACGGTAACTGTCTGTAAATGGCCAAAACACTTAAAAGTGGCCATGGTTAAAAACCCAATGAGAGTTCATTATAATGCAGTTGACAAGGAAATTTGGTAATTTTGTGACTTACCCTTTATGATAGTAACCAGAATTACAAATGTTAACGTGATAAAAAGGCATATAAGATCTTTAGAAATTTCATGCTATTATTGGGACACATTAATAACATTTCCATGCAAATTTATTCTAAGAAGGTTTAGCATCACCTGTTTTTAACAATACTTCCCAGGTAATTTAACATATCAAATAAGTCTAATTAGTTTAACATATCCTTCTTTATAAGGAGAACAAGTCCTTTGATATGTTCTAGGGGCCCTCTGTAAAAACCTAAAGTTAGTTCAAGATCAAAATACTTCCTTTTGAATTTGATTTTTTGGGAAGTTTGTCAAAAATATCAAAAGATTTCAGGGCACCTGGGTGGTTCAGTCAGTTAAGTGCCCGACTTTGGCTCAGGTCATGATCTTGCCTTTCATGAGTTCGAGCCTGTACTAGGCTCTGTGCTGCCAGCTCAGAGACTGGAACCTGCTTTGGATTAATTCTGTGTCTTCCTCTCTCTCTTTCTCTGCCCCTCCCCCACTTGTGCTCTGTCTCTCCAAAATAAACAGACACTTTTTTTTTTAAATATCAAACGATTCGGACCTTTGGTCAAAGAGGATCATATGTCACCGTGAAACGATACTTTTAGGTATCCATTTAATCAAAGTGACAAAGACTTTGCAGAAAAATACAGAAAGTTAAATAGTTGTAAAAAGCCTTAACTTCTTTAATATTGAAAAGACTCAGCTTTTTTTTTTTTTAAGTAACCAAAGACTTGATGAAAGCAAAACACACAATCTTTGTTTTTCTAGGAAGATTACATTAAAAGTAAAGGAAAACCTTTGTTTACAATTTGTTCTTAAGAGCAGATCAATAATGTAAGAAAACATTGTTCTTTTTTTTTTTTTAAGTTTATTTATTTATTTTGAGAGAGAGACAGCTTGAGCGGGGGAAGGGCAGAGAGAGAGAGAGGGAGAGAGAATCCCAAGCAGACTTCACGCTGCAGAGCCTGACACAGGGCTCAAACCCACAAAACTGCGAAATCATGACCTTAGGTGAAACCAAGAGTCAGACACTTAACCTACTGAGCCACCCAGGGTCCCTGAAAACATTGTTCTTTTGACAGGAAAAAGAACAAATTACAATTTTGTACCACTGTACTTTTGAAATTAAAACTCATTTTTAAATAAATGTATTTTAATCTTAACCAGCTTGAGTGTACATTAAAATGCCCAAAGATTCCTTTTCCACAAACCTACAACTTTCATTTTACATTCAGATTTTATCCTCTTTTCTCTTTTTAAATAACTAGCCTCACTAGGACAAATTTTCCCTCTAAAAAGTGCATTTATATTCCTTATACCTTCTTTTACCAAAAGCCCATGTCATAATTTTTTTGCATATAGAGGTGTTTCCCTTATTATTTCTGGTAGCTTTAAGCACACATATTAATTAGAATTCTTAACCCTTAGCAACTTTAAGAAGTAAACAATTAAGAACTGGCCTTTACATTAGCATTCTGTGAATTGGCAGATTTATAAATTCTTTTTATGATTTCTGAAAACATGCTTTTTTCATAAAAAATTTTTAAGCATGGCTAAAACATGTTTACTGTTAGACTCAAATATCTTTAGTTCCTCTGTAAAAGGAAGCAAAAAAACCTATGTTCAGTAATCTGTGTTGCAATATTTTATCTTACTTGGAAATGATCTGGATATTTAATGAATTTAACTCATATTTAATGCAGCAAAACTTTAAGGTTCCCCAAAAAGACTTGGGTAAATTATTTGAAAAGTTCACCTAAAACCTTTTTATCCTACTTACTTCTATTTAGTTTACTTGCTCTTAACAATTATGTTTAGGGGCGCCTGGGTGGCTTGGTTGGTTAAGCGTCCGACTTTGGCTCAGGTCATGATCTCGCGGTCCGTGAGTTTGAGCCCCGTGTCAGGCTCTGTGCTGACAGCTCAGAGCCTGGAGCCTGTTTCAGATTCTGTGTCTCCCTCTCTCTCTGCCTCTCCCCTGTTCATTCTCTGTCTCTCTCTGTCTCAAAAATAAATAAATGTTAAAAAAAAAAAAATTTAAAAAAAAAAACACAATTATGTTTAGATCCCACAAAAACTTCATGAGACATTAGACAAAATCAACCATCTTCCCAAGCTGTTATTCTTGTTGACAGATTTTGTAACAGAGATAACGTGAACTTATTTGACTACTAAAACCGGGTAGAATAAAAGTTGTATGTTTACATTATATTTAATCCTGGTAACTCTGAAGACATGCCTATTTTAATTAAACCAAACTTAAGGCCAGCTTTTGTTTGCCAAACTCAGGGGAACCTGAAAAACATTTAGGTTACTTTCTATTACATTTTTGAGAATTTCTATGAATACTTAATTCACATTTGAGTCAGTTAAATAGAAGTCTTTTACAAATTGATTGTAGTAATACTATTGGAGGTAGACAGTACTACATATATACAACACACATGCATAGGCACACTTAAACATACAGACAGACATAAACAGAGGCTTCCATTTCACTCATGATAAAAGTTGGATCTAACTTTTCTGGTAGATGGAATTAGTTAAGGCTACCTGCCCAGATAGCTAAAGCTAAGTTTTGAAGGACCTTTCCCCCTTTTGTTTTTCTTCTGGTAAGAATTACTTCCCTGAAGTTTGCACTTTAGCATTTACATCTCAGAGGCACAAGGAAGAATGCAAGTTACAAACCTTTAAAGATTAGTAGGGGAGGTTTGGGTATTGGCAAAAAAGAAATGGATAAACTTTGAATTGTCTCTAGAGTTGCATTTCTAGTTTCACAAGGATTTGCAAGATAAGGTTTGTTGTTCTCAATTCCTCAACGAATTGAGTTGCAACTTAAGTGACATTATAGCTTGTTCCACTGATCCAACTACATTATCCACAATGAGCAGAGGGAAGAGTGCCTTAACAAAATTTTCTGTCAGGCTCCGACTAGTGCCTCTCATCTTATTTTCTGCCTTTTTATGTTTCCAGTAATCTCTGGAGTTAATCCAGTTATTAAAACTGTTAGAGAATTTTCTCTTGAGTTCAAGAAATTAGTTAACTATAGCCCTAACTTCATTTGGCCTTTAGCGTGGCCTTTGACCAAGGAGTGAAAAGTAACTGAAGAGAATCACCTGTAGTCTCAGGCGGTGTTATTTTAAAAGGTAATTTAATAGTCTCTTCAGAGTGTAAAGGCAATTCAGACAGAGGATTGCTAGAATGAGTACTCAGAGGAAGAAAGAGGGGAGCAGTAGGAGTATTATGTCAGTCTTAAAGCCTTTTGTTTTTGGTACCTCTTATATCTTTACTTTTTCATTAGCCTTTTACAACAAATCTTTCAATGAAGCTATTTTGGAATTTTGAAGTTTGGAAACTTCTGCATACCAATAAAAATAGGTGCCCCATTCTGTTTGATTTGAGACTCCTTTGCTTTCAAATGCACTTCTTAAATGATCCTATCTAACTGGAACATTTCTCATAATGGCCATTGTGATTTTGGATTGTCTTTAGTAAGATTTTGCCATTTTTGTAGATATTTTACAACTTCTGAAACCATAGTTTTTAGACATAAAAAAGATAGGTGTGCCAGAAGGTGACCTGCTTAACTCTTTGGATTTTACGGATCCCATTACTCAAAGTAGAAGTACAGAAAACAAAAGAGAACTCACCAAGAAGGGTAATGCATTCACAAAAGCAGATAGTCAGGGAGCTGAACCAAAGAAACTAAATTCGAATCCAAGAGGAAACCCACTGAACCAAAAGGAGAAAGACGGCTCACAGAAATGGAGAGGACAAGGGGCTCAAGTGGGACCCACAAACAGTCATTAGTTCCCCAGGGGTTCTGCACCTTCTGATCCCACTTCATGACACCATGTAATCAATCTTAAGTGAAACAAATGGTAATTTAATTAAATAAAGATGAGTTTATTCAGGAATAACAGTGGCGTTGCCATTCAGGACAAGCAGACTGTGGCAAACCATAGGCAAGTCTGAAGAGACAGAGGGGAGGCTAGCTTTTATGAGGTGCTGGGAGGACATGGGGTGAGTCATTTTGAAAATAACTTCATTGGAGAAGAACAAGAGCTCCAGGTTGTGGTGGTTTCTCACTGGCTGCAGGTGGTGAGAAGTTTGCTGTTACTGAGGCATGTGGAAATCTTCCTCCTTCCTGCTGCTCATGTAAGCTGAGAGGAGTGCTACATGCCCGAGAACTGTCTCCTCATGGCTTCCGAACTCCATTTTAAATCGGTTTCCTTGATTCATTTTCACAGCTGCTTTGATGGTTTTTTTTAAATATATTGTCTCTTTGTGAAGCTAATTGGGGCATAAGGAGATCAGATGCCACACATGCCCTTGGCCTCATTGCCACTATTCTACAGTCAACTGAGCCAATGGGACCAGGCAGAAGAGTTGTCAGTATATTTATTCATAAGTTATACTTAATGATTTCATGTGATATCTACTCTATTTTCAAAACTAAGACCATGTAGTCTCATTACCAGTTTTACCAGCTTGGCTATTTCCCTTCCCTCAAGAACTTTGCTTTCTCTCTCCTAACAATGGAAGCCTCTTCCTGCCCTTAGAGGAGGCTAACACCTACACCCTGGATTCCATTCCCCTTGCCTCTTCAGAGGCTTTACTCCAGTGTTAGCCTGTGTCTCTTGTATCATCAGTGTTGTCTTCTCTACTTGATTATTTCTGCTGGTAAATTACTTGCCTTGATATCTATCACTCATCTTTAAAAAAGCATAATGGGTTTATTTATCCACTTTAATTCACCTTTACTGCTTTATTTTTCTCTGCTGCATCATACTCGTGGAAAAAGTTGTATAATCATAGTTTCCATCCATTTTCTAATTCTTATTCTATCTTCAGTTCTTTCTAATCAGACTTGCTTCACAGCATTCCACTGGAAAATTTCTTCTCAAGGGCATGGGCCTCCAGCTAACCAAAGCCAGTCTTATTTTCTGGCTTCATCTTACTCATTTGATGTCATCATCCACATCATCTTCATCTTTTTTAAAAAACGCTCCTTTTGTAGGCTTCCATAATTTTACACGAGCCTGTTTTTGAGCCATACACCTCCCCCTGCCTATTTCTTTGGGTTCCCTTTTCTTCCCCTATCTGATCATTAAATGTTGGGGACTATTCCAAGTTCCTAGCCTTAATCCTTCTCTCTTGTCTGCTTTCTGGGAGCTCTCTTTGGGTCCATGACTCCAGAATCATCTGTGCATTGATGATTTTCTGGCGCAGACCTCTTCTGAGTTCCGAATATGGCTAGCCAGCTGTCTACAGACCTCTCCACTTGTTTATTTATTAAATAGGCATCTCAGGGGCGCCTGGGTGGCCCAGTCAGTTAAGCGTCCAACTTCGGCTCAGGTCTTGATCTCGCAGCTCGTGAGTTCGAGCCCAGTGTCGGGCTCTGTGCTGACAGCTCATGCTCTGTCTCTCTCTGTCTCAAAAATAAATAAACATTAAAAAACAAATGGGCATCTCAGGTGTAAATCTGTAAAATGAAACTGTTAACTCTTGCCTCTCTTTTTCCACTTAATTCTGCAATTCCCAAAGGCCTGCTCTATCTTGGTGAATGTCTTTACTATCCAATCATTTAAGTGTATAGACAAAAAAAAAAAAAAAAACTTAGATATCATTCTTTATTCTTTTCCTTTCATCCACATCCAGTCGTTTAGCAAGTCCTGTCTGATCTTTTTATAGGATAATTGGCAGATTCAGTTAAAAACCTCAGATACTAGCCACGATCACCTCTTACTTTCTACTTAAACAGCCTCCTTACTGGTCTTTTCCCTCCACTCTTGCTCTCTTCAATTTATACTTCACACAACAATTTAAATGAGATCAATTATTACTACCATACTCTATGGTGCTTTAAATCCCTTCTGTTTTAGAAAGGTTTCTGTTGCACTTAGAATAGTACTAGTCTTCTCGCTGTGTTACTTTAATAATCTCTTTGTTTCCCTCCAGTATAAGATTGCTGAATATATAGCGTGTTTATACTGACTCCTCAGGATGTAGAATAGTCCCTGCAGGTAGTAGATGTTAAGTAAATATAGGGTGGGGAACAGACTATTGTTACAAAACTCTTAACTTCATTATATTTAGATTATGTGAGTTTATTATTCTGAGTTTATGGAAATTAATTTCCCCCAAAGTGGAATTAAAACCTGTAATGTCCAGTTTATAACTTGTCATCCCCTTACTGAGCTCAATCACTGTTACTCTGTAGTATATGCTTTGATCCATTGTACCTTCTTAGGCTCTTCCAAACAAGTTTGTAAGATACACCAACAAATACTAATGCCTCTACCCCAACTGCCACAGACATTGAGTGACATGCGTAAAATTTCAGTAGGTGAACTGGAATCTAGGTCTTCTAGTTTGTAACCCAGATGACTTTATTGATGTAGTGTCTTAGGTGAGTGCTTGTATGTGTGGTAGTGGTGTAGAAGAATTACAGTAACCTTTAGGACCGGCTGCTTTTTTAATTCCCAGATTCCCTCCAGATACATTTTTTTTAGAGTTTATTTTGAGGTGGAGGCAGAGAGAGAGGAAGAGAGAATCCCAAGCAGGCTCTGCACTGATGCTCCTGGATGCAGGGCTTGAGCCCACCAACCAGGAGATCATGACCTGAGCCCAAATCAACAGTTGGACATTTACCTGACTGAGCCACCCAGGCACCCTTTCGGATAGGCTTTTAAGCTCTCTTTAGCTCTGTGGCTCTTTTTATCAGCATTAACATAAAATGTTGGCCTCCATTATAATTAATGTAGGTTTGGGTCAATTATTTTTATAGTTATAGTGGTGCTACTTAAAACTACTAGGTGTTATATACTTGTAATTAATAGTAGGTTCTATTAAGTGTGAGTTAAACTGATAAAACCAATATCTTCAGATTTCATAGAAAAAAAGATTGGAGACTGACAGCTAGGGAAGGTTGTCTTTTATTTTTTCTAGTAAGGTCATTGAAATACAAGATATAACAAACTTACTATCTTTTTATAAGAGAAAGGGCACTTAAATTTAAAAAGCGGCAAGCACGTAATCTCAGAACATCTCAAAGTTTAGTCCTTTAAAACAAATTTTGTTTTGTGGAAAACCTTACTGCATTGATTCCTCTGTCCCTCAATTAAACCATGGACCAGTGTTAACTGGTTTCAGCCAGGTGTGATTGGGGAGCATTGCTCTAGTCTGAAGAAACTGGATTCTAAATTACAGTTTGCAAGTTTCTTCTCTCATATTCTCTTTCCCTCAGTCACGATTACTACAATCCTTTCATTCCTTTCTTTCTATTGAACTGTCTCAAAGCCTGGAGCTCTGTGGAAGCTTTCAGATGATGACTTTTGTCATCAGAAATCTCAAATCTTTCTGCCCAGTATGGACGGACCTTGTTACAGTTGCTAATGAAAACATTCTCTGGAATCTTATTGATACCTTTAACCAAATAAATAATGACTTTAAAATGTCTGTGTTCATTTCTTGTTGTTTATTCTAAAAGTGTACTTTCTTTGTTCTCTCTCTTCTACTCTCTGCCTGCCTCCACACTGAGATTACTAGTCGAAACACCTAAAACCAAGAGCCTCCCAGTAATCTGCTGTTTTCCTGTCTCGCTCCTTTGCTGTTCTCTTGGGATGAGCTCTTGCCAAAAAAAGAGTTTATGTTAACTAAAATAATTATAAATTTAAATTTATGATGATAAATTGAAAGTTGTATCATTCTGATATCTTTGCCTTCTTTGATATTTTTAAGCAGACTCAGAAACATGTCATTTGTCACTCCTGCCTGTTTTCATACCTCCCACAAAAATATAAATGTGTATGTACTTCACTTTAGCTATTTGGGATATATCTAGGTTTGATTGGATCAGCACGGTTAAGTTTGAGGGCGACCTGCTTGATGGGGTAAGGGAAAGGCAAAATTCATGTCATCCAACTCTCTCTTAACCTCTTTCCTCATAACCTTCCAATTCCACATTCCAGGCAATAAATATTATGTCCTATCATGCACCTTTTCCCTTACAGTGACAGTGGGTGCTATCAGTCAATAGAAGTACCTATTTCTCAAGCTGGAAATCCTAAAAATAAAATTCAAAAGAAAGGTCATCCCATAATTTCCTTTTTTTTTTTTTTTTTGTGACTTGCAAATCATTTATCAGTCCATGTGTAACAGACATTTTAATGGAGAAATTTTAGAGCTTGTGATAAATGTTTCATTGGTCTTTAGTAAAAAAGAGTGAAAATCAAAGACTTTCTCTGATTAGGGTGACCAAGATGCTGTAAGTAAATCAAATAAATACATAATTCCCCATTTTGGGAGGGAAAACATCATAAGTAAAGGTCAGGGAAATTTTTAATTCCAATATAAAACCCATCCAACTGTCATATCACTCTGGTCTCTGGCAGCCTACAAGATGGTATAAGGTAATATGATCAAAAATGAACATTTTGGAAAAGTGAAAATTTTTAATCCAGTCTTGACCTGTCTACGTGAATTGTTCTTTTAAAGCACTGTGCATGTTTTTCAGTGATTTAAATTCTATTTATTTGATATAATGTGTAAAGGTCAGTTTGATTGGGTCTTATGAATTGGAATCTGAAGTGCAATGAATGAAGGGGCACCTGGGTGGCTCAGTCGGTTGAGCATCCAACTTCAGCTCGGGTCATGATCTCACAGTCTGTGGGTTCGAGCCCTGCATTGGGCTCTGTGCTGACAGCTCAGGGCCTGGAGCCTGCTTGGGATTCTCTTTCTCCCACTCTCCCTGCCCCTCCCCATGCTTTCTCTCTCTCTCTCTCTCTCTCTCTCTCTCTCTCTCTCTCAAAAATAAGTAAACATTAAAAAAAATTTTTTTAATAAAGTGTAATGAATTAATGTTTTGAGTAAAATAGGTATTTCCTTTTGTAAGTAGTGAAACTTTTCACTGAAATTTGTTTCTTTTCACTAGGTTTGAGCGGAAACCCTGCAGATATAGAGAGAAGAGAAGCAGTGTTTGGAAAGAATTTTATACCTCCTAAAAAGCCAAAAACCTTTCTTCAATTAGTATGGGAAGCATTACAAGATGTCACTTTAATTATATTAGAAATTGCAGCCATAGTATCATTGGGCCTTTCTTTTTATCAACCTCCAGAAGGGGATAATGCACGTAAGTAAATTGGGGAGGGGAAAAAAAAAAAAAAGACTTTCATGTGTGATGTTAATAAATTCATTTGCTTAATTAAAATATAATAATAGGTTGGCATTTGGGAGGGAAAACATAAGTAAAGGTCAGGGAAGTGTGCTAGATAGCATTCTAGCAGTGTTTTTAATTGTTCTTTAAATATACCATCTCAGATAATTTTACAATAACCCTATGAGCTAGTGTCACTTCCACGTTTGATACAGAGGTTAAATAACCTGCCAATGTGTGTATGCCATGTGTTGGCAAAGAGCTAAGTCACATATACAGTGTGGTTTGTGCCATCATGGTTTTTAAGGTCTTTGAACATTAAATTGAAATAATTACAGTTTTTAATTTTGGGGTTTTTTTTTAATCTTTTGGAAATCATTATGAAAGCAAAATTCTGTTCTCTTCCCTGATTCATTATTTTTCAAGTTCTTAAATTGTTATTATAGGCATGATTCGGGTAATGCCTTGCCATTCTAGAAATGTTTATACTACAACTTATCTTGACCAAAGGAAAAGTACATCATACAGTGGTAGATCTGCTTTAACTTGTAGCTACAATGGTTTTGTCTTTCTCCTGCCTATGTTCTTCATTTCTCTTTTAAAATTTCTTACTCTCTTTTTAATCAATTTATTTAAAATAGATAGTCCTTGACAGTACATTCTATAACTGCTAAGAAACCTAGCTTGGGTTTTGGTCACTATGTTTAAATAGCTATAGAGTGAACCAGTAGTATTTTATATATCAGGAGAGTGATATACCAATATTTTTCTTTGTAAAAACTTTATTCTTATGCCTTTCAAGTTATGAAGAGTTAAATAAACATTAGCTAACTCTAAAAGTTGGGTTAAGTAAAAATTTAAAGTAATGCCATTAAAGATGTGCCTGGAGCTCATGTGAGAGTTGTGTTTTTTGTTTGTTTATTTTAGAAAGTAGGTCACTGAAGAAGTCAGTTTATCGGAGAGCAGGGTTTTTCAGCAACAGCTTTGTTTACATTTTACACCAGAGCATTCTTTGTCACCCTGCACTGTACTACCCTCCAGTTGAGGCCACCAGAACTTTTCCAGACATTGCCAGGTTTCTGATAGGGGGCAAAATTGTCTATGGTTGAGAATCACTTGTCTAAATAAGAAAAAATTTAGGCAATATTCTTGTCAACATTGAGCCAAATTATTTTTTAAACTTTTGTTTTTATTAAATAAATAATACATATTTTGCTGTGGAAATATTAGGAGGGAAAAATGACAATTCATAGGAAATAATATTCACCGAAAATCTCACTTCTTAGAGATTACTGCTATACCATTTTCATATTCTCCCAGATTTTAAAATATGTTTTGTATGTCTATGGGTACTCACGTATGTATATGTGTGCATATGTGGGTAGGCACGAGGGCGTGTAACTGTGTGTATATGAAATGTTTTATATGAAAAGGGAAGGTCATACCATGTTCATCAACATATAGGTGAATTCTGTAGCGTTCAATTTACCCAACTATCATTATAGAATATTGGGAATTGGTATTCTAGAATTCAGCGAGTTCGCAGATTATGAAATGTTTCTTTACTTTTAACATTTTTTCCCCCTAAGATTATAAGAAGACTAAAGAAAAATATTTTCAACAGGAATGGATTTTGTTACTAACAAGGACAAATCTTTTTGGAATTTGGACTGCTTCATTTGTAGGATGTAGTGACAAGCCCTTTCCCAAATTTGCTTAAGGAGAATACTGGCATTAGATCCAACTGGGAAGATACTCTAAAATTGTCAGTGTCATAAGACACTTTAAAAACAGTCAAAATCTGCTAGAAGGTGTTAGTAAAACATACAAAGATATTTTTGTTCCACGGTGAAATGTTAGTATTTGCATTTTTTTTAACATTTATTAGTGTACTTCATGTGTCTTTTCATCACGTATATTTTAACACTAGTAAATCTGTAGTCATAGACTATATTATCAAAATTTCTTACTAGTACTGATGGTATAAAAATAAGCATTATAACCCATACAATAAACACATCTTTAGTTACTAGTATAATACCAAGGTTCTCAAACCTTTTGGTCTGAGGGCCCCTTTATACTCAAAATGCTAAGGACTCCACAAACGGATTTTGATTATATGAGCTATATCTGTAGATATTTACTGTATTCTTAATTAAAATTGAGAAATTTAAAAACACTGTATCAGTGCATTTAAGTTGTATCTAAGTGTTGTATTATAATAAATATAATTGCTATAATTATTAATGAAATCTTAAGTGAAATTATGAAGAGAGAATTAGCAGTATTCTTCATTTCCTTGTATCTCTTTAAGGTCTGGCATAATTGAAGATAATCTGCTTCTGCATTTAGTGTCTTGTGTTAGCACATGTAGTGTAGTCTTTGGAAAATTCCACTACACATTCCTGAAATAGAATGCAAATTACATCTTGGTATTATTACATAGTTTTGACCTTGGGGGATCCTCCTGGGGTTCCTAGACAACACTTTTTGAGAACTGATTCTTTATACTGTTAATGTACATACTTGATGCACCATCCAAGAAATAGCCCAAATGGAGAATTTTAAGAGGGAATATTTGCCTTATGGTAGAGCACAGACTGAATTTAGATTGTGCATCTCTCTCAGGTGAATATGTTTACAGGGGAACACCTTTGGTTAAATAGATTTTTATTGTATTTATACTCCGACTTTACTGAAAGCATAGGACAGTCCTTTTGTAACTTTGATTTTTGCAATTATTTTTTCACTGCAGCTACTCTAAAAATTTGTAACGATCAGCAGCAGGAAAAGGATTTAATTTTTGGAAGTATTTTACTACCATCTGTTTCAAAATCATTCTAAATTTATCTGTAATTTAAGGTAGAACTATATATGAAATGAAATATGGCATCAACTTGTTTCATGTTCTCTTTTGAAATATTTAGTCATGTAGTTCTAAATATGCATGTGAGATTTAAAGCTGAAAATGATATAATTGTCTCATAATTCTTTTCCCCTTAATCTCTGTTGCATTGATCTTTAAGCTTTTTTTGGTTGTATACCTTATCAGGAAGAAATATGAGCATATATTCAAAGGATGCATTTATGAATTATATATATGTAAAGCTATCTACATAATGTATGTATAATGTTTATACTTTATAATATGTATAGTTTTAAACATATGCAAAAATATAAACTGAAATGTTAAAAAGATGAAATGAGGTTTAAAATTTTGATGTTTAGTAACCATAAAATATCATTATTGATAGCCTGATTGAATATACATTATTTTATAATTTTGATTTAACCTTGATTTCCCTTGATTTGGGTCTGAGTTTGCTTTATTTCAGAACTTGGTTTTGTTTTTTGTTTTTTGTTTTTTTAACGTTTTTTTTTTTAATTTATTTTTGAGACAGAGAGAGCATGAACGAGGGAGGGGTAGAGAGAGAGGGAGACACAGAATCGGAAGCAGGCTCCAGGCTCTGAGCCATCAGCCCAGAGCCCGACGCGGGGCTCGAACTCACGGACTGCGAGATCGTGACCTGAGCTGAAGTCGGACGCTTAACCGACTGAGCCACCCAGGCGCCCCTAGAACTTGGTTTTAATGTTTCTCACAGCTGAAAAGAAACTTACAACATTTTTTAAATCCACATGTAAGAAGTGTACTCACTAATGATATCTTCACTCCCATCCACCAGTTACACAAAATTTTTTTGACATATGACTGGTAAATTCCATCTTCTTTTTAAAAATTTGTTTTTAATGGTTTTTTTTTGTTTTTTTTTTTTTTTGTTTTTTTTTATTTTTGGGACAGAGAGAGACAGAGCATGAACGGGGGAGGGGCAGAGAGAGAGGGAGACACAGAATCGGAAATAGGCTCCAGGCTCTGAGCCATCAGCCCAGAGCCCGACGCGGGGCTTGAACTCACGGACCGCGAGATCGTGACCTGGCTGAAGTCGGACGCTTAACCGACTGCGCCACCCAGGCACCCCTAGAACTTGGTTTTAATGTTTCTCACAGCTGAAAAGAAACTTACAACATTTTGTAAATCCACATGTAAGAAGTGTACTCACTAATGATATCTTCACTCCCATCCACCAGTTACACAAAATTTTTTTGACATATGACTGGTAAATTCCATCTTCTTTTTAAAAATTTGTTTTTAATGTTTATTTTTGAGAGAGAGAGAGAGACAGTACAAGTGGGGGAAGGGCAGAGAGAGAAAAGAGAGACAGACAGAATCGGAAGCAGGCTCCAGGCTTTGAGTTGTCAGCACAGAGACGAACGTGGGGCTTGAACTCATGAACAGTGAGATCATAACCTGAGCCGAAGTCAGACACTTAACTGACTGAGCCACCCAGGTGCCCCCCCGTCCATCTTCTGCTTTCAATGTATTGTTCTTACATACTATTAGAAAGTATTGCATTTTTACATTTTTAACCAATGAGATCAAACCCGTTGAAATGCTTCATTGGGAAGATAATATTTTAGCTATATTTCAAGTTGGTGAAAGTGGTCAACATGGCATTTCAACTCTCATCCTGACTTGGTCTACCTGGAGTACATCTCGAGTCTTCTGGGCAGGTGGAAGGGGAAGGAGAAACTGTCCTACCACTTCTGTTTCGAACATTGTAAACCATAAATTCATTTAACTGGTTATTGTGTACAATGGTACGTGGTCATTTCTCCGGCCTGGATGTAATTCAAAGAGAGGTTTTAATATTTGGATGGAGAAGCCAGCACTCTTGATGGATTGTCCAGCCATCTCCTTTGGAGAACATGCTCTTGTACCTATTGATGGCTGAATCCTGCTGATGGTCCTCAGGATTTTTTTTTTTTTTTTGTTTGTTTGGTTTGGTTTTGTTTTAATCTCATCATTCCTTCCATTTCACCACCACCACCAGTTGATTTTATTCTAGTCTCTGTCTTCTCTGACCTCATCTGTCCCACATACTTCTCCTGGATTAGTCTTTATTCAGCATCTTTATACTTCACATCATTTCTTTGGCTCATGCACTGTATTCTGGAACATGCTTTAATCGTTTCTAGTATCATTCATTTACTCATTCTTTTCTTCTGAATAATTTTTTTCCTGCTTTACATGTCCTAAGAGAACCACTGATTTTTCAGACTTTTCAGCTCAACCCTCAGTAAGAAAGAACTTTAAAGAGGAGTGCAGAACCTATTCATTCATGTGAATTTGTAAATACCCAATGGAAACTTTCAAGAAAAAAATGCTTACCTTTATTATATGTATATCCTTTTTATTTTATTCTGTTTCGTTTTTAAAAATGCTAGTCATAAGCCACTGAATTGATTTTAGACTCCAAAGAGATTAGAACCCGCAGTCAAAACAGCACTATTTCACTGTTCTTTCTTCAACATTTTTTACCTTAAATTTTGAGTTTTGGGGGGTTCTTCCCCCCTCCATTCTTCTGTAAACTTTTTTGTGCCATAAAGCCTTTTTACTGATTTTAATCTTTCCCTGGAATACTCTTTAATCTTTCCCTGGAATGCTCTTCCTGGAATGCTTTAAAGCGATTATATGGCTAGTTCCTTTTTATCACTTGGCTCCTAGCTCAAACATCATGGACACCTCAGAGGGACCTTCTGTGTTCACACAACCAGTTACTTCCTTTCTTCATTTGATAGCATATCACCGCCCTTTGTTTTCTTTATGGCATTTACCATATCTGAAATTGATTATTTGTTTTATTACCTGAATTCTTCATACACTGTCTGCACCTACCAATCTAAGTATGGGTTTTGTGAGGAGAGGGAGCTTGGGTCTTGTTTACTGCCATGTCCTCAGATCCTAAAATTATGCCTGGCATCTAGAGTAGATGCCCAAATAGTTGGATTGAGTAGCACTTTGCTTACCTTTTCATGTTATGGAAACCAAGTTTTGCTTGTACTCCTGTAAAATTTATACAATAAGTAAGCATGATTCGTGGGTTTTCATGTATATCTTGTCTAACATATGTAATAATTAATAGCATTAACCATTTTTCCCAGTCACTGGTCTACCTGCTTTCCAAATGTTCTCTCGTTTAATCCTCAGGACTCTGGGGTAGGTGGTGTTGACAGATTAAGAACTTGCCTTGAGGCTGAGGTTTAATCTTCCTCAGTGTCCTTATGCTTATCTTAGTGCCCTAGATTGCCTCCCTGTCCTGAGGGTGAGAATCTTCATGTGCAGGGAACTTGAAATTGACGTAGTTTGCATTCTTGCCATTATGGAATGCTTTGAGTTCAGTAAGGTACTTAGAGTAAAATTAGCAAGGTATGTAAACATCATAATTAACTTACTGTTTGTCTTTGCCATCAATTCAGAATCTTTTTTTGATAAGCATTTTCTTTCTTTTCATATAGTTTGTGGAGAAGTTTCTGTTGGAGAGGAAGAAGGTGAAGGTGAAACTGGTTGGATTGAAGGAGCTGCAATCCTCTTATCAGTAGTGTGTGTGGTGTTAGTAACAGCTTTCAATGACTGGAGTAAGGAAAAACAGTTTAGAGGTTTGCAGAGTCGAATTGAACAAGAACAGAAGTTCACAGTCATCAGGGGTGGTCAGGTCATTCAGATACCTGTAGCTGACATTACTGTTGGAGATATTGCTCAGGTGAAATACGGTAAGTGAAAAAGAGCAACCCCTTTTAGGTTAGAGGTAAAGTCATTGTAATCTTGTTTACAGTGTGCATTACAGTTGCTCTTTGTTTTAGGTGATCTTCTTCCTGCTGATGGCATACTAATTCAAGGCAATGATCTTAAAATTGATGAAAGTTCATTGACTGGTGAATCTGATCATGTCAAGAAGTCTTTAGATAAGGATCCCTTACTTCTATCAGGTATGAATTGCTTTTGTATCTTTGAACTTTTTTCTCTTCCACTGTCAGCAAACAGTTTTGCCTAAGAGCCTACATGGTGAAGGATTCTGTATTCTATGTTAGCTTCTACCCTTATAATCCTTAGGGAGTTGTTTTGGGGTTTTTTTTCCTCTAAGTTGCCAGAGATATTATTATCTTATTGCCAGAGATATTAGAGGTCTTTGAATCCAGAGTCATATTTTACAAATGAGGAACATGAAAAAAAAAAAAAAATCAAGAGATTTTGAGAGTCAGTGATGTTAGTTAGTGATAAAACTAAAATATAAGCCTGATGACTTCTGTTGTGTTTTCCTGTATTACATTTATTCTTAAGGCCTGTTGATGTGTAAAATTAAAGAATGATTATTTTTCATTGTTTATTTTTGGTAATGTTTATTTTTGAGAGAGAAAGAGAGAGACAGAGCATGAGCCTGGGAGAAGCAGAGAAAAAAGGAGACACAGAATCTAAACAGGCTCCAGGCTCTGAGGTGTGTCAGCACAGAGCCTGATGTGGGGCTCAAACTCGTGAACAGCGAGATCAGGACCCGAGCCGAAGTCAGACGCTCAACCGACTGAGCCACCCAGTTGCCCAGAATGATTGTATTTTTAAAGCAAATTAATGAACTGTCTATGGTGATCTATAAAGGATAGGGTTTTTTTGTGTTTTTTTTTTTAAGGAACCGATAAAATCCTTAAAATTTGTCTAATCCGACTCCCGCATTTAACTGTCAAGGAATAAATCTGAGATAAACTATTTATTGAAGATCACATGGCTAATCAACAGTAGGCCCAGAAGTAGCACCACATGTACTAGGGAGGATTGAATTTGCACACAAGTAGGACATGTTCTGAGAATGAAGAGGATTGGTACAGGTGAGGGCACTATTTGAAATGGGGAGCTGGGTGTCAACTTGGGAGGCTCTTGTAACAGTAACTGTGATAGCCTGACCTGAGGTTAATGAGAAATGAAACAGAAGGGATGATGGGAAGATTCACAGGCGGCCTTCTAAAATGTCACGTGAGAGGAAGCAAGAGTACCACAGCTTGCCTCCAAAAGTATGCCAGTTCTTTTACATTGGATTTCCAGGTTTTTATTCTTAATTTTCTAGTATTCTTTATAGAATTTACAAAATTGCCTGTAGGACAGTTGTTTACTTGTGTTTATTAGATCGAATTATACCAGAATTTGGAACAAGCAGAAGGTTGCCTATTTGTCTTCTATTATCATTTTCAGATGTTAGTGGAGGGCTAACATTTTATACAGTGTAAGGAGATTTCTGCTGATTTAACTGTGTAATAACTTGGCAGCTATAATTTTTCAGTTCTTTGTGAATTTTATATTTTGATTGATTGAACATGGCTTCACTGAAACCAGAGTCACTGTGACAAGAATCAGCTAAGTGAGAATCACAACTTCCAGGTGTATATTTAAATTTAACTATTACCTTTTGAAGATTGGCAAACATGTGCCTAAAAAGCTTATTGCAAAACATCCTACCACTAAAAATCAGAGTAATTACATATGTATGCATTTATAAACACCATTATAAAAGGGTAGCGTTCCCAATTACAACAGACTTAACTTCTTCAGAAATATCTTGGGATTTTGTACGTACACCTTCAAAATCCTGCTCTACCAAGAACATTCTGTTTAGCCTTTTCTTTACATGGGTGTAGTTGTAATTCATTTCAAATAGACAGAAATATTCTTGGATATGTAAGTATGGTGTATTTAAGTATAACGTATACTCATTTTACTTATTCCTTGCTATACCTCTAAGAAACTATAATTATTAACCAAATAAAAATCCGTAGTTTTTCCAAGGAAGGGAAGCAATCAAATCATACCTTAACCACCGTAGACTGTCTGGACCATGATATTTGGCAACCTGAGATGGTATTCTTGCCATTTTGCCATATATACTGCATGGACTTTTATGTACATCCAGCTCATTTACAAAGTGCTTATTAGCTCTTCAGGTTGATGTTGTTTAACTGAACGTTGGTCCTTTTCTATTTTAACAGAGATTGCTAGTAAGCTTTATGTCGACTCAGGTCCCTAACACACCATGTGTACCACAAAAACTCTGTAAATTTTCCATGGTTAAGAAAAGACTGAAATAACTTTGCAGAGTCCCTTATCGTAATGTGGGTGGGAAAGTTTTTCTGCATTTATTTCCCTATTCCAAAAATGTAATAAAAAACATAAAATGCATTTATTTTTAAATTTATTCTCATGATGCCATCTCTCACTGCTGTTCTTGGCTTTTTAAATTTAGATTTTTAAAGGCAGTTATTCAGTTAGCCGTGGGGATATGACCAGAACAAAAACTGTTTACTTTGCCTGAGCACATTAACTGCCATCATCTGATTACCTGTGGTAAGGAGGAACAGAACATAAATAATTGAAATCTGCCAAAAGCCTGAACTGTCAGAAGAAAGAAATTGTCTTTTACATGTAGAAGTTCCTCATTAAATACTATTTCACTATCTTGAACTTCATTTCTTGTTTCCCTTGCCTTTTCACTGGCAGAGAAGCTAATAATTAGTGAAATATTCAGAATAGAGATTTTTTTTTAAAAAGCAAGAAAACCAAAGGCCTAAAAAATTCACATTGGAGAAGTTCCCCAGTAATTAATAGACAAATATAAGTTTATAACTTCTGGAATAAGTACATATGCTTTATGACTTTATTTAACAAATAACCTCAGTGTATTGACTTGGCCTATTAGATGGTGATAGGGGCTATGGAACCTGTCCTCCACATGCTTGTAAACTAGGAGATCAAGGGGCGCCTGGGTGGCGCAGTCGGTTAAGCGTCCGACTTCAGCCAGGTCACGATCTCGCGGTCCGTGAGTTCGAGCCCCGCGTCAGGCTCTGGGCTGATGGCTCGGAGCCTGGAGCCTGTTTCCGATTCTGTGTCTCCCTCTCTCTCTGCCCCTCCCCCGTTCATGCTCTGTCTCTCTCTGTCCCAAAAATAAATAAACGTTGAAAAAAAAAATTAAAAAAAAAAAACAAAACTAGGAGATCAAGGAAATCTGTGATAACTATAAAGAAGACTGTTGAGAGTTCAGAAAAAAGAGCTGGTTTTGAAAGCTACTTAAAATTCACAAAAATATTGCAGTAGAGAGATGAGAAGTCTTTTAATTAGTAAGGAAAGATGCAGGGATGTGGATGTACAAGTTGGAGAACAGTACCCTTTGGAGAGGGTTGGAGAATATGCCCTTTGTCTCCAGACAGGACTGGATTGAATCTTTGTCTTGCCACTTAATAGTTGTGTAACTTTGGGAAAATAGGAATAATAATGCCTAACATCTTGCAAGATTGTTGTAAGGGATTGTCAGAATACAGTCAGTGTTCCCATCTTTGTTCCCAGGCTTTCTATAATGGAATTTTATGTTAGAGTAGTGGATGAAAGTTTGAAAGGTTGGTTGATCTCAAGGTGAAGACCTTGGACTTAATCCAGTAGGCAATGCAGAATCAAAGGTTTTTGAGCCATGAGACAATTATGATAACATTCACATTTTAGGAAGATTAAAACTGATTTCAGGATGAACTGCAAAGACAGAGACTAGCTGGGAGGCTGTTGCAGTAATGTAGACTGGCTGGGATGAAAGCTGGCTTTAGGTACAGGTTTGGGGTTGGGTGTGGTAAATGGGACATTTGTTTTTCTCAGAGAAATGTCAATAATGATCACTGTAATAATTTTATAACTAAAAATAATGTGCATTCCTTGAACCCCCATGAATTCCAGGCAGTGTGCAAAGCACTTTACATTTATTTGTAGGCTTATTTGACTCTCATTGTTTTTTATCAACTGCAGGTACTATTATCCTCATTTTATGGGTGAGGAATTGAGGTATTATGATTTGCCCAATATCACATGGCGATAAATGAGTGGTGGAGTGAGCTTTGAATTCATATAACATGGATTACAGAGTTTAAACCTTAAACATAAGAATTTAGGCTTTATTTAATATCTTATTGAGTTTATCTTGTTACATACTAGATATTAAAGACAATATGACTAAAATTTGAAATATGAAAGTGGGAGGAAAAAATCCATAATGAATTTTCTGTCATAGGTACTCATGTAATGGAAGGCTCTGGAAGAATGGTAGTTACTGCTGTAGGTGTTAATTCTCAGACTGGAATTATCTTTACCTTACTTGGAGCTGGAGGTGAAGAGGAAGAGAAGAAAGATGAAAAGAAAAAGGAAAAGAAAAGTAAGATAAGCAATTTTCTTTGAGAATCAGTATTTGGAAATAAGGGAACTGGTTATAAGGACTGGTACAAAAATTTCACTTCTCTTAGGAAGTTCTGATATGAAAAGTTATACAAAAAGTTAATTACGCACTGTAGTGCTTTCGAGTGGAGTGGAGTCCTCTCCATTTCTCAGTTTTTCTTGTTGACTTTACAGTCGATCAGGGGCCTTTAGTGACTATGTCAGTCCCCTTTACCATAGCCAGACAAATTCACCATCTTCTTGAACACTTTCATTGGCTTTGTTCTGTTTATTCTTTAGTTTTAGCATCTTTCTATTATCTGACCAGCAAAATGAATTAAACTCTAACTTCCTATTTGGTTATATTTTCTGCAAATTCATTGATAGCTTTTGGCCTCAGTGAGCTTTTAATCTATTTCAGGTTTTCTACTCTTCACATTTCCCAGTCCATAATTAAGTAGCTGGTTTTTGGATATAAGGTGAAGACTTTACTTTGACACCTGTTACGTCTATTTTGTTACATTTAGTCCAAAGTGTTAGATAGGAAGTTTTTAGAAATTTGATCTTGACCCATTGTATCTGCTTGCTATCCCTACAAGTGATCTATCCTCAGCAAAAATTGATAACCATAGTTTATGCACAAGGATCTCACAAGTAATAACTCCGTCGTATGTAAGGAGACAGCTCAGAATTACTTAGCTGGGGGCATGTCACTTTTTTGAAAAAGCCCTCCCCAGCCTGCTTCTAAGTATCTGCTGTACTACCCTTTTCTCCCACTCCAGATTGCTCCTCTACAGGTTTTTCTCTTCAGGTTGACAGCAGTTTACTGTGGCTTAACCACTTGGATTTGTTTAATTTTACCTAAGATAGTAAGCCCATATTTCTCTCTTTCACACAAGCGCTTTGAGTTCTTCTAAAATAAAAACCTTGCTAAAACCTTGGCTTGCTGTAACTAAAACCATGTTTTTGATATTTGGATGTTTTGTTCTTTGGGTTTTGTCTTCAGTTTTGAAATTTTTAGTTCAAACAAAAGTGTATCTGAAAAGTGGTGACTGCAAATGAACGTAACAAGACCCTCCTCGTAAGTTCTCCTGTCCCCAGTCCTCATGGCAGCCCTCGCTGTACCTCCCTAGGTTTAAGGTAGACTGGAAGGCAGCTTAAATGTTGCCATTTACTGAATGCTATGTGCATTATCTCCTTAATACTCCCAGCCATATGACAGAAAGACATTGTTCTTTTTATTGATGAGTAACCTGAGGCTTAAAGAGGTTAAGTACTTACTCCAGGTCAAAGATCTAGTAAGTGGCAGATCAGACCTGCTTATTTGGCTCAAGAGTCTGTGCTCTTAACCATACACTGTACCGCATCCTAATTTATAGGAGTCTGAGGTCAGTGGACCCTGTTTGAAAAGGAAGGGAAGTTTGTATCATGACTTTGTTTATAATTCACCCCACAGTGTCTTTTCCAATAAACGCTATTTTTTCTGAGATCTTTTACCTCTTTTTTTTTGTTAATCCAATCAAAAATATTCCCAGGAATGAACATCTAACTCATTGTGTATCATTTTTTATTCTTTTGTTTTCTTCATTTGTGTTACTCATTTGTTTTCTTCACAGAACAGGACATTTTTCTATCTGTGGACTTCAGCCCTTCTTCCATTCCCTTGACGGCTTTGGCCGTTACTCAAAAGCGGTTCAGGGTAATATGTCTGTGTTTCCTTCCTAGTCTGGAATGTAGCCGTCTGGTATCTCTCCAGATTCAGAGCTCGTTGAAAGTAGCTAGATATTCTCTTACTGTCTCCTCATCTATCTTGAGCATCTGTTCCTTTCTATTTGTTCCACGTTTCCCAGTTTCAAGATCACTCTTCTAGATAGAAAAGTTGGAAGAAAAATTAGCCGAATGGCTCTGCCTCCTCTTTGCCATTTTCAGTATTCCACTCCCTGCTCCGAACAGTAGACTCATTCCCTTCTTGATGATTTTCTTGCTGCAGACATCATCATCTTTCTGTTCTGTCCAAATTTAAGCTAACTTGGGGAATCCCCGTCACTGGTGGCCTCACTGGCCTATTCTTTACATGCACATTCCGGGTTTACTTACTTGCATCTCCTCTGTCTTGTATACCTGGTGTTTGCTGTCCTCTTCCTCACAGCTCTCTCGTGTGCCTGTTGTCTTGATGGCATTGCTCCCTCCCCCTCTACCCCTGCTGTTTTCTACTTTCTGAGAATTATATGTGTGTTTAGTTTGAAACCTCTTGTACTATTTCTGGGTTCATTAGAGCATATAAAGGAGTAAAGTCTTACAGAGAATCCAAACAAGAATAGGTGCCCCAAAATGTATTGGGGTACTTCCGGTTGAGCCTGGGGAGTGATTGACCCAGCGGGTCATTATAGGCCAAATGCTTTCTAATCTGTACCAGCACACACCGTGGTGTAACAGTTCCGTTACACAGATGTGAACTGCCTTCGCATAATTTAGCATGGCTGCCTTTATTTCTTTTGGAAAGCTTTAATTCCCATTTTGTTCCTACAGATAAGAAACAAGATGGAGCTATTGAGAATCGCAACAAAGGTGAGTTCGCAAGGATTAAAAGTACAGTTAGCTTGTTTTCATTGTATCCAAAAATGTATCTACCGTGGACTGTATTTATCCAAAAGTAGGAGACGGGTAGCAAGGGCAATCAGTTTATGTTAACTTGGGTTATTAACACCTCTTCCTGCCAGTGCCTTAGTCATGCTGCCTTTACAATGGTAATAAGATTTTAACTGTGATTTGTGGTAGTAAACTTAGAAAAATCCAGATGTGAGGTAACTCTCAGCTTAAGCAAGTATTAAGTCAAGTATTTTAGCATTGGTTACTATATTATTGCCAGGAAAACTGTAAGAAACAAAGTATACAACTTAAATGGTTTTTTGCATTTATTTAGATTTGTAAACACACATACGTTTCTCTATCTGTGTGGTTATACATAACATTCTCCATTATGGTCACACGTGGGCAGGTTTTATAGTGTTTGGGATAAGTCTTATCAAACACAACACAGGGGAAGAGAAATGGTTTGGTGTTTAGTTCTTGGTTTAAGGACTATGTTTCTTCTTATGCCTCATCCCTGTTACCGGCACAACATTCTCAAGTCTGGTATGAAGACTTGCAACCTAGTGTCACTATTGTCTTATTTTCTCTGGCGTACATTTGTCTGTATGCCAGAGAAAGTAAGACATACAACCCTGCATACACAAAGCTGAATGTTTAAATCTTTTCTAGTTCCTATATGAAACTGATTTGTTTCAAAATTGTTTCAAAATATTAGTAGTTATGGGTGCCTTTAAAATGTAGTGAGGTTATATTTGCTCTTAAATGTAGCAAAAGCCCAGGATGGTGCAGCCATGGAAATGCAGCCTTTGAAGAGTGAAGAAGGTGGAGATGGTGATGAAAAAGACAAAAAGAAAGCAAATTTGCCAAAAAAGGAAAAATCTGTCTTACAAGGGAAGCTTACAAAGCTGGCTGTTCAGATTGGCAAAGCAGGTATGATAAACAAGAAAATATGGTGTTTTGCTTTTAAAATATATTGGCTTTATGCTTGAAAATCGTCTTTTGACCCACTTAAGGCTACAAATCATTGCTTTTGTGAGTGGAAGGGGAGCTAAAAAGTATTTTCACTTTTATCCACAATATACCAGGTCTTTTGAGTTCTTGCAGATCCTCACAATATCATGGCAGTTTGGGGGGCTCTTACCCCATCTCACGTGGAAGGAGGTGTCCTCTGTCAACCAGCTAATAAGTGGTCGGGTTAGGATTAGTACCCGAGTCTGCCCAGTTTATTCAGAAGCCCATGCTCTCATCTCTGAATTTCTCAGGATTTCTGGAAGCAATAGAGAGAGGGCTGTTAAGATACTCAGTACAGGTACCCAGCTACATTTTAATAAAAAGAAATTTCACCACCCATTTTCTCATCTTTTTACTGACTATGAAAAAAAATTAGGTATATATTTTTCTAAAACTTACAGCTTAGTTAAATTGAATGGATTAGTTGGAGCACCATCCTGCTGAAGCTGAAATTTACTAAATTACTATCTTCACTAGAAAACACCTGTTACGATTTTGTTTTTTTAATTTTTTTAATGTTTATTTTTGAGAGGAAGAGAGAGACAGAGAGACAGAGTGTGAGCAGGGGAAGGTACAGAGAGAGAGGGAGACACAGAATCCAAAGCAGGCTCCAGGCTGTGAGCTGTCAGCACAGAGCCCGACGCGGGGCTCGAACCCACAAGCTGTGAGATCATGACCTGAGCTGAAGTTGGATGTATAACTGACTGAGCCACCCAGGCACCCCTAGAAAACACCTGTTACACTCTTTAGGGGGAGAAAAAGCGGAAGCAGAGCTTTTAGCTAAAAACAGAGCATGCCCTCCAACAGTATCATCTGTATGAAAGATCACATGTGGATAAATCAGCATATATTATTAAAATCACTTAAATTCTATAATTCTGCTTCTTAGGAGTATGTCGGAAAAAGTGAGGTTTTTGCTTCTGTTCTCAATAAGTTTGTTTTCCGATAGCAAATATTTGCTTTCTGTAACATATAGCTGTATGGTAATACTGACTCCATGTTGGGGAAAAGGGTGGATTTTAGATGGTGGTGATATAGGTAGCAGACACTGGGCTGGATTATCAGATGCAGATATGTGGATTTGTCTTATCTTTTAGTATTCATTTGTAAAAGGCTACATAGTCCACAAAATAGGGAAATGGTTTGTAAAACATGATTAGCTCTTGGTTTTTTAACTTAATGAAGCACTAAGGATAGATGAAAAAAATAATTCAGAGAATGTATTTTTTTAATAAAAAATAGGGTTGAATGTTTAATTCCAAGTCTCCCCATTGATCAGACTTTTACCAGCTTCTCTTTCAGCATTAAGCAGTTGGCAGCATGTAAACTGCCCGCTTATTTAAGCTTTTGGTGTTTCCTTGTCATTGCCTGTTATTTTGTCTTAGCTTTAGTAGAAGGCTGAAGATACAATTAAGTCTAGGAAAGAATCATAAATGCTTTTCTACCAGTTCTCCCGGGGACAGGGCTAGACTTGGAAGCAGAAATTAAATCTGACAATGCTGAATGATGAGTTAGGTATAAGAAAAAACAAAACAAAAAGGTAACAGTTTATCAAAGAACTTAAAGTAAGTATTATCTAACCCATGGTAATTCTTCCAGTGGCTAATATGTAATTGGCAATGGGTAGTGTCTGGACTACTGAAATAATCACAACTTTTCTTTTCTTTTCTTTTCTTTTCTTTTCTTTTCTTTTCTTTTTTTTTTTTTTTTTTTTTTTTTATATACTGAAAGGTTTGTTGATGTCTGCCATCACAGTTATCATTCTAGTGTTATATTTTGTAATTGATACGTTCTGGGTTCAGAAGAGACCATGGCTTGCCGAGTGCACGCCAATTTATATACAATATTTTGTGAAGTTCTTCATTATTGGAGTTACAGTTTTAGTGGTCGCCGTGCCAGAAGGCCTTCCACTTGCAGTCACCATCTCCCTGGCTTATTCTGTCAAGGTAAGCAGAAAAGAGCTAAGTACACTTACTAAGTTTAAAGCCTTAGTTGGTAGAGAAAATTCACATCAGGTTACTCTTTTTCCTGGTTCTGAAAGTAGGAGCTTTCCATAAATTTAGTTTCCTTTAGAAATGTTGTCACAGGTTTCCTCCTCCCCTCGTGCCCCTCCCCCACCCCCCTCTCCCTTTCCCACTCCCCAAGGTGAAGGTCTCTGTTCATCAAGACTTCTGTATTTCCTCCCAGGGCAGCCTGGACACGACACCCAGTGCAACCCTGCTAGGCAAAGTTCTAGTTTAATTTTCACTGTATGATAGTTATGTTGCAAGTCACATTGCCTCCTTTTTCCCATCTGTAAAATTCAAGTGTTTGTCATTCACCTGTGGGACAAGAGCCAAGAGGCTTCTCTCCAAGTCCAAGCTTCTAAGGCCTCCTTGTTTCCACTCTTCTGCCCTCATCACAACACAGCCGAGCTTCCACACAGTAGGCAGACCCCTTTTAAAATATAATCCAGCCGTGTTATTTCCTTGCGTAAAACTCCAGTGGCTTCTCGTCACACTTAGAAAAATCCAAGCTCACCGTGGCCTGCAGGCCCCAGGCAGTGTGGCCCTGCTGACCCCTCGGTGCTCATCTTGTACCTCTGTCCCTCTGGTCCAGCGTCACCAGCCCCCCTGTAGTTTGTCACATACTTCAGGGCCCAGTCGTTCTTCCCGTGGATCATCTGCTCTTACTTTATTCAGGTGTCTCCTGGTGTCACCTCTGGAAGCTCGATTCTTGTTTTCCAGGTAGAATTCTAAACCTGAGCTTTGACACCTTTGCCAACTACTATTTACTAAAGTCATCATCTGGTTGACAATTATTAATTTATTTTTATTAGTTTTATATCTTAAATGGAAATGGTGGATTGGATTTTTAGAAAGGTTTAGTTTGGATAATTTTGATCTTTCAAAATGACTTTGCAGGTAAAATTATACTTAATGGAAGAATGCTTCTGTTGTCAATTTTCTGATGTTAATTAGCTCTTCTCCTTAAGCAGTAGTGATGATGATGAGCAACAGAAGAAACAGTTTCAGCTTTAGCGCTCTGATCTTCAGTATTCCAGCATGCTTTGCAATAAGCCTATTAGGATAAGAATATTTTGCTTACTGTTTGGGTTTATTTTCTTTTCAGCCATTTAACATCTTCCGTTTCAAAAATAAAATAGTAAACGTTTTCAGGGTGATGAAGTGTAATCATCTATTTGTCCTGTTTTTTGATATTTTGAAATAATTGGGGTAAATAAGTTTTAGATGATCATTTTATCAGTACTGCCAGTTCATTTTGATAGTCACCAATAACATTAATTTTTCAGTTGATCAAAAGATGTAGGTAGAATTTACATTTCTTTAATAGAAAATGAGTAAGAGCATTGTAACTACTGTTCTTTAGGCTTTTATTAACGGTTTAGCCCAAATGTTACCAATTACTGCTCTTTTTCACGGAGCTGTGTCGTATTTATGGATGCTTTGTTAGTACTTTGCAAAGTGAAACAACTTTTTTTCACTGTAGAACTTAGTTTTTTTAGTATTAATACTTGCATCAATATTAATGCAAATCGTAAGTAATTTCAGAGGGTACACCTTTTTCTTCCCCATTTTTATTTCTTCCAGGAACCAATTCTTGCAGTATCTAGCATGTTAGCAGTCACAGAACATACTTGGTAAAACAGCTCTGTGTGGTTTTTAACCCATTCTTCATTTTTGAGAATGAAATATCAAGCATTTTAATTCGAATGCCTTTTGGGGCTACTGTGAAAACTCTTGGTTGTTTAGAAAGTGTGTGTTTTTGTTCGTGTAAATTAGAGGAGGAGATTATCCTAAGATGAGAATACCAGGTGTCTAGTATATGGAAAGGATAAAAAAAGACCCACTCTGGTTTTGATCTGTTATGTCAATCTATCAGAGTTAAAAGAAGGGAAAAAAAAAAATGAGACAACTGTGTGCCCACAGGCTCTGTATTTTAACTGATAAAGCTACTTTTTCCTTGGTGATTTGTTTTCCACTTTGTAAGGAGACTTAATCCTTAAATGTACTATATTTTTGACAAGGTTGTAAGTACCTTTGTACTTGGGAATACAAATTGTCAATGCTCTTATAATGTGAAGACACTTACAGAGGCTGTTGGGGGCATATAGTCAACATGATTTGCATATGAGTACAGGTATCTGTATTCATTTACCAGATTATGTTATATAGTGGTAAAAAAAAAAAAAAGATTGAAACCACAGAAAACTGGTATGCTCTTTAGTTTTATTTGAATAGGTCAAATATACTAAAATTCTTCCAGTTGGTGCTTTATACTGTGTATTTGTATGTAGCTGGGAGTTTTTGTTCTTATTTTAAAGCATTTTACAATTTTGTGTAATGAGGTGATTAGTTTTGTATGTAGCTTAACTAGGTTTTTGTTTTTGTTCTTTTTTGTCACCATAGAAAATGATGAAAGACAATAACTTAGTAAGGCATCTGGATGCTTGTGAAACCATGGGAAACGCTACAGCTATTTGTTCAGATAAAACAGGGACATTGACAATGAACAGGATGACAGTTGTTCAAGCTTACATAAATGAAAAACATTATAAAAAGATTCCTGAACCAGAAGCTATTCCACCAAATATTTTGTCCTATCTTGTAACAGGGATTTCTGTGAATTGTGCTTATACATCAAAAATATTGGTAAGGTTTCTTTAATAATTAATTTATATATGAAAATTAATTTTTAAATGTGTAATGATTAGACTATATGTAGCTCTTCAGACCTACCCTTATTATATATAAATTGAAGAACTGAATTATGTTATGTTTTTAAAAGTCATGTGTTCAGTTAATATAAGTTTCTTTGATACAATTTGTATTATGAGTAAGATCTGTTGATGGACTTATATCTTCTATTTACTTGTATTTTCCTCCTATGTTTTGAATGTCCCATGTTTAGAAACTGTCAAGACTTATAACCAGAGCAAGTTATTAATTTTAAATTCTTACTAAGCCTATTTTGTGAAAGTCCAGATTATCTTACTGTAGAATTTTCTAGAGAAAATTTTGAAGCCAGATTTCAACTGAGTATGTTTTTATATATGCTTGCCATATGCTCTCTTTGCTTTCTCAGTAGATCCTACCCCTGAGGTCATCCTTAGACCTTTTGAAACTAACTCAGTAAAGTAATTCTAGACTTTGTGCTGCCTTAAAATAAAATATTTTTAACTTTGCAAGTTAAAAGTGTTATTTACAACATGAAGTATGAAATTGCTTGAGTTGGTATGTGTTCTATTGATTTATGGAGGAAGACCATGAACAAAATTGATATTGCAAGTTGTCTAGTGAAGATATGCATGAATTAGATTATTGGACTGAAAAGTTATGGGATCTTGGTTCTAGATCTAGCTTTGCCTTTTACTAGCTAAAAGTCCGAGCTTCACTTTCTTCAATTGTTAAGTAAAGACTATCACATCTGCCCTTATTAGTGCAGTGGCAATTATATAAGGTGGTATTTGGGAAGATACTATGAAGAAGTAAAGCTTTTATGTATGTTTAAGGCAACAGTGCTCTATTTTAATGCATTACTTTTATTTTAAGTTAAAAAACTTGTAAAGTAGACCGAATTTGAGTTAATGTAAATGTTCAATGAAAACAGGAAGAGAAAAGGAAAGGAATTAAAATTTATGAAATCCCACTATGTGTCAAGAACCAACTGTAAGCTTTACATGCCTTATCTCACTTAATTCTTGGGTCATAAGTGCACCTGTTTTCCAGATGCTGAAGCCAAGGACCACAGCAGTGGGGTAACTTGCCAAAAATTCACATAGCTAGTAACTGGCAGGGCTGAGATTGGAATTCATGTCATTCTTGCCCCAGAGATCCTTTCTACTGTACCTTTTTGTGTCCCTCTTTGAAATGCTGCTATTAGAAGTTTCCTATATAATTTTGTTTTAGAATGTCGCATTCTATTTTACATTATAAATTAAACTGTCATAGAGAAACAAGATGATACTAGCTTCTAAACCTTTTTCTCTTATAGCCACCAGAGAAAGAGGGTGGATTACCTCGTCATGTTGGTAATAAAACTGAATGTGCCTTGTTGGGACTTCTTTTGGATTTAAAACGAGATTATCAGGATGTTAGAAATGAAATCCCAGAAGAAGCACTGTACAAAGTCTACACCTTCAATTCTGTTAGGAAGTCCATGAGTACTGTCCTGAAAAATTCAGATGGAAGTTATCGAATATTCAGCAAGGGTGCATCTGAGATAATTCTGAAAAAGTAAGAGTAAAATGCTTAGATGAATAAATTGCTCACTATAGTTGCTTTATGGAATACCTACTATGTTGCTATTGTTGCTATTTCATTTTTTTGTGAACATCAGGCATTTGATAGGACCTCAGAGCTTTCCAGTATATTTTAACGGTATCTAGATACTTGCCCATGGTGTTCTGCCATTTTCATACTTCAGCTTCTTTTATTTCATAGTATTTTTCTATAGGGAAACTCTGCCCATCACTTTCAATCTGGTGGACTTTATAAAGTAAACCTTGCTCTTTGTTTTTAGACATGTTGATTCCGTGGTTATAGAGGATCATGAAAAATAAAAGCCTCCTGGGAAGAAAAACTCAAGTTTACATCTTCAACACAGCATTGTAGATAGTGAACTCGAAAAATGTGATGGATGAATTATAGATTAGTTTTTAGAACAGCAAAGCATTAAAACTAGTAGATCTTGAGAATTCTCCAATCAGGTTTTGTATTTATGCTGCTGCATTGTCATATTTAAATATCTCCTGTCATTTTGAGTCATTATCTTTCTTTTTTATTGTCCTTTTACAGAGCAGTAGTTTCAGTTTTGACATTACACATTATGTATAATTTCTCTGGTGTTTATATGTTATTACAGGTGTTGAAATTATTTTGGTTTCCTTTATTCCAGAGAGAAGTAGAGAATTTAAAACCAATTTAAAAGCAGCTTTGGAAAATTAAAGCTCATTTGAAATTATAACATTTAAAAAATTTTTACTTTTAATTTGCTTATGTGTAGATTATAATTCAGCATTAACCTTAATGAATACTTGACAGATTGTACTCTAACAAGTTTAAGAGACAGGTCTGTAAATAAATCACTGAAAAGGCAGCATATGACAGATAGGTACAGTTTTAGGATGAGTTCATACTCTTACGAAGGATGTGACACTTCGTTATTTTTTTAAGAAATCTCAGAAGTAGGATTAACTTTAAGAGTCTTTTATTCCAAACATGTGGCACTTTAGAAAGGTTTTGGCGTAAAGTAAGAGCACAAAGGGAAAGGAAGCCACATCAAAGGGAAGGAGGTGGGAATATGCTGGCCATATTGGGGAGGTATCTGGGTACACAGTTCAGCTGGGTAATAATGGGCTTTGTGACACACACGCCACGTAGAGCTTTCTTCCCTTAACTGTACACTTGGTTATCTGATTTCAGTATGAAAGTTTAGAAATCTGTCTCATCCATGGCTTGCTGAATACCAGATAGGTGGTACAGGGAGGTTTTTGAATCAAAACCGATCAGGCTTTTTGACCACCAACTCTGCAACGGTGAAATAAAATGATGCATGTGAACCATCTAGCTAGGAGTCTGATAGATAATAAGTATACAGTAACTAGTCCTACAGTGATATTTACATTTTGTCATGGGGCTCTTACACCTTAGGCTGAGCAGTAAAAAGGAAGTGGGCCAGATGATGTAACTGGAGTATGTTTTCCATCATCAAGGAGTAAGGTGGGTTGGGGGGGAAAGAAAGGATGCACTGGAGACATATTAATTAAAAAGCTATTACAATAGCTGTAGCTCAAAGTAAGAGCCTGAAGAAGGCAGTAGCAGGGGGAACAGAAAGAAGAGGCACCATTCAGGAGGTACCATTCAGGAGACTGTTACAAGGACAAACAGAGGAGACTCAGGAGCTGATCATATATAAGTGGCGAGGAAAAAGGAAGTGTTCAGGTGAGATTTAAGATTTACATTGAAATTACTGGGCTGACGTTGATGTTAATATTGAAAAGGCAGCGTTTAGACTTGCATGCAGTAGATTTAGGTGTTGGTACAGCATCTGAATGGAGTTCCCGAGCAGTGATGGAGAGCTTTGGAAAACCATCAAAACAGAAGATGTGGATTTGACAGTCACCTGCCTAGAACAGGAGGAGGTCGCATCACCAAGGGAGAGGAGCAGAGAAAGGAGTCATGAAAAATAAACTTTAAATAGGGAAGTACATAGTGTGACCTTTATTTACTACATAATTAAAAGTTTGTAGTTAGTGTCACTGAAATTGAAACTATTTTGGCATTATCTCTCTCCCTCCAATAGAATGCTTATTTTAACAACAAGTTATTTTTTTTCTTTCATGGTTAAAACAATATAGGTGATGAAACAACATCTCAGGTAAGGGGTTGATTGAACTTGGCTTTTTACTTTAAAAGAAGAATATTTGTGAATTTTTTTGTTAAAGTTAATGCCTCATTCTGTACCAGAATGGACAGGTGTATCGTGTATTCTCTTCTGCCACTAGGGGTTCTTTGCAAAAATGTAAAAGCCTTGCGTTTCCAAAAGAGAAGGTTTAGAGAATATCTAGAGTAACTGATAAAGTGGAGAACTATCAAATGAGAACCATAAAAATTTAGAACTGTTTTTGTAAAGGGGAGGGTGAAAAGTGAATGTAATTTAAGTCTGTAGAAATGCAGCATACATAATTTCTCTAAATTCCAGTTGTCAGATCCCATGATTTCTAGCCCTTCCCATTCACTTAAGTGGCATTAACCATTATTTTTGTTAATTATTGATGTTTGGATTCAACATTTCCTTTTAGGTGTTTCAAAATCTTGAGTGCTAATGGTGAGGCAAAAGTGTTCAGACCAAGGGACCGTGATGATATTGTAAAAACAGTGATTGAACCGATGGCTTCAGAAGGCTTGAGAACCATATGTCTTGCGTTCAGAGATTTCCCAGCAGGAGAACCAGAACCCGAGTGGGATAATGAAAATGATATTGTCACCGGCCTTACGTGCATTGCTGTTGTGGGGATTGAAGACCCTGTGAGACCCGAGGTGGTGAACCGTTCCGTGCTCTGCATGTGCAGAATCTCTCAACCCCAGGGCATCTAGGCACTGACTACAGCCACTTTTCTAGTAACCTTCTTGGTGTTTGTGATTTAATTTTTTTTTCTGTGTCAGTCCAAAAGGTGAAGAAAATATAGTGCTTGTGATGCATATGCTACCTATGTATAGTTTTTTTCTTTTTAAGTTTATTTATTTTGAGTGAGAGAGAGAGAGAGAGATGGCAGGGATGGGCAGAGAGAGAAAGGGAGAGAGAGGATCCCAAGCAGAGGATCCCTCTGCTGACAGCACAGTGCCCGATGTGGGGCTTGACCTTACACACCACGAGATCATGACCTGAGCTGAAATCAAGAGTCAGATGCTTAACCGACTGAGCCACCCAGGCGCCGCCCCCCACCCCCATGTACAGTTTTTAATTAGACCGCTTCCCTTGAGGATCTTATGTACTGATAGCACCATAACCTAACACAGTACCTTGAACTCAGTAGGTTTTTCCAGTCATATTTATGTTGAATAATAGATGCATTAAATTATGTGCTTTCATAGTTTGTAGACCACCACTGCTCAATAGAACTTTCTTGTGATGATAGAAGTTTTCTAGATGTTGTTCAACACAGTAGCCACTCACCCATGGGACTTACGAGTTTTTGAAGTATGGCTAGTACAACTGAAAAACAGAATTTTTAAGCTTTATTTAATTTGAATGGAAGCATCTTGTTACCATACTGGACAGCATGCATCTCTAGACTTTGTTTCTCTTCTTTTTATTTTAAAGTTTATTGAGCAACTGCTGTGTGCCAGTCACTATGCTAGGGTACTATAGCCATAAAGATTTTTGAGATTTGTTCCCTGGCCTCAAAGAAGTCACTCTTGGGTGGGAATGAGCAAACACGTAAACAGCATGAGCCCCAACTTTGTCTAAAGCAATAGCATCTTTTTATTGAATTCTTACTGTGTGCCAGATACTATGCCACCTGCTTTACATGTATTATTTCATGTTCACCTCTATTAATTATTACTCTAATTTGACAGATGAAAAAAAGTCAAGGTGTGTAGAGGTTAGCTCTAGACCATAGAACTAGTATGTTCAAATTTTGGCTTTGTCTAAAACACATGTTCTTAAAAGATCACTATGCCATATATATATATATTCTTTAATATTGAAAATGTTTCTTTTTTAAAAGTGTATTTATTTTGAGAAGGGTGTGTGTGTGGGGAGAGAGAGAGAGAGAGAGAGAGAGAGAGAGAGAGAGAGAGAAAACATGAGCGGGGGAAGGGCAGAGAACGAGGGGGAGAGAGAGAATCCCAAGCAGGCTCCTCACTGTCAGCAGCACCCAATGTGTAGAACCAAGTACTTCTTTAGGAACTAGAAATACTGCAGTAAACAAAATTGTCATGAAGTTTATATTCTAGAGAAGTAAGGAGGCCAAACAGACAAAATAATAGGTACTTACTATGCCAAGAGAAAATACATACTGTGAGGAATAAGGCTTGGTCCCCACCCTCAAAGGCTTTATATTCTGACTGGCATGTGGGGGTAGTTGGGAGGGTGATATCAGATAAGACAACTACAAGTGAAAAGAGCTACAAGGGATAGGCACAGGGTGATGAAATAGGTAACTGAGAGAGACCACGTTAAGAATGTCTGAAGATAAGACATTTGTATTGAGATCTGATGGCTGAAAGTGAGCCCGCCATTTTAATAGTTGTGAGAAGAATATTCCAGGCAAACGGAACCAAAAATACAGAGAGGCCTGATGGTGAGAAAGTCTTAGCCATTTCAAAGATAGAAAGGAGGCCAGTATGGCCAGAAGTATGGACAAGAAGGGGCAGGTAGGATTATCTTTGGTCTTATAAAGACAATAAGGGTTCTGAATTGTATTCTGAAACTCACTGGGAAGTAATTCAGGCTGGGAAGTGACATGATTTGTGTTGTTGAGAGACTATCTTGGGTACTGTGTAAGAAACAGAGGAGGTGAAACAGGGAAGCCGGAAGATTATTGCAGTGATTGCAGGCAAGAGATGGTCATGCTTAGCACTTCACATAGTGTGGCAGGGCAGATGAAAAGAAAAGGATGATTTCAAAGTAAATGGAGGTAGAACCAATAGGAATGAATCTGTTGGGTTGGGATATACTGTTTTTGACATTGTTGAGGTGTCTGAAACATCCAAATGTATGTCATGTGGGCATTTGGACCTAGTAGCCTGAAAGTGGCCTAGGCTGGGATATCCACATGAGGGGTTCCCAGAGATCTCCTGGGGAAAGTATAGCTCTACAATTAGATGCCCTATAGAGGACAGTCTGCTTGCATAACTGGGTGATGGTACTACCGGTGGAATAAGAGAATCAGAAACAGCCTATATAGAGATCAAGGTAAATTCCATTTGGGGTTTTAGAGTTTCAAATGCTTATGAAATATACAGGTGGGTAATGTTTCCCAACCTTTGGTCAAAGGGAAACCAAAGTTTTATACATGGATTTATGCCTTAAATCTTACCTAAATGTAGTATTAAATCAGGTGTCTACAACTTTTGTCCTTTGGAAAATATATGGCTTTTATCATGCTCTTGGCATTGAGGTTGATGGGAGAGTTTCATCTTTTTTTAAACATGTAAGTGGCACTTAATTTTTTTAGTATCACCAAATGAGATGGGTACTTTCAGACTAAAGTGAGACAACGTGATATACAACAGCTTTCTCTTGGTGGGTATTCTGGACTGTGCATTTCTGATATAGAGAATTTTGATAAATTAGGTATCTAGAATAAATCCAGCTTTATTGCATTTGCATAGGTTCTTGAACGTGGTAATTGGCTTCTGTTCAGTTTCCTATCTCTAAAAGTGGAGGTAGTTTGTCAGCTTTGAGTGGAAGTATTTGGTGTGGTTAGTGGGCCATCAATAAATGTTAGTTTGTCCTTGTTAAATATTGTTTGCCACATCTTTTTAACCTGAGAGCAGCTTCTTCCTCTTATTCATTGTCTCCCTATTTCAAATGATCTTGGGATAGCACCCAATCAGTGAGTTCTTGGGTAGACAATCTTGAGTTATTTTTTTATCTCCAATAAGATATCCAAATATATATTACATTTATACAGCAAACCAATGTTTTCAAAATCAAATTTTGATTTCTTTTTTAAATAGAGGTATGCACTATACAAAGACACAATTTTGTGTAGATAGAGGTATGCACTATACAAAGACACAATTTTGTGTAGATAAGCCATGAAAGCTGCTTCCAGAGACATTACATTTAAACTGTATTTATAAAAGAAATCATAAACTGTCAGCCTGCAAACCAAATTTAGCCTCAGTCAAATTTTCCTTGGACCGTGTGTGTGTGTGTGTGTGTGTGTGTGTGTGTGTATGTATGTTTAAAGAGTTATGTATTGAGAGAGCATACACAAATCGAGGTTTCTGTTTTCTCTTGAAGTTGTAGGTTCTATCAATATTAGATGCTTACTCCACCATAGTGAAAACAGGCTGGAGCGGAATCTCTCTCTCATGAGGCATTAGTTTGGGGTTTGTAACTGTGAGAGTGTTTTCCTCATTTATGTTACCCACATGGCTCTGTAGGCATTTGCATTTGCATCTGCATCCTCTGCTCTAGAGGGATCAGTATGGATTTCCTGTTAGAGAAGAGTAGGGAAGGATTTTGTAGGCAAAAGGAATTGCTAGAAGCAGAGACACAGAAACAACATATAGATTATTCATCCATCAAGATGTGTAGTAGAGGAGAATTGTAGATAAACTGGAAAACTATTCTGAGGCTCAAGTGTGATACTTTATTATACTAAGAACTTTGTGGTTTATAGTATAATAGTAGAGGAATCGTCACATAATTTTAAGAAAATCTATTAGAAGAATAATTCTATCAAGTCTATCAGATGTTTTACAGGAGGAACAAACGTAGACAAGGATACCAGGTAGAGGGAACAAGGTGCAGGGAAGGTTTGAGGTAGAATCCACAAGATTCCCTGTCCTTTAAAGATGGATAGGATAAAGGAGATGGAAGACGTCATGATGATGGCCCTTAGGTTTCTGTTAGATACATAGGTTTAAGAAACATCGTCCCCTTTTTGGACACCCAAATTCCAATGTCCACTTCTCTGATGGAATTATGAACCCAGCACTCACCATGAGGTGGGAGAAAAATGTAAATTTGAAAGTTATTAGCACATACATGACAGTTGAAGTTACAAGAGTAGGTAAAGTCATCCTTAGAAGATAAGGAGTGGGGGGAGCGGGGGGCAGGAAGTGAGCCACCCATACTATACTCTCAAGAATACATCAGCATTTTACTGTGGTGTGGTCTGGGCAGTAAACCCAGAAAGGTAGAAAGCCAACCAGAAAAGAACTGCATAATGGTTGGGGAGGGGGAGCATTTTAAGAAGGCTTTGGTAAATAAATAATGCAAACATAAAATAGAATCACAACTGAAAATGAAGCCTGAACTAGGACTGTGGCAGTAGAAGAGGAAAGAAGAGATTATTGGGAACAATTGAAGAAATACTGAATATATTGAGATGAAATTTAAATTTTCATTATCTGTGGGACGATGCAGTAATGCATTATGCAGTGGGTCCCCCCCCCCCCGGAAATATTAATTTTCTTTCATAATATGATTTTTTTTTCTGTGTAAACCAGGTACCAGAAGCAATAAGGAAGTGTCAGAGGGCTGGAATTACTGTGCGGATGGTCACTGGTGATAATATTAATACCGCTCGGGCTATTGCTACCAAATGTGGTATTTTACATCCTGGGGAAGATTTTCTATGCTTAGAAGGTAAAGATTTCAACAGAAGAATACGAAATGAAAAAGGAGAGGTAAGGATTGTTTTTTGTTTTTTGGTTTTTTTTATGTTGATAAATTTTTCATACATTAGGAATTTCATTCAACAAATAACATACTGAATATGCACCATGTGTTAGGTATCACCATGAATAAATGCAGCCTGCACCTGAAGCACAAAAACACTAAAATTTTAGGATTTCATGATCTGGAGATTTGTCCTAAAGGGACAAAAAAGAGCACTTCTTTTTTTCAGTCTAGGCCAATTTCAGAAGTGTATGTGTAAGTGAGTGTGGGAAGAGGAATTTGAAAAGGTTGATAACGGAGCATATTTTAGGGCACCTCAAACTCTTCTGAGCTTTTTATACTGTGCTAAGGAGTTTTCATTTTCATAGACAGTAGGAAGATTTTCTAATTTTGATTATATACAGTAGCGGTTCTCAACCTTGAGTATGCATCACAGTGACCTGGAGAGTTTTTTAAAAACCTTGACTGCTAGGCCCCAACCCAGAGTTGTTATTTGATAAGATGATAGGCTTGGTGCCTTGTTCAAAAATTTGCATTTCTGACAAGTTCCCCAGAGTTGCTGATGGTTCTGGTCTGTTAACCATACTTTTGAGAACTGCTGATACATATGCCAGATTGCTAATTGGGGAATTATAAAACTAGATTTGGGTGCATTTTAACTGTCATAAACATTTATAGATTGAGCAAGAGAGGATAGACAAGATTTGGCCAAAGCTTCGAGTACTTGCAAGATCATCTCCTACTGACAAACATACACTGGTTAAAGGTGAGTAGGTTTTACAGTTATTTCACAATTTCTTAATAACAGAAATGTGTTCTCCTTCTGAAAATAGTAATAGATACTGAATAATAGATTTATTGACTCTAGGATGTTGTCTTTTCCAATAAAGTCTAAATACATTTCCTTTTTATTTTTTTATTTCTTTTAATGTTTGTTTATTTTTGAGAGAGCGAAATAGAGCATGATTGAGGGAGGAACAGAGAGAGAGGGAGACACAATCCAAAGCAGACTCCAGGCTCTGAACTGTCAGCACATAGCCTGATGTGAGGCTTGAACTCACGAACCAGGAGATCATGACCTGAGCCGAAGTTAGACACTTAACCCACTGAGCCACCAGGCACCCTATGAATCTATTTCCTATTCACACCTTTGGTTAATTGTGTTTATCTTCAGTAAAACAGGATATTGCGGGGCGCCTGGGTGGCGCAGTCGGTTAAGCGTCCGACTTCAGCCAGATCACGATCTCGCAGCCCGTGAGTTCGAGCCCCGCGTCAGGCTCTGGGCTGATGGCTCAGAACCTGGAGCCTGTTTCCGATTCTGTGTCTCCCTCTCTCTCTGCCCCTCCCCCGTTCATGCTCTGTCTCTCTCTGTCCCACAAATAAATAAATGTTGAAAAAAAAAAAAAACAAAACAAAAAAAAAAAAAAACAGGATATTGCTCCTAATGTAACCTTAGTTTCTGGACTTGGTCCTTGCCCAGCGTCTCAGCAGTTTTCATTTCTCTATGTGTGTTTGTTTCTTTTTAACTTCAGGTCTGTAAAACTGGCTGGTCAGGGTACTCTGCAGAATCATCTTATTAATTAAAGGGGATGTTTTTACAGCAAAAATATTATTTTTGTTTCAGGTATAATTGACAGCACTGTCTCAGAACAACGCCAGGTTGTAGCTGTAACTGGTGATGGTACAAATGATGGCCCAGCACTAAAGAAAGCCGATGTTGGATTTGCAATGGTAGGAACTTACCTGTTTAAGTATTCAGATATAATTTACTGGCTGAGTTGTTTGTTACTAAATTGCTATTGATACTAAACTCTGTACCTCAAGATTTGAGTCAAAGTATGTCTCTAAATTGATATATAAGTCTGAGTAGTTTGTAACTACATTTATTTGATGCAGTGAAATCTGGCTAGAAGGTGACTCTTGAACACTTATAACATCATGCATTTACCTTATACTCTGCAAAATGTATATATGTATCTGTCATCTGATCTGAACCTTTCAGCAATCCTCTTGAGAGACAGGCTTTGAACAGATGAGAGAGGGAGTGTGTGTGTGTGTGTGTGTGTGTATGTGTGTGTTTGTCTAAGTTAAAAATATGATTTGAGAATCTTCCACTCAACTGAAAATGTCTGTTAAAGAGTCACCGAATCATCATTTCATATATAATAGCTATAATCCTCTTTCAATTGGAAAAAATGTACTTCCCTCCCCCACAAGTCTTGGATTTAGATTGATTATTTAAAGTGCTAGAAAATCTCAGCATTTCATTATTATTTTCTTTTACTCTAGCCATAATACTGATAGTGTACTGATTAAGTATTTACTATAAAATTGCTATCATGAAAATATGTACTACATAAATGTTTAATGATTGATAGTAGGTTTTTCATATCTTTGGATCAATTTCTTCCTGTGAACCTTCATAGCCATTGTATAGGTATTAAAGTTTTTGGGGGGCACTTGCCCCCTCCAGGGGAATTTGTGATGGGAATTATGTGCCTCATCGTCTTTCTAAAATATGGGAGACTTGAATCGTGAAGCATAGTCTGGCCCTACACGTTTCAGATACAAGATTATATATGTGTACCAATGTTTATTTGTGTAATTCGTCCCCCTGATATTTTGCTGCTAAAATAGGGGTTTAGCAGAACCATCACCATGGTGACAGCCTTTCAACTGGCATGAGAGAGATGGAAAGAGGAAATTCTGTGGGTGAAGTGCTCTCAGCCGAAAGCTGTGAACCCCAAGAGCCCCACCCTACCCTGTTCCAAACTCAGTAGGGTTGGCAGCAAGTTTGTCTGAATTTCTGAAGACTTGTGAAAGGTAGATGAAGGGAGAAGGAATATTGAAGTGCCTTTCCTTTGGCTGTGGGCAGATAGGATCATTGTTCACTTTAGGAACACGGGATCACACTCTGCTGCTCTTGAGCATTTACCAGGACTCTGACTGTTACTTTCATCTGGACAGCCAGCCAGGAAGGCTTTTGCAGTGCATTTTAAAAACTAAAAAGCTTTCTTCCCAAAACTTCAGTGTTTAAGGCAGATGCTAAGAGGTTTCAAAACATACAGGTAAATATAGTATTACAGATAGAACAGTACAGTGGCTGCTTTGTTTAAGCCCGGAAGGTTTTAGGCCCATTGTACCACTTATTCTTTTTAAGTTAGCACATCAGACATCTAAATTTATTTTAAAAAGACAGAGGAAGAATGACTTGAACTTGAAAGCACTTTTGTTCAGTCAAGCTTACTTTGTGTATTTATTCAGTTTTTCAATCTTATATTTTAAAACTGAAAGACAAAATTATTTGGCTTGAGTTTTTAATAGATACCCGCAAGAAATGACTATTGATTAGTCCTTTTTAAATTTGTCTCTTACTTTGCAGGCAGAAATAGCCATTTTAGAAATACTATCTGTGTATTCTCTCTCTCTGTCTCTCTATATATGTACATAATATGTATGCATATCTATATACACACATATATGTATATATATCTGTATGTATGCGTATTTATATATGTATATATAATGTATATATACACACACTATACATACTGATATTTAGAAAATTCAACATTAAAAAAAATTTCAACATTAAAGTGACATTTACAAAAGGACTCTAAGTACATTATTAGCTTGCGGGGCACCTGGGTGACTCAGTCGGTTAAGCGTCCGACTTCAGCTCAGGCCATGATCTCATGGTTTGTGAGTTGGAGCCCCACGCCAGGCTCTGTGCTAACAGCTCAGAGCCTGGAGCTTGCTTTGGATTCTTTGTCTCATTCTCTCTTTGCCCCTCCCCTGTTTGTGCTCTAGTGCTCTATCTCTCTCTGTTTCTCAAAAATAAATACAATATGTACTTAAAAAAAAAAAAAGTACATTATTAGCTTGCAAAGAAGTCTGACTTTTTCCTCTATTTAGCCATGCCCCATTGATTCCTTAAGATTGCAAGCCTCCGTGGTACATTTAAAATATGATTATATTATTTTATTATATTACATTATTCTTACCAAAATTCACTTTACCATAACATACCGATATTTCTGTCCTCAGAGTCTGAGTACCATGATGTATTTCTATAACCATATACATCTTTGGCAGTAAAATCTTCCCTAAGGTAATTAAGATCCTGTCTTTTTAAAGTTTGGATTAATAAAGGATTTGTTTGTTTATTCTCCAAACATCAAGAAGCCATTTTCAGTATTCTGGTCCAGAAACATTAGAGATGAGTAGTTGCCTCCTGAAGGTTCAACAGGCAGAGAAATAAATAATCAGAGCATGGTGGCACCAAGCGAAGGCCCAGACACAACATGCGGAGTGCTCCAAGGAGGAAGACTGCCTGGAGCAACTGGGAAAGGGTTTCTGAAAGAAGCGCCAATTGGAGTTGAGGGAGAGAGAAGAGGAGGTGCGGAAGTACAGCCCAGAGACCCTCAGTGGGGCTGCAGGAAGTTTAACTTGACTAGAAGAGGGTGTGTGCTCTTGGGAGGTAATGGACTATGAGGTCAGGCTGATTGGGGACCCGAAAAGGGCCTTAAATGCTGAGAAAAGAGAGTTCGTTCTTTCATCTGGTAGACCAGCCCTTTCCCGAGCAGACTTCCAGTGGAGTAAAGGAAGCTTGGAGACTCACAACACAGGGTGGTGCACGGCTCAGAGAAGCTCACAAAAAAGCTGTTTAACTTTTTCTGATGGAAGTTTCCCAAACTTACTTGACTATGGAACTCATTTTTATTTGGACACAAATTAACATCTCAAAATTACTCTTTAAAGTTTGAAGGATTCTGAACAAGGGTATGGTGAGGTTTGCATTTGTACAAGACGGGGGTGCCGAGAAACAGGGAAACCTATAGGGCTCAGATGTTTTAGATTCGGTTCACGTTCCAAGTCAAATACTCCAATTAGAAGCTAGAGACTCAAATTTTAAATTTTTTTTTTTCAACGTTTATTTATTTTTGGGACAGAGAGAGACAGAGCATGAACGGGGGAGAGGCAGAGAGAGAGGGAGACACAGAATCGGAAACAGGCTCCAGGCTCTGAGCCATCAGCCCAGAGCCTGACGCGGGGCTCGAACTCGCAGACCGCGAGATCGTGACCTGGCTGAAGTCGGACGCTTAACCGACTGCGCCACCCAGGCGCCCCTCAAATTTTAAATTAAGATTGTTTCCCCTTGAATATTTTTGAGAAAAGCTTATTTATCAAAACAATATATGCATTTAAAAAGTCAGATCACTTCGTAAGATTTACTGCTTAGGTCCCCAGTGATAAGTATTATTCCAGCTCATTTTTTTGATGAAAGGAAACCGACTAGTTTAGCTGTTTGTTTCCCTTAGTTGTTTGCGTCCACATATCTAAATGACATGATGGTGCTTTTTTGTTTTCTTAAGCACTGGCTATTGATTTTTCGCCAAGGAAGGTGCAGATGTAGCACTTTTATGGGCTCACCAGGCACACACCACGGTCACTTCCATAACTGCATACATGCACACTACCTATCCTATCACTCTTCCCCCAGAGTTAGAGCATGATTTCAGATAGATCAACATATTGATCAGCATTGTGATTGTAAATGCTGATCCAAGCTGAGCCGTGTGGCCTACTGATAAGTCTTACTTGCTTGCACAACTTTTTGTATTCCCTATAAATTATCTTTTTCATTGACTTTTTTAAATCTTTTTTTTTTTAATTTGTTCACTCTTTTCTGTGTACTCCAACACTAATTCATCATCAAATTCTCCTTTCTTTACGTCAGAATCATCTGGCACTTTTACATTTTTACCTTCTTAGAGCCTCCTCTCCCAGACCTTCTGACATGCTTCAATGTGGACTGTTGGCTAGGCCTGCGACCCAGCTGTCTTGTTTTCTCCGTACCTGAGGATTTCCTTTTCCTCTCTCATGTCGGCTCTTGTGTTTCCTGGACTCGATGTCATCATCTGTTTTGGTGTACTCCCTCATATAGTAATGCCGTCTTCTCCAATAACTTCCTGACAAAAAAACAATTCAGGAGAGGTAAACTCTTTTATAACTTTTATGACTGAAGTCTCCACCCTTTCCTCACTCTTGATTCTTAATCTGACTTGGTATAAAGGTCTAGTTTGAAAATCATTTTTTCCACTCAGAATTTTGAATTCATTCCTCTATTGTTACGAACCATTTTGAATTTTGAACCTCTTGTGTTGTTTTCTTTTTTTGTTTTCCTTTCTGGAACTATATACATCTTAGTTTCCAGTCTCCTGAAATGTAATGATTTTTTGTCATGGAACGACTTTCTGTTATGAAATAAACTCATTTTCTTCAATTTTGGGAAATTTTTTTGTAATAGTCATTTCATCGCCACTGTTTGTTCTTTTGGAATACCCACCCTGCTTCCCACCCTGTGCCTGGTGAGCCCGTAAAAGTGCTACGTCCTTCCCAGTTCTTGAACTGCTTGGACTTACTATCAGGTCTCCTTTTTTCATATTTACCATACCTTTGTCATCTTGCTTTATTTTCAGGGATATTTCCTCGGTTTCTGTTTTGTTTTAGTTTTGGGTTTGTTTTTGTTTTTGTTTTTTTCATTTCTGTGATCATATGTTGTAATTTCCAAGAGTTGTTTTTGGATCTCTAAGTTTTTTGTTCTTGTTTTAGCATCCTATTCATGTTTCACTGATGTACCTTTCTAAGGTTTTGACTTTTTAAAATAAATTTTTGTCTCTGCAGAGTCTGTGTGTCCATTTGCCTTTTGGTTTAGTCTCTTTCAGATTAGCCTTTCCTCAGATGTCAGGTGATTCTCGGTTGTCTCTGAGTGTCTACCAGTGGAAAGCTGGAAAGCCTTGGACCTGTAGGCGGAATTTGTCAAACAGAAGCCTCTCAGTAAAGTGTTCTGGCTTGGCCATTTCACTTCCTTAGGGTACAGTGAATTGTATTTTTAGGTCTTTTAATATTTCTCAGAAAATAATTGTCAAATCTGTACCTTAATACTGGTACAGTACTGGACAAGAAGTAGAGAAAAAAGGGTCGTGGTCTCAGCACTCAATAAACAGAGTTACTCTTAGCCTCTTTTTTTTTTTCAGGGTAGCACCCCTATATTCAGCAGTGCTTGTTACCCTTCAGTCTGGACCTTCGACCTTCTTTGTCATACCCTCTCTGATAAATTAGCAGGCAGTCTTCGTCCAGGTCATAGGGCTCACCAAATTGTCACTTGGTTGCATGGACTTGGGAAGAGGCCTTGAGGATCTAGGTGCCTTTTCTTTTAATTTTATTATTAACGTGTAACACACATACGGAAAAGTGCCTAAGTCATAAATGCACACCTGAGGGGCGCCTGGGTGGTTCAGTTGGTTAAGTGTCCAATTTCAGCTCAGGTCATGGTCTCACAGTTCATGAGTTCGAGCCCCACATCCGGCTCTGCTGTCAGCACAGAACTGGCTTTGGATCCTCTGTCCCCCTCTGTCTCTGCCCACCCCCCACTCATTCTCTCTCTCGAAATAAATAAACTTTAAAAATTAAAAAAAATACATAAATAAATGTACAACTGAATGGATTATCACAAATGAACAGACCTGTTCTACTATGCAAGGCGAGAAATAGATTATTACCTATTCCCATAGGTGTGTCAGTCACACCGTCTTCTAATCGTTGCCCTGTTTCTCTGCAAAGATAACTAGTAGTCTGAAGATTACTTTAGCCTGTTACCAAACTTTGAACATAAGAAAATTGTGTTACGTGTTATTTTGAGTCCATCTTGAACCTGTGAACCGCGAGATCATGATCTGAGCCAAAGTCAGACATTTAAACAACCGGCTGATCTACCCGGGTGCCCCGTGAGTCCAGTATTCTTGATCCATCATTATGCTTATGAGATTCACCTGTGTTGTTTTGATTAATCCACAGTTTATTAATGCATCCCATTCTACTCTTGACGGACGTGGTTCTTAGTTTGGACCTTCTTGGTACTTCTTCAGTGTCTTTGATCGACTTACAAGAAATCCTTCTCTTTTCATTCGTACCTTCACCCCTCCTTCCAGTGCTACCTGGTGCTGCCAAGTACTGGGCCTTGTATAGGAGCGTTCTGTAGTGCAAAGAAAGTTAATTTTCTGCTTTCCCTACTCTTGGCTTAGGATTCCGTTCTCTAGGGTCTGCCAGCTTACAGTTTGGTTATCTCCTTTCTAGCCTTTTAGGATTTCTTTGCACTGTCTCCTTTCTCACTAATGTTGTTGTGAGTTGTTATTGTTGAATGTATCTTTTTGTGTGACTGTTGGGAGGAACTTGGGTGATGCCTGTGTTCATTTCTCATTGTTTTCAAGCCAAGTTTGAACTTTCTTTTCTCCTTTTTAACTTTTAATAATTATTTTATTTAAACCAGTGAATCCAAAATATCCCTTAAAAGTGTAACCAATGAAAAAATAATTAGTGAGCTGTTGAGCTTTCTTTTTTCTTTTTTGTATTAAGTCTTCAGAACCAGTGCATATTTTATACTTACAGCATATCTCAATTACAACACTAGGTTTTCATTGGAAATATTTGGTTTGTACTTATATTTCATGCAATATCTTATTCTTTGATTTTTGCTTTAGATGGAATATCTTCCTGACAGGTATCTCAGAATAAGTATATTACCTTCTTTTACAGTAAATTTAAGTCCTTAGTTACTAAGTATGGAGGTAACAATTTTTGTTATTTACTACCCTTTCGGGTATTTAAAGGTTATACTTTAAACATTGAGTCTAATTCACAGAATTTTTTTTAATAGGGTATCGCTGGAACTGACGTAGCTAAAGAAGCATCTGATATTATTCTCACAGATGACAACTTTACGAGCATTGTTAAGGCAGTTATGTGGGGACGAAATGTCTATGACAGCATCTCCAAATTCCTTCAGTTCCAGCTCACAGTTAATGTAGTAGCAGTGATTGTTGCTTTCACGGGCGCCTGTATTACTCAAGTAGGTTCACAGTTTTTTTTATTAAAACATGGTTGTTTTAAAGCAAAACTGTGTGTATAATCTGCTGCGTTAAAGTACTTAAATAGTTGAATAAACTGAACCTTAATATTATAGGTTAATTAATATAAAAATGTAATCCTGTTCTGTTCTGTAAGTTCTTAAATACAAAAGGCTTCCTGAGAATTTCTGAGTCCCTGAATAGTTATGAATGTCTATTAGGAAACCTGTCTTTTCTAGGATTCACCACTTAAGGCTGTACAGATGCTGTGGGTGAACCTCATAATGGATACGCTCGCTTCCCTGGCTCTGGCGACTGAACCCCCCACTGAGTCTCTCTTGCTCCGGAAGCCTTATGGTAGAAATAAGCCTCTCATCTCACGCACGATGATGAAGAATATTTTGGGTCATGCATTCTATCAACTTGTAGTAGTCTTTACACTCTTATTTGCTGGTAAGAATTCAATGCCTGATAAAGCTTTGGTTGTTTTTATTCCAAGCTAATGTAATCCCAGATGTTTTAATGTTACAACTTCTTCAAGAACAGAAGTTGTTCTGTTTCTGACCCCCATTTATCTTTACTTTCTCCTCTTTGTCAGTGGATGATGCTTATTAGGAAGGCACTACAATAGATAGTGGGAGGAAGTAAAAAGAATCCTCGTTTCTTGTCCTGGTTCTGCCACTAACTTCGATATCATAATTTGGGGGGTTCCATGTCCTCGTCTATAAAACAAGAGAGTTGTATTAGATAACCCCAGGTTCCTTCCAACTTTTCCTGTGCTGTCATTGGAGATCAAATAAAGGTCTGGCTAGGTTTTATTACTGCATACTTTTCTTGAAATGTTAAATTATTTTGTATGGTTAATTACAAAATCGTAATTTTTCATTCTTTCAGGAGAAAAGTTTTTTGATATTGATAGTGGAAGAAATGCTCCTTTGCATGCTCCTCCTTCCGAACATTATACTATTGTTTTTAATACCTTTGTGCTGATGCAACTTTTCAACGAAATAAATGCCCGGAAAATTCATGGTGAAAGAAATGTATTCGAAGGAATCTTTAATAATGCCATCTTCTGCACAATTGTTTTAGGCACTTTTGTGGTACAGGTGGGTAATTGGAAAAGATAGTTTCACATTTGATTATTATGTAGGAGATACTAGATAAACAGGTAGCTTGTTCCAGAAATTACTTGACTGCTACATGTGTGGGGCTTCTATGTATTGCCTTAATGACACCTAAAAAAAGTTTTAAATATCATACTTCCAGTGAAAGTATGATCATTTCTATCCTGAAATCCTGAAGATCATATTAAGCTAATACTATTTTAATTGCACTACCAATTCTGTGGTTGTGATACTTTTTACTTAATCTGATACTGATTCTTCATTCTATATCATGATCAAACTATTATAATTTTAATGTTACTTAAGATAAATCTTAGTTAACCAGTTTCTAGTCTAGCTACAGGGATCGCTTAATTGCGTCCCACAGTTGATAGTAATCCTTTGTCTACAGTCGAGTCTGTTACTAAATAATAATATCTGAAATGAATATTCTAAAATTCATGTGATTCTGAATGCTGCTCTCTGAGTTGGTACATGCCAGTTTTTCATTTGGCCCTTGAACAACACGGGATAGGGGCACCAGCCCACACCCTTTCCTCACCCCAGCTCACCCCTGCACAGTTGAAAATCTGAATATAACTTTGGAACTCTCCCAGAAATCAACTACTAATAGCTTACTATTGACCAGAAGCCTTACCAATAACTTAGTCAATTAACACATAGTTTTGGATGTTATACAAATACTAAATATTGTGTTCTTACAATAATGTAAGGTAGAGAAAAAATGTTGAAAAAATGTTACTAAGAAATCATAAGGAGAAAATACGTTTACAGTACTGTACTGTGTTTACTGAAAAAGATCCATGTATAAGTGGACCCACAGAGTTTAAACCCGTGTTGTTCATGGGTTACCTGTACTGTCAAACAAGATTGAAAATTAAATAGTGAGCTTTTTCAACAAAGGAACCAGGCAGTGATAGTGCTTGTTTTGAAATGAAGATTGAAGAATTTTAAACAGTTTATTCAGCCATAGCTTGTGTACTCTAGGTACCAAAACCCCAGACTTAATTGTTTCTGTTTTAGCTTTCAATTTCCATAAACTTTAGGAGAAACGTTGCTTACTTTATCAAGTATTTTCTGGAAGTATTTTGTTTATGTTTGTTAAAAAATCATTGTTCATGACATGGTAAAGTTTTACTTGCTATAAAATTGAAGTTATCTTTGTAATATGTGGGAGTTGCAAAAAATTTAACTGTCTATCAGGCAAATCTGGTAATTTGGTTCCCAGCAAAGATTGATCTACCCAAAACAGTTAATGTGAGATATCATTCTTCAATACCTTATAAATAAGCCAGTACTGTTCAAAGTGTGGTCCGTGGACCAGCTACTGGTCCATTTATTACAGGTCCACAGCGAGATAAGGACCATGTGTCAGAATGTAAATTAACAAGTTTCATTAATCACACTGTATTTCAACTGAGAGTTTTTTATATGTTGCTGGAGGTTTCTGTGTTTTTTTTTCTTTTTGCATGTAGTAGCAGCCGCAGTGGTAACGCTGTGCAAACAGTGCATTGATTTGTACTTTGGTGCCTGTTCCTTATCTTCTTATCATGGATCAGCACTTTGATTAGCATTTTTGTGGACAGTTTCAGCTGGGTAGGAAAACATGGCCGTTGATTTACACAGATAGTCTAGCCAAAATCTTGATTGTAGAGCTGAGGTACTTGAAGAGTTCACCTTATAAATTGTATTAAATTTAATTTCTGTCTCTTTTTATTTACTAGCTGATTTTTCTTCTCTTTTTTTTTTTTTTTTTTTTTTTTTTTTGGACAGGTCATGAAGTATAGCATAATCCTTAGTTCTTTGTAAATATTTTGTCTCTCTTCTACTTTGTAGCAATTAAAACAATCAGTGTTTTCAAAATATGTCTCATGAAACATTGGTTCCTTTAGTTCCTCTTACACCCTTAGAGAAGTTAAGGAAATATTGCCTATTTACCTCTTGGAGTTTCTTTCTTTTTTTTTTTTTTTTTTTTTTTTAAAGGTTATTTATTTATTTATTTATTTATTTATTTATTTATTTTGAGAGGCCGCACACACAAGCTGCGGAAGGGCAGAGAGGGAGGGAGAGAAAGAAACCCAAGTAGGTGTCACACTGTCAGCGCAGAGCCCAACACAGGGCCCAAACTCAGGAATCGTGAGATCGTGACCTGAGCTGAAGTCAAGAATAGGATGCTCAGCCAACTGAGCCACCCAGGCACCCCCTTGGAGTTTCTTCAAACAATAGAACACAGTAGTTACAAGTACAAACTTGGGAGTCACTTAGTCGTGGAGTCAGGTCATTGCCTCTTAGTAATTGTGTGACCTTGACAAGCTGCAGTTGCTTCATCTCTGAAATGGGGAGGATAATAATTGGGTCACATCACAGAATTACTGAATCATTAAGAGAGACCATGCATGTGAAGAAGCTCTGAGTTTAGTGCTTGGAAGGGAAAATTACCCAAATGTCCGCAGCATTTTTTTTTCCTTTTTTTTTTTTTTTTTTTTTTAATTAACAGTTCAAAGTCTTTGGGAAATCCTACAGTTAAGGAACTTGTTGAACTCTGTTTAATCCAGCTACTTCTAGTGTTGCCTGGGTGGGTCAGTCGGTTGAGCATCCAACTTCAGCTCAGGTCATGATCTCACGGTTCCTGGTTTGAGCCCCGAGTCAGGCTCTGTGCTGACAACTCAGAGCCTGGCACCTGCTTCAGATTCTGTGTCTCCCTCTCTCTTTCTCTGCCCCTCTCTCTCTCAAATATAGATAAAAAAAGTTAAAAAATAATCCAGGGGCCCCTGGATGGCTCAGTCACTTAAGTGTCCGACTTAATCACGTCGTGATTCACACGTCATGATCTCACAGTTTGTGGGTTCCAGCCCCATGTCAGGCAATGTGCTGACAGCTCAGAGCCTGGAGCCTGCTTTGGATTTTGTGTCTCCCTTTTTTCCTGCCCCTCCCCCACTCAGGTTTTGTCTCTGTCTCTCTCTCTCTCAAAAATAAACATTAAAAAAAAATATTTTTAAACCAGCTACTTCTAAATTTAGATAACACCTAATTCAAGGCTCCCTCAGCACACATTTAGAAAATGCTTCAGCGCACAATTACACAGTTCTGTAGTATTTTGTTGATCTAAGTAAGGCATATATTGAGGAATATGTGGAAACTTAGTCTCTTGCTCTTAGAAGTAAATGCTACAACTATTCAGTTTTATTCCTTACAACTCTAAAATGAAAGATTATTTCTCACAAAATGAAATCAGTCCAGGGCACCTGGGTGGCTCAGTCAGTTAAGCATCCAACTTAGCTCAGGTCATGATCTCACAGTCTGTGAGTTCGAGCCCTGCATCGGGCTCTGTGCTGACAGCTCAGAGCCTGGAGCTTGCTTTGGATTCTTTGTCTCCCTCTCTCCCTGCCCCTCCCCTGTTTACGCTCTGTCTCTCTTTCTTTCTCAAAAAATAAATAAAAATTTAAAAAATCTGAAACTACAAAATTAAATCAGTCCAATCATATTAATTGTTGATTGTTTGCCCAACATCTTAATATGTTTTTCACATCCTTATTATACCAAAAGATAAAGTTCAAATTTTTAAAAAAATAGAAAACCCACAAATAAATATTGAGCATTCAGTTTATGAAAGAAAATTATTTTAGTTAGATATCTCTATTAAAATCCAAGCAAGATTGCCAGGTCAGTTATAATTGACTGGTTGGGCTGCTGGAAAAAAAAAAAAAAAGAAATCTATTTTTAAAGTATACAAATAGTCTTGATTTTGAAGAACAGTGGAATTGACAAACACATATCACTTGAATTTGGGATCAAGTACAGCTATAAAGAATGGAATGCATAACTTGAAACATTTAAAAATGTTAATACCAAATTGATTCCTTTTAATTTCAATATTTGGTAGCTACTAACTGCCATATGAAAGAGAAGCCTGTCAGACTCACGAGAAGGTGAATATTGATATTTAATTCTTAATATTCCTTTAAAATAAGAGCAGCATAAGCACCGGATTAAGGATTTTATTCATGCAGATCATTAGACTTCTCTCCCTTTATAAGGGAGACCAAATTTCTGAGGATTCACCACCTAAATAAGCATGTATTTCATGGAACTTTGCAAGTTGCTTGTCCTCTGTTACTTTTCATGTTTGTCCTGACATCTAAATGTGAACAAAGAATGAACAGCTGTGGAGGAGGAAAACAAGATTGGATATTATGTTCGCTTTTCATAGTTTGTGGTCTTTTCCACAAAAATACACTAAAATTACGCAAAGAATTATACTAAATACAAGGGCACATAGTTACTTCGATCATACCAGAAATAGCGTAAAGTTATCTTTCCTGGTTAGGAGTTTTTTGGGTTTTTTTTAGTTTTTAGTGAACATAATTTAAACATGAAATATACATGCATTTAAAATTTTCAGCAGAGAGATTTTAATTTATTTTCATTTGTCTTATTTTCAGCTGTGAATATGATAATGCCTGTCACCATCAGAATAATCGTTACTCAGCTTGAGTTTTAAAGGATACAAATTTGGGTAATTTTTGAAGTATATGAAATGTAAAGTTTAAAAGATTTAAATAAATTTACTCTTGATTATTCCTCCAGATAATAATTGTGCAGTTTGGTGGAAAACCTTTCAGTTGTTCAGAACTTTCAATAGAACAGTGGCTATGGTCAATATTCCTAGGAATGGGAACGTTACTCTGGGGCCAGGTAAAAAGCTCATCATTTTATGTTGAAACCTGAAGTGATTTTTTTTTTTTTTTTAATTTCCAGTATGTATTTTCTTTAATCAGTTCTGTTACTTAATTCTAAGTAGTTGCCATTCTAGATCATGAAAGGGTATTCGGGGGCATGAGGGTTTTTTAAATGTAATATTTGTTCTCATATGTTATTATTGTTTGTGATGGTTATGCCAATATAATAAAACTTTAAATTTCTTACCTATTTTTTTTTAATTTGTTCGTTAGAGCAAGGTTTATAACCATTATTAAGATGATGTATTTATAACTGGTTTAGATGCTAATATCTCGGGGCGCCTGGGTGGCGCAGTCGGTTAAGCGTCCGACTTCAGCCAGGTCACGATCTCGCGGTCCGGGAGTTCGAGCCCCGCGTCGGGCTCTGGGCTGATGGCTCAGAGCCTGGAGCCTGTTTCCGATTCTGTGTCTCCCTCTCTCTCTGCCCCTCCCCTGTTCATGCTCTGTCTCTCTCTGTCCCAAAAATAAATAAAAAAACATTGAAAAAAAAAAAAAATTTAGATGCTAATATCTCTATCTTTTGCTCTATGACCTATTTTTGCATTGTCAGAGTAAATATTTTTACTGGACTTTTCATCATTTTGTTATGTAATTTAATCCAAAATACAGTTAAGGAAAAAGCTTGAATTTCAGTTCATTTAGAGGATACTTCTGTAAAAATAATGGTACCTGGATAAATGGGCCACAAAATGACATTTTCAGTTATTTGGATTGATTGGCTTTGACAATATACATATAAAATACAATACCTGAAAAATGAGATCTATTTCATCCTTGGTATAAGCAGCTTACAAATGCCTGTCATTTTTTTAAAAACGATAAATGGCAGTGGTGTGTGTTCCCTGTTCATTTTAAGTCCGTTACCATTACTGTAAAAGTAACTGATAGTCTGTACTAACATTTCCATAAACGATTAGGCTGTGGTGTGTAACTTGTGTGACCTAATTTATTGTTCTGCAAGTCAGTCTAAGTAAATATCCAGGTTTTACTGAAACTTAACTCAATCTTCATGTGCCTTTATCTCACCTTTTTCTTAATTATGTTTCTAGGTTCTGGGGTTTCTCTTCTTACTCCTGTTGCATTACTCATTAATAGAGATCTTCTTATAAGTAGGATCCATACCTGGGCCTCCTTTCTTTTTTGATTACCTTTTCAGTTATTTCATAATGTTCCTCATAGGCAAAACAGAACCCCACAACCTCCCAAAACATCTGGCTCATTTCAGGAAGAGGAAGTTCAGTACAGCCGACATACCCAACAGGGACCGGTTGCTGGCTTTGGTTGATGTCGTCTATTGATTTTACATGTGCTGCCGTAGAAAGAGCACTGCTTTTGGTTGTCAGGAGACCTTAGGTCTTATGTGCCTGAGTCTGTTCCAGCACCTCTGTGAAATGAGGTGGTTGGACTAGAAGCTCTTCAAGCAGCTCTGATTTTGGCCGCATGCTTGTTTCCCCCCGATAATCCAGACTTCCTTAAGCACTTAGTGGCTATTAATACTTACAAGTTAATACATCCTTATTACTGTTTTTTATGCTCTTTGTGTTTCCTGGGGCATCTGTTCCTGTTGGTGTCATGATAAATCAGTATTAATCCAATCTTAAAGAGCTTCATTTTGTAAAAATAGATGCATTTAATAAACAGAAAAACTATTTTCAGTTTAACCTTGAAGATTTTTTGATTTGGGTATGTTTCTTTTCATTGAACTCTTCCCTGCACTAATGAAACATGAACTTGTTTTGCATCCAGTAAGACTACTTGCCATTTTTCTTTTATTTGAAATCAATATAATTAATATGAACTTAATATATATAGGTCAGGGCGTGTCTGTGTATTTTACTGTCTTGAATGTCTTTCTTAAAATAAGAAAGCTATAATCAGGTTATTTCCACTCAGGAAAACTTTTTAGTTTTCAAACTTAAATCTTCTGTGGAGCTAAGGAAAGAGCATTTTATTGTGGTTCTGAGAAACAAAGCCTGATGGACAGGATCTCATTGCTCTGTCGGTGACGATAGTTGGCCACACTCGCAACTTTTCGTGCCTTTTGTATTACAGTTGATTGGTTTAATTTTACTCGGTTTTGATTTATTTCTAAGTTCTTTCCCCTGTGTTGTAGCTTATTTCAACAATTCCAACTAGCCGCTTAAAATTCCTAAAAGAAGCTGGTCATGGAACACAAAAGGAAGAAATACCTGAGGAGGAGCTAGCAGAGGACGTGGAAGAGATTGACCATGCTGAAAGGGAGTTGCGGCGCGGCCAGATCTTGTGGTTTAGAGGTCTGAACAGAATCCAGACGCAGGTATGGGCCTGGTAGAGAGGTAGGAGCAGTGATGGGAGTGGGGGCCAAGGGCTTTTAGACCTGGGGAGGAGGTTTGAATGCCCTCCTTAACTTCCTTTCTAGCCTTCCCAACCCACAAAACTTATTCTTTTGAAAAATAATACTGGTGCCTGGAATGAGTGAAAGTTTTAACTCATCGTGAAGGAATGTGTCTATATGCCCCTCAGCTCCTTTTTTCCTAGCTTTTTTCCCCCCTTCATCTCAAAATGCTACTCTTGCCTATTTATCTGCTCTGTAAAAAGTGCCTTTTTCTTTACTTTTTATATGTTGATAGATGGAATGGTCCTTTCTCTTGTTCTCTCTCTCTCTTGCTGAGCAAGCTGTCACAATCTCTGATTCCTTGCAGATGGATGTAGTGAATGCTTTCCAGAGTGGAAGTTCCATTCAGGGGGCTCTAAGGCGGCAACCCTCCATCGCCAGCCAGCATCATGATGTAACAAATATTTCTACCCCTACACATGTAGTGTTTTCCTCTTCTACTGCTTCTACTACTGTGGGGTGTGAGTGTGTGTTCCTAAGTGCATGAAATTAACATTTCCTACTTCACACACCTAACGTTTCTCATTTTCTCCTTAATGTTTAAATTCATTGTTCAGGCTTTTCATAAAGCTTTCTTTTCGTAAAGTGGATTGAGACCTCAAAGTGTTGTCGTTGTTGTTGTTTTATTTCTTAGAGGGCTAGCTAACAGGTGGAACAGTTGCAACCAAAGATTAGATATGAAATCTGTGAGCTTGTCTCTGTGCTAACTCTGATAGTTAATATGGGGAATAAAATTGTAGCTTAGAATTTGTGAAACTACTATAAATTTTTGAGTATATGCCTTTAAACATGTTCATACTGCATGGTTCCCAAAAGCATGTGATTTGAAACTGCTCTAACAGAACCAAGAATTTACATTTTTAAAGCTAAATATTAATCTAACATTTTGACTTTTATCTTGTTCGGTTTGCAAAGTTAAGTTAGTACCCTGAAGAAAAGATCTCAGTATACAGCCAGTTGTTTACCTTCTTAGTCCTGACTTTGTGGCATTGCTTTGAATTTATTTATTTACTTGTTTGTTTAGTTTTGAGAAGGGGTCCCTGTATAAGCTTCAAAGTTTTGTGGCATTTATGGGTATTTTTTTTTCATTTATATAATCAGTTTAATGAAAATTTTATCCTGGGTAAGAAATGTTCCATTAAGTTTTCCAAGGAAGTAGGAAGGTGTACCATTGATCAATTCTTAAACCATTACATGTCATGATTTCCATTAATTGACTAGAATAATGCATTTTCTTTCAGGTTTTTAATAAATGGCAAATTCCCCAAAAGCCTTTTAACCTCTATCATCTTTACTATGCATTAGAGTCTTGATTTCATGGTGAATTCTAAGAATATTGGAGGCACTAAAGATATAAAGCTCACCCCACCATTCAACCCATCCCCAAAATCAGCTGAAAATACTTATGCTTAATCTCGTATTTGGGCAGAGACCTATCTTTTCCATTTGGTCCTCCACCAGTTAAAGACTAGGAAGAACGAGAAAGCTAGACAGGCGATGAGCTGAAGAAGAAAAGAGCGCTATCTTAAGGAGGACGGTTTACACAGTGCCTATGTGTTCAGTTTGCTTAAGTAATTTTCATTTGTCACTTTCGGCAGTGTTGGAAAACAGGAAGAACAGGAACTATCCCCATTTTGCAGATGTGAAAACTGACTTGAGGTTTAAGTGGCTTGTCCAAGTACTCCAAGGACAGACCACCCTGTAAAGTTAGACAGGATGTTAAATTTACATACATCCACAGATAGGACTCGCTTTTAAAAATTACCCCAGGTCTGCACCTACCTAAATGAAATGGTGTACGTAAATTGCCTGGCGTTATGCCTAGGACAGCTAGTGTTGGTTGCATCCCTCCTTCCCTGTATTTATGGATTTCACATCATCCTGGCTTTTGAGGGCTTATTACCACTCGCCCTTTCATCCCCTACTGTTAATTCATGTTTCTTTAGTTGTGATCTGTAAACACTTGTGGAAGGCCTACCATATGCCAGGGCTGTGTGCTAGAACCACCAGACTTTGCAATCTAGTACAGGAAACAAATGTGTTTCTACATGGCAACGAAACATGGACTATTACAACCGGGTCCTTAACCCACCCTGGGAAGTCAGGAAAAATTACCTGAAAGAAATTCCCCCAAGCTGACCCTTAATAGAAATTTGCCAGTTGAGGAAAGTGGGCTTCAGGGACAGGTGCTAAGATGACACTGGAATGGAAGGTAGGGGTTAGGGTCTGTGTATATCTTGTAAGAAGGATGCAAAATGAGACTTTATCCTGAAGGACCTCCACCCCTCAAAATTTTATATTTGAAAACCTTCAAACTGACAGATAATTGGAAAGATTAATACATGAATACCCGTCACCTGAATTTACTACTCTTAATACTTTATAATGTCTGCTTTATCTGTCTATACATTAGTAGTATATATCTGTCTACATATTGGTATATACATTTTTTGTGAACCATTTGAAAGTAAGTGGCAGATATCCTGACATTTCATCTTGTAATACTTTAGCATATACCTCCTAAAAATAAGTGTGCTATGTAATCATACTGTATTATCACATCCAGGAACTTTAACATTGATGGCCATTGTGTCATGTACAGTCCTATTCGGATTTCTCCAGTTGTCCCTGCAATGTCCTATAGTATATAGCATTTTTGATCCATTTTGTCTCTCCTTTTTTTTTCTTTTTTTTTTTTTTTTATGACCTTGACCTTTTGGAAGAAACAAGGCCAATTGCCTTATCCTACATTCTGGATTTGTCTAATTGTTTCTGCATGATTAACTTCATGTTAAACTTCCTAGACAAGTTCATCTTCCGGGTGGTATATACTCATTTTTATTCAGCAAAATTTTGAATAACTGGCTCTTCATTTGGAGGGTGTCATATGACCTTAGATGTGCTATCTTTACCATATTTCTGTAGAGTTGTGTTGCAGACTTTACATTAAATATCAGATCCACTGAGAGCCCCTCCTGAATCAGAATCTGCATTTTAACAAGACCCGCAGATGCTTTGCATGCACATTAAAGTTTGAAAAGCCCTGACATGACATTGCTACTTGTGAGCTAACACTGTTCTGAATTTGTTCATGTATTAACTAACTAATCTCCCGTAACAACTCTGTAAGGTAGGTGCCATTATTATTTCCCATTTTATAGTTGAGGAAATAGGTTTGTCCAGCATCCCTCAGCTAGGAGGTGGCCCAGCTGGAATTCACACCCAGACCTTTCACCTCTGTATTCTTCACTTTACCATGCTATCTTCTTTCTGTGTATAAGAGCTAAATGAACAAGAGGTAAAGCAGCCTCCAGCAGACAGGGCTTGGTAAATGAGAGAAGACAACTGGGAGGAGAGATGATGTTTTACTCAGAACTTAGCATATGTAGTTACAAATGACAGAATTCCCTTTTCAAGGCTGAATAATATTTCCTTATATGTATATGCCACATTCTCTTTATCTGTTCAACTGTCAGTGGACATTTAGGCTGCTTCCGTATCTTGCCTATTGTAAATAATGCTGCAATATAGGAATGCAGGTATCTCTTCAAGATCCTGATTTTAATCCTCTGGATAAATTCCTGGAAATGGGAGTCTAAAATAGTCAAACGCATAGAAATGGAGAGTAGAATGGCAGTTAGGGGTCGGGAGAGATACAGAACTGTTTATCAAGGGGTACAAAGTTTCAGTTATGTAAGACCAGTAAGTTTTGGAGATGTAATGTGTAGCATGGTGACCGTAGGTAACAATACTTCTATACCTGAAATGTGCTAAGAAGATAGACTCTTACACACACACACACACACACACACACATGATAAGAGTGTGTAGGGATGTATTATGTCAATTAGCTTGACTGTCCATCATGATTATTTCACAGTGTATATATGTATATCAAATCATCAATTTGTACATCTTAGCTATATACAATTAAAAGAAGTGGACATAAATCTGTTACTTTTTTTTTTAATGGTTATTTATATTTGAGAGAGAGAGAGAGAGACAGAGCATGAGTGGGAGAGGGACAGAGAGAGAGAGAGACACAGAATCTGAAGCAGGCTTCAGTCTCTGAGGTGTCAGCACAGAGCCTGACGCAGGGATCGAATTCACAAGCTGTGAGATCATGACCTGAACTGAAGTCGGGCACTTAACCAACTGAGCCACCCAGGCACCCCTGTTCCCTGTTCTAAAAATACATTCAAATGTTCATTTGAAGAAATTCATTAATTTTTTTCATTATCATTGTCATATGAGATGATTCTGATGAAGGTTGATGTTAGTGATTTCTCTTAACATTTGAGTAAATGATGTCTTCATTACTAAACAGGATTCATTAGAATCAATGCAAAAGTAAACACTGTATTTGGATTGATGTTTAGTAGATGCTCAACTGTTTGGATTTTGTCCCTTTTTTTGTTTTGAAAATCTGTATGACGTGGGTTAATGAGACCTAATGTCAGTGTGTGCAACAGTGTTTTTAAGTTAATTACCCATTAACCTCTTTTCACGTATACAGCAGACTTCTAAGAAGGAGGGTGAATTGTTGGGCTGTTTGTTTAGGGGCAAAAATACCAAAAAGTTTTGTGTCTTACTGCGGAGTTGTTTATAGAAGAATGCCAGAGGGTTTTGGTTTTGTTTTAAATCTATTTCCAGTGAACTGTAGTATATAAAGTGATTTATGTTTTAATCTATTATAGAGAAAAATACTAATGCTTTATAGACAAATGGCATATACTCAAATATTTATAGCTGTTTAATGGCATTTTATAGATATTTATTTGGGTTTTGTCTTTACTTTTATTTTTTAATTAATGGACTAGTGGGGTAGATGTGAGTTCATTGTGGCATTCAGCTTATATTTGCTTGGCTTTTTCATAGTCGGTGACCCCCTAATTCCTAGCATGATAAATAGTAACCCTCTGTGCTTGACTTTGTTTAACTTACTTGAATTGTTTTCAAAAATTACATTTTTTTTTTAATTTTAAAACTCAGCTAAAGCTTGTGTATGATTAAGTTTTTGTTTTGTTTGTTTGTTTGTGTTTGTTTTCTTAGGGAAAAAAAGTCCTATAAAATGGCTATTAAATTTTTAGCCAGTGACCATGAGATTTTCTCAGTCAGTATTACTTTGAATTCTATAACTCTTAATTCTTAGCGTATGTGGTTTTGTTGTTCTGTAGTGTCCTACTAAAATATTCATTTTTTTTACAGTGTATTGCAAGTCCCACTGCATTACATGCAAATATGATTCACTCATACCTAGCTGTTTGTGGATTCAAACTCATAAATGAACCATTTTTAAATTAAGCAAATAGCATACTGACATCTTTCTATGTTTTCTGATATTTACAGATTCGAGTGGTGAATGCATTTCGTAGTTCTTTATACGAAGGGTTAGAAAAACCGGAATCAAGAAGTTCGATTCACAACTTTATGACACATCCTGAGTTTAGGATAGAAGATTCAGAGCCTCATATCCCCCTTATTGATGACACTGATGCTGAAGATGATGCTCCTACAAAACGTAACTCCAGTCCTCCACCCTCTCCCAACAAAAATAACAATGCTGTTGACAGCGGGATTCACCTTACAATAGAAATGAACAAGTCTGCTACCTCTTCATCCCCAGGAAGCCCACTACATAGTTTGGAAACATCACTCTGATTGTAAGCTGAATGTTAACACACTAGCTGCATTGTAAAGAAACAAATTGAAACTGGGTCTTTTCACATATTGTGATGGACAAGATCGTATTCTTGTCTTTGGACTTCAACAGAAGACACACTTGTACGAATGTAGATTTATTTTTTTAAAAAAAAAAAAAGCAAAGCTTTCTGCCAGACTGAGGGTGCTTTTTGGGGGGTGGGAGAAACGAACTGACAGATAAACAGTAAACTCAGCATATGCTGACCTGTGGATCATCAGTAGTACCTAAGAATGGTCCTGAACAGTGTATTAGCAGAGCGTTAGTTTATCTCAGTCCTTGATGGGAGAGGGGGAGGGTACAGCGAGCAAAACCCTGGATCATTGAATTGATACTTTAATTTCTGCTGTTGGCTGTTAATAATTTGGATTATTTATGTTTATAAATGATACAGATCTGTTTACAAGGTTTGTAGATACTTTTTTTGTTCCTGTTCATAGATGGGAAGCTTCCTTATAACTGATGCAGAGAAAAATTAGTCCTTCAAATACTGCTGTATTTTCAGGAAAACAAAAAGGGGTGTTTCTATTGAAACTGTACTAAATTTTTGCCTACAATTTACCTTGTTAAATATTGTAGATAAATTGCTAATACTAATAGCCAAATAGATAACACTAATGCTTTGTTTAAAAAAAAAACAAAAAAACAAAACAAAACAAAACAAAAAAACATGAGCAGTGGTGTTTAATGAAGTTATGGCATCTGTCCTAATTAGTTTCTTAAATACATTTACTACTTAATGGTTTTGAAACAACTGTTTAATTTTTAAAATTTTTGAAAACTTGCTAATAACCTTTGTTCAGAATTTAGTAGATTGTTTAATGTGGGACATCAACTACATAATGAAAGATGCTTGAAATGCTTTTGTTATTTCAGGCAAATCAAATTAAATCAAACTATCAAACTACAAGAGAACCTTAGTCCTTTTTGTTTTTGTCTAAACATGTTAGTTCAGTGATGTCTTGGTGAACTGTGAGTGAACTGTATTGATTTTTCTAATAAATCCTTAGAAACCTTCATACAGCATGAGGGCTGTTGGCATTTTGAAAAAGGTTAACAGGTGGAAGCATACATGTTTTTCCTTTTGTTTTTGAAACTTGTTTGTAAACATAAATATGCCCTTTTATTAAATAAATACACGGCAATGTTTTTTTAAAAAGAAATTGCAGCTTCTTTACTTAATTCTGCATATATGGTGCATCAGTCTGTTCTCTTTAACCACAATTGGAATGAATTTCAAGATGGTAACAGCCCCATGAAATACCGCTTGTGGTATAGATCCCCAGTGGTAATCTAATAGAATCACCATTTGACATATTCTTCATAGAATTTAGTTTGTCTAAAATAGTCTCACAGTCTAAGAAAATAATAATTATCACCATTATCTTTGATACATTTATTTTAATTTGTAAGTGGCCAAATAACAAATTAGGTAAAATGAGATTTATATGAAAAGGTGGAAAAAGGTCCTAAAACATACATACTTAGATATAACAGTAAACCATATACTGGAATGAATGCCTATCTCTAAGCCAATTGGGTTCTTTCAGTCTTTGTTTCTTTTGTCTACCTTCTCCCCTTTTTTGCCTCTGTCTTTACCTTTTAGGAACTGGCGTTGTGTTAGGGCCCAGATTTCACCAGGTATACAATCCTCAGGCTGACATAAAGTTTACGAGGACTATGACATCTGAGCATGCTGACCTAGCAAAGAAACGTTTAGTTTGATGGTGCTTGATATTTTTGGTGGGTGGAGGAAAATCTTTTTCTCTCCATCAGTCCTTTGCAGTAATCCTCTGCAAGTCTTAGAAACACATTGGCTCTGTCAGCATTTGTAACTGTACATTTATTCATCAGGTATTTATAGTGAATCATACTGTAAAAAGAGGTAGCATGATATGCTGGAAAGCATACGAGGCTAGGAGTCACAGCCTGGTTTCTAGTCTTGGTTTTGCCATTAACGTGCTGCATGACCTTGGGAAAATCATTTACCCTAAATGAGGGTGGTGGACTAGACTCTCTCGAAGAACCCTTTCAACTCTAAAAATTGACCCTAGCAACTGGAGAGCCTACAAGGCATAGGGAATAGAGAAAAGGGAAATGTTTTTAGTTTTCTTTTTTATTTTGGTTATGCTTAAATATGAATGTAATTACCAAAAGATTTAGACGTGCATGTGCTTTGGAGGATTTGTATTGAGCTCTTACAGTATTCATTTTTCAACTCAAGGCAATGGCTTTTTACACCAACTCTAATCCATAAACGGGTCTTATGACATCCATGAATTAGTAGCAAGACATGCTTAGTGTGTATTTCTCTCTTTGAGACACTGTAATTTCTACCAGAAATTTCCAGAGCATTATGTAAGTAGAAAAAAATGCAAGCAAGCTGTTCAAGATCTTGGATCCCATTATATAGTATGTATAGCTGAAATCAGCATCTGTAATTCAATCACTTTTTCTCTTTTATCCTCTAACCAAAAAATTGTTTAATTTTGCATCCCAAATGTTTTTAATCTTTGTATATTTTTTAAAACTCCTTTTCTCCTCATCATTGCCTTTTTTGTGGTTGTAAATAGACTTACTTGCACTTTGAAGATGAGTTACTCCTTGTCATCTTACAAATATGTGATATGGTAATTTTCATAACAGATGTCAGTTTTGAACCAAGAAATGATGATTTGTTTATAAGAAAAAAAAAACTGGCTTCATTTCTGTGAAATTGCTCTTTGAAAATTTCTTTTTACACGTGTAAGCCAACTGAGATACCGTGATGGTGTTGATTTCTTTCAATGATGCTTACCATCTATTTTAGCCACTGAGCCTTTTATTATTTGTCTATTTGTAAAGTTTATTTGTCTTAACTCATTTAATAAATATACTGTTTATCTGTTTCTGAATGGGGACTGAACTTTTTGAATATTGGAACTGATCAGAACATCATATTTTGGAATTACTTTTTTCTACTTGAAATTTTGAAAATCTGGTTAATGAAAATGCTGTAATGTACTTGAAATGTTGTGGTTGTGTTACAACGGAATCGATATTCTAATACACATGACCTTGCCCCTAGACCGAAAGTGGGTATCTTGTCCTTAACTCTTCTACCCATGGTCTTCAATCCTTGCAGCAACATTAGATCATTTCTATAGTCTATGAGCGTGTAATGTTTTGGTTTTAGAAAAGATTAGTTTTTCACAATAACTGTTAGAGCTCCTTTTTTTCATTAAATGATCCAAATTGTCAATAGCAATTATCTGAACTCTGTGGTAACAAAATTAATCAAATTGCCCTTAGTTGATTTTTATAATAAATTATTCACATAAATCGGCAACTTTGTTGAAATACTGAAATTTAAGTGATTATTTTTCCATTAGTAAAAATTATCAGTAAATTATTGAGTATTTGTAAGTACCACATTTATGACATGATCTGAGATGTTTTCCATTTTGTCAAGTTAGATTTTATATATGTGTCATGTATTAGGATTAAGTTCCCTTTGTAAAATTAAGTAAGAAAGGGGAGTTTCTGTAAGTCTTTGTTGATATTTTTGCTTCCCTGTGTCTTTAGATAACTGTCCTATTGCAGCTGCGATGTTCTTCTAACCTCTGCTACCCTTCAGATTCTGTGTCCAAATGCCATCCCAACCTTTGTTTTTAAATTACGATGTTGCACTCATTTGTAGACCAAAAATATATATGTGTGTGTGTGTGTGTGTGTGTGTGTGTGTATACACATATGTATATATACATGTATGTGTATATACATATGTGTGTGTATATATACTTTTATTAGCATAATTAGTACCATCTAACTAAAAACTAATCTTTGTAAGATTCTTGAAAAATAATCTTTCTTTTAGAATAAGCACTATAATAATACCGTAAAGAGCATTTCATGCAGGCAGAAGTTGTGGCTGTATTCCTGTACTTCTCTCATGACTAGATTTCAAAAAAGGAATTGTCTTTATCCTTATAATGTAGTTTCCTTTTCAACAGACCAATAATTTCGTCCCTGAAACTCTCAATTGGGAGTTTACTTTTATGCTTTTCAGCTTAACTACTTCTTTAACATTTTCCCTCTTTTAGAAAAACGCTTCAGCCTCCAGATATTCTGCTAAACGTAGACACGTCTAATCTGGGTTCTCTGAATCCAAAGTATCACTGTTGAACTATGTAATATTAATTGTTCCGAAGTAGGCAATTAAAATAAGAAATGTGCCTATGTGCTTATACAGCATCCGTCTTTGGCACAGCTTTCTTCACCAGCACCATATCCTAGGAAAACTGTTTCCAGAATCTGTATTAACCCAAGTCCAGCTATGGGTTCAATGCAGGAAGACCCTGAGATTCTTAATTTAAGGCAGGGTTACAAGGACCGCATAATTTCCAAATTGCTTTTCAGATCATGAAGTGTAAGCACTGATAACTTTCCTTAGGTATTAAAAGGAATATCATCACACATAAATTAATATTTAATTTATTATTAAATATGCTAAGCACTTTGTGTAGATTATGTAAATAGACGTGTATGACTACTGCCATCTTACATATAGGGAAACAGGCTTAAGGAGTTTAAGGTCACATGGCACACCAGGGATTCACACTTAATGCAGACCTTCTCAAGAGCCCAGGCTGGTGGGTCTTTTCTGCCGTACCAGCACGTTGCTAACCTGAGTCAGGGCCCAGCGCCTAAAATTCTGGGCTTAACTTTAAAGTCCTCCAGTGTTGTACTTTTCTGATACCAAATGCTCCAGAGATAGTCTTCAAGAACATCCTGGAGGATCACTCAAGAGACTGAGGTAAAGGGTCCCCAATTAAGATGCATAACCCATGCCTTCCTTACTCAGACTTCCTGTAACTGAAGAGTCAAAATTAAACTTAGTAGAATGGCGCTTTTACTAGCATACTTCCATTAGAGACTTTTGTGATTCTTTACTTTTAAGATAGATATGTTAGAATACACCTATATTCTAAGTTCCATAAATAACCTATTAACAGGTCACTGCTCTATTTCCCAAATAACTTGGAATGAAAGTAAGTTTATCACATTGATGATATACTGTGCATTTTTCTTGATATTTGTGAAGCAGGACCTACCTACTTTTGCATTTTTTGAAAAATTATTTTGCCCTTTTTAAATGTGCAATTCTTAAAATAAAAATTGCAGCCATTATTTCACTACTGTTTTTTAAATGTTTTTGTTTCTTTTTGAGAGACCGAGCACGAACGGGGGAGGGGCAGAGAGAGACAGAGAGACACAGAATCTGAAGCAGGCTCCAGGCTAGCACAGAGCCCGACGTGGGGCTCGAACCCACAAGCCACGAGATCATGACCTGAGTCGAAGTCAGACACTTAACCGACTGAGCCACCCAGGCACCCCTTCACTGCTATTTTAATACCATTTTACATTGATGTTGTTTATGGTTTATGAATAATCAACTGGCCACCCTTGTAGTCTAAAAATGAGATGCTTACTAATTTATATAGTCTTTAAGGTAACATTTATCTTAGTGAATCAAGATAAAATAAATGAAAGCAGGTTTTTTCAAGCTTGCTCTTTCATTTAGCTTCAGACCCTCTGAGGAGGGTGTGTAGTAGCTAGAATTGTTCATCTTTTGCTTTCTCACTGCTGGAGACGTGAGCTTGGTCTCAACGTGTGAGGTGTGATGGGGGAGAGGAGAAATTGTAACAAGTGAAGCCATACCAAGTCTCCTGAGTCTGGGACTCCTACAAACACTACTGACTGTCCCCCATTTCCTGTCACCCAAAATTCTCTTAACTGCCACCCGCTTTCATGCTTCTTATCTCCCATTTCCTGTTTGCCATTCATTCGTTCATTCAACACATACTTGGTACCTGGCCTGGGGGATTCAAACAGTTCTAGACTTGGGGGAACCAAGTCAGGCCCTTCCCCTCAGAGTTTATGTTATAGTAAGAGACCTCTGTCACCTGGTAGGGAACAGTGCTGTGTTCTAGAGTAGGGTCAGAGACATTGTCTTAGATAAGGTGACGTTTCAGCAGAAACCTGAAGGAAGGGAAGGAGCCAGTTGGTTGTCTGGAAGAGACTCCCAGAGGGAGGTTCCGGTAAATAATGCTTGGCAAGTGTGAGAGGACACAAGGAGGCCATTGTAGCTTGAGAGCAGTGAGCCAGTTGGGAGAGTGGTAGGAGGCAAGCTTGGGCACGTAATGGGAGACTAGGCCTAATCTTACAGTTCTAAGCCTTGGCAAGAACTCTGGCTTTTATGCTGAGTTGGGAAGCCAGTGGATGATTTTGAGCAGAGCAGCAACATAATCTGACCTCTGAAAGGATCACTGACTGCTCTGGAGAGAGAGACTGGAGGTTAGGAAACCAGTTAGGAAGGTAACCTTTTTAGACTCATTTCATTCCAATTTAGCTTTTTCTGCCTTTTTGTAGCCCCCTTCTAAAGAGCCTGTAGACTCCTTTACCTTTTCTAACTTCGTGCTTGTCCTGCTTTCTGAGATGACACAAGACTACCATCATTTTGACATTCAACCCTGGAGAACCTACGTATTTTCCTCATTTGCTTTAGGCTAGCTGCAGTTTCCCGCATGGATCACAGTAGCCTTTGCTTTTGCTCTGTTATTCAGCAGCATGGTCACAGATAGAAGATGGCCATCTCTCAGCTGTTTGGTCTCTAGGATTATATTTGGCACCTTAAATTTTCCTTGCTTTTAAAAGTTCTTTAGGAACACCTTAGTGGCTTAGTTTGTTAAGCGTCTGACTTTGGCTCAGGTCCTGATCTCATGGTTCATGGGTTCAAGCCCCACGTCGGGCTCTGTGCTGACAGCTCAGCCTGGAGCCTGCTTCGGATTCTGTGTCTCCCTCTCTTTCTGGCCCTCCCCCGCTTCACTCTGTCTCTCTCTCTCTCTCTCAAAAATAAATAAATATTAAAAAAAATTTTTTTAAGCTCTTTACACCTACTAACTTACCCTGTATACTAATAGGGATGATTGCTAGTCTTTTCATTTCTTGCAGCGTCTTCCAGTCTTTTTTAGCCTACTAACCTTCACGGATTCCATCCTGACCAATGCACTTGAGTTGGCTGCCTCACTCCCGCTCTCTAATTGACCTAGATGGCTTTGCCTCCTTGACATTTCACTATCTTGGTACCTAAATCTGAAGCACCTTTAACTTTGTATCTGTCCTCAGCTTCAGAGTGTGCTCACAAACTCGCTGGTGACCAAAAAATTCACACTCATTTCCTGGTTTTCCTCACTGATGTTCAAACCAACCTTTAATTGGTCTCTCCTTCTTTTTAGGGTCATTCTTCCTTCATTGCATTTATTCCAAACCTTTGCATTTTTCTCAGAACCTGCCCATTTCCTGTCACCCAAAAAGAGTCAAGGCATGGCCTGACTCTAGAACATGCCTTTTCCATTCTACCTCTCATGGTCAATCAGCCCTGTGGTGTGTGTTTGTTTGTTTGTTTGTTTGTTTGTTTTTCACACATTTTAGCAGCCTCTCCTTGTGCTTTTGTTACTGGTTTGGCATCCCCACAAACGAGTTTATGTCTATATTAAACTATTGTTTTAGTCAGCCCTTATTACTTTGACTAATAATTTTATCATCTAGTTTTTTCTCAACTCTTCTCAGCTTTAATGTTGCCCAAGACAGTGATTTGCGTTCCTTCTACCCCTTTATGGAAACCACTATTTCACAACAAAACTGAAAGACAGGTCTGCCAACCACCCTTTGCCTTACTTTGCACTTTACCTATAATGCAGAATTATTAATGTACACTTAATCCAGTCATCCAACCAATTAGGAATCACTAATTACCTGGCTGATTCAGTCTGTAGAGCACGTGATTCTTGATCTCAGGGTGGGAAGCTCAAGCCCCACGTTGGGCATGGAGCCTACTTGGAAAAAAAAAAAAAAATGTTTTTTACACAAAAATGGCCATCAGATCCAGAAATGGATGATGTCTTGAAATGCTATCTACTACCTTTCCTATTTTGCTCCTAATAGTTCTTTCTTAGTTTCAGGTGCTCTTTTTTTAATGTTTATTTATTTTGAGAGAGAAAGAGTGCACTAGGGGCAGAGAGAGAATTCCAAGCAGACTCTATGCTGTCAGCACAGAGCCCTACGTGCGGCTTGACCTCATGAACCGTCATTTCGTGATCTGAGCTGAAACCAAGAATCAGATGCTTAACCGACTGAGCCACCCACGTGCCCCTCAGGTGCTCTTTGGACAGTCTTTATTTTCACTCTTACTACCCTAGTCTGTTCACTCTTCACCTCAGACGCTTTCACTTAGGTTTCTCAATGGTTCTCTCTATATCCCTACCTTCCACCTCTCCCATCACCAATCTATCCATCACATAATCCAAACCTTCCTAAATGGCCCCTTAGCCCACATCACCCCTCCCCTCCTCAAAAAATAGATGATTAAATAATAAGCTTTTGAATGGCTCTTTATTTGCTCCTTCACAAGTCTTTGGCCTCATCGTTGTCACCTGCCCCTCTCTCCTCTGCTATGAGCTCATCCTCTGTGTTGTTCCCTCTCCTGTAAATTCCTCCTTGAAACTCTCGCCCTGTTCCCGGCCCCTCTTGCACTTCCTACCTCTTCACAGCACATGCACCAGCCAGTCAACACAATTGACATGTAAGCAAGAAATGGTGAAGAGTGCTATTTTCAGAGGAAAATCGCCTCTCCAGGACAGTGCTGAAGCTCAAACAGTGGGTCTCTCTTCAGGCAGAGGCAGTATTATGTCCAAAGAGCATTTGCCTGTGAGTCAGCAGACCTGGGTTCTGGTCCCAACTCCGTCTTGTACCAGTTTTTAATATTTGAAACTTTGTTTTCCTCAACAGGATTGTATTACAATTCCTGCCTCGCTTTTGGATATTCAGGTGAACTTGGAAACATGAAAGCGCTTTCACAATTATAAGGGCAATGCAAGATGGCGCTATTCACTCAATAGCAACAGAAACAATTCTGTGAAAACCGGTTCCTGCCTCTCCCAATAAATTGGTTTAAGTAGAAGATTCTGAGTTGAAAGGACCCTTAAGCCCCAACTGGTTCATAAACACCTAAGGCCTGTGAAGATTACCCTGAAGATTCACCTCATTATACGTGTTTGCTTCTGTTTCCTTTTTTCCCTCTGTTTTTAGTCAGTAGAAACCTTTTCCCTTTTAAAAAGAAGCAGCTTGCTCGCCTCTTGCACATCTAGGAGGGAGAGGCCAGATGAGTGTACTAGTGGCCTAGTCATTTAGGTTTTGTTAACTTTGTTTTCATTCAGCAGAACACCACTAGATGTTCCGAGAACATGGGACCATTACCTAGTTGGAATTGCTTTTTTGGTTCCTGGTCATATTTGTATCCCCATACTGGACTATGGGATAAATGCATTATTTCCCAAACTGCTGCACATTGAAGTCACCTGAGGAGTTTTGAAACACCCTGGTACCAGACTCCAGTCCCAGGCAGTGTGGACAAAGATGTGGCCTGGCCGTGAGGGTTTTTGTTTTTTTTTTTTAATTTCCCACATGATTCTAATATGCAGCCAAAGTCTGGGAAGTACTGGTTAAGTAGAAGGAAACATTGAGAACTACGATGCTGAAATGCAAGTAGCTAATCAAAAAACATGATAATTTTGTATAAATTTGCCCAGTAAGATGATGTTCAGTACCAGAGTCTACTTGCTTGGACAAAATGCTTTCAAAAAATCAGGTTGTTTCCAGTACTTTAAAAATCAATGTTAAGAAGAGAGTGTGTATAGATTATATTCAATTTAGTTTTTTTTTTTAATTTACTTTAAAAATTAACCTGAAATGTATTTTTTTTGAAATGTGCTTACTAATAAGCTAAAACCTCTTTATCACATGACATGAAAAATTCTAGCCAATTCTAAAATAAACTAGTTGGTTTTATAAAAGCAAAATGAAATGATGTCAAATATCAGGTCTTATTGCTTACTTGGTTTTGAAATTTCTAGTCTCTATTTATAGATACAGTCTCAAACTCAAGCAATATGCCATTTAAAAAAAAAATGTATTTCTAGGGGCACCTGGGTGGCTCAGTCGGTTAAGCGTCTGACTCTTGATTTCAGCTCAGGTCATGATCTCATGGTTGGAGAGTTCGAGCCCCGCTGATATCAGGCTGTCATCACGGAGCCTGCTTGGGATTCCGTCTCTTCCTCTTTCTCTGCCTCTCCTGTGTGCTCTCTAAAAAAATAAATACATAAATAAATACATAACTTTAAAAAATGTATTTCTAGCACATTATGCTTTTTTTACATAGTTGAAAGTAAATGGCATCTATCACTTGATGTGTTGATGAATGTCATTTATGATGAATATTAAATTATAATACAATATTTAAAACTATACCTCTTTAAGATTTTACATAAAATCACCTTATTTCATATCTGGAAAAAATTACTAGTTGATTTTTTTCTATTTCTAAGAACAATTTCTAAGTTAAATTATCCAAAAAAGGTTGGCTCTAACCATCCATTTAGTTAATCTCTTAATGATCCCATAACATGAGCCAACTGGTGGTCTGTCCCTATGCTTGAATATTTCCAGCATTAGTTACAATGCATACACTAACATTTATTGAGGCCCCCTCGGGGGTCACTTGCTTTCCTGTATTACCTCAGCAAATCGTTATAATTCTAGCCCCCTTATATAATGAAGAAGTTAAGAAATTTGTGTATGGCCACACAGTTAATATCATCCGGCATTTGAATCACTCGGATCTGCTCAACAACCAAACAAAACCATTATATCAGACTGTCCAGCTTCTTCAGCATGGTCCAGTTGCTCCAAGTGTCAGAATTAAAATCGTATCAAACCAGTTCTTCGTGGAGTTTTCCAAATGTCTAAAGGCAGCCTGCACATCCCCCGCCCTCTAAGTTCCATCCCCATCTTTTCCATGCTCAACCATCTCCAATTTCTACCACTGTTCTAAACAGTAGGGGGACCCTATGTGCACCCCAGGTTACCAGGCTTAGCCTGAGTACAAGCCTGCCATCCCAATGTCAGTGTTAAGAGCTCCCCCTTTCACACTCAAAAGTGTGCTAGCTTGAATGATAAAAAATTATATACTTTCTTTTTTTTTTAATATTTATTTACTTTTGAGAGAGCACGGTGGGGGAGGGGCAGAGGGAAGGGGACAGAGGATCCCAAGTGGGCTCTGCTCTGATAGGCTGACGGCAGAGAGCCCGATGCGGAGCTCGAACTCACGAACCAAGAGATCATGACTTGAGCTGAAGTCGGATGCTCAACTGACTGAATCACCCAGGTGCCCCCCCAAATTATATACTTTCAAGCTTCATCATCATCTTTGTCATTTTCCTCTAATGTGTTTATATCCCTCTGTGTCTATGACATGGAAGCTGTTATTTTGAAATTGTGTTATTGGCGATTCTAATGGCAAATGGAGAAAAGATGCAGAGCCCCCTTTTGTCATCTGTATAGATCACAAAGGGTAGCCAAAGGATATCCTGCTAGCAGGATAGCTCTCAAAGTTCAGTTCCTAAATCTCAAAATCTCAGTTTCTGGCTGAAGGGGTCACTGTAATACATTGTGTAGTTCTTCAAACTAGGCTATCTGGGGGAACCGACCTTCTTTCCACCCAAAGGCTGAGCTGTAAGTTGGGACCCGACCACTGATTCAGAGGTGATGACTTAAGTACCTTAAAACTCCACATAGCTGAGCTGAATCCCTGCTTAAAGTTCAAAGAAGGCCTGTGGCTTTTTAAAAATATATAAGATAAATCTTGCTTACCGGACACATTACGAATCAGATTTCCCTTTGAGGACAGCATCCAATAACATGACTGACATAGAGGCTGTCAACTGATGACCCTAAATAAGTGAATGAAGTCATGATTTAAAGAAAAAACTAGTTCCCTAGATGACTTTAGTAGCAACTCGTGTTTAACGGTAGAGGCCTGTTTATGTATGTTATGGCATATCTTCATGATAGAATGTTCAGTCATTAAAAATGTTTTAAAAAGCAGTTTAAAATGTTTTCAAAAGCAGTTTAAAAAGTATCATGCATAATTTTTATAGCCACCTTTTCTTCATTCAGCATAATATTGTAAATGTTTCCACGTCAATATCTTAGACTCGATTATAACAAAATAAGTTGTGTGAGTAGGACATATTATTTGGTCTCTAGGGGCCTTACTTCATCCTGTAAAGTTGGGATAATCATATATCCCCCTATGTCTCAGGGTTATTGTGACAATCAAGTAAGATGAAAAGTCAGAAAGTCCTGGTACAGAGCACAACCTGGAAAAGAATTCAGTAAATACTCTGGTTTATGGTAGGAAGAACTTTCATTAAAGTGGTATTATTCACAAATGATGTAATATGTGCTGATCCCAGTACAATGAGGGGGACAAAGTAGATCAGGTGGCGTAAGCTGATAGCCAATCAACCCCATTTGATCTATCGAAGTGTTTTGTTTCGCCAAACTGGTAATGGCCGATATAGGGTGTTTTGTTTAATGTTTTTAATTGATTACCTGCATTGACCATTAGATTTCCCTGAAAGCACCCAAACTGGTAGCATCTGGCAACATTAGCCCCTCAGTCCCATATGATAATAGTTTGGTCCTTTATCTTCTCCAGTTTGCCACAGTCCCCACCAATCCCTATGGTCTCTACACCACTATCATTTACTAGTATCTGTGACCATTTATTATTGTTTCTCTTATAGCAAAACTAAGAAGAAAGTGAAATGTTTTTATTGCTATGGAGTGTGGAATAATGAAAGATTGATAATATCAAGATTCACTCCCAACAAAAATTCTTCTTGCTCTGGTCTTGTTCACTCGTGTATGTTACTTGCCCCTGCCCCTGCCCCTGCCCCATAGGCATTTGTATGCAGGCAGTAGCTGCTTCTAAATGCTAGAGCCACAAGGAACCAGCCCGTTGGACCAGACAATCCTCTCTTTTCTTCATTGTGTAGAAGAGTGAGTTAAGACCCCCCAGGAGATTGTGACTCACCCAAGGTACTGGCTAAAAACAAAGTTGAGGCTGAACCTAGCTCTAAAGTGTTGTCTCTCTAATATTGGACTCTTAAGAGTTTTATTAGTTTTGTCCTAATTTTTAAATAATGGAAATTAATATAAATGAATTCTGCTTAGAGTCAACAAGCCCTCAATACTTCTTCCTTCTACGAAACATGCAATTCACAGCTTTCTAAATGCCGATGTTTAACATAGCCTAATAACTTCAAAAAACTTTTTATCGTAATTAGCTTTGCAACAATGCTTGTAGCAAATTTAAAGAGACCATTTAAAAGGTATTGTGTGTTGCATACTGATTTTCCTTTTTTTAAAGAATGGAGAACTTGGATAGAGCTTGTCCCTTGAAGTCCATACAACCTTGAAACATGTATGTTGAGGTTATTGTGGTTTAGGATACCTGGGGAAGACTTCAGTGGCTCGTGATTACCTGTGGAACTGTGAGACCCATGAAAAACAGATCCACAGATATATGTATAATTTCTTTTAACTATTAATTTCAGGCTTCTCCAAAACATTACTTAATACAAAGAACAAGTGACTGAATTACATCATTTCATTTTTATGTTCTTCTCCTCTCCTCTCCAGTTTCTGGAAAGGGAGACAGTGCAAAGGAGTTGGAAAGCAGATGATGTGGATAATTCATACTCGGATCTGTGCTAAATAAATGAGGCATTATTAGGATGTATAAAAATGTAAAGCTCTCCTGAGATTTGCCATGTGACTGAGTTAATTTGAAGGTAGAACAAAAGAATGATCGCTAATAGTGTTATCGAGAAAACAACTTTTTATGCTTTCCCGTTTGGAACATAATCTTTTATCGTTGGATTGGAAACAAATTCATACGGGAGATTTTTGGATTATATTTGTTATGAAACATTCTCAGATACAAATAGCTTTGGTTTTTATTTTAGATTATGAGACTAATCTCCACTCATTATTAAATAAGGGAAGTATGTAGTGACAAGGAAAACTATAGTTAATCTCATCACCCAGATTTAGAAAGAAAAACAATCCACATGAAGGTGTAAACCATGGCACACCAATTTCAGTGACCAGGCCAGCTGAGGGGAAGGAGCAGAGGATCTTGGTTCACAAGAGGCTCCCTTGAAGAAAGAAGTAAAAGTTAAAAGAGCTGTGTATTGAATCGCTCAGCAAGATGCGATCAAGGGCATCTCCCCAGAGGGCCGTAGAATCAAACAGCAATGGCCCAAGCCACTCTTCTGTGGGATCCTCATAAGTTGAGACAAGGACATAAACAGAAAAGCTATTTCTCCATCAGAGAGAGGGAGATGGAGGTCAGCTTCTAGGAAGAGATTCAAATGGAAGACCCAAGCTGAGTGACAGTGAGAGAATAGACCAGAGCAAAGCAGTGCTTACAGGAATAAGTAGTCCCGTCACGCGACTAACTCGAAGTGATGCTTTAAATTCTGGTCCAGAAACCTCACTGGGCAGGTGTGGAAAAGACACAATCCCCAGTATCTGAGACTGATACAGGAACAATTATAATACTGCAGTTAAGTGCAATAGCCATGCCAGACAGGCTACATTGGAGTATTAACTCCAACAAGAATGGAAATCCACAGTTAAAGTATGCAGAGCACAGGGATGCCTGGGGTGGCTCAGTCTGTTAAGCATCTGACTTCAGCTCAGGTCATTATCTCACAGTTCAAGCCCCATGTCAAGCTCTGTGCTGACAGCTCAGAGCCTGGAGCCTGCTTCAGATTCTGTGTCTCCCTCTCTCTTGGTCCCTCCCTCGCTTGCTCGCGCTGTTTCTCTCTCTCTCTCTCTCTCTCTCTCTCTCTCAAAAGTAAATAAACATTAAAAAAAAAAAAAGAATGCAGAGCAGAGAAACCCCTGGGACAGGACTTGAGAGCTGGACAGGGCTCCACCCAAGAGGCGGGCCACACAGAGAAAACAGCTGGGGCAGAGAAGCAGGGGAGACATCTTTCCTCCACCATCTGCAAGCCCATCAGGTAAGCAATAGATCTGAATTCACTACCTTTTAAGTTTAATTGAATTATAGGTGTTTAAAATATAGTCAAAATCTCTCTAGAACAAGCTAATGGGAAAGGCTTATCTTGATTAACTAGACTCTTTGAGATGTGGGATTGCATTGCTTTTAAATACGTGAAGGCATTCAGATGAGAATAACTGTTGGATAATAGATTTTTAGAAACTGACAGTGCAACAGTGGCTTATAAATGCGTACTTCTAATGTGTTCTGTTCCACTGTTTAAACCTTTCCCTTTATAATCTCGATTATACTGTGAATTGGCTACACCCGCCTTCCTTTCACTTCCGTCTAATGCAAAATAAATCCTGGTTCAGAATAATAAATATTTACTGTACAATTTTGTGGAAAAAAATGAATTTGGGAGCTTATGAAGAGGACATTCTACTCCTTGGTGAATAATCTGCCTAATAAATATTTTGTCATGGTTTGATTTGGTGACAGAAAGGACAAGAAGGCTTAACGATAAATATCTTCAAAGTCATTCCTTCACTGCCGACTGTACAACTTCATGTCGAGATCTGACATTAAAAGAAAAAATAAATTCTCTGTCTTTTGCCAACATAACTAGGGCCATGAAGTTTGAATTATCACTAGACTAAAATTGTTTCATATTTCTTTTATCCAAGCCTTTTAATTATTACAGTATACTTTACTGCGTACCGTCTTATGGAATGCGGAGGGAGCATCTGATTTAATATTTTCTATTCAGGCTGTTTACTTTGTAGTCAAACATTCTTCAAAAACATTTTACTTTCCCCCCACATTTTCCATCCAAGGCTGTCAGTTCCCATTTAAAAAGGTTAATTGAGACCTGGAGTCTCCAAGCCTCTGATACAGAAGCGGCTTTTTCTGGCCTTAATAGTTTTCTTTGAATTTGCTGCCAGGTCTGATTCTACATGTAAATATTTGCCTGAGTTGTTGAAAAAAGAACTTTTCACAAGAGTGGGGGAACGGAGGTTGCCATAATGCATTTTACGATATGAGAAACCTTTCTTTCACTTCTACGCACTTCTTTTTGCTAATTTCTTGGCTGTTGTCAAATTTGTAGATGGCCTCATTACTGTTTTTCATTAAACTTGTAGCCTCCCCGGGAACTGCTGAATCAACCAAGAAATCATGCAGCACATTTACAGGAGCTCACGCTGTTTTCATTAACTCCCCTTAGTATCACAGAGGAGGCTGGGTCAAGCGAGCCCTTCGCCATGACCCGTAACTTGCAAAGTGAGCGTCTTCTTATGAGAGCCAGCTTTGAGCAACTTACTGTGGACCGCGGAAATGTTCCTTTTTCACCTCTGCAGAAAGCAAAGCCTGCCTTGGAATGTAGTGGAAATAACCCACCACAGAAGAAATAGTCTCTGAGCCCAAAAACTTTTGCTGGGAATTTTGGCTTTCGCTACAGCCTCCTGCTGGGAAGGAAGAAACCTTGTCTCTTTCCACCACCTCACCTCCTCTTTCCATCCAGAGGACACCCACCTAACTGAGACAGGATGAAGGGGGCTGATGGGCTGGGCCCAGTGCTCCCTGGCCTGTACCTACGCTGTCCAATAGGAATATAACATAAGCTACTTGAGTAATTTTAAATTTTCTTGTGGCTACATCAAAAAAAGTAAAAAGAAACAAATGAAATTAATTTCAATAATATGTCTTATCCCAAAATATTATCATGTCAACCTGCAATCAATATCAAACTTATTAACAAGGCATTTTACTTTTTTTTTTCAACTGAGTCTTCAAAATGTGTTGTTTATTTTACACTTGGAGCCTTTCTCCATGCAGGCATTAACTTTCCACTGGAAATAGATGTTCAGTTAACTACGTTTCATAAAATGAACAGCTGAAAAGATAGAGTTACAAGTTGTGCCAAGTATACTAGAAATTGGGGCGCCTGGGTGGCTCAGTTGGTTGGGCAATCGACTTCGGCTCAGGTCATGATCTCGCAGTTTGTGAGTTCGAGCCCCGCATCCGACTCTGTGCTGGCAGCTCAGAGCCTGGAGCCTGCTTCGGATTCTGTGTCTCTCCCCTCTGTCTAACCCTCCCCTGTTCACACTCTGTGTCTCTCTGTCTCTCAATAATAAATAAACATTAAAAAAATTTTTTTAATAAAAAAAGTAAAAATAAAAGTATACTAGAAATTGTTTTCCTATAGCTAAACCAAGTATCAGTGCTCAGAAGTTAATCAAAATTAAATAAAAGTATTCTTTCCATTCCTTAGGTACACTAGGCCACATTTCAAGGGCTCGAAAGCCACATGTGGCTGGTGACTACCATATTGACAGCACGGAATAGAACCTTGCTGCTTAAAGTGAGGTCCACAAAATCACAGCATCAGTGTCGGCATCCCCTGGGATTTTATGAGAAATGCAGAACCTCAGGCCCCATCCCAGACCTACCAAATCAGAATCTACATTTTAGCACGCTCCCCGGGTAATTTGTATGCACAATATAGTTTGGAAAGCACTGATCTGTTGAACACACCAAGAAATCTGGCATTATTGCATCTATTTTACAGATGGATATAGTGAGGCTCAGAGAGGTTATATCATGTGCCTAACATCACAGGGCTATTAAGTGCGGGAGCTGAAATTCAAACTCAAACCTTTTCCATTTTTAAGCCCATGCTCTTTCTAATATTTATCACCCCAAGCATAGAACATGTGCCAGTAATGGTGTGAAAGTTACTTTTTTTAAGTTTGTTTTTAATGTTTATCTATTTTTGAGAGAGAGGGAGAAGCAGAGAGAGGGAGACAGAGGATCCGAAGCAGGCTCCGCCTTGACCGTCAGTGAGCTGTGGGGCTGGAACTCACCAACCGTGAGATCACGATCTGAGCCAAAGTTGGATGCTCAACTGACTGAGCCACCCAGACGCCCCTAAAAGTTAATCTGAAATGGTGCCCAGAGAGCATTCCAAAAGCTCTAAAGGGGCACCTGGGTCGCTCAGTCTGTTGAGCGTCCAACTCTGGATTTCTGCTCAAGTCTTCACCCCAGCGTTATGGGATCGAGACCGAGTCGGGCTCCCTGCTGAGTATGGAGCCTGCTTAAGATTCTCTCTCTCCCCTGCCTCTCTCCCTTGCTCATGCACTCTCTCTCTCTTTCTAAGATTAAAAAAATAAAACCAGTAAAAACCCCTAAAATATAAAGTTTGAAGATTTGTCCCTTTTCTAAACCCTCTTTTGATTTTTCTAATGCATTTGTTTATATGACTGGTTGCCCAGCATTTCCTACCCCCCAGCACAGAAAACAAATTGGCTTCTTTTGACCTCCTCAATTTGACAGTAAGGCGCTGGGCATAAGGCTGTGGGTGCCACCAATTGGATGCTTCTGCTCCTGGATGAATACAGAGCAAGTGCCATGAAGAAGCAAGGGCAGGGGCGCCTGGGTGGCTCAGTCCGTTAAGCATCTGACTTCAGCTCAGGTCATGATTTCACAGTTTGTGGGCTCAAGCCCTGCATGGGGCTCTGTGCTGACAGTGTGGACCCTGCTTGGGATTCTCTCCCTCTCTCTCTGTCTCTGCCTCTGTCTCTGTCTCTCTCTCTCTCTCTCCCTTTCTCTATGCCCCTCCCCCACTAGCACTTTCTCTCTCTCTCAAAATAAAATAATAAAAAAAAAAAAAAAGGAAGAAGAAGCAAGGGGAGCTTAGGACTCATTATGGCCATGGCTGTAGCAGCTCAGTGGCTGCCCAAATGTCCTACGGTGGCGGTGATTTCCCTGGCAGGATTCAGCAGGGGCAGCAGAAATTCCCCGACTGGGCTTTGACCTGGCTCAGGAGCTGAGGCTCCCCTAGCAAGTCCCTTTTCAAGTGAGATTGCTCTCCAGATTTCCTGTGGTATCCGTGGGTTACCCACCATCATTCCAAAAGCGCCTCTTCCCTTTGTGGTGACCAGAGCTGGTTTCCGTCTTTTGCAAGCAAAAGCCTTGACTGTGAGCCTGGCATTATTTGATTGTCGGTAGAACCCACCAAACTACCAAGTCCCAGGAGAGTAGAGTCTGTGTCTGCTTGTTCACAAGGCGTAATCCCTGGGGCCCGTTCCTTTGTTTCAAGCAAGGTCAGTGCTCAAAAGTTACTTGGTGAATGAATGAGTGTTGAGCACACAAGAGATGCCAGTAAACAACATCAGAACGTCCTGCTTCATTTTCCCAAAACAAGTGGAACGTATCCTATGATTTAAGAGATTCTATGTATGAAAACTTGAACTTCAGAGATAAAGGAATTTCAAGCCCTTCACCAACTGATTCACCCAAGATTCCTTCCCTTATTTTTCTAGTGTTAAGTTTTGCTTTCTAACTATAAACTATTAGAGGAGCTTCAACAGAAGAATATTTTTTGTGTAGCGAATATGTGATGCTCTCAAAGGTAAAGGAAAGAAATTATTGAAAAGTAACATCTTCAGAGTCATTGGCAACGTGACACTGTTCCGCCTTGAAGACTACACTTACCTAAGATAGAAATGTCAATCACAGAATTTTCAGAAATTAGCACGCGGCTTGCTAAATTGCAAAGCTGTGCTGAGCAGTATACCAACATTATTATGCTTTGCGACAACCCAGGAGTTACCTACTCTTGTGTCGCTTTGCCAGGTGAGGAAACTGAGACACAGCAGAAAAACTAAGTAATTTGCCTAACTAAGGTCAAGTAGCTAATTGAGAACCACACAGCTTAAAGAGCCAGGATTTCAATGCCAGCCTGACTCCAAAGCTTAAGATTTTAAGCACATGCGAGACTTGTTGCCCATAGGTTTGTGGCACACACTTGTAATAAAGACTTTGACCTCATTTCTAATACTGGAAAGCGGACAGCTTTCAGGTTCCCACCCTTTCTGCTTCTTTTTGCCACACGTCCAGGCAAGCCTATGTGGAAGCCTGCATCTTTCCTCTCTTGGTGCCCACAAGGAAGTTCACCACACCCCAGCCCACCTCCTAACCGAACACATGAAAGCCACTCACCCCTTCCTTCTCTCAAGCCATTTCCAGACCACCTTGGGGGACTGTCCTGATCCCCCAGAAGCCTCAATGTGTGAGTAATAAATCTCTCCATACTCTTCTGGGGTTCGTGTGGCACCATCTTATCCAAACAGATTTTGGGGTAGGGGTGTCAATCCCACCCACCCTTCATGGGACAACCACAAGCCGGGACTAAATGGCAGCACTGAGCCTTAGCATATGAAACCAGAGGCTGTTACGAGACAAAAAGACTAGTCGAAACCCATCGTTGCATTTACTGCGTGCCCAAAGAAATCCATTTATTACCTTGTCTAATTTTTGTAGATATTATTGCCAAGGAGAGGTATTCCTGTCTTCTTTCAACCTAATTTGGGTTTTTCCCTAGGAAGTTGTCCAGGGCGAGGAAGTAGGAATTGGCTATTGATTTGTATATTTATTAAACTGAAGGGTAGGGGGGGCCACCTGACACCCTTGGGCGTTTCGCTCACTTAAAACATTCAGTGCAATGATCCGACAGACTTTGCGTTGTCTTCTCACCCCCTCGATGTGTCCTCACTATCCTCCCTACTCCGCTTAAATCCCATGGTCAGTCATTGTAACCACTCCCTCGCTTACACCTTCATCTCCATTGTCCTCTCTCACTTCATCATGCCCTGGTCAAATTCACCTCTCTGCCTACTCACACCTGCCCCTGAAGGTGGGTGGAGAAACATAAAACAGGTGGTGCTGACTGTAACACAAGTTGCTGAAGGTAAGACAACCCTCAGATGGCCCCATGGTGCTTCCAGGAATTCATACTCTGTGTCCCTAATCTCTGTGTCCCTAATCACTCTCCCATGCTGTAACGTGCCTACTCTACCCCTTTACCTTTTTCCCCAAACTTCTAACACACCCTCCCCCACTTTCACCTTCAGCTGATGACCTTGTTTCCTATTTCACTAGAAAAACTGAATCAATTGCAAGAGAATTTCAACTGATCCCCCCCCCCCCCACACACACACACACACCACTGACTTACCAGCAACTGCGCTCACACGCTGTGCCTCTCTGCCTGGAATCAGAGGAATTATATGTGCTCCTACTAAAGCCCCTGGACACTAGATCTCTGTCCCCCTCACCTGCACAAGGACCTTACTTCAGCAATTTGCCACTTCTCTCCTAAATCATTGGTCTTTTACTTTTTACAGGCTTATTTCCATAGGCATGTAAATCCTCACTTGAACTCATTTTCCCTGACAAGTCACCACAAAATTATTTTTACTCCTTTTTGCAGTAAAAATCCTCAAAGAGATATCTATACCATCTCTAAATCCTCTCTTCACATTCTCTCTTCAAACCGCTACACTCAGCTCTATAATTCCACCTAAACTGCTCTTGTCAAGGAAAACCAGTGACCTCCATATTGTTTAATCCAATGGTCAGATTCCGGATCCTCATTTTACTGAACTGAGTGACATCATTTGGCAGGCGATGACTCTTTCCTCCACGGCACACTTTTTTTTCATTTCCTTCCCAGATACAACATGTTCTTCTCTTTTACTGGTTACTCCCTATCCCTTTTGACGATTCCTTCTTCTTAATGTGGAGTACCCCAGGGATCAGTCCTCTGAGGTACTCTCCTCTATATTCGATTCTCTCCTCTATATTTACCCACTTTCTTGGGGATGCCATTATGACCTGAAACACAAATCTAGATGCAATCACATCCAAACGTATATTTCCAGTCTAGACTCCTCTACTGAATTCCAAATGTGTATGCCCAAAGCTTTCTTGACCTCTCAACTTGGATGTCCAAGAGATATCTGGAAATCAGCATTTCCAAAAATAAGCTCCTGATCTCTCTCCCATCCATAGTCATCTCAACTGACAACAACCTTTCCTTGCAGCTTTATAGGCCAATATTGACGTCATCATTAGTTTTCCTCTTTCTCTGACACTCCATCTTCATTCCAGCAGGAAAGTTTGTTAGCTCTAGCTTCAGAAGTTGTTCAGAATCCAAGCACTCTGCACCACCTCCACTGCTACCACCCTGGTCCAAACCACCATCACCCCTGTGTAGATTACTGCAACAGCATCCTGACCGCCTTACCTCCTTCCACCCTTGTCCTCTGAAGTCAAGTCACAACAGGGTGGTCCTGTTGAGGGTGATCAACATTTAAAATGTTGAGGGTGGCCAAGTTAAAATAAAATATTTAAAATCCCATCACTCCATACCTGGCAATGGCTGTTCACTCAAATCCTCACCATGTCCTCTAGGTTCTTTATAATCAATCCCATCTGTCCTCCCTTTACCTCACCATCCTCCTCTTCTAGGACTCTCTTCACCACACCTCCATTAGCAATGGTGGCCCCTTTGCTGTTCCTTTAAAACACATTAGTGTTTTAACACATAGTCTCATTGTAAGGCCTTTTTATTTACATTGACTGTTGCCTCCATCTGGAACATTGCTCCCACAGATAAGCTGAATTCCTCACCTCCTCTAAGTTTTTGCTCAAATTTTCCCTTCCCACTGAGATATCCAGATCACCTGTGACTGCATGTATTTTCTAAATATGGCCATAAAATACTCTCATCCTGAAACTGTGCAATACCTCCACTCCTCCATCAAGATATGGAATCCATTTCCCTTCCCCTTTCAACCTGGGTGGACTTTGTGACTCAACCAGCAAGGAGAAACCATGTGGCTTGAGGACAGGTTGTAAAAGGTGATATGTTCTCCAATAAAAGGAACCAGGGCCTCTTATAAAAATGACTGATATGAGGGTGTAGGGTGGAGAAAATACAAGTGGTTCTGGAAACAACTATTCCAGAACGTAAGGAAGTATAAGTAAAAAATATATATAAATACACAATAATGTTAAGCATCTCTCACAGAATTAGTGCCCAATATATGAGACACCTTGGTCCTTGCCTGGCACTTGGTTTTACTGAGACTATTAGATGTCTCCATTCATCTCTGTGTTCTACACTGATAGAGTCCAGTAAATGGTGACGTAAGCAGAATGACCACTGTTGAATTCCTTATTTCCACTAGTGTCCATTTAAAAAAATTTTTTTTTTGTAATGTTTATTTATTTTTGAGACAGAGAGAGACAGAGCATGAGCGGGGGAGGGGCAGAGAGAGAGGGAGACACAGAATCCGAAGCAGGCTCCAGGCTCCAAGCTGTCAGCACAGAGCCCGACGCGGGGCTCAAACTCACAAGCCGTGAGATCATGACCTGAGCCGAAGTCGGACGCTCAGCCGACTAAGCCACCCAGGCACCCCTCCACTGGTGTACATTTTAAATAAGAGGTGGGTTCCAGCAGGATTTTGAGGAAGCCTGGCGCCCTTTGACCCCGGCCACAGTGTTGAGTACACGACAATTGTGAGTACGAAATACTTGTATTTTTTGGAATGCATCTTGGAGAGGTGCCTGAGTGGACCTGGTCCAGATCATATCACTGGTCACCTTGAGGCTTAAAAGAGGAATTTTTATTTGCTAAATTGCTAGAGTGAAATCTGTACATTTCTGCGACTCTGAGCCTTTAGTCTCTCCTAAAACAAATATATCATCAGCTTTAACCATCCCACAAGGTAAAAATTCTACATAGTGGAAAATTCTTGTAATTTTGTCAAGCTGCTTTATGAGAAAAATAAGAAACATTGCTCAGGCTGTCAGAATAATATCAGACAGTTTGTGGGTTTTTTGCCTTGAGTTTGCGTGGGCAGGAAATTTATTCTTTGCTTGGTACATCTTTGAGCTGCACACAGCTGTGTGAGATCCCAGTTCTTTACAAATTGCTAATAAAGAAGATAATGCCAACATTTGCACTCTTCTGAAAAGTCAACCAGTGAAGATTTAAATCAAGATTTCTGGATAGAAAATCTTATTCTCTTGAGTCATGTTGCCATGCTTTTAAATTCACTTCCTAACACTGAAGTGAACTAAAATTAGAATTTGAAATAAGGCAGAAGCAATGCATCAATTTTCTCATTCATGTAACATGTACTTATGAGCATCTGATCCATGTGTATGCATTTAGAAAATTTTTTAAATGACAAAATGGATTTGGTCTCCAAATATAAGGATCTGATTAAGTTTTGGCCAAAGGAAAAGAAAGTAATTAATATTTGTTGAGCCCTTACTATGTGCCAAGCACTTTGTAATGGCTTAATAACTGTTGCGGTAGAAACATCACTGAACCCATTTTACATATGAGGATCCTGAAGCTACATAAGTAAGTAATAACAAGGCAGGATTTTAACCTCAGACTAATCGATTCCAAAGCCTGCTATGAACACACTACCTCCCGTAATCCAAATTTTCATCTTGACGAGGCATTTTTTAAATTTTACTTTTAAAAAAATGTCCTCACAAATATTTTCAATTTGCTTAAAGTAAATTCAAATCAGTTGAAACCACAAAGAAAATAAATATATATTTCATAGTCATTTATTTTTACGTCAATGTGATATTGGAGATGTGTGTGGGAAGCTAGTCAGATGAAGCACTGAAATGAAGGTATCTGGTCGTCTGAGGTCATTCCTGCGTTCATTCTCTGACCTTTGATTTTTTTCCCATCCTCCGTCTTTCCCACCACCCCTCCATCCCATCAGTGGAGCTCCTCCCATTTTTAAGTACCACCTGAGGTAGGCACTGGAATGAAGAGATGAAAAGAATTGTACTTCAATCCCAAAGAATTTTCACAGGCATGGGTAAAGAAAGATGGGTAAAGTAAGCAATTTAAGTATAATGTACTGTTGTGGAAGGAAGTATGAGGGGGAGGGGATCTTGGGAAAAGGTGTGCACTTGGAGGAGCCAGAAAGGGGTATTTGAGGTCACCTCTGAAGGAAGGACAGAGATGAATGGAAGACATTCTGCTTAAATAACAAAGTGGGGCTGGACTAGACTGAACTCCTTTCTTACTTGCTTACCTTTCTTAATCCCAGCCCACATCCAGATGTCAGCTGATAGTACCGCCAATGAGTGTCTCTTCCAAGTTCAAGGCAATCTTTACACTCTACCCTCGGGGACCTACTCATTTTTAAATGCAGACTGGAACATATCCAGGAGATAAAGAAAATCCTAATCCTAGAATAAACCAAGAGTCTCCAAATTCATGGGCACACCCATGCCACCGAATGTGTTAGTGGTGGGGAAAGGGGAGAACTTTAGAGCTGTGTAGTCACTCTCAAGAGAGGGCCGAGGACCGCCTGGCTTTAAACACATGAGGGGTGCTTGCTAAACATGGAGTGTCCTGGCCCTACATGCCACTGAGGCAAAATCCTTGAGCATGGGACCCAGGGATCTTCATTTAAACGCTGCAGGTGGCCCGATGCTCTAAAGCCTTCCTGGCCTGTAAGCATTCTGGGCCTTTGGGCACAGTGTTTCCCCAGAACGAGTACAAGAAGACATTGGAACTGCTCATTGCTACCATGCTTAGTCATTAAAAAAAAAAAAAAAAAAGCTCCATGAAACTCGTTAGGTACAAAGTACTGTGCTAGGTGCTGTGGCACGGCCCTTCCCTCAGGGAGTCTGTGTCAGGAAGCAGACACTGAGACAGAGTCAGAAGTCTAAGAGATCTGTTGGGGGTAATGCCTATGAATGATAAAGGGGAAAGGGAGCCCCACCCAGCGGGCCTTTTGACGAGAGTGCAGGTCTAAGTCCACCCTGACCAACCCAACAAGGGCTCCAGCTCACAGATTTCCTCCAGAGGAGTGTCAGGTTGAACAAAGGGGACGGGCCCCAGTAGCGCTGCCACGCATGCTCAGTCACTGGCCGGAGCTACCGGGAGAGGGTGCGTCTTTGCCCCAAGCGTTGCGCCAAACCCCAAAGTGGCTGCAGCCGGAGGCTGTGGCCTGACTGCATTCCTTGTGACAGTTGCGTCTTGAAGAGGCTTCTAAGGGGGGCATCTCCGCGGCCGCCCCAGAGTCTGTTCCCTAAATGGAGAGTTGAAGGTCTTAGCCTAATCAATGGAGCACCAGAAAGATGGGATGTGGCAATAATGTGGAATGGGGCATATGTCGCCAGAGCTGAGCGGGCCTCAACTGGAATCCCGGATCTTTCACTGAGTGTGTAACGTCAGGTAGGTGACCTAACTCTCCATGACTGTCTCCATGTTGGTCAGAGTGGGACGGTATATATAATAAGGCATTTGGGGCTGGCTAATGGCAGTACAGACGACACCTTTCTTGTTCCCTAATGATACATACATATACACATCCACACACTCATACACACACCACAATCTGCTTCTTCATTTGCACGCAAGTTTCATTTTCTAACAGAGAAGAGAAACCAGAAAACAGAAGAGGCAAGCATCGAGTAACGGCGCAATGCCTATTGTTGACCTGGTCCAGACAGGATTTGCATCTCCTGTTACTGGCACAGGGTAGGGGTTTTGTGCACATGGCTAGTTTCCTGACATGGTATTTACAGAAAATGGTAACATCTGTAGACCACACTGGGATTGATGAAATAAGACTGCTCAAGGTTAGTGCTGGAGCTCTAGTCAGCTGGTCCCCATCAGGCTTCCAGGGGCCAGGGGAATCAATATGCCACATAACCTGTGCTGCGGTGCCGGGTTGAGAAGCTCTACCAATTAGCTCATGGATCTCCTCAGGAGAATTTAGAAGCCTCTGGCCCCATGGAGAACTGCTAAAGGGCCAAGTTGACACAGAGGGAGACAAGACGTTCTCTCTTTTCATCAAACTTAGGAATGTTTGGGCACCCTGAGGACTAGAATGTTTGGTAGCATCCGCAGATGGAATGTTGGATGTAGCTGTTGTCATTTTCACGGTGTGCAGTGACATCTGTGATGAAGAAAAAGAACAGAATTCATCATGTGAGAAGACCATATATTTGGTCTTCATCCATGGTTCCTGGCTCACGGCAGCCCAAATCCTTGGAATTTACTGAGCGATAAGAGCAGTAGGAGCATCTTTTGTCATAATGTTTGGTCTTTTGTCCTTAATTCATGAAATCGCTTCAGACAGTAAAGGTGAAATGGATGTCTTGTTATTCACAAGAAGCCCCTTTCCACCACCCCCGATTTATGTTAATAAGGTAACTTTTGGAAAGCACCTAGGGATGGGGGTTGGTTACCAAGGCAACTAACCATGCCTAAGGGTTGGAACATTTTCAGCCCCTTTCAGCACCTCACCCCTGCCCCCTGCCACCGCCCCATTGAGGAGGCAAGAAGGGCTAAAAATTGAGTTCAATTAGCAATGGCAAAAAATTTAATTAACCATGCCAGTGTAACGAAGCCTCCATAAAGACCCAAAGGCCAGGGTGCAGAGAGTTTCAGGATGGGTGAGCACGAGGAGATTCGGGGAAGAGGTGAACTTGGAAGATCATGGAAGCTCTGTGCGCTCTGCCCATTCCTTGCCTATGCCTCTCTTCATCTGGCTGTTGATTTGTATCCTGTAAAATCCTTTGCAATAAATGGGTAATCTAATGAGTAAACGGGTTTCCCGAGCTCTTTGAGCTGCTCTGACAAATGAATCCAACCCAAGGGGGGGGCACTGAGAACCTCTAATTTAGAGCTGGTCAGTCAGAAGTACAGGTAACAACCTGGGCTTGCAACTGGTGTCTGAAATGGAGGATGATCCTGCAGGACTGGGCCCTTTACCTGTGGGATCGGATGCTATCTCTGGGGCCGGATGGTGTCAGAATCGAGTTCCATTGTAGGACACCCAGCCTGTGTCTGAGAAGTGCGTGTTGGTGGTATGGGGAAAGCTCTCCCTTCGGCATTTGGCCATCAGAAACCACTTAATGAGGCACCCCTTGAGAGAGACACCCAGAAAAAAAATGAGGGTCACAGAGAGGGAGTCATCGGAAAGAACTTTTAAGCCAAGAAAGTGAAAGTCTGGGTCACGGGAAAACAACTTCTCAGAGAAGGTGAGAACATGAAACAAGATAAGTCATGCTGGAGTCTGGCATACACGAAGTACTCTGTAAGTGGTAACTGGGATTATATGTAGCAAGTCTTCTATTAGTTAAGTGTCTCTGGCTGGAAGTAACAGCAAATAACTTGAACGTGCTTAAACCAACAAAACCGTGTGCTTGTGCGCGCATGCGTGAATGTGTGTATGTGGTACTTCTATAAGAAAACAAGAGTTACCTCACAGGACCTAGGGACGAGAGTTTACTTGGCTGTCAAGTGGGACTAGAACCAAGGACTGAAAAACCATTAAACTCAGACAACTTCAATAAGTAAAATGTCTCTACAGACCAACTTTCTCTGCCTCTCAGTCCACTTACTGTGCAAAAAGGGCTTCACCTCCTCTAGTTCATATGAAGAATTTCTTAATGTAAACTCCCCCTGAGTATCCGATTGGTCTAATTTTGCTCAGGTGTCAATATATCCTTCCAATAAACTTTGGCCTGGAGTGTGGGACCCCGTACACCCCGTACACCTTGGTGCTCCTCCTGGGATTGAGGTGAGGAGAGGCCCGGTGTATCTGTAGCTCCGGTCTGATGGAGGTCTCTGCAGAGAAGAGAATATGCTCATTTTAGGATAACTTGAGGAAGGTTTAATAAAGGGACTCTTTACAAAGGCATGACAGGGTGTAGGGAATGGGGTCACAGTAGTACTAGGATGTTTGCACCCCTACACCCAACCAGAAGAGGAGAAGGATTTTGGAACCCAAAGGCCAAAAGGTGTTGTGAAATTCTTGTGTGGGCTGAAGTAGTCCAGGATGACCCTGCAAGAAGGGAAATAAATTCCTTCACTACATGCACCTCTTTTCCTTGGATCTTTTACAGGTCACCCCACTGACCAAACCAAAAGGTAAGGAAGATCCTTAACACCAGTCTTTGGAGGAGAAGAAAGGTGGAGAGTGTGTCTAGAGGGCAGAGGGATATATCTGGCAACACTTTTCACATTATTCAGTGACAGTAAAGAAAATCACTTTACCTAATTTTTAATGGCTCACTTTAGAAACCAAACCAGTGAGTTTATAGCGCCACACTATCATCGGGGCCAGACAGCTATAATTTCCACTTCAGTCAAAACATGCTGTTTGGGCTCCTGGGTGGCTCAGGCAGTTAAGTGTCCATTTCTTGATTTCGCCATAGGTCATGATCTTACGGTTCGTGAGTTCGAGTCCCACATTGGGCTCTGCACTGACTGCACAGCCTGCTTGAGATTCTCTCTCTCTCTCTCTCTCTCTCTCTCTCTCTCTCTCTGTCCACCCCTCCTCAAAATAAATAAATAAGCAAAAAAAATAGGCTAGCCATTCTACTTACTTCAAACCTCTACCCCTGCCCCCCACCCCATCACCTCAACCCACTTACCCATCAAAGACCAAATTCAAATCCCACCTACATTCTAAGGCCTTCCATCTAACACTCTCTCCCTTCTCTAATTTCTTTAAACTTTGTATAGTTTGCCACTGACTCATTCCCTAATTTGCATTGTAATTTTTGTCCAAATTCATGTTCATCCATTTCTGTATCCCTATGGAGGCTTGCACAGATCACTGACCATAGAAGACACTCAGGAATGTCAGGTAAGTTCCTGAAAGAGGTATGAAGAATTTGGCAAATCTCAGTTTTTCTAGGGCGGTGTCCTCTCTTTTAAGATTGCTTAATGGATCCTTTGCGTTTGCAACTTGGAAATCCACAGTTCAACAAGTTAGAACATTTGTGGAAGGATTTATGTTTACCTCACAACGTTGGCACAGCTCAGCTGTTGCCTTTGGGTTACTCTTGAAGAACTTTTATTTACATTTTAAATATTGCTGAGAAAGGGTTTGGTGTTAACTAACACAGAAATGAATCACTCTCCTATTTCTTATAAAGAGATGAGAGGTGGAATTAAAACTATTAAGACTCATGTGAACTGCATCTTAAGATGGTTTTAACTTAAAAGGCAAGTCATACAAGATAAAACTGGAAGTTTTATATAAATACAATAAATATAATAATGTTATATAATTTATATAACTATAAATTATATAAATATAATAAACATAAAAATATTCTAATTTAGATTTAGAATTAGAATATTCTAGTGATTCTAATTTAAGATTTATTCTAATCCTAATTATTTTTAAAAAATTATTATAAATTATATAATTATATACATATAATAATATAATAAATATAAAAGTATTCTATTTTACACCTTTATCTTGGTCCAATAATTCATTTAGGGCCTGAAAACTGTTCGGCTTTCCAAGTGGGACATTAGAATCAGACAATAGTTCACCCTTTCCAGTCTCATAGTCATGACTTCCCATCTTTATGCTTAGAGACCCTTCCCTGAATGTGAAGGTACTGCTTAAGGCCACACTGATAAAATAGAAGCCCTTAGCCTTTCTTCTTCACCCTGCTAGCCTTCTACCCTGTTACTTCTGCTTTGAATCCATTAGTGTTGATTCTCTATACTCTTCTCTGTTCCAGCATGCAAACACCACACCACGTTTCTCCTGTCTGCTTACAAGTGTTGAGTTTTCTTGACCCCAGGGCTCTTTCACCAAGTTGGGAGTACTTCATAAGAAACCACAAGTCAAGTAGGAGTTCAACGATGGGGGTAATAATAACTGGTAACTTTTGTGAGAAGGATTAAATGAGATGACGCACTCTGTCCCGGCCCCTGCCAGTCACACGCAGGTGGAAGGTTGGGGGCACTCAAGATTCGGCTCCAGCCTTAACCCACCTGCCATGGCTGAGGAAGACATTGCTGCTGGAGGTGTAATGGGCATTAACACTGCTTTACGAGAGGTGCTGAAGACCACCCTCATCCACGATGGCCAAGCACGTGGAATTGATGGCCTACCACGTGGCACTTGCAAAGCTGCCAAAGCCTTAGACAAGCATCAAGCCCATCTTTGTGAACGTGCATCCAACTATGATGAGGCTATATGTCTGTCAAGTTGGCGGAGGCCCTTTGTGCTGAACACCAAAGCAACCTAGTTAAGGTCAATGACATCAAAAAACTAGGGGAACAAGTGTGCCTCCGTCAAAATGACAAAGAGGGAAACCCCTGCAAAGTGGTTGGTTGCAGTCATGTGGTGGTTGATGACTATGGCAAAGAATCTCAGGCCAAGCAAGGATGTCATCAAGGAATACTGCAAATTCAAGAAATGAACAAATAAAAAACTTGGTTCTTGTGCCTCAAATAAACACATAAATAAATAAAAATGAAAATAAATCAATGATGCACACCAAGCAGCAGCCCCTGGGGATACATGGTAAATACAAAATAAACATTAGCTCTGTAGTTCTACAAATAATGAGAAGTATGACCTCCCTCCCCAAGATTATTCATCGATGGAGGCCAGATAGCAAACTGGTGTGGCAAGCAGTAGGCACTGGGATCACTTAACATCTCCTCTCCATACTTCTGGGAAGGACTGGCTTGGTTGGTGAGTAAGCAAGTTTGGAAAAGAACAACCTTGGACTCAGTGAGCTCATGTTGTTTCGCATCATCAGTGATAACATCTAAAAAACAATACTCACCTCCTACATATCCCCACAAAAACACTTAGGTGTTTCTCACTGACAGATTTCATCTCTCTCTCAGGGTTCTAGATTCTTAAACTTTTAAGGTCAAACTTCTGCTACAGTCCTAAACTCTGCATAGGCAGCCCTATGGAGAGGTAAACAGTGCTATAGTACATGGAGAGAGAGTTTAGCTGGGAAACTACCCTTCTGGCCTTGGTCACCAGTCTTCCCAGAAAAATATCAGATGACCTTGGAAAAATCTATCCTGAATCCCAAGCTTGTAAGACATTTTGTTACTTCTCTTTGAATTCTCCATTCCCCTTCAAGGGTATCACTAATCTTATCTTCCCTCTCCCCAAGCCCTAAAATCCTGCAGTGAATTATAATAATAACAATAAATACCACCAATTACACTGTGATAAACTCTTGGCATACACAGTCCCTTTCAGTCCTCATATTAACTCAGTAGTGTAGGTACTAACATTGTTCCTATTTTACAGGTGAGCTACTGAGATTCAGGGAAATTAATTGTTTGTCAAATCTCTGGCAAATAGTGGAGCCAGAAACTTAAGCCCATCTTTGAGTTCAAAGGTAATACTTTTTAAAAAATGTTTATTTATTTTGATAGAGACAGAGGGAGCATGAGTGGGGTAGGGGCAGAGAGAGAGGGAGAGAAAGAATCCCAAGCAGAGCTTGACGCGGGACCTGATCTCATGATAAAGAGATGAAATTGAAAGTCAGACGCTTAACCAACTGAAAAACCCAGGCGCCCTCCCCCCCCCCCAAAGGTAGTATTTTTAATCTCTGTGCCTGACACTTCCTGGGACCTTCCTCCACCCTAACATTCATTGTCACCTGGCCAGTTGGGATGATGTTTTTGGCTGTACTCATTTAAGTATATGCTTATGTCTTTTAGTCTATGTTCATATTTAATTCAGTTTAATGCTATGCTGGGCTCTGTAACAGACACAAAGAATTCTGCTTAGTTTTACTTAAAACTTAACCTACTTTACCCAAGTGAGGTGGGTGTCCATTTGGATGGTAAATCCTGGATTTATTTCCTTCTCCACACAAAATCAATGGACATGTTAGCAAACACTGGACAGGAGACATTAGTCCCTCGATTCTGTTAACTACCAACTCCCTGAAAAGCCCACCAAAATAACCTGTTAGTCAAGTAAAGCCAAGTTCATTGCTTATTGCAGTAAGGGAGAGTTCCATCTTGATAAAATTTTAGTGTGTCTCAGAAGAAGGACTTCAAGGATGAATATTGATAAGGTTTAGGCAGTCTGCTTTAAGGTGAGATTTAATAAGTTTGTGATATAATAGTCTAAGTTTGGTGAACTCAGCAAGCCTTGGGTTTTGAAGTAACTCTCGATGAGTAAACAACACTTTGATAAGCATTCTGGTTTTCACAGTTGAACAGTCTATTCTTCAGATAAATAAATTTTCAGGATGTTCTTGAAACAAATAGTTTGCAACTTTATCTGCTTGGACAAGAACGTCCCATAATAGGAAGTTATGCTAAGGTAGCCAGTCCTCTTTCATCTAGCTGCAAGCAGCTTTTGCTTGGTTCTTTATGTCTCTTATCTGTAAATAGAGATGATTATAACACTTACCTCATAGAGTTATTATGAGGCTTAATGAATTAATGGAGGCAGAGGGCTTAGAAGGGTGCCTGGCACACAGAAGGTGCTATGTATGTATTTATTATCATCCTTACAACCTAGTACATTTTAATTCGTCTTGCCTTTGCCAGACTGAGGAAGAATTTCAATCTAAATGGATTTTTGAGGATTTTTCTCTAATAAAGTCAGGTTTATAGCAATGAGAGTCATGAAACAGCTCCACATTACTTTGATTTTTAAGTCATTCTGAATAAACTAAATTCCCAAAGTGTACTGATATCGCCCTAGGTTTTCTCTCTCCTGAATTCCAGATGTGTATCTCCTGGTTTCTCGAAGTCTAACTACTCATATTTTCCACTCTAACAAGACAAAATACAACTGACCCTTGAACCGTGCTGGTTTGAACTGTGTGGTGAACTTACACACAGATTTTTAAAAAATAAATGCTGTACGGTATCGTAAATCTATTTTCTCTTCTTAATGATTATCTTGTTTTTAGCTTACTTTCTTGTAAATGCAGTATATAATACATGTCACCCACAAAATATGTGTTCATTACATGTTTATTTTGGTAGGGATTCTGGTCAATAGCAGGCTATTAGTAGTTACATTTGGGGGGAGTCAAAAGTTATACATGGTTTTTCAACTGGGCAGGGGTGTCAGTGCCCCAAGCCCCCATGTTGTTCAAGAGTCAACTGTAATCTATGATTTCTTCTCCATCCTCCAACCTAGGCTACTGTCTCAGGTCTCATTCATTCAGCAAATAATACTTGAATAAATTTGTGTTCCAGGTGGTGTAACCAGTACATAGGATCGAGTAAAATAATGCATATCAAAGCTCTTTGAAAACTGTCAAGCTTTAGGTATTGTATATATATTTTTTAATTTTCTGTATATTATGATGTTTTGACATCTTAAAAACAAAAACAAAACCAAACACCTTTCTGGCTGGGGATAGCCTGTCCCTTCTGAGGCTAGCCAATTCTTTTTTTTTTTTTTTTAATTTTTTTTTCAACGTTTCTTTATTTTTGGGACAGAGAGAGACAGAGCATGAACGGGGGAGGGGCAGAGAGAGAGGGAGACACAGAATCGGAAACAGGCTCCAGGCTCTGAGCCATTAGCCCAGAGCCTGACGCGGGGCTCGAACCCACGGACCGCAAGATCGTGACCTGGCTGAAGTCAGACGCTTAACCGACTGCGCCACCCAGGCACCCCTAGCCAATTCTTAAATATAGCAAAGTACTCAGCTAGGAGCATGCCTTTGATATACAAACTAACCAATCCAGAGCCATATCTGCTTTATCGGGCCCTCCACCCTAGGAGACAATAGTCTTTTGTCTTCATCATCCCAGGGCCGGGTGTCAGGCAACTAGTGACCACCCATACAGTTTACAGCCTGCTGAAGTTATTCAAACATTTTAGCCAACCCTAGACTGTTTATTCTGCCCTGCCTTTCCTTCCCCATGGAAACTCCAAAACGCCTCTAGCCTCAGCTTTCCCTTTGCTCCTGTCTTCTGCCACCTGACCAAAAACTTGGCCCTTCCCCTGTGACCCTGTGGGGCAAGAGGTGACCCTGCTATACTCTAGACCTATTATAATAAACTTTGTTTTCTTGTGCCTTTCCTGTGTTTCCTTTAGTGGCTGTACTTGAGTGACCATTGCATAAAAAATAAAAATAAATAAAATAAAACAAAGAAAAAACAGGACGCTGCTTTAGCACTCTTGATTGCAAGTGACAGAAACATCAAACGGCATGAACAAAAGGTAATGTATTAGCTTATGTACCTGAAAAATCTAGGAGTAGTCTGATTTTAGGCATCTTTGGATCTAGGAGATCGAGTAACGACATCAGGGACCCATATCTTTCACCATCTCTTAAGCTACTTCCACACGGCAAACAAAATGGCCACCAGCAGTGCAAGAACAATCTTAGCCGAGAGACCATCTTTCAGAGAGCTCCAAGAGAAAAGTTGGGTAGAATTCTGACTGGCCTAGCTTCGATGATGTCCCTACCCTTGTTGCGACCTGAGGACAGTGCCGATCTTGATATAATATTCTGGCCAGTCCTGGATCATGTGTCCACTCTTGGAGGAAGAGATTGGGGTAATCAGTCCTCTTGAACCATATAAACTGAACAGTATTTCTATTTGATGATGTGGAAGAAGGTTGTTTTCCCACTAGAAGGTTTGCTGGGCAGAGAACCACAACCACATATGACCACAGCAAAGTGTTGCAAACAAATATGAGGCTCTGTAATTAGGAGCCAAATATCTGATGTCTCTGTCATAGCCTTTATAGATCTCAACATAAATAAGTACAAGACAGGAAGGAAAAGGAAATACGAAGAGAATTAGAAAAAACGGAATACAAACTAGAGGATAACACAGCATCGGTCGAGCAGAGGATTGTCAGGATGAAATAGACCTGAAAATGTTTTCAGTCTGGGGGAGGTAGAGTTGAACACACTGGAGAGAAAGGAAAACTCAATGGAAAAAGGTCAAGGAAGAGAGAATAAACAACATGGGAAGAAGGTTTTAGTCTTGGGGAGTGACATCTCCTCTTTTGACAAAGAGGTTTTGATGGGTGTAGATGTACCACCCTTAAAAATAATCAAGTTTTAGGGTGCCTGGGTGGCTCAGTTGGTTAAGTGTCTGACTCTTGGTTTCAGCTCAGGTCACGATCTCATGGTTTTGTTGGTTTGAGCCCTGCATCAGGCTCTGGGCTCTCTCGGCCCCCTCCCCCACTCATGCTGTCTCTCTAAAAATAAATAAACTTACAAAAAAATGACCAAGTTTTGAATCTTGAAAAAGGTTTATTTTCACCTTGGAACATCTCTTATATAGCAATTGTCTTGATATTGTTTCACGATTTATTTGCAATGTTTTCTCTTAGGGTTATATGAATTAATGGTGATTTTTACAATCAATAGTCTCTTCGAGTTGCTGAAATTTGGCTGGTAATTATGCCAGTAATCTGAGCACTTTCATGCTTGGCCACCTCCACGCTCAGTTGTCTGAGCAAATGAAATAGGGGCTGAGATAAGGTAGTTTGCTGATAGGGACAGGGCTGGAACTTGGATTAGGTCAGTACAGTCTTGGCTATGGATTGACTCTTAGCTCACCAGTTACTAGCAGGGTCCTTGGTCAAGTTGCTTAATCCCTCTAAGCTTCTCTAAGCTTCATCTATAAAAGAACAGTACCTAACCTCTGTGTTCGAGGTGAAGATTAAGTGAAATGAATGTATGGAGGAAAAACAAGGAAAAATAACTCAGCATGTCACCAGCCATAGAATGTGTGAATAAAGGTTAGTTGTTGCTATTGTTGTTCATATTATTTCTGGCTCAGTGAAGTGTGAATGTTTGGAATAGCTGCCCTGGCAGTGCTGAGAACCCATCTGAGAGGTGAGGCGAGATCCGCAGTGCCACAGTCAGCCCATCGGAGGGAGTTCCTCCAGCAGAATTCGGCTGATCAGGCATGGGTGTGGTGACGGCAGAAAGTTCCTCCTGATGTTGGGCTGGGTGAATGCTACAACATGCCAGTCATGCCCCTGCTGCTGGGCCTCTGCCTTCACTATTCTCTTGCCTGTTCCCCAGAGCCACATGGCTCACCATCCCACTTCACTCACACTCTTCCTCAAATGTCACTTCTACAAGAATGTCCCCCTGGCCACCCTACCTCACCCTGCTTGATATTTTCATTAGCCCATTATGGCACCATAAGGGAGAAAAAAAATCTGACTTCTATCCTTCTAGGTTCTGTTACAAAAGACAGATTAGCAAGAGAAAAACAAATAGAAGTTTATTAACATGTATATCTCACATATACAGAAGAAACTCAAGGAAGAGAAACTCAAAGAGATGGTTTCGAATTTGGGCTTAGACACCATCCTGGACTAAACCAAAGGAAGAAAGGTGTGGGGAGGCAATTTATGGGAAAGTGACCAGAAAAAGTATGGTAAACAAGGGTAGGTTTTGTGACACCGATTACATAGGTGCTGGCTCCTGGGCTGAGAGTCTCTTCTGATTTGGAATCCAATGATTTCATCCTTCTCTTCCTAGAGATGGAGACACCCTTACAAATGGAGGTGTAGTTTATCAATGCAAATTTCCCTCACAAAAGGGTAATTTCTATTCTGTTTTCAGAGCTTCTGTATCTGCTGTTTTTTGAAGCCATCAGCTCAAAATAATCATTACGCCAAAGAGACATATTTTGGAGCACCTTCTGGTCATCTAAAGTCATATTTCGGGGTGGCATATTCTGGTATCCTACAGCATCTAACATAGCACATTTTTATTTATGTGTTTATTGCCTGCCTTCCTGGCAAGTAAGGAGGCAGTTACTTAGTTGTGCTCATTGTTCTATCTCTAATGTCTGGTACAGAATGGACACATACATAACTATTGAAGCAACAAATGAATAAATGAATGAATGAAGGGGGCGATTCAAATAATTATCAGAAGTCTAGTTTGCAATGGAAAGAAATGAAGCTAGAAGGCAGCTGACATACACACATTCATCCATTCAAAATTGTTGGTTGAACACCTACACTGCTTACTCTGTTCTGGGTGCTGAAGACAGATCAGTGAAGAAAACAGACCAAATTTGCGTTCTCCGGGGTTTCTATTCTACTGTGGGAGAGAGAAAATAAGCAAGATCAATAATTAATTATGGCCTGTGTTACAGAGGAAAAGTAGAGCAGGGCAAGTGGAATCCAGAATGCAGGGGAAAGAGTGAGCATTTATAATTTTAAATGGAGTAGTCAGGGGAACCTTTACTGAAACAGCACTGTCTGGGCACAGACTAGAAGTTGATCATGGAGTACATCTTGAAGCTATCTGGATGAAACGTTTTTTAGAACAAAGTTACGGCTATGGCAAGGGGCCGAGGTACTAGCCCAACAGGAGCATACAAGGAATAGCCAGGATGCTGATATGACTGCCGAAGAGAAAGACAGGGGAGAACGCCTAGAAAGAAGGAGGGTACAGACATTGCTCAGGACGTTGTCAGCTAGTAAGGACTTGGGATGTGATTCTGAGCATCGGAAGACCATTTTAGGTAGTAGAATTTTAGGTAGCAGAACAAGATGTTCACGATTTTGTGTTAGACAAGCTAAGAGATAATTATTTCTATTTTATAACTAAGAGAACTGAAGTTCAGAGTGCAAGATTATTTCTTCAAAATCGCAGAGCAAGTGGCCATACTGGGACCAGAGCCCAAGATAACCTCTATCATGTTCTGAGTCACCATGTGCACTGTCTCCCCAAAGGACTTCTGCAGCATCCCACACCCCAAATGCCAGGAGAGCAACAGTGTATCTCTGCGTGGGACCTGAGGGTCAACAAGAGCTCTGTGCTGCCATCTTTCTTCGTGAGTTTGTCCTTCCGCCGTAAGAGAGCCACTTCCCTTGCCCACCCCTGTACCCGCTGTGTAGTGTAAATGAATAAGAAGCATGGCACCAAAGCGCTATCAACCCCAGCCCCAAACTCCAGAAGAAACTTTTGTCCTTGAAATGTCAACTCCTACCACTCACACACACTTTGTGAAGGAAACGGCTTCACTCCCAGTCCTGGACTTTTTGTGCCACATTTGGACATTGTGTCCCCAAGTACGGGCGTTTCTGACCCAAGGGCGGTCCATCCACTGGCTTGGCTGTGATGTACTACTATAGCCCCATAAAATTCTGTGACCCATGGGAACTAGAAAATTCTGAAAGATCTGTTTGATAGTAGTGGGAACAGGAGCAAATACATAAGCAGAGGTCGCTGTGCATAGAGAGGGAAGTGGAGCAAACAGCTGAGCCCAGCAGATAGGCTGAGACAGTGCTGGTCTAGGCTGGTGTTGCCTCCATTCGCGAGCTGACTGTTCTCTGAGGTAATGCGATGCACTCCTCCAAAGGCGCCCTGCCTTTCTTGAAGTAACTTGAAAACCAATCAAGCCAAAAACAAAACAAAACAAAACAATCGAGCCAAGGTAAAACAAGTTCCCAGGTCACTCTTGATGTGTTCACAAGATACCGCCTTCTGCTCCCCATGGCACAGGTAAGACTCTGTCTCCACCTGCTAGCCCCGTGGCTGTCTACACTGTAGGTACTGGAGAGCCAGACCCCAGGATGGAGTGAAGGCCAGTTCCCCTGACTTAGATCAGATGCTTCCTCCCTTTTCTGACCTGGAACATGATGTCCTCACCATGAAAAACATTTCACCAGCCCTCCTTTTTCTACCAGGTAATTTCCTCTTGTTTTTACTATGACTGCTAATCTAGTCTGGAACTAGGGATCCTAGAATAATCTTAGCAAGTAAAAGCTACCATCTGATATTCAACTAAGTCCAATAAACACTAAATGCACATCTATTATGTGCTGGACACTGGGAACAGCTATACATAAGGCAGATAAGATCTCAGGGACCATTAGGCTACCAAAAATGCACATCAAACTTACAGTCTTTCTTTGAGTCTGGTGGCACAATTCTGTTGGATATGGAGTTTTGCTTTGAGGAACACAGAAAGGTAATCGTTTCTCTTTCTTGTGAGCTTAAGAACTTGAAGTTGGTCATTTGCAGACCCAGAAATCTCTTGGAACATATTGCAGGAAAAGCTGATTAAAACTAAAGCATGTCTCCTTGTCCCATGGACTGAATACTTCCATTAAGGTTTGAATGTCCTCCTTGTTCCTTTAAAAGATGGCATCGGGCCAAGTCATTAACTTTCTGATAGCCTGTCCTTTCCCCCAGCTATCTTGCTCCAGATCTGTACTTAGTGACTCAAGTTGCATGGATACTTTGATGGAAGCTGGGAATGAACAAACATGTAGAGTATTAAATCTGAAAGTACATTGCCTAAACTGTTTCTTATCCAAGATAAATGGAAAAGGAAAATAGAGTAAAATGATGATTTCATGCCTGTGCAATCTTCTGTGTTTCTTCTAGTTTTATTTTTTAAATTAACATACTGTAAAAAAGTACCTTTTCTATATGTATAATTCCATAAATTTTAACACGCCTGTAAATTCAAGCAGCCGCCACCAGGATCAAGATACAGAACAGTTCTATTACCCCCAAAACTCCCTCGTGTTATCTTTTTGCATTCAATGTCTCCCCCATGCCCTAATCCCTAAAAGATCAGTAATCATTTATCTGTTGTCCATCCCGGTGATTTCGTCCTTCAGAGAATTTCATGTCAGTGGGACTATTTAGTACGTAACCTTTTGCGACTGGCTCCTTTCACTCAGCTTAATGCCTTTGAGATTCTTCCAAGCTGTTGCATGATTTGAGAGTAGGTTGCATTATATTGTTGAGTAGGGTTGCGTTATTTAGATATACTACAATTATCTAGTTATAAGTTGAAGGACATTTGGGTTGTCTCCAATTTTGGGTGATTATGACTAGATTCACTGTAAAACAATTATGTACAAAGGGATTTGCTTTTGGGTTTTTTGGGAAGCATATTTATTTCTATGGTAAATCCTTAGGAGTAGGTTTGCTGGATATGGTGGGTGTAAATATGTTTAGGAACTTCCAAACTTTTTTCCAGATTGCTTGCATCATTTTGCATTCCCACCAGCAAAGTCTGAGAGTTTCAATTGTTCTGTATCCATGCCAGCACTTAGTATTTATTTTAGCCATTCTAATAGATGTGTTACTGTGGTTTTAATATGCATTTCTTTAATTGTTAATGGTATTAAACATCTTTTCATGGGCTTATCTGCCACCCATATATCCTCTCTAGTAAAGTATCTATTCAGGTCTTTTGTCCATTTTAAAGTCGGATTGTTTTCTTATTGTTGATATTTGAGGGTTCTTTATGTATTTTGGATAAAAGTTCTTTGTTGGAAATATGATTTGCAAATATTTTCTACTGAATTGTGGCTTGTCTTTTTGTGCTTTTAATATCTTTTGCAGAGCAAAAGTTTTTAATTTTCATAAAGTCCAATGTATTGATTTCTTCCTCTATAGATCATATTTTGGGTGTCATGTCTGTGTGTTTGTGTGTGTGTGTGTGTGTGTACTCTTTAGACTGTTAAAATGGTGTATCTTATTGACTGATATTCAACATTGAACCAGTCTTGCATTTGCAGGATAAATTCCACTTAGCATGGTATATTACTGTTTTTATATATTGTTGAATTTGATTTTGTTGAGGATTTTTATATCTATTTTCATGAGGAATATTGGTCTCCAGTATTCTTTTCTTGAACTCTCTTTTTCTTTTTTTTTTTTTTAATTTTTTAAGTTTATTCATTTTTTTTTTAAATTTTTTTTTTTCAACGTTTATTTATTTTTGGGACAGAGAGAGATAGAGCATGAACGGGGGAGGGGCAGAGAGAGAGGGAGACACAGAATCAGAAACAGGCTCCAGGCTCTGAGCCATCAGCCCAGAGCCTGACACGGGGCTCGAACTCCCGGACCGCGAGATCGTGACCTGGCTGAAGTCGGACGCTTAACCGACTGCGCCACCCAAGCGCCCCAAGTTTATTCATTTTTGAGAGAGAGAGACAGAAACAGAGACAGAGACAGAGTGTGAGCAGGGATGGGACAAAGAGGGAAACACAGAATCTGAAACAGGCTTCAGGCTCTGAGCTGTCAGCACAGAGCCCAATGTGGGGCTCAAACCCACGAACTGTGAGATCATGACCTGAGCCAAAGTTGGATGCTTAACTGACTGAGCCACCCAGGTACCCCTTTTTCTTTTTTTTTTTTATTTTTTTTTATTTAAAAAAAAAATTTTTTTTTCAACGTTTATTTATTTTTGGGACAGAGAGAGACAGAGCATGAACGGTGGAGGGGCAGAGAGAGAGGGAGACACAGAATCGGAAACAGGCTCCAAGCTCTGAGCCGTCAGCCCACAGCCCGACGTGGGGCTCGAACTCCCGGACCGCGAGATCGTGACCTGGCTGAAGTCGGACGCTTAACTGACTGCGCCACCCAGACGCCCCCCAGGTACCCCTTTTTCAATGAGAGTAATGCTGATCTCATAAAATCAATCAGGCAGTATTATTTCCTTTTCTGTTTTCTGGAAGAAATTTTGTGTGATTGGTGTTATTTCTTTAAATGTTTCATAGAATTCACCAGTGAAACTTTCTGCACCTGGCAATTTCCTTTTTGGAAGGATTTTAGTTAGGAATTAAATTCTTTAATAGTTATAGTAGTATTCAGGTTACCTAGTTTTTCTTGCTTGAGTATTAAGGTTTTTTGTTGTTGATCCATGAATTAATCCATTTTTATAAGTTGATAAATTTATATTTGTAGTATTCCCTTATTATCCTTTTAATGTCTTCAGTCTGGTGTTATACCTTTTCATACTTGATAATGTTAAAGTGTGTCTTTTTTTTAGTCTTGCTAGAGGGGTGTGTGTGTGTGTGTGTGTGTGTAAAAAATATATAGTCTTTTTAAAGAAACAACTTTGGTTTTCATTGACTTTTCTATTTTTCTCTGTGTTCGATTTCATTGATATGTCATTGCATCTTTATTTTCTTCCTTCTGATTGCCTTGGGTTTATTTTGCTTTTCTTTTCTCTGGTTTCATGAATTGGGCATTTACATGATTCATTTGAAACATTTCTGTTTTTCTAATATAAATATTTACTGCTATAAATTTCCCTGTAAGCACTGTTTTTACTGTACCTCATAAATTTCAATACATGTACTGAACTTTTCAAAATGTACTTAGAATTGATAGTTTACTACTCGTGGAATATAAAACATTTTCCATCACATAGATTTCTTTTTCATTCCTGCTTTGTGTTGCTGTCTCATACATTACCCTTATATACATCAAAACTCCATCAGACAGTATTATAATTTTTGCTTTCAACCACCAAATGTAGTTTAAAATATTCAGTAAAAGAAGATATTTACCATCTCTGTTGCTCTTCTTTCATTCCTGATGTTTTAAATTTTCCTTCAAGTATCATTCCACTCTGTCTGAAGAACTTTCTGTAGCAGTTACCTTAGAGTGAGCCTGCCATCAGGGAATTCTCTTCGTTTCTCTTCATCTGAAAATGTCCTCCCCCCCCCCCCCCTTGATAATTACTGAAGGATATTTTCAGTAGTTATGGAATGTTCTGGTTTGACAGTTCTTTTCTTTCGGCACTTTAAACATGTTCCACATTTTTCCCCATGAAGAATCATTGAAATCATTATTTCACTGTAAGTCATGTATATCATTTTTCTAGGATTTCCTTCGATAGTTTTTTTCTTTGTGCTTAGCTTTTAGCAGTTTGATCATCGTGTGTCTGGGAGTGGATTTCTTGAGGGTTATCTTTTGGGTGTTATGCTGAGACTCTTGAGTCTGTAAGCTTATTTTTCTTGCTAAACTTGGGAAGTTTTCAGCTATTACTTCTTCTAGTATTTTTCTGCACAACACCCTTTTCCATCTCTTTCTGAGACTCTGATGATTCAGATGTTAGGTTCTCTGGTATTGTTCTATAGGCCCCTGAATCTCTTCACTTCTTCAGTGAAAAAAAAAATCATTTTTTCAATCTTTTTGTTGTTGTTGTTCAAACTAGATACTTGGATCTATCTTCAAGTTCACTTTTTTTTCTTTGTTAACTTCTTTTGCTATTTGGTCTATCCAGTAAGTTTTCATTTGTAAGCAGTTATATTTTTTCAGTTCTAGCATTTTCAAATGGTTCTTCTTTATATATTCTATTTCTTGGCAGAGGAGTTCTATCATTCCACTTATATAAGAGTTTGCTTCCTTACTTGGTAGAGCATTTTCATAAGAGCTCCACTAGTGAGTCTTTGATAATTCCAACATCTATGTCGCCTTGGAGTTGGCATCTCTTGATTGTCTCTTCCTGAATGAGTCATGATCCTCTTGGTACTTTCTACGCTTCATACTTTTGGATTGTATTCTAAACATTGTGAATACTACATTATGAGATTCTGGATAAATCTTACAAAGAATGTCGATATTTTTGTTTTAGCAGACAACTGACACGGTTGGGTTTAAGTGGCAAATTCCAACCCGTCGTATGTGTTTTATGATTCCAGTGTCAGTCCAGTTTATAAAGCCTTTGCAGTACTATTCAGATCTGTCTCATGTATGTGCTACCCAGTATCCAGTCCAGGGTCTGGGCAGTGGTCAAGCCTGTTGCTCAGTTCTCCATGTTCATGCAGTTTAGGGTCAGATCCGTACATGTGCAACCCAGGAATAAGCTCAAGAGTTCATAAACAACTTGAAGGAGTTGCAATCCCAAACTCTCTTCTCCTTGTGATCTCCTTGGTACCTTCGGGTATTCTGGGGCTCCCCGTTTGGTCTTGTGGCCAGAAAGCTGGGGTTTTGGTAACTCTACTCTGTTGTTCACTTCCTGCAACTGACCCACATCTGAGGCCAACTGATGAGCGAACACAGAGACAGACAAAACCACAGTAGTTTGCCTCACCCCCTCGGGATCACAGCTCCTCCAACTGGAGAGGAATGTGCTTCTTTCTCAGAGTTTTGGTTCCCATATGCTCCTGTTATGGCCGCTACTGCAGGACTTCTAGCAGGACAAGTGAATTAAAAAAAAAGAAAAGAAAAATGGAGAAAAGAAAACAAATGAAAATAATGGTTTCCTCCAGTACCTCTGAGTACTAGGAATTCCCCTTTGGACTCTTTGACCCAGAAATAGGGGATGTCTCCTGGAGCTTTGTCTGTGCCTGGGTGCCCACTCTGGATTTTCAGCAGCCCTGAGTTCATTTCAGGGGATATCAGAGGGGTAAAAGTGATAAACTCACCAATTTGCTTGTCTTTTCCAATCTGCCTACTAGTATTTACTTTCACAGTCCTCAGATGACCCATGTATTCTATCCAGGCTTTATAGCTGCAGTCAGTGGGAGGGGCAGGGTGGAATGAATGTGTTTACTCCATTTACTCTTCAATATTTTTAAAAACTCCTTCAAGAGGCAAGATAATGATAGACGAAGATCCTTATTCTAAATTTCCTGCCTAACTGAATGTTTAGACCTATTAATGCTAGGAAGAGGAAAAATGTAAGTGTGGGTGGATGAGGTGGGACTATCATGTAGTCATGTGAAACATTCTAAAGCCAAAAAAAGAAAAGAAAGTCTTTTAAGCTTCACTTTTTACAGGCTTATATTTTACCCAGTACCATCTGTGGGAAAGGAAATAAGAAGTGAAAGGCAAGAATTAAAATAAGTTTTGGAATCAGTAAAGGACTAAAGAAAGTTTTACTGGGCAAGTTAGTATGGATTCAGGAAAAGAAGGAAATACACTATACTCACTGAGGTTTTTTTGTACCATCTCCAAGCCAGGGCTTGCCAGGAATTTCCCTTTTTCCACTTACCCTGCTCAGAAGCCCACCACAAAGGGCACGACTTGGGTTTGCCTAAGCCTACGCTTGAGACAGAAATAAAACCCTTTACCTCCTAACAGCGGACTGAGCTGTGAGACTCTGAAAGCTTTTCTTACTGCTTATCTTCTTCTTTTCTTTTCTTTTCTTTTCTTTTATGCACTCGTGGATCCATAATATCATTACCTTTTCCCACAGAAAAAGCTAGTTTTGGCTCTCCTATCCATGTCCGTGGAGTCAGGTCACAATAAAGATCAATCTCTGCACAATGTGCCACGGTATCAGCTGGTTTCAGTCTGAATATAGTAATTCGTGTCTGTGTGTGTGTGTGTGTGTGTGTGTGTGTACTTTGAGAACTTTTCAGAGTCGGAGTTTAACCAAGGATATAAGATTGAGAGGCTCCTGACAAGGGAATCATGGGTTTTCCTCCAAACCCTTTCCTGCAAGTGGCTTCATAATAGACTCCCATCCTGAAACTGGTTTGGTTAGAAACACCATTTTCTTCCACCCTTCAAGAGCTGAGGTTGAGAAAAGGATTGCTGGACATGATTTATAAGACAAAACACAGATGATTCACCTCAAATGAGAAGCTAAATTGACTTTGAAAACCTGCTCTGTTTGTCCGGAGATGACTCTCATGGAAAACACCTTGGAATCTGTGCTAACATGAGGGTTGTTATTATCCACAGCACCGCTGTTCCTCTCAGGAGCCTGGCAGGAAACAGAATTTGGAGCTTGGGGAAGTGAACTGCTATCAGCCTAAGAGAACAAGCTAACCCAGAGCAAACAGATTGCAGGCTTTTCTAGAGCCGGGGATCACATATTCTTCACTTTTACTAACACGGAGCATAGATCCTTCCACACGGTGGTGGGTAATCCATATAATTATTTAGTTAAGCAGATCAGATCTGAGAGAGTGGATTCACTCATCAACATTTAATGAGTTCCTGCCTTGGACGTGGCTTTGTTCTAGATGTCTACACTGGGGATAAAGAAAGAACAAAAGACATTACCTGCTTGAAAGAGATTGTTTTAGTGGGAGAGGCAGAAGGTAACAACTATCTTAGTCAGCTGGGACTGCCATAACAAAATACCGTAGACAAGGTGGCTGAAACAATACACATTTTTTTTTTCTCACAGTTTCGGAGACTGGAAAGTCCAAGCTCAAGGTGCTGGCTGATTGGGTTTCTAGAAAGGGCTCTCCTTCTGGCTTGCACATGGCCACTTTTTCACTGTGTCCTTATATGACAAAGAGCTGACTTTCTGGGGTATCTTCTTATAAGGACATTAATCGTATTGGATCAGGGCTTCTCCCTACGACCTTGTTTAAACCTTCCTGGCATATAGCTTCATTGACATATAGCACCCTGGGGGGTAGGTCTTCAACATACACATTTTAGGGGAGATGCAATTCAATCCATAGCACCAACCAAACAAATCAAAACCATTCTATTATATAATGGCAGTTAATAGTGAATGGTATAAAGAGGGTGGTAAGTGGAAGAGACTAGTGAGTTTGAGGCCGAATGGTGATAGTAGGCTTCTTTGAAGAGGGGACTTTAAGCAAAGGCTTTGGTGAAGTACACTGTTCAAAGTAGAGATGGTCCAGAATGAGAGACAGTGAGAAAGGCTCTGGGCCAGAAGAATGCTTGGTTAGAGCAGAACAGATGTTTCAGGACAAGAAAAACACAAAGGATCCAGAAAGAGTTGGTCAGGGATGAAGAGCAGATACTTTGCGTGGAACAGCCTGTAGGTTTCTAGCTAAGTCCCAGATAGGAACCACCTTTACCCATCTAGTCCCTTATGTGCCTGGAGGAGATATAGGGGGAGAATGTCTAAATGTATTTATAATTCAAGAATTTTCTACTAAGGGCTCAAGTCTCAAGAGATTTGGCCAATACCCAGAGCCCTGAAATAATTCATTCAACAATTTGCAATAATTAGGAAGCCCTTACTATGTCCCAGTCACTGTGCAATTACTCATGATCATGAGTTGGCATAGAAACTGGAAAAATGTCCTTGGATTTATTTTTCCTGGGAGGTAATTATTACAGTGGTAAGTGGTGTTAAGTCAACTAGTCCTGTGGCAGGGTCAGAGTACCCTAGGACAGAATGGGCTGTTCCTTTTTTCTCCATTGCTGGGTCTCTCTCTCTCTTAGGAGTTCTCCAGGCTTTAATTGTTGGCTCCATCTTTATTTTATGCTTTCTTTTTGGCTATTTCATCCCATCTTATAAATACAATCTCTGCCTATTAATCTGAAATTTACATTGGCATCCACACATTCATCATGGACTCTAAAATTCACATATATTTAACTGCCTATTTGACCTCTTCATTAGGATGTGTGTGTGTGTGGTTTTTTTTTTAATGTTTCTTTATTTTTGGGGGGGGCGGGCCAGAGAGATAGAGCGAGACAGAGGATCTGAAGAGGGCTCTGTGCTGATAGCAGGGAGCCCAGTGCACAGCTCAAACCCGTGAACAGGGAAGTCGGCTGCTTAACTGACTGAGCCACCCAGCCGCCCCTCCATTAGGATATTTAATTGACACTTCAAAACTGATGTGCCCAACACAGACCCGCTAATCTTCCTCCCCAGGCCTTCTCTATCCACAGTCTTCCTCACCTGAGCGGAGGACAGCATCACCCTTGTTGGAGCCCTAAGCCTCAACAATGTGCTTGACCCCTCTCTTTTCTGGACCCTCACATCCAATCCGTCAACAAGTCCCGTGGGCTCAAATTTTCAAAATATACCCATATTCTGACAGTTATTTGCAATCCACTGCTACCAGCCTGGTCCGAGCCACAACCATTTTTCACCTGGATCATTGCAGCAGCCTCCTGAATAACCTCCCGGCTACTATCCTTCTCCCCAGCAGTCTCTTCTCAAAATGGCAGCCAGATCCTTTGAAAATGTAACTTAGCTTACCCCACGCCCTGCTCAAATTCCTGCAACGGTGCCGCATTTCACTGAAAGTAAAAACCAGTATCCACCGAGGCTTCTGATGACCTTTCCTTTCATTAATTCCCTGACCTCCTTTCCCCTTTGCTCACCTCGCCCTAATCACACAGGCTTCTTAGCTCTCGGAGAGGAGGGAAAATAATTTTCCTTCTTCTCTTCCAGGTTCTTGGCTGAGACTCCCTGTAATAAGAGAAGACAGGAGAAAAACAAACAGATGTTTAATAGCATGTACACTTCCTGTGTACAGGAGTGAGCTCCAGGAGAACTAAGTAACTCCTTAAAATGGCCCAAGCTGCCACCTAATACACCATCTCTAGCTAAAGACAGAAGAAGATGTTGGGCGGGAGAACCAGGTTTTCAGGCAACAGCTCAGTAAACAAGCATATGGTTGTTATGCAGATTTAAGTCCACACCTTCTCCATTGATAAGAGTTTCTAGAGCTTTAGTCATCCTCCTTTTCCTGGTACTGAGAAGGAGACACCCTTACAAATGGGGATTTCCCTCACGCTTGTAACTATCTCTCACAAAAGGGTGACTTCTACTCAGCGTTCAGGGCAATCTATTTATTGCTGTCAGCCTCCTCTCACCAGGGTCAGTTCCACAGGGAGAGGACTTTTGCCGGTATTTCCTGTCATCTCAGGTGGCTAGACTAGTGTCTGCTATGTCATAGGTGATCAATAAATCTTTGCTTTGTGAATTCATTGTACGTAGACACGTCCCCCTGCTCACAAGACTTCGGTCTGTGTCTAATGCCGTTCCTTGCGCTGCAGGCTTTCAGTAAATGATTTTGAAGGGCTGTTTAGCCTGAATTGGGCAGCATTTCATGAAATTTTCTAATATTGTTTCTAGTTCATGGAAACTTGCAAGCAGGTCACCATCATATAAAACACGTGTCATTTTTTCCTTCTCACTGAAATACAATATACAGATAGAAAAGTACATCTGTCGTAAGTGCACAGCTTATTGTAATTTCACAAAATGAAGTCTCCCACGGGACCAATACCCTAAGGAGGATAAAACAATACCAGCCCTGAGATGCTCCCTCATGCTTCCCTTCCTGAATTCTAACATTCCAGGTTGGTCTGAGCACATTTTATTTTAAAGATGCCATACTGGGGGGCGCCTGGGTGGCTCAATCTGTTGAGCGTCCGACTTCGGCTCAGGTCACGTTCTCATGGTTCACGGGTTCAAGCCCCATGTCGAGCTCAGGCTTACTGCTGTCAGTGCAGACCCCCTTTTGTATCCTCGTCCTCTCTCTCTCTCTCTCTCTCTCTCTCTGTCCCTCTCCTTCTTGCTCGCATGTGCTCTCTCTCTCTCCTCCTCCCTCTCAGAGATAAATAAAACATTAAAAAAAAATTCTGCATTGGGATTTAAATGCTTTCAATAATGCTTCTATAAAACTAATCTTATAGAATTAACCTGATTTTTCCCCTCACTAAGAAAATACAAAAATGGAACTTGTCTTAGAAAGTATACCCATAAGGAATTTATCAGAGGCTCATATTTCAAGATACACTTTCTGGGAAAAATCAATTAAACATAGGTATTAGATGCATCTTCCTTTACCTCATGTACATTTAGGAAGGACTGTGAAATGTTATTCATCAGAAATATATGTCGAGTGCTAAGATATTTCTTTATTGCCTTACTGGCTTGTGATACTGATGCTGTTATAATGGTAAAGATTTTCTCGCAGAAAGTAAGAAGCTTGCTGAAGAATCACTCCATTTAAACTTCAGAGTAAAGAACTTGCACACGTGTGGGTGAGCTGTTATTCTTTGTCCGTCACAACCCAGCTGTATTCTCAGCACCTCTATTCCCTGCAGAAGCCCATGACTCAGACTTCCCGCTACTTCCCGCCTTTCCCTCAAACCATTCCTCTGGCCTCCCTGGGAATTCCCCAGGACCAATTAATGAGACGACAGGGGACGCTGTCTGGCTTAAGGGTACATCTGTATGAAGTAGGCTCCACAAGTCAGAGGGAGATCTCCCAATGGACAGAACTTCGGGCATCATATCTGGTTGGCCACTTGACGTGAAAGAAGAGATAATCGAGGTTTCCTGAAATACACTGATTCATGCGCCATGGCTGATGCGTTGGTCTAAATCCCTAAAACTACCAGGGACTTGGTAGTTTTTAAATGTGACTGGAAGATTGTTGCTAAGATCACCTAAAGAGAAATTATATCATGGACTTCTGAGAAGGCCGGCAGTCTTTGAAGCTATTTGAGCCCCATGTAAATGTTCCCCAGAGGACATCCGACTGTGGAGAAGGATAAAATAAGGAGGTGGTCAATATGACTCATATGTGGTTGTCGGTGAGCCTCCTCTCTGGCCATCTCTATGCTTGCACAAATGGCCCATGTACGAAGTGGCCTTGGAAACAGAGAGAGGCAATAAATGGGAATAAAAACGCGGACTTCCTCTTACCACAGGTGATCTGACTTCTGCTGCTGCTGAGTGCCCAACTTCCTAAGACAGCAGCCAACACTGCGCCCTTATTGGGCACCATTTCCTGGGGGACACCAGCCATCCAGGTTGATTGCTTTAGACTGTCCCATTATAGAAGGGGCAACAATTTGTCTTCATGGGAAGACATAGCTGCATATTCTGGAGACTGATTTCCCTTTACTGTCCATGATACTTCACCAGTGCCACCAGATATGGTTGATAAACTGCCTTCTCACATCCATGGTATTGTAGGGACTGGGGGCAGGCTGCCCCAAGATGGACAACTTTGCCATGAAGACTATTTTGAGTTAAAAAGCCATTAAAACCCAGCAGATTCAAGAAGATCACTTTATGTCCCCCACAACTACCTAAAAAAGAATTTAGATAGAGGACCTGCTCCAGGAAAAGAGATATCACCATGAAAAACTACATTATACTACAAACTAGTTAAGGGAATCAGGGAAGAACCTAGCCAGACCGGCCCAGCAAGCATTTGTTTACCAAATATTTACTCTTTTTCATCTTCCTGTGGATTGCATTCCTTCTCTTTGAAATCCCAGATCCTTGCTCCCTTTTCCTTAGTTCAAAATGACATATATATCTTATTTTGCCTGTCTTTGAAATTTCCATGTCTGTATGAATTCCCTGTACATATGAAATTGAATTGGATTTTCTCCTGTTAATCTGTCTCATGTCAATTTGATCCTCAGTCCCTCTAGAAGGACCTTAAAGGAGACAGGACATTCTTGCTTTCTCACAGTATCACGCACATCATTTCCTCTGACTGAAGAACTGGTTGCAGTGAAAGGGCCGTGGCATTGGGTTCACACGATGGAATTCATTGTTCTTACACCACTTGGAAGCAGCTGGCCTGATGGAATAATGAAATAGCCACTGAAGTCTCAGTTGTGGCTCCAGCTGAGAGACAACATCTTGTGAGGTTGGGGTATCTTCCGTTAAGTGATCAAGTCAGTGTTAATAGAGAGTGTAGATTGTTCTGGAAACCCAGGAGTGAAGGTGGAAGTGGCTTCCCTCAGTTATACTTAACAACCCGCTTCAAGAATACTTTCTTCCTGTCCCTGAAACATTGTATCTAGTTAGTCTGAGGTCTATCCTCCTGCCAAACAGAGGGGATTGTTTCCACCAGACAACACGGAGAATGCCCCCTGGACATTTCAGCCCGTTCATGCCACCGACCAAGGACAGTGCATTTGGTGTGCATATGGGGCAGTGGGATCGATTCTGCTTATCAAGGAGAAATTGGATTGTTGCTGTGGAATAGGGACATTGTGTAGAGCTCATGGATTGATGGCACTCTAGTCGCAGTGGGCAATGGAAAGCAGCAGCAACTCAATAAAGGCAGAACCACTAAGCACCTGAGTCCTGTGGGAGCGCAGGTCTGGCTCACCCCATCAGGTAAGAGCATCTTCCCTGCTGCCGTGCTGGTTGAGAGCAAGGGGATCTTGGGATCAGTGGTGGGAGAAGGAAGTTGAGACGATCAGTTTAGACCTGTCTTTTTGGAATTATTTCTCTTTCTCTCTTTTCTTATTGCTTCACATCCCGGCGGTGACTGCTGTGGACAGTTTAGGTTCCAGGAAGGAGAATGACTGAACTCTGACACCCCTCAGTGACTCAGTAGTGGATGAGATTTTGTTATTTTTCTTGTGTTGGGAAGCTGAGTTTCTTCAGCTACGTAAAGGACTAGGATGGAAACTAAGTGACAACAGGGTGGCCTGGCTGGTTATTCTCGGCTCTCTTCTCTGCCTTTTCCTGCCGCACTCTGTGGCCTGGGAGGCCGACCGCTACTAAACTTGTCCGTTTCACTGGCTTTTCCTTGTCCTCTGGCAACGAGGCACTGGTGAGAGGCCAGCGTGCAGGAGGAGGGCAGCAAGGTCAGGGATTTTTACTCCTTCCTCACTCTTCCTGCTCTCTCCACAGTTCAGCACAGGCCCCGAATCCCAGCCCCAGGCCGGTCTGCCTCAGCTCCACCTCTTACCAGGCTGGGAACAGCATTCCCTACCTGTCCCTGCAGGTCTCCAGAGGTGAGGGCTAATCCCTGGGTGTCTCCCGAGATCTTGTTGCTTCCATTAACTCTGATCATGCCTCTGTAAATAATCCCTGCACGAAATGCTTTTCAGTTAAACCCTTTTGAGGGTGCCATCTGTTCCCTGCTAAGACTTCGATGGATATAGCACGGGAAATCGCTGAGAAAGGAGAGGGCGATGCAGTCAGCTGTTGTGGGGTGAGGGAGAACTTTGGGGATATAAGGCTGGCATCTTGCAGTGGGACAGAGCACTGTGCATTTTCACAGGCTGAAATTGGCTGAGCTACAAAAACCATAACCAATAACCTCTACTGGTCAGAGTTCATAGTTTATTTATTTGCTTATTTTTAAAAAGGTGTTGTAAGGGAGAAAAGCTTTGTGAAGCAAATTGGCTTGGGCCCAAGACTGAGGGCTTTCCTGGGATGTGGGACTTCAATGTTAAAATCGGGACAGTCCTGAACAAACTGGGCCAGCTAGTTACCTTAGTCTGTGACTACACTCAGGACCTCCGAGTCCTGCTCAGATGCTCCTGCTGGAGGGACATTCCAGGCACGAGAACCCTGTTCTAGCACCATCCCCTATCAATGGAAGATAACAGCTGTCTCTCACGGCATTCTTTTTCAGTAGCCAGTGCTCATCATTAATCGTGTTCTTAAAATTGTTAAATACAGACAAATCCTAACACAGAAAGTTTCCTCTCTTTTCAGGTCTCCTTGTCTGTGGACCCTGCCCTGGGTTTTCTAAGTAAGGGCAACCTCTGCTCCAGCTGAGTAAACCAGCAGAACAGGATGACAGAAGAGTAGAGAGCCATCCAGTGTAATATGGATTCAAATCCAGGCTCTCTCGGTCTCCTGATCTATAAAATGGCAGTGACCCTGGTGTTACCCCCAAGAGTTGGTGTACTAAAAGGAGAGTCATGAACTTGGCACACGGTGAACGCTTAGTGTTAGCTTTGATTATTTCCCATGTTATTATTAGAAATCAACCCAAATGTAGCCAATCGAAGCACAAAGGGGGAAATTTCCTGTCCCAGGAGCAATCTCCTTACACCTCCTAGTTCCCTTCCTGCGGAGAGCTCTTTCCTTGGAGTCTGGTCCTCAGACTCTGCGGATGTTCCTTTTCAGCAGAGGGGATGGAGGAAAAGAAATCCTTGGGCTCCCTCTAGAGGCCAGCAGTGCTCCGACTTTGAAACTTTCAATGACCTCCCTGGCCCCAGAGGATGTTTTCTGGTATTTTCTGGGTGTTCCAACTGCCTCCTTCTGTGCTGGGTGTTTTCTGTTTGTCCCTCTGGATCTGCTCTCCAGTCCTTTCCACTCTGTTCTGGGCCCCAAGATGCTGACCTCTATAGACTGCATCTGTGGGCTACCTTGCCCCCTGACTTCCAGTTTATTTTAACCAATGGAAATCAACAGCACTGAGGAAGAAGAGAGAGAGACTGGGGTATTATTTCCCCAGATCCCTCCTAGCTAAGTTTGCTTAGAGTCAACAATACCCTTCCACCAAAGACCACAGCTCCTACCAAGCAGACTCTAAGATCTCTGGTCTTAGTGTTGGCTTCACTACCTCTTCAGACCCAGGGATGGAAAGGGCTCCCTGCTGTTGCTAGCCCTAGGACACAGCACCACATGAGCTATTACCCTCAATCCTGCCTACACACACCATTGTAAATCGTCCCTTCAGTAAGCTCTCCTCCGTTGAGTGTGTCATCTGCTTCCTGCCAGATTCCGTGCACACTGTGTCCAAGTTCCTTGGCTCAGCAGTCTCTTCTCTGCCTCGCTTCCCCAGTACGCCGCGTTCCAACAACCAACTACTTATAGTTTCTGTGCTATAATCATGTTGCTTACTGTCCCAGGATTCTCACGTTAATTTGTCCATCTGCAATGCCCCTACATACTTCGTGTCCGCCCCCCCCCCACCCCTTACAATTCGCTTTTTGTCCTGGCCCCTACCTGATCCCAGTCCCTCTTCCTCTTTAAAGGCCATGATTAAATGGCCTTGTCTTGTATTTAGTCCTTCCTTATCCCCTGTGGTGCATAGTTTTTCCCTCAATCTCACTGGCATCCTGCCATTTCTATCCTATTGGGTAATGGCCTTGCATTTTGGTTGGATTTACCTTTTCTCTAGAGTCTGTGGAGGATCCTGCATAGTTTAATTATTTGGCATTTGATGGGGTTTTGGAGTTTTGGGGGAGTCAGAGCTGATGGCCAAGAAAGAATTCTTGAGATGTCTTTGGTGCAAAACAGTGATTTTATTAAAGCACCGGGATAGGACCTGTGGGCAGAAAGAGCTGCACTGGGGTTGTGAAGGGTAACTGATTATATACTTTGGAGTTGGGGGAGGGAAAGGCAAAGGGAGGCCCCCAAAAGGACTTTGATATGCTAAAGAGGACTCAGAAAATACCAGAGGCCTTGCTATTGTCAAACTGAGGCTATTTTCCCTCTAATAAGGCATTAACATGAAAACAGTAGGAAGTTCCCGGAGAATAGGTATGCTGTGTATTTGCTTCAAGTATTTGTCAGTGAGCTGCCAGTTATACAGACATTTAATTTCACCTGCCATTTCCTTCTTGCCTTTGTTCCCCACATCACTATGGAGGGGAGGGTGATGTAGGAAACTGAGTCTATAAGGTTTCTAGAGATAAGGCTATCGATAAGATTGTCTTTTTCTTGTAATTTACTAAAATGTTGGTAAACTGATGGAGACTCGTGTCCTGCAGGACTGTGATCTCCAGGAGTTAATTATTTGTTTTCCCTTTTCCTTTGTTCTTGGGTGGCTGGGAGTGCCTGAGGAAGGTCAAGTATCCCACTGCTGTAAGGAGCTGGGTGGGGGGGTGCAGGGTCAGGTAGAGGGTAGGGGGTGTTGCGGGTGTCATCTTGCCTTAGCTCCCTCATCAGCGGGATGAATTAATGATCGACCTAATCCAACCAGTACATGCCACTCCCCTGACTGTGGGGATTTCTTCACAGGTGTCCTACTCCACAGGAAATGCAGGAGTTTTGGGTTTTTTTGGTTTCAGGAAATGACCCTTTCCCCGTTAGAGTGAAGAGGGAGCATGTAGTTACAGGTGTTACTGGCAGCCATCCTGTAGCCAAGAAGAATGCTATTGTGAGGAAGAAGCTAGCAGGGAGGGAGGGCAGAGTCAAGAGAACCCCTGAGACACAGAGCTGTGTCTTTGATCGAACTGTTTCCGAATCTGTTACGCCCGTTTGGTTTCAGTGTTACAAACTAAAACTATCTGTAGCATTTGTGTTGACACAAAAGCAGAATTCACCTGGTGCAATTAGAAAACATCTTACTCCTTTTCTTCTGCTCATTCAAAACCACCCTAAAGGTTACTTCTTCACCTGTCCCTGGGTGAAATATTGGTAGGGTGCAAGGTGGGGTGGGGGTGGGGGGCTCTATGACTTATCTATTGTCTTACTGATGAGAAAATATCTTCTAGTTCCTTCTCATTGCAAAATAGTTCTATTTTGATAATTAAAATATCCATTTCGATGTGATAGATCAACCTCTGTGATTCATTCAACACGAAGCCTATCTCCTCCGCAAACTCCAGCCCCTAGGAGCTGCAATGGGTGCGGGATGGGGAAGTGGAATGTTTCCCCATGTAACACAGGGGATGGTGGATTCTATTCGCATCTGCTGCGAGGTCTCCGGCTCCTTCTGAGTTAAAGCACTGGCGGGAGGAGAGGGATGAAACAAGGAAGAACTTACTCGAAAGTAATATGGTGCTGGATCCTGCTCTTTAAATGTTTAATACAAACTTTCCCTGGGTTTGAGCCCCAAGAGAACTATTTTCACGGGCACTACTGTGGGTTCTCAGAGGACCTTGCTGGGACCGTTCAGCTGTGCTCCCTGTGACGTGAACGGTGCATTTGTCTCCGCATGTCACCCTCATGGCCTCTCCAGCTCCTGGGATGCCGGCAGTCCATCCTCTTACTGGGTTCATGGCTTCACTTCAGGCTTTGTCACGCTGCAGGCCTGCTCTCTCTCCCCCACAGGTCACATCTGGTCCTGGAAACATGCTTTTGTATCCTTGCCCCCAGTGGGGAGAATCTGCTCAGGGCAGCCTGGTCTGTGCCCACAGAGCAACTGGCCAACCACAGCCTCTCGCCTTTTGCTTTCACAGGCATGTGTCACAGGACATCATTGTGCTCAGCAGATCCCAAGAGGTACATATCTGGAAGATACTCTAATCTCCTCTCAGTAGGCTTGAATGCAGGGAGAGATATCCTTACCCTCTCCTGGTAGGTGGGAAGGGGGGCTGAGGAACAAACACACTGACTCTCTCTCCACAAAAATCCTCTTATTTCCAAACTCAGCCTCTAGACACACAACTGGTTTATTGCGTCTTCTTTCCAAGTCCTGCATAGGTGTTCCAGCCCTTCCCATTAGAATGTGGGGTGCCTACCATCTCTTGTCTTGGGGCCTCAGCAGAAACGGAGACAGAAAGGGTGGGAAGTCTCCCTCAGCAGCATCCTAACCTTTATATGCACCTTACTCCAGGTAGAACTGGGGCGGAGACAGATCACACACAGATGTGCGTTACAGTGTTGGTAGTACATCAGTGTACTCTATTACATCAATTCTTCTACCGAACTGTAAACTTTGAAAGTCAGTGATCGAGGCGGGTGGACAGAACTGGAAACTCGTGGACCAGAGTCAACTGGCTGAGGGACCTGGAGAACTTATTCTCCAGTTCCTGTTTCCATAGAAGGAGGGGCTGCCTTGGAGGAATAGTCCTGGCCTCTCCCCTTTTGTTTTCCTTGTCCTGGGGTGGCGGTAGGCTCGAGGGGGGTGAGGAGTGGGGGTAGAGTTTTCCCGAGAGTTGGGAAGAGAGTGGGGGAGCCCACTCAGCTCAGTCTCTGCCACTCTCCCCTCTCTTCACATCCTTCTGTCTGCAAAGTGGGAATGTTCTTGTTTGCTCTCTTGGCTGTAGGGTAAACTCTGCCTTGTTGGGGGGAAAAGCTGGGTGGGGGAAGAGGAGGCTTAGTTCAGTTGAGGAGCCTGCTAGCAGCCCTGTTTGGCTGTACCCTTAAGCCAAATCCTTCATTGTTGTATCGTCAGTATCATAGCTGACGTTTGACTTTCATCTACAGGTCACAAACCTGTAGCATTCAGCTGCTTCTCTATTCTGGTGGGAAAGAGAGGTCTTCGCTAGGCCTCACTTAAATACCATCACAAGCTACAGAAATTATTTTTTTCCCCACATAAATCTTTAAAAATTTCCAAATCAGCATACAACTTTAATAAAAAATATTTATCTTCATTTTTGAGAGACAGAGCAAGAGAGAACTCAAGGGAGTGAGGGGCGGACAGAGAGGGGAACAGAGAATCCAAGCAGGTTCGAGGCTCCAAGCTGTCAGCACAGAGTCCAATGTGGCGTTTGAACCCACGAACTGTGAGGTCGTGACCTGGGCCAAAGTCAGATGCTTAACTGACTCAGCCACCCAGGTGCCCCCAGCATACAACTTTTAAAATTAGGGACATTTTAACTGAAATCTTTGATTTCTAGCTTATCATAATAATTCCAATGATTGCTAACCTTGGGGCTGCATGTCTCATGGAAACCATTCCCGAGATGCTGTGCAGCAGCTCCCCCTTTAGAAGAGGCCTGCACTTTCCACTTCGCCCAGATTACCAGCTCGCTAGAGTTGCTAGATTTAGCAGATAAAAATGCAAGATGTCTAGTTTAAAGGTGAAGTGCAGATAAACATTGATTTTATTATTCTTAGTGTAAGTATGTCCTATGTAGTTCATGCAATTCATTTACGGCGCCTCATACTGTATCTGGCAACCCTGTGGTCTACCCCCTGCCCCCATCCTTGTTATCTGCTTGGGTTTAGAAGGTAAGTAAGTTTCCTACCCTTGTACCCATTTTTACTTATCGTTGTATGTTTAATACCTAATATACTTCCTGGAGCCTGGAGGTGTGCTCAATCAATAATGTTTGTGGAATATAGTCTGGGGACCAAAATTCTGTCCCGTAAAGAATGTCACTGAGTCTCATCAGATGAATAAAAAGTGGTAACCTCTTGCTGAGCTCATCATGAATAAAGATTACACACTTGTGGTTATTCCTGGACTGGAATTCCTGACCATCGGCTTGTGGGCTTGACTGGGTCACTCACAGAGTTGGGCGTGTCCAATGAGCCTTCCTGGAGCCCTGGTTTCCCATCTCTTCGTGGAAGGAATTGATCAACTTGCTCTCCAGGATCTCTAGCAAAGTGGATGTTTCTGATTTCTTTCTTGTTTTGTATATTCATCACAGAAGAAAGATTAGCGTGTGCAGAATTCGACATCGGTATTTGTCAGCAGCACCAGGAGAAAAGTCAACTAACGATTATGTAATTAGTGATGATGAATCAGTGGATATATGAATAGATTGCTGTTTCATGACCCCAGGCTCTATCTCAAGAACTTCTGATCTAATACAGGAAATTGAAGCATAGAACCTTAGAAATGTATACAGCATACTGCTTTTTTTTTTTTTTTTTTTTTTTTTTTTGTAGTTTAAGATGTCATTAGCTGACCCCCACCATGATTTGGTAACAGCTACTTAGAGGGAAAATATATAAATTATCCCATCTCAAGTGAATTCAAAAACTAAAACAGTGATCATTATTATTTTCTGAGTATAGTTGACACACAGTATTACATTATTTTCAGGTGCACAACATAGTGATTCAACTTCTCCATACATTATGCTATGCTCACCGCAAGTGTAACTACTATCCTAAAACCATGATTTTTAAAATAAAAAGTATGTCTTATAATGAAGAAACTTTGCTATATATGGTACATTTAGGGATTGCTAATTATCTGAAACCTTGTGAACACCAGGAGATCAGGCCATAAGGGTGAATCAACATTTACAGAGCATGTATGTGCTAAGTGCTTTCATTTAAATCGAGGTTTCTCAGCCTCAGTGCTATTGACATGGGGCTTGTCCTGTTCATAGCCGGGTGTTTATCAGCACCCCTGAGCCCAGTCTACCAGATGCCAAAAATACCATACCCCTAGCTGTAACAACCATAAGCGTCCCTAGACATTGCCAAATGTGAGGTGGGGGTAGGGTGTCCTAGTTAAGAACTACTGATTTTAATCATCCAATTGAATTAAATAATTCACAAGCCAGTAGAGTAAGGTCTCTGAAATCTTCACTGTGACAAGGTCATGCTCTTGTCCATGCAGACCTGGGTAGGAGCCCCCTCCTTTGTCACTCTGATTCCCACTTAGCCTCCTGGCTGCCCAAGCAGTGTGGCCTATGCCAGATGTCTCACCAGACTTGACCATAAAACAGTTTCTTCCTGTGTCCCCTCTCGTGAGATTCGGACTGAGTCTGTGGGGCTGCAGAAGCTAAGATATCACAGTGCTGTTGTCTGGCCTGCCTCCCTCTGCCTTCTCTGATGAAAGGTCTTGACTCAAACCTTGAAAGGGTCAGGAGACAGAGGTGTAAGAATCTAACTCTTAACAAGCACTTACTATCTGCCAGGCAGCAGGTGGTAATACTACCTATATTATCTCTGTGTTGCTAAATTCTAAAATGGATGGCTCTCCTTTATTTTAATGGAAATGAAAGGTTTTGGGCTACCGTCTGAGCTCTTGTAAGGTATATGTAGGTTCGCAACCCTCTCTGAAGCTCTCCTGGTGTAAGCTGAAACCAGCTCCCATATGCAGAGGGCAGGAAGACACCCAAGAAAGAGTCAGGTAGGTGGCAATTATAATATCAGCAAAGGGAATTTGCATAAGTGAATAAAAAGTGGTAAGGACAAGATAAGAGGCTTGTCTTGGGTGGTAGTAGGGTAACTGGATCCCTGGACACGTCCTCCAAATCTTAAAAGCTTATAAAGAGGCCCTCGCTGGCTTGTTATATATACCATGCATGTGTTTTCAACATCACATCCCCCCTCAAGGCTCTGTCCTTGGAGCATCCCTTGGGAGTGGGAGAAGCAAGCAGAACCCGCTTTGCAAGGACAGCGGAGAGGGTGAGGAGCCCCTGAGTGCCCAGGTCCAGCTCACTGCTCGGTGTACAATGTGATGATTTGTTATTCGACTTGAAATGCTCACCACCGTAAGGTTGGTTAACACATCCTCTCCAACGCATCATTACCATTTTGTTTTTATTGTTGCTGTTATGGTAAAAACGTTGAAGCTCTACTATCTATCATGTCAACTTTCAAGGATCCAATACAGCGTGAGGTTGCCTTTACATTTTGTTTCTTTCTGCTGCGCAGAAGCTTTTTAGGTTGCTGTAGTCTCACTTATTAATTTTTGCTCTTGTTACTGAAATGATCTGGGAGGCAGAGGAAGAGGGTGGCCTGTAGCAGGGCAGAAGACATAAGGACAGAAAGATAGGAAGATAAATTCTATTGGGAGGATACCATGGATAGGATTTGGAGACTGAATGTTGATTGAAATAAATCATTGGTGGTGTTCAAAACAAAACCAAAAAAAGGCTAATGCTTTCATGATTCAAACAGATCTGGTACTTCCTTTCTAGGTACTCTCCTATACTCTGGAGCAACCGCCTGCAAACAGGCTACAAAGTAGTTTCATTCCAAGTAACCACACAGGAAGGTGAACAGTAGATGGCACTTGTGTGCTATCCCTGAATTTTCAACCCGCGAAGGGAACCAACCCAGGAATGACTCCTGCTAACATAAAAACAAATTTTTATAGTGCTCAAGTACAGATGGTCAGTTTCTAATCTGAAGGGAATCTGGAAAAGGAAAGCTAATGAAAGGATCAGTTTTGTCTTATGCAGTACCTTGCCCCCAATGATAGCCTATAGATTTTTAAATTTTGTGGATTATTGTGGCTTTCTTCCAGATTAATAAATTTACCGTTTGGGAGTGGTCCCAAATTATTGTGATAAGTGCTATTACATGAATTCAAGCAGGCTTGAGGTTAGGAAAAAAAAAATATATATATATATATATATATATATCCCCAACTTTGGCCATGTTTCTAAATATCTATCTCTGACATTTTGCTGGTTTGCAAAGGTGAGGAACAACAAACAAAACAAAATCAAATCAAATATGGAAAAGAACCATGGGAGGGGCCATTGGACTAATAAAAGAGAACAGTGGAATGGAAACAAAGAAGTTCCTTTTGGTGGGGGGGGGGGTAAAATTTACTGTTAGGCTAGGATACAGAATTTTACATGTTTGCAATATGCCTGCAACCATGCAAAAGGCATCAGGACTTAGTAACTAAGAATGGGGTCTGGAGGCACCGACTAAAATCTACACTGCCTAGCTGTGTACCTGGAGCAGGTAACTTGATATCTCCGCACATCAGTTTCCTCATAGAGGAATGCACATGGTGATTAGAGCACCTCTCTGACAAGATTCTTATGAGGATTGAATGTCAAAATTTGCAAGGTACTTAGAAGAGCATTTAGCATGTAGTGAGCACAACATAAGTATATGAAAAAAGTATTTTATTTAAAAAATTGTTTAATTTTTTTTCTCTTTCCTTTTCTTTTTTGTTAGTTTTGAGAGAGAGAGAGAGAGAGAGAGAGAGAGAGAGAGAGAGAGACAGTGTGAGCAGGGGAGGGGCAGAGAGAGAGGGAGGCAAAGAATCCAAAGCAGGCTCCAGGCTCTGAGCTGTCAGCACAGAGCCGGCTGGAACTCACAAACTGCTGCTGCAAGATCGTGACCTTAGCCCTTAGCCAAACATGAAGACTGCTTGACTGACTGAGACCCGCAAGCGCTCTGAAAAATAATAATAATAATAATAATAATAATAATAATTAAGTCTACGTTTAGGTAATGGCCCAATAGGTGATGTATTTTTTGATAACTAGAAAAAAAGCTTAATTGTATTTTTACTAAAAGACTTAGAGAAAAATCTGTACTTTAAAACTTTTCTTTTGAACTAGTTTCTACATTTTTACCTTATTCCTTTTCTGGTAATCTGCTATACCCAAGATCAGACATATCTTGGCTATGAGAAATAATGAGGTCTTGGTCATTCCTCAGAGTTTCTAGAATTATTATTTTTATTGTAGTCAAATATACATTAAAATAAAATGTAAACTTTATTCTTAAGTGTACGATTCACTGGTATTAAGTACATTCACAATGTTTTGGACCATCACCCATCTCTATTTCCAGAACATCATCATCTCAAACAGAAGTTCGGCTCTGATTAGACAGTAATTCTCCATTCTCTCTTATCCTCGCACCTGTGGCAGCCTCCATTCCACTTTCTGTCTCTATGAATCCAACTAGCCTTTGTGTCTAGCTTATTCAGTTAGCATAATGTTTTCAGATTTCACTCACGTTGTGGTATGTATCAGAATCTCATTCCTTTTTATGACCAAATGACAGTCATTGTATGTCCATACCACATTTTCTTTATAGATTCACTGTTAGACATGTGAGTTGTTTCCACTTTTGGACTGTTGTGAACAATGTTCCTATGAACCTTGATGTCCAAGTATCTGTTCTAGCCCTTGCTTTCAATACGTTTGGAGTTATATGCCTAGGAGTTAATTTTTTGAGGAACTGCACAACTGTTTTCCACAGAGCTACAACGTTTTACACACAAACCAGCATCCAGCATTATTTTTAAGCATGTCAGATGTCAGTCTTGTTTGTTTGTTTGTTTGTTTGTTTGTTTGAAGTCAAACCTAGTCGGGGAATAAGCAGCAAAGCTCAGAGTCCTGTCACAGTTTGTTGGGAAGTTGCTGGTATCGACACTCTTGATACATCACCTCCTAGACTACAGCAATGTTTCTCAATGTACACAGCTAAGACTTCTTTATTACATTTATAGAGCCCCGATCCCACCCTATGCATGTTGAATCAGCATCTCTGGGAATGGGGTCCCCTAAATCATCGTTATACATACTAAAATATGAGACTCAGAAACCTAGTCTGTTGAGTTCCTGAGGGCAGTGAAAATGTCTCAGTCACCTGCGTACCCCTCAGAGCCAAACAGGAGATAGTCAGCAAATTTATACTTGAATTGAACTAATACTGAAACCTAAAGCTATTTCCTGTCTGTTTAATTGCTATGTGCGGTATTTACTAAAACTAAATTCTATCACTAGACAACTAGAGAACCCGCAATTAAGGTGTGTACTATACCTTTCATTTACATAGAATATGTGTCTTACCGGCTGTGGTCTATTACGTCATTTTTTTGCTGCCAGGAATGTTTATTTTATATGTAATTTTCAGCCGAGTCTTTCATGCTTTGAGGTAGGGGAAAAGAGAATATGGGTTTAGAATTGGAAGATCTGACTCTGTAATCTTTGACAATTATATGTAAACTATCTAGGAATCAAGTTTGCAATTTGCAAACGTTGGTAACATTTTATAACTGCATCAGCGCCATGGCGTTGCCGAAACGCCAATGATATTGTGTGTAAGAAAGCCTGCTATACAAATGGCTATATTACTATATAGCCTAATAATTTAAACAAAACAAAAAGTTTCTTTCTAAGGCTTCCTGCAGACTTTAAACTTGTTGCCGAGGAAATTGGCTGCTCTAAAGCATATACTAACGAGCAGATTAGAATAGAAACACATAGCAGAAAAAACATTAAGTAGATGCACAACATTCATTCATTCATTCATTCATTCATCTCTCCAGCATTTATATCACGAAGGGTATTGTGTGAAAAATAGTGATTAAGTAAATTAAAATCTGTCCTCCAGAGGATTAGTTCCTGTGCGTATATGAATACTTAGCAAACTGCCCCACTTCAGACCCAAACTCCCTTCCCCAGTCATTAAGCTGTCGGGGACCCTCTTCAAATTCCTGGGCGCTGTCTCTTTAACGTGTAATCGAACTCCGATTGCATCGATCACAGACTCCTTGCCCTCTCCCTCGCCTCGGTCTCCTTGCCACCGCGGTGACTGCCCTCTTTCACGGTCTCAAGCCGCGGGCAGTGCGAGTGTTAGTAAACGTTGGCTTTCGTGCGTTGTCACACCTGACCCTGGAGCGTCCCGCCTGCCTGCTGGCCTGGGCACGGTTTCCTCCGGCGCGGGCGCCGCCTCGGGGCTCGACTGGCCACGCCTGGAGCGCGGGGTTTGACTGGGTCGCCGTTGTTGTAGTGACCGGGAGGCGCCGCCGCTCTGGGCAGACGGTTCCGGGCGCCGCACGGTCCCCCCTTCCCGTCCCGTCCCCTCCCTTCCCCCGGTCCCCCCCGCCGGCTGGAGCCCGGCGCCGGCCGCTCCTCCCATGGCCTCCGCCCCGGTAAGGAGGGGCTGGGGGGCGCCTCCCCGGAGCTGGTGCCGCGGGGCCGCGCTAGCACCTGGCGGGAGGTGGAGGCAAGCGTCCGCAGCCGGGTGCTGAGCCGCTCGCCCCGCGCCCCCCGCCCCGGGGGCGTCCACGCCTCACTCTCCGCTCCGGGGGATCCCTGGATCCCGGGCCGGAGATCCTGGCGCTACCTGGCCGGATCCCGGGCTCTCCTCCCGGCGTCCCGGAGCTCGGGACGGAGCCCGGGCAGCCCCATGGCCCCCAGAATTCTCGGAGGGTTCCAGTGGAGCGCCTGCGTCAGAATCACCTGGCGGGTTTGCAAAAGCCCCGGAGCCGGGGCCCCGCCTCGTGCCGGTGGCTCCGGCGCCGGGGCCCGGGAACGTGCATTCCGATGAGCCGTCCCGGTGGTCCCGCGCGGGCGCCCGACTCTGGGGAGCGGCCCGAGCGGTGGGGGCGGGCTCCGCGCGGGCGGCAGGCGCTCGGCCTCGCCGAGTCGGGGTCCGAGCGGGCGCTGGCGCAGGGCCCTCGGGCTCCGCGGGGCCAGCGCCCGTGTGGCGGTTCCCGGGCCCGGCCCCGGCGGAGGCGGCCGCGCTGACCCCGCGACGCCCGCGTCCCGACGGCTGCACCTGCTTTCACAACCCGACGACTTTCTTCCCAGGAGGACCCCGTTCTGGAGCGGTATTTTAAGGGCCACAAAGCTGCGATCACGTCCGTGGACTTCAGTCCCAACGGCAAACAACTTGGTAAGTTGCATTCTCTCCCCCTCTTTGTGATGCGGCCAAGGCTCAGGTGGTCGGAAACCTTGCCTCCTGTCCACGCAGGGCCGCGGGAGAGCCCCCGAGGACCCGTGTGGGGGTTGAGAGCGCCGCAGCCTCGGGCACCTGGGTCTTGCCCGTCCTGGCCCCCAGCCCGGCCCCGCCGAGTCGCCTCCGGGTCCGGGCCTGGCCGACGACTTTCTCGAACTAACCGCCAGGAGGAGTGAGTGGGAAGGGGAGGGGTTTGTCCTCGGCCCAGGGAGGGTGGGGTGTTGGCCAGAGAGTTTGTGAAAAGTTGTGAGACCAAGTGGAGGAAGCGGGGAGAGAGGAGTTGGGGCTGTGCCGGAGGCCAAGGACCGAGAGGTCTCCGGTGACCGCTGCGAAGCCCCTGTGGCTGGAAAGAAGCCGAGCGCCTGCGTGAAAGGAGGGACGTGCTCGGAAGTTCGCTCCTACCTGAGCCGGGACCTCAATCTGCTGGTCCGAAGTCCTTCCCCTGCGTGGTGGCTCTGGTGGCCGCGTCTGCGCCTTAACCATGAGGATCCGGATGGCCGTGAGGTGGACCTGGGCAGGCAAGAGCTGCCTGTTGCTGGCGCTTTTAACAGTGGCCTATATCCTGGTGGAACTCTCTGTCTCTACTTTCCATGCCTCCTCAGCAGCCGGCCTTGCCAGGGAGAGGGGGCCCAAACAGCTCTCAGGCCCCTGGGAAAAGGCAGAGGAGTTGTCTCGACCGCTTTATGAGAAGCCCCCTGCAGATTTCCACGCACTTGGGGAGTGGGGGAAAGCCAGCAAACTCCAGCTCAGCCAGGATGAACTAAAGCAGCAAGAAGAACTTATTGAGAGATATGCCATTAATATTTATCTCAGCGACAGGATTTCCCTGCACCGCCACATAGAGGATAAAAGAATGTATGAGTGTAAATCCCAGAAGTTTAATTATAGGAGACTTCCCACCACCTCTGTTATCATCGCTTTCTATAATGAAGCCTGGTCGACCTTGCTCCGCACCATCCACAGTGTTTTAGAAACTTCTCCTGCAGTCCTCTTGAAGGAAATCATCCTAGTGGATGACTTGAGTGACAGAGTTTATTTGAAGACACAGCTTGAAACTTACATCAGCAATCTCGATAGAGTCCGCTTGATTAGAACAAATAAGCGTGAGGGGCTGGTTCGAGCCCGCCTGATTGGGGCCACTTTTGCCACGGGGGATGTCCTCACTTTTCTGGATTGCCACTGTGAGTGTAATTCTGGTTGGTTAGAACCACTTTTGGAAAGAATTGGGAAAGATGAAACGGCAATTGTATGTCCTGTGATAGACACCATTGATTGGAATACTTTTGAGTTCTATATGCAGACGGGGGAGCCCATGATTGGTGGATTTGACTGGCGCTTAACCTTCCAGTGGCATTCAGTCCCCAAACATGAAAGGGACAGACGGAAATCGAGAATTGACCCAATCCGATCTCCCACCATGGCTGGAGGACTGTTTGCTGTCAGCAAGAAATATTTTCAGTACCTTGGAACATATGACACTGGAATGGAAGTGTGGGGGGGTGAGAACCTGGAGCTATCTTTTAGGGTGTGGCAGTGTGGAGGTAAACTGGAGATCCACCCGTGTTCCCACGTGGGCCACGTATTCCCCAAGCGGGCGCCATATGCTCGGCCCAATTTCCTACAGAATACTGCTCGGGCAGCGGAAGTGTGGATGGACCAGTACAAAGAGCATTTCTACAATCGAAACCCTCCAGCAAGGAAAGAAGCTTATGGTGATATATCTGAAAGAAAATTACTACGAGAACGGCTGAACTGCAAGAGCTTTGACTGGTATTTGAAAAATGTGTTTTCTAATTTACATGTTCCAGAGGATAGGCCAGGCTGGCACGGAGCTATTCGCAGTATGGGAATCTCTTCTGAATGTTTAGATTATAACTCTCCTGACAGTAACCCCACAGGTGCCAACCTTTCACTGTTCGGCTGCCACGGCCAAGGAGGCAATCAATTCTTTGAATACACTTCAAACAAGGAAATAAGGTTTAACTCTGTGACAGAGTTATGCGCAGAGGTTCCTGAGCAAAAAAATTATGTAGGAATGCAAAATTGTCCAAAAGATGGGTTCCCCATTCCAGCAAACATTATTTGGCATTTTGAAGAAGATGGAACCATTTTTCATCCCCGCTCGGGACTGTGCCTTAGTGCTTTTCGGACACCTGAGGGTCGCCCTGATGTTCAAATGAGAACTTGTGATGCTCTAGATAAAAAACAGATCTGGAAGTTTGAGAAATAGAAGAGCACAACAGCACTTTCTTCCTGAGCGGACGGACAATAGCTCCAAGAAAGTCAAAGAGCCTTTAAAGAGCCTCAGTGAGATTGTGTTTTATCAGAAATCACCCACTGGTCATTTCAAGAAAGTCAAAGAGCCTTTAAAGAGCCTCAGTGAGGTTGTGTTTTATCAGAAATCACCCACTGGTCATCTGCGAGAGCTCTGTGAAAGCTGTGTTTCATTTTGGTATAGAACGCTGAAAATGGGTGCACAGAGAGCTGCTGTTTAATATTTCAAAGTGCCTTATGGGTTGTTTTATTTAAAAACTTTGTCAATATGGTTTTTTTCTCCTCAAAGAAGTTGACTGTGAATTGATATACACAAAACATTTAAGTGCCAGACTTAAAGACTGTAAAAGTCCAAGCAGAAAGAGCGATGATTTATGTTGATGGATAAGTTCACTGCCCATCTCTTTAAAAACAAAACTCATAAATGTGCAGTTTGAGCTATTGCTATTCTTATTGTATGAGGATTTGAATTTCTTTTAGCCAACGCATTAGGTGTCATTTTTTTATTTTAGTTTTCCTTTAATCAACTAGAAATCAAAGGAAGTTGATCTTAAGGAGAAAGGCCTGGTTTAGATGTACGTTTCATTGGAAGAGGGCATTAGTTTGAATGTGAGTTTAGAGGTCTTTTTAACATGCAGACATCTCAGAAAAATATACCCACATCTGAATGAAACGGGGAGAGATTTACATTCCACACTTGGTAAACTTGAGCTATTAGACTTAACTGGCCTGTATTGATACCTCATTTTGCTCTGATTTTGTAAGCTGTCCTCTCTGTGAACTCTTGTGTGTGTGGGGGGGGGCATTTTCTGATTGCACTTCCTTAAGTTATGAATGTACTGGAAAGGGACTCATTCACAATACTGTGCTTCCCTTTGTTAATGCTTAATTGTTTAAAGTAAACATGATTGTGGACTCTGCAAAGTTAAAGCCAACTGTGTTTACTGAAATGTGTGAAACTGAAAGTGGGCCCGGTGCTGCAAAGGCTGTGGAAGTCTTCTAGGAGTTCTTCCTGGTGAGGACATTTAAGGATTTCTCTTAAAACAAGGAAAAAGCTTGCCTCTTGCCTGGACGCTGCCGATTGCTGCCCTACAGCCTGTTTTCAGCACCTAGCACCAAGCCTGGCACTTAGGCAGCTTTCAGTAGTATGTGGGTGAATGAATGATGAATGAATGAATGAATGGCTCAGCCATGGAATGTGATTTTGGTCATGTCGTTTGACCAAAAGACTCCTTTTGGGCTTCAGTTTTCTCGTCTATAAAATGTGGGTGCTGGATTAGATCTCAAAGATCCTTTCCAGCTCTGAAATGTGATTACACATTACAATCACTCGTGCAGTCTTTACAACACTTTTTATCTCTTCCTTTTAACACAGATAATGTTGTTAGGCAATAATCAGTCCAGTTAAGAATCTAGAAAAGGGGGATACTTTTAAAATTAAGTGAGCCGAGCTCAACTGAAGTGGTTTATTTTGGATTGAGTGGAAAGTTGTTGTGGTCAGTGTTTGTATTCATTTTATTTGACAGTTGTTGAACCAATTTTGTTTTTATCTTTAATCTTTCAAACTCTAAAAGTAATCTTTTGGGCTGAGAATATAAATATTTTCCCAACAAAATTAAGAAGTAACTATACTTAAATATATATATACACCACTCATTTTGTTCCAAAGCTATATCCAAGAATCACAGGCTGAATTTAGAACCAGATCTCAATTAGTTCACTTTGGTCTACATTTATGAAAAATGCATACTCCATAGATAGTCCACAGTACTCATAAGTAAAGTTGTTTTCAGTGTGTACTTGATGACTGGAGAGAAGGAACTTTGCAAAATCGGAATTTAAGAAAAACTTTTAGGATAGCCATTTCAAAAAGTAAAAGTGCTATGTATCTTGATTATTTTTATTTCTCCTTTGCTTCTCACAATGAAAATGTGTTAATAACTTTCGTGAAGTTATCTAGCAACCTTGAGGTTTATCAAAGAATTATCCAAATTTCATGTGCAAGGTACATGGCCCTGGGTGTAATTTAAGAAGGATTTATAATAATACTCTGCATTTTGCAAAAATGGTTGTTTGACAGCATTTGTTCTCCTAAACCTACTGTCTCCCCTTGCCCAGTCTACTTTTTTTTTTTTTAATTTTTTTTAATGTTTATTTATTTTTGAGACAGAGAGAGACAGAGCATGAACGGGGGAGGGGCAGAGAGAGAGGGAGACACAGAATCGGAAACAGGCTCCAGGCTCTGAGCCGTCAGCCCAGAGCCCGACGCGGGGCTCGAACTCACGGACCGCGAGATCGTGACCTGAGCTGAAGTCGGACGCTTAACCAACTGAGCCACCCAGGAGCCCCCCAGTCTACTTTTTAATTTAAATCACCCTTTATTTACTTATTTGTTCTTGTTAGCCGCCCCCCCCCCCAATGGAAAAACTAAAATTGATTATTCTGGAAGTACTTATCGGAATTACTTTTACCCCAGTATCTTGCTGCTCCTGTCAAAAGATAAAGGGGGCATTGAAAAGTAAAGTACTTAATTTTTTACCTATTGCTAAATTGTAGGATGTGACCCATTAATTATTTTGGAAGAAATTTTAGGATAGTGCTTTATTTAGATCAGTAACTTGAAAGAGTCTGGTTGTTCATTCCTCATGTAGTGTAGGTAACAGAAGGATGAGACTTTCACGCTTTTGTCTATAGGCATTGCCAATTTAATTTAAAAAAAAATGTAAATCTACAAACAATGTCTGTTTTGACGCCCTAATTCCCATTTATTGGTACCAAAGCTCTCTTTTGCTGCAGACAGTTAAGAGTTGACTTTTTAAGTTAGTTTACCTATTAATATCAGTTTCAGTAAAATATTTGGTCGACAAGAGGTTTCTACTTCAAATGGTCATTATACCATTCAGTGTCCAGCTCTATGAGGACATTAACTAAGTAGGCATTTCTAGCAGTCGTCTTTCAGACAAATGATAATGATCATCTGCAGGATCTCTAGAACTCACAGTAACTTGTTTGTGAAAGACAATTTGTTTACTCAGTAGTAGTAGGTTCCTGCATATTCATTGTATGTTGTCAAATCAAACTTTTCTAGGTTGGAGCCAAGAGGTTATTTTTAAGTTGTATAGTCTTAGTGGTTTTAGGATCTCAATTTTAACTAATAAAATATTTGGTTTCGATTAGTTTGTCCCTTTTGTTAAAATTTTTTTTAATGTTTGTTTATTTTTGAGACAGAGAGAGACAGAGAGTGAGCGGGAGATGGGCAGAGAGAGAGGGAGACACAGGCTCCAGCTCTGAGCTGTCAGCACAGAGCCCGAAGCGAAGCGGGGGCTTGAACTCAGTGAGCCAGCGAGTGCAAGGTCATGACCTGAGCTGAAGTTGGACGCTTCACTGACTGAGCTACCCAGGCATCCCTGCTTTGTCCCTTTCAATTGCTGTTTTAATAATATTTGTAAATGAGCCCAAAAAAGGTTGAGGTTCAGATTAATCTCTTTTGAACAATGAATTTTTTTCTGTGTGTTGAGCAGTTCCCATCCTTTTTTTTTTTCCTTTTGTTAATGATTTTTTGCAATATTAAGACATAAAATAAAATGCATTGCTCATTATTTTTGCAAATGGATTCTGATGATTTTAGTCTATGGGATCATTGTTTCTATGTACACATTTGTTGATGGTAACAGAAGAGAGTTAAGCTTGTAATTATTTAGCTTATTTGAAAATACAGACAATATTAAAAAGTCAAAGTTCCTGCATTATTTTGCAAGGTGTCATTACCCTACAAGTATTCTGAGTGGTGTTAGCACTATTAATGTCTGTGTTTACTACTCATAAACAAACAGGAAATGACTGGGGAGCTCTGGGGCCCACTGGGGGCTCTGTAAAAGGAAGCAAGTGAACACCTGGGCACATTAACATGAATTTCAAAACCTTTGGCTAAAAAGAAATATATCTATTCTGTAAACCACATAGCCTCACATTTCCCTCAACCATCGCTCTGCATCCCCCCATCCGAAGTGCAATTCCTTTCCACCAGCCACATCTCGTCTTCCTCTTTAGTGATTCTGCCTAATGCCCCACACCCATGCCTCTCCCGTGCCTGAGACACTTCTTGGGAATCACTATTGTAAAGACTCCGCTTTATACATCAGATGTCTTAATAGCCACATTTAGGATACGTACAGTTGAGCTAAACATATTTTTACTGATCTTTTGGGGTTTTTTAATGTATAGTTTAAAAAGTTACTGTAAATATGTATGCTAGAATCTTGCTGTCTTACTAAGTGACTGCAACCCTGTGCAAATCATTGTATCTCACCTTCAGTTTCATGAAAGTAAAAAATGACTGGAAAAATCATAGACAGTACAAAGTGTTTGCCAGGGCCTGTGGCAGGAAGGAATAGGGAATGATTGCTAATGAGGATGGGTTTTTTAGGGGGTGGGTGTGTGATGAGAATGTTCTGGAATTAGATAGTGACAATGGTGGTACAATTTTGGGTAAAACACTGAATTATACACTATAAAAGGGTGAAGTTATAGTATATGAATTACATCTCAATTATAAAAAAAAAAAATCTTTAGGGGAAAAGAAGAGGCTGGAGAATTTCATGTATTCCAAAAAAGATTTCTATATCCCTCTGTGCCTACCAGACTTTAAAACCGGCCAGCAGGATTTATTAACACTTGAGTCATTTTGTAATTTAACAGAGTTAAGAAAGTTAGATATATATGTGAATTAGACCATGAGTGAGAATCTGTATTGGAATTTTTTCCTAAAATTTCAGAAAAACCTAAATCGTTTTGACCAGGACGTAGGGATTATTATAAAAGGTGAAATAAATTCCTGAACTGAATAGTTGTCCAGGGTAGAAGTGAAGAGTAGACAAGTCCTTACAGCTTGCTAATAATCAGACATGACTTTTCCTGTATGCCAAGCTTGACCACTTTCTCAGGCTGGCCCAGGAGAGTTGTCCACTGAAGGCTAGCAGTGCCCTTGGCTGTCTGGTCACCATTCTGACCCTCTTATTTGCACTTACCTGATCCTGTTCAAAGGGGGAATGATATATAAAAAATAAAAGTTCCCCATTTATCGAGTGGAACTTTATTTAGTTAATGCTACAGTATGCCAGATGCTGGCTTATGCTCTGGGTGCACACACACAGAGGAGAACAAAACAGGTGTGCTTCTTCACATGGTGTGAAGAATCCATAGTCTGATGATAGAGACAAATATTAACAAATAAACACACAAATCGTGTGCAGGTACAACCTGAAACAGGAAAAGGGGTGCATGCTGTGAAGAAAAGGAAGAGTGCTTTGAGGAATAACAGTGGCGACATAAGTTTATGGGGTCAAGGAATACTCCTTTGTGGAAGTTGGATTTAATTCAGGACCTGAGGGAGGAGTTAGCCAGGCAAAGACTAGAGAAAGAATTGCATATTCAAAAACCAAGAGTGGGAAAGAACTTGTCCTTGATTAAGGAAATAGAAGAAGGCCAGAGGCACCTAGCTGGCTCAGTCAGAAGAGCATGCGACTCTTGATCTTGGGTCATGAGTTGGAGCTCCACATGGAGTGTAGAGATTACATAAACAGGAAAACTTAAAAAAAAATTACTTTAAAAAAAAAAAAGAGAGAGAGAGAGAGAAAGGCCAGAAGGGGTAGAGGCTGTAAATGAAGGCAGAGAGAGAGCTTTAGGGGATGAAGTTGCAGGGGAAGGCAGAGGTAGTAAGGCCTTGGAGGCTAGAGCAGGTTAAATAGGGGCCCTTTAAAAGATATGTTCATGTCCCTGAAACCTGTAAATGTGACTTTGTTTGGGAAAAAAGTTCTTTCCAGATGTAATTAAGTTAAGGATCTCAAGAAGAGATCATTCTGGATTATCTTGGTGAGCCTTGAATCCAATGACAAGTGTTATTAGGAGAGACACAGAGGAGATAAGAGAAGAAGCCAGAGGCAGAGATTGGAGTCATGCAGCCAGGAGCCAAAGAGCTTCTGGAGGCACCAGACCTTGGAAGAGACAAAGAATGGAATCTCCTTTAGAACATTAGAGAGAATCCTACCAATGCCTTGATTTTGTACTTCTGGCCTTGGGGACTGTACGAGAATAAATTTGCTTTGTTTTAAGCCTCCAAGATTTTGGCAATTTGTTATGGCAGCCCTAGGAAACTAAGATGGAGGCCATGTTTTAGGATTTTGTTCTGAGAGTTGTGAAAAGTTGTTGAAGAGTGTTAAGGAAGGGAATGGCATAATCTGATTTAGACCTCAAAAAGATCACTTTGCTCTGTGGATACTGAACTATTAGTAGAGAAGTCAATTAGGAGATATTTTAGTAATACCAGCAGGAGTTGATGATGGTTCAGACTAGGGTGGTGCTCTGGGAAAGAGAGAAATTTGGGAGTTATTAGCATACAGATGGTATTTAAAGTTGTCAAAAGTTCAGAAATAACAGAAGTAAAACTGAGGAATCCCTGAAGTAGTAATTAGTTAAAGTTTATTGTGCACATACCATAAAGATAGTTTGCAAACTGGGAACACTCAAAACATGCAGTGAGGCTCAGGGGTATGTTATAAAGCAGCTTATATAGTGAGAAAGCAGTGACTTTATTCTTCACATTGATTGCTTGTAATATTAGAGTTCTCTTAAATGATAGGGTATTGGTCAGGAGTTACCTTGGGAAACAGTTCAAGTTTTTGCTTGTGATTTCCAGAGACATAAGCAAGAAATGACCTAGGTCAAGTTAGTTTGACAAAATAAGCTAAATTAATCTTTGTTTGTGTGATTAAACTGTTTTTGTCTACTCAGGGAATTTTCAAGGCTGGTCTCCATTTGTTTTCGACTTCAGCAAAGTCATGGGAATATTTGAGATCACCTGGGAAGAACATAGAACCATGAGGGCAAATAGCCCAAGTTTAGTCCTAAAGATCCCAAACCTTTAGACAAGAAGAAGAAATGGCAAAAGAATCTAAGAAGAAATAATCAGAAAGATAGAAGGAAAGCCATGACAGTAGGGTCGGTCTCATGAAAGCCGAGGTCTAGGGTAGGGGAGAAATGTGGAATTGAGAGAGATGTTAAATAGTCATTAGGAGAGTAGGGAGGGAAGTATTGCAGAATTGTGCACTCCTGGGCAGTGTAGAGATCCAGGTGACATTAGTGGTTATACATTTACTGTGTTTCTAATCTGTTTGGGGGTGTGTCTAGCTACTCTCGCTGGTACAAATATAGGTCCAGAAAAGCCAGAGTGACTGGGATTTAGCTGGGGAAACTTGAAGGAAGGAGGGAGAGTCAGGGGATTGAATATATGTGTGAGAGGGGGCTTATCAGTAGGATAAAGAGAGAAATGAAGGTGATGAAAAGAGAGCCTCCATGGAGAATATAGGTCAATGGATTGGAGTGATATAGAAATTACTTGACTAAACTGTAAGGAAAGCAGCTTGTCAGAGGATGGCAGGCTTCAATTCATGATCTGGGAAGTGTTCAGTTTCTGCTGATGACATGATGCAGGGTGTGGCCACGGAATGAATTGCCAAGGAAGCGTGGAAGAAAAGGGCCTTGGAGCATTCTGGTTGTCCCCTTGGTCTGAAATGCTCTTCACTTCCTCACTCTGCTTGGCTGGCTCCTTCTTGTCCTTCTGCCTCTCCTTAAAATGCTACTGATAACTCCATCTGAAGTAAGTATTCTACCTCCACACAAAATTCTCCTTATGACTTCCTGATGTAGCTTTCATGTCTGTTGGCACAATTTAAGATGTCATGTTTGCCTGCTTGTTGACTTGTTTTCCTCCTCTTCGTCTGAGTGTCAGCTCCCCATTTAGAAAGTTTGCCTATTTTGTTCCTTAGGACTTCCCCTGCCCGGTCCACAATGCCTTATGTGGTGTAAGGGTGAGATATCTGTTGACTGAACTAATAATATCAGGAGCTAAAGAGGAAAACTGTGACGTGAGGTAGGTGAAATGTGAAAGAGAAAATGATTGTCACTTGAAAGGGTTTCAGGGAACTTGGGGTTCCCAAGCAGAGTTAAGGGTAAGTGGTTGAGGAGGAGGGACTTTCAAGGAGGAGGATGTGGTTATAGGGAGATCATCTACTGGGAGTCCCCCTGGCCCACTGGTGGCTTTTGGGAAGGAGAGAAGGCATGGGTGTCAGGGTCAGCTAAGGCGACATCCAGAGAGTTATAGGAGTGAGAGCATGTGGATGATGATTGGAGGAACTCAAGGCCTAAACTTCTGGTCATGACTCGGAGAAACAGAACATAAAGTATGGTAGATTTATACTTGATAGCCTTTCAGAAGGTGCTGGGCTCTTGGGTTTCACAGGGTGGGTTGGGAAGTGGTTGGAGGAGAGGGGATGGGAGAAACCAATAACCTGTGAAGTGTTTCCATCCTTTTTTATGGATGAAGGTTCAGGAACTTTCCTGAAGCTACATAGCTAGTAAGCAGCACAGCCTGGCTGGGCCTGGATTGGAGTCTAATTCTAGAGCCACATTCTTTTCCATTAGGCCAACTTCCCAGAAGGCAGCACTCAAATTTAGTCAAACATTAGAAGAGTTTAAAAGTACTGTCACATGGTTCGTAGAACCCGAGCCGCACTTTACAAGTTTCCATTTAAAATTGTATAATTTTAACACTGAAGTTGTCACTTTCCTCCCTTTTTTCCCTTCAAGGTTATGCTGTCATGGACCCAATCCCTATTAGCCTGTGGGTTATTTGTAGAATAAATGATGGTAAAGAACAAGTTAATTTCTTTCTTTTTTTCATTGAATAGAAGCAGAATGAAATTTGGAAGTTCTAAGTTGTTTTCTTCACAGTGAAACCATAATAAAAGTTTGCCAGAAATTCTTTTCCTATTATGGTTTTTGATGGCAACCTGTGTAGTAGCTTTGTTAAAGTTTCTCCCACTGTTACAGTTCAAAAACTTATTCCTAAGTGTTAGTGTATGCAGAGCACAGTATGTCTCCACTTCCAAGGTACGTCAGAATTAAGTGAGAAAGTGGTAAAAAAAAAAAAAAAAATCAGATTCCTCAGTCTCACCCCAAAGAATGCTTAATTTACTGGAAGTACACATTTTAAACAAGGTTCCCAGTAATTGTAATAGGGATAATCCATAAATGCCCAGTGCTTCTCGAAACACTGGGTTATTGGTTAAATGCCCAGGCTTTGGAGACTGATAGAACTGGATTAAAAATGGACTACATTGCTTTCTGCCTCCATGACCTTGGACAAATTACTTCACCTCACTAAGCCTCACTTCCTCATCTGAACAAGAGGGATAATGATAATTACTTGCCTCGTTGTGAGGATTAAATAAAATAATGCTTATAAAAGTATTTGGCCCCTAGTAACAACTCTGTAAAGGTGTATGTTGTGATTGTCCATCGTCCTAGAGATGTGGAATTTGAGTAAGTTAAATTAAGTTCTCCTGATTGTCATTACTGAAGATTATTTTTAAAGCACCCACAGCTCCTTTTAGACCATGCTTACACTAGCAAGATAATGACTTAGTGTCAGCTAGAAGGAAAAGATGCTTAAATATTCCCTCATTCAGGGCAGAGGAATTTTAAGTTAGTGCCATCATTTATTTATATTATTACCTAGTGCTTGGATAGCACAAACTAACTCTGAAAGTATTACATAGAGATGAAAGTTTATCTAGTGAAGATTAGAATATTATCTTTTTATTGGGCAGCCCTTTCCTTTTTATCTAAGCTTATAGATGTGTATGCTTGGGAGTGATAATTTTTTTTCTTAAAAAACAGTCATAGAGATCTCCTCACAGATTTCCTTAGAATATGTCCTTGTTTATTTTTCCTTGAAGAAGGCCATCTAGAGTTTCTTTTGTGACCTAAAGACCAGCATGAACCTGGAAATGCTATAGGAAGTACAAAATCATGGTGCCCTCAAACCAGAAATCTGAGTTAACTTCTGGTAGTGGAGTATAAGTGAGACATAATCAGAGTCCAAAATACATAGAAGGACCCCTGAAATAGTTGAAAAATTCAAGAATTTCTATAGGAAGGTGATTTGGATTACTAGGACTTTCTTGAATATGGGATGGAAAGGCCTGAGAGGGAGATGATCCAAATGTATAAAGCTGTGAAAGACACTATATTGTGAGCACAGACCTTTTTGTGAGTTCAAAAACATGTACTCTTTGACCCATCAATAATCTTTTTGGGAATTGATCACAATGATGTATTTGTACACATCAGAAATGACTCATGTATATTACCGTGTCATTTGTGAAAGGGTAAATAGGGTAGACTGGTTAAATAAATTAAGGTGTGGCTACACAATAGAATATTATGTAGCTATTAAAGAGAGTAAAGCACACTTCTCCCTCCGGTCCTGACAGAGTAATTGGTAGCCAAACTTTCCCTCCAGCCTAAAAACAACTGTAAAATGAGACAACATATATGAGGCAAGTGAATTCAGTCATCAAGCAACAGAGAGTGCAGAACTGTAACAGTCCCTGTGAGGCAGAAGGGAAACACACACGGTGAGCCCGCAGCTGCCTTGGCTTCCTTCTCAGAGGCACTCTTCCTGCAGAACAGCCAAGAGGTAGAGCCCAAGCAGCAACATGCCACCTGGACCAAGCAATCAAAGTAAATCTCACCGATACTGGGACAAACAGACACAAACACCCTGCGATGATGAGGGCACAATACAACCTGTGGATTCCTATCAAAAATACGTATCCTGAATCTAATCGTGAGGGAATATCAAGAAAAAAACTGATGAACATCTCACAAAAATAACAGGTCTGTAGTCTTTAAGGGTATCTGGTCAATAAAGAGAAAAAAGAGCTTAGGAAATCTTTCTTTAAGGTTTTGGGGCACCTGGGTGGCTCAGTTGGTTAAGCGTCCGACTTTGGCTCAGGTTGTGATCTCATGGTTTGTGAGTTCAAGCCCCACATCGGGCTCTGTGCTGACAGCTCAGAGCCTGGAGCCTGCTTTGGATTCTATGTCTCATTCTCTCTCTGCCTCTCCCTCACTTGTGCTCTCTCTCTCTCAAAAATAAATAAATGTAAATAAGATAAAAAAAGGTTTTATTAAAAATAGGAAAAGAATGGGTCACCTGGGTGGCTCAGTCGGTTAAGTGTCTGACTTTGGCTTAGGTTATGATCTCATGGTTCCTGAGTTCGAGCCCTGGGTCAGGCTTTGTGCTGACAGCTCGGAGCCTAGAGCTTTCTTCAGATTCTGTCTCCATCTCTCTCTGCCTCTGTGCTCTATGTGTGTGTGTCTGTCTCTCTCTCTCTCAAATATAAATAAACATGAAAAAATGGGAAAAGAATAAGACAGCTCTATGTACTAATACATCACGATCTCCAACATATTATACTAAGTGGGCTGGCAAAGGAAGATAGAGAAGCAAAATGCAGAATGACAAATAACATGCTACCATTTGTATAAAAAATACATGTAAATAGGCACATATTTGTTTAAGCACGTAAGAGGGTACTCAAGAAATGGTTAACATTGGTTTGCCTCTAGGAAGGGGAGCTAGGTGGCCAAGGTCCAGAAGGAGATTTTGGTAAATACCGATAACATGTGCATTTATTACCAGTTGAAAAGATAAAATAATTTAACAGCAAGCTCACAAACTGGAGGCACTACCGTTTCTTTCTAAGGATATAGTATTCCTGATGGAGCAAACCTCTGAGTAACTGCAGGTTTGGATAAAACAAGGAGTGAGAGATCTTATGGTGGCTCAAGTTATTGCTAGTTAAGGTGACACAGTAACTATTGGCCTTTTGGACGTGATGGAAAGCAAACATGTTCTTCTTGGTGCGTTCCTTGGTACCTCCAGAGACATAGCACTGGCCTGGGTGCACATGGACTTTGTTTTGTCTTTTGTCCTAATAAAGATTTCCTGAAACCGTGAATTATTGTTAGGGGATAAAAATCATTTTTTCAAGGGTAGATTTACTAATTAACCTTTTCTCTTAACTTCTTCCCTTTGACATTTTATCTCAAAATAGACCAGTTGGATGACGAATCATATAAGCTTTGGCATTTGAAATTAGGTGGTGGTGTTTATTTAGGGTGTGGTTCAGTGGAAATGAAGGAAAGTAAATTCCACGTTGACACTTTACAACATTGATATCCGTAGTCCAGTACCTTTCATTATCACAGTATTAGAGTTTAGTGGGATAAGGTTAAGGAAGTAACGATGAAAAATGTGGAAGAAATGTAGAGTGTACCCTGAGCCACACAGTGGTACTTGGGACATCTTGGCTTCTGGTATTTCATAATTAATAGGCCTCTGAAGTGCCCCTTTGCCCAAAGGTGAGGCTGTCCCTGTCCTATGAACCACCTTTTCCTCCTGCTGTCTCACTTCTCTTCACCAGGCCTCACACCAGGATAGCAAGCAAGTGCTGCTTTAATGTGGGCATGCAGCAATCGACTCTATATTTGTAATTTTGAGCATCCACTCTGGTTAAGATGCTCTTTTCCTTTTCCGACAAAATATGTGAAGTCTCAAGTCCTGTGTCACCTTCTCAGTTAAGCTTCATATTCTTATCCCTGTGACCTCCCTCACCCCATTAATTGTTGTGTCACCGTGATCCTGTAATACCATTTTTTCCTGCTTCTTATGTTGAGTGTTAGGGAGCCTGTAAACCCTCAATGAATTAATGAATCAGTTGTATACATTAACTCTTTCCACAGCCTCCCTCCCATCTCTCATCAACCAACACCAACCAGCTCTGATCTCACCACTTCACGGACGCAGTTCTTATTGCCAAATCAACAACTGGTCCTCGGGCCCAGGGCCAGTTTTATGGGCATATGCCCTGTGTAGTCACTTAGGACTGGTTTAATGCCCTGCTATCACTGTCCTGAAATTCTTAGCAGTTTTTCTACGAGGACCCCCACATTGACATTTGATGCTGGGCCCCGCAAATTATGTAGCTGGTCCTTTTCAGGCCTGATGTTACTCTAATTTCTTGAAAGCATTTGATACAGCCTGTCACCCTCTCTGAATACTTCTTGAGTTCCTGGACAGCAAAATCTGCTTGTCCCCTCCAGTTTCATTTACGGCTCCTTTAGTTACCTTCACCCTCTTCTTCATTTAGATTCACTCCCCGAGTGATCCTACGCAGTGTCCAGTCCTTCTCTACACAGCGGCTGCTGCTGACGGTGGCACAAAGAAAACCGATAGTAATAATGGGTACCTTTGAGTGTCTTCCGTGTGACAGGTGTCGATTACAAGTATCATTTCATGTAATACTTAAAACACCTTGTTTGTAGATTCAGTGTCGCAGGCATAGAAAGGCTGAGTAACTTGCCCAAGGGTACATAGCTTGTAGATGATAGCTTGGATTGGACTCAGGGAGTCTAATTCTATAGTTTCCTCCTTTAACCACCACAGTGGACACTTAAAATCTCTCCCTGAGCTCTCGGTGGGTATATCTACCCCCTTTCTTGACATTTCCACCTGTATGTCTAATGGGCATCTTCAGCTTACTGCATCCCGAAAAGAACTCTTGATTCCCACCCCACGCTGCCTCACTGTCAACCTCCATCTCTTCTGGTTTTTCTTTTAAACACATTATTTTTTAAAAGTTTATTTACTTATTTTGAGAGACAGAGACAGTGCAAGCAGGGAGGGGCAGAGAGAGGGAGAAAGAGAGAGAGAGAGAGAGAGAGAGAGAGAGAGAGAGAATCCCAAGGAGGCTCCTCACTGTCGGCGCAGTGCCCGTCACGGTGCTCGAACCCATGAACCGTGAGATCGTGACCTGAGCCAAAATCAAGAGTCAGACACTTAACTGCCTGAGCCACCCTAGTGCCCCTCTTCTGGTTTTTCTAATATCATTAAATGGCCCTGAGATTCATCTGGATGCCCCGTCCGAAAGCCTGGCCTGGTTGCTTCTGCTTTCTTTCTTCCTTGTATCGAATCCAGTAGCTGCCTGCACAGGCTCTACCTTTAAACATACCAAATATTGACCACTTCTCCCACTTCCGTGGCTTCCAGCTTAGTCCAAACCACCACCTTCTCCTGACTGGGTTATTGCAGTAGCCTCCTAATTGATTTTCTTCTTCAATTCTGCCCCCCTACACCCTGTATATTCTGCACAGAGCGAGCAGAGTGATATTTTTAAACATTTTTTCTAAATGTTTTATCAAAGTATAAGTTATGTACCCAAATTGGACAAGTTGATGAATTTTCACAATGTGACATGCCCATTTAACAAACACTCAGAGCAAGAACCATTTACTAGTGCCCCCAGGAGTACCCCCTTGTGCTCCCTTGTAGCTACTATTCTCCCTCTACTGTTCTTTCTCTATTATTCGTCAGTCTTTTAACTACGTTATCGTCTCAGGCGGTCATGCGTGGGGTCCCGTCTGCCCCGAGTGTGTTCTCCCTGCACATGTCAGTTTGAATCACCCCTCACTGCACTCAGGTCTCTGCTCAAATGCCTTTTCCTCAGGAAGGATCACTAACCGCTCCGTACAACACTAAGGGTGAAGAATGTATAAAAGTCCTGTGAACATCTGTGATACCATCGGTGAACCGTTTCGCAATGAGCGATGTCAGTGTCCGCCAGGCCGCCTCTCTGTTCTGCTCAGGTTCGTCGGGTTCATCAGATATCACTGTGTTGGAAAGTAGGACTGAGTGTCATCTTTATCTTTGTGACAGGTAGCAGCTCTTCCAAGCCAGTGTAACTGTTCTCAGCTTTTCAATTTGAAGAAGTTCTTTTGAAGACTTCCATTTTAAGAATTGTGAAAATTTTGCTATGAAAAGCCTTCACTACTATGTTCTTAAATGAATGTTAATTTCTGAGGTTTCAGATTTTGTGGGTTTTCCCCACACCCTCCCCCCCTTTTTTTTTTTACTTTCCTTTTATTTTATTTGCTGTACATGCTGCACATCCAGATTGCATATCTAAAAGACACTGGTTATTTTTACGCTTTCTTAATTACAACTGTTATCAGTGCCAGGCTCTCACCACACCATTTACTCTCCTGCAAATCAACTACTTCTCATTTCCAGTTAAACAAATAATTTTCAATTTTGTCTGTTGTCTTTTCAGCCTTTACAGTCATTTGGAATAAAAATTCAATTTCAGTGAAAAAAAATGGGTTAAAGACCTAAATGTGAGATCTGAAACCATAAAACTTTTAAAAAGAAAACATAGGCAGTAATTTCTTTGACATCAGCCATAGGAACATTTTTCTAGGTATGTATCTTCAAGTAAAACAAAAGCAAAAGCAAAATAAACTATTGGGACTATACTAAAAAAAAAAAAAGCTCTTGCACAGTGAAAGAAACCACCAACAAAACAAAAAGACAACCTAGTGAATGGGAGAAGATATTTGCAAATGATGAATCCAATAAGGGATTAATATCCAAAATATATAAAGAACTTACAACTCAACACCCAAAAAACAAGTCATCTGATTAAAAGATGGGCAGAGGACCTGAATGGACATACTTCTAAAGAAGACATGTATGGCCAAGAGAAATATATACAGATGCTCAACACCACTAATTGTGAGAACAAGATATCACTTTATACCTGTCAGAATGGCTAGAATCAAAGAGACAAGAAATAAGCGTTGGCAAGGATGTGAAGAAAGAGGAACCCTCCATATACTGTTGGTGGGATCGTAAATTGGTACAGCTACTCTGAAAAACAGAATGGAGATTCCTCAAAGTATTGAAAATAGAATTTTATGATCCAGTAATTCCATTACTAAGTATTTACCCAAAGAAAATAAAAACACTAATTTAAAATGATATATGCACCTGTATGTTTACTATAGCATTTTTTACAGTAGCCAAAATATGGAAGCAACCCAAGTGTCCATCAGTAGATGAGTAGATAAACAAAATGTGGTGCACACACACACACACACACACACACATACACACACACACACACACACACACACACACACAGAGGAATATTACTCAGCCATAATAAGGAATGAATTGTGGCAACATAGGTGGACCTCAGAGATATTATGCTAAGTGAAATAAGTCAGAGAAAGACAAATACCATATGATTTCATTTGCATGTGGAATCTAAAAGACAAAACAAATGAACGAACACAAAAAAAGCAGAAACAAACGATACGTACAAAGAACATATTGTGCTTGCCAGTGGGGATGCTGGGAGGCTGGGCACAGTAGGTGAAGGGGAGTAGGAGGTATGGAAAATGGATGAATAATTTCTAAAAGTCCTCTGAACATATATATTTTCTTAATTTTTTAAAATTCACATCCAAATTAGTTAGCATATAGTGCAACAATGATTTCAGGAGTAGATTCCTTAATGCCCCTTACCCATTTAGCCCATCCCCCCTCACGCAACCCCTCCAGTAACATTCTGTTTGTTCTCTGTATTTAAGAGTCTCTTATGTTTTGTCCCCCTCCCTGTTTTTATATTATTTTTGTTTCCCTTCCCTTATGTTCATCTGTTTTGTCTCTTAAAATCCTCATATGAGTGAAGTCATATGATATTTGTCTTTCTCTGACTAATTTCGCTTAGCATAATACCCTCCAGTTCCATCCACGTAGTTGCAAATGGCAAGATTTCATTCTTTTTGATTGCTAAGTAATACTCCATTGTGTGTGTGTGTGTGTGTGTGTGTGTGTGTGTGTGTGTACTACATCTTTATCCATTCATCCATCGATGGACATTTGGACTCTTTCCACACTTTGGCTATTGTTGATAGTGCTGCTATAAACATTGGGGTGTAAAACATATATGATATTATTAATGAACTGTCTCCCCTATGATGTTATGATTCCTTGAGGTAAGGGATTCTGTCTTCTTTTTGTAGATCTTCTTTGTAGCATAATACTTTAGAACCTAAATAGTGTAATGCTCATGATAATTCATTGTTTTCCCTATTTTGTCTCCCTTAGCTCCAGATAATTTAGACTCTGATATAAATATTTAATAATTTTATGAACTGTGGTGGAACATCAACTTTTTGTATATTTTTTGAAAGGGGTAGTATACAACATTATAGCTTGAAACTTTAAAACTCTAACTTTTTAAAGTTAACTGGAAACAGTGCATACTTAAGTCCAATGAATTTTATCTATGACTAAAGAAGTGAGAAGGTTTTCAGTGACTTTATATTCTCTTTTAACAGTAATGCTAATTCTATTTCAAGTTTATAAAGTCGTATTTTTTTTTTAATTTATTTTTTTTTTCAACGTTTATTTATTTTTGGGACAGAGAGAGACAGAGCATGAACGGGGGAGGGGCAGAGAGAGAGAGGGAGACACAGAATCGGAAACAGGCTCCAGGCTCTGAGCCATCAGTCCAGAGCCCGACGCGGGGCTCGAACTCCCGGACCGCGAGATCGTGACCTGGCTGAAGTCGGACGCTTAACCGACTGCGCCACCCAGGCGCCCCAGTCGTATTTTTTTCTAAGATTCTGCAGTCTAGACTTAGTGATTCTCATTGACTTGGTTCCTATTATTGGGGTAATTTGGGGGCTACATGTATGTATAAAATTTGGTTTGGGGGCAAGAATTAGATCTAGCTTTCATTGGTTTATTTGTTTATTCTTTGTCCAAGGCATTTATTTCCACCATTGATTGCATTTGTCTTTATTTCCTTAAAGCCTTAAGCTAATGTCTGACATACACAATTCTTTTATTAATTGTAGAATGTCTGAGCAGAAAAAGTTTTCAAGATCACCTTTTCCAGCCATAAAAGACATCACTGGGTCAATTAGCAAAATTCGAAAATAGTTGGTAGATTAAAGTATTGTCAGTAATAAATTTCCTGAAGTTGATACTGCTATGGGTATGTAAGAGAACATCCTTATTCTTAGAAAAACACAATGAAGTATTTAGGAATAAAGTCACCATGATAATGTATTCACTTCCAAATGGTTCAGGGAAAGAAAAAAAACAACTGTGTGTGCGTGTGTGTGTGTGTGTGTGTGCACGCACGCACGCACTTATGTGAGCATGCAAGCTCGTTCATGTATACAGAGTTAGTACAAGTGAGTGTAAGAGTAAATTATAAACCAAGTGGGGCAAAATATTAACAACAAGTAGATCTGACAAAGGGTAGGGTTGCTGGGTGGCTCAGTCAGATGAGCCTCCTACTCTTGATTTCAGCTCAAGTCATGATCCCAGGATTGTGGGATTGAGCCCTGCCCCAGGCTCCTGTTTTGCAGGGAGACTGCTTAAGATTTGTCTTTCTCCCTCTGTCCCTCCCCACTGCTTGCTCTCTCTCTCTTTCTCAAAAATAAAATTAAATTAAAAAAAAAAAAGATCTGGCAAAGGGTATATTAATGTTCTTTATACTATTGTTATGTTTCCTCTTAAGTGTGAAATTATCTTCACATAAACATTTTTAAAAAATCGTCATTCTCAGCTCTCTCAGGAAAAGCATTCAGTCTTCATGACACAGATGTTAAGTAACTTTCCCAGTTATCCTGAGAGTTAGAGACAGAACTACTCCTAGTCCCGAGGGCCTGTGTTATGCTGCTATCTTCTAGTAAATAGTCATTGAGCTCCAGCCAGATGAAGGGACCAGTAATCCTGACTTGTGGCTGCATAGAACACAGCCAAGCTTGCACATTAGTGATGTAGCTTTGAGTTACTTTAAAAAATATTTTTTTCCATGACCTGGTAAGGCTTAAAAACCTCCAGCCCCTCTGTTACCTGGACATCATGTTACTAGATATCCTGTCCATTGTAATGACGTGCCTACATTCACATTTTAACAATCACTGGTTTGTTCTTCTCTTTCTTCATAGCTACTGCTTCTTGGGATACATTCCTCATGCTATGGAATTGCAAGCCACAAGCTAGAGCTTTCAGATATGTGGGTCACAAGGATGTGGTAACCAGCGTGCAGTTTTCCCCACTTGGAAACTTACTGGCATCTGCTTCAAGAGACAGAACCATTAGACTCTGGATTCCTGATAAGTAAGAGAAACAAAGTAACCTGATATACTCTGGATTTAGGCATGTGAAAGAAAATAAGCCTGGCTGTTCCTTCTGCACTGATCTAGAATGCCTGAACCCCCAGTTGCCTGCACTGTTCTTAGTCTGAGTCACACGCGAGATGTACTGCCCTTGTCATAAAGTTAGCAAACTATTTCATACCATTTTTTCCTCATCTTTAACCCTGAATTATCTCTTCTATTTGAAACCTATTTCTAACCATGGAAATAAGCTTCAGGTTTTTTTGGCAGGGGGATGGTTATCAATCCCTTTTATAAATCTGATGTAACCTTCACATTATCTCCCCAGAGAGATACGCAATTACATATGTAACTGAAATTTTATAGTTTATTAATCTACTATTGCCAGTTTGTGGATCTTCTCTGGGCCTTTGGATCTCTATTAATCCCTGTGCCAGAACTATTCTTTGATGCATATAATTCATTATTGGGCTCTGGAGTTTTCTTGCTGAAGAAAGTTTCTGACAGATGTTTAAATCTGATTTGACAAATCATTATGACAAATCTCTCTATACGAGGCTTTTTAAATCCTAGCTGATAGCTTGTCTATTTTAAGCCATTATGGAGCCATGATATTTTAAAAAGCTTTTGAACTTTTTTTTTGAACTCTTAATCATATGTTTTCAAACACACATGAACATAAAACAAATAGCACAACACTCCCTTCCCTCATACTCAGCCACCAGATCCAACAGCTATCAGTTGTTTCACCCATCCTCCCTGCCCCCCTTTTTAGCTAGATTATTTTTAGAACAAATCCCACACATCATATCATATCCCCCAGTAAATATCTTAGAGAATAAGCATTTGAGCATTTTCCTTGGGTCTTTTGTGGCAGGATTTGATTTGTGGTATGTGACTGAACAGGCTCAGGCAGTCCCAAATGAAAGTTCATGGGGCATCTTCATGGCAGTGGACACTTTTTTTTTTTTTTTTGTGCCATCACCCAAGAGAATCTCCATGCTGAGAAATCTGAACATTACCCTAATGGTAGCACAAACTACTGAAGAGAAGTGACATGTTGTAATGACACTGTGGTGGCAATGTAGAGGGGAACTAGGAGGGAGGGAGACTGGTTTGGGGTCCAAAAGGGGAGATGTTTTCTAAAATCCTTAACTTTGGGGATTTGGGGCTAGTGGTTTTGCTGTCTTCAGCACATCACAACTTCAGGCTCCCAGTACTAATTCTAGGAACTCTCAGTGAACAAACTGTACAAGGGTAGATGAGCTAAAAGCACACTGAGTCATTATTTGTACTGGCTGATCCCAGTGCAACAGTTAGGCTTATGTAGATGTCTCTGTTTCCTCTTTCAAAATCAAATCATATGGGGCCAGGGCAATCGTGGATTATGGCAGTGGGATGGAAGCTGGTATATCAGTTATTGCAGTTTAACAATCCTCAAAACTTAGCTTAATACAATAACTGTCATTTCTCATAATTTTGTGGGTTGTCTGGGTGATTCTTGTGCCCCATTTGATGTTGGCTTTACTCATGCAGCTTATTAAGCACCTCACTCATGTACCTGGGGCCTGGTGCTGGTTATTGGCTGGGGCATCCTGTCTTCCAGTGGCCTCTCTCCAGCAGGATAAGGACTTCTGACCATGTGCCAGCCGGGTTCTAGGACAGTAAAAATGGAAGCTGCTAGGCCCTTTGAAGGTCTAGGTCGGAAACTTCCACGGGGTCACTTCTGCCTCATGTTATTGGCCAAAGTAAGCCACAGCCAGCCCAGATTCAGAAGGAGGAGAAAGCGGTAGAATCTACCTCCTGGGAGGTGGGGGCGGGCAGTGTGTGTACAGGGATGAGAGGGATGCTGGCAGCTGTATGTGCAGACATTACGGCTGGTGACTGGCAGGCTGAGGAGGAATAGTAGGAGCAAGCGTGGAAGCAGTTCCGGCCTGGAGTTCGTCACAGTGGGCAGTCCAGAGAACTTGGGCTGAAAGCGAAGGCAAGTTTGTGGGAGGCAGAGAGCCAATGTCAAGGCAAGGTGGGGAACTGCTAACCAGTTAAACAGCTGCACAACAAACACAAGGCACTCCTGTCGTGGGTTTTTATATCCGGTTGAGACCGGATCCAGGGGTTGGACTAGACTGTAGCCGAGAAGAAAACCCCTGAGAAAGAAGGCAAGCAGGATAGGTTGCTGGAGTGTGGACTGTCCCCTGGCTTCCCAGTCACAGCAGATGCCAGTCTTGTCTTTGTTTTCTCTAGGCCAAACTCTCCTCCTAACTGCTACTCCTAGAACTTCCCCTTGAAACCTCACTGAACCAGGCTCTGAATGCTCCATCCCTTTTCTTTAAATATCAATTTTTGTTTTTCCTGGAGTAATATATATCAGGTGATGGAGACTTATTACCAGGTCACTTTTGCCTTCTACAGACCAGTGGAGGGATAAGCCAGGATGGATCTAGGAACCTTTAAGTAGTGACTCTCCCCAGTAGAATTCAACAAAATGTATCTAGCTTTTTTTATATGCCTGATATTGTGCTAGGGGCTGATCTTTTAAAAAAAAAAAAACTTTTAATGTTTATTTATTTTTGAGAGAGACAGAGACAGAATGCAAGTGGGTTAAGGGCAGAGAGAGAGGGAGACACAGAATCCGAAGCAGGCTCCAGGCTCCGAGCTGTCAGCACAGAGCCTGACGCAGGGCTTGAACACATGAGCTGTGAGATCATGACCTGAGCTGAAGTCAGATGCTCAACCGACTGCTACCCAGGCACCCCTAAAAAATTTTTTTTTAATGTTTATTCATTTTTGAGAGAGAGAGAGAGAGAGAGGGAGAGGGAGAGGGAGAGGAACAGAGAGAGAGGGAGACACAGAATCTGAAGCAGGCTCTAGGCTCTGAACTGTTAGCACAGAGCCCCGTGAGGGGCTCGAACCCACCAGTGGTGAGATCATGACCTGAGCTGAAGTCGGCCACCCAACCGACTGAGCCACCCAGGTTCCCCACCCATCCCCCTTTTTAGAATTAATTAATTTTTTTAATGTTTGGTGCTGGTCTTATAGGGATAAATAAATCATCATTCCTGTCCTCAAAAAAACTCACAGCTTAATAGAAGGGAAAGACGTCTATTTTTTTTTTAAGTACTGTATAATGTAATAAGCAAAATAGATGTAGCAGATAAGGAGCAATTAAGCCTGCCTGGGTTGCTCAAGGAGGTTAGGGTGGGGGAAGTAATCCAGGGTGAGAAAAAGCAGGAAGTGCAAAGCCAGAGGTGTGTTTGAAGCTCCGGGACTGTTCTGAGTCCAAAGTTCAGTGTAACAGCCAGATGCCTTGTGGAAGAACTTGGTCACTGTACCTTTTCTTGGAAGGTAGCCTGTGACACATTTACACTGAGATTTACATGCTTAGAATATGCTTTTAGCGAGGGACTAAGAATAGTATGTAGGTGACTGGAGGGGATAAACGATTAGAGCAGGGAGACCAGTTAAGAGGCTTTTGCAAAAATCTAGGTAAAGGATACATAGGGTGTATCTATCTGAATGTAAGCAGAGCTGATGTGGAAGAGGAAGAATTGAAAGGATATCTGGCAAGTGATAGCAGTATTTCTATCACTAAATCGGTTTTGTCGACCTATTGGATGTGGGAGGAGAAGGGGGAGTGGTTGAGTATGATTTCCAGGCTCTGCGAATTCTGTTGCCTGATGTGTTTCAAACAGTTATGTATAAATACAACTTTCTGAATGGAGAAAAAAATTGCTAAGTCTGGATGTAGTATAAAGTGAAGTATCTGGGGGAACTTTGGAGTCCTGACACAAGTAGTATTTCCCAGATGCCACCTTTGAACTCCAGGGTGTCTGCTAGCCTGCCCCTGACTATTTTTGCTTTTTTTTTTTTTTTCTGGTGTTTCTCCTTAAATGCCACACATTATTTTCTCCATCTTTTCTTTCCTATTCTCCTTTTCCCATCCTAGCCAAGAAAAAAAAAAAAAAAAAAAAGCAGCAGCTGAAATTTCAAAGTATTGAGAATTGGAATACAGTTGTTACCATTTGTCCTTTGTTTTGCTTGTGGGTGTAAGATTGGGCCCTGGGTGAGCAAGGCCTCGGATATGCCCCAGGGGCCTGAGTTCTCATTGCTGGTAGGTGGAAACTCCGGTGAGTCAGAGAGTGAGATTACCTAGAGACATTCTGTAAAGGGGGAAATGGCAGAAGGGATGTCTCTTCCTTCCCAGCCCAGACTGCCAGGCCACACAACTTCCACGTGACCCCAGTTTGAAAACACTTCCTTGGAGCTGTTCACTGAATTGATCTTAGCTTTTCTAGGTTGCAGGTTCCTTAAACTGTTTACTGCTATTTCTAGAGGAACAACAGGAACTTAAAATTCATGGTAGAGATTTGTCCAGAATATTGTTTCTGTAGCTTCTAATTAAAACAAAAACAGCAAGTGCATTTCTGGGTGGGACCATGAGGGTCTTTTCTTGTTAAGTATCAGTTGTGACTTCAGTGAATAAAACTAGCTATAAAGAGGGTTGATGAAGAAACTTTTCATACTTTCATCAGTTCTTTTACAGGAGTTAAACTGTTTTAAATGTTTCAAAGACTGTATACTGATTAGATATTGATTATACCTAAATCAAGTTTTATAAATATTACACTGTTTATTTCCAGGAGAGGAAAATCCTCTGAATTTAAAGCTCATACAGCTCCAGTTCGAAGTATAGACTTTTCAGCCGATGGCCAGTTTCTAGCTACAGCTTCTGAAGACAAATCTATCAAAGTATGGAACATGTATCGCCAGCGTTTCTTGTATTCCTTGTACCGACATACCCACTGGGTACGCTGTGCCAAGTAAGTGTGAAGTTTCCTAATGAGATTTCCGCATTTTCTTTTTCCTGCTACGGTCTGTGTTTACCTCCCAACTCCCAGAAAAGGGGATCAAGGACAAATTCATTCATTCTTTCATTCAGCAAGTATTTGTCATGTGCCTGCCATGTGCTGGGAATAATAGTAAGCAAAACAGTCAAAACCCCCTACTGTCATGAACTTCCATTCTAGAAAGGGGAGCTAGATAATAAACAGGTAGGAAAATGAGACAGTAGGTCAGATGGTGGTAAGTGCCGTGGAGAAAAAAACAGCTGGATTGGAAGAGGGCTGCAATTTTAAACAGCAACCGCCTCGCAAAGACAAGGTGGCCTTTAAGCAAAGATCTAACAGAGGGCAGGGGGTGGGGCTTGCATGTGTTTGGGAAAGGCCTGTCTCAGAGGAAACCAGTACAGAAGCCCTGGGGTGGGAGCTGGTGGCTGTTTGAAGACCGGCAAGGAGGCTGGTGTGGAGGAGAGTGTGGGGAAGCAACAGGAGCGCCGGGGAGGGAGGCTGCAGCTGGGTCGGGAACAGCTGACGGATGTTCTGAGCGACAGGAGATGCCACTGGAGCATGTGCATCTCTCTGACTAACATTTTATGTTTTTTTTTTTTGTTTTTTTTTTTAACGTTTTTTATTTTTGTGACAGAGAGAGACAGAGCATGAATGGGGGAGGGGCAGAGAGAGACGGAGACACAGAATCGGAAGCAGGCTCCAGGCTCTGAGCCATCAGCCCAGAGCCCAATGCGGGGCTCGAACTCACAGAGTGTGAGATTGTGACCTGAGCTGAAGTTGGCCGCTTAACTGACTGAGCCACCCAGGTGCCCCTCTGACTAACATTTTAATGCGATGGTTCCGACTGCTGTGCGGAGAAAAGCTGTCAAAGTCAGGGCAGAAGCAGGGGATGTCGTTAGGAGGCTGTGTGCAGTAGCTCAAATCCAGCTTGGACCAGGGTGTTGGCAGTGGAGATTTCGAGAAGTGGTCGGATTCCACCTGCCATTTGCAGATACAACCAACATACTTGCTGTCACATTGGATGTGACAGGGAAGGAGGAACTAAGAGTGACTCCACAATCTGGCAATCTATTGGGACAAGTACTATTGTGTTACAATGTCAACTAACAGCCATGGAGCCCTTTCTATTTCCAAGAGACACCGCCTAAGTACTTAAAATAATTCCCTATCAGAACTGCCCTGGGAGAGTAGGGCTATTGTGTGGGTTTTTTTATTATTATTATTTAAAATTTTTTTTTTTAGGGGTATTGTTTTTTTCCCCTGTTTTGCAGCTGAAGGAAGTGAGTTTCAGAGTTAAAGTTAGAACTTGTCTATTTGAAAGTGATAGAAGCCCAAAGAAATTATTTCTCTCCTCTCCAAGTTGTTAATTGGCTGATGTTTGGTGACCTTGGAGTAGAGAACCAGGGGCTGCAGGCCTCGAGAGAGACTGTCTACATGCCGGCTCTGGTGGTGAGGTCACTGCCAGCTCTAAGCCGAAGTCCTCATAGCTCTGCGACTGGACAGGAAAAGCTCCTACCTCCAGTTAGAAAAGAATGATGGGCAACTCTCAGCTTGGATCCCGTGCCCATCCCTTCACCAGGGAGTAAGATATTGTGGTTGTCACAGGTTAGCCAGGCACCTGACAGAGACCAGTCATCCCAGTCTGAGGGGTGAGAGGGCATACCAACCATGTGTTCTGGTGGTGGACAGAGAGGACAGCTCTTAAAAGAAGGGGGCTGGCATCAACGTGGTCCCTGGGGGGAAATCTGTGCAGGCTGCAGCCAGCCGACCGTGTGCACACTGTATGAAACAATGTGCCAGGCATCTTCAGCTCTGACGTGGTGGAGTGGTAGTGGGAGCCTTGCTCTGTCTTGCCTTCTACCCGTGCTGCTGTCATCATGCTCTTAGTGGGACATTATTGTTCAGGTGTTGATTATAATCTATGGTAGTGAGTCTAAGAAGAAGACAAAAGGTTCTACTTTTAGCCAATAGTTTTTTCTTCTAGAGTTGTCAGCTACTTTTGACTCTGGCCAAAAGAAATACAGAAAGTATTATTTCTATATATGCCTTATAGCTGTGTGGTCAAGAACATGGACCTGGGACCTAAATATATAGGTTAAAATTCCAGCCCCAGCACTTACCAGCTGTGTGACCTTTGGGAAAATTACCTAACTTCTCAGTGCCTTAGTTTTCTTACCTGTAAAATTAGGCTGATGATAATAGTAACCTGCCACACAAGTTGTCATGGTATTTAAATGAGTACATACACATAAAGCATTTAGAATCATGCCTCCCATGGAGTAATCACTAGACAAATCTTAACCATCATCCTCATCCTCATTGGACATCTCAATATTGTTTTGTTTTTAAAGCTATTATATAACTTGAGTTGATAATTTTTTCCCACCTAAGGAGGTGACCTATGTGAAGGTCCCAAGAGGCTGGTCAGATCACTTGTATTTATGTATTAGGTGATATACACAGAGATCTGTCATCTAGTGGATCAGTCCCAGAGAACAGAGGCACAAAAAGCTAGGCCAAGTACTGGGAGTCATTATTTAGCCCCCACTAGGACTGACTCTGGAGATGTTTGGCAAAGACACTGGTTTTTGTTACCTTTATCAGGTGGCTCATCAAAAGCAAAACCATTGAATGAGAGCCATTATTTATCCAGTGGGTCCCTATGTGTCTGTTTTCTTCCTGAAATAATTTAAGGTGGTTTATAATAAATGCCATACAACTAGGGGCGCCTGGGTGGCGCAGTCGGTTGAGCGTCCTACTTCAGCCAGGTCACGATCTCGCGGTCCGTGGGTTCGAGCCCCGCGTCGGGCTCTGGGCTGATGGCTCAGAGCCTGGAGCCTGTTTCCGATTCTGTGTCTCCCTCTCTCTCTCTCTGCCCCTCCCCTGTTCATGCTCTGTCTCTCTCTGTCCCAAAAATAAATAAACGTTGAAAAAAAAAATTAAAAAAAAAAAAGCCATACAACTAGAGGGAATGAAGAGACATTTCTATGTAGAACCGTGTCACCTTGGGTAGTGCAAATTTGGCAGGTTTAGCCTGAGTTTCCTGCAACCAAGGGATTGATGGAATGATGGTGGCTGACATGTCTTCATGTTTTTAAACAAAAAGGAATCCCGACAAGTTGTTCAGATAAGAGAAAATTTTTCCTGTAGAAGATTCTAGGAGATATTTTATTCCTTGTCCTCGTACCGAAGCATGTATGTATAATATAAATGCTAAAGAAGGGGTGCCTGGGTGGCTCAGTGGATTGAGCGTCTGACTTCAGCTCAGGTCATGATCTCCTGGTTTGTGAGTTTGAGCCCCACCCCACCCCACCCCACCCCCTTCGGACTCACTGCTCTCAGACTGTCAGTGCAGAGTCTGCTTAGGATCCTCTATGCCCCTCCCCTGCTTGCGCTCTCCAGTTTTTTAAAATAAATGTTTTTTAAACATTTAACATAAAAATAAATAAATGTTTTTTGAAAATGCCTAAGAAAAGGTATTGCTACTGTAAGGCAGAGGAATGTATAAAAGGTTGAAAAGGTCACCAATAATATAAAATTTTGGTCTTCAAAATATTCCTTTTATTTATTTTTTTGGTCAGTCCTTCAAAGTTTTTATTCTTTTTTGTTTTGGGTTTTTTTTTGTTCCTGCTTTGTACCACATATCTGTGCTGCGTGCCAAGTAGGTAGAAATGAGAACTGCAGTCTTAGCCTCAAGGAGCTTTTCTGTTTTATGGTTCAATGGAAACAAAACACATACAAAATAAGTATAAAATGATGTCTCCTATGGGAAGATGACGCACAAGGGGTAAGGGCAGTGGGGCATTGAACTGGACTTGTGTGAGGAAACACCAAGGAGGACATTGCAGGCCCAGCACCGAGGGACGGACAGGAGAAGAAGAGGCTTGCAGCCGTCTCGTCAGATGGGGACTGGTGGCCTGCCACTCACAGAGGGAAGGAGCAGGAGTAAGCTCTGTGGCCTGGGAAAATGTTTTGTGCTCTGGGAATGTTAAATTTTCAGCTGTTGCCTGGCACAGGAAGTAAAGTGGGATGAGGGAGAGGAAAGGTGGGGAAGGCTCAGGGCCATGGGTGTTTTGAAAAGACTTTGGACTTCATCCTCCAAGTAACACGGAGACACTGGAGGGCTTGGGATTGGGAAGAAGCATGATCGTTCCTGAGCTCTTTGTAAAATGCTCTTACAACCCACAGCATGACTGCTTTAGATGGTTGGCGTGAGATAGGTCAGGATTCACATGCCTGCCACATCGTTACCCTCGGGCAAGTTAGTCCATGGTTCTCAGCCTCAGCGGGAGGTGAGGGTAACGAGGCTTCTCAACTGGACTGTTGTGAGGATGAGAAATATCGTGTTCAGGACTTTGTGACGCCACAAGCCTGCCCTACCTCCCGCTGAGTAACATTAGGGAGAGACTTAGGAACTGGGGAAGGGCCCAACATTTGGTTTTAAACCTCTCATCAATTAGAGAGGAGAAGACAGTGGTGGAACCCTGCACTTCTGTCTGCTTAGCATCTGTTCTGTTTTCTGATGACGGTGCCCAAGCATTCCCTAAGCTTTCCCTGAGCCCTCCCCTACAGTCCCTCTGTATGTGTATAGGTACTGGTGTGGCCTGATCTCCAGTCCCAGAAGAGGGCATTCAGCTCAGGCTTGCCATCCGGAACAGGGCATCTCCCTCCTACAGGAGTTAGTGAGTCTTGTTAGAACAGCAGGCCTTTCCCCTGAGATTGCTACTTTAAGCTTCTTTTTTTTTTAGTTTATTTATTTATTTTAATAATCTCTACACCCCATATGGGGCTCGAACTCATGACCCTGAGATCAGGAGTCTCGTATTCTTCCGACTGAGCCAGCCAGGCACCCCTTGGGCTTATTGAAACCTGTGGTTACTGAGGGACACCGTTGGCTAACAGTTGACCTGAGAGTGGTGCTGATTCAGGGGACAGCAGAGCTGTGAGCTTGAGAAAGAAAGAATTGCTATCTGATTACATGGTATGGTTTCTGGATACAGTTATACCTGGTTTTATTAACATGTGTTTGTGTGTGTACGTGTGTGTGTGTGTGTGTGTGTGAGAGAAATGAGCCTTAAAAATTCTCTCACTTAAAAAAATTTTTTTTAATGTTTATTTATTTTTGAGAGAGAGAAAGAGAGACAGAGTGTGAGCAGAGAAGGGGCAGGGAGAGAGGGAGACACAGAATCCGAAGCAGGCTCCAGGCTCTGAGCTGTCAGCACAGAGTGTGACGCGGGGCGCAAACTCACGAACTGTGAGATCGTGACCTGAGCCGAAGTCGGGCACTTAACCGACTGAGCATCCAGGCACCCCTCTCTCACTTTTTTTTTTAAGAGGCACTTTCTGTGAGATTTGATAGCAGAACAGAGTTTGGGAAAAGTGGGGGTTATTCTCACATCCAGTGATGTGCACTCAAGACATCTGTTTTATCTTCACCCCCAGTGCCACAGTCTTAGTTTTAGCATCAGGGGCTCTCGTAGACACTTTTGCAGTAACCTCCTAAATGGTCTTCCTAACTTCAGATTTGCCCCATTCTGCCCCCCCCCCCCCCCCCCCCCCGCCCTGCCGCCTCCAAAGAGACCTTTGTGAAATGCAAATCTGGTTGTACTGTTCCTCAGGTTAAAGCTATTGGTGACTCCTTGCCCTGGCTTGTCTGCTCTGCCTTCCTGTCACAACTTTGTCTTTGTCCCCTTCCCCATCCCCTTCTTGCAGCTATACTGAGCTCCTGTGTGTGATGCTCTGCTGCGTTCTGTGCCTTTTCCAAGTGCTGCCTGCTGTGCCTGGAATGCCCCCGAATCCACCACCCCTTTTCCCATGCGGCTCTGCAGCTCTCCTTCCAGGAAGTGTTTAAGGTTCTCCCAGGCCCTACTTATTACGAGTCCTCTATGCCACTGAATTGTCTTGCTTATGAGGTCCTGTCTGCTTAGGCCTCTCTTCCCTATTAGACTTTGAATTGTAAGTATTTTGTTCAGATTGTATTCTCTTGACAGGCCCTGTTCGAAATTCTGTAGATACCATAGAAAGCAAAAGAAAACTCCCGGTCTCGTGGAGCTCCTTCTACCAAAGGGAGATAGACAATTAAAAAATGTACTAGTGATATGTGCCCTGCAGGAAAATACCGTGGAGTCACAAGGTAGAGAGTGATGGGGTTGGCAGGTGCTCCTTTACACATGGCTCAGGGAAGACATCCCTGCTCAGGTGACTCTGAAGGGAGGGAGCTGATGAGGCGGGTGTGAGACAGAGTCAGACGGTGTGAGAAGCACTGCAGTGTCATGATGGGGTGGGGAAGTCTCAGAGGAGTTGTGCAAAAATGTGGGTTGAATGAATCAGTGAGGGGTGTGCAGGTAGTTTTGGTAGGAGTTTTCCAGGGGCTTCTTCAAGGAAGAGTCATTTCTGTGGATTTTTAATATCGAATGTAGGAGGACTGTACATGCATGTTACGAAGGAGAATGTTTATGGGGCTTCACTGTTCCGTTTCGGCCGATCGCTATTCAGATTGACAATTTTGTACTGAGCTTGCCTACTCTTAACGGAATGCCTTTATCTCTCTGGTGCCTTGTGGTTCTGTTCTTTTGTTTTTATCAGTTCTTTTCTTACTGTTTGGCATCAGTGATTCATGTGAAACTCTTCCGAGGTCTCTCTGGAGGAATGTTCTTTGATAAATAATTTGGTTAAATCGAATGGGTAAGGATTTCATCTTCTTGGCAACTTTCCGTATGTGTGCTCTACAACATGTTTAGAGATTCTTCCTCATGTGTTTATTGTAATCTTTTTTTCCTTGGCTCATGCTACTGTAGTTAGACAACAGGAGCATTGAGAGGGCCCAACTGACCACTCAGGCCCACTCAGGCCAGCTGACAGTCTGCAGTGTTTGTGCAGCTTCCTGTGAGAACTTAGCCTTGCTAGGGTCAGCCCAGTTCAGGACTTTCTTCCAAAGTTCTGAAGGCCCATTTTCACTTTCTACTCAGAGGTGAGAATGCTCAGGGGGCACTGAGTCATGCTTAATAAACTTAGGAGGGTCTGAAACATAAGCCAGATGCCAATTTATTTATTTATGACAACAACACTAACTTTCAAAGGGACTAGAATGTTTGTCTGTCTCAGTCAGGGCCTTCCTCCTTCACTGACAGAGTCAGAACAAGAGCTCGATGGGCCCTGGAATGAAAGCAAGAAAGTTTGTTGAAAAAACAAAATCTTGATGGACAGTTTTCTCAGGTTTGAATAGAGCAATGGGGCCATCTCTGCCACATGCACACACCTGCCAAGGAAACTGCATGATCAGCTGGTCGTGTGCCCCCTCCCCCAGGCCAAGCAGGAGACACACTGAGAACTCTTGCCTCTGGCGGTTGCTGGGTGCTTCCTCTCTGGTAACAAGTGCTGCAGTACAGTTGATTGGATTCAGCAGAGAGGCAGTGCCCTGTAGTACAGCTCCCTCGCATGTGATCCTGGGAACACGCCTCAATCTCTCCGAGCCTTGCTTGGTCTGCTCTCCTATAAAATGGGTACAAAGAGGTACCTTCCTCATACAGTCTTCGTGAAAATTAAAGTGAATGAATATAAAGTGTCAGTTCATGTCAGCTATTAACTCCCTCATATTCCATTTTTTTTTTCTTTCTACAGATTTACTGGAGTCACCAATTAGGTTGTGTTCCCAAGTCATTTCGCACATTTGCACACAGTGTTTGGGGTTGCCACTACAAGTAGCTACTATTTATCCATTGGCTGTACTTCATGTATTTAACTATCAGAGGGTAACTTTATTTCTAAATACTTGGGTCTGAAAATCTCTGCCTTTTAATTGGAGAGCTTAACCCATTTATATTTATGTAACTCTTCCTATGCTTAGTTTTAAGTCTACCATCTTACTCTGTGTTTTCTATTTGTCCCATTTGTTTATTTCTTTCTCCCTTTCTTTTGGATTGCTTATTTCTTAGTATCCCATTTTATCTCCTCTTTGGGCTTTTTAGCTTTATTCTTTGTCTTGGGTTTTTGTTTAGTGGTAACCTCTAGGAGTTACAGTCTACATCCTTAATATATCACAGTCTACTTTTGAATTAATTTGTGCAGTTTTATATATAATATTAGAACTTAGAAAAGTTCTAATGTCAGAACTTAGAAAAATTTATCTCCAATTTCCCAATTCTTAACAGTTTTACATCTGTATATGGTATGAGCTCGCAATTCATTTCTTTTAAATAAGAAACAAAAAAGTCTTTATATTTGCCCTCATATACTTTTCCAGTGCTCTTTAAACTAGATCCAAGTTTCCACCTGGTATCATTTCCCTTCAACCTAAAAAACTTCAGGTACTATTTCTTGTAGTGTGGGTTTCCTGGTGATGAATTCTCTCTTTTTGTGTATCCATTTTGATTTACCTTGCCTTATCTTATCTTGAGAGAGAGGGAAGGCACAAGTTAGGGAGAGAAATGCTCTTAAGCAGGCTCCATGCCCAATACAGAGCCTGATGTGGGACTTGATCTCAAAACTGTGAGATTGTGACCTGAGCTGAAATCAAGAGTTGGACCCTCAATTGAGCCACCCAGGCACTCCTGTTTATCCTTTTTTCTTTTTTTTTTAATATGAAGTTTTATTCATATATGGAAACTAAACACTACAAAAAAGGGCAATCATGGGCCCTTTGGAATCAGACAAGAAACATGATAAAAGTTTTTCCAAAAATTCTTATACAATCATTTGTATGAGAAATAGCTATTTTTGATATGCCCTGTTTATCCTTTTTAAATGATATTTTTCCTGAGATGTAGAATTCTAATTTAGTGGATACTTTTTCTTTTAGGACTTAGGGGATGTCCTTTCATTGTCTTCTGCTTTGCATTTTTTTCTTTTTTTTTTTTTCATGTGAAGGCAGCAGTCATTTTTATTGTTATTCTCCTATATGTAATGCACCTTTTTTTTTAATAGCAATCTGACTGTAATGAGCCTACCTATGGTTTTGTATATTTTTCTCATGGTTTATGGAACTATGTGGATATAAGGATTGATATTTTTATCACATTTGGTAAATTTTTGTTTATTCTTCATATAGCTTTCTGCCCTCATTTCTTTCTCATCTTTTTCTGGGATTCCAAATTCACATATGTTGAATTTTGATATCATCCCATAGTTTTTTGAGGCTTTGCTTATTTTCTCAAATTTTTTTTCTCTTTGCACTTCAGTTTGTATAGTTTCTATTGGCCTATCTTTAGCTTCCCTGGTGTTTCTGTTCCAGCAATGTCTAATCTACTGTAAGCTTACCCATTTCTCTGATGAGATTCCTCATTTGTTTGTTCATTATGTCCATCATTTCCTTTAAATCCTAAACATATTTATAATAATTGTTTAAAGTTCTTGTCTGCTAATTCTAACATCTATGTCCTATCTAGGTCAAGATTCTCTGCTTCTTTGTATGTCTTGTGATTTTTTAAAAATTGTGTGCCCACTTGTTGGGAGGAACACTGGGTGTTGTATGGAAACCAATTTGACAATAAATTTCATATTAAAAAAATAATAATAAAATAAAATTGTGTGCCCAAACATTGCTAAGTGTTTGAGAACATAAAGTACTCTATCATCTCTAAAAAGTGTTGAGTTTTGTTCTGGTAAGCAGTTAACTCTTTGATGGCTCAACTAGATTCTCTTGAGGTTTGGATTTAGACTGTTTTAGAGTAGCCTTGACACTTGGGCTATAGTACTAGTGGCCTTTCTGGAGCTGCCACCAAATGTTTGAAGCATTCCGCAAAATCTGCCCAGAACTTGAACATCTCTCAGTTCTATGTAACCTCTGGCATCTTTGTTCAGCTCATAGTCTCCAGTGGTTGTTCTCTGCCAAGCCTTTTTGCCCAGAGCATTAGCAGCTTTGTTTTTGACCAAACTCAAGGGGCCTCAGAGGCAGATTTTTTTTGGTTTCTGCTCTTCATAGCTCCTCTCTCACACCCTGTCTTCAAACTTCCAGCCCTTTAGCCCAGTTCTGCATTCTGATTTTTGTTTCCTCTGCTCAGTTGGACTGCTGCTGTCTCCTTGGGCTCTATGTCTTTGTGCCATGGTTTGGAAAATACTCCCGGGTAGAAATCTGGGATAAGTTTGGTGTTCACCTTGTATGTGTTATCTGCCTCTCACGATTCACAACTGTGTGCTATCTCTTCTCCGGTGCCTGAAAACAGTTGCTTCATATATTTTGCCCAGTTGTATGATTGTTTATAGTAGGAGAATAAGTCTGATAACCATTAATCCCTCTGTCTAAAACTTCTGTCAAAGGAATTTATTGGAGCCTACCAAGCCAATTTCAGAATTCACATGGGTGAGTTAAACGTGTAAGAAGAGCCAACAAAAAAAATGACAAGAAAGAGAATAAGAAGAAACTTGTCCAACCAGCTGTCAAACCACAGTAGAAAATTATAGAAATTAGGGGCGCCTGACTCAGTCGGTTGGGCATCTGACTCTTGATCTTGGCTCAAGTCATGATCTCCTGGTTTGTGAGTTTGAACCCTGTATTGGGCTCTGTGTTGGCAGTCTGGAGTCTGTTTGGGATTCTGTCGCTCCCTCTCTCTGCCCGCCCCCCCTCCTTGTCTATTGGAAAATATATTCATGCTTTTAAAATATAAATTAGTATAGTCTTTTTAGAAATCAATTTGCAAACTATATCAGATGTCTTTGGTGCAGTGACTTCACAACTGGAAATGTATTCTAAATACCCTTTTGTATGCAAAAGAAAAAGCTTTGAATTCAGAGGTATTGCTTTCAGTATAATTTATAATGGTGAGATATTGGAAAGAACCGATTTTCCAAATAAAGAAAACTATTTCAAAAAATTTATACTATTATGTAGCCATTAAAAGGAGAGTATATGCAAGTAATGACATGAAAATGTTCATGTTGGGGTGGGGAGCAAAATTCAGAACTCTAGATTATAATATAAAAGGTAAAGTACCTGTCATACGTACAATGGTTAAGTGTGATTTTGAGTGATGGCACTATGGACTGTTTTTTTACTTACTGTATTTTCCTTTTTTTAACATTAAATTTTTCTTTAATGACTAATGAAGAAAACATTGATCATTATATGTATATATATATATATATATATATATATATATATAATGTTATCTTTTTTTAGTGGCAAAGAAATTTTCTAATAGGTAAAATTATTATAGCCCTGTATTTTTTAAAATAATGTATATTCTTGGATAATGTGTGCTTTTTTATAGTGTGCTCAATCAAAAATAAGTAGAGGCTATTGAGCCAACTTGTCCAACATTATTGCTTTTCCAGGATTAATTTTTAGGGGAAAAGTCTACCTTTAATTTTCAGTTGTTGTAGTGTTACAAGTGATCTTTGACCATCTGAATTGCAGAGATTTTTCTTTGTAGTGGCAAGAGATATATACATATAATACATATATGTATGCGTGTATGTATGTATATAATCGACCTTACCATTTTAACCATTTTAAAACATACAGTTAGATGTCATTAGGCATATTCATGCTGTGTAACAAACTGTAGCTTTTAAACAGCAGCTTTCATTTGCTCTAATATTAAGTTAGACCCAAATATCTTAAACAAATTTTTTAACTGTCTTAAATGTTTCCTAGGGACCTACTCCGTGCCATGCACGGTGTCTGGGGATGCAACAGTGAATAAGACAGACATGGTTTCTGTCTTCTTGGAGCTTACATGTGTTGGGGAAGTAAACAGAATGCTTGATTACAAGGATGACCTAAGTATGAACCGGAGCTACTCTAAGACCACATGCTGAGGAACTAACCTACTGGGGGTCAGGGGGTGGCAGTCTGGAAGCCTTCCTGAGGAAGTGACACTGAGCAGAGACTTACAGGATGAGTAAAATCTTCTTATGTATTTTAAACCAGATAAAGAGTAGGGGGCAGCATTTGAGGCGCAGGGAACAGCACATGAGGAAATGCCCGAGGCAGGAGCAAGGACCTGAGAGAAGAGGGGTGTGTGCCAGGAAGAGTAGGGTGATAAAGGGACCGGAGGGCAGACCCCAAGGACCTGGTAAGCAGTGGTAAGGATGCTAGGCTTTTCACCAAGGGAAATGCAAAATCATCAAAGGGTTTTAATCAGAGAAATGGGATTCAATGTTTAAAGATCACTTTTGTTGCTTGCAGAGGATAGAAGACATTGGTTCCCACTGTGGTTTGAAGAGACAGGAACTGATGTGTGGAGTGTGGAGGTGTAGAGGAGGAAGAGGCACAAAGCATGACTCCTAGGCTTCTGGCCTGAGGGACTGTTTGCTGAGAAACGGCACACTGGAGAAGGACAGTTTAGGGAGGAAGACGATGAGTTCAGATTTGGACAAGCTCAGAGTTGGAGGTGCCTGCAGGATATGCAAGAGGAGACGCCCAGTAGGCAGTTACATTTATGGGTGGAGATCCCAGGAGAGAAGTCTGGGCATATAAATGGTAAATGACCCAACAAATAATTAACATGTTTCATGGCATACTTAAATCTTTTTATATCTCTTTCATCTGCTTTCTGTCTCTCAGCAGCTGTAGGAATGAATCCTGTTACTGCAATTAACATATGGGTTCTCTTCTGATGCTGACCAACACTTAAAAAAGTATAAATGTTTTGCTTATTGCCTTGGACTTCACCTTCAGTGTGTAAACACAGAATCCCACCAAAGCAAACTCTGAGACTGCCAATATATTTTTTTAATGAGTCTATGAAAGTTTAGTTCTGAATGCAGTCCAAACACCCTCATTATACAAATAGAAAACAGTGGCCAGTGTGGTTTTGAATTTCACAGGGTTACATAGCCGGACAGTTGCAGAATTGGCCCTAGAATTCAGGACCGTGTACTGACTGGACAGTCTATTTCCACTACTTTTTACTGCTTCCCCCTCCTATTGAATAGCTGCTGTCTTCAAAGTCCAATTACTAATTATTTATTTCTCAGTAGACATGGAACAGTGTCTGGTGTCAGAAGCCTGAGGGCTGGAAATGTTTTTTTTATAGAACATTTATTCCAATGATAAGAGATTTCCAAAGGAAGTTTTTGGTTTCTTATGAAAGCACTTTGAAACTTCTCATGGTTCATGGACCTCTTTGGCTCTCTAATATGTGAATAGCTCTATGGCTGTGCATATGGTAATACAATTTTACATACAGTTGCAGGAACTCCATAGATTCCAAGTTAAAGAACTCCTGTTATGCCACTGGGCTATTCTCAATGACCTGTGAACCAGTTTTTCTAGAAAGAAGTTCAGTAGTTTCCTGATTCTCTCAAATAAGTACCAGTATATTTAAGAGATTGAACAGTGGTTCAATTAACTTCCCAGATGCCTTACAGACAGTTCCTGTCTGATCATCTGCCAGTCACTATTGACTAATATAATGTCTATCTCTATGACACACTTTCTGGAAGTTTTAAAAGGTAGTCGAGTGGTGCTGAATTAGAGAGTTAGAAATCGGGTGATGTCTCAGTAGAAATTTTATATCCTCTTAACACTCTTAAAATTGATAACCCAGTTAGATGTTGCTTAAGCCCTGACAAAGGAAAGGACTGTCCTTTACTGACCAAAGTCAGGACAAAGAGAAGCCTCTTTTATTGGTGCCAACCTATTTTTGATGTATCTAATTCAAAATAAAAGGAGAGAAGAGAAGATACAAACCACCAGCCTCACTTATAACCCTTCCCAAGGCAACCCCCCCCCAAAACAAAACAAAACAAAACAAAACAAAACAAAACAAAACACATATATAGAGAACATATGCAGGCATTATAACGTGGTGTCCGGAGGAGGGGGACAGCCTTAATCTCCAGTCCCCCTTTGGTCATGTTGAGCTGGGGTAGAACACCCCCCACCCCACCCCTCACCAGGTTCTTCCCCTCCTTTCCCTCCACTTATCTGACTTTTGCATCCCCTTCATTTCTTTAGTACCTAGAAGTTCTCCGGGGCTATAGCCCTTCCTGCTCAGGATGAATTTCTAGCCGGCCAAGATACCCCCTTTTCTTTATTCACAAGTTTCTTTAAAATCCTGTTGCTTCCGTGGAACTTCTGTTGACAAATTGGCACCTTTTTGTTTCAAACTCTTTTCTTAGCACTATCTAAAATGCTGCTGTGTGCCCTTCCTAGAGTGCAAACGTCATGAAGGCAGGGATCGTACCAGTCTCATTCACCACTGTATTCCAGTTACCCAGGACAGGGCCCAGTGCCTGGTTTTGGAGGTATAAAATATTTGAATCAATGAATATGTTCCCCCATAAACTCCCCAAGGACACTGACAACGTATGGCAGCAGAGGCCGGTTTTTATTAAAGGATAGTCTTTAGTGGTTAGCCTGTCAGGTAGAGCCCAGTCACCTGGCCTCCTAAGAGCACTGCCTCATGGTTTCCCTCCACTTTAGAACTTTCTGTGGTTACCCAGAAGCCACACTGAACTTCTGTGCTCTAAATAATTTAGCCAGTTGAAGAAAGTTGCCTTTCTGTCAGGGACTTAAGCAGAGTGACTGAGAGGTTTGGCTGTGGAACCGGACCGCCTGGTTCAAATCTTCCTGCTGTGTGACTCTGGCAGTTTACCGATCCCTTTATGTGCCTTGGTTTATTCACCTGTGATATGAGGCTACCAGTAGCACCTGTTTAGTAGGATTATTTTGAGGATTAAACAAGTTGTTATAGGTAATGTGTTAAGAACCATTCTAGGACATGTATGCTCAATAAATGTAGGCAGGATAATGATGATAATGGAGGTGGTGGTATTTGGCCAATAATGTCAAAGTTGAGTATTTTTATACTTTGTTTTTAGTTTGATCACTTCATCTTTATATTAAACATTTCTTTTATCATGGCTTTCTTAAAATGTAAGGATCAAGTGATCTCTTAGAAATACTTATTTAAAATACTCACATTAAGTGATTTCTAAAAGGTAACTTGTTGGGGCACCTGTGTGACTCGGGGTTAAACGTCTGACTCTCGATTTCAGCTCAGGTCACGGTCTCACAGTTCGTGGGATCAAGCCCCATGTTGGGCTTTGTGCTGACAGTGCAGAGCCTGCTTGGGATATTCTCTCTCTCTCCTTCTCTCTCCCCCTCCCCCACTAATGCTCTCACTCTCTTTCTCTCTCAAAATAAATAAACATTAAAAAAAGATAACATTAAGAAACAGTTTGAGGGGCGCCTGGGTGGCTCAGTCGGTTAAGCGGCTGACTTAGCTCAGGTCACGATCTCGCCGTCTGTGAGTTCGAGCCCCGTGTCGGGCTCTGTACGGACAGCTCAGAGCCTGGAGCCTGTTTCAGATTCTGTGTCTTCCTCTCTCTGACCCTCCCCTGTTCATGCTCTGTCTCTCCCTCTCTCAAAAATAAATAAAACGTTAAAAAAAAAAAAAAAAAGAAACAGTGTGATTCTATGTATTAGTTGCATTACTATGTATTATTATATTTTCATAAGGATACTGAGCAGGTTTTTCTTCCCCGGTCTGTATAACATATGCTTCATCTACTTGAAGCCTTTCTATAATACTGTCCTTCATATGTTAATCTTTCTCACATATTTTCTGGAGGAAAAGATTAATATGTTATTATAAAATCAAACTGAACTACCCAGCTCGGAAGACATTTTCTTGCAAGGTTATTTGCCCGAATTTAAAAGATTATTTCACAAAGAACTTAATTACGTTCCTATGTCCCTTTTTTTATATGGTAAATCCATAAATGACAGATTCAAAGTTTCTGTCAGGAAGAATTATTTTTAGGTTAGCCTTAAGAACAGAGAGGGAGGAGAGGAGTGAGAGAACACGAAACACCCCTTCAATTATAATCCACACCCTTAACTGATGACCTTTATAGTAATCTGGGCATAGAGGGAAAGTACAAATAAAATGAAACATAATTGGTCTATGACCTAAGTCTGTCGTTTTTTGTTGTTATTACTAAAATATTAATAATAAAAAACTATTCATAGTTTCCCACTGGTCTAAAAATTTTCAGTTTTTTTTTTTCTTGGTCTTCTACTCTTCTGTTTTTCTCCTACCACTTAGGGGAAAAAGAACGAACTTTGGAAAGATTCTTAAAGGAAGAGAATGCATAAAAACAGTAGATGAAATGTCTGAGAATGCACTCATTTGTTTTTAATGGGACATGTGGATGATAGGTGTGTCCATGAATCAGGACCTTCAGTTCTGTATAAATGAGCTATCCACTGGAGATTTAGGGCCTCCCAAGGTCCAGGAAACTACAGGCTTGGGGAGTTGATGCTTTTGTTGGTAGTATCATTTAATTTTAATTCTCAACATGCCAATCTGTTTCTTCTGAAGAGCTTCAGTACAGGGTTAGTGGGATGAATAGTAAAGTCTCTCTTAGGTCACATGGATAATACCAGAAAATGACAAAAATAGAAAAAAGAGATAAAAAATACTTATGGGCCACCTGGGTGGCTCAGTTGGTTGAGCGTCTGACTTTGACTCAGGTCGTGATCTCGGGTTCAAGCTTCTCATCGGGCTCTATGCTGACTCAGAGCCTGGAGCCTGCTTCAGCTTCTGTGTCTCCTTCTCTCTCCCTGCCCCTCCCCCTCCCTCCCTCCCTCTCTCTCTCTCTCTCTCTCTCTCTCTCTCTTTCTCTCTCTCAAAAATAAATAAATATTTTTTGAAAAAAGAATACTTACAAAAACAACAACAAGGTACTTGGCTTAGGAGGAGGGCAAAGTTGAATCAAAGACCTAGAACAAGTGCTATAAAACTAAATCATTTAAATAAAGTAAGAAAAGGAAAAAAGAAAATTAGCTGGTCTATATAGTATATTTTGATTTTTTTTAACGGTCTGTCATTGTGCTTATAATTTGTTATGCTTATTTTTAGTTGGAGAGATGGTTGTAGGATATGACTTTGCTGCATGGTGTGCTAGCAGTGGTCTCTGGTATTTAATATATGTACAGCCTGACGTGTGTGGGGGAATATGTGTGTGTGTGTGTGTGTGTGTGTGTGTGTGTGTGTATGTGTGTGTGTGTGTGTGTATAGGGGGTGGGGGTGATTGTCAGGAGCCTTTCACAAAGATAATCTTCTTGTGCTTTCCAGATTTTCACCTGATGGAAGGCTAATTGTATCATGTAGTGAAGATAAAACTATTAAAATTTGGGATACCACAAATAAGCAGTGTGTTAATAACTTCTCAGATTCTGTAGGGTAAGTCCATTCTCTTTGGGCATTTATGTGGTTACATGGGTTAGTTTGCTAAAGAGGCATTTAATTATTAAGTTCAAATAAAGAAATAAAGGTGAAGAAATCAAAATATTAGACTATCTTATTCTTTCCTTCTAGGTTTGCAAATTTTGTGGGTTTTAACCCTACTGGTACATGCATAGCTTCAGCAGGTTCTGATCATACCGTGAAAATCTGGGATATAAGAGTAAACAAATTGCTCCAGCATTATCAAGGTAACAGTTTCCATGACAACAGAGTCCAGGTGCTGCCTGGCCTACTCCAGGAAACTCTTAAACCCCGAAGCCTATGCTTCTCAGTGGGGTGTGGCTCTCAGACAGGGTCACAGGCTGCCTTTGATTTGACTAGAGGACAATTAGTTGCATCAACAGCGTGGTCTGAGAAGCTGGCGTGGATGTCATAGTGGAGAGAGAGGTGGAGGGACCTTAAAAATGATGCCAGGGCGGTTAAAAAAGAAGTTACTGAAAGCTGTTCACACGTTGGTTGTCTGCATTACGTGAGAGGTCGGGGGTAGAATTGGACTCTGAATTCTGAGTCAGAAGGAGTTCTAGGAGCACAAATAGGTGTTATAATTGGTAGAAAACAACATCCTGCCATGGCTGTGCATTGAAGCTAGAAGAGAAATGAATTGATTTCTTGTTTCTTTTTTATTGGATTTCTATTAAATCCACATTTTCCTTTTATTTTTTTTTTATTTTTTTTTTTTTCAACGTTTATTTTATTTTTGGGACAGAGAGAGACAGAGCATGAACGGGGGAGGGGCAGAGAGAGAGGGAGTCACAGAATCGGAAACAGGCTCCAGGCTCTGAGCCATCAGCCCAGAGCCCGACGCGGGCCTCGAACTCACAGACCGCGAGATCGTGACCTGGCTGAAGTCGGACGCTTAACCGACTGCGCCACCCAGGCGCCCCCACATTTTCCTTTTAAAATAAGTATAATACTTACCACTCGGCAGATACTGTGTTAAATCCTTACAACAGCCCTCAGGAGTATTATTAATATTGTCCCCATTTTAAAGATAAGGAAATTAAGGGTTAAGGAGGGTAAGTAACATGCTAAAATAATTGATGGAACTAGCTTGGGGCCTTCTGTTTACAAAGTACTCAGAAGAAAAGCCTTCTGATGGCTGTGTCGTACTGCCTCCTGTTGGAAGGATGGTGTCCAGAAATGAATTCTCGGACAAGCTGGCAAGACCGTGTGCTCCTACAAATATACTTCCATACTCTTCATTCCTGAGCCTCAAGCCACTAATTGGCTATGAAATTTCATTTAAGGCTAGGTTGTATATCTTATGTGAGCTGGTGGTGATCAATTGTTGGCTACGTTATATGGGTAATGTATCTGAAGAGTTGAGAGTTACATGGTTAACGAGATCATCTTTCCATGTCACACTTTCACTTTTAAAGCTATTCTGTCTCATTAGCTGGAAGTTTAAGCTCTATGATGGCAAACTACGTACTTGTTTTAGTGAGCTACGTGGAATTTTGGTGTTGTGGAGACATTGTCTCTGATTGATTGTTGTTTCCAGCCTAATATTGCTAATAGGGCAAGAGAACATCTTTAGAACTGACAATTGTTCTCTGAACGTTTTGCTTTTGTTTTCTATAAATCAGTTCACAGCGGTGGAGTTAATTGTGTGTCATTCCATCCTTCGGGTAACTATCTCATCACTGCATCTTCAGATGGCACACTTAAGATTCTGGATCTCTTAGAAGGAAGACTTATATACACACTTCAAGGACATACGGTATTTGACACTAAGATTTGTGCTTTTTAAATTATGTATATTTTAAAGTGTTGATCCATTTTATATGTCTTTATCTTTCCAAGTGTGGCACACGTTGCTGGTATCACAAAAAATGTTTGCTTTCAGGACTTGGTTTCTATCCACTGGAAGCAACTCTTAGAAATATTATTTATTGTAATTCTTGTCAAAATCAGTGTGTCTTTCAATGGCTGTGAAATTAATCCCCCACTGCTGTCTTCCTCAGTATGTAGCATAGGTTTGACTGGTCAAATGGCGGTGGATAAGCCTTTTCCTTACTCTGGTCTTTCCCCTCATGTGGAGGCTGTTCCACAGCTCTGACACTGAGCCTCTCACACCCTCTCCCTCCTTGTCACTAATCTCACTGGTGAGTTTAGAAGGAGAAATTCCATGAGTAGAGCCCAGTGCCTTCTACTCTTGGGAGTCTGTCTTCAGTGTTTTTCTCTGCTATTTCTTGTGGGCAGGCCTGCCCTTGTCCGGTCTTGCCTATGACTGGGTACTCAAATCTGACTCATACTGGGATTCAGTTCTAGAAAGCCCATTTACCCACAGATAAAGAGCCACATTTTCTCTTTAAAGCCCTTACCAGTAAGAAAGATGATATTCCTGTGTCTTATTTTTCAATTGATTTAGAATCCTGTGGGGAAGAAGCTCGCTATTTATTGAGCCTGTTCAGTGATACACGCACGTGCGCACACACACACACTCACCAGCATATAATGCACTAAATAAAAACTCTACTTAAGTGTATAAAGTATTCCTCCTTTCTGGGTAAATATACAAACTTCTCTAAGTTTTTTTAGAATGCATCCTGCATTCTCTCTTTTTTTTTAAAGATGTCCTAGGTACTTCCTTTTAACCAATTATAAGCTGTTTATCTCCAGAAATAGAATATGCTTTGTGGTCTAGGGGAGAAGAACTTCTTTCTGCCTTCATGTATCCTGCCTGGCTTCCTGCTTTGCTTTATCATTTGTCCTGCAGCTGTGTTAGAGCAAATCCGAAATAGACACTAACCAGCTCAGATATGTGTGTATCCATGGATTTAGGTTGAAGAAACAACCAATAGAAGTGGTCAAGGATCAAAATACCCATGGAAGAAGTACAGAATAATAGAAAAAAAGATAAGCAAAATATTTTAGGAGGAAAACACTACACACGATGGAATTTTTCAGTCTAAAGATATTTATGAGGCTATAATAACCTAAGTCTGTGTGATGATCTACTTGAAAAATACAAGATGGTTTCCCCAAATTTTTCTTATATAGAAAAAGCATTGGTATCCTCTGTTTGTTTTTAATGTCCTTGGACATCTTGTGACTTGTCCAACTCCAGAGTCCTGGCTTAATTTCAGGTTCTCACTACCTCTCACCTAGGTAATTGCAGTAATTTCTTAACTGGCTCCAACCATTCATTCTCAGTCCAATTCATCATTCTCACAATCGTGACCTCAGTGTTCAACAGTCACAGCTCTCCTCCTGTCTGTGTCCTGCTGGCAAAACTTTCAGTGACTCACTATTGCCCATGTGAAGAGAGAACTCAGTGAAGCCTGTTGTGGTCAGGAAGGGGCTTTGTTCGTTTTCCCTACAGACTTGTCATTCGGTTTCTGCCAGTGATTTGTTATTCTGAGTAAAAGAGTCCAAAGCCAGAAAGTCTTTTTTTTTTTTTTTAACTTTCATTTATTTATTTTTTAAAAGAGAGAGAGAGACAGAGAGAGACAGAGAGACAGGCAGCAATTCTCCCAAGCAGGCCCTGTGCTGTCTGCACAGAGCCCGATGTGGGGCTTAAACTCACGAACCATGAGATCGGGACCTGAGCTGAAATCAAGAGTTGGAGACTTAACCACAGAGACATTCTTGTTCACTTACACACGTACAAGCTTTTCTTTAAAGGGAAAAACGTGTATTGCATATTTTTATTAGTATTGCTTTGTAAATCTAGTATCATTTATATGTGTTCAAATATAATTGGGTTGGTGCTTTGAAATCTTTACTCTGCCTACATTAGTTGCCAACAACTGGATATGTTCTATCAGACTTATTGCATAAATAGTCTATATAGAATAGGATGAAAAATGAATAGTCTTCCTGGACATAAGAAAACAATACCAAGTGCTTAAAAAAAAAAATCTCCCTTTATTTTTTTAGGGACCTGTCTTTACTGTTTCATTTTCAAAAGGTGGAGACCTATTTAGCTCCGGAGGTGCAGATGCACAGGTTTGTAAATCTTTCAGCTCCTTCTTTGATTTGGTTAGGGAAAAGGAATCCAAGACCTCAGCTAAGGTTTTTACAATCAGCTCTTTTGTATATGTTAAGAGGATTATCAATGAGTTTATATTTTAACTTAATGCCAGGAAGTCTGCTGTCTCCCAGCTGAAATAGTGCCAGTTCTGATACTTTCTGGAACTCAAACAGCAGCTCATCTGGACACTTAACCATATGTGTAACTCACTGAATTCCCAATACTGGTGTGGCACTTCCACTTGAACTCTGCCTCATCTTTTATCTCTACATCTTGTTCTTCAAATGTTAAGCTCCTCAGAGGATGGTAAATGTAAATTGTTAATGTAGCAAATTTGCATTTTTGCCTATGTAGGACCCAAAGTCATACATATGACTTTGGGTCCTACATAGGCAGATTTATTGAATAAGGTGGACTATCAAGCCAAAAACATGATTTTGAACTTTGAAAAAATAAAAGGGAATTTTAAAGTAGTAAGTTGTTTCTTAGTATGAATTTTAAATTGGGCACGAGGGCAATTCCAAGTGCTAAATCTTTCCCTTCCACACTTGACCAATAGTATTGAAAAAAAATAGCATTGTTGAAATATACATCTAGCTCTCCTATTATAAGGGACAATTATGTATATTGGTTTTTGTAAAAATAAAAATCAGTTCTGGTGCTTTCACATGCAAGTGGATAACTGCCAACGTACTAATTTTTTAAAGGTCTTATTATGGAGGACTAATTTTGATGGCTTGAATTGTAAAGACATTATTAAAAGAAATCTCAAAAGATTACATTTTGATTCATCACCACATCTTGTTGATATATACCCAAGAACACCACATCCCCATGAAGGAAAAATTGAGACTGTTGAAGTGAGTACTTTGCCCATATTTGTTCTACTGTTTGTAAGTGTACATTTTGGGGCTATTGGTCAACTAGACTTCATTCTGTAAAACGTAGTTAGGCCTTAAAACATCACTTTGAGAAACAATTATGTTGACTGATACAATAACACTATAAATAGTGATAGCGTGTAATACTGCTGAAGCCTCTCGTATTTGCTTCTTGAAGGCCTAGAAATAAAGCTTAAAAATTGTGTCAATAATAGTGGAAATGAGAAGTCAAACGTAAGGCCGGTGACCCTGAAGCCTGACTTAACTTTGTATTCCTATGTGTTTAGGAAGAGTATGTAACGGCTGCCATAAGAACAGGGCTGAAGGGCAAGAATGTTTGTAACAGTCATTGAAATAGGTATCGTGAAGCCTTTTAATGGCAAAAAGAAAAAAATCTCGTGGACAGTAAGAAGAGATGTAGGCATTAAACCTGATAGTTGAGACCATTTTACTATTTGTCTGCATATATTTTGAAATATTTAATTATCTACGTAGCTGTAGGTTTTGCTTCACAAGTTCCCTCAGGTCCTATAGATTTAAATGTTCTACTCTTTTCAAAGACAAAATTCATCTTTTCTGGATACTTGGCTGGTATTAGTGTGCTTCTTTCCATTTTGCATGATTATTCGTAAGCCCCTTTCTCTTCCAAGAACTGATATCAGAAATCATTATTACCTATTTATCTGAATTGGTTTTTCATCATTGACAGAGCCTTGCTTTGCTTTTCAAGTAGCTGTTTTGAGTTCTTAACATGTACTGCTGAGTGACAGTTCAGTCACCAGCACTGTTTACATGGTGGTCCCGTACTCCCTTCCACGGAAGGTCCCTGCATTTCCACCCCAGTCAGCTCTTTGATTCTTGGATTTCGGTACCCTCAGTCTTTAAAAGTTAACTTTTTTGGATTCTTTTCTAGATTTTGTTTAACCACATGTGGGGATTTCTTTCGTCATTTTTTCTTGCTGGTGTTTATTTTCAGTTTTTTTGCTACAATTTTTGTCCTTTCTACCTTCTGGCCATCTTTCCAGTTCTTCTAAACAAAGTATTTAGTACCTCTTTGTGCCATTATTATATCATCATTATTACTCTATCATTTTTTTACTTGTTTGAAAGAAGTAATGTAATATAATTTGTGGTTCGTCACATTTTGTTTTCAGCGTCTGCCGTGATAGATGTAGTTGTCGATTCCCTGTGATCGCATATATTCACCTAAAATGTTTGGGAGACATATTTTAGGTTAAGTTCTCTTTTCTTGTTTTACCCCCAGCTGGTTTTGTTGACTCATGGTGTGTTTTATTCTGGCATGTCTGGGGCTTGGCCAGGCTTGGTCCTCTGTGCTGCCGCTGCCCTGTCATCCACTCAGCCACCTTCCCAGGGTGGCACGGGTAGAGCTGCCGGCTGAGGAATGGGGACCCGGGCTCCCCATTCAGCGATCTCTCCGTGACACCACGCCACCCCCACCTTAGAGAGCCAAGCCATTTTCCCTGTGGTTTCCCGCCAGCCCCGGCCCACTTAAGAGTTCTGGACTTTCTCTAAAATGTCAACAAGTTGTCTGAGAAGCGCTGCTCTGACGCAGCAGCCAGAAAGCAGTAGCGGTGGTGGGGTTCCTTTGTTTGGCGAGGTCAGGGTGACCCGGGCCATGCAGAGCCACCCTCAACCATGCTTTTCACATGCACACTTGAAAAATCTATTCGAAACCATCTTTTCATCCTGGAATTAGAGTTCACTTATACTAAACAGAAAAGTGAGCACTGTGACTGAATTGTTTGTGTCCTAAAGAATGTCAGCCTCTGTGTACCCAGTTTCAATTACCTGTAAGCACTCACGGTTGCATAAATTAAGTACATGGTATGAATGTTCATCTGCAAAACACCTTCATTTCATGTGACGTGGAATGCCACAGAAGTTGATAGGACGCTGCCTGTGAACAACCAACTGTTTGCTCTTTGTTTTTTTCCCTTAAAAAGCTCTTATGATAAAGCAAAGGTGTAAAGTGTTCTGGACAGAGGACATCTTTAATATTACAAACAAATGTTAAATATCAAATTTTTTTGAAGGGTCCAACTTAATGTCTGGGGATCCCTCATAGAACCAAAAGACTGTTAGTTTAAAAATATCACCTTGAATGGAAGAGTTTGAATCGTAATAGACGTTGTATTGTGTTTATTCATGATTAGTAAGTTTTACTTTGAACTACTAAATTTGGGGGGTTCATTTCTTTTCAAAGGTTTAGGCAGGTTACATACACTACTTTGGAAATATTTGAAAATTAGAAAACTTTTCTCTTTTTTTGAGGTAAAGATTCATGATTAACAGGATAAAGAGATGTGGAAAAAATGGCTTCTAAGTGATCTAATTAATTTTCCTAACTTGCTCTTTCTACAGTAACCGTGAGGATTCCATTTCTGAGTCTGAAGCATCATAGTATTCCCATGATTTATGTTTTTTATGTGTCTTCTGTGAGGTTCATTTGAATGGCATAACCTCAGTCTTCTGGGTGAAATCGTGCAGCCTTTTGCAAAAGCCCCTATTTGCCAGCTCTGTGTGCCTCACTTGTTAGAAGGTGGGGCATCCTGCAGAGTCCTAGACCTTGGGGACCAGCTGACTAAATATGGAAACTGCTAATCCTTCCATGGATAGAGAGGGTGATCACAGATTACTTTTAGAATAAATGAGAGAAGGCTGCATGAAAGAAGGCATGAAACACGCAATCCTAGCTTTAGCTATGTGAAACAGACCCCTCCTGTGTCCTTTCCAGTAACCTAACTGCACATCCTTTGTAGCACTCCTGGCCTAGGCACACCATCTTCTTTTTTTAATACATATTTTTAAATTTTATTTTTAAGTAATTTCTAAACCCAGTGTAGGGCTCGAACCTACAACCTGAAGTCAAGAGTTGCATGTTATATGGACTGAGCCAGACAGGCACCCCCTACGTACTTCCATCTTAAATAAAAACATGAGGACAGCTTTTTTTCTCATTTTGGTGGGAAAGAAGGCAAATTTGAAAACTAGGTAACTTAACTCTGACCACGCTGTGCTATGGCACGTCATTAATTCGTGCTGGCTTTATCTTCTTCAAACTGGTATGAGCCGAATCACACAGTTCTGCCCCCAGGCAGAATCAAACTTTCCTCTTGAGTGGGAACTTAGTGTATGTGCAGTACCCTAGACTTTTGCATATTTTAATGGGAAGACAATAAATCCATCCTAAGGGCAACAGGCATCAAAATAGTTATGCTAGGAGAATTACAGAATATTACTGGAGGGGAGTATGGTTAGTTAGCTAAAAAAAAAAATTATCAATAAAATAATTGTTCTGGTGGCTTTTAATTTTATAATGGCCATTTGAGATGAATTTGATCTATAAATTGCACAGGAAATTCTGTGTGATATTTAACAGGTAGGAAAAATTCCTTTAACTTAACCAAACATCTATATAATAGTATTTTGTGATAGTCTTCTCATGATTCATTGTTGAAAATTGATCAATTAAAAATATTTTTTTAGTGTTTTTGTAGAGAAAAAAAAGAGAGAGAGAGAGAGAGTGTGTGTGTGTGTGTGTGTGTGTGTGTGTGTGCACACGCGTGCACGTGTGCAAGTTGGGGAGGGGCAGAGAGAGAGACACAGCATCTGAAGCAGGTTCCAGGCTCTGAGCTGTCTAAACAGAGCCTGATGCGGGGCTCGAACTCATGAACTGTGAGATCATGACCTGAGCCAAAAGTCAGCCACTTAACCAACTGAACCATTCAGGCACTCCTGAGAATGGATCAATTTAAGTCTTCAAGTCTGAGACTGGGTTTTTATTTTAATCTCCGAAGGTTGAAAACATAATTTCAGGTAAAAAATGACCACTTCTCTGCAAATTGTATATTTTATTTCTAGCCATGGCATATACTTATATTGTTTTGGGCCTCCATAAATGTTCTTCAGAGATTACATAATAATAATATTAGTAGTAATAATAATAATATTGAATACATACAAAGCTATTCTAATTGGCTTCTAAAAATTGTCATTAAATCTTCCTTAAAATGCTACAAAGTGCTATTTTTATTCCTTGAGAAATCGAGGCACATGTAAGTTAAAGCTTAAAGTCAGGAAGTGGCCATACTAGCATTTCAACCCAGGTGCACTGGTTCTGTTTTGTGCTTTTAACCATTTTGATGGAATGCTTCAAAATAATCAAAATTAAATTTTATTCTGTTAATAGAGAATGAGTATCTATGTGCTGGACATTGTACTAGCTTTAGAGGGTACAACAAAGAACAAGACAGGCGTGCGTATTCCTTGCCCTTCAGAATTTGTTAGTAGCAGTCCTCGTGCTCCTCACAGAGCCCCAGAGTGGGTGGTGCATGTGAGGGTTTCTTTATGCACGAACCCCTCCGTGACGTGCCCTTGTTCAGTGATGGAACACTCAGCCCTCAAAACGCAGCCCACTCCATTTCAAGGTGAGCACAGTTATTACAGGGTCCTTCCCTTTAATAAGGATGGAGAGCTAGAACGTACTGTTAATATTCCTGGAGATTAGCTAGCACAGAACCAGCCCCTCCACACATTCTCTTTTTGAGAAGACTGTAAGGCTTTACTTAAAGAATGTCCTGCTCCATTTTAATGTATGTGTCAGCAACTTGTTAGCTCCATCAGGAGTTCTCCAACTTGTAGAAAGCAGTTCAAGGATTTCCCCACGAGAGAGGCTATTTCCGTGGGATTTAGATTTTTTGAACAGTTCCAATTTCAGATGGTAAAACCAGATTGTATTTTTCGTACGTAATTGATTTCATGTGTACACTAGGTGGCAGTAGATAAAAGAGAATAAAATGTCTGCAGGCAATCTCTCTGGTGGCCTGGCTAGGCTGAGACTGGAAGGAAGGTGACTGATCCTAAGGTTTCTTATCTCGGCCCCCAGTGTGGACTCAGAGCTGATAGGAGGGGGCTGTGTTTTCTGCTGTCTGGAGCAGCCAGAAAGAAACCAAGGTGCTGGCAGGCTGGGCCGATAGGCCCTCGTCTGCATCCTTCGCTGTGCTAACCCTTCTCTGGGGCCTGCGCCTCTGACGCAGGTGGCTGGGTAATTATAAAAGCCTCTTAATGTTTCCCAAACTACAGCTTTACCCATCAAATGTGATAAGTGCTTTTAAAATCATTCAGCTCCTCTTCCGCTGGTCTCAGCCCTGATCACCCCAGTCCCGGGCTGTCACAATGGTGTCCTCACTGTTACCCTACATGCCTCTGTCCGATCCGTCTTGCTAAAGCATGTCGTGGGCCCCATCTTTTCTGTGCCTTCCCCAATTCCCTCACCTGTCACAATTTGCCCCTTGCAACCTCTCCTATTACTACCCTGTGCAAAGGTATCACATCAGCATTCTGCCTCTGTGCTCAGGAATGCTCTTGACCTCCTCTGTGTCTCTCGGCTTTTGTTTTCTAAACCTTTCTTTCAAAGATCCATCTTAAGCCCTTCCTATGTTTTCTCCATGGGGAAGATTTTCTCACGAAGTCAACAGTTTCTTCTTTGAGGTTCTTATATACCCACTGCTGGGACCATTCATTTGATACAAAGTTCTGCTATCTGTGTTTCCCTTGGCTAACCAACTTGTATTCACGATCTTTAATAAATAATTGATGATGATGTGGTTTTATTTTTATTTTTTTCTTTCATCTTCTAGAATTCTGAAGTGACCTTCCTCAGAAATAATAGCCAATCTAGTTAGCCAATCTTGCTTTTCTTTTTCATTTACTATATATATTTGAATCTATAATTAGATGTTATTTACTTTTAGATGGTTTTAAACTTTATACAAATGAAGTCATACTGAGTATATTTCTCTATAAGCGCTTTTACACTTAACGTTAAAATCCTGAGAATCCTACATACGGATTCTGAATTCATTCATTCATTCATTCATTCATTTATTCATTCATTCACATGTTGTTACATATTGTATTTTATTCATCTTCACGGCTGGGTAGGATCCCAATGAATTTAGTACAGTAGTAATTTGCACGATTTATGTGTCTTTTCCACTGTGGATGACTATTTGGGGGCCTTTGGTTGTGTGGCTTTTTTTCCACCATTGTAAAAAGTGCTGCCATAAACAAGGTTGGCATCACTGAGCTTTCTCATTTTTTGGAGCCTAATAGATGTTCAGTGGTATTTCGCTTTAATCTGTGTTAATTACTAATAATGTTTCTGAAAATCTCTCAATATGCTGGTCAACTGTTAGGTTTTCTCTTCCACAATTTTTTCTTGGGATCACTGTCTTTCACATTAATTTGTAGATGTGCAAGAAAAACCTACTTTTTCAGTTTCAGACATCATAATCTATCCTCCTTTTCCATGTTCTAATGGTTAACTTTGTGGTGTCCATTGTTAAAAAGAAATTTTTGGGTTTGATGTAATCAGATGCATGAGGTTTTTAAAAATTGGTTGTTATATATATATATATATATATATATATATTTTTTTTTTTTTTTTTTTTTAGAGAGAGAGAGAGAGAGAGAGAATGAGAGAGAATCTTAAGCAGGTTCCACACTCAGCATGGAGCCCGACGTTGGGGCTCAATCCCACGACCCTGGGATCATGACCTGAGCCTAGACCAAGAGTCAGACACTCAACTGACTGAACCACCCAGGCTCCCCTAGTTAGGTCTTTTAAAATATATTTTACATTAGTTTTATTATTTTTCCCACACAAACCTTTGTGTGTTTATTCTGATGTATTTACATTTTTATGGTATCGTAAATGATATCTTTTTATTCTTTTTAAAAGTTGTTTAATGTCCAATGTGGGGCTTGAACTCACCACCCTGAGATCAAGAGTCACCTGATCTACTGACTGAGCAGCCAGGCACCCCATAAATTTACATTTTCTGACTGTGTTGAAGTATAGACGTGCACTTGATTGTGTGTATCAATTTTGGATCTTCCTAATGAGTCAGCAGTAGATTCTCTTGGAATTTTTCCATAGATAATTATATATGAATAACAATTTTATTTCTTTTGTTCCAATTCTTATATCTTAACACCTTTTATTTCCTTTTCTTGTTTTAATGAACTGGCTAGGACTTTTTTCTGCATCTTCTGAGGTGGGTCATTTTATTTTATTTTATTAAAAAAAATCCCTTTATAGGTAAATTATGTTGATTTTCCAATGTAAAATCACCTTTTTATTCCTGGGATAAATTCACCTGATCATAGTGATCTTTTCTTATACATTGATAGACTTGATAGGCTGATACTGTACTTAAAATTTTTTGTATTCATGTTAGTGAATTTAGCAATGTATTTTAATTTTTAGAATATATTAGGAATACCTTCTAGGTTATTGCAAATAGCATTTGTTTTTTATGGTAGAAAAAACTAATGTTAACTTTTCTTGTATATATACACAGATTAATCCAAAGCTTGAGGTAATCGATTTGCAGACTTCTTCTCCCCCTGTTATGGACATCCTTTCTTTTGATTCTACTACAGTAAGTTTTCTTTGACATTTAAGTGGCATATAATTATTTGGAGAATCCATTTTCCTTAAAAAGTGTGTGGGAGAGGGGATAAAAAATGGGCTAAATAGCCTAACATTTTAGCATTAAAAAAAACCTTGTACAAAAAGTCATATTTACAATATATCTAAATAGCCACAAGGGGGAGCAGCACCAATTATCAGAAAAGGCTTTACTTTGATAACCTTGAGCTCAGTCTAACCCATACTCATTGTCTCATTTCCTATTAGGGTGCTATCCAGGTGATATTTCAGTGTGTTGTCACAGAACAGATTTTCTTCTCTGTTAATTGCCTTTCAGAGATGCTAAACTCACTTCTAGTTTTCTCCATAGAAGCTATAAGTAAAGCAGCCATTTCCCTTTGTCCCTATTAGTGGATAATCCCTATGGTGGATTATCCAGAGATTAAGTATTTTTGGTATTCGCAATTTTGTTTATAAAAACTACATACATATAATTTATTTGCGCAGTGTAAAGTCAAAGATTCAGACTTCAATTGGAGTCTGTTAGCCTTTGCAAGGCTAATCATCGTTGCCATCAACTCCTGCTAGTCAATGCAGAACTAGTCCTAAGAATGAATGGGAGGCATTGCATGCATGGTCTTTGGTGACACTACTCGGATGGTGTCATTATAGTTAAATATTCTGGAGAGATTATTAATGTGTGGCCAAGAAAGGAAATAAACCAAAACACTTGACATTATGACATTGTACACTTTCCAGCATATGTCAAGAATAGTATTTTTTGTAGAGGAATCCTGCAGAAGGACTAGTCCATCCTGAATCTATCCTGTACCAGAAAGAACTGTACTTATTAAAGTATTAAAGGGTTCTTTCAGTGTTAATCCCAGGGAGAGAATACTCATAGATCACTCATGAGAAGTTCCACCCACAAGAAATCAGCCCGGGGGCTTGGGAGGAGGGCGAGTAACCAAGGGGATGATTGTCAGCGGGAAGGAAGTCCAGTAATCGGTGGTGACACCTAGAACCTCAAGCAGGCCTGTGGTCTTGTCTCTTACAGTATTCATGTTTATAAAATATCCCTCCTAGCATTTCTGCATTAGTAGCTTACTTATGACATTAAAAATTAACTAGACATCCAATTCTTGCCATATTGATTGGTGACTTGTAATAGTGCTCAATACATTCATGTTTGTTCAATGAATTACTCAAAAGGAATGCTGTTGAAACTTATAAATTCTAATGGGTTGGGGTTTTGCCTCTGTAGTAAAAGGAGCAAAAAAGTTAGGTGGTTTCTGAGATTTGATGCCTTCTTATGAGGTTATCAGTCTATAAAGTTGGGCATGCCTGACCTAGAAAATATCACAGATCATCCAAAATCTTTGGCCTATACTCTCCCTGCCAGTACCCTTCAAGCTTTGCAAGGTCTCATGACATGAATGATCCAGATGTTTTTGAGAGTATGCTATGGAAGTGGCATAATTGGCACGTAGCAAGTAATAGCAGGGTGTCTGTCTCTGGATGGTAATCCAAGGGTGCCCAAGTCAACTAGTCCATGTTATAGGACCCTAACTCAGGGACTATGATGTATGTGGGACTTTGAGAGGACAATTTTGTATGATAAATGCACAACAAGTTTGCAGCTATGCTACAAAACTAATAAGATTAAGAGTACAATTATTGTCCACATAAGGGATAATATTAGGTGGGATTATATGAAATTGCCATTCTGTAGGCAAAAATGGTGTAATGTCAGTGATTTCCCCATGGTTCAACCCAACATATAAACATTACAAAGAAGACTGTACTGTTACTTTGACTTGTGTGCTTGATGCTTCATACAAATAAAACAAAACATAGGAAGACAAAAACATATTTGCTCTAAATTGGTTTAGCATTAGGTTAATGAAATCCCCTCTAAGTAGATTCTTTTACAATCTGGAAGATAGCTGGTTGCCCCCAGGTAAGGTGTAAAGACTCCTGATGTTACTTATTTTACTAGGACATTCTCTGAAGACAAAACTAGATGCTCATAAAGCATCTTTTTATAAAGATTATCTTTAACGCTTCTTCCTTTAAATTGTCAAGGTATATATCTTTCTTTTAGCTCACTGTTAGATAATTGGTTAGAAAACTATGGTGAGGGGCGCCTGGGTGGGTCAGTTGGTTAAGCATCTGACTGGCTCAGGTCATGATCTCGTAGTTCATGAGTTCGAGCCCCGCCTCGGGCACTGCTGACAGTTCAGAGCCTGGAGCCTGCTTCACATCCTGTCTCTCCCTCTATCTGTGTCTCTCTCCCACTTGTGTGCTCTCTCTCTCTCTCTCTCTCTCTCAGAACTAAAATAAACATTAAAAACATTAAAAAAAGAAAAACTATGGTGAAGTCTCTTTAAATGTTCATGTTCCATTAATCTACTGGCGAGTCTTAATCTGTAGTCCCCTCTGTACTTCAGCTGCTTTTCTGTTCCTTCTGCACAACGAATCAGGCATAGTTGTAGAGGATATTTGTGTCTACTGTGGCACGAAGCACCGCTGCGCTGAGTATTCGTGATGTGAACTTTGCCTGTCATTGTAATTTTAAAACCCAGAGAAATATTAGAAGCCAAACACACAGTGTTTAAAGGTGGTTTGGGGTTTTGTTATTGTGATCACTCTTTGTTTGGGGTATTTATTCGTTTGGTTTTTGTAGAAGACTGGAAGAAATTTTCAAGATGAGGCGTAAAAAAGATTACTCTTGAAACCTTAATTTGTCAAATTTCCTAGTAGGATAAGAGCAGATTTGTTATGGTATAGGGAACAGTTGGCTTCTGTTGCTTCTTTGACCTGATTTACTGTTACATTCAGGGTGATTTCTAGATCTGAGAATACTGATATCTGGGCTCTGGTGCTTTCTTACTACAGAGAAGAAATTGTGGCATACAGTGTAACAGTTGGTAGCTCTGTGACTTGCACTTGTGCCTCCAATGCCAGAAAGGAAATTTGATACGATATTTCAGCATCAAAATAAGCTGTTACCAATCTGCATTTTTAAAGCTTAATTGTTTAAATAAAAAAAGAAGAAGAAGAAGAAGAAGAAGAAGAAGAAGAAGAAGAAGAAGAAAGAGGGGAGTGGTTGTAAAGGGTTGTACTGGCTGTCATATAGATATAGTTTTAAAATGTTGATCTCACATTCCTGAATCTTTATTCTCATTACATTGTTACTTATTATATACTGATTTTCTAAGGGTTTTGCAAGATTCCATTGAGTCTTTTAATGTTTTCATTTAGTCAGTTAGAACCAGACCAAGATTTTATCATCAAAGTTGTACAACAGCATTTAGCATTGGCATTGACATGTGATGTGGGATGTTCTAGACCCTTCCCCATCGTCACTCCTCCCCTGCAAAAGGCAGGCAAGATAGGAATTTCTCTTCTGAATCCTAATGTAAAGTCTTTTTAAAAAAAACAATACTGATTATTTAAAAAATTCTTTTAAATACTCTAGAGTTATTAAAATATTTTAGGTCAACTATATTCCTAAGGTTTGATGTGTTGATTTTACTCTTATTTGTCCTACAAATGAACAGAATGAAATTGATAATCTTGTACACATTCTTCTGATTGTCGAAACACTGGACTCTCTTCTGAGAATCAAAGTGATTCTCCTCTTCATTCTGGCCACTGTGTAGAAGATGAACGTAATGTGGATGTCTTTCCTTAGAATTGGGGACAGTATTTCAGGCCAAATTAATCTTTATAATACACTGAGAATTTGCGATTGTATTGTAGGAAAAAAAAAATCAAGGGTTTTGGTGCTCCAGCAGTCAAGATATTTAAAATTGTAGTGCATGAAAGCATTACATGAGATGCTCAGTGGCCTGTCAAGCTGCCTACCTGACTTCAAGAAACTTACAACCTAGCCCAATAGAAATAAGAGTTTAAGAAATAAGTGGCAATTTCAGTATACTAGATGAAAAGTGTGTATGATTGCCATAAGAGATTATTGATGGAAATATTCTTAAAAGATCACTAATGGGCTGGAGAAAACTAGAGGACTCCTCTAGAAGGAAACTTTTGACCAATTCTTGACCTAACCAGAGTTGGATAGGATTTTGATAGGGACATTCCAATTGGGGAAAGCAAGTTGTAAGTAGACACCTCAGAAATAGTTGAAAATACGTACCACGGTAATAGAAGTGCATCAGTCTAGTTTGGGATCTTTAAGTTGCTTGCCTCACCGGGTAGCCCCTGCAGTGAAAGGCCAGGGATGTGCCTGCTTGCAGCACACGTGTGTCTCAGCCTGCACTTAGTAACTGTTCTGTGCCATTCACTGTTCTTGACTTTAGAAAAAGCGAACAGTAATACCTGCCCAGAGAAGCCGGCTTTCAACATGCTAGTGGGGAAGACGGGCAGTTCACAGGTTAAAAAACAGACTGTATAATATAATAGAGCCCAGCGCATATAGGCTCAAAACATGCAAAGGTGTAGAAAGCACTAAAGGCAGACAGGACTAAGGGTGCGTTTTAGGTAGTATGTTCAGGACAAGGGTCATGCGAGAGGTGACGTGAGGAATGAAGGGAACATGCCACACGGGTACCTGGGAAGGCACTCGAGGCGAGTGGGAGCAGTGCTGGAAGCTCCAGTTGAGAGTGAGGTGGGCGCCTCCAGAGGCTTTCCTTCGGAGGTGGGACTTGTGTGACTTAGGTTTTAATGGGTTCACCATGGCCACCACCATGTGGAGAATCGCCCCGGGGGTGGGGGTGGGGAGGAACAAGAAGACTTGCTGGTTAGGAAGCTAATGAATAGTCAGCAGAGAGGCCTCCCTTGACCCACGGTGGTAGCAGAGGAGGTGGTGGTAAGTGATCCATTCTGGATGTATTTTAAAGGCAGAGCCAAGAGGATTTCCTGACAGGTTTGATGTCAGCTGTGCGATTCCCTGTCTCCTTTCCCCAGGGACAGTAAGGTGTACCCTTGAGGAACCTCAGGGCAGCTGAGATTATCTCCTGGCTCTGCATCATTCTGCCAGAGGGGTTGCTGAGGGAAAAAGAACCGTGGTTTTACTACATCCTTTTTTAGGCTCAGGAAAGTGATCAGTTGAATCAGTGCAAGAGATCCTCTGCTATTGCTGTGACTTCAGGAAGTGAGTGCAATGGTAGAAAACACACGACTCCTTTCTAGATGTCATTTAGATTTGTATTTTTCAGCAAAGTGCACTGGTTTCCCTGTTGGAAAGATTTGTGCTTCAGCATATTTTTAGAAAGAAAAATGCTACCCACTTTCGTGGAGATAGTCATACAGTAGATGCTCTCTGAAAAATATTAATGCATTGACAAAATATATGGACATACAAAGAGTAAACTTGCAGATACAGAGAGAATATTTCCACGGATGTTGTGGCAACAGTTTGTCCTGGTTACTAGACAACATTGCATAACTAGTTCAGAGTGATTCCAGTTCCTAACTGCTTATGTAAGCAAAGATTTGGAAAGACTTACTTGAAAGAACACAGTGTATGCAAACCTAAATGTCTCAAAACTAAAATTTATCACTTTGAAAGTGTAAAATGGTAATATGCAATTTATTGTCCCCAGATTCCCCATTTACTTTTCCAGGGAAATCCGTAAAAATCAGGTTGCACAAGCCTCCCGCTTTCACTACTTTTCTGTATGCTAACATTGCTGGTTTTACGTATAAACTGCCTCTAAATTTGGAGGTAGGTGAGATTCTTTTTTAAGTTTTTAAACTTTGCAATATTTTTATAAGGTGGCTTTTGATTTGCAAGTTTAGCATAGGATTTCTGAAACTAGGTGTGTTGTTTGTAATTTTGTTGCTGCTTACTAAGCTTTAGGAAAACAGTTTAATGTTATCCTTGGGCATTGGTTTAGTGGCCCTGGGGTATCTTTCTCCTGGCCCTCGCTCTAAGCATTTGAAAGGAAATGAACATACGTGTTTGTAGAATCTGTATTCGGGTTCACTAGCTGGTACCTTTTACAGTTTTCCTTCTTTTAGTAAAAGACTTTTTGTCTTCATTTCCGACAATAGTGAGCATGTCAAGTAGGATACAGTAATTTTTTTTTCTTTTAATCCGGTAACTCAAAAAGTTAAATGTAACTCTAAGATGCTTAGTAGAAACAAAAGAATTCTTATCAGGGTTGAGAAATAATTTTTTTTTTAATTTTTTTTAGTGTTTTTATTTATTTTTGAAGGAGAGAGAAGACAGAGCATGGGTGGGGGAGGAGCAGAGAGAGAGGGAGACACAGAATTCGAAGCAGGCTCCAGGCTCTGAGCTGTTAGCACAGAGCCCGACACGGGGCTCGAACTCACAAACTGTGAGATCATGACCTGAGCCCAAGCTGGACGCTCAACCGACTGAGCCACCCAGGCGCCCTGAGAAATAATTTTAAAACATTGCCCTTTGAAATTGTAAGAAATGAAGTAATTGCAAAAGACATTTTACAAATAAGACATACATGATAATCAACAGAGGTGATGAAGAAAAATGTTTTCACAGATCCTTTACCATTTAAAAGAAAACACCACTTTTTTTTTTCCAGATACAAGTTATTTTAGAGATATGAGTGAAAATATTAGAGATGGAAAGAGACTATTTTCAATTAGTCGTATCTTTGCTTTTGAAGTATATCATGACCCATATGTTATAAAAACTACCAACAGTTGTGAATGTGATAGTTGACCTTTAAAAAATGTGTTTTTTGATTTAAAAAAAGGATCCAACTAAAACTTTTTAGTCTGTTAAAGGAACATGACTTTTTTCTTTTTTAGAAGACACAGATCTCATCATCTGTAAAATTTACTAAGATAGTACAACTATAAAAAGAGATTAATAGTGTGGGTCAGAAGCTTTCTTTTTTTCTTTCAAATAAAATGTAGTTTTTAATAAAAATCATAATGGCCATAAGTCCCAACTGTTTGATTTAGCTATACTGAAAAATATACTAATTTGAGCTTCATTCCCAATTTCCAGGTCACAAGGAAAGAAAGCTTACATTAATGAGGGTTTCCTTTTACCAAAAACTGTTATTCTAATTAAATTTCAACAAAAATGATTTAGGACTTAAACTCTTCTCTGTGAAATGTAAAAACAAACAAACAAAAATAAAGAGACTCTATCCAAAAAGATTGTATAAAATACGTTACTTAGGAGTCCAACAGAGTACTTTTTAGAATTTCCTTCAGAACATTAGCACATTTCTAGGAACTGGAGGTGTGAAGTTCCAGGTATTATTTCTGCCTTCCAAATTCCTGAGCTGCTGTCTTTCTCTCCTCCTCCTCCTCCTCCTCCTCCTCCTCCTCCTCCTCCTCCTTCTTCCAAATATAATTTATTGTCAAGTTGACTAACATACAGTGTGTATAGTGTGCTCTTGGTTTTGGGGGTAGATCCCATGACACCCAGTCAGTCAGAAATGCTGTCTTTGTAAGCTATGACTCCTAACTGCTGCAGGACTACGCTCAGTCTGAGTCTAGGGCCCTAAGCCGCACCCCCAGTTCCCACAGCTGAGACTGAGGCATGCTGAAAATGCCCAACAGCTCTCTCTGCCCACACATCCAGTAACAACTGGTTCCTTCCTCTTCCTGTGGAAGAGCAACATCCTCTGAGATGAGAAGAAATGCACCCTGAGGAATGCAAGAACAGCAGTGAGCTTTTCACACAGGAAATTACTACAGTAGCACTCTGAAAAGTGCCCAGTCTCTTGGACTGTCAGCCCATAATGAGCTTCCTGCTGCTGACCCAGAGGATGATTTACTGTGGAGTAAATGCCACCTGTGGGTCTGTCAGAGTTTCGTGGAAAACCGTGAACTCTGCTTTCGGCGGTTCTGTACATCTCTACCTGTCTGGTTTTGAGTTGTTGGGTGCTGCAGACACAGTAAAGCTAGGTGGCTTTGTCCTTCTCTCTGTTTAGCCACTTGGCAGTTAACTGTTTGGCAGAAGTAGTCAGCAAGTCTGCTAATAAGAATTTTCAGTCATTTCTTTGGACTTTATGAAATTAGGACTTGTAAAATATGTTAGGGCTTCAGAGAGATTAAAAACCCTTATAATCCAAGTGAACTGGTTACTAAGGCCCAGTGCTGGTCCTTGTCTACTTCTTTCTGTGTCTTTCAATTTCCTTTCTTTTACTTTCTGAGGTAAGCATCAGTAGAAGGTCCCATACTGTGGGTATACATGCTCAAGCATAGGTAAAACTCAGTTGCTTTGAACCGACCCTGATCATTTGCATTTCAAATGGATTTTTACAACTGGAGAATGTTTTAGTATAATTTACCTTTAAAAAAAAATAATTCCTCCAGCGTTTTCTCTTTCCTTTGCATGAGTTAATGATGGCTGCCATAAAGCCCGGCTTGTGTATTACATGTACATTTTAAATTGCCTTCCAAATCGCTACAGGATTTTGCTAGGTTTCGGTGTTTATGGTGGCAAAATTCTTTTACTTTTCATGTATTTGTTTGGATTATTTTACTAAAGCACATACAAGTTACTTGTTGTTTGTTTTGAGTTGAAGGGGAGATGGAGAAGGAATGCCAGTCATTTCCTCTTCTTTTTCAGAATATCTTTTTAATGAACACTCCTCTTCTCTCCTTTGAACAAACCATCTCAAGTTAGCTGGGGGCCCCTAAGTGCCCAGTTTCCAATAATCCAGCCTATTTCCTTTGTTTCTCTAGCCCCAGAGAGGTAGTTGTTTCATGCATTTACTATTTCTTCTTACCTCCATGCTCCCTTTTAGCCTTTACAGGCTTCCAAACTCTGTTTAACCAGTTCCCTGTATTAAATTCTCTCTGTTAAAATAACTGTTGTGATTTCTGTTTTCCTGCTGAATCCTAAATGATCATCCTAAAGATCCTAAATCATCTTTAAAAAAAATACTAAGATGTACTGTCAAAGACTTCAGATAATTTCATTTTCAAGTTATTTTTATTCCAGCATTATTTATAATAACAAAAAGATGGACACAAATCAAATGTCCTTTTAGAGAGTATTAGTTAAATAAAAGCATAGTATATATCAGTAGATGGATTATTATTTTTTTTTAGTAGATGGATTATTATATAGCCATACCATATTTAACAACAGCTAAATACAATGTGTGTGATTCTGGATTTGATCCTTGGTCAGTGGGAAAATTGCTATATAAGGACATGATTAAGACAATTGGCAAAAATGTAATATGGGCTGAATATTAGATAATAGTATCAGTGCTAAATTTCTATTTATGGAAACGGTCTTGTCCTTAGGAAATATCCACTATAGTAATTTAGATAAAAGAGGCATAGTGTCTATAGCTTCTCCCAAAAGATTCAGAAAAAAAAAAAAATAGATAATGATATACCAGATGTGGGAAAATATCAACACATGAATCTAGATGGATATATGAGAGTCCTTTTCATTAGTTTTGCAACTTTTCTGTATGTTTAAAACTATTTCAAAGTGAGAGTTAAAAATCACTTATAGGGGCGCCTGGGTGGCTCAGTCGGTTAAGCGTCCGACTTCGGCTCAGGTCATGATCTCACAGTCCGTGAGTTCGAGCCCCGCGTCGGGCTCTGTGCTGCCAGCTCAGAGCCTGGAGCCTGTTTCAGATTCTGTGTCTCCCTCTCTCTGACCCTCCCCCATTCATGCTCTGTCTCTCTCTGTCTCAAAAGTAAATAAACATTTAAAAAAAAAATTTTTTTTAATCACTTATATATCTTTATAGGGAAGTGTGATTTTTATTTTTCAAAGTTTTTAAATATGAATTTTATTTATCTTTGTGTTAAGTGAAAAAAGTATTATGAGCAATATGATTCTAATTTTGTCAAGGGAAACAAGTATTTTTATCCATTTAGTGGAATTCTTAGCATCTTGTATGTATTTTATACTAACCTGGGCATCTGAAATTTGCCCAAGGTCATCCGGTCAGTGTGTAACAAAACTGGATTTTGAACTCTATCTAGCTTTAGAGAGTGTGCTTTTAACCACTGTGTAGTGTGAATATGTATGTTGAAAAAAAAAAAGCAGTAACTTCTCCTAATTATACAAAGAATGAAAAGTAGTAAAAAAAAAAAAAATGAGAAAACACATGTACACCCTCACACAAAATACAAGAAACAGAAAATTACCAGGAAACAACTGTTGGTAACATGTAAAATATAGTCTCCCAGGAGAAGGTTGCTGCTGTTAGAAGCTCAGAGACTTGAAGAAGAGGCCCTGCCCTCCAAGCTCAGAGGACAGACCCAGCAGAGGCGGACCCAGACTTGTGAGGGGCACGGCCACCTGGAGCTCGTGCCTCGGTCAGGGTCAAGGCTGTTGTGGGAAGAGGCTGACTCAAGCAGCAATCAAACAGGGGGAAGAGTCTCTCTCCTCTGACCTCTGGCCTCCTTTTGGCAAAGCCTACCAAGGAAGCCACTGGAAAGAGAAAGCTGTAGCTCGCAGAGAGGCCCAGTGTCAGCATCACAAAACAAAGTTTGAATGGTGGATTTGGAACCAAGAAGCACACTCTGTGCGAGGAATTACTGAATCAAAGGATAGGAACTTTAGGGTCTCCCGGGGCACTCCGTGGGTTAAGCCTCTGACTCTTGATTTCAGCTCAGGTCTTGATCTCATGGTTCATGAGATCGAGCCACTCCTTGGGATTTGTGCCGGCAGCACAGGGCCTGCTTGGGAGTTTCTCTCTCTCCCTCTCTCTCCCTCTCCCTCTGCCCCTCCCCCGCTTTCTCTCTCTCTCAAAATAAATAAGTAAACCTTAAAAAAAAGAAGGATAAGAACTTAAAAACAAACTGTAAGTCAAGTTCGCTCTAGAATGTGTATACAAATTTGGATTCCCACTAATAATCTATGGGAGTGCCCATTTCCCATACCTTAAAACATATATATCAGGTGTTATATTTATTTAATTATTAATTGTTTAATTTTTAAAAAGTCTTTGTAATAGGTGTTAATTTTTTTTAACAACTTGTGAGCTTTTTAAAAATACTCATTTTTTGCAAAAACTGGGTATAGTTATAATATGTACAATGTGATGTTTTAATATATCAATACATTGTGAAATGAGTACCACTGTCGAAATAATTAACCTATCTGTTGTCTCCCATGGTTACCATTTTGATGTGTGTGGTAAGAACCGTGACTTGTGAGCTTTGACTTCTTTTCCTATTTCTACTCATTTGTATTTCTCAGAATTGCCTATTTGTATGTTTTGGCCATTTTTCTATTGTTTTGCTCATTTTAAAATTGGTCATTTTATTTTTTTTTAAGTTTATTTTATTTATTGAGAGTGGGAGAGAGAGAGAGAATGAGCAGGGGTCAGGGGAGAGAGGGAGGGAGAGAATCCCAAGGAGGCTCTGTGCTGTTAGCACAGAGCCCAGTGCAGGGCTTGATCCCACAAACTGCAAAATCCTGACCTGAGCAGAAACCAAGAGTGGGATGCTTAACTGACAGAGCCACCCAGGTGCCCCAGATCCTTAGGCCATTTTAATTAATAAGGTTGACCCCCTTTGCTATCTACAGTATGTTTTCTTTGTTATCTCCCCTTGAATTCTCTTTCTGATTATTGATAGGTTTAGTTGCATTAATTCTTGAAAAATATGGGGCGCCTGGGTGGCACAGTCGGTTAAGCGTCCGACTTCAGCCAGGTCACGATCTCGCGGTCCGTGGTTTCGAGCCCCACATCGGGCTCTGGGCTGATGGCTCAGAGCCTGGAGCCTGTTTCCGATTCTGTGTCTCCCTCTCTCTCTGCCCCTCCCCCGTTCATGCTTTGTCTCTCTCTGTCCCAAAAATAAATAAACGTTGAAAAAAAAATATTTAAAAAAAAAAAAAGAAAGAAAAGAAAAATATCATTAATTTAATTTTATGGTTTCTTTGGAGTTGATGCAGAGAAAGTCCTTCCCTACTCCCCGAATATATCTCTAGCTACTCTTCTTAAGGTTTTATTTTTGGCAATTAGATCTTAAATTCTAAATCAATTAATTTTGATCATAAGGTACATATTTGTAGTTAACAAAGTTACCTTCCATTTGTATTGTTGCTTCCCTTACTGATTTCTACTTTCTTAAAACTAAACTGTTATATACTTGTATCTGAGACTTTGTCTTCTGTCTTACTGATCTGTTTGTTCTCGATCTATTATCATACCTTTTTCATTATTGTTGCTTCAAGTATTTCTTCAAAATATAGTGCACAAGCTTTTCCTTCAAATGTTTCTTGGATATTCTGGCCTGTTATTTATCCATATGAACTTTAGAATTATTTTGTCAGTTCTCCAAAAACATCCTTTTAGAATGTTGATGGGTGTTGCATTCCATTTATAAAATAATTTGAAAAGGATTGCCAACGTTACCATCTTGTGTTTGCTCATCCAGGTATATAGTATTATAGACATTAGGAGCATTCTCCTTACATGCCTGTGGTTTCCATAAAAACAGCCACCATTTTATGTACGACTAAACATTTTATCTCCTTCTTGAGAATGCACATAGACTCTCTCCACAAATTAGTGTTAAAGAGGTGGAAGTAACCAAAGTCACACCAACTATGAAGTGATGGAGGCAAGCTAGGGCCAAGATGGGACTAAATCCGGAGCTCAAACTCTGACCTCCTACACTCTACTTCTGCCCAAATACTTAAGCTACCCAGACCACATGACTTGTCATTTTGTATCCTAGTTTTAGCTTCCTTGTTATCAACATGGCTTATCCTGTAAATACGTTTTCACTGTTGTGTAATATAGTAGTCAAAAAAGCCTAATGAGTATTTTTGGGGGGAGAGAGGGGGGACAAGTATTGAGGACCTCTGGTTGGGAGCATATGGAGAAATAGGCCCTAGTGTCAATGCTTATAAATAATTGGTTGCAGAGCCTACTTTGGGATTTTATACATTACCTATTCCCACTTGCCTGAGTACTTAAATCTTCTGCATATACCAGACTTTAGCAAGCACACACATCCTTAGCTTAGTATTAGAACCCTCACCAAAGAGAATTGTGTTTGAGACACACTGTCTCTCATTGATTATCCAGGAGGTGTGCCATATGGTGTGCTCATCATAGCTTATTCAAGCCTGATTGTGTGGATATAGCTTCCTGGTAAGAACGGTTGAGCTATCATATCTTTAAATCCCATTTATAATCATATTATGGCTCTACCTCCTTGACGGGGCTTTGTTGTGAGGTCTCTTTTCCTGCTCCCCCCAGATCCACAACCTCATCCTATTAACTGGTTTTCATTTTTATTTTGTTCATTGTTTTTTAAGAAAGGATACTCTTTGTGGCAGGAATTGTAAGTGCGTAAGTTTTCTTTGGTGGTGTTAATGCTATTGGTGTGTGCAGGTTTTATTTCCTTTGTAGAATAGATGATAACATCAGTTTCCATCAGATTTGGTTACATGTGATTTTTATTAAGTGAATCCTGTTTTCCACTGACTTTTATTTATTTATGTATTTTATTATATTTTTCCCCCCACTGACTTTTATTTTTAAATGGAGCTAGGTTTTCTTGGTGAATATCCTTAGTTTGCTGGGCTAGAAATCTTGTGAGCAGTGCTCGAAAGTCTCCCCAAACTCAGAATATTTTATTTGTTTGTTTCTATTGATTTGAGGCACTTTTTCAGCTGTACACTTATTTGCAGAATCCTAGCCATCTCCTCCAAACTTTCTTTGTCTCTTGCTGTTATTATTTCTTAGATCACAGAGTTCCAAAGGATCCAGTCCTTCCACGTTCTCTGCTCCTCAGACCCCCCTCGTATCTCCTCTTTGGGAGCCATTATGTAACAGAATTGTGTTACAGTGTCTTACCTTGTCCCCATAGGTGGGGACGTCTTGTGGTTCACTTGGACCACTTCTGTTTGAAGCTTCAGGTTCAGTAAAGTGGATCTGTGCCCTACTTTGTCCATTCTGTAAAATTATATTATGTAAAATGAATTCATTTTGAGTGACGTCTAGTATCAGGCAAATTACCATGCTGAGAAATGTTATTCCAAATTCTGAAATATGAACTTTGGGATAATAATTAATAACTTAATGAAATTTGGGGATGATAAATAATTACAATAATTTCTTATCTGAAACAGAATTGGAAATGCATTATTAATATAAAGTGAAGACAGTTGTGTGCTTGGGAAAATCAATGGAAAATTTGAAAAATTTGACTAAGAAATGTACTCTCCCAGATTTGTACTTTTAGAAAATTCTGTGTACTTTCTGTATAATTCAGTACACAGTAAAATTACTGAAAAAAATCAAGATGTTGGTGCTATTTAAAAAGTTATGTTGTTCTTTTTTTAAGAAATCATTTATATGTGTGAGTATTCTGTGAAGCATAAATGCATAAAACTATGGCTATTTACCGGGGCACCTGGGTGGCTCAGTCGGTTGAGCATCTGACTCTTGGTTTCAGCTCAGGTCATCATCTTCTAGCTTCATGGGTTCGAGCCCTGCATTGGGCTCTGCACTGGCAGTACAGAGCCTGTTTGGGATTCTCTCTCTCTCTCTCTCTCTCTCTGTCCCTCCCCCACTCACAATGGCTCTGTCTGTCTCAAAATAAACAAACAAAAATAAATAAATAAATAAAATCCACTTAAAGAAAAAAAAAAGCTATGGCTATTTACATTTTGGGCATGAATATATCAGAGGGTCACAGCCTTTACTCCCACCTCTGGGAAAAACAGTCACTTTCTGGTATACAATTAAGTGACATGAACAATCTCAATGCAAATAAGAGTATCGTTAAAGAAATACATCGCCATTTTTCAAATTGAGTATACTAATAGGTTTACCAAACAGAATTGAGAAAAAAAAATTAATTTCAAATAAATGATAAAATAAATTATCTCTTCTCTGAAGTATACTTAAAACTGTATATTTAGAGAGCAACAATTTTCTCTGAGATGTATTATTAACATTTTAATAAAGTGTTAACATCTTTTTATTTGTGCGACTGAGCTAGTACTATTTTAACTATTCGTTAGTCAACGGAAATGACATCCGTGGAGTTTGTATCTCAGACTATGTTTTGTTTATTTTTAGTTTTTGCTTTGGCACTTCCTCCAGGCAGTTCTCTCGGCAACTGTGACGTCGGTCCTGCCTGTCGTGTGTCTTACGCAGTTAAGCTCTTCCATTCTTTCATGCAGATATTCTAGCTCTTGTATCTAGCCATTAACTTCTATAATATTTCCAATAGCATTTTTAGTCAATTTTTTTCCCTAAACGCAAGAAGGATCGAGATTTTATGAGAATCTAGGCAATGAATTTTAAATGGAAAAAAAAATCAGAATGTACTAAAAGTTTTTGTCTTTTCCTCCTGCCTCTATCCCTGCTGGCGCCAAAATATTTCTCACACCAGTACGGGAGATTTGGATCTGGCCATGATAAGTAGAATTTGTTTTTTTTAACTCTGTTTCTGGTATACCTGGCACAAGAGCATCTGGAGTACTGGTCGACTGTACATGGAAACTGTGGCCAAAACCACACTTGTTATGATGAATAAAAAGGCCAGTACATATGGAACCATTTACTCTTTGGCCATGGGTCAGCAGGCCCCAGTTGAGTGACCCTTGGGAAGGAATAGAAGATCGCTCAGAGAACTAAGCACAGATGCGCTGGATTTCTGCAGGACTCGAGCTCAGGGTGGTGATCCTTGTGTTAGTGTCATGAAGGGAAGTGATTCGGCCTATGAGGAGTGGGCTCAATAAGCATCGTTCATTCATTTCTCAAAAATGAATGTTCCAGGTCCTAGTGGAAGCAGGAGTCTGGGGAGAAGGATGCATGTAGGTTATAATGGTAAGCAACAGATATCATGGCGAATTATATGGTACGGTCAGAGTATGAATTGGGGGCATTTGACTACATCAAGTGTGGGGGGTAAGGTGGAATCACAGAACATTCCCCTGCAAAGACATTTGACTTGTCTTCCTATTCAAAATGTCGTCCACGCGTGGTTTGCTTGAGCATTACCAGGAACCTTCTTAGAAATGCAGATTCTCCAGTCCTATCCTAGACCTGCTGAGTTAGACTCTGCATTTTAATAAGATTTACATTGAAATATGGGAAACACTGATCTGAAGCTTTAGCTGAAGTTGAGATGAGAGGGTTAGAAGTACTGGAGGATCCTAGACAGAGGGAACTGTGTGTGTAGAGACTGGCTCTCAGGGGAGCTGATATGCCTGAGGGACTGAAAAGAAGGCTGGAGCCCAGGGACGGATGGGACCATGTAGTATCCTGGCGGCCAAGAGAGGAGTGTTTCAAGGAAATGGTAATATCAACATAGCTGAAAGCCAAAAGAAGGACTGGAAAATGTTTGATGAGTTTAGCAGAGATTTGGAGGGCTTTTTCGATGGACTAATACAGGTGCAAACCAGTGTGAAGTGAGTTGGACAGTGACTACAAGGGGAAGGGTGAGCAAAAGAGACAGCTAGAATAGATTATTCTTTCCTTTTTATTCAATACATTTGCTGAGCATTGTTATATACCAAGCAGTGAGAATGTACAGATGAAAGACTAAGTCCAAAAATAGTGCTATATGCCTAAGTTGCTATGGGAGTGCATGAGCAGAGTGGCTAAATAAGGAATGTGTGTGTGTATGTGTGTGTGCGCACAAGCACACATATGTATGTGCAGACTAGAAAATTAGGATTGGGGACAGAAACTTTAATCAGAAATAACCTCCAAAACAGGGCTGATACTTGAGCAGATTCTTTAAGAATTTTTCTGATACAGGGAGCAAGGACAGAGCTCAGTTTCTACATAGACCAGAAGGCTTGAGAGGGGATGGTGAATTCAGAAAACTGTGGACATTACTGGTTGGCTGGATCGTGAATGACCTTGAATACCATTTGAAGCTTTTTGAATTCACCCTAAGAATCTTTGGAGGACCAGTGAAGGATTTTAAGCAGGAGAGTGATGAGCAAATCTGAATTTCAGAATACTCTGAAAATGTGTTAAGGGAGGGAGAAGAGGGAGGTGAGACTGGGGGCATAGAAAATTAGGGGGCAGTTGCAATGGTAATCCAGATACAAAGTGAGGAGTTCTTGATCTAGACGAGTAACATAGGGAATGAAGAAGAGGTGGCTGATCTTAAATTTGGAGCTGCTGGCTAAATAATGGCATGTTTACCAAGTTAGGAAATAGACATCGGTTGGGTATGGAGCATCCAGTCCAGATATAGATTTGAGAATCTTTAATTGATTGATCAAGCCATAAGGTTGCACAGGGCAATCCCTAAACTTCACTCTGTAGTAAATACTGTAGTGATTATGATGAACAGATGACCAGCGTTAATCTTACCCCATTCCTCAAGAGGGATCATTAGCAGACTGTTCTCTTTGAGAGATACTGGTTATCTGATACATACTGTGACTAAAATATGGAACAGATAAAACTGGTCATGTTTGACGGCTGTAAGTATTGGACCTGCTTTAGTGGTGGCACAGCTTCCTCTTTAAGAACTTCCTGCCTCTTCGTGTGTGTGCGTGTGGGAGTGCACGTCCGCACACAGATTATCCTGGTTGCTAACCACTCTTTTACACAGAGAATCTGGTTTATGTTCTCTTTGACTCATGGCACCTGTGAAAAGTATGTTTGAATTTTATGATAGTATTTGTTTTTTCCAGGAGGATATTAAGTCGTTTATTAGTTGTGCATGATAATGGATGATACATAAATTTCAGTCCCATCTATACTTTTATCTGATACCATAATTCAATTTGGATATATTGCATAGGATGTGCCAACAATCATATTAATCACCAAATAAACTCTGTGACTTTCCTTGGGTGACCCTTTCACCATGAACTCCAGGTCACAACACATCAACTGTCAGTTCAACTACGCCAAAGTTTTTGGAGACTGTGGCTTCCATGTCCAGGCACATCGCAAATAAATCTCAAATGGAACCTGGTATCACTCTGAAGGAATTCTAACTTTACATTATTGAGGTAGTTTACCAAGGTGGCTTCCGAGTAAGCTAACTTTACACACCCCTTTTTAAAAAAGACACATTGACTCAGCACCATGATCAGACTATTGCATTTAGCAATTTGCAGCATGGCTGCAACAAAACAAAACAACACAAAACAACAAAAACACCCTACATTAAAACCCTTTCTTGGAATGCCTTATATTGTCCACATGACAGAAAGTAAAACAACCTGTATATAATTAATCACAAATAGTCTTCGACTTTTCTGCCCATACACATAAGCATTGTCTAAAACATTTCTCTGTAACTGCTAGGCCCTGCTACCACTGTGCTTGGCTGAGTTCATAAATCTCTTGTAACCAGTAGCTTCCCTGTCACTTTTCTGGCTTTCCTCTCCTGCTAAGCTTGATTTCCTGGCAGTAATTAAAACCTTCTGCCACTGCCATAGCTACTGCTGCTGCTGGAACCACCATAGCCACCTTGGTTTCGTGGTTTGGCAAAGTATTGGCCTCTACCACCATAGTGGCCAGAGCTTCTGCCTCCAAAATGTCCTCCTTTTCTGGGTCCAGAATTTAAAGATTGTTGTAGTTACCCAAACCACCGCAGCTCCTGCCACCCCTAAAATGACTTTCCATCATTATCAAATGCAGTCTAGCCATCCCCTCTGCCACCATAACCACTACCACTTTGATAGCCACCAAAGCCACCTGACCAATGGATATTTCCTCCATGACCAAAGTTTCATTCCCACGAAAACCACCTTCGCGACCACCACCAAAGTTTCCTGAACCACTTTGCCATCTTTGGCTGGATGAAGCAGTAGCCATCTTTTGCTTAGATAGGGCTCCTCTTAGTTGTGGCCATTCACAGTGTGGTGTTTTTGAATGACAGTCTTGTCTACGGAGTCATGGTCATGAAAGGCTACAAAAGCAAAGTCCCTCTTGTTGCCACTGTCTCTGTCAGTCATGATGTCAGTCATTTCAACTTTTTCATACTGTTCAGAATAATCTCTTAGGTGATATTCTTCAATGTCTTCTCGAATGCCACCAACAATCTTTTTCACAAGTGGACACCAAGTCTCTGAGAATCTTCTCTTGAGAGAGCGCTCTTTGGTTCCACAATTCTTCCATCCACTTTGTGTGGCCTTGCATTTGTGGCTGCATCTACCACGGTGGCATATGTGACAAACCCAGAGCATCTGCAGTTCTTGGTGTTTGGATCTCTCATTACCACACAGTCCGTGAGCGTTCCCCATTGCTCAGAATGGCTCCTCAGACTCTCATCGGTTGTTTCAAAGTTCACATCTCCAATAAAGAGCTTACACAGCTGTTGGGACTCTTGGAGACTCTGACTTAGGCATGATGGGACAGGAAGGGAGACCTTAATGCTTACTCAGCAGTGTCTAGGGGTAGAAAGTGAGTTTTGTCACAGTATTTGAAAGTTATTTCTTTCAATTACCATGGGGGGGGGGGGAAATTAGTTAAAAAGTATGGTAATTAGTTAAAGAGAAAAAAAAATCTTTGTCTATAAATGCAGTCATTATTTTTATTGTATTTGGCTTCTGGATTTCTTCCACCAGCAAAATAAGAAAGGGGGAAACACCCACATCTTTTGACACACAAAAATGTAACAAAGAAAAATATTTTATCGCTATCAAAGAGTACGCTGTTATCATAGCATCTTATTTTCAGTTATTTATAATGAAATATCTGTTACTGATGGTCTACTCATAAGCTATTCTTCCTGGAGGTTTTATGCCATAATTTTCAACTACGTCCAGTTATATAATCTTCATCAAGGGGTTAAATATTTTAGATGAGATTCATATATTTAAATGTTTGATGTTAGATTGGCTTCCTGTATTAAAATCAGGAAACCATTTTTTATCCGTTAAAACGAAGAGACCAAATTTTTAAATAGGTGTTGTATCTTTGCCTACTAAATTTCTTTTAAAAATATTGCATACATTTTTCAGGCAACTGCCTGACAATGGAAAACTTGTTTGTTTGTTTGTTTTCTTTTTTAAAATTACATCTGCAAATGTCTTAATATTTTATTTTGATTTGTCAAACAGTGATTTTAATTTTACATGTGCATGCAGCATATACTTATTTACCATCAGATAGCATTTATTTACTATGGTTGATTCATTCATTTATTGAAATGCAACCAGCCCTTATATGGCTTATTATTTCATTTGGGAAACCAGACATATAAAGAGGAGTATAAAAGAGATCCTTGGAGTATAATAGATAGAGAAATATCTTTAATTCAACAAATTTTATTAATTTGTGTGACCCTTACACCTTATTCAGCAAAGTGTCACTGTGTAAAGAAAGGTAGCTATGGCTTCTGCCCTTCTAGAAGCTTGTAACTTAGATTGTATAAGATTTGGGACAGGACATAAGATGATACTGATGATGGTAGGTAAGTGAATACAAACTATATATTAAACTCTTCTATATTATTTATTTACTTATTTATTTATTATTTAAATGTTTATTTCTGAGAGAGAGACAAGAGTGTGAGCACGTGAGGGGCAGAGAGAGAGAGAGGGAGGCACAGAACCCAAAGCAGTCTCTGGGCTCTCAGCCTGACATGGGCCTCAAACCCACGAACTGCGGGATCGTGACCTGAGCCGAAGTCGGACGCTTAACTAGCTGAGCCACCCAGGTGCCCCTGTATTAAACTCTTTACCTACATTTTCACAACAACCTTATGATGTAGTTCAATATTGTCTTCTTCATTTTATAAGAGGAAACTAAGGCCTAGACAGGTCAAGTAATTTGTCCCATGTCATACAGTTAATACACAGAAGATACAGGGTTAACGGTCTGTGTGACTTGATGTCCCATTCACATGGCCACCATATTATAGCATAGAAAATTACATGATGTTACAAATAGCAGAAATGCAAGGAAAAATTGTTAATTGTCTTAAGAAGTAAAATTGAATTTTTATAGAGATTTAAATGAAGGGCAAATTTCATCTATTTGGGGAAGATAAGGAAAGACTTCACTATTTAGCAGATGCAAATTAAAGTCAACTAATACAATGTACACTGTGTATACTGAATTCTCATAGAAAGCTTTCACTCTCTGTTTTTTGAAAGGTTTAATGAATGATAAATAGACAGAAGAGTGGTTCTCATACCCAGCTGTGAATATATATAACTGTTATAATCACAGTTATTGTTAATTGTACTATAATATTCACATTATGCTACATGATGAATAGAACAATAAATAAATAAATACAATATTTGCTCTCTAAAAGATGTTCTGTAAAGCTTGCCAGTTTTCTGAATTGTAGCTTTGTTAAATGATTGGATAAATTCTTGTCTTAAAATTGCCTCTTCGTAGCATTAAAAAAACAAATACAGTAAGGGAGCTAAAGTCTTATTCAAGTGAGCAAAGCATGATTTACTTTGTGTGTACAATTGAAAAGAATTATCTCATGACTTTGAACACACAGCTCACTTCTTTTGAATCTGGCACTTGAAGAGTTTTGAGGAACAGAGAATAGAGCCTGTGAGAAGGAAATGGCATCATTTATCTCTGAGAATAACCAAGCTCAGGAAATAATTTTTCAAAAACATTTTCCAAATAATGCCCCTGATTCTAGGATAGCTTTATGTTTCACAAAAATACTGAGGATGGTTATTTGAGGATATACTTTGACTTGTTGATCTGGTTGGCTTTTTGTGTACAGATCTTTCTTGACTTCCCAACACTGTTACATCCTGATAAACTGCATTTAATACACCTAACCTGCCAAACATCATAGCTCAGCCTTGCCTATCTTAATTGTGCTAACTCCACATTAGCCTGCGGTTGGGCAAAATCATCTAACACAAAGCCTATTTTATAATGAGTTGTTGAATATCTTATGTAAGTTATTGAATATTGTACTGAAAACGAAAAACAGAATGGTTGAAAGTGTATCAGGTGTTTACCGTTGACATTGTGTGACTGACTGGGAGCTGTGGCTCATTGCCCTTGCCCAGAATCACCAGTGAGCATCATACCCCATGTATGTTGATAGCCCAGGAAAAGATCAAAATTTAAAATCTGAATTGTGATTCTACTGAATGTGTATTGCTGGTACACCATCATAAATTTGAAAAATTGTAATTTGAAACATCATCGTAAATTGGGCACTGTCTGAATAACTATTATGATACTAACATGGTAGTGATATATTTGCTTTTGAGGCACATATGTTAAGATTGAAATGATACAGAGAATACAGAATAACATGAAAATAATAAAACATTACATGGCATTTTTGGAATGTCATGTTTGTAGATAGGGTGGCTCAATGTCATTACGACGTTAATTCTCCTGAATAAATCTACAAATTCAAGGCAATTCTAATAAACCTCCCAGTAAGATTTTTTTTTAAAGATTTATTTATTTTTGAGAGAAAGCACAAACTGGGAAGGGGTGGTAGAGGGTACAGAAGATCCAAGGCAGGCAGGCTCTGTGCTGACAGCAGTGAGCACGATGTGGGGCTCGAACTCAAAAACCGTGAGATTAAGACTTGAGCCGAAGTCGGATGCTCAATCAACGGAGCCACCCAGGTGCACCACGCCCTCCCCCCCACCCCCGCTTTTTTTTTTTTTTTAACATTTATTTATTTTCCTCCCAGTAAGATTTTTAATGAAACCTAAAACGTTGGTTTTAAAGCTCATATGGAAGAGGAAGGGCCAAAAATAGCCAATTTTTGGAACAGGACAGTTTTGAAGAAATTTGAGGATTGGAGATTCATTAAGCTCTAAATGTGGTATTGTTACAGGGAGACAGAGAGCCCACAATGGGGAGCACATAAACAGAGGCACACAATTACAGATGGTCGGTCGTGAAAGGCCCGGCTTTGCAGACACATGAAGATGGACTGGTCACTAAATAGACCGTTCAGTAGATGCTGCTGGGACAACTGGCTAATTGGGAAAAAATATATGATTATTTTCTTACTTTTAGCCACAAACAAAATCAATACCAGAGGGGTTAAAGGCCTAAATGCAAAAAACAACACTCAGAACATCTAAAAGAAAACAGGAGAATATACTTATACATTCCTAGTGGGCAAGGATTCCTTAAACACAATACAAAATGCAAAAATTACAAAGGAAGATTTAGCAAATCTGACTACATTTAAAACAAAAACTTGTATGAATAAAGACAATCCCATAAAATAGAAATGAAGACAAACCACAGAGTAGGAGACATATTATACATATAAACAACAAAGTACTGGTATCCAGAATGTATAAAGAACTCTTAAATTAGGAAGAAGAGAGGTAGACCAATTAAAAAGTGGACAGAGGGTTTAAACAGACAATTTACAGAAGAATGATAATATACATATAAAATATACTCGAGTTACCAGTAATCATGGAAATGCACAGTGAAATGAAAACCATGGAATTCCATTTCCTGGCCATAATTTTGTTAAAATTTAAAATGTCTAACAATCAAATACTTATTTTGTAAAAAAAAGGGGAGATTGTCTTCTCATATGAGAATAAGTCTGGGTAATATTTCGGAAAATATGTGGTAAAACTATGACTTTTCCAGTCTAGAGAAACGGTTGCACTTGTATACAGGAGACATTTATAAGACTGCTCGTTGTAACCCTTAAGGCGAGTAGAAAGAATGTATAAATTGTAGATTAGTCGATCAGCGGAATAGTATTTGACAGTGAAAGTGAACTAGACTTGGCTGCATCACCATAGACAAATCAAAAACTGTTGATTTACAAAAAGTTCTAAAAGGATATAATACAGTAGCATTGCATTTTTTAAATATGTAGTTCTAATACATGCAAAAGTTGTACTATTATTTAGGGATGTCTACGGATGTGGTAAAAAGTAAAGGGACATGAGTTGGGATGATAGATAACATATTCAAGATGGTGTTATCTTTTAAAAGGGAAAGGAAAGAAGATAGATCAGAAAAGGGTCCGCTTCCTTTCTTAAGGTTGCTTTAATATTCTCTAAACATTTTTACTGAAAATTTTAAAGCATAGTTGGCACTTTTTAAAAAGACAGTTGCTAGTTGGATAAAAGAGAAGGATTACTGATTCATCCAAAAATGTTAGTAATGGGGCACCCGTTAAGCATCTGACTCTTGATCTCAGCTCGGGACCTGATCTCAGGATTGTAAGTTCAAGCCCCACATTGGGCTCCATGCTGGGCATGGAGCCTACCTAAAGAAATGTTAGGATTGCAGTGAGGTTGCGTTTCTTATTCACTCATGTTTTAATTTCTCTCGGTTGCTGTTGTGCACACAGAGAAGGGCAGTTTTCTAAAAGGTGAACAGATGGCTCTTTTGAGACATGTGGGTGAAACTAAACCAAATATGGCTTTCCACGTCAAACTTCCATTTTCTCCAAGATGTAATACTTGAATATAAAATATCTTTAAGAAACACATCATTGTATAATATAAGCTATTACCTGCCTCAAAATTTAGATACACGCACGTGCATGCACCTTTTTTAAACAAAGAGTGAAGTGTCATAGTTTGCGTTTGCCTAATCATGTAAGAGGTAAATTCGTATAAGGCCGTTTTTGTACAGATTTTATATGTCCTCGTTGTATCCTGCAAGTTCGTGTATCCTTCAAAGTTAATAAGCTTCTCTAGAGATGAGAATGAAGATTAAAGACAAAGACAGACAGTTGATTTGTTGCCACAGCTGCCTTTTCCAAGGGGATTGAATTAAACATTCAGATGTTATAGTTGATAGCTGCATGGGGATGTGTTTTTCAAGTCTTCTGACAAAAACAAAATTTCCAATTTGGTTTGAAGAAGAAAAATCAAAACCCTCTGTAAAACCTTATCCCTGAAGCCTGAAGGCTCTTTCTTTGAAGAAAAGACATATGATTTCTCCCAAGGGACAAGCAGAAGTCTTTGTCAGCTCAGCCAATTTAGTTTGGGAGACACAAATTTCACATGACATTCTCTGATTTTATCCAAGAGATACTCTTAAGCCAGTAAGACTGGCACAGGTGGGTATGTTTTTACAAGGTTATACAATACACTGTGCAGATGTACACAATAGAAGAGATGTGGTTACCTCCTTCAGGATTTCCTTCCTAGCAATTTTAGAAATTGCGAATGAATCTTGTGCTGTGGTCCTGTGACAATCCCACATGGGTGACTCTATAGCTCCTTTTTCTGTTTTCCTGATTGGTTTATCTACTCCTGTTAGCACAGGCTTCTGATCTGAAGGAGAGAGCTAAAGATAGAGCAACACTCTGAGTCACTTCTGAAAGACAGCCATTTTCTCTCTGTCAGGAATCTCAGATGAACCCAGTGACTGTCTGAATCCTTTGTGCTGATGGTAAACTCTGTGTAAAGCCTCCTACTCTTTGGCCACCACTTCCTCCAGTCCTCCAATTTTGATAATTCATCAACTCTAAAAGGGTCTCCGATCCATTGAGCCTCCTGCCTTGTCACTGCCCACCTCCTGTGTCTGCGTCCCTCTCCTTTTCCTCAGATTCTGTAGTCCATTATTACGGCCATGCTCTTGTCCCTTCCTCCCTCTGTTGTACTCACCCAGCAATTTTCAACCTGGTTAAATCTATTTCTTTGCCTACTCTGCCCTAACACCCAAGCAACTGATTTTGACTAGACAGTCATGCTGACTGATTGTACCTTAAATGTATTTACACAAAGTTCCAGGGCACTCAGCACTGCCTAGCCAACTCATTCACTGAGTAGCTATCACCTCACGGCCCTGTGACATCAGTGCTCTCCTTCTGCTACTAGATCTTTTCCATCATCTTTAAAAAGGAAAACTTCATCTGACCCCTTTTCCTTCTCCAGCTCCTGTCTCGTTGCTCTGTTCCCCTTTAAAGCAGAGCTCCCCAAAAGAGCTGCCTATATTCAATCTTTATTTCGTCATTTTCCACTCTTCTGAATCCACCTCAATTAAGTTTTTGGCCCCACCATTCTGCTTGTGTCACGGCCCCAGTGATCCATCTATCTCAGGCTTCCTACAGCACTTGGTCCTGGTGACCCCTCCTTCTCCTTGAAAGTCTTCCATCACTTGGATCACCACCCTTCCCACGTCATGAGCCACTAGTCACCTTTCCTGCTCCTTCTCTTCCTGCCTTTTGAAGTCTTTGCAACTCTTCTCTTGTTTGACTCCCCCACCCAAGTGATCATAGGCCCATGGCTATAATATTTATATGCTGAGCACCCCAACTTCAAGGAGACAGAAGCTCCTGTACTTGGGACTTTTCCCAGACCTTGCTCTGTGTATCTCTTCATCTGGCTGTTCATTTATAAAAACTGGTAAATAGATACCACTTATCACTCTCCACAACTTCTCCACAGAAATCTAGAATCCTATACTTCCAGTGGCATTCATGACTATTCCCTTTGGAAGTGTCTCAAACTTGAGATGCTTAAAATTTATGTTCTACCTCTCCTACTAAAAAAAAAAAAATACATCATCAATGAAGCTACATTGTAAGATAGCACGTTACCCAGCCTTCTCTTCATAGCCCTGGTGATTACCTGACATTACGTCACATATCTGTATATTTATTTTCTTGTTTCACCCACTTGATTATAACCCCATGTTGACAGGATCTCATTTATTCATTCCTTATAGTAGGCAGCATAACGATCCTTTAAAGATGTCCATGTTTCTATTCCCAGAATATGTGAATGTGTTTTCTTACATGGCAAAAGAGACTTTGCAAACGTGATGACGTTAAGGATCTTGAGTTGGGGAGATTATCCTGGATTTTCGGGTGGGCCCAATACAATCACTGGGTTGCCTGTAAGGGGAGGAAGGAGGCATGAAAATTAGAGGAGATATGGTAATGGAAGCAGAGATTAATGTAATACAGTCAGGAGCCATGGAAAGCAGTAGTCTCTAGAAGCCGGAAAAGGCAAGGGACAGACTCTCTCAAGGGTCTCCACAAGGAACACAGCTCTCCTGGCACCTCTGCAAAACCTATCTTGGACTTCTGACCTCCAGAACTTTAAGATAATAAATCTGTGTTGTTTTAAGCAACTAAACTTGTAATTTGTCACAGCAGCAGTAGGACACTAATGCACTTATGTATCCCTGGCATTTAGAATTTCTCTAATGTGTAGGTGCTAAATAAAATAATGCTGTTTGAATGAGTGTTATATCTTCATTATTTTAGATTGCATATAGAGATTATTGAAGTTTCACATTTGTATTCTAAATGTTATTGAAAGTAAATAATCCATTCTTTATTTGAAAAATAATAGTTACCTTTATTTTTGTCCAGCAAAAGATTTTTTTGTTATTGTAGTCTGTTTCAGGCAGGCATTTTATAACTGTGTGTGTGCGTGTGTGTGTGTGTGTGTGTGTGTGTGTGTGTGTGTGTGTGCGAGCGTGCAGTGATTTAAAAATTTCAGAATATCCTTCGGCTCAGGTCATGATCTCGCAGTTTGTGAGCTTGAGCCCTGCGTCAGACTCTGTGCTGACAGCTCGGAGCCTGGAGCCTGCTTGGGATTCTGTGTCTCCCTCTGTCTCTGCCCCTCCCCTGCTCATGCTCTGTCTCTAAATAAATATATATATATATATATATATATATTAAAAATTTCAGAATATCCAGAATGGAAGGGACTTTGAAGGGCATTCAGTAGAATTTCCTGACCTGATGCTTGTATATTTTTCATAATATCCCTAACAAATGACCATCGCAAGTCTATTTTAGCATTTTCAATGATGGGAAACTCACATTAGCTCACATCAAGACCGCTTTGGATAGACTTTTCTGACTTTTGTCTGTTTTATTCTGTAGTTACAGAATTAAACCAAGACTAAAATCATTATTATAAGCCAACACTGACTTATTTTAACCCATTTATTATATATCTGAAGGCCAAGTCATTGGTTATCTTTACATGTGACATGCCTACTTTTGCATTCCTATTTGTCAGAAAGTCTTTATGCTAGGCCATTAGAAACCATCAAGTATGCGGGGGGGGGGGGGGGGGGAGGAGGGGGAGGTAAAAATCAAGAAGTGATTTGCAGATTTGCAGTTAAGTGATAAATGCTTCCATTGCTCCCTTATTGTGCCTCTGAAGAGGCATTTCAGACAGTAATTTTTAGTAGAGAATGGCATTAGCTTAACTTTGGGTTTTTGCTTCTCTCCAAATACTGTCAAATTATCAATATTTATATTTTGTTCATGGTTCAACCGATATAGGACAGTGAATTCAGTGAATCGCAATCAAAGTTCCACAACAGCTGAGCCCTATCAGTGTCTCATGCACTGTACTAGACACCTGAGAAAAAAAGATAAAGTTATGGCCACTGAACTCAAGAGACTACCGCTCATAAACTAGTTGGGAATATAGACATATGAACACAAATATAACAAGAAATGACAGTGCTCTACTGATGGCAGGAATGATGACTTATGAGAGTGAAGCTACACCCGTGATTAGTTCTGACTTGCTCATCCAGACGGAGTGAGTGAGAAGAGGAGGAGGGGAAGGAGGAAGAGGGGGGGGAGGGGAGAGGAGAGGAGAGGAGAGGAGAGGAGAGGAGAGGAGAGGAGAGGAAGGGAATGAATATAATACATGAGCTCCCAGGTGTAATGGAGCACCACAGTACCTTGAATGTTCCATTGTTCATTATATAAATAGTAATAGTTTAGATGTGGGGCCCTTGATTACATTGTTGCATGGTTAATTTCCTGATAAAAATTTGCTTACAAATGCCACAATTTTCAATTTCTATTAATGTATTAAAAATTCATTCTCTAAGTGACGAGTGAAAAATTGTGCATTAATTTTTCCATGACATCTACACAACCTGCTAAGAGCCCTTTGACCCCAGAATATCAGAGCTTTTGTATATAGCTCTCCAGCCCATCAAAGCTGTTTGCATTAGTCAACTCTGTACCTCTTGTTTTATTTTGTAAGTTCCGAGGGGGAGTCGAGCCTTTTAACGTGTAGAAATAAGGGTTTCTCAGCCACTCAGATTTATTCATGCAGTTGGTGAGGCTGCATTTTCCATCTTTGAGATGGCAACCATGGGCCTATCCAAGGATAGGGGTGGTGATTGTCCTGCCATCCTTTTGGAGGAAGCGGTTCCTTGGAGAACTGTAAGCTCCATGAAGGAAGGTGCCACATCTCCCTTGCTCTTTGCTGTGGCTTTAATGCCTACCATTGGAGACCTTCGTTTGCTGACTCAGCCAGCGAAAGAGCTCTTCTTACCTCCCTGTACTTCACGTGTCAGCAATAAAAGAGATAAGGGAACATAGTGTGATTTCTTCCTTTTATGAAGTACCAAAGCATTTGCTCTTTTCTGCAGTCTTCTAGTCATTTGCCCGTGTTTCTTGTTCATTCTGCAGTGCAAGTGATGTGCCAGGCGCTGCAAGGGTCTGGGCCTTGCTCTGTCTTCATTCTCTCACCACAACAGAGAATTCTCGAGAGCAGAATTCTTACACACTTCTCTTGCACCATGCTTACATTTATTTTTTTTTTTCAATAAAAAAAAAATGTAGGTCCACATTAGTTAACATATAGTGTAATATTGTTTTCAGGAATAGAACTTAGTGATTCATCACTTAGTTACAACACCCAGTGCTCATCCCAACAAGTGCCCTCCTTCATGCCCATCACCCATTTAGCCCATCCCCCACCCAACACCCCTCCAGAAACCCTCAGTTTGTGGATATTTAAGAGTTTCTTATGGTTTGTCTCCCTCTCTCTTTTTATCTTATTTTTCTTTCCTTTACCCTATGTTCATCTGTTTTGTGTCTTAAATTCCACATATGGGTGAAATCATATGCTACTTATCTTTCTCTGACTTACTTTGCTTAGCATGATATATTCTGACTCCATCCGTGTTGCAAATGGCAAGATTTCATTCATTTTGGTCGGCGACATAAAATTTAACGTTGGTAAATGCTTAGTATGATGTTGGTGCTTGGGAAGCATTTATCCAGGAAATGAATGCTAGCAGCTTTGAGGTAGGGGAGGGCCTGATTCACTGAGAGCAGTAGGGACCAAAGCCTCACTTGCTCGACTTTGGATGGCCCAGAATCTTAAACATATTTTTGCCTTTCTCATTTTTTTAATTTTTTTATTTTATGAATGAGTGTGTTAAAACTTCCCCAAGCTGTGCATCTCTCTCTCCCTGTACAAATAAGACGCAAAGTTGGGGTTGGTTCATGGGAAAGAATCTGCTAATTTCTAGGCTCCAGTACCTCTGAGAGACAGCTACGTCAGGTGGCTAATGTAGAATGTAGATCAAGTTCCTCCCCTCTCTCTGCACATACCCTTTTCTGTGTTTTATTCATCTCCACATGTCATATCATAGTAATCTATTTGATGCTGGTCCCAACAAGAAAAGCATTGTTAAGACTGCTTTAAGATCTTTTACTCCCTAGATGGTCTAGGGTCTTAAAATCTTTCCTTTGTCCACTTCCTGTTACCCGTTCTTCACTAACCACTCTGACTGCAAAGCCCCAGAATTCAATGACTGGTTTCTTAATTAGGTTGAGGCCTTTCCCCATGAATGGCTGGAACTGTTGCCATAGCATCACTAGTGATATTTGCATGTACTTATGTAGGTGTGATGTGACCCATGTGAAAAAGACTGCCTTGGTCATATGGAGTGTTTGGTTTCCATCTTTGAGAACAGTAATAAAATCTGCACACAAACGCATAACATATTCAAAAGGATTCAAGTTCCTGCCCAGTCGAGGGGATGCAGTGGTAAGGGAGTGGGCATAGCACAGTCTAGTGAGGGAGACAGACAGTAAACTGGGAACAAATATGTAGACACCAACTCTGATCAGTTATGGAGGAAAACATGAGGATGCCATGTTGGAGAATGGAAGGTCCAGTTTCAGGAAGGTGGTCAGGGAAGACCTTCTGAAGTGACAGTTAAGCCGACATTTAGAGATCAAAAAGAATTCAGTTCTGCTGGAAGGGCAGAGAAGGCATTGCAGGCAGAGCAGAAGCAATGTTAAAAAAAAAAAAAAAGTCTGTTCTTTGAGGAGGAATTATTTTGGGATGACGATCATTGCGTTGTACATGGCCATCCACACATTGTTCCCGATCGGTGAGATGACTGCCCAGGATCTGGAATGCAGGCCGTGATTGTGAGGCAGGGCTTCTCAGCAAATCCTTTTTATATTTCATACTCATCTTTACGGGGCTTTCACTTCCATTATTGCCACCAGCCACTAGCTGGGGACCCAGGTAAAGAAATTCTGTATGTTTCTTTCCCACTTCCCTTAGCTCAGAGCATGAATGAGTGGGTCATAGTTGCTTCTGGCTAATCAGTAACATTAAAAATCCTTTGTGTTAACTTATTCTTCCATGGTCTGTGATTGCTAGGAATTTTGCTTCTGGACATTTTAATGACAATTTCAGCTTTACTTCCCCACGTGGAATGAATAATTCAAAGGGTTAGTAATGGGATTGTTTTGGGGTGTGGATTTTAATGAGTGCTTCATATCCTAAAATAATACCACTCAGGTATTTTAGGTTCACACTTTAACATTGTCAGGCACATCACAAAGGGGGAAAATAGGGGTACAGAGCAAAACTGCTCAGCGACCAGGATGGTTTTTTGAAGATAAATATAACCTGCTAGACAATAAAACAAAAATAAAAGTTTATAAATTTCAGAGGGTGAAAAGTAGAAAAGATGTGTTACCAAATGACTGAAGGGCTCAAGCTTCAGGAGAGCCAAGTCTTGGGTCATGCTACCCACTGCTAGGTTCTCACTGCCTAGAATGGTGCCTAGCACAGAGCAGGGCCCTGGGACTATTCGTTGAGTGAACAAACAGAGAGACCCTGAGCCAGATACACTTAGCTAGGTAGGAGTACAAAGATGCATTTTATACATACTTTTAAAATACACTTGAATTGTGAATGGTGGATTTTGAGTTTTTTATTATTTTCAACAAATGGTGAATTTGTAAGATTGTGACAGAGGAAACTTGAAAGTTTTCATATTCCTAAAAAAATGGTTGGAAGGATCATGGAGATTTATGATTGGTTACATCTCATACATCTTTCCTACGTGTATGTGTGTCCTTGGGCAAGTTACTCAATCTCTCTGTATCTCTGTTTCCTCATTTGTAAAATGGGAATATTAGTAGAACCTACTTGATGGGATTATTGTGAGAATTAAATCAGTTCATGTGTGTAAAGCACTTGAAACAGTACCAAGTATAAAACAAGCCCTGTTGTCACCATCATCATCATCATCATCATCATCAAGGTAACATGTTTGAGGTGACCTCTCTCAGGAACTCTCATGTGATAACCAGAAATGTAAAATTGATTAAAAACTTTAAAATTTTTTCTGTGATATGTATTTGGATTTTTATTTGTTTTTCACAATAGCTTTAACATGATATATTTCACATACTATAAAATTCACCCTATTAAAGTGTATGATTCAATGGTTTTTAGTATATTCACAAAGTTGTGTAACCATCACCAGTATCTAATTTTAGAACTATTTTACCACTCCAGAAATAATCTTAGAACATTTTATTTCCTTCCTTCCTTCCTTCCTTCCTCCCTTCCTTCCTTCCTTCCTTCCTTCCTCCCTCCCTCCCTCCCTCCCTCCCTCCCTCCCTTCCTTTCTCTCTCTCTCTCTCTCTCTCTCTCTTTTTGGCTCCATACCCAGCATGGGGCTTAAACTCACAACCTTGAGATCAAGAGTCCCATGCTTTACATACCGAGCCAGCCAGGTGACTGAGAATTTTAGATCATTTTCATCACCCTCATACCCACTACCAGTATCTCCCCCTTCTTCTCTCCTCCTAGCTCCTGGCAACCACTAATCTCAGTCTGTCTTCATACATTTATCTATTCTGAACCATTTCATGTACATGAAATCATACAAAGCATGGCCTTTGTATATAGCTTCTTTAACTTAGCTTAATGTTTTCAAGGCTCATTCACATTGTAGCATATATTAGTACTCCTTTCCTTTTTGGGTAAATAACATTCATTGTATGGTTATACCACATTTTGTTTGTCCATTCATTATCACAGCATTTGGATGCATATGAATTGTTTCCATTTTCTGGGCTATTATGAATAATGCCTCCATGACATTCATGAGCAAGTTTCGTTTATCTTCGGTATATACCAAGGAATGGAATTGCTAGGTCTTTTGGTAATTCTTTAACATTTCAAGGAACTACCCAAACTATTTTCCAAAGTGGTTGTACCTTTATACAGTTGCACTAGTGAATATATTGAGGGTTCCAATTTCTCTACATCTTCACTAACATTTCTTAGATTCTGTCTTTTTTGTTTTAGTCATCCTAGTGGGTGTGAAGTGGTATCTCATTGTGGCTTTGATTTGCATTTATTTCCCTGATGGCTAATGATGTTGAGCATCTTTTTATGAACTTGCCATTTGTATATCTTTGGAGAAACATCTATTCAGATACTTTGACCATATTTTGAGGTATTTTTCTTTTTATATGTGATTTGTAAGAGTTCATATGTTCTTTATATGTTCATCAACAAGTCTCTTATCAAATATATGATTTGCAAATATTTTCTTCCATTCTGTGGAGTTTTTTTTTTCAGTTTCTTGATCATATCTTTTGAAGTACAAAAGTGTTTCATTTTGATAAAGTCCAATTTATTTAGTCATTTGTACTTTTAGTGTTGTGTCTAAATAGCCTCTGTCTATCCAAGGTCAGGAAAATTTATTTGTATGTTTTCTTCTCAGAGTTTTATAGTTTTAGTTCTTATATTTAAGTCTATGATCCATATTGAGGTAATTTTGTATATGGTGTGAGGTAAGGGTCCAAATCCATTCTTTTGAACTTAGACATCTACTTTTTCCAGCATCATTTGTGAAAAGCACTATTCTTTCCCCATTAAATTGTCTTGGCAACCTTGTTAAAAAAAAACAAAAAACAATTGACCATAGGTGGAAGGACTATTTCTGGACTCTCAGTTCTATTCCGTTGATCTATATGTTTGTCTTTATGCCCACTGCCATATAGATCTATTCCGTTGATCTATATGTTTGTCTTTATGACTACTGTAGTTTTGTAGTAAATTTTTTAATTGGGAAGTGTGAGTCCTCTAACTTTATTCTTCAATATTATTTTGGCTATTCTGGGTTCCTTGCATTCCTTATGAATTTTAGATCAGCTTGTCAATTTCTGCAAACCAGGCAGCTAAGATTTTGATAGGAATTGTATTGAATCTGTACATGTCAATTTGGGGAGTATTGCCATCTTAACAGTATTAAGTGTTCTGGTTGGTCTATGAACATGTCACAGGTGTGGATGCCTTTCCATTTATTTATATCCTTAATTTCTTTCGGTGATGTTTGCAGTTTTCAATGTATCAGTCTTACACTTCTTTTATTAAATTTATACAAAGTATTTTATTCTTTTTGGTGCTATTGTAAATGGAGCTTTTTTTTTTTTTAATTTTATTTTCAGGTTGTTCATTACCAATTGTTTGGAGGGTTTTTATGTTTTTTGTTTTGCTGTGGTAAAATATACACAACATAAAATTTACCCTTTTAACCATTTTTAAGTGCACAGTTTACTGGCAATAAGTATTCACAGTGTTGTGTGATCATCACCACTATCTATTTTGAGAACTTTTTCACCATTCCAAATAGAAACTCTGGACCCTTCAAACAATAACTCCACCCTCCCCGTCCCTCGTGCCCATAGTAACCTTTACTATTTTTCTATGAATTTGCCTATTTTACATACCTCATATTAGTAGACTCATACACTATTTTCCTTTGTGTTTGGCTTATTTCACTTAGCATAGTATTTTCAGGGTTCATCCTGTTGTAGCATGTATCAGAATTCCAGTCATTTTTGTGGCTAAATAATGTTCTATTGTATGTGTATACCACATTTTGTTTATATGTTTACCTGCTAACGGATACTCCTGTTGTTTCCACCTTTCGGCTATTGTGAAAAAAGCTGCTATGAACAATGGTGTAAAAGTATCTAAGTCTCTGCTCTCAGTTCTTTTGGATTCATCCTTAGGAGTGGAATTGTTAGATCATATGGTAATTCTATGTTTAACTTTTTGTGGAACAGCCAAACTGTTTCCTACGGCAGCTGCACCATTTTATATTCCCACCAGCAATTGCATGAGCGTTCTGATTTCTCCACATCCTCACCAATACTTGTTATTTTCGATTTTTGTAAAAATAATAGTCATCTTGATATGGTATTTGTTTTTAATTAAGAATTGGACTGCATCTAACAGTCTTTTTAGTGGTAGAATGCCTCATCTTTCAGACAGATACATACAAAGTGTATTTCATTAAAATACCAAGGGAAATAGTAAATTTTCTCTATTCATTGTTAGCTTTATTTTCTCCCTGCAATAGTAATTTCTATAATACTGTAATTGAGGGTAAATAATTAAATGAAAGCTGGGTATTTAGAAGAGGAATATTGAAAACTCCTTTTAAGGCTTGGAAAATATAACTCTTCCTATCTTTTCTATGATGTCAAAGACAACAGATACCACTGTTAGAACCTTAGCAGACAAAGGTGAAGAGATCAACAGTTATTTCTTGAACCCTTCTTTATTGTCATCGGAATGTTCACCAACAACCTCGAAAAAGAAAACAGAAGACACGAGTGACTTCCCTTCTGAGAGCCAGAGAAGCATACCACTCGCCGTGACTGATGCTTTAGAGCACATCATGGAACAACTCAGTGTTTTGACACAGGTGGGTTAGCATGCTTTACGTGTACTTCAAGGTGAGTTAAAATAATCCTGGTTGCGGTAGTTTGCAGAACTTGAAGAGCAGGGGGAAATTCTTTTTTCTCAGAAAGGCAAGCTCAGGGTGGCCATTGATATAGCAAGGCATGCTCTGCTGGGCTGCTCTAGTAAGATCTTACAGAGGGCACGCATGTGTGTGCCCGTGCATGTGCGCGTGCACGCGCATACACACACATGCTCGCGCGCGCGCCGCACGCACACACACACACACACACACACACATACACCTGCCACGGCACTTTATCTGGCTTCTGGGGGCCAGAGGGCACGGTGGAGACTATAAAGAATGGCACTGGTACTCCATGCAGTAAATGTATTTGATTCTGCTCAGTAACATTTTACTTTAAGATTTTTGATGTAGTATGTTCAGATTAGGACATTATCAAAGAAATATTTTGGGCTATTGAAAAAATGGTGAACAGTTTTTGGTTAGAATGAAATTTTGACAGTTTATAGTTCTTCCCCTAGAGTTCTTCCCTTCCCCTTTAGAGGCAAGGGGCAGATATTCTCACTGTCCAGGATGTAACTTTCCTCATTTCAAAGGTTTTTACATTGATGTTGTGTTCTTCTGGAGGTGATAGTTTTTATAGTTTTTGCATTCTTGTTTTAGAATTTTAACTTGTCCGTTGATGCCATTTTACATTTGCAAAGAAGGTATACTATGGATCTTTATGTACCAAAGGTCTTCCAACTCTCAGTCAGGAGATAATAGATGTCATTTAAGAGAAGTTGTGTGTTGAAATGGATACATCAAAGGTTTCTCCTCCAGCTCTGCTGATTGTTTCCTTTGAAGAAGTCTTATTGTTCCTGCAATACGTAGAATGAGCAGACCTTGTTATAAGTTATACAGAAAGAGAGGCTATAATGTGAACTGGAGAGATGTCGATTACTTTTCCATAATACATATTTCATGTTGGGATAGCTCTTGCATAGAAATCATCTCATTCTGTTCTCATCACTGCTGTACGTTATAATCACCTGGACAGTTCTAAAGCATACAGATGGCCAATTCTCATCTCCACAGAATCCATTGCCATTGGTCTGGGGTAAGGCCCTGACATTTGTCTCTTTGCCCAATATGATTATGTTTTACAGCCAGGGTTTAGAACCACTAATTAAATGAATACTAAAAACCGGGGATAACATCTCAGGGCCTTTAGAGGCAAGGGGCATATATGTGGATTTGGGGCCCTGTCAGAATGTGGGAAAGAGCCAGGTGAGAACTTGGAGTCATCATACGATTTGTTCAATGAAACTCATATTAAAATCACCAATTTTCATTTTGCAATATTGTGCTGGAGGTGACTTTCTCTGCGTTTATCAGACATTTCTTTCCTTTAAAGGCAGTTTCCCTTTCAGATTTAGTTTGGGTTGGCTTATTTCCCATATTGCCCCAACTTCTTCACCTATACTGTTGCATTTGATGTTAGGTTGTTCTTAGAGACTCTTCCAAATGAGTCTGTCCACTCTCTATTCTTTTAGCCTCATGATCCATCTCTCCCAATTCAAGGCTAAATGAATCACTTTAAGCTTTATTGACTGTTCCTTTTAATTTTGAAAGGCTGGCTTTCTTTTTACAATTAAAGAGGTTAAGAGCAAGCCCAGCACACTTGCAAAATAGAAACACTGAATCTGTGGGCACGTAGCAAGTAAAATAAACATGTTCTGATGCACTTTAATTACAGATGACTGAACATCTAACTCAGTGTTTATAACCTATCTGTACTGAACTGTAATTAGAAATAAATTAAAATAAAATCACATTTTATATGGTAGATGAATGGAGTTAACCGGTGTTCAGGGTATTGATAATATACATATAAATCCCTTCAGTGGGATTGGAATAATGTGTATAAAATATATGGCAAAATGCTTGGCCCATATACGTACTCAAGAAATGGTAAAAAATATAATCAGCATCATTTTTTAATTACTCATAATGTATAGTATGAAATATAAAAGTAAAAGCTGGTAAATAATGGTATTTTAAAAATTGTTTACCTTCAGAGGGTGGTAGGGAATCAATTCATTATCTTGAAACTTACTGACTAAAATAACCAAGCATTTATTTTGCCTTTCTTATATGAACTCTAGTACTGGATAGCCACGTAGTAGATGAGGAAAGTGTCTCTTATTAATGAATTATCCCAACTAATACTTTTTTATTTTTATTTATTTATTTATTTTTTTTTTTCAACGTTTATTTATTTTTGGGACAGAGAGAGACAGAGCATGAACAGGGGAGGGGCAGAGAGAGAGGGAGACACAGAATCGGAAACAGGCTCCAGGCTCTGAGCCATCAGCCCAGAGCCCGACGCGGGGCTCGAACTCACGGACCGCGAGATCGTGACCTGGCTGAAGTCGGACGCTTAACCGACTGCGCCACCCAGGCGCCCCCCAACTAATACTTTTTTAAAGGATGAGATTAGAATATCATCATTTACAATCCTCAAGAATGAAGAGATTTATGCATTGAGCAGTTCCCAACATCACGAGAAAAGAAATGACCAAACCTTATTAACATGGCTTCTAACAAAATAGACCACTACCTGTAGTCTTATCTATAGATCTCAGTAGATCTGTAGTCTTACAGACCTAATATGAGTCTCCTCAAGCCTTTGAATCCAGCTGCCAATTTGTAGAGCATACAGAGAGCCAAACGGACCAGACTGTACCCTCAGCGTGCTCTTTTTCACCTTCAGACTGGTGGCAGTGCTACAGGCAAACTCTACTTGAAATGGCCTGAGTCTGTCAACAAACAAATTATAAAGAAAAAAAAAGGGAGAGGGGATGAGAAGCTGTAGATTAAAAGGAACTTTAGGGGCGCCTGGGTGGCGCAGTCGGTTGGGCGTCCGACTTCAGCCAGGTCACGATCTCACGGTCTGTGAGTTCGAGCCCCGCGTCAGGCTCTGGGCTGATGGCTCGGAGCCTGGAGCCTGTTTCCGATTCTGTGTCTCCCTCTCTCTCTGCCCCTCCCCCATTCATGCTCTGTCTCTCTCTGTCCCAAAAAAAAAAAAAAAAAAAAAAAAAGAACTTTAAATGACATGTCAAACTTTGCAAATGGGTGAGACAGAATTATAGTGTCTAGGGATGTACACCTGAAAGATAAAACCATAAAGAGACACAAGAAAGTAATTTGGTCAGGAAAGTGGCTACTATTGGGGGAGGACAGAAGTGGGGACTTTGCGAGGCACCTGGGAGTAACTCTGGGGCGGCTGGCAGCGTTCCAGTTCTTGACCTGGGTGCTGGTTATGAGGGTACTTTTCTCATGAGAATTCACTAAGGGACATGTGTTTTGTGCAACTTCCTGAATCCATTTATTTTAGAATAAAAAGTTTAAAAGAAATAGAAAAGATTAAAGATGAAGTAGTCAATATCACAAAAAATTGGATTTGCCACATTTAAAAGTAGCCGTGTGTGTGTGTGTGTGTGTGTGTGTGTGTGTGTGTGTGTGTGTTTAGTCAGAAGCTCATTTATTAGCCAAAGGAGTTAGAATAGCTAAGATTCACCAAGCCCTGGGTGCCAGGCACCAGCATAAGCATTTTACATGCATTATTTCATCCAGTCTTCCTAACAACCCTGTGAGGTGCTGTTACCATTTTCAGGCTGTGAGAACTGATGCCAGTCATTACAGTATTTTCAAAGTAAACTAGGTTTCCAGCTCCCTGGGGTGGTATAGTCCATCATGGATTGATCGTGCCAGAATGGCAGTGATGACATTTAAGGAGCTCGTGGGCTGGGCGGGTGGCGCTCCGCCCCCACTCCCCACACTGCCGTGTAGCATGAAAGCCCACTTAGAACGGTTCGTGTGGCCTCTTCCCTGGCATCCGTGCCTTAGGAGGCCAGACAAGAATGGTCTACAGAGTCCTCATCTTTTTTCTCACCAAAGGCGTCAGATTTTATCTTTTCCTCAAATTGCTTGCTAGTGCTTTTTGCCCCATGGTAGAGCCCAGAAGCTGAACAAGCCCTGGGGCTAATTTTGAGCCCCTTCCTGGCAAAAGGGTGGACATTCCAGTTCCTAAAAGGATCCCCTATGCAGAGATTACCATCACCGTCCTCACCATCAGGTCACCAGGCATTGATTATTTTGTCCTCCTTTTACAGACTGTTTCAATCTTGGAGCAGCGACTGACTTTGACAGAGGATAAGCTGAAAGACTGCCTTGAAAATCAGCACAGGCTTTTCAATGCTATCCAGCAGAAAAGTTAAATAGAAAAGTATGAGCAGAGGCATGATAAACGAACACATGTACATAGGCTCGGGAAGGTAGTACGAGACGCTCCCTTCATGCAACACAACCATGTGCTGATTATAATGATCATGGCATCTCTTAAAAGGGTGAGCAACAGAACCAAAGGCAGAAAAGGCACAATTAACGACCAATTTAAACACACAAATCAATGTCAAGGACTAATTCAAATCATTACTGATTATAATTGCACTAATAAAGTGGTAAGTATTCAAGTGGCTCTATATTTTCCCCCATATTATTTTAAATGCCAGTTTTCATTTATAGTCCAAATCCTGCCAGGAAAGTAAATCAAATCTTTGAGTTTCATTGTTAAATCATTGCAGTTAATCACGTTCAGGCAATTCCTTAAAGCAATGGATGTGTTTCTTTAGTGAACAACACCGTTGGGGTGAAGTAATACAGTTACCTCTAAAACAGCATCCTGTATGCAGACAATGAGTTAGTGCTCTGACTCATATTTCTTTTAGCTCAAAAACATTTATTCTTTCTTAACAATGCCCTGAAATGCTGATCTTACAAAATTCCCAAAGTGTAGAATTTCCACAGCAAGAACACGCTTATTTTAATTAGCAACAGCACATACGTGGCACAGGGCGGTGGGTTGTTACTTAACTTGTGTTGTACATGGCTTATCCTTTGCTCAACCTGAAAGAAAATGAAGAGCTAAAAATGCGAGAAGCTCACGCGTCTTTCCTCTCGTAGATGAGTGCACTGAATGATTTGGGTTGTGTCCAGACCTAAGCCCTGGTTTACAAAGCCGGCATTAAGAGTGGTTTCAGTAAACTCTGGAGCTTGAAAGATGCAACGGTGATATTTACAAATACACACACATGTACATTCACATGCTTCAGAAATGTTGCTGAGGGTGATTTTGGCAGCTGAGTAATAAGTCCGTATAATATTCACATCATTGTCTTCCTATTTTTTCTTTAAATGAATGTGATTTAAAACAAAATGAAATTGAGCCTGGCCTTCTAAAAAAATGCTTAGGGTGATTTGGTTACAAATTAAGAATTTTGTTTTATCTAAAACAAGGGATTAAATTGAAGAAAAACAGATTAATATTAGCTTGTTTTTCTGTTAACCTAAATCAAGAACAAAGAAGGTGGGGGAGGGCAGTCACATTTATGCTGTCTGTAGGTAACATGGGGAAAATGTTTTGAAAAAGAAGCAAAAGTCAAATCCTATTTATGTACGAGTCTGTATTTATAAATTTTTCCCAAATAATTTCAATCATATCTATAAGGTGGTTTTTAAAAAAATCATCTCATTCTGTGTTTTAAGTGCCTTTTTGTATTGTACTAAGTGTGAACTTGTAGACATTTTCAAGAGTTCATAAAGACTAAGTGGTATTGTATTTTTATAACCTTGTACAAAAGACCAAGAAATGAAATGTCATAATGTTTTTTGTTTATAATTTCTTAAGCCTCAACCAATAAAGACACTTTACCTTTAAAAAAAAAAAAAGTTCCTTTCTTTCTAAATGATTAAACCTTGAAATACTAAACTTCTTATCCAGCTCAGGCACCTTTAACTGTGTATAACAATCTCCTGGAGCATCTGTCCAAGTGTCCGGGGCCCTGTCCCCTGAGTGTACGCCTCACCAGGTTGGTTGGGACCCAACCGTCTGCATCTTGAAGAAGCTCACAGGTGGTGTAGATGCTGGCTGGCCTAAGGCCCACGCTGTAGAAACCGGTGGTGAAGCTATAGCCACTTCTCACGACGCCCACGTATTTTTACAAACATCACAGACCTTTGTAAGGGATCTAAAAACAGTGATGATATAAATTAACATGCCTCGAAACTGGGGCATCTGGGTGGCTCAGTCGGTTGGGCGTCCGACTTCAGCTTGGGTCATGATCTCACAGTTTGTGAGTTCGAGCCCCGCGTCGGGCTCGGTGCTGACAGCTCAGAGCCTGGAGCCCACTTCGGATTCTGTGTCTCCTTCTCTCTCTGCCTCTCCCTGACTTGTCCTCTGTCTCTGTCTCTTAAAAATAAATAAATGTTTAAAAAAACATTTTTAGTGCCTTGAAACTTGTTCAAGAGAGTCACTTATGATCTCTTCCCTCTTTTTCTAGCTTCTAATTGGTCTTCATCTGATTTCCAGCCTCTCATCTGTCCTAACCTGTGTATTCAACTGCCTCATCAACACCTCCACTTGGAAGACTAGTAGGCCTTTCTGAATATGTCCGAAACCAAACTCTGCTCCCCCAGCCACCAGCCAGCTCCTCCCCTAGTCTACCCATCTCTCCTGGCAGGTGCTCAGCCCAAAGACCTTAGAGTTAGGCTTGCCTCCTTTCTCTCACACCTCACATTCCATTCCTTCAGCAGATTTCGTCTCCATCACCTGCCAGGGCCCAAGCCACCGTTGCCCCTTACCTGGACAACTACACGTGCCTCCTGGCCGGCCTGCCTGCTGCCCTCCTCGCATAGTAGGCCAGAGCGGTCACTGAAAAGTGAGTTTGAATGTGTGGCTCTTCTGCTCAAAACCTTTCAGGGCTTCCCATCCTACTCGGAGCCAAAGCTCAAGCCTTGACAGTAGTGATGTGACCCCTATCCCCTCCTCGTGGACCTGCTCTCCCTTCTGCCTTGGATCTCCCTTACTCACTGCCCTCTGGCGTAGCGGCCTCTTTGCCTGCCTTTGAAGAAGTAAAACAGCTCCCACCTGAGCGCATTTGTACTTGACATTCTCTCTGCCTGGAACACTGTCCCCTCATAACACTCCAGCCCCGCTCACAGCCTGCCTTTTCAGAGGTGCCCTCCCTGAGCACCCAGTGTGAAATCATTCACTTCCACTCATTCCCTGCGTGTCTCCGGTCCAACGTAGACAGCAATACAGGTGCGATTCTGCCTCTTCCACGGTGGCTCTACGTTCTCAAAAATCAAGCGCTATCTTCAGATGCCCCACCGAGCACATCGCCTCATGCACAGGAACTCGGCAGATACTTGTTGAGTAAATGAGAACTTTCATTGATTCGAGTGGTTTTAAAATGTTTGTTGTTCAATCCACTTCCAGCCAAAAGCAGTAAAAACTAGATCGAGGGGATTGGAAGAAATAGCATAGGTAGCAATTTAGATGCTTGATGTTTGGGGCAGAGGGGGCATTGCTCTGACTTGCTGTTTGTTGCATAGCTTAACAGTGACATGCTAGGTCCTAGCTGTGTGACCTTTAGGAAAGGTACTCACAAAGCTGCGTTTCCTTACCTATAAAAGGTGACAATAACAACTGAATTATGTTTGTGAGATGATTAGCACAGTAGCTATCACAGAGTGAAGTGCTCAATACACGGTGGGTATTATTGCTATTTATTAATCATTTTGTTTCCCCGGACTGCATTTTCAAATACTATTTCAACTGTAACTGTGGCAAGGATACAGGTATGTCGTGGTAATGAATGGAAGTGTGATATTTAATCCAAAATTAAGGTATTAAAAGTACAACAAAAAGAATAACTGCGTAAAAGAAATTAGCCTTCCGCACACAGAAAACCTCAAGGTTCAGGCCAAAAGCTAGCCTCTGAGCAACTTCAGAGGAATTCAGCCTGAGAATACAAATGCCATAATTACCCTCAATAAAGGCAGGGCAAAAATGGGAAGTGGGAGAAGGGCCTGGAATGTGAACCAGTAAGTGCCAGTAAGACCAAGACTTACCCGGAACTCATATTATCCTTGGCCTCTGACATTTGGAGAACAAGTATTATTTGCTTTCTGCCTTTTCTTGAAAGACAAAGCAGTCCAGATCGTCACTTAACCTTTCATTCCCGTGAGGAGCAAACTTGGAGTCTGTTGTTCCCAAGATAAATCCTGTGCATCTAAGAGGATTGAAAGATGAACCCTCTATCCCTGGGTGGAAATATTTGGGTGCCGAAATGATTCCCCTACTTGGAGGTTGTTGGTGAATAATCATGTTCAACTCATGAGCAAACTTGATGGTAACCATAGATGGGTCTCGAACAGATATTTAAGTGGAATTGTGTCTTTAAGACGTTGTATGCTTCATATTCCACTATGTTTTTGCCATATGAAGTCACGAGGTTTTAGACTCCATGCACCAGGGGATTTATGAATGTACGCTGAATCTAGGAACACAGTGTAATTGCCAGTTTGCCCTGCATAAGCCTCAAATGTGACTCAGTCAGGTAACACAATGGCAGCTTGGGCTTACTAGGAAAATAGGGCGGTGGCTTGCCAAGAGGCGGAGGTTAATGGGGGTGGAGAGGGTGTGCACAAGTATTTTTCTTTGCAAAGTACAAAAGTTGCATTTTCTTCCCAGTCAACTTTCAAACATGTTCCTAGTAAAAATAAAGTCTCCGATTTGCGATTCTTCTCATAATAAAGTAGATTTCACAACAAAAGCAGTAAGAGAAATAGCCCAATCATGTGAAATTTCTAAATTTATAAAGCAAACAGTACATGGCAGGAAAAAATTGACAGAAATGCAACACAAATGAGAATATCAACTGTTCAGAAGTAGAATTTTTTTTTCCCCCATTTTTTAATGTTTATTTACTTTTGAGAGAGAGACAGAGGTGTGAGCAGGGGAGGGGCAGAGAGAGGGAGAGACAGAATCCGAAGCAGGCTCCAGGCTCTGAGCTATCAGCCCAGAGACTGACGTGGGGCTGGAACTCACAGACAGCAAGATCATGACCTGAGCTGAAGTCAGATACTTAACTGACTGAGCGACCCAGGCGCCCCATAGATCTAGAATTTTATTAGTGTTATCATAGTGTTACACAAAACTAATAAGGCAGCCTTAACATACACACAAAGAACTACATGGAAATGTAAGAAAATTTTCTTTTTTGTCTAAGTGTATTTTTAAACAAAATTTGACCATGTTCTGGGCTACGTGATATCAGATAAGTTACAACGCTATATTCCCTATGTCCAGAGAGTAAATCATACAATTAGGAATAACAAAATAAAGTGTTCGATCACACAGAAAATATGAAAGAGAAAACTTAAACTCCACAAAATAATATTTGGGCCAGTGAAGAAGCCCCAACATGTAGAGGAGAGTATTTTTAAATGCAAATAGAAATGAATCTGTCAAATTAGGTGGGATACCACCGAAATGATGAAGGTGTACCATGTATCTTCCTAAAAATGTAAGGAATGATCATAATAAAGTGAAAGGAAAACAAAACAAAGTTCAAATAAAAAATGTGAAAAATAGTTGGCCCTTTGAAAATTTTAAAGTTAGTCATTAAAGGAGGAAGAAAACTTGTTTTACTTTAAAAGTAATCCAGTAAAAACATGGCTAGCTCAGAATTTGTTCATTCGGGTTATGATCGAACATTTAAAAAAAATTAATGTTTATTTTTGAGAGAGAGAGAGAGCATGAGTGTGGGAGGGGTAGAGAAAGAGGGAGACACAGTATCTGAAGCAGGTTCTGGGCACTGAGCTGTCAGCACAGAGCCCGACGCGGGGCTCGAACTCATGAGCTGTGAGATCATGACCTCAGCTAAAGTCAGCCGCCCAGCAGACTGAGCCACCCAGGCGCCCCTTGATTGAACATGTTTAAAGTAAATGTCAGCCACCAGTCAGCGCGAAAAAATCGGAGAAACAAATGTGATAGATGTAATTTATGTAATTGTGTATTTCAGTTTTTTCATGGCTCTCGAGTAGCAGTACGTATGCACTTTTTATCTGGCCTTGTGTTGACAGGTGATGGGTAGATCGGGCATTAGTGTAGATGCTCTGACACAGATCGTTTCCTTGACTGTCACACCCTCATCCTTCTGCAGGCTTCCGGTTTGGAATCAAAAGCCTTCTGTGAGCAGGAAACTCTTCTCTTTCTCACGTTCTTGGCACAAATGGATCGTAAAGAAAATTCATCAGCTGCCTTGTTCTACCTCTGTTCCGTTCAGTGGCTCATAAACCATGACCTGGCAGGAATGGGAATGGCATTTACTGATTTTTAAATATCTGTTACAAAATGACTTTGTAAAATACAAAAGGAGGGGGGAAAGGCAGCATGTCGGGACTGTGGGATGGGACTCCTCTGTGTTTGCCCCAGATCTTCCTGTGCCCCCGAGAAAGGAGAGTGAGAAATTCGATGGGGCGGGGGCTGTGGACCCCTGCTGGGGAGAGAGGGAGGAGGCCCAAGACTGGGGCAAAGGGCTTTTGCTCCCTGGACTTGAGGATACCTTTGCATCTCCTAATTCTAGTGAAACACTATCGACACCTCAGGTTGTTTCCTCCGCTTAATCCCCAAAGGAAATCCCTTTGCTTTTCAGAGATAAAAAGTTAGTAGAACAAAGAGAAAGTCGGCCAAGAGCCTGGGCCTTCTGCTATCGAATTTCACTGAAGCCTTTCCAAGCCCCAAGGATAGACCCCGAGGGCTATGCTGTTTATTCCTACACCTGGATTGAATATCAAGGTCTGTGAGAAGATGAATCATTTAGAAACCCGATGTTCTTGGAGGGGGCTGTTGCTTTTTTAGAACTCACTTAATAACAACCATGTCAAACGCAAAAATCACATAAAAAGTTCAAAGTTGTCCGGGCGCCTGGGTGGCTCAGTCGGTTAAGCATCTGACTCTTGGTTTCGGCTCAGGTCATGATGTCACAGTTTGTGGGTTCGAGCCCCACATCCAGCTGTGTGCTGACAGTGCAGAGCCTGCTTGGGATTCTCTCTCTCTCTCTCTCTCTCTCTCTCTCCATCTCTTTCTGCCCCTCCCCTGCTTGCATGCTATGTCTCTTTCTCTCTAAAAAAAAGAAAGAAAAAGTTCAAAGTTGTCAAATCCTCCTTTGGCATTGCTCTCAGCGAGTGGAGAGTCAGAACTGCCCGGTGCGGGCACTCCCCGCCACTGTGATGCTGATCATTCTTTCTCTAATAAGGAGGGACGGAAGACCCCACATTAGGGGCCAGAAGAGAATAAGCCACTTGAGACAGCAGTTCCTACTCAAGGGAACACCTGTCTGAGACTTTCATCACTTTCCTTTCCATTTTCTCCATGAACTTCATGATTAAGGCAAAAGACACAGGACTTGATTTGGAACCAGATGAGATCATGAAAAATACATATGAAAGGAGTTGTGTCCAAGGAGGGTCCAAAACAGTACACATTCAAGAGAGCACTTGGAAGTTCAGCTCATACCCAGAGGGATTTTGGAATAAGCAACAGGAAGTAATTATACTGCAAATGTAAAAAACCGGAGATGATAAAATCCTATTAAAAATTTTTTTTAATGTTTTATTTATTTTTGAGAAAGAGAGCATAAGCGGGGAAGGAGCAGAGAGAGAGGGGGACAGAGGATCCGATGCAGGCCCTGCGCTGACAGGCTGAGAGAGCAGTGAGCCTGATGCAACGTCATGAATTGTGAGATCATGACCTGAGCTGAAGAAGGACCATCAAACGACTGGGCCACCCAGACACCCCGATAAAATCCTATTTTTTTCACCGTTCTTATAAGCATTCAGTGTTTTAGACTCATAACCCAGTTGCTGTATAGCCAGAATGTCTTACAAGCAGGTCCTCGCAACTCCCCTCTGTATGTCCTTTTACCTGGTGTCGATCAAGTCGGCAGCTGGTCCAGCTGGGGTTGCCACCCAGCACTCGGCAGACACGTTTTGGTCCAGCTCTGCAGTATTTCCGAGTAGGTACCGAGACTTAACAACGAAACCATTTCGGGGACGCCTGGGTGGCTCAGTCGGTTGAGCGTCTGACTTCAGCTCAGGTCATGATCTCGCGGTTTGTGAGCTCGAGCCCCATGTCAAGCTCTTTGCTGACAGCTCAGAGCCCGGAGCCTGCTTCGGATTCTGTGTCTCCCTCTCTCTCTGCCCCTCCCCCACTCATGCTGGCGCTCTCTCTCTCTCTCAAAAGTAAATAAACATTAAAAAAATTCTTAGAACCAAAAAAAAATGTTTTTAATTAAAAAATTTTTTAAAAATGAAACAATTTCACATGAAAATCCAGATTTCTGGGGTCTGTTCAAAAATCGGAAGCTCTGGTATTATATTATTGTCGTATATTATGTATTCTGTGTTCTTCTATGCTGGCCATCCAGTTTCACATGGCTGCAGCCTCCCAGTTCACCTGTCTGCTTGGCTCCGTGGCCTGGCGCTATGTTGAATCAGTGTCTGAACAGTGGGGCTTGTGAATCTTAAAGGTACAGCTGTCAAGACCTTGTAGACTCGGAAATGGTAGGTCTAAGGAAACATAGCTCTTTGTCTTGAGGAAACGGAAATAAAGTGACAAACGGGTGCCAGAACCCAGGACATAGCACAGTCTCTTTGCTCCTGAGCCGGCCCTCTTTCCTCTGTTCTATGCTGCCTCCTTTAATATAGATTTTATTTCAAAATGGTAAATGTATGTTAAAAACCATACAGCTCTAAAAAAAAACCATGAAGCTTTAAAATAATCATATGTTAGGTGAAAAAAATGGACAGGAAAATCATACTCTGTGTACAATATGATTAGAATGGTGTTAAAATAGTGCATTGAGAGAAGACTTTGGTCAGGGGCCTTCGGGAATTTTTTTTTCTTCTATTTTCCAAACTTTCTTTAATAATTATATGCTAACTGTGGCAATAAAATAAAACTCTATTTTTAAACCTTCTGAGCACACTGAAGCAGACGCTTTGCCTGGTCATGACAATCCTACTTTCCTTTGCCAGAAACTCACTTCCTTCCTTCCCTTATAGCTCAGATTGGCCAAGTGCCTGTGCCCTGACCAATGAGATAGAAGGGGGCGTCTTCTGGGGGCTCAAGATTTGCAGGATTTTCAGTCTTAAACACAGTTATGTGCAAATGCCAAGCAAAATACTGGAGACAGGATTACAGATTCTAACCTTGAGTGGAAAACAAAACAGAAACAACAACAACAACAACAACAACAATCACCAGAGCCTGAACCCAGTTTTAGATACCCCAGTAAACAGTGTCCTATGGTTTATGTAATTATGAGGTTTTCAATAGCTTGCAGCCAAAAAAGTGGATACACATAAAAACATTTACATTTTCTTTCAGATAATCGATTTAAACACATTATCTGGAGCTTAGATTTTTTTAACTTCTTTTCCCAACACTACCTAAGTAAATTGAAATGCGAGCCAGTACTTTTCATAATCTCATCCAATGAAAAGGGGTAGTCAGGGGATGAATAGAAGCCTGCACACCATATTCCCTTTAAAAGCATGCAGATAATCATCCATTTTATTTTTTTAATTTTTTTTAAGTTTATTTATTGATGTTGAGAGAGAGAGAGTTGGAAGGGACAGAGAAAGGGAGAGAGGGAGGGAGAGAATCCCAAGCAGGCTCTGTGCTGTCAATGCAGAGCTCAACATAACACGGGGCTCGATCTCATGAACCCTGACCTCATGACCTGAGCCAAAATCAAGAGTCAGTCGCTTAAACGATGGAGCCACCCAGGTGCCCCAATAATCATCCATTTTAATTCGTTTCACAGGTTTGATTTCAACAATCCTTGGGTTTCATGGGGTTGATCAAGTAAGGAAATCTTTCCGCTGTTCATTCCAGAAATGGAAAGAGATGCACACTTGATTTCATACACGTGTGCTGATGCTGGAGACACACAGGACATGCTTAGGATAGGCTGCCATTTGATCTGCTTCATTTGTGATGCTGGCTGTTGGAGGTGAGAAAGTGGGGGGGGGGGGGGAGGCGCTTAGAAATTCAGAGACCGGAGATGGGACAAAGAGAGGCAGAGACGCTGAAGAGACTGGAAGCCATTTCATAGTGATCGTTCAAATGTGTGGCGATCTTTAGCCCGGAGAAGAGACTCGGGAGATGTGAGAACTCTTAGTTAAATTCTGTAGGCTCAAGGATTAGAGACTCAATTGGTTCATTTCAGATAATGCAGAAATTTTTAGAAGACTATGTGAAAATAAAGCAGGCGGGAATCTCAGATACAGTGCTAGGAATTATGGCAACCCAGGAAGAGCTCCCAGTCAAGTTTGTTGGAAAAAAGGAAATGTGGTCTAGCCGGGCCTAACTGAGCCTAGAACTTTGATCTAGCGCAGGATGTGAACTGTATTGATAGAGTACGTCATAATTACAGGTAACTAGTGTCAGGGAACAGGTAACTGACTCTTGGTGCTTCAGCACTAACATGACCTGGCTACTTTTGTTTTGTCTCTGCTTTGCTGATGTTACCATCTGACTGATGTCTCCCCACTTTTCCAGCCCAAATTCTTGAGAGAAACATTTTCATTGGTGAATTTAATCATCATCATCCCTAGTGAGACAAACACTTGTGCTGGGCTTCCCATTGGCCATGGATCAGCCCATAGGTAGACCAGAACTGTGGAGGCACACAGAACATGGCCACTTAGGTACAAGAAAGTATGTTGCTCCCCGTGGCTGGGAATGGGGGAACACGGCAAGCCCGCCTGCTCAACCATAGCTCTTCTGTAGGAGCTAGCAGGCTCTAGGTATTTGAAACTTATGTATTTGCTACATAGAAACTCTGGATATTTAAAAAATTATTTCAGGAAGTAGAAGGAGGTAGAAACTATAGAAAAGTAGACTTTAACCAGATCCAAGGAATACTTTCAAACAATCAGTACTATCTGAAACCAAGATGGACTTCCTTTAGAAATGGAGAGTAGTTCCAGGGCACCTGGGTGGCTCAGTCAGTTGAGCATCTGACTTTGGCTCAGGTCATGATCTCAAGGTTCACGAGTTCGAGCCCCGCTTCAGGCTCTGGGCTGACAGCTCACAGCCTGGAGCCTGCTTCGGATTCTGTGTCTCCCTCTCTCTCTCTCTCTGCCCCTTCCCCACTCACACTCTGTCTCTCTCTGTCTCAAAAATAAATAAACATTAAAAACAATTAAGAAAAAAAGAAATAGAGAGTAGTTTCTTCCTGGAGATGTTTTAGAGAAGGCTAGATTACCACTTGGCAGGGAATGTGTAGCTTAGAATAGAGAACAGTGCATTGAAGATCATTTCCCACCCTGAGACTCTGTCAACCTGTGGTTTGCATCAGCTAAACTGGTAAATGAAGAAGGAATTCTGGGACCAGAGGAGTCTCCCATGTCTAAGGTGGCCTTGAAGAATCTTGAGCCTCAAAAGACTTTCAGAACTGCAAGGCTCTGACTCTTCTCTGAGGCAGATATTTGACAAACTGTAGGCTTTACAGGATCACTTGTACCCCGAAGTGACCCTAAAAACTCTCAAACCCAATTCACCTTTTGGGTTGACTTAAGAGAGGAGCAAGCACTTGATGATGAGGAGAAAGCCCGAGATTCTCAGCTCTTGTCACTATTTTGAACTGAGCTGTCAAAGAGCTCACATTAAAAGTACGTGTGTATTGGGGCGCCTGGGTGGCGCAGTCGGTTAAGCGTCCGACTTCAGCCAGGTCACGATCTCGCGGTCCGGGAGTTCGAGCCCCGCGTCAGGCTCTGGGCTGATGGCTCAGAGCCTGGAGCCTGTTTCCGATTCTGTGTCTCCCTCTCTCTCTGCCCCTCCCCCGTTCATGCTCTGTCTCTCTCTGTCCCAAAAATAAATAAATGTTGAAAAAAAAAATTAAAAAAAAAAGTACGTGTGTATATAGTAATTTATCAGATGAATTAGGCGGTGACCTAATTATAAGACACTGATGATTGTAAGAAGGGTAACAGGAGAGCAGCTGTGGGAGTCACTTGCTATTAATTTTCGGTGATTGCTTGGATCTTTTCTTCTGGGGCAGCGCTTTGGGTCAAGGAAGACAGAGGAGGAAGGAAGCGGAGAGAGAACACCTCACTGGGCATCTGTCGTGGGTCGGGCGCCGGGCGCCGTCCTACAGTGAGCAGGCCTGAGCCCTAGAAGTTGTCACGTCCTTTGAGTGATGAATGAGAGATGGCCCACCTTCAGAGCCAGCTAGAGTTACATGAAAGCACTGGACTTGTGACGGTAACAAGTTCACAAGAAAAGAAGGAAACCTCGACCTCTGTTAATTTTCTGTTCCTCGCTTGCATTAGCTCAGGCTAAAGCTCGGAGGTTTACCTCCCAGTCGAGTCTCCTCCGCTGCAGCCTGGCTGACCCCTGCTAAGTCACTTACACACACTCGACTTCGCCAATGCTATTTGGAAACCACCGCTAGTGGAATAATGCCTCATTGTTTAGTTCTTAGCACTTGGTGAGGACCTGTCTCGAGAAGGATTTTACTTCAAAATTATGAGGCAAAAGGTCGAGATGAAGGCTTAAAGAAAATAACCTTTGGAATTCAATGGGGGGGGGGGGGCTGTGGGACTGGCGAGCAATCTGTGTTCAGTGGTCTTTTCAGAAGTGTCCTGAATAGGTGTGCTCCTAGAGGCCAGGGCTGGAGGAAATCTGGGTGGCCCCAAGGAGAAAGACACACTCAATGGTGGGAAAGCACAGGAATAAAGAGAGGAAAAAACAATGGACAAGGCAACTCAATGCACTGCCATGCTTATCCTTTCCTCAGGGAGCAGCAGCTGGGGTGGTGGGTCTGCGACCGCCCTCGAGCTCCAGCCTGGGGAGGAGGGGGCCACACACAGCGGCCCCTTCTTCCCACCCAGGGACAGGCTGACCTGAGGTATAGAGCCACCTGATGAGCCAGTGAGCTTCTGGGAGGCTCCGTGTAAGGAGAGGTGTACCTGAGCCAGGCACAATGCCCTCAGTTCTCTGCTGTCTGAAGTCCACTTTGCGGGGGCGCCCGGGGGCTCCGTCAGGTCGGCGGGCGACTCTCGATTTCCGGCTCAGGTCATGATCTCATGGCTGGTGAGTTCGAGCCCCACATCAGGCTCTGCGCTGACAGCAGAGAACATTCTGTTACCCTCCGCCAAACATCCATCCTATCCTTTGTGCAGCCACCAGATGTGAGAGGGACCCTCACAGACACAGGGTGAGCCGTGGATGGTTTCCCTAGATCTGGGGATGGATCGGGCCAGTCTGAGCAGGACATGTACGATCTATTCTTTGCCTGACTCTGAAGGGAGGAGCGTCAGACCCAGGTGCCACTCATGGTACCTTGGAACTGCACAATTCGCACAAGGGAAGTCACCCTGTGGATAAAAGGGACACATGCAAGAAGGCAGAGCTGTGAGAACCACAGATGTCCTGTGCCGAGCCCTGCCTGAAGCCCGGCCACCTTTAGGCGGTTCTCTTCAGCATCCTGAATGGTGTGCACACCCTTGGGAGTAAGGAAGCCAGGAGAGACACAAGTGTCACTGGATGTTATGTGATCACCATTAAAAGGGAGGGAGAGCATTCCATGGCCAAAAATGTTTGCAAAATATCCAGTTACACAGAAGGCAATCATTTGTAAAACATTTATAAATGAATTCATATTATAAATGTCCAGAAAGTTTGTCAACTAAACTTCAAAAAAAAAACCTATTTATTTTTATTTTTAATGTTTTGTTTATTTTTGAGAGAGAGAGAGAGTACGAGTGGAAGAGGGGCAGAAAGAGAGAGAGAGAGAGAGAGAGAGAGAGAGAGAGACAGAATCTGAAGCAGGCTCCAGGCTCTGAGCTGTCAGCACAGAGCCTGATGCAGGGCTTGAATTCATGACCTGCGAGATCATGACCTGAGACCAGATGGAGTTTCTGGTTTCATCTTCCTTTGTTTTCTGAGGACACATTAGTGTTTTGAGGAACACAGTCTGGGCAGCTCTCCTGAGCCATTCATCATCAGGCGCTTACACCTTAGGGAGTGAAATAGGACGCGAGAGAAGACAGGAAGCAGAAGCTGACAAGACTTGCTTCAAGGGTGATGTGCCATGCTGGCTGTGAGCCATCGTCACCCTCGGAGCGCCCCCGTGTTCTGATTCAGCAGATCTGCAGAATCCCAGGCAAATTATACACATGTACATATACAAGATAGATAGATGCTGTCCATCTGTATCTTCTGTATAATAATATAGATGGAGATATATGCCATGTTTTATGGTGATAGTGAACACTCTTATTTTAAGAGTAATGATGGTGGGGCACCTGGCTGGCTCAGTTGGTTAAATGTCCAACTCCTGATTTTGGCTCAGGTCATGATCACATGGTTTTGTGAGTTTGAGCCCCGCATCGGGCTCTGCGTACTGACTGCGTGGAACCTGCTTGGGATTCTCCTCTCCCTCTCTCTCTCTGCTCCGCGCCACCCTCCCCCCCCCTCCCACACACACTCGCATGCTCTCTGTCTCTCTCAAGATAAATAGATAAACTTTTTAAAAAGCTTAAAAAATTGGGACACCTGTGTGGCTCAGTGGGTTGGGCATCCGACTTCAGCTCAGGTCATGATCTCATGGTCTGCGAGTTGGAGCCCCGTGTCAGGCTCTGTGCTGACAGCTCAGACCCTGGAGTCTGCTTCAGATTCTGTGTCTCTCTCTCTGCCCCTTCCCTGCTCATGCTCTGCCTCTCTCAATCTCAAAAATGAATAAATGTTAACAAAAATCTTATTAAAAGCTTAAAAAATAATCAAAAGACTAATGGCAAATAACCTAATGGTTGTTGCCTTATAAAACTCTTTAATATTTCTTTTCTTTTTTACTTTTTGTTTTAAAATAATTTCACGAGTTGAAAATAATATGAAGCCATATACTTTTTTTAAAAAGATTTTTATTTACCCTGAGATCAAGAGATCAAGAGTTGCACAGTCCACCAACTGAGCCAGCCAGGTGCCCTGATGCCATATTCCTTTTTTTTTTTTTTTTTAGTTTTTTAAAAGTTTTTATTTATTTATTTTGAGAGACAGAGAGGGAGAGAGAGAATCCCAAGCAGGTCCTGCACTGTCAGTGCAGAGCCCGATGTGCAGCTCAATCTCACGAACCGTAAGATCATGACTTGAGCCAAAATCAAGAGTCAGACGCTTAACTGACTGAGCCACCCAGGAACACCAAGCCATATACTTTTTTACCCCAGTTTCCCAATTGCTAATATCTTGCCACTTTTGCTTTATCAACATCTATATATCTATCATTCTTTATATAGCTATTCATTCATATCTATCTGTCAGCTATTTATCCATCCACCCATCCATTTTCTATCCATCTGTGTCATCTATCATCTCTCCCCCCCCCATTTCTTTTCCTGAAATAATTAAAAGTTGCAGACACAAAATGTCACACTAGAAACTTCCCATTAGAAATGTCAATGTGTATTTACTAGGAGACAAGAACATTTTCCTACATAATCATAGTCCAGCCATCAAAAGAAGGAAGTTGACATTTATACAGTATCACCATGCAATCCACCCACGCCATTCAAATTTCACCTGTTGTTGTGTTATGTACAGAAAAAAAAATGGTTTCTTCCCTTTCTAGACCCAATCCAGGATAATGTGTCACATTTACTTTTGATGTCTCTTTGGTATTCTTCAGTCTTTCCTTATCTTTTATGATCTCAATATTCTTGCAGACCTCACACTGGTTGTTTTGTAGAATTTCCCTCAGGATGGGTTTGTATGATGTTTCTTTCTGATAGTATATGCATTTTGCCAGGAATATCATGGAAGCGGTGCTGTGTTCCTCTCGGTGTGTCATACTGAAGGAACATAATGTCAACCTGTCCCATCATTGGCGATGCTCATTTGGATTTCTGGTCAGAATCAGGCAGGTATATTTCAAATAACAAAGGAGGTCCAATGCTGCCATTCCGAGTATGAGAGCTGTCTTTGCTCCAGCCTTGCACAAGGAGATGATTTTGTAAAAGACAGGATGAAAAGAAAAGTATAAGAAAGTGAATTACTGAGGACAACCAGATTTTCTCGTTTAACAATTTCCTTGAGTGTGATTGAGAAGAGAAATATGGTTTTCCTTTTTCTCCCTGCTAACAAAAAAGGGTGCATGATGGTTAACACATTCAGGAAGTATCAAGTTTGCAGTTAAACAGATTATAAAACATGTTTTTGCCATATCAACCATGAGATTATTCCAGGTCATGTTTTTATTGCTTATTCAGTCATCCATTTGCATGAATCAATTTTAACCTCCAAATTTATCTAGTATAATCCAAACATTAATAGTGCAGAAGTAGCAAATGGATCAGAGACATGACAACTTGGGGCTGGAAATTTGAATTCTGGAGCAGCTGTTTCAAAGGTAAGTGGCACATTGTGGAAACAAGGCAGATGGCCCTCTAAAGAGTACTCAGAATCCCCTGTGGGGGCGGGGGAAGTGCCAGAATCCCTATAGAGCAGGAGTCTGGGACAGCAATCTGGTTAAAAGAGGGATGACTGAGGGTTGTCTTAAAGCTATGTCATAGGCAGCACACTTTTAAAACTTATGCGGGGGGCCTGGGTGGCTCAGGCGTCCAACTTCAGCTCAGGTCATGATCTCATGGTTCATGGGTTCGAGCCCCGCGTTGGGCTCTGGGCTGACGGCTCAGGGCCTGAAGCCTGCTTCAGGTTCTGTGTCTCCCTCTTTCTCTGCTCCTCCCCCCGCTTTCACTCTGTCTATCTCTCAAAAATAAATCAACATTAAAAAATTGTTTTAAACTTAAATTACATACATCAAGTCAAAAAAAGTAGTAAAATTCTCTAAATATGCATATACATCCACCTTATATATTACTGAGAAAATGTCCATTATATGTATTAAATGATATGATTATTTCTATTTGTAACAAATGGCCTAAATCAATCTGGTCAGTGGAGATTATGAGGTGCTTCCTGGTTAGGGCGCCTGGGTGGCTCAGTCAGTTAAACGTCCGACTTCAGCTCAGGTCATGATCTCGCGGTTTGTGAGTTCGAGCCCTGCGTCAGGCTCTGTGCTGACAGCTCAGAGCCTGGAGCCTGCTTCTGATTCTGTGTCTCCCTCTCCTTGCCCCTCCCCCTTTCACACTCTGTCTCTCAAAAATAAATACAGACTAAAAAAAGAAGAGGAAAACACTATGATGTACTTCCTGGTAAACTGCAGTTTCTTCTAACAAGCCAGTGGGCATTATTTGACCCAAACTAGTTGGTACGTCATGATCCAAGCAAGTCGCAGAGCAAATAGGTGAGACATATGCACACAGGGGCACCCGGCTGGCTTAGTAGGGAGAGCGTGCGACTCCTGATCTTGGTAGTCATGAGTTCAAGTCCCACACTGGGAGTAGAGTTTACTTCAAACAAACAAGCAAACATATGCACACATTTTAGCTGGCAAGCAGGCAGGCGTGAACACTCGTGGCTTTGGACAGCTCCCTCTCTGCTACTAGGCACGTCAACCAGCATCTTACCAGAAAACCATCTTACTTGATGCGGACCTGCTGACATACTCATAGGATTGTATAGGTGACACTAGAATTAGATGAGGCAAGAGGGTCCTCCATCGAGTGGAGGGACCCAGGGCTGAAAGACCCAGATCTGAGTGGGTGTGGCCATGAGCACATGGCCCGTGCAAGGTCAGTGGGTCCTGTTTCACCACTGCTAACTCACAATTTCACCATAAACAGTGTTTCTAACATCTTATGTCAATTAACTACCCATAGGTATTGATTCATGTAAGTATACTCTCTGTGCTAGAACCAACCATATGGTGTTGATTTCGATCCAGACTCTCCACATGCTAATTAGTCACCCCTTGCATTGTTGATTAGAGTTAATGCCCCCACACAAAGGACCTATACTAAAGTATTTTGTTTTATTTTGTTTTATTTATTTTTTATTTTTTATTTTTTTTATTTTTTAAATGTTTTTTATTTATTTTTGAGAGGAGGGGAAAGCACACCAGCAGGGGAGGGTCAGGGAGACATGGAGACAGAGAATCCAAAACAGTCTCCAGGCTCTGAGCTGTCAGCAGCACAGAGCCCGATGCGGGGCTTGAACTCACAAACAGTGAGATCATGACCTGAGCTAAAGTCAGATGCTTAACCAACTGAGCCGCCCAGGCTGCCCTGTACTAAAGTATTTTAAAGGAAATTATCATATAGATAAAAATATCCCATTTATTTTAGTTGCGGTGCTTTTAGTGGGAATAGTGTGGCTGACGGGGGAGTGTAGGTAAGAATGTAGCCACCTGTGACTTTGCCAGGGTTTGCTTTACATGTAAGGAAGCTCAGAGGGGCTGACGCTGCAGGACATCTTGAGAATCACAAAAACACTAAAGTTGCCACAGAAACATTGAGCATATTCTTGTGTTGTTTTCTCGTTGCAAATTTCTCATTGTGCTCATCAGAGAAAAATCACAAAACATAGTCAACAAAAAGGATTGGCAATCAATAATCCAATGTGGTGAGAATTATCTATTTTAAACATGTAGATACATATAGATAGGTATATACAAATAATTTTTTTTTTACAAACATGGAAACTTTCCTTTTCTTTTAAATATATGGTCAATAGCTTTTGATATCAATGTATACCTTTGAAAGGCTGCATTAATTAATTGTTAAATATAACCAATCTGCTACTGTGAGTCTCCTAGATTGTTATTTCTTCCTCTTATAAACAGCCCTGGCAAAATTCCTTGGTCATTTTTCTTCTTTTTTCTCCTTTAATTTTATTTATTTATTTTGAGAGAGAAAGAGTGGGGGAAGAACAGAGAGAGAGAGGGAGGGAGAGAATCCAAAGCAGGCTCCACACTGTCAGCCTGGGGCTTGAACCCATGAACTGTGAGATCATGACCTGAGCTGAAATCAAGAGTTTAACGCCCTACCAAGCCACCCAGGTGCCCCTTGATCATTTTCTTTTTCTTTTCTCTTTCTTTCCTCCTTTTCTTTCTTTCTTTCTTTCTTTCTTTTCTTTCTTTCTTTCTTTCTTTCTTTCTTTCTTTCTTTTATTCTTTTTCTTTCTTTCTTTTATTCTTTTTCTTTCTTTCTTTCCTCCTTTTCTTCCTTTCTTTCTTCTTTCTTTCTTTCTTTTATTCTCTTTCTTTTTTCTTTCTTCTTTCTTTCTTTCTTTCTTTCTTTCTTTCTTTCTTTCTTGTAAATAAACTCTACCCCCAACATGGGGCTTAAACTCATGACCCCAAGATCAAGAGTCACATGCTCTACAGACTGAGCCAAACAGGAAACCCCCCTCCCTGCCCAAACCCCAATCATTTTCTTAACAAAAATTCCTGGAAGTGATGTTGCCAAGTCAAAGTTAATGCATATCTAAGCTTTCTTTCTTTTTTTTGTCCTTAACTAATACCTATTTATCTTCTTCTTCTTTTTCTTTTTTAATTTATTTTTGAGAGAGAGACAGAGCACCAACAGGGGAGGGACAGAGAGAGGGAGACACAGAATGTGAAGCAGGCTCCAGGCTCTGAGCTGTCAGCAAAGACAGAGCCCGACACAGGGCTCGAACTCAGGAACCGTGAGATCATGACCTGATCTGAAGTCAAACGCTCAACTGTCTGAGCACCCGGGGCACCCTCCCTGTTTATCTTCTCAATACTTGCTTCTTATTTCAGTAAGAAATAGATGTAACCAGACCACTTCTACTGTCCCCACTACTATATCCATCCGCCTTCCAATATGGCCACAAGCCCTGCCCTCCCTTCTCTTGCACAGGAATTGGCCTCCCAGGAGGCAGGGCTTGGATATCGTCTCACTGTTTAAACCCAGTCTCCAGTGTCGTGGCCTTAACATCACAGACATGCTGACAAACACAAATGTAACTCCAGGCCCAGGCTCCTTCTCCTGCTTTCCCCCCAGACTCCAAATCCCACCGCCCCTTGACATTGCAAATATAACATGTTCACAACTGACATGTGCACAACTTCGTCCCAATCTGCTCCTCTTACAGATGTCCTTACCTCAGTCAATGGCAACTCCCCCTAGGCCAGAAACCCTGGAACCTTCCTTGATCTCTCTTTGTCTCTCAAACTTGCAAATCCTGTTGGCCACACCGTCAGCATATATCCAGTCCTGTACCGCAGTCACCATCACTCTAGTCTGAGCCACCAGAACATCTCGCCTGGATTATTGAAATATCCTCACGACTGGTCTTGCTTGTTTCTACCCTTGATCCACTACGCCACCAGAGTGATACCGTTGAAGAATGTGCCAAATACTGTAAGTCTTCTGCTCAAAATCAGACAGTAGCTTTCCATCTCTGAGTAAAAGCAAACTTCTTGTAAAGATCTTTGAATCTCACATAATCAGCCACCTTGCCTTTCTAACCTCAGGTCCTGTTACTTTCCCTGCCTTATTTACTCTCCTCCCACTCGGGGCCTTTGCAATGTTATTTCTTCTGCATGGAACGTTTTCTCCACGGACACCAAAAGGCTAACTCTGTGTCTTCCTTTCAGCCTTTGCTTAAATATCACCTTTCTCTGAGGCCTTTCTTGACACATTTGTAAGCCACCCCCTCCCCAGTACTCCTGATGTGCTTCTCTACTTTATTTTCTCCATGTAACTACACATTTTACGTGTTTCCTTTGTTGCCTAGACACGCCCCCCCCCCAATTAGAATCTAAATGCCATGATTTTGGCCACTGTATCTCCTCTACCTGGAACAGCCCCCTACAAGTGACAGGTGCTGAATAAATGTTTGTCGAGTGAACACATTTTTAGAAAATAGAAAAGTAAAATAAGAGAATTGGGGAGTGAGACACACCCATAAATAAAAAATGGCCTATTATTCAGCCATTAGGAAGAAGGAAATCCTGCCATCTTTGACAATCGGGATAGATCTTGAAGGCATATGCTAAGTGATGTAACTCCGATAAAGACGGATACCAGATGATAGCACTTATAAGTGAAATCTAAAAATGCTGATCGAAGAAGGAGTAGAGGGTAGTTACTAGGGGCTAGTGGGTGGGGAAATGGGGAAATGTCTGTCAAAGGATATAAGCTTCCAGTTATAAGTTCTGGGTGTCTGATGTGTAGCATGGTGATTATAGCTAATAATACTGTATTTGTATCCTTGAAAGTTGCTAATAGATCTTGAATATTCTCACCCCCCAAAAGAAATGGTAATTATGTAACATGGTGGTTGTTAGTTCAAGTTCTGGTGGTAATTATTTTGCAATATATTAGTGTATCAAATCCACACATTGTACACCTTATATTTATACGATATTTTAGGTCAATTATACCTCAGTAAAAGCTGGGGGAAAAATCACCCATCACCACACTACCCAGAGAACCATCTTAAAAAAAAAAAAGGTTTATTTATTTGAGAGAGAGCAAGAGAGTGCATATATGTGCACAAGTGGGAGAGGGGCAGAGAGACCGGGATAGAGAATCCTAGGCATAGAGCCTGGCTCAGGTCATGGTCTCACGGTTCGTGAGATCAAGCGCTGAGTCAAAATCAAGAGTGGGATGCTTAATTGCCTGAGCCACCCACATGCCCCTGGAGAACCATCATTTAAATGCATATAAACTCACATTCTTTTCCTGTATTCATATGTACTTTTGGTGGGGTCACTGTAGACGTAGTTTTAGAACCTGCTTTAAAATCATTGGTACGCATATAATTTAAATTTTAAACACATACCCCACATAGCCTTTGAGAAATACCAATCTTGCTGGGAGTTTATGAGAGTCCGTTTTTACATCTTCTCCCCCGAAACTTGATCTTATAAAATTTGTTGTGTTTAAAACCCAAGCAGTATAAGAAGTTTGACTCTGACCTTGAAATCTTTCTTAGCTGACTACTTTTAGTGACTTCCTGGATTTCCAAGTCACTTTGATTGCTTGTCGCTATGCATACGTACTTCCTTCTTCCCTAACGATTCCAGGGATCCAAGAGAATGAAAATTGAACAGTCTTGCTCAAGAATTTTTTCAGAATTTGAGACTCTAGCTTACTAAAACCGAAAGAACCAAATGGTTTGAATTAGGATGCACGAATTAGCCATATGTGGACACATTATCTCCTGGGGGATATCTAGGCAGCCGTCATAAATGAGAGCGGCCCTGTATCATCAACTGTGGATGGCATGACTCCAGGGGGAGCCATTCACACAGACTCCACTGAGAAGTCACCCCCCGGAGTTGTGGAATGTGGTGCCCCCCCCCACCCCAAATCTGGCTGGATTATACCTGATTTAGTTTTAGGAATCCTTTCTAAGGGCTCTGTCGTTCCCCCTCGTGATCCAGTCAGCATTTGTCTAAGGATCGCAGACTTTCTGTTGTGATAGCCAATTTTTTTTTGAATTATCTTTTTAGAGCCTCTCTTTGGTGGACAAATAAGGGGATGCAAACCATTTGGTCCAGTAAAATGACCAGACGTGTCTGTCGAGCGAGCCTGCTAACAGGCCCTATAGAAGGAGACTGGGAGGAGTGCCACAGCTGACCTCTGCCACCCAGGGCGACTCTGGTGAGTCAGTCAGCATCCCATGTGCTCTGCACACTCTGTCTCTCCTCTGGGCTGATGCTTGCCTGATCCATGTGTCTACTCTGTCTTTCAGCCCCTCGCTTGGGCCCTGTGTCACATGTGATGGGCCTTATGTATTTGAATCAAATATTTTCTCATTGCTGTAAGAGCTTTTCAGCTTTTATTTTTTTTTTTATTTGTTTGAATGTTTATTTATTTTTGAGAGAGAGAGACAGACAGAGAGCAAATGGGGAGGGGCAGAGAGAGATGGAGACAAAGAATCCGAAGCAGGCTCCGGGCTCTGAGCTGTCAGTGGTGATCGACAAGATCAGGGACTGCAAGATCATGACCTGAGCTGAAGTGGGACGCTTAACCTACTGAGCCACCCAGAGGCCCCTGAACTTTTCAGCTTTTAGACCTAAGAATCCCTTTCTATCAAATTAGGAATTTGACCAGCCCTTACGCAAAATGTTAGCAAACAGAACAGGTCCAAACTGAGCTGCTCTGGCCGAAAACGTCCTACCTCTCCCCTGATGGGGCTCTCTTTGAACGTGTAGTTCTCAAGGAAGCAGAATCTGGAAACCTCGTGCCTCTGCTGGAACTCCCCTAAAGGACCCTTCTTTTCCTCCCTTCCCCACTCAGCCTCCATTAGACTCCCCTGGAAACTAGAATGAGGCTCTTGTCTAAAGGTGCAGAATTCCAGAGGGGGGCACCAGAAAAACTCAGTCATCAAAATAAAGAATATCTTAACGTAATATTTTAAACAACCGTCACTGATGCCAAAAATCCACAATGAGCAAAATATTAACATGGTAAACAGAGGAGCAGCAATGGTGTTTGTTGTTCCACATTGGAGCCGGAAGCAAATTTTAGCATGATAAGAGTCTTTATCTTGGTTACTGAGGCTTTGGGGTCCCTTGAATTTTGAGCCCCAACCGAGTGCCTCACTCTTCTCACCTGGCCCTCCTAGGACCCCTTACATCCATGACTCCATTGTTGTATAATTGGCTGTTTCTCTTGTCTCTTACCCCCTCTTAGACTATATGACCCCTGAGTACAAGGATCGTGTCATGCTTGTCTCTTTCTCCAACATATTAAGCACATTGTAGACATTTAATCAACATTTATTGAACCAATCAGTTGGGCCAGAAACCCCTGGCCATGGTTTTTGTTTTTGTTTTTGTGTTTTTTATCTGGCTCAACCTCCAACTAGCCTGTGATCTTGGGCAAAACATAACTTCTCTGGCTCCCGCTTACTCATCTGTGAAATGAAAGACGTGGCAATCTTGAATGTCCTTCTGTATGTCTAGAGGGGTCATCTGTCTGTAGAAGTCCAAGTGTCCTCAGACATTCCTTGCCTGGGGGTTGACTGGTGTCAATAAGGCAGCTGCAAGGGTACTGGTATTTTGCAAAAGATTAGAGAGCAAAGCTGGGGAGTTATCTGTAACATGCCCTTTTGGCCAGATAATTGCTTTGAACTTACATTTTGCTGGGACTGAACGTAAAAGGCCATTTAGAGGGTAATTTTTCTGGTAATGCTATCCTGGTTGGGAGATATAGGCGTTACCCTCTAAATAAATCAGCACATGTTAAGAAATGCTTTTCTCCTTCTAGTTACGTTCCTGTTGCCCTGTTGTCTTTAAATGTGGGGAAAGCTGGTAGGAGTATTGGAAATCAAGTGTTGTTGAGCACAACAGTCAAGAAAGAATTCTTGAGACATTTTAGGGTGCAGAAAGGTGCTTTTATTACAGCACAGGGGCAGAGCCCGTGGGCAGAAAGAGCTGCACTGGGACTGTGGGCTGTGACTGCTTATATATTTTTAAGCGTGGGGGGTGGGTAGAGATAGTGGAAGTCTCTAAAGGGATTTCCATATGTTAAAGAAGACTTCCAGGATCCTGGAGGTCTGGCTACAGTCAGGCTAAGGTTGCTTTGGGTCTCTAGCGAAGCATTAACATGAAGACAGCTTGAGTCCCTTGAGGAATATCACCCTGCATGTCTCAGGTATTCATCAGTGGGCTGCAAGGTGTAAGGAAATTTAACTTCATCTACGTTCCTCTTGCCTTTATTCTCCTCATCTTCGCCAACCTTTGCATGTTATTGAAAAGTCACACAAGAGGGAAGAGATTCGTTGCGGGTAGAGAAGCGTATCTGCCCCGCACCTACGGTCTCTCTACTTGGTGCTGTCCTCGGTGGGAAGCGCATCTGACGTGGTTCCTGTCCCCAGTGAGTTCTGAGAACCTTCCGGGTGAGAAAAGATGAACAAAGTGCCCTGAGTTTGTTATGCAATCAGCTGCCAAGAGGGTAAGAGCAGTAGGAGTCAGAATAGTAGGAGAAAAGGTAGAAGCAAATCACCCTTAGGTGCCTACAGAGGGGAGGGCTTGAAAATCTTATCTTGTGCAGTCTCCTGTGTTATTGAGTTAGGTGTTAACATCTCTGATATACTAATAAGGACACTGAGGCTTGGAGCAAAAGCCAATCAGGAAGCATTATTTGCTTTGCCAGAGGGTTCACATACAGGTTCTTTTTTTTTTTTTTTTTAAGTTTTATTTATTTATTTTGAGAGAGAGAGCAGGGGAGGGGCAGAGAGAGGGAGAGAAAGAATCCCAAACAGGCTCCAAGCTGACAGCGCAGAGCTCGATGTGAGGGTCTCAGTCTCGCGCACATGAGATTGTGACCTGAGCCAAAATCAAGAGTTGGATGCTTAACCAATGGAGCCACCCAGGCGCCCCTCACAAACACGTTCTAATGTGCTTGAAATGGATGACTTTCCCTGGGCACGTGCAGTTTAACTGGGTAAGGAAATACTATGTGCCTTTCTCCCGCTCATCGATGCAGGCCTTGGTTGGCACGTGGCTTTATTTAACCGCCTCCTTCGTGAAGTGTCTGCTTGTTAGAAGATTCCCCGGGTTTGGAAAGGCTGGCTGGGGAATTTTAAACCAGCCATTCGTTTAATTTTCACACTATATGACTTGGGCCTTGCTAGTGGGCCATGAGAAACAAAGGTTTCCAAGCAGCATTCGGTCATCCCAGAAACTCTGGTGTCAGTGGCCAAAATTCCCCACCTGCCTCCAAGTTCCAGGATTTTTCTTTTTTGTCTCCAGAGGCAAGCTAGATCCTGGCTGTTTGCATCCAGGAGTGCTGGGCTGGAAAGCTGCCGCCTCTGTCATTCCAAAGCCATGACCTTGAAATGACAGTGTTGGAGCAGCAAAGCCTGTAAAACTTGTTTGGTGCTTTCTCTCTCCATTTTTTTTTTTTTTCTACCGAGTTTGCGCTGTTGTTGTTGTTGTTCTGCCTCTGTCTCTCCTCCACCCCTGACCCCAAGCAGTGGGAAAAGGGGTTAGGATTTAACCATCCACAACAGAGGCAATTTTGCCATCTTGGAATGTGGCGGTCTTTTTACCGAGAGGCCAAACGCGCAGCCAGGGCAATGCACACAGCCCACGTTCCCATGTCAGTCTCAGGCATCCAGTCTTCCCGCTGTGAAGCAGAGGGACTCCACAAAGCTCTCAAAGGTTTGTAAAACACCAGCCTGTGTGCCCCCTATTTCTAGCTTTAGATAAAATCAAGTGAATCAAGAGACAACAGCGACCACCCAACACTTGCAATTCTTGAGGTAGCCAGCAATCCTATCAATAAAAGGGGGCTTTTAAGATCCCACTTTTAAACAACGATCGCTTGGCTTCTGCAGGATGATTCAAACTTCTTTTCCATACTTGCTCAGTACATGTTCTTAATTGTCCAATGAACTTATAATAGAATTATTGGGGCAGAGGTTTTGAATATAGAATGTAAATTATCACAAAGGCTAAGAATATGAAAGAGCGGAAAGATGTAGGCATCTAATGAGGGCTGCGGAATTTCGGGCTAAGTGGTTTGGATGGTCCCTCCATGTAAGCAGCACATACTTGCTTTGAGTCACAGACCTGCATGTCTTCCTGGGTCTTAGGTTGCAGCTGAGAGCCTGACGCATCTTTCCACGGCCACACGGTCTTGCCGGCGCTGGGGGACAGAATGCGCAGGAGGTGACCAGCGAGTGGGCAGTGTTGCCCAGGATGGAGGAGCACACTCTTTAGTGTTTTAGAAAACAGTAGGGCCAAGAGCAGACCCGTGGGGAAGAAGGCAAACTAAGTAGGAACTATGGTCCCCAGAAGAGCTTATAATTCAATTGTACGCAAAGAACCCAAATTCAGAGGACGTCTCATCAGCAAGGAGATGACTAATATACCCACGCGCGACGCGGCACCCAGGGCCTGCCCTGCCTGTCTCTGGCCTGCCTTCCTCTTGCTTCTCCCCACCTTCCTTTACCTGCGCAACTTCTACCTATCCTGGGAGACCCCACTCTAACATCAGCTTTTTCAGGAAACCTTCTGACACCCCAGAGGATGAATGTCTTTGCGTTTCCGCGTGCCTGTCTCAACCATTGCCCTTATCACATTTTATTAGGCTATTTTTGTGTGTGTGGACTGTGACCTCCGTGAGGGCAGTGACTGGGGCCTTACTCATCATGTGGCCGCAGGACTGAGCCTAATGCTGAGCATATTAAATGCCCAGCCATGATTAGGGAGCAAATCAACGGACAGACAACTTGAGGCTTGGCAATGACAAGGAAGAACAAGGTAATCAGGGAATGCTTCTCAGCAGAGTTGAGTGTTGAGTAAAAGTTTAAGGGTGTGGAACTGATTGGGTCGGTAGGAAGAAGACTGAGCACATCATTTATGGGAAATGTCAGCAGCTGCCCTGTGCTGCTCTCATGGAACATCGCAGAGGGCATTAGCGAGAATAGGATCAATAAACGAAAGAGGAGGGTAGTTGGAGGACTCGAAAGCACTTTGTTTTCTGGATTTGATGGGCAGGCCGTGTAATTCTTTTTGCTACTGTAGATGAGAGGGTGAGCCAATGCCAGCAGTGCCCTGATCAAATTCTCACCAGACAGTCTATATTTGGCTTATTTAAATCCCACCGTGCTTTCGGTTTAATGCAGCATTTCCTCCATTTCCTGCCGGGAATCCTGCTGCATATTTCAGTGGTGGCTGTGGACGATTTCCATGTACTACAGTAAACTTATCCCCGTTAGAGGTCCAAGCCCATTCAAGTGTTTCCTTAAGGCTATACATTATCTTCAGGCAACCTTAATCTCCCACTCGCTGTGAGTTGAGCATCATTTCTCATGTATTCGCATGTAATGAAAGCCTTACTTGAGTCCTGCAATCACAACAGCACCATCAGGAAGAGGAAATGAGCAGGGCTGTGAACCAGAACATGCTGTACCTTTTTGAACATTAACCATTGTTCAGGTCAGCAGACCTGGCTGCTAAAGGCAATGATGGGAATCCGGAATTAAATGCAGAAAAAAATCCCATCCAGGGAAAATTTTAGAGTTCTCGTATCTGCCTTGATTGGCCAAAGTTTGATTTTTTAAATATATTATGTGTAATATATATCTAACATACATATTATATACATTTTAAAGAAACCAAAAGAAATAAAAGACCTCTTCTCTGAAAATAGCTCTGTCTGACCCATGTCATATTCAGAAGAGCAAAGCCATTCCGTGTGACAGCATTCAAGCTAGGATGACATCACGGCCCTAGAACATTGCTATGGAAGGAGCTTCTGCTCCACAGGGAACTATGTTTTAGCAATTAGAAGGAATGTGATAATCTCTGCTGTTTGCCGGCATAGGCTGGACACATATGGTTTATCATTAAGTTTTATAATTCAAGGAGCACTCTCTGTTACCGTCTCACTTTTATTTATTTTTCTATAAATACGAATCATGGAGACCAGCATTTAAATGATCCTGTCAGAAATGCGATGGCCACAATCATTGTCATTGTTGTCACTTTGTTATTGAGCATTTACTGTGAGCTGGGGATCGTGCAAATGATTTTTTAGGCATTAGCTCATAGAACTTGGCACTAACTTCTGTTATTGTACTTCTCAAGGTGAACTACAATATGTCGTATAAGCATCTGTCTCCACTATATCCTGTCTCCACTACGGTCTCCTGAGTACAGGGCCTATAGCTCATTCATTCTGGTATCCCAGCACCCTGCCCTCAATACATGTCTGTTATGTAAATAGAAACAACTGAGGTGGGGCGCCTGGATGGCTCAGTGGGTTGAGCATCTGACTCTTGGTTTCCGCTCAGGTCATGATCTCACAGTTTCTTGAGTTCAAGCCCAAGCTTGAGATTTTCCCTCTCCCTCTGCTTCTCTCCCACTCACACTCTGTCTCTCCCAAAATAAACTTAAAAAAATTGTTTTTAATTAAAAAAGAAAAAGAAACAACTGAGGTAGCAAAATCATACCATTTCCAGGATCTTAAAAAAATTCTTTTTATTATATTGTTACTGGGGCACCTGGGTGGCTCAGTCGGTTAAGCGTCTGACTTCTTGATTTCGGCTCAGGTCATGATCTCATGGTTTGTGGGATTGAGCCCTGTGTCAGGCTCTGTGTTTACAGTGAGGAACCTGTTTGGGATTCTCTCTCTCCCCCTTTCTCTGCCCCTCTGCTGCTCATGCACTCTCTCTCTCTCAAAATAAAATAAAGAAACTTAAAAAAAAAAAGAGAGAAAAATATAATATGGTTGTACTAGTTTGACAGAGTGGTGTTTTTAACAACAGAATCTAGAACAATTTTATACACACACATATATATATGTATATATATATGTGTATATACATATGTATATATATATACGTACATATATACATATATATACATATATACATATATATATATATATATATATATATATATATATATATAAACTACAGGGAAATAGTTAAATACAAGCAACAGTACAACTAGTCTGTGATATTAGGGTGACTTTAGAAATAAAGATGAAGAGAAACCTTGTAATCTTGAAAAACTTGTGGCAATGTCAGGTAAAAATGTCACAGTACCAGATTGTACAAATAGTTTGTATACAGGTGGTATATATGTTGCCATGTTAAAGAAGGAAAAGTATGCATAGAGAGGGAAACAGTACTTGAAAAAAAATTACCAAAATTCTGATAGTAGTTAAGGTTGCATAATTATGGATGCTTTTTTCTTCCTTTTCACATTTTTCTTATTAAACTTTTACATTAAAAATACAAACACGGTTTTATTTTTTGTAAGCATAGTTTTCAAAGAAAAAGAAAATAATGATAGCGTTATCATCAGTTAATGAAATAACGGGTGATATTTATTTAGCTATCAAATTTTTTTTTTTAATTTTTTTTTTAATTTTTTTTTTCAACGTTTATTTATTTTTGGGACAGAGAGAGACAGAGCATGAACGGGGGAGGGGCAGAGAGAGAGGGAGACACAGAATCGGAAACAGGCTCCAGGCTCCGAGCCATCAGCCCAGAGCCTGACGCGGGGCTCGAACTCACGGACCGTGAGATCGTGAGATCGTGACCTGGCTGAAGTCGGACGCTTAACCGACTGCGCCACCCAGGCGCCCCTCAAATTTTTCACCATCAACACGTACACCTGTTTGATTAAAAAGTTTTCTAAAGTAACACAGCAAGGACACTTGGCAGTAAAAGCATTAAAAGCCATGATCTGCCTCCCCCCAAGGGTTCAGAAGACCCATCTGGGTCAAGTTTAGAAACATCTCTGTGGAATCTCTCAAGATCATGTTTGTTCTAAATGATGGCTTCCTTGATAGCTGTCTCTGTTATGTTGTACCGCAGACCGTGAAAAATAAAAATACTGCAAGTCTGATTGTTTAACGCTGGCTCAGTTACAAAGACACAGAAGCTTTCTTATATCAGTTAGATGTAAACTGCACGACGCGTAGGCCACACTGCCGAGAAGACCAGGCCTGGAAGAACGGGACACTTCTACACTTAGCATGACAGAAGCACGCTGACGGGGAAGGTGGCCGCCGTTCAGAAATATAAATGGCCTGTGTGTTGGGAGAACTTTCCCTTCTGAGCCGCTATCAGGGTTTTAGATCAGAACTTTCTCCAGCCTTTGCACCTTCAGATTGAGGGTTCTTTTCTCCTTCACCCTGACTGGCCACTTGCATTTTCTTTTCTTTTGCTTTGTTTTATTTCATTAATTTATTTTAAATATATAGATTGTTTGGCTTCTTTTTCCCCACTACTCGTAGCCTTTTTAGGCACCCGGCTTCTTACTGATTTGTTCCCACAATTCTACCAGAGATACAGTGGGATCGTTTGCAGTGACGTGTCCTATCTTGGTTTAAACAACTTTTTTGTGTGTCGACTTTGCATAGCTCCTGGATTCAGTGAACTTTCATTGTCGAACAAGGGATCTGCTTGGACAATGTGTGGTGGGATAAAATTCGACCTTCCCACTGGATAGCAACAAAATAACAATAGATAAGTGTACACCCTGGGGCGTCGGTCGGTTAAGCATCCAACTCTTGATTTCAGCTCAGGTCATGTCGTGATCTCGTGGTTCATGGGATTGAGCCCTGCGTTGGGCTCTGTGCTGACAGCATGGCGCTCACTTAGGATTCTCTCTCTCTCAAAATAAATAAACTTAAAAAAATTAAATGTACACCCTAAGAAAGCATTTGCTTGGATCTGCACAAATCAGAAGAGATTAGTTGTACACCTCAGGATTAATGATCAATGAATTAGCAGAATTCCTGATCCTATTAGAGATGCTAATCTTGTGAGAACAGAGAGAGCCATTTGTGGAAGGGGCTGGGCTGCCCAGGCTGTGCCTGTCCCCATTGTCCTGGCTGTGTGAGAAAGGAAGGGAAAGAAGAGGGAAAAGAATGTTTGGTCAGCACCTGCTATATTTCAGACTTTGGGCAAGGGGCTCTCACACACTCCATGTGGTTAAGCCGCACGGCAATCCTTCAAAGCAGGATAATGATCAGCCTTGTTCCTGATGAAAAACCTGAAGATCAGTGAGACTAAGTAGCTTGACCTGAACCACAAAGCTAGGAAGTGGCCAACTTGGATGTAGGGACTTGAACTCAGGATTTTATGAGTCCAAAGTCTGTCACGTTCTCGTGGTGGCATTCGCAGAAGCTGGTTAGATAGCTAGCAGCAACATCTCAGGTTATTAAAGATCAAAAAGCAAGGTACAGGTTGTCTCTGCAAGGCTCCCACTCTGTATGGCACGTAGCAAGATGAGAAGGCGTATTACCCCTGATGGACTCCAGGATCTCGTGACCTTAGGAATCAGGATTTATGGCCACTGCCCTGATCCCGACTGGCTGACCTTGTGTCATTTGAGTAGTGGCTGGCCCGGTGAGTACAAAGGGCTTGAGGACCAGTGGAGCCAATCTTTATCCCCAACCAAGTGCTTCTTGTTTTGGAAATTCTACTGTTATAAAATCATTCCTTAGGATTCCAAAGTATCCTATTGGAAGACATAGACCCTTAAAAAGGTGTTACCTGAAGCTCCTTTATAACCCAGCATCCTGGTAGGAGGTAGTTGGACGAGTCTCACAGGCCCCATGCTTGAGTGGAGAAGCAAACAGATGAGTTCCAGAGGCCCCTCGCCTTGTGTTCAGTCCTGCCTTTATGTTTCAACTTTCCTCTTGGTCAACTCTATCAGTAATAATGGGACACTGGGAATAGGAGTTTAAGCCAACCACAAGCGGAAACCTGAAATGGATTCAAATGACTGGGTTTACAGAACCATGAGCTTGGACTTTTAACTTTTAACATTTGTTTTTTTTAATAAACATTTAATTTTAGAAGACTTTTAGAATTACTGAAAAGTTGTGAAGATAGGACAGCGAGTTCCCATATATCCGCTACCTGGTTTCCCCTATTGTTAATACCTTACACCGGCATGGCACATTTGTCACAACTACAGAATCATCATTATTTACTAAAACTCATACTTATTCCCTTAGTTTTTACCTAGGGTCCTTCCCTGTTCTGGGATCCTATCCAGGACACCACACTACTTTAGTTGTCATGTCTCTCTCTCTTTTTAATTTTTTAAAAACGTTTTTATTTGTTTTTGAGAGAGAAAGAGAGACAGAGTGCAAGCAGGGGAGGGGCAGAGAAAGAGAGGAAGACACAGAATCTGAAGCAGGCTCCAGGCTGTCAGCACAGAGCCCAAAGCGGGGCTTGAACTCCTGAGCCGCAAGATCATGACCTGAGCTGAAGCCGATGCTTAACCACTCAGCCACCCAGGTGCCCCTAGTTGTCATGTCTCTTTTGTCTCCTCCAGACTCTAACAGTTTCTCAGGCTTTCTTTGTTTTTGATGACCTTGACAGTTTGAGGATTATCAGTTAGGTAATTTATAGGATGTTTTTCATAGAGTTTATCTGTTTTTCTCAGGGTTTGACAAGGGTTATGGGTTTGGGGAAGGATGACTACAGAGGTAAAGCTGCCAGTGCTGGAAAACACCAACAGTGAGATCATGACCTGAGTGGAGATCAAGAGTGAGAGGCTTAACTGACCGAGCCACCCAGGCGCCCCAACTTTGTATTGATTTTTAAAGAACACAAATCACATGGTAAGCCAGTCTCAACCACAACGGACCTGTACACTTTCTACAATGACTGAAATGGCACAGAGTCAGATTGCTGAACTCCCCTGAAACAAACTAATGTGTCATTCGGTCCAAGTGCCGGTGGGAAGGTTTACGCCAGCTCTTTTTCCGGAAAACGTGTGGAGTTCCCCAGGAAAAACGGCTGTCTTAAATATAGAACGCTGTTAGGATGTCTTGCATGAAGAGTTTTGCTGAATGGAGAGAGCAGGTGCGCTCTGTCCACGAACACCTGCTGTGGCCCCAGTCTGCTTCACCTACAGCACTCCAGTCCCCAGAAGACATTGGCAGTGAGGCAGGCTTTCACATTCCCTGCCTCCCCTTACTCGGAAACATTTCCCAGCTGTGGGGCTGCTCTGATGAGCCCGTGACATTACCTTGTAGGGAAAGCGCTGGCAGATTCACTCTCCATTTGTGTTGCATAAGAACGTCTTCATCACTTCAGTGATTTAACCCTGATTAAATTTAGCCGTCAGCCTTTAACATTCTCTGAGAAGCTTTCAAACTCAGAAAGGGCAGGGGCATGCCGGCAGGTTCTCTGCAATCCCTCCCCTCTCACCTTCTCCCAAGCCCCTGGCCAAGCATCCCAGCGAGGCCCGTGTCGTTCACAGCGCAATCACTCGGAGGTGCCTGGTGGGAATGGATTTGCCCGTCCAGCCGTCCTGCTGGGGAAGGTGCCGGGCTCCCTGCACTGCCTGTCACTTTTATACTGTTCTGCTTTTAGTTGCCTCCTTAGCTTTCTTGCTTCTCAGGTAAATGCCCCCTGTGGGTTTTGTGTTGACGGTACATTTATTTTCATTGATTTATTTTTCTGTTCTTTCCATGTCTCCTTTCTTGCGGAGCCATCTTGTGTTTCCCCTCTTCCTGCTCCGGCCCTCCCATCCCCAGCCTCTTGCTTTCCCTGCACACATGAGGACTGTTTCCCCTGCTCAGTGCCTCTTCCCTTGCTCTCCACTGCCTTCCTGCCATTAGGGCAAGTGAGGAAGTGGGGGCAGGAATGGGGATAGAGCAGCTCAGCCTTCCTCCCTGGAGAGAGGGGAGGCAGGCCCATGGAAGGGTGGCACACACAGTTCCACAGGTCTCCTCCCACGCCCCTTTTTATGTGCTTAAAAAAAAAAATCCCAGGGGGCCATTGCTGCAAATTGTACGTTAGGGTTTCATCTTGGGCTTTCTGTGTGCTCACCATGCGGAAAACTAAGCAGGACTACAGAGTGACCTAAAAAGAGATCCTAGGAATCCCTGAAGTGGATTGTGGCCATTACAGATAGCTCTGCCTTCCACTTCTCAGCATCCCAAAAGGATGTGTATGAAGGCATTTGTAATCAGGTCCATGTGCTCCAGGCTTGATTGATGATCAGGACAGATCTTAGGTGTTACACGATCGCCAACCGCTTTGATCTTCTCCCTCCTCGTCAGTATACCCAGCTGGACAAATAACATTAGTCTAAGCGTAGCTTCCTGGACAAATGGTTAAAATTGATAACGTCCTACATTTTTTAGAAGCACAGTTGCTTCAGATCAATGGGACTAATCTTGTGGAAACAACTAATACTAATCCTTTTTATAAGACAAAGAGCTTTTGTATTTGCAGGTTCAGCTTTGGGAGGTAAAATGAGTTTTCTGGGAACTAAAAATGTTCCCTCTAGGGCTAATGGATTGTTAACATCCAGTGTGGTTATGGGCTCTTTAAAAAAAGAAGAAAAGAGACAACCAAAACAACAAAAGTAATAAAATCTGTATTATCACCAGCAGCTTATTACATATTAACTTTCTGCTTATGAGTTTTTCAACGATGACTCCCCTGAAAGCTTGAGAAAAATATGCTCTTATGAAACAGATAATCATCCGAGAAGGCTCGCTCTTCTCAGAACACCTCCAAATGGAAGGGGAGACTTCTGCTGGAAAATGGCTAAGTTTACGATTGTTTAGAAATATTTCTTATAATTGAATAAATAGCCACGTAACTCGATTCTTGTGTATAAGTTTGTCAGGATTCCACTTTACATGGCATAGACTCAACTCAAACTCTTAAAAGATATTCCACTGTAAACTTATAGGCAAATACCAAAGACATTCTAGCTTTTCTGCAGTTGGGAGGGGCAACATAGAAGCAGAGTCTATTCTGTTCTCGAAGACATATTGTGTGACCTTAAGCAGGCCGTTCATCTTACCAGGGCCTCCGTTCCCTTGTGCCAAAAATCGGGAGTTGGATGAAGGGCCAACTCCAATAATCTGTGCCCCGAGGCAGAACAGAGGTTAGAAAAGAGGGTTCTGCAGTCAGATGGCCTTTGTGTCAAACACTGGCTCCACCCCTAAGTGGCTTTGTCTTCTTGAGCACACGGTTAACCTTTAGAGCCTCATTTCCTCATCTGTAGAGTTGTTATAATAATAGTTCCTACCTGAACAGGTTGGGATAAAGATTAAATGAGATAATTACATGAAACACTTAGCATAGGCCCTGGCTTACAATAGGCGTTAAACGTTACCTTTCATGAGTCAAGGCCATATTATTATAATAAAGGTTTATCTGTGTGTGGTTTCTATCCTATTCTCCTTTAATTAATCAATTTTTATTGGGATGGATGAATCAGGCAAATGGGTCATGGAAGGCCCAGACTCTTACTGTTATAAATTCAGAGGTTGCTGCTATTAACATGGCATCAGTGTTCCTGCTTCTGGTGTTTGATGCAAAACAATAATTAAGTTTGTAGTGTCCTCTCTGGATTGCTTTGTATGACCATCCCTGCTGGGAAAGCAAATGTCCCACTGGAAATTTAGTTCTTTTTCTCAATTGTCTCTGAGCCAGGAAGAGAAAGTTTTAAAAATAATAATTTTTGATTAACAATGGTAGCAAATCCAGGGGGTATGCACTTTCTAGGAGTGTGTGCATGTCAGGAGGAATGTTCTGTGTCCCAATCAAAATATCCCGGCTAATCCCAGTCAAACCCAAAGTCGCAGAGACTTTGTGCCAGATGAAAAAGATGATGACGAGACAGGTGGAAGAGAAGTGAGGGTCGTGGTGTTCGGCAGAAAAGGGGAAAGCCTGGCTGCAGTCAGGAAAGCTAGCTGAGAACACTGGGAAGGTCGGATGAGCCTGTGTCTTCTCATCTGTGAAATCACGATAATATCTGTGCAGCCCTTCTCTCGGGACCAAATGAAAGGGCTCTGCAAAATCATAGCGCACTCTACAAATGCAAGGTACTTGTTAAAAGATTCCAAATGAGCAAAACAAAGAAATAACTGAAATATGTCATTGGAAGCAAGACCTTCCCTAAAAGCCTTTCTTTCTTTGAACTTATTTGAAATCAATAGTTTCCCATTTTGATCTTTTCTGGTCTGAAGGGTTTGTCTACCTAACTGCTAGTTCACACATACAACCGTTTCTACCTGGAAAGTCAGGACTCAGACTCCTCCTTAACCCACTGGTTGGACCCAGGGGCTGCCCATGCACCAAGCAGATCTGAACTTGTGTTTGTTTCTGGCTCCCTCCATTGGATTAGAAGTTCCTCAAAGGTAAGCACCTTGCCTATCTGGTTTACCATTACCAGGTACGGATTATAGTGCTTGGTACTTAATAAGTACTCAACAAATGTTGAAAGAAAGAATAATGGAGACTCTTCCCCATTTGGACACTGGAGTGGCACCTGCAGCAAAAACAAACAAATTTTATAAATTTCTTTTTTTAAAGTTTATTTATTTATTTGGCAGAGAGAAGGAGCACAAGCAGGGGAATGGGAGAAAAAGAGGGAGAGAGAGAGAGAGAGAGAGAGAGAGAGAGAGAGAGAGAGAATCCCAAGCAAGTTCTGTGCCATCAGCGTGGAGCCCAATGCAGGGCTCGAACTTACGAACTGTGAGGTCATAACCCTTGCCAAAACCAAGAGTCAGACGCTTAACCAACTGAGCCACCCAGGCGCAACCTACCCCCCCCCCCAAAAAAAACACAAATTTTGAAAAGAAGAAATTTCAACAGATTGAGGACTCTGGCAAATGTCTCGAGAGCTGTCTCTCTTTTTTTCAACATTTATTTATTTATTTATTTTTGGGACAGAGAGAGACAGAGCATGAACGGGGGAGGGGCAGAGAGAGAGGGAGACACAGAATCGGAAACAGGCTCCAGGCTCTGAGCCATCAGCCCAGAGCCTGACGAGGGGCTCAAACTCACGAACCGCGAGATCGTGACCTGGCTGAAGTCGGATGCTTAACTCACTGCGCCACCCAGGCGCCCCGAGAGCTGTCTCTCTTATGTACCCCTTCCCCCTACCTCCCTAAACTCCAAAACTCCGTGAGAAGAAGGCTGGTTATTGCTAATTTAGGACACTTTTCAAACCAAAACTGAAAATAACTTCAAAAGAATGTGACATCTTTGGGATACAAAATGCCATTGCCAGGAGATGTTGCTTATAGGAAAGTAAAATACGGTCTGACTCTTTTTCAGCTGCTGTCGTGCAGAAACAGTGGTTCCAGCTGACTAAAATTGCTGCCCGAATGAGGGAATGAGGATCTTCTGGGAAATGTAGGCTCCTCATGGAGGATTGTGGTTTGAAAAGATTCCCACGCAGTGATTTTTTTAAATGCCTACTGACCTAACTGCAGTAGCTGCTTTTCCATCATAATCTGTTATATAATCACCAGGCAACTTTGGTTCTGCCTCTTAGAAGACTGATTCAAACTTAACCATCTAGACCAGCCCCACTGACCTTTTCTCTAGAATCCGTGAGGCTTATTGGAATTACTTTGGCAGAATTAGGGAAACTGGTGATTTCGACCAGGTTAATCCTGGGAAAATGTTCTCCGGGGATCCTTTGCCTTCCCAGGCTTGTGAGAATTGTCATTAAGCCAACATCTGGGATTTGAATGGCTTGAGAAAAATTAAACTTGGTACCTTGGTAAATGTTTGACCCCAAGTGACTCCCTCCACCTTCCAAATTTTGACCTTTAGTATTGTATATTGGAGCCTGTAGCATCTGAGAAGTTATTTTAGTCTGAATTCTGTGATGGAAATAACAGAAGTGAAGTCTGGAGATCTTAAACAAACAAATGAATGTGTTAGGATATAGAGTAGCTCACAGCACAGCAGAAGCTGAGAGTCTGCTGTGTTAAAGTATAAGAGAGGCTCTAAGAATTCAGGTGTTAGGAACAATGGAGTTTTCTTTGGCCATTGCTATCAGAGTAAATGATTTGGGACCATTCTGAGTTTTGGGGTCACTTCTCTTGACATCAAAATTCCGGGTCAAGAGCCTCTGATAGATGTCTCTATCCTCCCTTTGGCCGGGTTAAGGGAAGGTACCATGGTTGATAACTATTTCTCCTATCAGGGAAAAGTGATTCTCCAAAGAAAAAAATCAAGCCTCTCTGTATCAGGCTTACCATGGCACCGTGGCTCTCCTTTGGCAGGAAAGAAGCGGTACAATTTTATGGAGAGAGGTATGGAGGTGGGTTATACTATTTCTAGCTCACTGTCTTCCAATTCTACTTCATATCTTCTCTCTCCTCCAGACCATGAATTAGCATTCCCACCCTAGGCATTCCCACACTGGGCGAGCATACACCCCTCCTCGGGAACAATCTGCGATGTATGAGCAGCTTAGAATTTTGAAGAAAAAGAAAAATGGGCAAGATGAGGGACATTGGAGACAGAAGTGGGTATCACACCCTCCTTGTGAGCTGTTGAGTTGATTTTATTTCTCCTCAGGTCAACCCATTTTTTTTTTTTAACAAAAATGAATTTCAGAGAAACTCAAGTTATATTTCTACTGCAGTACCTTGAATTTTTATTGTGATTTCTTAAATGAGAAGAGAAAACAAAAGTACAGTCACAGCCAAAGATGTTTCTTTAATTCCTTTTTCTAGAACTGACCTATGATTTTTTATTACGTTATATAATTAGTTATACCATACATAATTTAACATGTTCTTTTATTGATGAGATAAACCAGAAAAAGGAGTGGGCCAGAGGAGTGGGAAAAAGTTATTGAGCAGAGCCCCTTCTGGACCCCACCCACCAGGCAATAGCTCCTTTGGATGCTTGCTGTCTCTCCAATCCTTGATCTATTCTGCCTTGGGGGTTCCATATAAGTGACCTCTCTGCTGATGGTAGATAGCTAGTTATGACACCCAGGACTTCATCCCAATGCATCCTGGAATGGACCAAAACAATGCCACACACTAGAGAGGAAGTCCCTTCCAGTGTTATGCCTGTGCAGGTTCTGGTTTGGGGAATATCTAATACTGTTTTTGCTTTAGAAATATATACGGGCTTGTTTCTCCCTTAAGCCCACTCTTTAACATTTTTAATTTATTATTTTTTTAAGTCGATTTATTTTGAGAGAGACAAGACAGCGTGCACAAGAGGGGTAGGGGCAGAGAAAGAAGGGAAGAGAGAACCCCAAGATGTGGGGCTTGAACTCGCAAACTGTCAGACCACGACCGGAGCCGAAACCAAGCGTCAGACACTTAACCGACTGAGCCACTCAGGCACCCACCCCTCTTTAACATTTTTTAAACTTTAGTATGTTTCAGAGTTCAGTGAAAAGTTAATAATTGAGTTTGATTCATGCTAGAGCAAATCATTGTGTTCATTCTGCTTTTCCCTCTTTTTCCTTTCTGTTCAAATTACCTACTCTAGTATTTCTCTCATGCCTCTTTCACTATAAGCCACCAAAACAGAATGGAGCCGATGTTCACTGAACACCTGTCACACGACAAGCATTTTGACAAGTGTTTTTGCATATATTATTTCATTTACACTTGTAGTATCTTCGGGGGACACATGTGTAATCCAAGATCCAGAGCAATTAAAAAAAAATCCAGGGTCTCAAAACTAGTAACTGGTGGGTTCATATTGGAACCTACATCTGTTTGATTTCAAAACACATTCTTTCCATTCATTATGTCAAGTGAAATAGTTAGATATCAGCTCGTCAAGGATTACTAAGCATCCCAGGAACAAATGCATGTTAGGAGTTCCTGAAGACCAAATGGTGACAGAGAAGAAGAATGAACAGAAGCAGAAGGAAGCTCGTATTTGACATATAGTCTCTTGGTTCTCTACCTCTCTCTTTGGGAGCACCCAGAGGGTGAGAGGCTAAGTACTACTGAGTTCAGCCTTGAGCAGGTTAGCTCAGGAAGAAGGATCGCTAAAGGCTGGGGGCCATAAAGTAATCTCAGAAGCTTATAGACTAGATAAAACAAAGCTTTCATTTAAACAGACATTGGTTCATTCTTTTATACAATGAATATTTATTGTATGTGTCTTGAGAGTCTGGGCATACGAAGATGAATAAGACATGTTCCTTCCTTCAATGACTTCAGTGTCTATGGGGAAAGAGAGATAAGTCAACAAGCTATCAGACTACAGCAGGATGATATATATATGTGTGTATATATATGTGTGTGTGCATATATATGTGTGTACACACATATATGTATATTTCCATTGCACTGGTGCTCCCCTCTATAGTCAACATATCATGGGCACATGCTGAGTTTTGGACATTCATGATCTATTCTGTTTTTATTTCCTTTTGAAGGATTACCTCTCCCCTACCGGAAAGTGTAGGGAGACTGTTAAATCTAGGTGCCCTGAAACCTCTACTCACCAACAAACAGCCACCTGACCAACCTGGAACAATGCTCACGCTTTAGAATCAAAATCTTGAAAAGAGGATAGAAGGCTGGAAAAAAATTCCCCAGGAATGATGGAAGATCCTTCCTTCTGGGACAGGGCACTGACAACACTGTTAAATAGTTCTTTCCACCCCACCCTCTCAGCCCTGGGATGAACATCACTTCCTCCTAAAAAGTCATTCCCATTATCTAGAAACCTTGGCAAGGACACCAAATTCCTCTTTGCATCTTATCTCCTAAGCCCCAGAGGTACGTGTTCAGTAGATTCTTAGAAGCAGTCCTGGACAGCACGTAGTACTCCAATGTCAACAAGCAAACTCTAACGATGACTGTATGTCACAAGCACACTTACTACATTTGTGATCCCATTTACATTCTCACCTACACAACCACAGCCCACGCGGTTCACACAGCCTCGCCTATAGGGATTCCCAGGCTGCTCTGTGCTTACAGGCTTTGCCACAGAGGAAAAGTGTTCAAGTACTTGCAGTCATGTGGAAAGAAGCCAACAGCACTAGGGGGTGCAGAGTTGGACTTGATGGACCGTCCATTCCCTTCAAAAGGACAAGCAGACAACAACCTTTGGGAGTCCATGCCCTCTCTGCCTGCCTGTCCTTTGTACCAGTCTTTTGAACCAGTGAATACGGTGATACCCATAACTACAACCTCTTAGCTGCAGGAAAATGAGCCAATAGGGGAGTTGTGCAAGACACTAAGCAAACATCTACAAGAACTAAGGACTTCATCCTCCCTAGAAAGCCCCCAAACCCTGGACTGGCGAAGGGGGAGCTCGCTTTTGAGATGGAAAAGATAAATTGATAACAGCTCTAGCTGGACTTTCTCTAGTTTCTCTTATTGGAAGATAACTCAGATCCTAAAACAAAACAAAACAAACAAACAAAAGAGATAACTAACATTTTCACAAACATAATGAGTGGTACTTGAAACATCCTGCTATTTCCTAGGCAGTCTTCTGAGAAATAAAAGCAAGTTATGGGTATGTTCTAGTAACTTTTGGAATCTCAGCATTTTCAAAACCATATTATTGAACAACTCCCATATTTAATGCCGCCTAAGTAAACAACATGCTACAGACACTCAGATTGTAATGGAAATCTTGATGGGTGGTAGAAGGAACAAGAAAAGTGTCTCGTGTACCTTTATGCTCTAAGGCGATTTCTGTTGGATGATTAGGTTATCGTATTTGTTACAGCTTCATCACCTGTATTTCGTTTCAAATAAATGTTCTCCAGTCTCTTTGCCAACAAAGCACATTTGATAGAAATGCCTCAAAATCAATTTGTACTGCTTCACCAGTTTTATGCATTTTAAATTTAAGGAAACAACAATTAGGATATTTTCAATAATGAAAAGCACTCCATTAAGCTGCCACAAATGTCAAAAGTTCCTGGCTATGCTAACACTTATGTAATTGTTCTGGAAACCCCACGCACCGGAATAGACCTACAACACTAGGCATGACTCACTGAATATTTCTATGCACATAGAAATTTAGAGCATCTCTCTAAAATGCTCTCCAGTTGGGATTTATTTTTTCAAAGAAAAAAAAAATAGACAAAATATGGTACATCAAATCCAAAAGTTCTTTCTGTAATTTTTTGGAAAGTACTGCCTCAGATGAGAGCATTAGAAAATGCTGCTGTTGTCACTAATAAAGCAGCCAGATGGGCTAGTGTTAGAACAGGTTGAAACTTTGAAATTCTTCCTGGAAAAAAACCAAAAAAAAACAAAAAACAAAAAACCAAAACAAAAAAACCCAAACGAAACAAAAAACCACCAAAAAGCAGAGAACGTGTGGGTTCTCAAATTTCCAAATGGTTCTCATTTCCTCTTGTGACTTTATTCCCAAGTTTGTTTTCTAAAAGTTGTGGCTGGCAGCATATGACTGGTGTCCTAATCTCCTGAGCGATGTCAAGGAAAATGATACATGCCACAAAATGCTAATCAGTACAGGCAGGCCTGGGCCCACAGAACAAAGACTCTTTGGTACCGAATGTTCTAATAGTTTTTATCGGACACCTGGTGTAAGTCCAAATTCTTGTGGGGAATTTGCAAAGCTTACGGCGTACCTATATCCTAAAAAGTGCATGTTTGGTGGTACTTTTAATACCAAGGGAATGCATTTTGCATCGGCAGCAATAGTCGTAGAATTAGGAATTCAATCGGTGGTGAATCGAACCAGTTTTGCTGGTGTGAAGGTCCTGAGGGCAGTGCCGCCAGGCAGTTGAAACAGCCTGTAGATGGGAGTTTTTGTTTAGCCAGTAAAGAGATGGCTCAGCCATTTGCAGGCCATCCTGGGTTCACCGTGGAGGGTGAAGAGGAGGAATCTGGCGAGCAGTGACCATCGATGGACCAGACAGCCTGGAGTGAGCCCCAGGGCCAAGGCCAGGGCTTGAGAGGAGACCCAAGCTCTGGGGAGGGCCGAAAAGAAAAGGCAGGATTCCAGTTTTAGAGATAGAGGTGAAATGTGGAGGAAAGAAAAAGTCAAATGCAGTTGCTGGAACTGGAGTACCAGGGAGAGCCTGCAACGAGGAATAAAGTGGACATCTCAGAGCTGGAAGGGAAGCGGGAGCTCAGAACAGAATCCATAGCTCAGCTGACCAGATAACGAGCCCGGTGAACTGCTTGTATTTCCTCCGCCCTGGAGTAGACTTGAGCACCTGGGCTCGGGCTGAGCTGCAGGTGGGGCTCTGTGGCCCCAGCCAGAGGTCGAGCCTGAATTCAGGGCAAGGTGCCAGGCAGATGGCGGGACACCATCCACACCCAAGTCCTCGTGGCTCCCAGCCCTTTCTGTTGTCACAACCTCATTCCCGTCTCTTTTTTGTTTTGTTTTGTTTTGAACTTTGAAGATCTGCTCTCTCAGCAGCTTTTAAATATTCATTTTAATGTTTATTTATTTTTAAGAGAGAGAGCATGAGCACAAGCGATGGGGGAGGGGCAGGGAGCGAGGGGGACAGAGGATCTGAAGCAGGCTCTGTGCTGAGAGCAGAGAGCCTGAGGTGGGGCTTGAACTTACGAACCATGAGATCATAATCTGAGCCAAAGTCGGTCACTTCACCGGCTAAGCCACCCAGGTGCCCCTAACATACAATACAGCATTATGAATTGTGGCCATCTCACGGTACCTTATCTCCCCATGACTGGAAGTTTGTACCCTTTTTTGCAAGCTCTTTTGCTTACCTGAAATTTGTAAGCCTAAACTCCCCAGGCTGCTCGTCTCTCAGGATCCAGTTCAAAGAGCATGGTCTCTGTGAAGCCCTTCCTGGCTCCTCCAGCTTCCAGGACCACATTATACAACTCTCTATTATGGCACTTAATACACTTTGGTCCCATTTTTCTCTACCAGTCTCTCTCCCAACTAGCCTGCGAATTTCTTGCCAAATGAGTCTTGGCATCTCCTGAGGCCAGCATTGTACCGGCACAATGTAAGATCTCAATAAATATTTGAGGATAAATAAATGGAGTGACTGAGTGAACAACTGTTTATTAAATGCAGATCCATCAATTGATAAATAAGGTAATGGGCGAAGTAATTGTTAACAATGCCGTATATTGACAAAAAATAGAAAATAATCACAGTAGCTGACATTCGTGTGCTGCTTGCTCACTGTCCTGGGCTTCTACGCTCGATCCTTCACATAGGTTATCTTACTTCATCTTTACAACAACCCAAGATGTAAGTGCTATTATAACACCCATTATGCAGATAAGAAAATGGAGGCATTATGCTAACATCTTTAAGAGCTCAATCTGATCTGGGATCTGTATGTTCTACTCAGCAGTAGCATTCCTCATTCCTTGGGCCCCTCTGTTGCCACAGGGGATGTGGTGGCTCTTGGGGGTTGGGACGAAGGTGTCATCAGGCTCTGCTTGCCTCCCCCCATGTCCCCCATGCCTTACATCAACAAGGAGATTATGTCCCATGCGGTTGTACTGCCAAGTCCCATGTGAAGTCCTTTCCCGACGGGTAAAGCCTCACTGGTGTTGGCCAGAGATCCCTACTTCTCCTCTGAGTTCTTTACCTTCTAGCTTTAAGGTGTAGGACGTGGCAGAGATGGAAGTGAAATAAGGCACTTTCCTATTCATCTGATATTTACATGTCTCCTTTCTGTGAGGGCCACACAAAGCCCTTTACATACCTTACCCTCTTCTGTCTTCACCCTACCCTATCAAGTAGGTATCTTCATCCCTCAACATATACGTGAAATTCCCAGAGGTTTGGCAACCTGCCTAATGTCCTAGAAGGTAGAAGCGGAACCAGGATTTGAACCTCCAGTTTGACGCAATTCAACCAATATCTATGGATCACCTCCTTGCGGACGTGCTCATCCCCTTCCCACACAGCATGTTGCCACCAATACCCTTTGGTGTCAAGGACGTGGCCATACTCACCTTCTCTGGCTACTGGTTAGAGTCTCCCCCCCCCCTTTTTTTTTAAGTTTATTTATTTTGAGAGAGAAAGAGAAAGTGAGAGAGGGAGAGAGAAAGAATCCCAAGCAGGCTCCTCACTGCGCAGAGACGAACATGGGGCTCTATCCCATGAGCCGTGAGATCGTGGCCTGAGCTGAAATCAAGAGTCAGACGCTTAACCGGCTGAGCCACCCAGGCATTCCGGTTAGGGTCTCCTTTAAAGCATGACGCAGAGGCAGCTTTTTGGTGTACCTATTTAAAAAGTCACAGTCTTCGCTTGGGCAGCACATAGACTAAAATTGAAGCGACACGGAGAAGATTAGCGCGGCCCCTGGGCAAGGATGACTTAAAACTTCGTGATGGTTTCCGCATTTTTTTAAAGGAGGGCACTTGTTGCCATGAGCACTGGGTGTTGTCTGGCAGCATTGAATCGTTAGACTGTACACCTGAAACTAATATTACACTGTATGTTAACTAACTGGGATTTAAATAAAAACCTTTGCAAAAAAGTCACAAAGATCGAATTCACTGCTGTAAAAGTAGAGAAAGAGACTGAAGCCACGTGTGACAGTGGGTGAGATGAGCGGCGCCTCCAGTTAGAAAAGCCAAAATCTGGGGCGCCTGGGGGGTTCCGTTGGGTGAGCCTCCAACTCCTGACTTCAGCTCAGGTCTTGGTCTCAGGGTTTTGAGTTCAAGCCCCGCCTACTTAAAAAAAAAAACAAAAACGCCTCCAAAATCTTTCTCCTGCGTTTTGCCATCCTCTCCTGCTCCTTGGCAGCCCTTGCACGTGTACTTCACATGCAGCCATTTTTGTTCACCTGTTCGTGACGGCTGGTGTCGACCTGTTATGAAATGATGCAGCCGCAGGAGAGAGGAGACCCGGAGTCCACGGCCGCACTGCTTGCTTTGTGAAATTCCAGACTGGAATTTCATCGGCTCTACCTCATCCCAAGAACTCCAGCTTCTACTTTTCTTAATGGCTTTCCCCTCCTTAAATGCCTACACAGTTATCTTTGAAGGAGGAGAAAAAGAATAGATGAATCATTTGCAGGAAACGGGGGGCAGAGACATGTGGTTGGAATGGCAGATGGCTGTGTGTGTGGGCACATTGCTGTCTCTGTTGTTCCTTCCACCACCCTCTGGAAATGAATCCTGTGGAAGAGTACATTCATTCCAAGGTGGGGGCTGTGCCCGCTTTCAGGTGCTAACATGCAAACCCACATCCACACGGATTCCTCTCAGACATCTGAACTCCAGGGAGAGTAGAAAACTCAGGCTCTGGCCCAGATTGGACCAGTTGTCCTCTCCTCCAAGTTTTGACATTAAACCTTCTAAAGATAAAGTGATAAACTGCACACAATTAGTGGCAGCAGAATTTCTCATACTGTCTTCTTTGTCCTGCAGGATATGAAGTAAGCACATAAATATTCTTCCTATGTCATAGTGCAAGCGCCTGACCTCATCAGGGATCAGCAAATGCCCATAGGGAAGCCGGAGGGAAATTTACGTTGGGATAAAACATGCATTAAGCAGGAAAACACACGTTGTTCTTGGTGGGGCTTTTGGTGGTGGGGGCGTGAAAAGGACATAAAGATATTACAATCTCAGGAACAAGTGCCCATGTGTTGGTCCCCAAAGTTAGCTTCTTGCCGTATGTATGGCGATGACACCAACTGTGGCTGTTTCTCTTGGATCACTGAAATGTGTTTCTAGAATCCTGAGAATTCAAGAGAACACACAGTTTGAAAAACTTTTCTCAGAAGGCTTCATTTAGGCTCTCCTGTTACTTCTCCATAAATTTCCAGATGTCATCTGGGTGTATGTGCTAGGGTGGGTCATTGTTATTTTACTTTTTAAAGGTATGAAACTCACTTCATCGACAGACTCTCTTTCATTGATTTTTCCCTACTTCCGTCACTGCCATCTGCCCTCCCTACCCTAGATCCAGACTATAGGACCCTGCTGTGAGCACACAAATGTGCAGAAAGATTAGACCTTGTCACCTTTCCCCTTGATGCATTAGGGGTTTTCGTAAAATACACATCTAGAAGTTGAAATGTATTTCTTAGCACGAATTACATACTATTTGGAAACAAAGCATTGTGGTTAAAAGCATTTTTAAAATTATGAACACTCCTTTATTTTTTCCCCATGTTTATTTATTTTCGAGAGAGAGAGAGAGAGAGAGAGAGAGAGAGAGTGGGGGGGAGGGGCAGAGAGAGAGGGAGACACAGAAGCAGGCTCCAGGCTCGGAGCTGACAGCACAGAGCCCGATGCAGGGCTAGAATCCACGAGTGGTGAGATCGTGACCTGAGCCGAAATCGGGCACTCAACCAACTGAGCCACCCGGGTGCCCCATGAACACTCCTTTAAAAATTAACTTTAATAATAAAAGTCAGCTGATTAAGAATGAGTAAACTCAGTCCAGGAACCAATCTGAATAACCATAAAAAATATTTCATCAATCGTAAGTCTCATTAATAATAGAATTCCTACCCTTACAGTTGTTATGATTTGATGACTCATTTATCTGAAAGTCATTCATCTGAACCTTAACAAAAGCACTAATTCTTGAATCCTAAAAAGCTTTAAAATTGTACTTTCCATGATTTTATTTATTTATTTTTTCAACGTTTATTTATTTTTGGGACAGAGAGAGACAGAGCATGAACGGGGGAGGGGCAGAGAGAGAGGGAGACACAGAATCGGAAACAGGCTCCAGGCTCCGAGCCATCAGCCCAGAGCCTGACTCGGGGCTCGAACTCACGGACCGCGAGATCGTGACCTGGCTGAAGTCGGACGCTTAACCGACTGCGCCACCCAGGCGCCCCTCCATGATTTTAAACTACAACGTTACTAAACTAATTTTTGCGCCTTTCGAGGGTCCCCAGCCCCACCTGTTCTCTAACCTTTCACCTCTTCCTGAATGGACAGATTCCTGAGGATGTGATTCTGGTGAGACGGCATCTCACCTGCTGCAACCGGAGCCTCAGGGGCTCCAGGACCCAGATCTGTGCTGGCGAGGCCAATCCCCTCCCTGTCTTCCAGGCAGCTTCCAGGAAGCCTTGGGATTGTACCTTCCAACAGAGCCTTAGCAAGAGATCTTTGCCTCAGGTTTTACTTTCTAGACAATTTTACTAAGACAATGATTTTTAAAAAATCACGTCATATCTTCTATCTGACCTCCTGCCTACAGTCTATTTTCTTCCCAATAAGAAATCTCCTGATGAATGGAGATCATAATCTCTACTAAGGTTAACTAGAGCTAAGGGTCTCTGGGTTGAGGATACGTTTCCTAAATCTCATCTAACTTCCCTGTGAGTTTTCTCTCACCTCAATAGGACTGGATAGAGAAGCTTCTGGCCACTTCCGTGTGGAGAACCGGGACAACAGAGAGTGGCTTTTCCTATATCCACCCTGCTATTTACAAACCTACTTCCTGATCTCCATCTTATCATCTCTGATACTCTCTTCTACCTTCATTGTGTCCTTACCTCCCATTTCACTTCCAGCTGATTCCTGATATGTACTTGTGATAAAGCCAGTTCAAAGTAATATTCAAAATCCTCTTGATTCAGGATATTCTTTTTTTGTGTAAAATATGTATCTTTCAATCAGCAGCTAAAGAACATCAGCTGCCAAGAGCAATGTGCTATTTGGGGACTGTAAACAAGACACTTTGGTGTCACAAGTCTTTCCCAGACTGAGAAAGAGAAGTAAAGGGACTTTTTCACTTCTCTGTTTAATGGGTCAGATAGTCTCCTCTCAGGGAGGGAACCGGGGGGTGAGAATAAAAGCTTTTAGATATTTAGTTGGTATCACTCTTTCCTTTCTGCTTGGGCGGAAGGCAGGTCCTGTGAATGCTAGGAGAGTATATTAAGGTTGTTATTTTAATGGGTGAAAATTCCTTGGAAGGTTCGCATAGATAATAATGGCTGAGGCAGAGCTTAAAACAAACAACCCTTCTGGGATTAAAACAAAACAAAAACCAGGGCTCTTTGACCCTGAGCAATTCTAAGGAGTGAGAGCAGTTTTAATTACAAGATGAGATTTAGAATGAGTTGAGAAGGAAAAGTCAGGCATCAATGAGTTATGAGTTTTGTATCAAAACGCTCTTTGGGCTTATCAAGTGCCTCTACGTGTTTTCTGTTTGAAAGTAACGATTCATTAATGGTATTTAAGTTCAGTAGCTACAATGACTTAATATTATGGTCGAAAGTAAGGTCTGAAAAATACAATAGGATTTTTTTATTTTACTTATTTATTTGGCAGTCAAAACTGGGTAGAGAACGTGATGAGTTCACAGGAAAGGCAATCCATACGGCTTTTAAACATACAAGACAGATGCTCTACCTTACTCTTAATAAGAGAGTTGCACATTAAGGTTACAAGGAGATGTTGATATCATCTATCAGATCGGCAAAATGTTTGCGAGCACGCTGTGTCAGCTAAGGTGTGGGGAAATACATTACTGGTGGGAATCCAAACCAGTATAATGGGGCGTTTGGGGGCTATCTATCAAAATTATAAATTCACATGCTCTGACCAAGCAATGCCACATTTAAGACTTTATACTGCAGATACACCTGTGTACAAAGGGGGTAAATGTGCAAAAGGTCGTATTCATTGCAGTCACTGCTTGCAATAACAAAAAAGATTATGTGCAACCTCCATATCCATCAATAGGTAAGTTAGATAAACAACAACAACAACAACTATGTTACATGTGGAGACATTTGAACAGGAGCTTTCTTCTAACACATGGGAAAACCACATTCTGTAGTTCCAAGTCCCCTGACAGTAGCATACACATTGTTATTTTTTTCAAAATAGACTTTATTTTTTAGAACAGCTTTGGGTTTATAGCAAAACTGACCAGGAAGTACAGAGATTTTTTTTTTATAGATCTCCCGTCCCCACACATGCATAGCTTCCCCCACTACCCACATCCAGCACCAGCATGGTACATTTATCATAACTGATGAACGTACATGGACACACCACTATCACCCGAAGTTCATACTTTACGTAAGGGTTCACTCTTGATGGAGTACATTCTATGGATTTTGGCAAACATATAATGACACGTATTCACCATTAGAGTATCACACAAGATAGCTTCCTAGCGGGGCGCCTGGGTGGCTCAGTTGGTTAAGCGTTCGACTTCAGCTCAGGTCATGATCTCACGGTTTGTGAGTTTGAGCCCCGTGTCGGGCTCTGTGCTGACAGTTCAGAGCCTGGAGCCCGCTTCATATTCTGTGTCTCCCTCTCTCTCTGCCCCTCCTCTGCTCGTGCTCTCTCTCTCTCAAAAATGAATAAACATTAAAAATTTTTTTAAAAAGAAGATAGTTTCATAGCCATAAAAATCCTTCGTATTCCACCAGTTCATCCCTGCCTCCCACTAACCTTGGGCAGTTACTTGATATTTTCAGTGTCTCCATAGCTTTGCCCTTTCAAGAGCGTCATATAGTTGGAATCACAGAGTACGTAACCTTTTCAGATAGGCTTCTTTCACTTAGCAATATGCACATAAGTTTCTTCCGTGTCCTTTCATAGCTTGATAGCTCATTTCTTTTTAGTGCTGAATAATATTCCATTGGACGAATCACAGTTTATCCCTTTACCAATTCAAGGACATCTTGATTGTTTCCAAGTTTGGGCAATTTTCAATGAAGCCGCTATAAATATCTGTGTGCAGGGTCTTGTGTGAACGGTTTGCAACTTCTTGGGCAAATACTAAGGAGCATATGAGTGCCGGATCATATGGTAAGAGTATGTTTAGTTCTGTAAGAAGTTGTCAAACTGTCTTCTAAAGTGATTATACCATTTTGCATTCCTACCAGCAGTGTATGAGAGTTCTTGTTGTTATGCATCCTCACAAGCCTTCGGTGTTGTCAGCGTTCCGGATTTGGGCCATTCTAATAGGTGTGCAGTGGTATCTCTTTGTTGATTCGGTCCGCATTTCCCTGAGGACATTGAGTGTGAAGTCTCTTTTCATATGCCATCTGCATATCTTCTTTGATGAGGTGTCCATTAAAGTCTTTGGCCGATTTTTTTAGTCAGGTTGTTCATTTTCTTGCTGCTGAGTTTCAAGAGTTCTTTGTATATGCTAGATAACAGTCCTTATCAGATGTGTCTTTTGCAAAAATTTTCTCCCAGTCTGTGGCTTGCACATTTTTTTTTTTTAAAGAAATGAATGTCACCTTTAAAGACTGAAGGGGCGCCTGGGTGGGTCAGTCAGTTGAACGTCAGACTTCAACTCAGGTCATGATCTCACACTCATGGGTTCCAGCCCCGTGTTGGGTTCTGTGCTGATAGCACAGAGCCTGGAGCCTTGCTTCAGATTCTGTGTCTCCCTCTCTCTCTGCCCCTCCCCCGCTCGCACTCTGTCTGTCTCTCTCTCTCTCTCTCTCTCAAAGTAAATAAACATAATAATAATAATTAAAGACTGAAGCAGAAGGGTGCCTAGGTGGCTCGGTCAGTTGAGCATCTGACTTTAGCCGAGGTCATGATCTCACGGTTTGTGAGTTTGAGCCCCACACTGGGCTCACTGCTGTAAGCACAGAGCCATGTTTCTAGTTGTTTCCCGGAGCCCTTTGTAGTAAAGGAATCTAATGAGTAATGGACGAGTACCTGTAAATGCAGACGGCGATACTGTGATATTTTAACTGCCCTTAAAATATGATCCTATTTGTGTAAGGATTAAAAATTTTTGTTTCTCTGTAAGCTGTAGTGTCTCAATTTCTTTGTGACCAATTTTACCAGTAAGTTTTCCAAGAAGTACATGTTAAGAGAGAACAAACGAATTAGACTAATTTAGTGTACCAAATCAAGTGTTTCATTAGAACTTACCATTTATTACTTAGGTGAATGCACCTCAGAAAGCACCATATATCATCTTCTCTTTAGGTGGTCCTGACACGCCCCCTTACTATATCAGTCTGTAACCATGTAGTTGATCTATATAAAGACAAGTGCTGTGGATGGAAGAATGAACACGTCGGTCATCCAACATGACCGTCCCTTTGGATCTAGAACTTTGAATTGTCCTAAGAGCATGCTGAATACTACGTTCGAGACATTCTCTCTTATGTCACAATCCCACCCTTAGCTTTGGGAGGGGAGAGGGTCCCCCATGTGACTTATCTTTTTATCCCTCAGAATATCTTGCACCGACTTAGCAGGTATATCGAGCATAGATTTGTTTAAGAGGTAGAAGACAAAGTGATTTGGGCAAAATTTACAGCATTTTCAGTCAGCAGTGCTTTCTGTGACACTTTTCCAAAGAGACGAGAGAGTTCGGATGTCGTCTGGGGCAGTGATTTGGAGATCTCATTGCGGGAAAGGGCCAGGGAGCAGATGGAAAAGGCATGACCAGGTGCCCATTGCTAAGAGGACAGACTCCAAGACCCAAGAAAGCGAGCACAACCTGAAAGCGTCACGCCCAGCTCTTCACTTAAATGACCGCGTGTAACTCCTTCTTCGAGTGTCTGATGCTCCCCACCCCCGCTGCCACAACAGGAACGATAGAAGGAACACTCCTTACACTTTTGCTTGTAATGGGAAACGATGGAGCGACAGGCTTTCTTTACAAAATCTCACTTTTGCAACCAAGCATGTTGCAAGCATGGTAAGCACTGGAAACTTCTGCCGTGGCTTTTCTCTCCAGGGTGCACTTCTGATGCTTTCACTGGGCTTTCTGCTTTTCTGTGGGGCTGGGATTTTTATAATAAAAGTAAGAGGCAAAAGGCAGTTTCTCTCCTGGAGTGGAATTAAACCATTGGCATTTAGAATAACATTGCCCCCTCCTTCCTGGCTACAATTATAAGCATCTCACAGACCTCCCTATGTGAGGTAAGGTGAGTATTTTGTCATCTTCTATTAATAGGGAGGGATTCTGAGTCATGGAGGCCTAAGTGATTTTTCTAGCCCCAGAAATAAAGGAAATAAAACGACGCAAGATGATGAGCACGTTATTTTAAGAACAGGATGATTTGGGTGGCATAGCATCATTTTCCTGGACAGTTGCAACTGCTTCCTAATTGGTTTTCCTGCCCCTGGTTTTCGTCTCCCCTGCAATCTACTCACCTCTTTGTTATTAGAATCATATTCTGAAATCATGTCACACCCTCGTATAAATATCTCTGATGACTTCTCACCGCCTAATGAAAAATTCCAAACTCCTTAGCATAGCATCCAAAGCCCATTTCCATCTGGCTTTACACTATCTTTCTTATGTTCTTTGCCGCTCTGCACCCTCTGTACTGTTGTCATGCATGGCCATGGCTCCAAGGTGGCCATGCCACCTGTCTCTCTGGCCTAGAGTGCCTTTCTTCTCCTGTCCCTCTGGGATGAGGGAGAGGGGAAATCTGCATATCCAGATATTGTTTTCTCTGGGATACTTTGCAACACTCAAGGCCCAGGAACCGTTTCCTCCTCTTGCTTTCTTTCTGTTGCAATGATCGTATTAACTGTTACATTCTAGCTACCTGGACATGAGTCTATTCTACCCAGTCCAATCTACCTTTTGTGGACAGCAGGGTCTGAATCTGACTGATCTCCACACACCCCAGCGATCATTTCAGTTCGACACACAACGGGTGCTCCCTGCGCTTGATGCCATTTTCAAGAAAAACCTTCCTTCGGGCAAATCCACAGGCAGTTTTGGGTACAGTTTCAGGGCTCGTGAAAAGAAATCAGAGTGAGTGCCAGTTCAAGAATGGAGCTTTCAGGGCACCTGGATGGCTCAGTCGGTTAAGCGTCTGACTTCGGCTCAGGTCATGATCTCACAGTTCGTGGGTTCGAGACCCACGTCAGCTGTGCTGACAGCTCAGAGCCTACAGCCTGCTTTGGATTCTGTGTCTCCCTCTCTCTCTACCCCTCCCCTGCTCGAGCTCTGTCTCTCTCTGTTTCAAAAATAAATAAACATTAAAAAAATTAAAAAAAAAAAGAATAGAGCTTTCAAGGACAAGCAGGTTAGTTATGTTTAACATTGCATTCTTCTGTTATGAAGTTCTGATGTTTGTGGGTACAGTGTACTATTTGATTCCAGGTAACCACCCAAAACATTTCCATACTTCCTGACTAGAGCTGATGGGCGAGGAGCCTGGCTGGCTGGGATATCATTCGGAGCTTTCCAAAGTCTGGCCCACTTGTGTGAGCCACTCCTGGCTGCTGGATTACAAAACACTTGCCTGGGCCCTGCTCTAGACATTCTGAATCAGGGTCCTTAAGTGAGAGGCCAGGCTGTGGACCACGAGCAAGTACCTCCAAGGTGTTTCTAAACATTTGGGACCCACTGGTCTGGCTGGGAGCCTCCCCCTAGGCAAGGAGATTTGGGGGGGATAGGTGTTGTGAGTCGTTCTCACTGCAGGTTGCACATGAGAATTCTCTGGGGGATTTTTGAGACCCTGTGACCCCCTTTATATCATTTAAATCAGAATTACTGGAGATGGGACTTGGGCCCCTGTGTTTTTTGAAACCTTTGCTTCTGAACCAGGTTGGGGATAGAATAAATGCCAGAATCTTTGGACAAAAATCATACGTGTCTAGTGGTTAGAGCTCCTGTTTACATGACACTTCTCACCGCACTCAACCTCACTCTCGCTAGAAAAGTAAATCTCATACCAAATGTAACAAGTAAAAAAAAATACATGTTTTAATGGGTAAGTGCGGTTATGCAAACTGTGTGTGGCTGAGGAAAGGTCTTTTCTCTCTACCCTCAGTGCTTTCAGTAACAGCACCTTGCACGAATAGGCCATCCTAAAGGAAAGGCAGCAATGTTCAATATCAAAACCAGTGGGTTTTAATCTTGTGGGGGCAAGATGCTAGGTAAAGTGGGGGGGGTCACATGGCCCAGGGCCGGAGGCTACACGGTTACACACGTAGGTGGGCTACGAGATCGGGGGTCCTATCACACTTCCTCTGACAATCACCAATTTCAGCAGTAGAAATATATATATTTTTAGAAATAAACATTTCTTACTACAAACTAAAACAGACAAAAAAAGGGGTGCTTGGGTAGCTCAGTCGGTTAAGTGTCTAACTTGATTTCGGCTCAGGTCACGATCTCACGGCTTATGAGGTCGAGCCCTGAGTTGGCTCTGTGCTGACAGAGCAGAACTGCTTGGGATTCTACAAACAAACAAACAAACAAACAATAAATAATGAGTCTTTTTCCCTGGGAACTGCTTAGGCAAAAGATCGAGGAGAGGAAAGGTGGGAAGAGGGGGGCATAACCTACCAAGCATTTAGACTTTTGGCGTTTGGGTAAAGAATCTGAAAGTTTTGGTGGGTCCAGAAAAACGCGATGGGAATTCACCAAAAGATGCACCCTTGTCAGATGTTTAACAAAAATAGCCTTGGAATCATACATGTGCAAAAATCACTACAGAAACTGTGCTAAGCAACTGGTCTGTTTACTTAGGGCTGGGAGGGGGGGTTCTATATTGTGTCCTCCAGCACAGCACCCTTCCCCCACAGATGGAAGATTCCTTTCCATTCCACAGGACACTGGCTCTCATACCTGGCTCTGCCTCATCCCCTTTTTCTACCCCATCCGAAAATCTCCTCCTGGCAGGAAGTCAGTGGAAAGAAAGAACTTCTCATTAGATGAGGTTTCTTAGATGCAAGGAGGTCTTAAAAAGTTGAGGACCCATGACACAAATGGGTGCTCCCATTAGAGACTGCAAACCCAGGTCGCTGAGAGATGGTGGTTACATTGCTTGGGCCGGTAACCTCCCAATTGCCCTCTTGCAGAACACGCAGTCAACAGGACTGGCCTGAGCCGGGAGCGCCGGGGGGTGGGGAGAACATGCTGCCCTGCGGCAGGCAAGTCCGAGACTGCTGGGCAGTCCCTCTGAGGCCAGCAGCAGCCTCAGTGTCACCAATTTACCAGAAACTGTGATCTCCAGGCTGCTGAGAGGTAAAGCAATTGACTCTCCAAAATTTTTTCAAAATCTTGTATGGATAGTTTCTATTCCTGAGAACAAACGGACACTGTCGTGTTTTCCACTATATAATCCCCTTTCAGCAAGGTCAATAAACATTTATTAAGAACTGTGTGTTGAGGGCGCCTGGGTGGCTCAGTTGGTTAAGCAACCGAATTCGGCTCAGGTCATGATCTCGCGGTTTGTGAGTTTGAGCTCTGCATCGGGCTCACTGCTGTCAGCACTGAGTCCCCTTCAGATCCTCTGTCCCCCTCTCTCTCTAAAAGAAAAAAAAAAAAGAACTGTATGTGTGTGCGTGTTAATAACAAAAACAGGTGGGGCACCTGGGTGGCGCAGTCGGTTAAGCGTCCGACTTCAGCCAGGTCACGATCTCGCGGTCCGTGAGTTCGAGCCCCGCGTCAGGCTCTGGGCTGATGGCTCAGAGCCTGGAGCCTGTTTCCGATTCTGTGTCTCCCTCTCTCTCTGCCCCTCCCCCATTCATGCTCTGTCTCTCTCTGTCCCAAAAATAAATAAACGTTGAAAAAAAATTATAAAAATAATAAAAACAGGTAACTGTCAATGAATTATTACTGTTTCAGGACTGTTCCTACCCCTTTACAAAGAGAAGTCATTCATTACAATAGCCCTGTAATATAGTATCCCCATTTTACAGATGAGGACACTGAGGCATAGGGAGATTAAGTGATCTCCCCCAGAGTCACATGATTAGAAAATTTGTGAGTCAGGATTAGAATCCAGGTTGGTCTCAGACCAACCCCAGTCCTGGAGTCAATCCAGAACTCCCAGTCTTGACAAGCAAAATAAAATTTAACGAGTTATATAGAAGGTGCCGTTTTATAACAGGTTGAATTCACAACAGTCTGCATGGAGTCATGCTTTAGAGCTATACCTATCAAGTAGGGGGCAAAACATACCTACTGGACAGGTTTCCAAGGGACTGAGGTACAAGTTTGGATTCTTGTGTAATTACCTGACATTTGAGTCCAGCTTTCCCCACTATAAAACTGGAGTAACGGTGTATCTGCTTGGCAAACGTATCACGGAAGCAGTTAGATTTAATTTAACATCTATAAGGCTGGATGTAGAAGAGATTGTAGCCCTTATGTTGTCGTTGTGTTTTTCGCAATATACCCAAATATAACTTTTGTAATTAACCCCTCAAATGGCCGAAAGCAGTGTTGCTTACACTGGAGTTTGGAGGCCCCTGGGGTTCCCTCAATGTATTCTGGGTGATCTGCAAGTTCTTAAGTTTAATTGATGAAGCTAAAGCGTGCCTTGCTTGTCTCGTGGACACACATAATCATTTCTACTGATCGCTGAGGCAAAAGGGCTGAGAGGAAATAGCACCTACTTAGAATAATAATTAGTTCTCTTACCCAACAGTTATTTGTATTGTTCACACCTGCATAAATAAAGGAACACAAGATGAGGAGAAAAGTCGCCAGAGGAGCCAAGGCCCACACAAGGAGGCACAAGGCAAATGTTCTGCGTGTAGCTGCAGCATGGCTAATGCCCAGGAAGCATCAATGATGCTTCATGACATGACTGGGGAGCTTCTGGCAAGACAGCTACACATAGTCCCTTGCCTCCCCCGAAGGCAAAGCCTAATTTCCCACTAAGGATATTGCTGGGCTTTGGAAATAGTGCAATGGGAAGCAAGGCATCATCGTCCTTTTCCAAACAACAACGACAGTAACAAAAAAACAGTGAGTGAGCTTAGCTGTCCTCAGAGATGCCAACTTCCTGATGACTTCTTACATACACATTTACATATGCTTTTGTAGTTCTTACGTTTTGAAATAAAGGATAGGAGGGAGGAATCAATGAATGTATGCAACTGGAAGGAAAGGGACAAATGCATCTGAAAGAAGAAATCAACATTTTATCTTTCAACGAATTTCCTTACTAGACTGTCTAGCTTCGGAAGAATATTCTAGATCACGTCTCTATGGGATCCTGAATGTCTATTAATGTACATTCCACAGGGCGATGGGAAACAAAAACACAAGAGAGCCGATGAAGACCGTAATTTTTCAGAACTTAGCCTGACTGAGGCCAAGGTCTGACTTCACAATGGTTCATAGTTTCCTTTGGGTCATGTCATTCTGGCAAGGTGCAAAAGTCCATCTCCTTTCTAGGAAAGCTCCAACCACTCCCTGGATGTGACTGTGGACGTGTAATTCTGGCACTGCTGCTCCCTACCTACCTGTTAGCTGCTGTCTAACCTAGCTTGCCTTTCTCCCCACCTCCACGTTGTTTGGGAAAATCATTAGCCTGTGCTTAATAAGACCCTTCAGCAACTCATCAAGGGGCAGGCTGTTTGACTGCAAGCCAGGATCAGCAGTCGTGGTATTTTAATTTGGGGCTCATACTTGAAACTCCTTTTGGCTTTCCCTACGCACGGCCTATCAGTGTGCAGAATGTGTGTTTCCTATTGTCAGGCCTGTGGGCCTCTTGTGTTCCACAGTTCCTGCTGTTCAGACAGAACTTGCTGTCTTTGTGAGGCACCTGTCAGGAGAGTTCAGCTCGAGTTTTGTGAACCCCATATGCCCTTTCAATCAGGTCTGTGTCAAACACATTTCTCAACTGCAGAGGAATTCTGTTCTGAGGCTTAGCTGTTCAGAAAGCCACTGGCTGTCACTTTGAGGGCCTCCTTGGGACTTCTAAAAGTGAATCTTGAATATGCCACAAGACTGCATTTTAAGTCAGACCTTCCAAAACACTCTCATTGACGGAAAACTGAACTTATTTTCACACGATGTGTTAATAAATATTGTATTCACAGAGAGATTACTTCAAGAAGATTAAAAGTCATGCTAACTCTTCTGGGTCTAGTAAATTGCAAGTGTCCTCAAACACAGGAAAATGTCTGCAAAGTTGGAATGCTTCTCCAATAGGCAAGCAAGCATTCATAAACAAAAGACTTACTTTCAAGGGGCTTTCCAGGGGAAACACTTGATGAAAAGAATTCAAGCGGGAGTGTTTGGTGCATTCACACAAATACATACACACACAGAGAAATTAGGACATGTAACATTGCTTCTGTGCACTTCTGAGGGGTAAGGCAAGACCTGCTTCATGCTCCAATCTGGAAACACCGTTTTCTGCATATGAATGATACCCTCAGCAGGGAACTGGGGCCTCCGGAAATAAGAAAGCCTGTGGTTCTTCCTGATGCTAGAATTCTTCTGAGAGCCTTTTTCCTGAGAGCCTGGGCAACAGGGCCAGGATGATGAGGATCAAGGCAAGATCACCAGCAACGGGGAGTCAACTTTCTGCAGGAACGAGGCAGTGAGTTTTAAAAACATCATCTTTTGAATACTCACTTTGTGCCCTACACTTTTTGGGTGTCTCTAATCCTCCTAGGGCCGTAATGAACGTATAACTATTCCTAATTTTACACACTACTGAATTCCCTTGTTTTTCTCCACAGCACTTTCACTTTCTAACATACAATTCTTTTGTTTATTGTCTGTCTTCAACAGAATGTAAGCTTGGAGTGGGGGAAGGGTAGGTATTCTTGCCCACTTTATTCCCTGATTTCCTGGAGCCCAGAATAAAGGAGTGAATGAGTGAATGAATAAACAAATGAATGAACGAATGAATGGAGGCCAGTGAGGCTAAGTGACTTTCTCCTATCAAACTGCTCGTGAGTAACAGAGCTAAGGTTTGAACCCAGGCCCACGTGCAGTGCTGACACACTAGATTAGTAATGGCAGTTGTCAGGATTAGAATCTAAGACAAATTCGGAGGAAGAAAGATATGCAGCATTTAGTGCACGGCTGACTAATGAAGAGGTGTGTGCAAAGAAGATAACCAGATATAAAACGGCAGGGAAAAAAGTCTAACTTTTGATCTTTGACATTGATGGGGAGGGTGCAACAGACTATGTGAAGATGAAAAGGCCTGGTGGTCAAAATTCAAAACATAGAACTCAATCCTTCAAATTTTGGCAGGAACAGCGCAGTGCGTGGTCTCCATCATACCCTATAAGACGCATATGTGTTAATCCTTAATGGTCTGACCTCAAATCCTGACCCCACTGTTTGTTACTATGTGACCTCGTGCAAATTCCTTAAGCGCTGTGAATGGGGATGATTTTCATGGGGTTTTCTGGAAACTGACCAAAATCATGCACGTAAACACAGAAATCAAAACCAAGCCTTCCGCGTAGTAAATGTGCAATCTACATGTTGTTTCTATTTTATCATTTTGGTGTGGCTGGAGAAGAGGGTGTTTAATAGGGGACCAGTTAGGCAGAAGTTAGAAAGGTAGGGGGGTACTTTGTGTTAGCCATCTTAAAGGATTTTGACACTGGTCTGTAACAGCACCTGCTTTGTTTGACAGCTGAATTGGGATGGATTAAACTGCCTGGGGCATTCCTCAGAGGGCTTTTCTGTAGACTGCCAAGCTCCAGGCGGGCTGTTAGGCAGGCCTCAAAGGGCATCTGGATGAAAAGGACTCAGACCATTGTGCAGGCTGGGAATTAAGAGCGATAAAAACATCAACAGCCAATAGCACATCACCATCAGGCCAGGAAGCTTCACCCATTTAACCATCTCAGAGAACCTATTAAGTGGATATTTTTATTATCTTCATTATGCCACATGGAAGATGAGGTTTACAAAAGATGACTTAACCAAGGCCACACGTTTAGGAAGTGATCGGGGCACAATTTCAACCCTGGCCACCACGCTTCAAAGACCCTTTACGCCCCTCTTCTTAGAACCGAGTGGTCCGAATGGCATTTTCTAGAAAGTGCTGAGAAGAACTGACATTCCGTTGATGTAGGATTCGGAAGCATAGGTCAAACTAAGCGGCTCTGTCTTCAGGTTTGAGAAGTGTTGCGGTTATCCTCCCAAATTCATGCCCAGGTAGTGCACTTTTACAATAGCGAAGTAACAACCGACTTCCCTCCCTGTCTCTTCTGTTGGAGATCCCAGGCTGAAAGATTTTACCCTTCGCAGTTCTACTGCCGAGCGTCTTGCCTCGCCCCCAGGACCCAGTGACTGGAACGTCTTGGGGTGGGAAGGCCTGTAACAGGTGGGGGTGGATCGGAGGCTTCAACTCCAGCGCAGGCCTCCTCCAGTTGGAACTAGATGATACCCAGTGAAATATGGGAATTTTGTTCCAAGGGATGCCCAAAAAAGGCGCGGGGAGAGCGCGCGGCAACCCCCACCTTCGTTGAACACGCTCCTCCAGGGGCGGCCTGCTTGCAGCACAGCTCCAAAATTGGCAACCTGGGCCTCGCAGCCGCCTTTTTTTAGCCTACATTCCCCAAACCAAGGAAGAGGCGGGTGACTAAAAATGCAAATCGGAGCCGGGGCGTCAGCAGGCAGGCCCGTGGGTGCGGGGCGTCTGGCTGGGGGAGACCCCGCGACCTCAGGTGCCCTCCGCTATACTCGCGGTGGGCGCCGGGAGGGGCACTTGGGGAGACACGCTCCCCTTCGAACCACTGCCCCCGCTTCCGCCTCCCCGGCGGCGGCGGGACTATGCGCGGCCTCTTTTCCGCCGGGGGTTAGGGAGGGGAGGCCGGATTAGGGCCCGCGCTTTCCGGCCGCGGGGCCCCCCTGCCCCCAGCGCCCGGCCGGCGGTACACAGGTGGTTTTCCGCTCGGGAGGGGCAGGCCGCGGCACTTTTATATAACAATAGAGCTCTGCGCGCGGGGTCTGCGTCTCCTCGCCGCCGCGGCCCCCACCCGGCCCCGCCTCCATCCGGCCCCCTGCCGGCCCGCCCTGCTCCCCGGCGCCGCGGCAGAAAGCAGCGAGCCCGCCTGGCCGGCACTTCCTCAGTTACCTGCTGGCCCTGCAGAGCGGCCGAGACGTTCCCTGCGACTCCCAGCCCTCCGTGGAGCAAGGGGTCCCGGCAGGCACTCCTCCTCGCCTCTTACCCACCCCAGGCCGCGTCGGAACCCCAGAGGCCCGCTTTCGGCCCCCCACCCGACCTCAGGGTAGCCCAACGCCCAGCGCAGCTGAGCCAGGAGGCGGGGGCGACCGGGTGCTGGCCAGGAGCGCAGCGCGCAGGCGCAGCTGGTGCTCGCTAGTGCCCTGCGACCCGCAGTGGAGGGGGCTGTCAGGGTGAGACCGAAGGCTCCCCTCTGACAGGCCTCTCTAGTCTACCGTAGCTGATCGCGGAGCCTGCGCGGGCCCCCGCAGGCCTTGCGGTAGGACTTCCCCACGACACGCCGCTGGTGGGGGCAGCCCGCCCGGCTCCGCGCGCCCAGAATGTACCTAGACCCGGCAACCGCGCCAGACCGGCTCCTCCGTCGGAAGCCGAGCTAGCTGCCCAGTAATGATTAACGAGCGCAACCCCCCAGCGCGCGGTGGGTGACCGCAGGAAAGCGGGGGGGGTAGGGCTTGGATCCCCGGAACAATGGCTCATAACGCCCCAGGCCGCTGGAGGGGAATAAAAGCATCGAACTGTCCAACCAGTTTGTTTCTGCAGGCTCCACTGTTTAAAAACAAAATAAAGTAATTTAAACGCTATTAAAAACAAACAAAAAAACCCCCATCAACCTTCCTTCCTATTATCTGGACAACCAGGCACTTGTTTGTTTGCTTGCTTGCTTGAAAATGTTCCAACAAAATCCTAGTTTGTTTCGAAAGATGTTGGATTAGCATTTAACACCTCATCGGTCACTAAAGCCCAGGCAGTTCACCAGCCCCAACACAGCCTCAGCTAAAAGAACATCAGAGCAAACAGAGCTGGGCTTTTTAAACTGGCAAACAAATGCCACACACCGCCTAAAGAAGGGCGGAGGAGGGGGGGGGGTTCAGGCGAAACTCCTGTCCAAATGAGTTTAAAGGGAATAGAAGGGAAAAAAAGCACAAGTTTTCTTAAAGCTAGCTTGCGAACACAGGCGTCACGAACAAGGGCTTTTGTGCCTGCTAATTGCACCATTTGTGCGCAAAAGTTCCGACGCGAAGTGTGAACTCTCAACAGAAGGAAACATGAGACAACTGAAGTGCCCTGGTTTATGTGCCCCGCTCCTCCTCCGCCGCCGCCTCCTCTTCTTTCTCCTTCCTCCCGCCGAGCCCGCTGTTGCAGCTTGTTTGCACTGGGGCTTATCCGGAGCGGAAATTCCTTTCCGTTTTTGTGAATGACAAACTCATTAACAATTCATCAACACAACCTGTTCCAGCCGGCCCGTCCCCACGGCAACAGCCCCTTCCGCAGCGCGCTCATTGGCTGGCCGGGAGAATGTATCCATTGAGACGCTCGCTGTTTGTATCCATTGAGGAGCTGCCTCGCGCAGGGGGTGTGCGAGGGTTGAGTCCAAGGGAGAGTGAGCAAATCGAGGTTTGAATAATCCGAGGAGAAAGACGCCTGGGCGGATTTGAGGTGCAGCCTTGAAGGGAGGGATTAGGAGCCTCTGGACTTTTTTTTTTTTTTTTTTTTTTCTCCTCCCCTCTTAGTAGCAGGGAGTCCGAATTAATTGGATTTCATTCACTGGGGAGGAACAAAACTGTCTGGGCAGCTTCATTCAAAGAGATTCATTGACACCAAGAGCGAGCGGCTGCAGCGGGGTGCAGCGGGAACCGCCGGCTTCACTTCTGTCTCGCTTTCCCCAACCGCTAACACGGTCTGGGAAGGACGAGGTGGAATTAAACCCCGCTCAGAGAGCGGCAGCTTCGCGCAGCGCGCTCGGCCTATGCCTGCCCCGAGGGGCGTCTGGTAGGCACCCCGCCCTCTCCGGTAGCTCGACCCCCATGATAGATACGCTCAGACCCGTGCCCTTCGCGTCGGAAATGGCGATCAGCAAGACCGTGGCGTGGCTCAACGAGCAGTTGGAGCTGGGCAACGAGCGGCTGCTGCTGATGGACTGCCGGCCGCAGGAACTGTATGAGTCGTCGCACATCGAGTCAGCCATCAACGTGGCCATCCCGGGCATCATGCTGCGGCGCCTGCAAAAGGGGAACCTGCCGGTGCGCGCGCTCTTCACCCGTGGCGAGGACCGGGACCGCTTCACCCGGCGCTGCGGCACCGACACCGTGGTGCTTTACGACGAGAGTAGCAGCGACTGGAACGAGAACACCGGCGGCGAGTCGGTGCTTGGATTGCTGCTCAAGAAGCTCAAGGACGAGGGCTGCCGAGCGTTCTACCTGGAAGGTACGCGCCGGGGGAGCCCCGCGCGCGGGGCCGGGCGGGGGTCGCGGGGCTGTGCGCTGCGGGCAGGGCACGAGGACTGCAAGTGGCCCTGCTGCGCTTGACTGGCGCTTCTGAGTCGCGCCGCGGGGTCGGGGGACAGCCGCCAGCTACCGGCTGCGAACCTCGAGCGTCCCGCACTCGCGAGCAGGCTGGCGCAGAATCCACCAGCTTCCGGCCACAGGCACGGGTTGTTTCTTTCTAATGATTCCTCCTGCCTACCGGGAGTCTCCTCCACCTGTCCCTGCTTTCTATCGTTCGATCTTGAATCGAGATTTGCAGGACGGGAGAGGTCATGGTGTGTGTGTGTGTGTGTGTGTGTGTGTGTGTGTGTGTGTGCAGATCGTACCTCCTGGTCCCTCAAAATATTTTTAAAAGTTGCCCTTTTATGCATCTCTGGATTTAAAAGAAGGGTTTCCAGGGAAGGCGGGCCTGTTCGTTCCACTCGCGAGGGTACACATTTAAGTGTCTTTCTGTTATAGTTGGGTCTGTGTGTAGGGGGTTCGTAGGGTGCTGGGGTGTTTCCTGCGCCCGGCCGCGGCTCTCACTAGCTGTGAAAACTACTACGGGATCTCAGGTTGCACTATTGCCTTTCTCGTCCTGGCAGGTGGCTTCAGTAAGTTCCAAGCCGAGTTCGCCCTGCACTGCGAGACGAATCTAGACGGCTCATGTAGCAGCAGCTCGCCACCGTTGCCAGTGCTGGGGCTCGGGGGCCTGCGGATCAGCTCTGACTCCTCCTCGGACATTGAGTCTGACCTTGACCGAGACCCCAATAGTGCAACGGACTCGGATGGCAGCCCGCTGTCCAACAGCCAGCCTTCTTTCCCCGTGGAGATCTTGCCCTTCCTCTATTTGGGCTGTGCCAAGGACTCCACCAACCTGGACGTGTTGGAGGAGTTCGGCATCAAGTACATCTTGAACGTCACCCCCAATTTGCCGAATCTCTTTGAGAACGCAGGAGAGTTTAAATACAAGCAGATCCCCATCTCGGATCACTGGAGTCAAAACCTGTCCCAGTTTTTCCCTGAGGCCATTTCTTTCATAGGTGAGACTAATTAAGAGTCCTTCCTCAGACTTTTAAATGCAAAATTCCTAGCCATTCATAGAACTTAAGCTGTTAACCTTTCTTGCTGCCTGTTAGCATGTCTGATTGCAGGTCTCTAATGTTACAAGCAGGGAATTCTGGTTTATCTTCTTGCTGAAAGAAAGAAAAAGTGCCTTTTGACATGGCTGCAGACCACAGGTGTCTTTGAAATGGTGCTTTCTGCCACTTTGAATTCAGTCATTTGAGAGCGGGCTGTGTATTATCGGGCAACAGAATTTTCTCACAGTCTTTGGACTCGGAAAAGGCTAGCTAGAAGTCCTCCCCATTGACAGGAATTTTAGCACTGCTTTATAATTTTAAAAGATCTGAGAGTTATTTTAGGACATCAGGTTAGTTGTTGGAAAGCCCTATGAATGCTAGATGTTGTAATTCAGTTGAATGTTACTGTGATACGGGTTCACAGTGAGACAGTGAGGGTAACCTGAGCCCAGCAGGAAGGACTGTGGGCTGGAAGCCTGGAGAAGCGAATCTCCAGGCATTGTAATGCATTTCCTATTACAAAGGAACTCATTTTCAGGCCATGTCGACATCCTGTTCCTCCTAATGGGCTGTCCCCTGTGACTTCCCTCTCTCTTTTAAAATGCCTGAATACCTCCATTGTTAGCTGCACAACAGTTGGAGAATAATTTAATAGACCCTTGCAGTCTGCTTGTCTGTATAAAAGGCATTCAAGACCATATTGCAGGGTTTCTGGTATTCACATGCTGAGGCAAAGAATGCACACATTAAGGATTTTTTGTTGTTGTTGTTGGCAGAAACTTAATACAAAAGCTCCCTTTTCAGAAAATATCTGAAATATGTAATTGTGCCCAGTGTACATGTTTTATCTCAATGATACATTTTCTGCTGCCTGCAGGGTCCAGCTGCCACACACGATTCTTTTTTCTTTCTTTCTTTCTTTCTTTCTTTCTTTCTTTCTTTCTTTCCTTTGTCTTTTCCTTTAACTCAGTTTTTAGGCTAATCATTCACAAAGCGTGGTTTTCGGTCTACTGAAAGCTTGCCTTTCTTTTTGTGTTTACAGATGAAGCCCGGGGCAAAAACTGTGGCGTCTTGGTGCATTGCCTGGCTGGCATCAGCCGTTCGGTCACTGTAACTGTGGCTTATCTTATGCAGAAGCTCAATCTGTCAATGAACGATGCTTATGACATTGTCAAGATGAAGAAATCCAACATCTCGCCCAACTTCAACTTCATGGGCCAGCTGCTGGACTTCGAGAGGACGCTTGGACTCAGCAGCCCCTGTGACAATCGGGCCCCCACGCAGCAGCTCTATTTCACCACCCCCTCCAACCAGAACGTCTACCAGGCGGGCTCCCTGCAATCCACGTGAGAGGCCCCACACGCCTCACCGGATGTGTCCGTTCCTTTAGCCGTTTCTCTTGGCAGCATCAGCTGGGCTGCTTTCTTTGTACACGGCCGCAGGTGTCAGAATGACACCAGTTGTCTGTATTAGACGAGGTTCCCACGTGTGGAATTGGTTATTACCATGGGAGAGATTTGCTCCATTCTTATTGGAAGAACAGAACATGCTGTATAGATACGGGCCATAGGTTCGCTCCCCGCCCGTGTGTACAGCCTACCCAGGCAGGGACTGGAATTCTAGGGTCGCCAGGTATATAGGGTAGGACCAAATGGTAGGGGAGGAGCATGTGTTTAGGGCCTCGTATGACTGTTTCTTTTTGCGCCTGGAACTGATTACATACTGTCTTCAGTGAAGACGGATTCAATTTTGCATATAGAGGAGCCAAAGAGAGGTTTCAGCTCTGTATTTGTAGTATCAGTTTGCAAAAAAAAATATAAAAAATTAAATAAATAAATAAATAAAGGTAATAATAAAGAAAACAAATCTGATACTCCATTTGATTATTGTAAATATTTGATCTTAAATCACTTGACCGTGTTTGTTTCAATTGCGTTTGTTTTTTCTTTGATGGGTTTAAAAGAAATCATCCAAAGGGAGAGCAGTACGCCACTTCTTACAACAGAAAAACCAGAAATGTTTGCTCTTTTCTAATCCAAAGGGTATATTTGCAGCATGCTCGACTTCACCAACTCTGAGTCACGTTTTCGTGGACACTGTTCTCACTGAGACCTTGTTATGGTGCAGCCTTTACTCTCTTTCATATAATCTTCCTTGTGATTTTTTTCCCCTTCTTAATGTAGTTTGACTATGCCTTACCTTTGTAAATATTTTGGCTTGTGTTGTCTCAAAGGGGATATCTTGGAAAGACACCAAAATCATGGGCTCACTTTTTTTTTTTTTTTAAACTTCAGCTGTGCTAAACAGTATATTACCTCTGTACAAAATTCTTCAGGGAGTGTCACCTCAAATGCAATACTTTGGGTTGGTTTCTTTCCTTTTTTTAAAAAAAAAAATTTGTATAAAACTGGAAGTGTGTGTGTGAGCTTGGGTACCCGGTTGATAGGTGAAGTGCATATGATTGTGGAAAGGGAGAGTCAAGTTGCCCCATTATGTTCATGGTGTAAAGTTTTGAGCTGAAATTTATTATAAGAATGTAAAACCTTAAATTATTAATAAATGACTATTTTGGCTATTGAATGTGTATTTTTTTTTTAAATCTCTCTTTAATTGTACCTACCTGTGAAGTGATACTTTTAAGGAATTTTTCAGCGGGGAAGTGAAATTGGCTTGTAAAGTACTACAGGAACAGCAGGGCAAAGTTCCCATCGCCTAAGCGATCCCAGGAATGTTTTTCAGGTGTAGTTTATGACATTAACCGCTTGCTTCAAATAAAGATGACATCATAGAATGAACTGGCTGTATGATGTGTTCCGACAACACTTTATGAATACAACTCTGGCTCATTTAAGAAAATAGGAATGCCCTTGAAGGAAAATGAAGCCATACAGCACACCTTGGTGAAGTATAAAGTTTGGCTATTCCTGAATAGTCATAAAGAGGGGGTTCCGGAATAACAAGATAGTCACAGTGTTAACCTCTCTCCTTCCCTGTCAGGGCCTTCTACTCGATAATACACATGCCTGGGAGAACTAGGGATAATTGTTGCGCCAGTTTGTTACTGGGGCACTTCTACCTGCAAGCTATCCGAGTGTCGGAATATCAAGTGAATCGGAAATGATGTCTCCCCTTTCCTTGCTCCCGCACATGTGGCAGGCATAGCTAAGCTTCTCACCAAGCCTGGATGTGGGCTTTAAAATTTCACACTGACACTTGAGCTAAAACTTTGCCACTCCTGTTCTAATGTGCTTTGTGCTTAGCTGGTTTAGAATGTGGGCCAGACGCTACTACTGAACCTTATGTCGAAGTTATTTTAAACAGTACCTTTCGAGGTAAAGGCTTAATATCCTGTCTTTTTCCTTGGGACATCCCCTCTCCTTGTCCCAAGTGTAAAGATACACAAACCAAAAATAAAAGTAAAGGGCGGGTGTAGGAAATCAAAAGAATTAGAATTTTCAAATGAATTTAGCCCCTTCACCTGCATCGAGGAGAGAGATGAGCTTTTCACCCACAGGTGCGTGTGAGATGCCAGTTGGATCATTTGGTGATCTACGTTATGAGAGGCGAGTGGCTCTGATTTTATGGCAATCGTATCAAACAGTCCAGGGTGACTTCTGGCAACTAAGCATGTTTAGAGGGCAAACAGAAACAGTGCAGAAAAGTACCAACTCAGTCTTTCCCATTTGGGTGCCCCAAGTCAACCAGAGCTTAGAAAGGAGAAGTGGGTTGCAGTTCAACTTGGCTCGTGTTAATCCAGTTCTGAACGGTTTCCGCTCCTGGCATTCCCTAAACTGCCTGTTCAAAGTAGGGATTTGCAAGCAGCGTTAGCAATTTCCTGTCCAGCTGCAGCTCAAGTAGCTGCGTGCTTTTTCTCCCCCTTTCTTTTCTCTGATTTCTTTTCTCTTTCGTTTTTTCCTTTCTTTTTTCTTTACTCTGGACTGTGGATAATTTTAGTGCATTTCCTCTTTGTGGATTATCATCTCTTTTCCTCCTGGAACCTGCATACATCGAGTCCCCTCCTGCTCTGCTCCAGCCGACAGCTGGCCTCCTCAGCACTTCCTCTAGTTCCACTGTGGGTTTGTTGTTTGTCAGTGCACTTCTGAAATTAATAATGTTTTCTGGCCAAGTGCCACAAGCCATTACCACAAAGGGGAAGTAACACATATGAATAGCAGGAAGCCATGCAGGGTCACAGTGTGAGCTGAACCTGTGGAGGGAGCATAATTGAGCCTGGCCCATTCAGCAAGTGTCTGACAGCGATTTGGGGAGAAGGGGCTCCCCGCGTTTAAGCAGCTCAAGCTGTGAGGGGAAAAAAAGAGTCCAATAAATTGGTAGCAAATGGCCTTTGTCATTAGTCTGAATAAGGGAGAGGGAGCAAGAAGAGTTTAGGGCCCCCATAAAGTTGCAGTGTTTGGGATTTCTACCCCCCCTCTCCTGGCATATTGTTTCATCAGGCTGGTGACAGAGTGGTGCCCGCTTCCCCTCTGTTGCCACAAAAGGACTCCTATTAAATGGGTGGTTTTTACGGTTCACGCAGGCCAGAAGATTCAAAGAGCTGTTCTCTTTCTTTTTCTTCTATGGAAGGTGGAAGGTTGTAACTGACAGCATGGGCCCCCACCTCGCACTGTGCCTGCCTTTCTCCTGGCTGTACCTCAGTCCCCTCGGCTCCTTTGTGCTTGCAGGGGCTGGTGAAGGCGATCATTTCGCATCTTAGAGTTGGGCTTGCTTCCTGAATGGAGCCCGCACGGTTACTAGGGCAACCTTTGCCAGCAGCTGCGGCTCCCAGGCCTCCCTCCTCACCTGCTGTCCCCATTAGTGGCTTCGTCAGGTCTCTTCCTCAGGAGAAAACGTTACCTTTCCCGGTCTACGAGGGGGTCGGGGGGAGGGTAGGCTGCCTTTCCAGAGATGAGGTTATCTTCAGGGTTCATGGGGGCTGTGCACTGGTTACTGGTCTTAAGATTAAAATCAGACTAAGAAAGGTTTATCTGGGGATAGAAAGATCCGCACAGCCCCCAAAGGAGTGAAAATTGGAGGCTTGCCCCGACCCAGCAATTAGGAGACCTGAACTCTAACTCTTGCTTTCTCACTAATGAACCAGATACTCTGAGCCAGTCACCCAGCCTCCCTAAGTTTCTTCTTCCTTGTCTGTAAAATGAGAGGCTTTACCTTTCATTCTGGGATTCTCTCATAATTTCAGCCTTCTGGTCACGGATTGGTGACACATGTTAGATGATAAAATGAGACGAGGAGCAGGCGAAAACAAGTAACATTTATGAAGGGTATCAGATGCACAATATCATCTCACTTAATGCTCAAAACAGCTCTGTGGGATCGATCCTATTATCACCCTTATTTGTCACTGAAGAAATGGAGGCAGAGAGATGCCTAAAGTCATCGAATGGCAAGTGGTAGAATGCAGCTTTGAAGCTTTAGCTCTTGTTGTAAACTGTTTGTCGTTGGTCTTTGCTCGTTTTTACAAGGTGCCCTTGGGTTGGCTAGGAAGTGGTGACCCCGTTTCATGGCTGAGGCAGTGGAGGAAGCAGAGATTAAGTGGCCTGCCAAATTAAACCCAAATTCAACAGTAAAATCATGAGAAAGCCACAGGACCCCAGCTGATGTGTCACCGGAGGGATGTGGTGTCCCTTCTTCTCTCTCCATGGAGAACCTGCCCTATACTGGGTCCATGAGCACATAAATTACAAAACTGATTTTCCTAAGGATCTCTAGGGTGGCTAGCATGTGTCCAGCCGGCCCACACTCCTGCCCACACACCCTTTTCAGGATTACACAGTGAACTGACCCCAAAGAATTCACTTCCTCACTCTGATCCCTCCTGAAGGAAAGCTGATGTGGGAGGAGAGAGAAAGGGAGACAGACACAGAGACATAGCTGTAGCTGGCGTTAAGTATTCTTGAAAATTCATCTTTTAAAAAAAAATCATTCTTTGGACATTACACTGTTTCAAGAGGATTTGGGTGGGGTACAAATTTAGTTGCAGTTACTCAGTAATAATCATTTTTGAGAAGATCCTGCGGACTTTCAAATACCCTTACTCCTCTTGTGTTCTTATCTCATTTGGCCCTGAATCAGTCCGGTTCTGATGATGGAATCCTCAAACTTCTTTAAAGTCCAAAATTGATCTCCTAAGAGTATTTAAGGGCACAAAACAAAGTTCAAACACTTCACAAATATTTATCCAGGCCTTGATCTGTGTTGCACTGATTCAATGAAACAAGGTTGAAATCAAAGGCAATGGAAGACTTAACGAGCCCTCAAAGGCTGAAGGCAATGTCATATTTCGAAGTTTGACCACTTAATCTTTCTGCTAGTGTCCCAAATCAAAGCAGATCCCCCAAGGAACTATCAGGCAGGTCCTTGTATGTCCCTACAGGCTGCAATAGTCAAAATTACATTTTAGGCATGATATTTTATATATGAAAGGATTAACAGCCGACATGTATGCAATTTGACCCACCTACCTCCCTGTCTTGTCATGGAAAATACCTTTTGAGAGTGTATTTATCTCCAGTGCTTTTTAGGAAAGAGAAGTTTTGGACCGCTTGTATCTTCAAAAATGAACCCTTAACACACAAAGGAAAAAAGAAGAAATACCATTCAAGACTTGATTATATGCTAAGCATCAAGCAAGTCTAAAAAAGCAGCTTCTTCTAAGCTAGAATTCCCCCTTACCTGCTTTTGGAGACAACCTAAGTATTACATTAAGCCTTTTTTATTAGGTCCAGTTTCATTCCTACAGCAAATATTAACAGGAGAAGGAAGAAAGAAGACAGGACAAAGAAGGGGATTTGGGGGAGCATGTAGCTCCCAGGGCAATTATAGCAGGAACACTCCTTTATGTTCTGGTTGTTACTGCTATGTAACAGACCACCCCAAAACTTAATGGCTTCAAACAACGATAATCACTTATTCTCTTCCTGAGTCTGCATTTGAGCAGACCTCTGCAGAGAAGGCTGATCTCTCTTCAGGGTCTTATTATCTAGAGTAGCTCGACTGTGGGCCAGAGGCTCCATTTCCAAGATGGCTCATTCCCATGGTTGGCAAGTTGGTATTGGCCGTCAGTGAGAAGCACAGTCAGGGCTTAGGGCCAGAGACTTTGCTTCTTTTCCGTGTGGCTTAAATTTTCTCACAGTACGGTGTCTGAGTTCCATAGGTGAGACCCCAAGGGAGAGAGCCTGGTGGAAACTGTACTGACTTTTAGGACCTAGTCTTCGAAGTTACTTCCGCTGTATGCCGATATCTACGCCATTCAAAGACAGGAGATGAAGGTGGGGTAAGATTCTGGAAGAGAACATGGGATGGAAAATATTGTTGTAGCCATTTTGGGGAAACACTGTCTGCCACATCTTATGTGGAGACCGAATGTCAGACTTTAAGAAGCCATAGTGACCCAGATGAGTCTCATGATCCCATCTCATCTACATTATAGTTGTCAAGAACTGGTGCCATTATTTTCTCAATCCAGCCCTGTTTTCATCTGTCTCTAACATTCACAACAGAGCAATACCATCAAAAAAAAAAAATCCTTAAGATTGACCGTAAAATAGAATATGAAATAGTTTTATAAAAGAGTATTAATGTTTTCATGTTGGCAGAGAAAATGTTGTTTGAGATAGATTCACACCAAAGTTATTGGGTGCGATGACAGCGAATTGTTTTCAAGCAAACTAGTATTCTATTGTATTTCATAGTATTCTATTGTAGTAGATCATCTTACTTTGATAGGCATTTGAGTTTTTTCCATTTTTAACTATTATGAACAATACTGCTAAGTAGATCTTTGTGCATGTACCCCGATGCATACGTGCACACATTTCCCTGGGATATACCAGGGAGTAAAATTGGCATAACCTGGGTAGATCCCCAACTTCAGATGATGGGGTGGTTGTGCCAATTCACCTCACCACCACCAGTATTTGAGTTTTCATATTGTTCCGTATTTTTGTCCACACCTGCCATTGTCAGACTTCTTAGTTGGTTTTTTTTTGCTGACCTTGAGGATATGAAGTGATTACTTATTATGATTTTAATTTTCATCATCGGATTCCACATGAGGGTGAGTCCTTGTCTTGATTGGTCAAAGGAGATTATATTTTGCAAGGTTCCCATTCAAATCTCTTGCCAAGTTTTCAATTGAGTTATTTATGTTTTTTTTTAAATTGATATAAGCAGTGCTTTGATATTCTAAATACTAGTCTTTTATGGATGATATGCACTGAAAATATCAGTGCAATGCTTTTCAAACTTTGTTCCCCCTCAGGGATGGATGTAGGTGCATTTGGGGTGGATAGTGCACTGCACAACTCTAAAAGGTGCCAATCAGAAAGGCAGTGATAAAAATGCATGGCCAACCTGCATAATCTTGCATGGATGTCTTAGAGGCCCATGGTTTTCGAATCAAGGGAATTGTGGCTTAAAATGTTTGAAAACCACGAATTGAATCTATTTAATAAACATGGAAACAGAGTTAGAAAGATTGAGTTGAAAGAATAGCTACATTTGATGATTTAGACTTAAGTGGGGCTGGTCTGGAAGGGTTTTGGGGTAGACTAAATCTTGAACCAACTTTGGAAGACAGGGTGGTTTTTCACAGAGAAGCAAAAGGGATGTTAGAATTGTAGGTGATGAATTGTGGCTAGCTTTGGAAGTAGTAGAAGACAAATTCTTCATAAGGTCTTGCAAAAGTATTTTTCAAAGTACAGAACAGAGAGCAAAAATCAGAACGTTCAGAGATATGAGTGATAAAATTTGAAGAGAATTTACAGGGGCGCCTGGGTGGCTCATTCGGTTAAGTGTCCAGCTTAGGCTCAGGTCATGATCTCACAGTTGATGAGTTCGAGCCCTGCATCAGGCTCTGTGCTGACAGCTCAGAGCCTGGAGCTTGGTTTAGAGTCTGTGTCTCCCTCTCCCTCTCTCTCTCTCTGCCCCTCCCCCACTTGCACTCTATCTCTCTCTCTCTCAGCACTCTATCTCTCTCTCTCTCAAAAATGAATAAACATTAAAAAAAAATAAAGAGAATCTGCAGAGTGTAAAAATAACTGTGGTTTTGGTGAACCTCACCTCTCTTGTTAGTTACATCTTGAACTGGAAAAACTCCAGTTCTTCCTTCCTGTGGGTCTTTCTTCTGTGTCTCCTTGGCTACTCACAGAGCACTTCACTTCTGACACTTCTGGTCACTAAATGTGTGGCGTTTTTTCCCACAGGAAGCAATTCTCTGGGGTCTCTATGACCCCAGCTGGGCGTCCTACAATGTAATTCAATTCTAACACTATCTACCAGGGGATAGTGTCCAATCCCACAGGTTAAGTACTTAGTCCTGAAGACTGGTTCCACCCTATTTCAGATGCCAACAGCAAGGAGCGGGTCCGCAGGTTACACACAACTTCTGTCCAAATTGGCTACAGATCAGAGGTTCCCCCAACCTTCTACTCAGGTTTAATGAATTTGCTAGAACAGCTCACAGAACTCAGGGAAACATGTTTATTAGATTATAAAAGGATATGTTAAAGGATAAAGCTAAGTGAAGAAATGGGGCAAAGTTGGGGAGGGTCCCAAGGGCAGAAGGTTCTGGAACCATGGAATAGGGACATGCCATACTTCTGTCAGGGATGTGTTCATCTACCTAGAAGCTTTCTGAACCCTACGCTATTGGGATTTCTTGTGGAGGTTTCATCACACAGGCATATGACTGCTCATTAACTCCATTTTTTTTTCTTTTTAGCCTTTCTTCCTTGTAAAGGGAATGGGAAGCAGAACTGAAAATTCCACACTTCTAATCATGGCTTTTTCTTTCCTGGAACCAGACCTCACCCACCAGCCATCTAGGATCCCACTCAGAGTCACCTCACGAGAATGAAAGACACTCCTTATTACCCAGGAAATTGCAAGGGTTTCAGGAGCCCTGTGTCAGGAACTGGGACAGAGACCAATGTATGTATTTCTTATAAATCATAATACCACAACATCTGGTTACAGAATCCTACAGTTTCAGTGGAGAATTAGGTTCAGAAGCCTAAAATAGTGAACGAACACTAAAAATCGTCAAAACTCGCGAGGATTTATTCTCTTTTGTAAAAGTCAGGAGGTGAGAAATGCTGGCCTGGTAAGGGCAACTTCATGGGATCATTCGAAACTCAAGCTTTGATTCCCACAGTCACAATATGGTGGCTCCATGCTAGTCATCATATCCACATTTCAGTCAGGAGGGAGGAGGAAGGAGGAAAGAAAAAGAGTGTGCTTCCTGCAGAGTCAGTTCCCTGAAAGAAGCTTCCTGGAAATCCTGTACCAGAGTTAAATTCTAGGCACTTAATGGTCAAAATTAGCCACATGGCCATAGTTAGAGAGACTGGGGAATATAAACATTTATCCGGGCATGTACTTCCCTTAATATACTTGAGGTTTTATTACTTGGGGAAAAGGGGAGACTGAATGTTAGTCACCCACTTTCTTTCTGGGGAGAACCCCACTTCCACCATACCGGAGGGTACAGGCCCCAGGCCAGGGCAAGAAGAGTGTGTCAGTTTCCCCTCTCAGTGATTGGTTCAGGGATGAGACAGGATTCAAATCCAGTCAATCAGATTACTCTCTGGATTAAAAAAAATTTTTTTTTTTATTTTATGGAAAGGATTTTTCTCTTTGGGTCTCCAAGTCCCAGATCTACTGAATTAGACCTGGTAATCTGTTTTTTTCTTTGTTTGTTTTAAGGTCCACAAGTGATTCTTTTGATTGACCAGTTTGGGAATTACCAGATATGCTGTAGATTTTAAACCAGTAGTTAATTTCTTCTAGCATCTCCTCTCCTGGGGTCTTCAAAGAATAGAGTAAAAGGGAACTTGATGGATGTCTTTCATAACATGGACGTCAAAAAGTTGAGCACATAGTTTAGCTATAACTGCATCATAAGTTTTCATGAGCTCACTACTATAGGCTCTCTTAGAGTTATTTTTGTTGTTGCTAGTTTGTTCCCTGTTCTATAAAGTAGCACTTGAATCTCCCTAAAAATACTTTATTCTAATTTCACCAGGGCTTCTAGGTCTGCTCTGCTGTGATTTGGTGTCACTCTATCAATACCTTTGTGATTTTCTAGATTCTGGCCTACCAATGCTCACTCATATTTTGTCTTTTCAGGCTGAAGCGTTTTAAAGTCTCTCTAGTTTCTTTACAAACCTTAACACTGTTGAGTGATCTTCTTTGGTCATGTTCCAGTTTCATTATGACATTTTGGAGGTTTAATGACTGGAACTCTACCCAGTGTTTCTGTAGCAGATGAATTCTGGTGTCTCCGTGTGTATGTGTGTGTGAGTGTGTGCGTGTGTGCGCGAGCACTCATAAGACTGTGCTTTCTATTTTGTTTTTAACATCCTTCCTGATGATGCTTGCTTTTGTAACTGCCACAATGCTTTGGACCGACTTCTTCAGGGAATGGGCTGCAATGATGCCATCATCTTTTTCCTGGATCACGTCTGCACTCAGAAAGCCTTGGTCTCCCGAGAACGAGGGGGGGTTCTCTTTTCCTGTTGGCATTACGTGAACCACCTCCACTGAGCGCGAATGTTCTCCTCCCACTCATGCAGCGCCACGAGATCCTCTTGACGTTTATTCCTATCAGGTTGGTTTTGCAATTGCCAGAAAACCTTGGTGTCTTTTTCTAAATTTGAGACTTCACTTTATTGATGTTTAAATCACTTTAAAGAAATGGTAAGCAAGACTGGTCCACGTACAGATTCATGGAACACACGTTTTAAAATATACCCTCAAACAGAAGAGCAATTATCTCTTGGCGATGCACAAAAAACACTAGAACCTGATTAAAAAATAGTGAGCCTCCTATGAAAATATAGCTTTATAATAATCAAAACAAAACTCCTTGTCCTTCCTTCCCTCTCCACCTCAGTTACAGTGAAATTGCTATTCCCAAACCCTTCCTGTGAGGAAATTTTGAAATTGCCACTGATCTCTATCCAAAATTTAAGGCTCTTCTTGGGGCACCTGGGTGGCTCAGTCGATTAAGTGTTCGACTTCGGCTCAGGTCATGATCTGACAGCTCATGAGTTCGAGCCCCCTCGTGGGGCTCTGTGCCTGGAGCCTGGAGCCTGCTTCTCTCTCTCTGCCCCTCCCCCACTTGCATTCTGTCTCTCTCTCTCTCTCTCAAAAATAAACATTAAATTTTTAAAAACATTGCTCCTTGACGAAAGCAATTAGGAGTTAAAAAGTTTAATTTGTTATTGATTGATTTTTAAGTAGGCTCCACACCCAGTGTGGGGCTTGAACTCACAAGCCTGAGATCAAGTCACATGCTCCACCGACTGAGCCAGCCAGACACATCCCAAGAGTTAAAATCTTTTAAAAGAAGAAATGCTGGCTGAGTGGCCCACGATATGTGTCTGTGGTTTGATGAGGCCACCTCCATTCAGAGCTGGTTCTCAGCTGTGGAATGATGGTTACAAGCTTGGTCAGGGTGTTCAATCTTCCCAGATGAGAATTCAGATCTGTGACTTAGCGATACGACCTTGGACAAATTACTTAGTCTTGGTGAGCCTTGGGGTTTCACTGGCTGAGCAATGGGAATAATTGCCCTTAGCTCATGGAGTTGTGAGGATTGAATGAGACAATTGATGTAAGGCGCTTAGTACAAATAATTATGATTGAACAGGCTCTGGGGAATAAAAATTATATAATTTTTATTCATTCATTCATTCATTCATTCATTCAATAATAAGAAAACACAATTCCTATTGTGTTTACAGAATGTTCTGAGTGCCATAAAAAAGATAAATTGGACACAAAATTTGAACTTTCAGCCTCGGAATGAAACTAATAATGAATATCAATAATGATGAGGTATAGAGTAACAGAGAGCGTAAAGTTAACATAACATAACTTAAACACAGGCTCTGGATTTAGACTCTTGTAGGTTCAAATATTAGCTTCATCACTAGCTACCTGTGTAATCTTCGACCAGCTTCTTAACCTCATTTAATTTTTCCTCTTTTCATCTGTGAAAAAAAGGAGATAATAATAGTACTTACCTCATAATGTTATCAAGATTAAATGGGGAAAAAAATGCATGTCAAGTGCTTAGCTCTTTTCTCTGGCATACAGAAAGTCACATCGCCCATTTCCCCCGAAGAGATGCAGAAGCACTGCAGGAATTCAGAGGGCAGGGGATGGTTTTTCTGTGTGGGGGAGGAAAGAATCATGGAAGACTCCCTGCTGGTGGCTGACAAATCACAAAGTCAGTTTACAAATTTACCGAAGAATATGCCTTGAGCTATTACCGCGAGGCTGGCCCATCTATCCTATGAGATCGATTTTGTAGGGATAGTAAATCTCCGTCTTTGAGTTGAGGAAATAGGAATTCAGAGTTTAAATGAAGCTTAATTTGCCAAAGGTCCCCCAGGTAAGTTGTGGAGAAGCTAGTATTTTTGTTACTGGGTCTGTTTACTTCAAAAGCTCAGGTTCTTAACATCTGCTTTACACTCCTCCACAGCAGTGTGGGTATTGCCCATCTCATGGGCCACTCCCTTCCCAGGATGAAGGGGAGGGCACGCTGGACTCCTCATTCCAAGATTGCTGACAGGCCTGGAATCAGAGTCCAGGGACTTTGTGGGATAATTCATCCACGTTCCGTCAGGGTTGAGACAAATATTCCTGTTCTGTGGTAAAACAAGCAAAACAAAACAAAGCCCACACCTTTTTAGTCACTGGGATGTTGGGGTCAATTGGGTGGTGCTGGGTAATCCTATCAGAGTTTTACCCGCTGACTCTCTTGTCCTTGTCTTCCTTCGGGAACTCCCACACCCTCCACACTGTCAAGCTATAGCTAATTGAAACACAAAATAGTAAATATTAGCTATACATTAGATTCCTTGTTCTACCTTAATCCCTTGATGAGAGACAGGAAACATTCTAGGTTCATCAACAGCACACTGACACATCACATTTTTCTTTTTCTTTTTTTTAAATTTTATTTATTTTTGAAAGAGAGAGACAGCATGAGCAGTGGAGGTGTAGAGGGAGGGGGACAGAAGATCCGAGGTGGGCTTCATGCTGACAACAGAGAGAAAGCCTGACGCGGGGCTCGAACTCACGAATCTTGAGATCATGACCCGAGCCAAAGTCAGTCAATCGACCGACTGAGCCACCCAGGAGCCCCAACACATCACATTTTTCTGATAGTAAAAATGGAATCTACATTTTTTTGAGCCCTTCCTGTGTGTCAGACTGGATGAAGGGGATCCTGTCTAATCTTTGGTACTCTCTCGTGAGGTAGAGATTACTCTCACACGGTGGTTAAGCGCAAGGGCTCCGGAGCTAGCTGTTAGCTTCGAATCCTCACTCCACCAGTTCTAGCTGTCTGACTTGAAGTAAGTTGGCTAACCTCTTTATGCCTTAGTTTCCTCATCTCTAAAATGGAAATAACATAAGAATGTGGTGGGAAGCAAATGAATTAATACGCTAAATGATCTTAGAACAGCGTCTTGCTCATTGTGGGTAACTCTGCCAGGGAGGGAAAGCTTTTTCTCTGATCTCTTAGGTTTAATAAGCAGAGGCCTGCAAACTAAACCGGCCAAAGACAGAGTGGCAGGAGAAAAGACAAACTCTTATTCACATATGTTTGCTGGAGTTCGCAGAAAATTGTGTCTCAAGGAGGTGGTGAGAATTTAGGGTTTATATACCACCTTAACAGGGGAAAGGGAGAGGGAGAAAGGGCACTTATGGAAAAACAAAGGACTTTTAGGAAAATACATGGGCCCTTAGGAGAATAGATGAGAGACACGATAATTTTGTGACAGTGTCTATTTAGGTGATTTCTTATCCTGGTGCTGACTAATCTCCAGTGATAGGAGTCAACCTTTCCTGGTGAAACCCCAGGCAAGGACATTTGTGACATTTGAATTCTTGGGGGAGTCTCTGTTTTTAGGCAAATAAGAGGAGTTCAGAAAGATTAAAAAAAAAAAAAAAAAAAACCACTCTTCACTGTGGTGTATTCAGGATCCCCTTACCTGTTATCACCTCTATTTTGTAGATGGGAAAAAGGAGGCTTAGAGAAATTAATTTACTTAGGGTCACTAAGGCAGTAAATGGTAAAGCCAGCATTTGAACCCAGGCTGCTCTGACTTCAGAGCCTTTGATCTTCCCACTGTGAGAGATCAGAGAAGGAAAAATTCTAATCTTATCTCAAAATTCTTTTTGGAAGAAATTTAGCATAATCTGGGCCTCCATTTTATCATTTGTTAAAATAAGTGTTGAACAATTTGACTTTTAAGGGCTTCCTATCCACCCCCCTCCCCCCCCCCAAATTATTATTTATTTTAGGTATTTTAGCATAAGCCATCATTGGAGAAGAAATTATGGCCTTGTTTCTCAAGATGTATCAGAGGAGACATTGCAGTGTGTATGTGCACGTGTGGGTGCACCCGTGCGCTTGTGCATGTATGTTCATGCGTGTACATCCGTGTACGTGATTCGGTTGCTCTGAAAAGAATGATTGTCTTTGGAAGGAAAAGGGAAGATCCTAAGATGTAGATGGTTTAGTTGTTTATTTCTATCAAACAATCTGTTGAACTAGGATTCTGCACGTCCTCGGGGAGTGTCTCTCCCAGGCTTTTTCCAAAAGGTGATTGGCAAGGGAAGTCCTTCTAAAAGAGATAAGTGGCTTCTTAAAGTAAACTCAGAATAAATGGAGTGCAAATTCTGTTTACTAAATATTTCCTGGTTGCTGGATACTAACGTGCAGCCCTGCAGGGCATGCTCTTCAAGGAATGAAAGAAGCGAGCTTGAATTCGGTTTCTCTGTCATTCGGTAGTTGTAAGCTGCCCCAGGTAGAAGGTTACATCATTTCAGAGCAGAAACTCAAATCCATAGAAATCGATACTGCGGTGGGGGAGATTTGTTTACTTTAGAGACCACTGAGACATGTCAGGCTTTTGAAAGCTTGTCATAAGGCTTGTTGCATGCATTCTTTGTAGTTAATTCAACCTGTGGAATTCTTTACACAACCACAAAATTTTCTGTGCAACGTCCTTCTTTTATGCCAAATGCACTTGGCATATTGCATGGTTGTATCTCAGAATCACAGAGTTTTGCTGCTGGTGGTTATTCTGCTCACCCAAGGCTTTTTCCTGACCCCTGTGAAGGTGGATAGGGAGGCTACATGCTTGAGCCGGCTAAGTCAAACATTGTACAATTCTCTCTTTTTCCTCTTCTTGCTTTCTTTTCAAGAAATATATATATATATTATATTTATAATATATATTATATATATAATATATATATTATACATTATATATTATGTATACATTATATATTATATATATATATCTTTTTAAAGATTTTTTTTTAAAGTAATCTCTACACCCAATTTGGGGGTCGAACTCACAACCCTAAGATTAAGAGTCGCAAGCTCTGCCGACTAGGCCAGCCAGGCGCCCCCTTAAATATTTTCTTTTTTTTTAAATATTTTCTTTTTCTCCTAGTGTTGGGCCCTAGTAATGTTAATTTAGTAACATGATGCCTGTACTGGTTTTGACTTTTCAAGATGATTTCTTCAGCCTAAACATAGGCCAATTTAGTCTCAGATTGTCTGGTGTGCTGAGGTCTATAATTATACTAAAAAACAAAGGCTAATACAAGAAGAGAAATCGAAGGATTATTAGCTGACATCCAAAGTTGTAAATAGTGAAAGAAAAACACAATTTGGCTTTTTACCCCATAGGAGAAGGAAAAACAAAACAAAACAAAACAACCAAACAAACATAAGGAGAACTATAAATCAATCAATCACCCTGGGCCCCTAAGAACCTGCCTGCCCCGGAGGAGAGGTGGGTTATAACCCCTACAGGCCAAAGAAACAAGAAAGGAAGTGGGTGGGATTGCTAAATGAGTATGGTTCCGAGGAACCATTAAAAACAAAAGGAAAAATAAATCCCACTGATGTGTAGATTTGAGGCATGGAGAGGCCCTAACCAAAGTGGGGGGGGGGGGGGAGCTCCCAGGTCATCAGAAGGTCACAAAAAGACAGAGGAAGCTAAGGCAGCTTCAATTCATGCCTTCTAACAAGGGAAACTAGAGTTAGGCCATTCCTGACTTAGCTGAAAGAGTGTGCGTGAATCAACTTGCAGGGAGGGGCCCGGAGAAGGGAGGTTTAAGGAAAGAGGTTTTTGTTTGTTTGTTTTGGATTTTATTATCTTATTTATTATTTATTATCTTATTTCAGGTACACCTATGATTTATTTTGGTGGGAAGAACAAGCTTCTTGACATGTGCCTAAATAAAAGAATGTTCTCTCTTTCTTTCCTAAAGTCACTCTTCTCTTCAGAACTCAGGACTTTGGACTCATAATTCAGAAAACTTTTACAGAACCTACGGTTTGGTCTTGGGAGTCAGGCTGAGCTGGGAGTGTAGCCAGGAACAGGATGTTGCCAAGCTCTAGGCAAGACCCAGTGGTAGTAGTGTTAACCGGGGAGGGGTTGGGGGAGGGGAAAGAGGTGTCTGAAACACAGGGTTGTCTTGAGACCAGTGGCTGTGAGACACTTGACCCAGAACCTGACATGTACCTTAGTGACTAAGCCTAAGCAAATCCTTTCAGCGATCTTGACCTCCGTCTTCTCATCCATGAAAGAGTCATAATGGCAACCCTTCCAGGGTTATTGGGCAGCCGAAATGTGTTGACGTGTTTGCCAGCCTTCTTGGCAAACTTTTCCCCTTCCGTCAAATCTCAGCTCCAATGTCCCCTCCTCTGGGAAGCTTTCTGATTCCTTTCAGCAGATTTTGACATGTTCCCGTGATATGTCTTCATCTCCCTTGTACAGTACTTCATATTCTATTCTAAGTGTTGGTTCAACTATGTCACTTTATCTTTGTGTCTTAGAGTCCTTTTGTATAGGATAGCTGAAAACCAGGCTTTGAGACGGGTTGAAAATCTTTGCTCAACCAACACTCTCAGATCCTGGGCCACTATTTAACTTCTCTGACACTCCGTTTCCTCCACTGTGATGTGGGAGCAATAATACCTAGCTTATAAACACTCTTGTTAACCCATTACCTGGAAGGGTGCTTGGTATATACCAGATGCTCAGTAAATATTGCATGAACAAACAGGACTGTTGTGCATATGGATAAATGCAATCATATGTAAAACACGGTGTCATGTACTTTGTAGATTCTTAATAAATATTTATAATGTACATGTTTGTAAAGGGTCTGAGTTACTACATTTCTTTAAATAGGTATATATACTTGCTTATTTTCTAGGAGGCTTTGCCTAGGACGAACATGCAAATCAATGAATGTTTGCAAAATAGAATGACAGGTCACCCAAACAGATGGGAAGAAAGTCTTTGGGAATCTGATATCCTAATGGCACTCAGAATTACATCACTGTTTGGAAAAAAGGATCTTAAAGATCTTCATCCAATGTTTCTATTGTATTCATTTTTTTCTTTTGTCTGTTTGTCATTTCTTTGATTTCTGTTCTTATTTGAATCATTTTATTTCTTCTACTTATTGTGATTTACTTTGTTCTTTTTTTAGCTTCTAATGTAGGAACTTGAGATTGTTGATTTTAGACTTTATTTTATATAAACATTCAAAGCCTTAAATTTCCCTCTAATCTCTGTTTTAGCTGCATCCCGCAAAGTTTAAATTCCATTGTTATTATTATTATTCAGCTTAAAATGTTTTCTAATTTCCTTTGTAAATTCTTCTTGGACCTATGGATTACTTAGTTACTTGATGGGCACCTGGGTGGCTCAGTCTGTTAAGCATCTTGCTTTTGGTTTTGGCTCAGGTCATAATCTCACAGTCGTGAGATCAAGCCCCTTGTCAGGCTCTGCACTGAGTGTGGAGACTGCTTAGGATTCTCTCTCTCTCTCTCTCTCTCTCTTTCTCTCTCTCTCTCTTTCTCTCTGCCCCTCCTCCCACTCATGCTCTCTCTCTCCCTAAAATAAAATAAATTAAAAAAGACATTCCAAAAAAAAAAAAAAAAAAAAAAGAAGTGTGTTACTTGATTTCCAAACATTTGGGACTTTTTTCTAGATGGTTTGTTATTGATTTCTAATTTACTTCCACTCTGGTCAAAGAATATACTTCACATAATTTCAAACTTAAAAAAAAAAAACTAGACTCATTTTATGGCCTACCATGTAGTTTATTTTGGTGAACATAACATATATACTTGAAGAGAAAATGTGTCCTACAAATATCAACTAGCTCACAGTAGTTGATGGTGTTTGGATCTTCTATATTTTTACTGACATTTTTGTCTAGTTGGTCTATTAATTACTGAGAGAGGTAATTTGCTACTTGATTATTGAATTGTCTATCTCTCCCTTTGATTCTGTCAATTTTTGCTCTCTTATTAGGTGCATACGTGCATTTCTTTTCTTTTCTTTGTTTATTTTATTTGTATTAAAAATTCTGTTTGGATGATTCTAAATGTGTAGGGGCTCAAATTACAAAATCATGTCTGGGTTTATAAAACATTTTTAAAAATACTCTTATGATCTTCCCACCAGAAAGAACCACTCAAAAGTCTGACAAAGCATAGTTTGGGTTTTACAAATGGTTATATAAATATACATAAGAGATTTTTGTATTTTTACATAAACAGGATTATATTCACATATTTTTCTGCAACCAGCATTTTTCCACTTCAACAATTATAGAGAGTTTCTCTCCATTTCAAAAGCCCAGATTTATTTCATTTTTTAAAACAGTTACTACATCGTATTCAATTGTATGAATGTACAATAGTTTACATGATCAACCTCCTACTGAGGAACATTAGCTTATTTACAATTTTTCACCATGATCAGCAATACTATAATGAAAACCATTGGTGTATGCTTGCTTAATTATTTCCTTTGGATAAATTCCTGGAAGTGGAATGACTGGGTCAATGATCTCACACATTTAATCTCTGATTCATATTGCCTGCTTGCCCTCTTTCAGACTTGCCACCCTTATCTCATTGGACATTGTTACTCTTTTTATTCTTTCTACGTCAGTAGGGTAGCACCCATTTTAGAAGTTGGTGTTCTCTCCACCATGTTAGAAGATCATGCAGTGCCATGTCAAAGTAGTTTATGGCAAAAATAGTGAAGATATGTAAAGTAGGGAGAGGAGGAGGACACAGTGGATTTTCTACCTCTACCTTCTTTTTTAAAAATGTTTTTACTTATTTTTGAGAGAGAGAGAGAGAGGCAGAGAGAGACAAAGACACAGAATCTGAAGCAGGCTCCAGGCTCCGAGCTGTCAGCATGGTGCCCGACGCGGGGCTCAACCTCGTGAACCGCGAGATCATGACTGGAGCTGAAGTCGGATGCATAACCGACTGAGCCACCCAGGCGCCCCTCTACCTCTAACTTCTTGCTGTCATGAGATGGAAGCAGAAGAAATGATTAATGCAGAGGGGGAAAAAAACTAATTTTATGAGAGATATATGGGGTGCATAAATCTGGTTTAGAGTATGTTAGCCACAGAGCTCTATTCTCTTCAACTCATTGCTCTCCAGGAAACAACAGCCCAATTTTGTGCCTTAAATTTAGAAGAAACATTGTAGAAGACAGCATTCCAGTACAGTATTGCACAAGGCAGGATAGCAATAGGAGATAGGATGAGTATTTCTTGAGTTTCTGCTCGCTATATTCTAGGTGCTTCATATATATTGTCTCATTTAATCTACCACAACAACCCTATGGGTTGGGTAGTGGTGTTGCCATCATTATTCTATATTTACAGAGGAGGAAACCTGAGCTCTCAAAGGGAAAGCACATGCTAATAGAAGAGGTAGAATCTGGATTGGGTGTGGGATCTATTTGCATTAGGGAGCAAGCTTTTCTTTCTCTACATGTTTGCTCCAGGGAGTGAGGCAGTGGGTGTGAGGCAGGGTGGAACGGGAGGAGGAGGGTGAGGCAGATAGCTGTCCTTGGGGGACAAATGCCTTTGTGAGCCTCAGGGAATCTGCTGGCTGTGTCTCCATGTTCATGGATCAAGACTGAGAATTGTCCTAAACTGCCCCTTGCTTTTGGCAACAGTAGAGCCTATGTTTGTTTCCAGAAATCACAGTAGTGATCACAATGAGGCTGTGTTCATATGTAATCGGGTTTGACAGAAATTAATTTTTAATAAGAGGTTGCATTCAGTCAAACAACTGCCCTTTCGGGGGCCTATGTCAGGGTCGGTCACCCAGGGCTGGGCAATGGCACAGCGTGTGCTCTTGGCTGCAGCCTGGTGTGTGTGTGTGTGTGTGTGTGTGTGTGTGTGTGTAGTGGGTATTTGAATGGGGGAGTTAGGGGCCTGGTTACAGACTTAGTCAAATCTTATGTCGGGATCAGGCATTGGTCTATCCAGAAGTTAGAGGAGGCAGTTGGGGCATTTATTTGATGGCCAAGAAGAATATGTGTGGTCCCCCTTCGGCCCCCTCCCTTTTTTAAACTTCTTATTTATTCATTTAAGTGATCTCTACACCCAACATGGGGCTTGAACTCACAACCCTGAGATCAAGGGTAGCTTGCTCTTCCAACTGAGCTAGCCAGGCGCCCCCAGAAAACCCCTTCTGTTCCCTCATACTAAGCGCCCTTTTGACAAATTCAGGGCTTGGCAGATACTTAGAGTGTGCCCTTCACTATTGGTCTCACTAAATGGCATTTATTCTGGCTGTTCCTTAATGCTAACAGCAACCCTGCCAGGTATAATGTCATCAGTCCCATTTTATAAGTCAGGAAAACGAAGGCTCAGAGAGTTGAATAACTAAAGAGTACACCCTCAGTGAGAAAGTTGGGAGGTGGGATTCCATAATCTCTCGGCCAAAACATTTCGCATCCTCCCTGTGGAGAAGAATCTCCATCCTCACCATTTCCCTGAGGACCAGATATGGAAGTATTAGAGGCACTACTGTTCACATTCTGTCAGATTCTGCCAAAGTCACTCCATCTTCCTCACTGGAATTATGTTAAACGACCACATTTATTTATGACCCACTACCAGTTTTTCTCCACGTCACTCACTCAGACCAGGTCACTCACATCTTGCTTGTTATCAACGTTAACAAGGTGATGTTCATGCTGATTTCCAAGATCTGGGAACTTCTGTGTTTTCTCTTACAGGCTGCTTCCATTTTACTCAGGAAATACAGGCTTTTGGGTTTTCTTTCTTTCTTTCTTTCTTTCTTTCTTTCTTTCTTTTTCTTTCTTTCTTTCTTTCTTCTTTCTCCTTTTCTTTCTTTCTCCTTTTCTTTCTTTCTCCTTTTCTTTCTTTCTTTCTTTCTTTCTTTCTTTCTTTCTTTCTTTCTTCTTCCTGCAAAAAGGCAGAATCTCAAGGCTTCTCAGTGTGGGAGGCCCTGCCATTTCCAGCACTGCAAACTTATCCTCCAGCCGCCCCCAAAAGCTTTATCAGGAGATGTGGTGACTTTTCTCCTAAATTACATAGGTTGGTTTAAAAATACAGTGTAGGGTTTCCCTGTCAGGAGGCTGTCAGGCTGCCCACTTTTGACAGCCACTGCTACCTCCCTTCTTTGTTACATGTCACGGTATTTTTATTTTTATTTAAAAACCATTCAGCTGAAGTTATCTGGCACCCTTGAAATTACCAAAAAGGTTCATTTCAGGCGTTGAAGGGTGCCTTTAAAAATGCTTCCGTTTCCTGATTAAGAATCATGCACAATTTGATTTTCTATGCCTCACCATCTTCGCAGGGGCATTGTTAGCATGAAAATGAATTTTAAAAATATATTCTAGCGGAGGCGAGTGCCTGACATGACGAGTTCCTCTCTGTGTCAAAGCAGACTAAATTAGGGGGCACGGAGTGGCTTTGGTGCTGGGAATATATCAACTTACATAGTGAGTGCGGCAAAAGGAAATGAAAAATTAAGCAAATAAATAAAAACAAAACAAATAAACAAGACAAGAATAAGGTCTGGAAGTAAAAACAAATTAATTAAAAAAAAAACCCACACAAAAATGCTGGGAAAGAGGGTGGCCCACAACTTGGGTAAATATTCTCCAGCTAAATCTTTCCCCAAGTTATAGGATTTGTTGAAACATCTTGTCCTTTGTGTTGGGAAATGCAAAAATCTCTTCATGTTTTTCTGTAACCTTTGCCTCTCCATTCCTCTCCCCTTATCTGCACTGTTCATCCCTTATATGGCTGTTCTCGGAAGTCCAGGAATTTGAATGTTATGTGAAAGGCTAATTCTAATTGGGCTCGGTGACATTCATGTCAAATGGGAGACGTATGGGGGTCGCCGTGTGAAAGATCAACAAGGACCTGGCATCTGCTGTTCTGCGTTGCTTCTTTCATTCTGATCTCTAAATACCAGTCTTTGCTCAATGGCCCAACAGTCCTGGTATCCTTGATCCCTCCCCCACCGCCCTGACAAACCCCCTCCCTTCATCCCACTGTTTCCTTCCTTAGCTGGGCAAGCACGAGTCCCTAGCATTTCTTTAACATTTCAGCTTTGCAAAACGATGTTTACATTTATTGTCCCATTTACCACACGCAAAAACCTATGAGATAAAGAGCGCAGGAATTATTAAATCATGTGCATTTTATAGCTAAAGGGCTTGAGGTTTTAGTAGGTTCTAGTTACTGTGTATGATTGCACAGCTTATTAAAGACAGAGTTGCTTCCTCAGCCTCGGGCCCCTTGGCGCCCTAGTTGGGTGGTTTTCTTTTCCCTAAGCAAAATGCTTCCTGACTTTGGACATCAGGCACTATTTGTGGATCCAAGTTAGAGACTATTTTGTAATATGAAAGCGCATCCAGCTTTATGTCTTCATATTAAATATGTTTTCTTATCTCCATCTAAATGACCTCAGATTTTAGGAAGTGTATTAGCATTATTCATTCAACAAATATTTTTACTGTTCTAGTCTGGGTAGATAGCAGTGAATAAAACTGACAGCCTCTACTCTCATGGAGCTTACATTCCAGTGGAAGAGGCCAAAAACTGTTTCTTTCTTTCTTCTTTCTTTCTTTCTTTCTTTCTTTCTTTCTTTCTTTCTTTCTTTCCATCCAGCTAAGTAATCTCTACACCCAATGTGGGGCTCGAACTCACAACCCTGATATCAGGAGTCACATTCTCTACTGAATGAGCCAGCCAGGTGCCCTGAGACCAAGAATTTAAATCAAGAAATAAATGCATTATGCGATAGGCCCCATGGTGAGAAGTACAAAAGAGGAAAACAAAGCAAGGTAAATAAAGTATTACTCGTTTATATGATGTGGTCAGGGAAGGCTTTTTTGGTACAGTGACATTTGATAAGATGCTTGAGGATTTGAGGAGGTGGATGCTCCAGATAACTGGGGACAAAACTTTCTAGGGGAGGTGACAAGATATATACAAGGGCTTTGGTGTAGGAGAATGCCTGGTAGGTGGGAGGACTCAAGGACAGCCGGGCAGAGGAGTGGAGCAGAGAAAGCTGGTGAAAGGTGGGAGATGAGGCCAGGGAGGTGGGCGGGGAAGGTGAGAAGGTGTCAGAGGTATGGAGCCAGAGCGAGAATTTTGGCTTTTACTCTGAATGAGACAGGGCACTACAGGAGGTGTTTGAGTATGGGGGTCTGGTATCAAAGAGCGCTCTGAGACAAATGTCTACATACTGCTGTGCTGTGACCTGTCTCTGACACCTTTTAGCCCACCTCTGTCCCACTCAATCTCTTCTCATTGTTCACTGGGGCCGGTGGGGGGATGCGGGTGGAGGGAGGGCTACATAACACACACGGCCCAGTGCAAAAAGAGAATGTAGGGCCTTTTGTTCAAAGAGCAAGAAAAAATAGAGTACTGTTAAAGACACTAAAATATAAAGTTTTTCCTTTCTCTTGCAGCGTCTCTTTCAATTTAGCGCAGTGTTTTAAATTTGCCATTTAGTGCAATCCTCAGTAAAGAGACGTTAACATTTAAAATTATTATCATTAATTTTGCCATTCATTTCTATACTGTTCAATGCCAGTTTGTGTGTGTGTGTGCAATGCCAGTTTTAAATGAAAATATAAGATGATTTTACTTGTATACGGAATCACAAAACTATACCTTTCAATGTTTTATAGTTCATACTTGCATATGGATTTTGTTCCTACCAGAACAGTGGAAATGCTGCACAAAACGAACTCAACTGTTTCTACTTCTTGATATACATGTACCAATACCCTTCTTTTTGCTTACTGATGAATAAGAAGGGACTGACAGGGAAAGGAGCTATTGGTCGCCCTGCCTTTCTCTTTTTTCAGTGTCATCATTTTTAGGGTGAATGGTTGATTATTACAGAGCAGTACCAAGAGTAACAAAAGATAAAGTAGTTTCCTTGGTTGTTTGGGTCTTTTGGAACCCCATTGTCTTTTTGTATTTGTAGCCTGGGTGGAATAGAAAACAGGGCCTCCAGGTGTGGTCAGCACCCCCACTTACACAGCCACAGATGTAACACACTTACCTTGAACTCACTTTTAGTCTTGCAGAACTCCCAAACACGGTAGAGCCACATGAATTCTGTGCTCACGGGGCATCGCAAATACTCTTTGTTGAATGGGGTGGCGATGAAGGCGGACAGGCATAGCGTGCGTATGCCTCTGTTCACACATAAGCCTCATTGTCCCCTTGGACTTCACTTATAAGAAAAAGTTCAAAGACAGGATTAGTGAGGCCCTTAAGATGGTGACATCAGAACATTAAACCAAGTGCATGGCCCAGAAAGCACGGGCTACATGTTCATGAAGCTGGCCCTCCCTTTTTTTTTTACTCTACTCTTTCTAGAACTGGCCTGGTCTTAGCTAGGAGGTATTAAAGGGCTCACTGAAAGAGAATAAGCCTGCTGCCTGAGTGCCTGTCCTGTGCCCTAAGGGTCTGTGATGGCCTTTGGGCACGGAGGGGTGAGAAACACCCACCGGGCTCAGAGAAAGGTGTGCCGGAATGATAACTTTGGTGGTTTTGGCTGGATTGATTTTAGTTTTGGGGCTACTGGGAGGAATAACCTTAAGGAAAAAGGGATACAAATAAAATCAGGAAATGATCAGGGCCCGGGGAAAAAAAAGAAGCAAAGCTGAATATCAGTAATTACTAATTTTAAAAAGGAACATTTCAAAAAGGGACATTAGTTTCCATATTTCTTTTATCTCCTGGCTTCCCGATTTCATGGGAAGTGAGGGAAGAGTCATGACTTCAAGCCGGACATTGTGCACATCTGAGACACATACTTTATGATACAGATAATGGATGAGTAGAATCACCCGAGGGCAGGATAACATGTGAAGAAAAGACAAGCCTTCTGAATTTGGAGAAAATGAGAAACTTGGGTTTCAGTTTGAAGAATGCCAAAGGGAGACACTAGGAAGAAACCTGTTGCTTGACATTTGTTTATGACTTACGGTGACGGTTGTGGGAGTCGAAGAGTCACCTGAGAGAAGCTCAAGAGGCCCATCTGTGTGTGGAAGAGAGTGTGGAGGCATCTCTTTGGAGGAACGACCCCTGGGGATGAGGTCTGAGAAGCTTCTGAGAAGGCTGTGGTCTCCTCAGTGCTGCCCCTACTCCAAGGCAAACGGTCCCAGGTGGTTTTCTTGGGATATACTGAGCAAACAGTCTAAGAGACCAAGGGGATATACCCATCTAAAGTTTATGCTCCTTTTTGAGATGGCGTCCCAGATGCCCCGGCCTCCTGAACTCTCCAGGCCCGATTCTAGTGCCTGTCTGCTCTGGGTTTGTCCTCCTGGTCACAGACAATTGTGTACTTTTGGGCCCATGGAGGTGGCAAAGGCCACCTGGCAGAAGGAGTTTGAATTGCTCGGATATATGTGCTGAGTGAGTTATCCCCAAATGTGCCTTTGAGGCTGCTTGTGGTGCTGGATAGAACCAGGAGATGGAGAAGGGGTGGGCAGAGGTCAGAGGACGGCTCTCCCCGTGTCACCAGGTTTCGATGTGGAACTCTGAATGGCAACGCGGCCTTCTTAGTTACTAAGGGTATAGCTGTCAAAGCAGGAAAATAGAGTATATATATTTTTAACCTAGTTGTTCACTTGCTTTTATAACTTTTAATTATTTATTCGTATGGTATGTGGGCATTCATTCCTTTTTCTGCCTGGGCCCTGCTTCCACATAAGTTCTTTCTTGGGTCTACTGGCTTAGATGAGGTGGAGGGCATGAGTAGGGTGTGCTGGACACTTCTTCCCTTTCCCCAAGTTGCTATTGTTTTGTTGTCATCCTTAGCAATTACAACGGAGACCCTTCAAGACTGAATAGCAGTCTTCCTGCCTAAGTCTACTCTCCGTTATTTCTCCTTTCGCCCATGGATATAGTTGTTCTTAGGTGAGGAATAAAAACATTTTGATGTTTTAGGCATTATTTGTTCCTTTGATACCTTGTACACAGGGGGAAAATGGAGAGACCAGAATTACTGGTTAAACTGAGTATCCTGTTTCAAGCAGACGCCTGGAGGCTAAAGATACTCTGGGAACTGCGGCTAGGAGATCCTCCACACATCAGGGAAGTCAAAGTTGTCTGCACAAACTGCTTTTTTCTTCTTTAAACTCAGATCCCAAATCTCTTTTTTCTTTTAGACTTGATGTTAGTTTTTAAAAAGGGAAGTAAAACGGCTAGGGCAGGGAGAGCAGTAGTTCCAGAATGTTCTGGTGATTTTGGATATTCAACTTCTGCTTTGTCCTCAGGACGCACAAGCGGAGCTGAGGTTCAGGTAGCTGCGGGGGGTCGGGGGGAGGGCAGCTTTAGGATTCCTTTGTGGATCGTGTGACCAATCTATGTGTATTATGACAGTACGGGCAGAATTAACAGACACGGTTTAGCTTCTTGCTCACAACACGAAGACGTATTTTCTGAGCACTTCCTAATGTGCCAGACAAATGCTGAATATGTGATATGTGGTATCTCGTAATTAGCAGATTCCCATACAATTACCGTTCTCATCTTCCAGGTGAGGAAACTGAGAATTTAAGACACTTGCTCAAGATTCTACAGCTAGTCGGTTGCTGAGCTGGACCTGAGAGTGGTTCTTTTTGATGACAGAGGTCATGTTTTTGACCACATGCTACACTGCCCAGCCTTCTGACATGAGCATTAAATTTCTAGAAGAGCAGTTTTTAGGCAGGTCGCCTAGTCTGACCCTTTCAATTAATAGTTGTGAAAGCATAGACCCAGAGGGGTCAAATGACTTATTGGAGGTCTGGCAGCTGCTCAGTGGCAAAATGAAAATCCAGGCGTCCTAATTCTGATTGGCACTTATTCTGCTACATTCTGATCGAGGACTAGTTTGGAAACACAGTTTGAGTCATGGTGGGCGGGGAAAGTGGGACTGTTTCCTTTTAAAATTCATACTTACAGCCGGGTTGCCAGCCTCTTTATTTGCCTGCTTTTTCTTTGCTGTGCAATCTGTTCTACGAATTCTGAGAGCTTTTGTAAGGAAGTGCGTTGCTTATGGTTTGGCCTTACTATGTCATATTAAGGATGAAGGTACATGATTGTTTCTCCTACACTGTTTCTTTATCAAATGGGTGTGTTTGGCTTTTGTGGTCATTCCATCAAACCCTCTCTCTTCCGTCTCTTCATTGGCATGTGGGGTGCAGAAGGGCCAGGAGAGGCTTGCCCCAAATTTCAACTACCTGATTTATACTTGACTTTCTTATGTGAACAGCCCTCTGTTTTCCATCCTGCCTAGTAGAAATCGCAAGGAATAGTCATGTGATACCTCCAAAGCACTTAAAATACCTCAGCGTTAAAACATAAGAGGAGTTTTAAAAAGGAAACTGAAAACATTTTGGAACTTTTGCCTGCCTTATGGGTTCAGAAATTGTTCCGGTTAGCTTTTGGCGTCGGACCATGTTCCCCAAATTTAGTGGCCTAAATGGCAATCGTGTATTTGCGCACAACGGTATGGGTCAGCAATTTGTGCTGGACTCAGCTGGGACTGTTCATCTCAGCTTTCACTGTGGCCAGTGGGAGCGAAATGGACGGTTCGCAAAGATGGCCATGAGGATTGCTTCCCTCCCTTCACAAATGCCCCTTTGTAATGTGACTTTGCTGCTCTCTCAGCAAACAGCGGAGTGTATTCCTCTCCTCCTTGAATTTGAAGTTAACCTCAGGACTTATTTTACCCAATGGGACATTAGCAAATGTGATACAGTAGATATCTGAAAACCACGTGTGCATTGGGGCTCGCAACCTTGCTGCTGGGAACGAAAGAGACCGCCATTGGAAGAAGCCCCAACTAACTTCCTGGAGAAGGAGAAACCACCTAGAGAGAGAGGCCAGCCTTCTCAGCTGTTCTGGCTGAGGTCTCAGTCTTGTGAGGTCATCGTCTTAGACCTTTCCATTGGTGACAGGTTGACCCAGGTCAGAAGAACTGAGAGAAACAATAAATTATTGGCCCTATACGCCACTTAATACTCACTGCGTAGTTTGTTTAATATGTCACTTTTACTACCCAGGTCAAAAGGCTTATATACTACAATGATTTTTTAAAAATCTATCTTTGCGTGCTTCAACAGTCTGAATGATTAGCTAGCAATCCAAGGCAATTTTAATAAATTTTATTCCACAGAATACTGTTATTGGTATTGTTGCCTGACGTGAAGCCTGAGAAACTTGTAAGACAAGAATCACCTGTTGGCAATGACATGTAGTCAATGAAAGAGGCATAGAGTGGTATGCTGGTCCCTCGGATTCCAGAGAGGCTCTAGGCAAGCTGCTTCGTCTCCCCCTCACAGCAAAGGGGATGAAAAGCCAACACACCTTCAAAAACATCAGGTGGCACCTGCCACACACTTCTAAATGGATAAAGGTCGAGTTTGGAAGTTAGATTAATAGGGCTCAGGCGTGGATGGATTAAAAATAAAGACGTGATTCGGTGAATCTTTATTAGGTCTAATCACATCAGTGTCTCGAGAAAAACGTTGCCTTTTACTTTCAACAGAAGTCGGTGTATAAAAACCTACCAAGAAATACTCTCTGTTGTTATGTCTTGACTGTGGGCAGAGATCTCATGAGAAAGTGTTGTGCCTAGAGTTTTGAAGTTCCTATCTACAGCTCTCAGGTCCACTGGGCCAGAACGGTCTGTGGCGGTTACAGGGCTTCCAGAATCAAAGCTGTGCACGGCTTGGGTCTGAGGCAGCTCCCAGGACACAGGAGGGCGGGCATTGGGAGACAGGGGTCACAAGGATTAGAAGGACTACACAGATGGCACTGGAACTGGTGGGTCAGAAGTCTCTTGGGTCACAAAAAGCTTAAGCCATTCAGTTTTGGAGTGGTTGGTTTTGTACTAAACCTAATTGTATAGAAACAGAGCAACCTTAGAAGACTGGGACGGTCTAAGAAATATTACTAAGTTGTGATTGAGGTAATTATGAAGACAATGGCTAAAAATTACCATTATTATTATTTTTCATTGAGATATAATCAACATCTAACATTGTACTAGTTTTGGGCATACAACATAATGATTTGATATAAGTATATATTGTGAAATGATTACCACAGTAAGTTTAGTTAACATCCATCATCACGCAGAGTTGCGATTCTTTTTCTTATGATAAGAATTGTTAAGATTTAATCTTTTAGGAACTCTCAAATATGCAATACAGAATTGTTAACTATAGTCACCACATTGGATATTACATTCCCAGGACTTATTTTTCTTATATGTGGAAGTCTGTACCTTTTGACAACCTTCACCCATTTTGCCTCAGGTAACTAAAGGCGGTACCCCCGCCTCGGGTAACTAAAGAGGTTATTAAAAATTACTATTATTTTTTTTATTTTTAAAAACTTTATTTATTTATTTTGAGAGAGAGAGCACGAGCAGGGGAGGGGCAGACAAAGAGGGAGAGAAAGAGAGAATCCCAAGCAGGCTTTGCACTTTCAGTGTGGAGCCCGAAAGTGGGGCTTGAACTACAAACCGTGAACTCATGACTTGAGCCAAAACTAAGAATTGGACGCATAACCAACTGAGCCACCCAGGCTCTCCTAAAAATTACTATTATTAAAACCAATGGTGATAATGAGCCTGACAACCAAAATGTCCCTTATTTCCTACATAAAGGTCAAAGGTCTTCCACTGAATGATCTCATTTAAATATGAACCCTGTTAAAAAATGTTCGCTCGACACTTCCGTTTGTAATACTGTTATATGTTCTATGCTACCTGGAGATATTTTTGAGGGGATAGTGTTAATAGAAATATAAAAAAAAAGTATGATACCTGTTCAAATGGGAGATTTGAAGGATTGGCTGACTTTTCATATATAAGATGACACAATTTAGTCAGATTGCGTTCTTCTGGACATCTTACTTGTTTGAAAGGAAAGGGAATTTTTGTTGTAGGGAGGGGCAAAGGAGGGGGGATTTTGATTGGAAGATCAGAACTTACAGAGGTAGTTGGTGTGTGTGGATCAGCATAAAGGTAAGTTCTCGGGGGAAAACCATTGGAGCTGTGTAAACAGTGTGTGGACAGGGGTGAGGTCATCAACAGTAAGTTCTCTGGCTGACCTTCCCTTCTGAAATTGTGGGGAAAACTTCCTTTTCCTCTTCCTTTCTACTCCTTGAAGCGTATCAGGTTGGAGTTTTCAGATCATTATGACATACTATAGTATTTTCTGTAATGTGTTCTTTGTAACATTAGCTCCTCGAGATGTGCAGTATGAAAGAGATAAGGAGTTAAATGCGTTTGACAGATATACTGTATTAGATCTCACTTTTTGTCACAATGTGCATTAGTGAAGTATATTGAGGACTTTAAGAAATACTGTGGTAAAGAAATTATTCCCCCTTTTAAAAACCCAGTGCTTGTCCATCCTATTTAAATTTTTTTTTTCAACGTTTATTTATTTTTGGGACAGAGAGAGACAGAGCATGAACGGGGCAGGGGCAGAGAGAGAGGGAGACACAGAATCGGAAACAGGCTCCAGGCTCTGAGCCATCAGCCCAGAGCCTGACGCGGGGCTCGAACTCACGAACCGTGAGATCGTGACCTGGCTGAAGTCGGACGCTTAACCGACTGCGCCACCCAGGCGCCCCTGTCCATCCTATTTAAAGGTAAAATTATTTCCCTCCATAAAATGTTTTAACATCCCACATAACTGGCATTCGCTTGAAAAATACTGAGTTAGTTGGCTCAATCCAACCCGCACTTATGTTTCCCTATACAGATGTATATGCTAGGTACTGAGGGTGGGTACGAAGATATGGTATTGGTCTCAGAAAGTTAAAAGGTATAACGGGCAATATAAAACTGGTACACACAAAAAATGGTATGAAGTAGAAAGCAATAAGAATTGTATCAGTAGGATGCTTTCATTAGAGGTAACAAAAACCCAACTCAAAGTGGCTTAAATGATGTGAGGGAATGAAATTATTGGTTTATGTAATTGAAAAGTTCAGAGATAGGTCAGGTTCAAGGAGCTTGCACTATCAAGATTCTAGCTCCATTTCTCTATGAATCCCTCAGTTCTGCCCTCCTCTGGGTATCGACTTGATGTTGACTTCCTTCATGGGAACAAAATGCCTGCCCATAGGAACGTGAGCCATATAATCTCTAACTTTCAAAGCCAGGAAGAAAATGTTCTGTCTCACAACCATTGGCCAAAAGTCCTAGGATTTGTTCTGATTGGACCTAAACCAGTCCATGTGGACAAGAAAATGCCAAATAGGGATGCCTGGGTAGCTCAGTTGGTTAGGCATCTGACTTCAGCTACGGTCATGATCTCGCCATTTGTGAGTTGGAGCCCTGTGTGGGGCTCTGTGCTGATGGCTCGGAGCCTGGAGCCTGCTTCAGATTCTGTGTTTCCTTCTCTCTCTGCCCCTCCCCTGCTCATGGTCTCTGTCTCTGTCTCTCTCTCTCTCAAAAATAAACAAACATTAAAAAAATTTAAAAAAAAAAAAAGAAAAAGAAAATGCCAAATAGTTATTGGTGTAAACCTGGGTTACCTGAACCAATGTCTAGGTCAAGAGAGATAGGATTCTCCTCACTGGCATAGACCTAGTTCCAGGAAATAAGGATGAGATCAATCTCACAAAAACCCTATGATTGTTATCACAGGTTGGGTGGGGGTGGGGAGTAGAACAGATGTTGGGGGAAAAAGCCACATTTACTACAGAAGGGCCATGAAGAGCCCTTTAGTTCTGAGGATCCAGTGATGGGTTCCATCTGTCGAGAATCTTCATGGAGTGGCATTTAAGCTCATTGTCAAGGGTATGAGTTGACTATGGATATCAGGGAGAGGAGGGGTAGAGGGCATTCCAGGAGGAGGGAGTTGCAATAGTTAAATCAGAGGGGCAGGGCACAAAAGAGTGTGAAGAAGGGCTGTTAGGCAGATCGCTTTGAATGGAATCGCCACAACAATGTTTCCATGGGAAAATGCATTCTGTGTTCCAAACACCTTTTTTTTTTTTTTTTAATATTTATCTTATTTTTTTGAGGGAGAGAAAGAGAGAGCAGGGCAGGGGCAGAGAGAGAGAGAGAGAGAGAGAGAGAGAGAGAGAGAGAATCCCAAGCGGGCTCTGCATTGCCACCACAGAGCCCCACGAGGGGCTCGAACCCATGAACCATGAGACCATGACCTGAGCCTGAATCAAGAATCAGAGGCTCAACTGACTATGCCATCCAGACGCCCCTGTGCTCTAAATACTTAAAAAAAAAAAAAAAAAAGGTTTTGAAACACAACCCATTAGTAAATTGGGAACTCCTTGTTCTTTTGGTGATAGTGGTAGGCCTACTACAATTTATGATATTTATGTCCCAAGAAGTGTATAACTTGGGTATCAATGCAAAACCTTTTTAGAAAAATTACAGACTTGTTTGACAAGATACGAGAGTTGACCACTGGCATATTTTATATCAAAATATTTGTCCACAGGGATACAAAGAACTGCTTATTGTATAAGCAATAATTTACACTAAAGGTAAAAGGCAGTTTTAAACGTTGGATTTTGAAAAGAATGCTATGAATTTTCTTGAACTAGATGTTTATCATTTTGAGTAACTAAAAAGACCATCATGTTCTTAATATAAAATGCCTAGATGCAACTTCGAAGCTGTTGATAGACTGAAGTCCGTTAACCGTGTAAATTAAGAAAAAAAGAAGACGGGCGTGAAATTATGTGCGGAGAAACCAGATGTGCAGTTATCTAGAGGAAGACAGACCAATGGATGCTCCAGGATATTTGGAGCCTGTTAAAATGCCTTTCTGACTTCTTCTTTTCATCTTTTGTTCATTTAAGTTTGTACATTTGTTCTTTTCCTTAAAAACCAGGCCTAGCGTTGTATGTAACTTCTTGTGTAGCAACAGCAGGACATTTTTAAGGAACTCGAGTCAGTAGCGATCAACCCCTTTGAGGCACAGTACGATCCTTCTGTAAATAGCTCCACGCATTTGTAGTGGTCACTCTGCTTCCTTGCTGGTTGATTCAAAATACGTAATTACTTTTAGGTAGGAAAGAGGATTAGCAGACCTTACCCTAACTGCTTGTTTTTGTAGGCTTGTTAAAAAAGACTTGGGCTCCAGAAACAGAGGGTGTAGCCAGACAGAAGGCAGCCTGGAGTTCAAAAGTCTTGTAATCTTTGGCTCCACAGGCCTATAAAATTGGAGTGTTGACTGAATGCAAACAGCCCGTAGTCTGGAGGCCCAGCACCAAGAAAGGACGAGAGGCCCATCGGTCATTTGAAAAGGCAGGGGGTTTCATAACAATTCTGGACTGACCTGTTAATGGATGGTCCCATTTGATTTCCTCTTCCCGTGAATGTCAGATCTGGGGCTCTCTGCCATACAACAAAGCTTTTCTTAGCTCCTGTGCTCCTGGAATTTGGGAATAAATGAGGCCTCTTGCAAAGGCCTGGCATGAAAGGAGTAAGTTGGAAATGTTAAGGGATGATGGTGTAGTAAAAATGCACTCTTGTTTCCTGGTGCCATTCTTGAGGTAATGGTTATAGGCTTGTAATTTGGGAGCAAGAAGATTGAGTTCAATGTTAAAATATCATTACAGGCAAGTAGGAGCAGGGGGCTCTTTTGGGAAAATGTGGGTGATCAGTCACCTCCTCACCTCTAAGTAGTAAAGGTTACCAGAGGTTCTAAGATTTACCAGGTATGGGAAGTTTTGCTGGGTGAGAGGGTGTTTTAAAAACTTAAGCTGGAAGCTCTGTCGAGTGACTTACTTGACAACAAATGATGCTTTCTGTCAGTGGGGTTTGTGAGAATTCACTGAGTATCTCTACAAAGGAAACCTTTAATTCAGGGTAACCTACATGTTACATCTGATTGATTTGTGGAATAAAAGATAAAAAAATTATTTTATTTAAGACGATGTACTAAAAGGGGCGCCTGGGTGGCTCAGTCAGTTAAGTGTCCGACTTCAACTCAGGTCATGATCTCATAGTTCATGAGTTCAAGCCCCATGTGCTGACAGCTCAGAGACTGGAGCCTGCTTAGGATTCCATGTCTCTCTCTCTCTCTCTCTCTGCCCCTCTCCTGCTCACCCTTTGTCTTTCTATGTCTCTCTCTCAAAAATAAATAAAATATTAAAAAAAATAGAAAATAAAAGAATAAAAAAGATGTAATATAATATCAATTAAAGCTGATTATAAAAAGATGTTAGAAGAACAATGGAGACAGGCCTTTTTTTTTTTTTTAAAGAGGCATAAATAATAAGGCGACAATGGTATGAGTCTGTTTTCTTTTCTTTCTAAAGTTCGTTTTGGTCAGCAAGCTTATTTGCAATTATTTTAGCAGAGATCTGTTTTATACAACTTTGGAAAAAGCATAGTGGAAATAAATATTTTAAAATGTTATTTATGAACCTGCTTTTTTTTTCTCTCCTCTTCAGAGGAAGAATCGCTTAGTTTTAGAAAATCTTGTGTTTTTTTTTTTAACACTATTTTCACATTTTGCTTAAGTAGAGGAACATTCACCTTATTTTATCTTAGTATTTGGACTTTAATTGTCAGGAGATTTTTCTAACATCACACCTACATTGCTAACCCCTATTCATTATTACATTTACATTTCTCTTAAGAAAAACCCCACACACAATAGGGTTTGATATTTGAGAGCATATTTTCTATTTCCATCTTGAGCTCATTTGTGATCTTTTAAAATTAAGAAAAGAAAATAATTTCAGGTACAAATTTACAAAAAGAGATACTTGTTATAGAAGAACAGATTATTTCCACCTATTTTTCTTATAAACAAGTGATTCTGAATCTATTGTATTTTTATTTATAAAATTTTTCTTGATGTTTGTGTGTGTGTTTGTTTGTTTGTTTGTTTATTTATGTATTTATTTTTTTTTAATTTTTTTTTCAACGTTTATTTATTTTTGGGACAGAGAGAGACAGAGCATGAACGGGGGAGGGGCAGAGAGAGAGGGAGACACAGAATCCGAAACAGGCTCCAGGCTCTGAACCATCAGCCCAGAGCCTGACGCGGGGCTCGAACTCACGGACCGCGAGATCGTGACCTGGCTGAAGTCGGACACTTAACCGACTGCGCCACCCAGGCGCCCCTATTTATTATTTTTAATGGGATCCAGGGAGATCACTTTAGGAAGGGGTATACATGACTTTGAGGGTTTGAAAATTCTTTTTTTTTTTTTTTTTTTGTTTCTTTATTTGAGAAAGCACAAGCAGCGGAGGGGCAGAGAGAGAGGGGGAGACACAGAAACCAAAGCAGGCTCCAGAGCCAAACGCAGGGCTTGAACCCACGAACCAAGAACTTTGACCCCCAGCCGAAGTCAGAGGCTCAGCTGACTGAGCCACCCAGGTACCCCATAATGTTTATTTCGTTTTGAGAGAAAGAGAGAGAGAGAAAGAGGGAGAGAAAGGGGGTGGAGGGGTAGAGAAAGAGGGAGACACAGAATCTGAAGCAGGCTCCAGGCTCTGAGCTGTCAGCACAGAGCCCTAAGCGGGGCTCAAACCCATGAACCGGGAGATCACGACCTGAGCCAAGTCAGATGCTTAATTGACTGAGCCACCCAGGGGCCCCTATTGTATTTCTAGAAGGTGCTGGCTCTTCAATGATGTACAAATTACCAACTTTCTGATCTGTGGAAGAAATTTTTCAATACCAGCTAAACAACTAGGCTTCAGAAGGTAGTTCCTGCCTTACGTATTTAGAAGGAATTTAGTAACTTGATTCTGAATAGAATGATCAACTCTCCTGTAAAAAGTATGTCAGTTTTGCATATTTTGTACCCAAGTCTCTGGCGGCAGCTCTTTTTCAAACTGCGGCATATTGACCCCACAGGCAGTTAGAGAGAGAGGTTGGGCAAAATGTGTGGCTTGTGTGGCAGGATTCCAGATTTCTGTCGTGTGACACATCCTCTGTCTATCATAGGGATGACTTAGCTATGATAGAAGGAGAAATGTCTCTTCCACAACTCTGGCCAACTCAATTCTTGATATACTACAGGAAAACATAGAGTGATCTAGAAAATCTTTTCCCAATGCATATGTCTGGTAACGCTGTTGTCTCGGCACATTATCTTATTTTGCATCTCAGAAGCTAATTAATACTTTATTTCACTCTGAATTTGTTCTGCAAAAAATACTAGTCTCTACCTTGCATGAAGAGAATCACAGGCAGCTGTGACATCCCTTTGAGGACTGGGAAGTCTCAGACAGTTGAGCTGAGACATGTTGGGCCTGTTCTTTCTTCCTGTAGCCCCCTTGCTTCAGCAATATTCTTGATATTTTGCTAATTAAAATCGAAACTAAATGTCACCTTATAATTTCTATCTCTCCCACTAAAGTATAAACTCAAAGAGAGGAAGACTTTATGTTTCTTTTATGATGTTAGTCCAATGTCAAAAATATATTAGGGACTCAATAAACATATGTTGAATAACTGAATTTATTAAAAATGCATAAATGAATGAATGAATCCATATTAAAATTCTGTAGTAAATTGACTTTTTGCTCTTCCTTTTAGGTTCCATGTCTCTGCAGAATTTGATCCTGCATAGGCTTATCAATGATGTCTAATTGTTACTAATATTATTAGTATACTATCTATACTAATAATATTACTATAGATAGCTAAGCAATCATATTCATTGAGGTTAAGTCTGAACTTTGTCTTTATTTCAAAATGTTTTTGAGCCTGAAACATCATATCACTAAGATCACATATCATCATGTTGTCATTTCAATAGATACATCAAAAGCATTTGACAAAGTACAAGATCCATTCATGATAAAAAATCTCAACAAAGTAGGATTAGAGGAAACATACCTCAACATAATAAAGGCCTTATATGGAAAGTCCACAGCTAACATCATACCCAATGGGGAAAAACTGAAAAAGTTTTCCCCCTAAGTTTTGGAACAAGACAAGGATGCCCACTCTCATCACTTTTACTCAACTTAGTATAGGAAATTCTAGCCACAACAATCAGACAGCAAAAAGAAATAAAAGGAAACTGGTAAGGAAAAAGTAAAACTTTTACTATTTACAGATGACATGATACTATATAGAGAAAATCCTAAAGATTCCACCACAATGTTGCTAGAACTGATTAATGAATTCAGTAAAGTCTTAGGATACAAAATCAATATATAGAGATCTGTTATATTCAGAAAATGAAATTAAGAAAATAATTCCATTTATAATTGCACAAAAAAAACACAATAAGATATCTGGGAATAAACTTAACCAAAGAGTGAAAGACCTGTAGTCTGAAAAGTATAAAACACTGCTGAAAGAAATTCAAGACAACAGAAAGAAATGAAAAGACATTCCATGCCCATGGATCAGAAGAATAAATATTGTTAAAATGTCTATACTACCCAAAGTCTATACTACTCAATTGATGCAATCCCTATTAAAATACCAACATTTTTCATAGAACTGGAACAAACAATCCTAAAATTTATCTGGAACCACAAAAGACCCTGAATAGCTAAAGTAATCTTAAAAAATAAAAACAAAACTAGAGTTCTCACGATTCCAGACTTCAAGTTATATTTTTTTTTTTTTTTAAATTTTTTTTTTCAACGTTTATTTATTTTTGGGACAGAGAGAGACAGAGCATGAACGGGGGAGGGGCAGAGAGAGAGGGAGACACAGAATCGGAAACAGCTCCAGGCTCTGAGCCATCAGCCCAGAGCCCAACGCGGGGCTCGAACTCACGGACCGCGAGATCGTGACCTGGCTGAAGTCGGACGCCCAACCGACTGCGCCACCCAGGCGCCCCCAGACTTCAAGTTATATTACCAAACTGTAGTACTCAAAACGGTATGGTACTGGCATAAAAATAGACATGGATCAGAGGAACAGAATAGGAAACCCAGAAATAAACCCACAATTATATGGTCAATTAATCTTCGACAAAGGAGGAAAGAATATACAATGGGAAAACACAGTCTCTTCAACAAATGGTGTTGGGAAACCTGACAACATATACAAACTGGGCCACTTTCTTACAGCATACACAAAAATAAACTCAAAAGGGATTAAAGACCTAAATGCGAGACTTGAAACCATAATAATCCTAACAGAGAGCACAGGCAGTAATTTCTGACATTGGCTATAATAATATTTTTCTAGATAAGTCTCCTAAGGCAAGAGAAATAAAAGCAAAAATAAACTACTGGGACTATATCAAAATAAAAATGCTTCTGCACAGTGAAGGAAACAATCAACAAAACTAAAAGCCAACCTGAAAATTTCATCGATTTGTGAAGAGCCTGTTTTCTGGGTTTGGAAATGTGACATCCTGATTGTGGAAACAATGGAAGATAAACTTATGCAACATTCAACAAGGGCTACACATTTTTCTTTTTTATTTGAGGGGTGAAGGGGCAGAAAGAGAGAGGAAGAGAGAGAATCCAAAGCAGGCTCCATGCTGTCAGTGCAGAGCCTAACATGGGGCTGGATCTCATGACCATAAGATCTGACCTGAGCTGAAATAAAGAGTTGGACCCTTAACAAACTAAGCCACCCAGGCACCCCAGGGCTATATGCTTTTAATAACACCCTATTCATTTGTGCATCATTATATCTTAGTGCCCGACCCAACGACTTGACTTATAGTATTTATTAATGTGTGTTGAATTATTTCAGTATGAAATGTGAGTTTGAAACTTCCAATTTTGCTTGAAGTCTTTGCATAAATGATCCTGAAGTTACTAACCCCCAGATAAAACTGTACAGTTCATGATGTGTATACTCTAAAAAACCACAAAAACCAGGATTGTGAACCAAGTTTGCTTTATTTTGTCTTAATTTAGGTCCTGCTGTTGAGCCACATCACAACAGCTAGAAAAAGGCCTTGCCGAAGTTGGGGTGTCTGGCTGGAAATCTCTGCTAGTACTCTAACAAATATAAAATATAAGGTTTCTTACCATTGACACTTCAGTTTATGATATTAGAATGCTTTGTTCCAACATGTTAGCTGGTCTTAAAGCAGCACAACAGGACTATCCACAAGTTAATCAAGAAGCCCTTGCATTGTTGTGGGAGTTGAGGACTTACACAAACGGTGTTGACTGCAGGAGGTGATTGATGACTTAGATTTTTTACTCATGGTAAGTTGACCCCAATAATTGTGCGTATATCCAAGAATAGGTTTTTCCAGGCCTGTATCTACAACAAACCCAAGGCCTTCTGCATTCTTGTGATCACAGCTGTGGGTCATCTCAGCTTCATCCTCAAGCCATTTGGATCTCTTGGAAAGGCCTCACCGTGTTCAGGGCCTACCCTTGGGGAACTGAGATCTGGCCAAATCACCATGACCATAGGACTGTTGGCATAGCAGGCAGTTCTCCAGCGGCTCAGGGAAATGATTCAAGTGAGTTATCCTCACTATGTGATGATGCCAGCGGTGCAGTTTAGGGAACATTTCAGGCCACAGATTTGGACACAGTTAGAATGTGCTGTTATTATCTGCTGATGTTTTGCTGGCCTAAAGATTTCACCAATTGTCTATCAACATAGGGTATAGTTTGTTGACAGTAGGCCACTTAGAGCAAAGAAGGGCTCATGGAGAAAAGTCACTCTATTCAATTAAAAAATGTGTCTGAAGTACCTGCTGGGTATTACCCCCTGTACTAGGTAGGCTCTGAGAGAGATACAGAAGACAGCCTTGAGATACCCTCAAGAAGCTTATGATCTAATGTTAGACGCATTTCTACTTGGAAATAAATAGCATATATTTTGATGTAGAAAGATAATATAGCATTTTTTTGTTTGCAGATGTTATAGGATAGAGAGGTGTACTTGCCTTAGACTACAGCATTAAGAAAGGTTGATGATTGATACTTTTTTTTTTTCTTTTGGAAGATATACTATCTTCTAATGCTTCCTTTGCTCAAGTACCAGAGACATTAAAAATAGCACTGAGGGGTGTCTGGCTGGCTCAGTCGGTAGAGCATCCAACTCTTGATCTCAGGATTTAAAGTTCGAGCCCCACATTGGGTGTAGAGATCACTTAAAAATAAAATCTTAAAAAAATAACATTGAAAATTATAATAGAAATGGATGGGTTTTATTGAAACAAGCAAACAAACAAACAAACAAACAAACCATGTGGGTTATTAAGTTGGAAGTTTATGTATTGTTAGACACTCTTTGACATCTATTTGACATCTATTTTCTTTGGATCTGTTTCCCTCCCCGCACCCCCTTTTCTTAATGTTCAAAGTGCACCGAAGAAAATCCTAACTGTTGAGTTTTATTTTATCCGTTGCTGAAGCCTGTATGGTTTTCAGAGTTCCTTTGGGTTACTAGTTTAATAAAGATGATATTTTTAACTTCAAACTCTTGATGATTATTTTCATTTCTCAGGAAAATCCTTTCTTTCCACCCTTCTATCCTGCTCACCGGCAGAGAGAATACAGCACCTTATAAGTCTCTTCTCCCTCCCACGGCATCTTTATAATGCCAGTGTTCTTCACTTCGGCTCAGCTTCCAAATTTAATTCATTTGTTAGGCCTATTTTTACCTAGAGACATGAAATCTGAATGTGTTGCTAAACTATCAGAGAAAGTGCTTTTCTTTGTGCCTTCCATCTAAGGCAATGTGTGCTTTCCTACTGGTATTATTTATAGTTGTGGGCTGTGCAAACGGAGCACAGACAGGCTGCCTACATCCCATGTCACACTTTTTTTCTGGTTGGAGTAGTTAGTCATTAGTACTGAATTGTTTGGTCACGAGCAGGGAGAGAGTGAAAATGTAAAATCAAATATGCTTCATTTCCATGGTTCTGGTGTGAAATCTGTGGGGGAAATTCCCGAGTAGGGTAAGCCCCAGGTACTCACCTGACCAAAGGCTTATAGGTGTATGGTGTTACTAGCATGTCTTGCCTCATCCCTTCTGCTCTAGAAGTCTGGGTTTATGAACATATTAGTCAGGATAGGCAATTTGTGCCACAGTAACAGTAACACCTCTCCCACCCCCAAATTTCAATGACTTATAGATGGATGTCTCCTGTACCATATCCTTCCCAGATTGGCTGTTGTTCCACTCTCTGTCCTGATGGAGCAGCCTCGGTCTGGAACATTTGGTCACTTTAGTAGAGCGAAAAGGAACAAGGGGAATCATTTGTCAAATCTGAAAGCTTCTGGTTGGACGAGACACACGTTATTTCATGTCTACATGTTACTGGCCAAAGCAAGTCACTTGGTCACTCCTGAGTTCATCAGAGCAACGATGTATATTCTTCCCTCAGGGAGGGACACTTCAGGGTGGGGAACTGGCATATTTGGCAAACAAACTACTACAGTGAGGATTCATTGACTTTCATTTGACAGTATGTCAACAGAACGTAGAAGTTTCCAGACAAGGGCTGAAACTTGTAACTGAGCTTGGCAAAAAACTAGTATCTTCTTTTTTATTTTTATTTCTTCTGTGGGGCTAGAAATAGGGTAGCAGGTGTCACTGTTTAGAACAGTAGGCTCTTGAAGGCTACTTTCTGAGGTATGTATTACATTCATATTCATTGTGCTTGTTGTTCAACACACTCAGTTAAAAAATTAACTTACAATACCTTCCAGTTCCATCCATATTGTTGCAAATTTAATTCTTTTTCATCACTGAGTACTATTCCATTGTGTGTGTGTATGTATATATCTATATCTATATTTATATCTATATCATCTATATCTATATATATATCTCACATCTTCTTTATCCATTCATAGTCAACTAGAGGGTATTATGTTAAGTGAAATAAGTCAGAGAAAGACAGATACCATATGATTTCGTTCATTTGTGGAATTTGAGAAACAAAACAAATATACATAGGGGAAGGGAAGGAAAGATAAGATAAAAACAGAGAGGGAGGCAAACCATGAGACTCTTAAATACAGAGAACAAACTGAGGGCTGCTGGAGGGGTGGTGATGGGGGATGGGTAAAATGGGTGATGAGCATTAAGAAGGCCACTTTTTGGGATGAGCACTGGGTGTTATATATAAGAGATGAATCACTAGATTCTACTCCTGAAGTCAAGACTACACTCTATGTTAACTAATTTGAATTTAAATTTAGAAAAAAAATGCTAAAATAAATAAGTAAATATTCCCTATTTACCAGAAAGAAAAGAAAAGAGAAGAGAAGAAAAGAAAAGAAAAAAGAAAAGAGAAGAAAAAAAAAGAAAAAAAGAAACAAAAGAAACAAAATTAACTTTAGGGTGTTTTGAGTTCTTGTGGCTATCATTTTGTCCTTGCCTATGTATCCAAGGTCATCGCTCACCATACTCTTGCCTCCAACCCTAGGCTCTGGCTGTAATTACCTATTTGCTTTTCTGAACTTTCTTTGGAACGCTTTTTGGTCTTGCCTTGCCTCTCATGTTTAGGGCTCAAAGTCAATATCACTTTTCCCAGTCTTGGTTAGGTGCTTCTATGTTCTAATAGGATGCTGTCCATATTTATCTGTATCATATTATCCATTGGAAGTATTATTTCATTTGTTTATCAGCATTTCTCACTATCATCATTGCTCTGGGAGGCTCACAAAAACAACCTCGTTTCTTCTAATGCTCTGCCATTGACTAGGTTGTTCCAGTCACACTGGCCCTCTTTCTGTTCTATGAATAAACCCATTTGACCACATCTGAGTGCTTTTCCGCTATCTATTCCTACTGCTTCTCGCAACTTCAGAACGCTGGCCCTTTCTGTTAGTCAGATCTCAGATTAAATATCACTTCCTTAGAGATGCTTTTCTTTTTTTTTTTTTCAATATATGAAGTTTATTGTCAAACTGGTTTCCATACAACACCCAGTGCTCATCCCAAAAGGTGCCCTCCTCAATACCCATCACCCACCCTCCCCTCCCTCCCACCCCCCATCAACCCTCACTTTGTTCTCAGTTTTTAAGAGTCTCTTATGCTTTGGCTCTCTCCCACTCTAACCTCCTTTTTTTTTTTTTTTCCTTCCCCTCCCCCATAGGTTTCTGTAGAGATGCTGTTCTTGACTGCTCAATCTACTATAGCCACTCAGACTCTGACTGTCATATCACACCATCTCTGTATACCCTTGTCACTACCCAGTGCTTTTCTTATTCATTTATCATTTGCCTCTCCATTAGAATATAAGCCCCAAGAAAGCAGAATCTTTTTGTTTCCTTCTGTATTACCAAGACAGTGTTAGTTATTATTATTGCTATTCAATAAATCGCTGTTGATTTTTGAATGAATAATAAAATTATGATAGCTCTTCAAAATTAAGGTTAAAGCTTTCATTGTTGTTCGACACTCAATAAGTATTAATCATTTAAATACATTAATGAAATTGTAGAGGTTCTTCAAAATTCAGGTAAATCATCTATTGATAATTTCCACCCATACTACTTATCTTCCATTGTACTTAATATTTTGTAATCTAGTCACAATATCTTCCCATATTATTCTCTCTTGATTTATGTTACATCCCGATGATGGCAATATTTTTTACTTTAGTTTCCCCTGTGACACTTAGCAAATATTTGGAACAATATATTTGGGAGTATATTTTATTCTATTGATGGATTGCAAAAGAAGACTTGTATTATTGCCATAGATTACTCATATCTAACGAATTTACTGAAATTCAAAGATTCCTACAAAGATTACAAATCACTTAGACCAAATTTTCATGGCCTTCTATGAGTTGAGCCAGGAGAATTAATTTCTATGACTCTACGGAAATTGCTTGCGAAGGACTATTAAGAAGATCTCATATAATTTGTTTAATCACTGGAGAAACTTTTCCATAATTGGTTTCAAGCATAATGTGTATCTCCTACAAATGGAGACTGCATCAGATTATGATTTTAATCCATTTCCACTTCACTTACAAGGCATATGATCTTTGATAAGTTAGTTGACTTCTCTCTGTCTCAGTTCCTTCATCTCTAAATGGGGAATAATATTAATATTGACCTCTCAGTGTTGAAAGAATATCTTAATATATGTAAATACTTAGAGCATTGTCAGGAAAAAAGAAGGTGCTACATAATTTTTTGCTATCATCATCATCATTATTTTTAAATTTTTTAAAAGTTTATTTACTTATTTTGAGAGAGAGAGCAAGTGGGGTAGGGTCAGAGAGAGAGAGGGGGGAGGAGCGAATCCAAAGCAGGCTCTGCACTGTCAGGGCAAAGCCGATGCGATGCGGGGCTTGAACCCATGAACCATGAGATCATGACATGAGTCGAAGTCAGATGCTCAACCAACTGAACCACCCAGGCACCCCATCATCATTATTTTTAATAATTTAAAGTAAAAATCAATGGTGAATTAAAAAAAAAAAATTAGGGGCGCCTGGGTGGCGCAGTCGGTTAAGCGTCCGACTTCAGCCAGGTCACGATCTCGCGGTCCGGGAGTTCGAGCCCCGCGTCAGGCTCTGGGCTGATGGCTCAGAGCCTGGAGCCTGTTTCTGATTCTGTGTCTCCCTCTCTCTCTGCCCCTCCCCCGTTCATGCTCTGTCTCTCTCGGTCCCAAAAATAAATTAAAAAACGTTGAAAAAAAATTTAAAAAAAATTTAATGTTTATTTTTTTTTTTTGAGAGAGAGACAGAGTGTGAGTGGGGGAGGGGCAGAGAGAGAGAGAGAGGGAGACACAGAAGCCGAAGCAGGATCCAGGCTCCAGTCTCTGAGCTGTCAGCACAGAGCCTAATGCGGGGCTCGAACTCATAAGCTGTGAGATCATGACCTGAGCTGAAGTTAGATGCTTAACTGACTGAGCCACCCAGGCGCCCCTCAATGGTGAATTTTAAAGAAATGTTTCAGATTGAAATTTTAGCTAGAAAACAAAACAAGCAAACAAACCCTAAAAAAATAATAGGTTGGTTCACCTTTTGAGGCTCTGTGAAAGCAGTGGCACATTTGTCCTTGCAGAATTTACCTAGAATCCTATACTCACAGAATTTACCTTCAGAGATTCTAGAATATAGCACATAAAGTCTAAGCTAGTGGAGTTCAAACCGGGTTCTGTGGGACCCTGTCTGAGGTCACTGTTGGATGTTTGGAGCGGGAAGGAGCCGGGAACCTGAGTGTAGGGGACCCACAACTCCCGCAGCCCTGCTCCATTTATGGCCCATTATAATTCTAGAGCAGTAACTTTTCCTGCTTTAAAAATTTAGGCTTTTATGTAAGATTTTAAGAGTCCATGCCTTCAGAGAAGGGGTGAGAGTTTTGAACACTGTTGGTCTAAGTTATAATTGGGAACAGTAAAGATAAATGTGTGGGGACTGGTGATAAGAGCAGAGACCGAGCAGAGACCAAGAACTTGCCTGGTTCTCGGGGGTGGCCCAGAGAAGTTAGGATATCAGTTGGAGGGTTCCCATCTTTGTTTCCATGCGTTCTACCTAATTGTGCTTTTCTTCCTTACTCCTTCACTCACCTCCATGGCCTTGACCCTCACTTGCAGAACAACATCCAGCGTTTCACTGACTCAGTATCTTGATCTTAGGCTGATTTTTGATCTCATGAGGAGTTCTGTCTATATTTTCAGAGATGGTATATCGGGGATTCAACAGAACCTCTGCATACCCCAGACAGGCTAACGTCAAAATACCCAGTCATTTTGATAAACAACTTTAAGCTAACTGTTTAGCATGTGGAGCAGACACTATTAAATGTTACATATTTTAACTGGTTATTATATGGTCACGTGGAAAGATCCTTCACTGATGTGGCAAATTCACTGTTTCTCTGATACATATCAGTGGATAGGGAGGTTGAAAGTAAGAAATTCAGGAATGTTCTGTAGGAGTCTTTCAGGAATTTATCTGTCAAGGGAAGGCATTAGCATGATTAAGCTTGAAGAGATAGTGTTATTAAGCTATATTTTTGTCATATCCTACCCCACCATTTTGATCCCACTGTTTTGGCTATTCAGATGTGTTGATCTACCTTTGTTTGTTTTTCCCTTTCCTCATTCTCTCTTGCCTTCTCCATTCACCTATTCTCTCTGCCATTCACCCATCCTCTCTCTCTTCTTTGACCTCTTTCTTTCCTCTTTATTAAATTGCTTACAGTTTTCAGGGGTGCCTGGGCGGATCAGTCGGTTAAGTGTTCAACTCTTTTTTTTTTTTTTTAGGGTTTATTTATTTTTGACAGGGAGAGAGAGAGAGAGAGAGAGAGAGAGAAAGCAAGTGGGGGAGGGGCAGAGAGAGGGGGACAGAGGATCCAAAGCCAGCTCTGTGCTGAGAGCAGCAAATCCGACGTGGTGCTTAAGCTCACTAACCATGAGATTGTGACTTGAGCTGAAGTCAGACTGAGCCACTCAAGTGCCCCCAAGTGCCCAACTCTTGATTTCTGCTCAGGTCATGATCTCATGGTTTGTGAGGTGGAGCCCTGCCCTGACGGTGCAGAGCCTGCTTGGGATTCTCTCTCCCTCTCCCTTTCTCTCTGTGCCCCCCTCTCTCTCTTGAAGTAAAAAATAAACATTTAAAAAGTTGCGTATAATTTTCATATGGATTAACTGAGACGTAATTGCAATATTTGCATTAAACATTACTAGTACAAATAATCTCAATGGAATAAAACTGACAATGTTTTAAGTTGCACATGGCAATATTTGTTATTGGCTAAAAATCAATGGAAGAACAAGATCTTCTTGACAAAATTTAGATCAGTAAAATCTCATCTAGCGATACTGAACTTAGTAAAAATAATGACCACAGAGGAAAACTCACAAGGATAGAAAGGAATCAATAAAAGCTGATATGACAAAATACTTACTGGTGAACGAAATGCAATTTTATAATTTAAATGGCAAACAACAAATGGCAATGGAATAATCTCAGTTAAATAAAGAAGAAAATTAAAAAATATATATTGTAAATGGTTATTATACTCTTTTGATCAAGGAAATATTTTGGCTTGGTGATATTCGCTCTGGGAACCAATTTCTTGATGAAAATTTTATCAATATAGGCCTAATATGATCACCATGTTTGTATTACAAACATCCTCAGGGTCAAAATTTTCTCCGAGACAAAAATAGAGGGGTTGAAATGTCCTGTAAATATTATTTTGTAATGTGATCTGTATGTAACAATTTATCTGGTCAAACTCTCCATGTCATTAAATACTTTTTCTATAACATTTCGATGGCTGCATATTCCTTTAACCAGTTTTCTATTACTACATATTTGGATTGTTTTGAACTTTTTTCTATTACAACTCTGTGAACAATATCTTCATAAATGGATGGCAAACTTTTCACAGGAGGAACATTTCTTGAATCTTTCTATCTCTATATGGGTTTCTGAAATAGATATTATCTGAAAAACTGCTGTGAAGAAAAAGACTGAATATCTTTTTTTTAAATGTCATTCAAGTTCTGGTTACCTGGCATTAAGGCTATTTATTAAATAACAGCCTTTTGGATTAAATTAAAACTTTTCTTTTACTTCCAATGTTGCCTGAAACTGTGACAAAATATGAGACAGCATCTGATCTTGGCTTTTAAAATAAGCAAACCCAAAATACCTCAACACAAATAGCTCAAAAACAGCATGGTAGGATTGAAATGTCATATAGGAGCTGCTAGGATTTGATCAGTGGGAATCTATTTGACTTGTGCTTAGTCCAATGCTATTTATAGTCAAAGGTAAATACAAGTTTAGGTCTCCTTTTGAAACCACAAGCAGAACCAAATGTAATTTCTGTAAGAGACTAGAAGAAATGAATTGGAGATAAACTAATTTCATACTCATTGCTTAGCATAGTGAACACAAGTCATGAATAGTTGTTGAGTGAATGAATATGTTAGTAGGAATGAATATTAATTTCATACTTTGTGACAAGCAAGATGTTTATGAATTCTACCACCCAGCACCTAGCACTGCAAGTTCAGGTTTTTAACATGAATTCTTTCTGGACGAATAAGAAACAAATGCATTCTTCTGCTGCCTTAGACATCACTAGATATTTTAAAATGTCTGAGGCCAAATGATCATACAGAAGCACTGGTTACAACGAGTAGCCATTGGTGTAGACAGGGTTTAAGTATGGGTGACTTGTGATAAACGCTATCTATCAATGAATGCTGTAAGGAAATTAAGTTTACCCCGTAGAAATAACCACAGTGTATAAAGCATCTAGTAGGTGCCAGGCACTCTCCCGTTTTGTAGATAAAGAAACAGAGGCCAAGCTAAAAACAAACAAACAAACAAAAGGAACAGTAACTCTTTCAAGGTTGAACGGATAAGAGCTTTAGCTGAGATGTGTACTTACTTCCTTATAATACCAAAGCCTGTGAACTCCAGGATATCACTGACTCTCTTTCAAGTTCATAATCCAATCATGCTTCTTAAAATCACTCGTGATCCCAGTGCCCAGAGGCAGTAGCTGGAATCTTCTGAAATTTTAGGAATCTTTTCTGTACTTTTGTAGATATTTGGGATTATACTTTCTGTCTTGTAATATACCTTTTTTTTTGGTCTTTTTCTCTTCTCAATATATTCGAACATTTCCTCATGATATTAAGTATCCTTCATCATACATTTTGGTGGCAACTTCCTTTAATCCCAGAACCCCAGGCAAATTATAAGGTCTTTAAGGGCAGAGACTTAAAAAAAAAAAAATACATCTACCACAGTGTTTGTGGTAATATTGTACCTGAAGCAATTAATAATAATAATTATTACAGCTGAATTATATAGTGTTTATTTTGTGCCAGGCACTGGTCTAACAACATAATGTGGATTAATTCATTTAGCTTTTAAAAAACGATCTATGAGGCAATACTATTATTATCCCATTTTCCATATGAACAAAGTGTCTAGTTGCTTACAATTAGTAAGTGGAGAGGCAGGTTCAAGCTCGGGCAGTTTGGCTCTGGAATCCATGTTTCTAACCACTATGCTCATCTACCTAAAATAGATATGCAGTGACTACTTGTCAATGCTAGGAAATGGAGAGTAAAGGTAATTATGGGTATGCCTTGACATTACTTATGTGTAAAAAACCCACAATTCATCCCCATTGCTCTATGGCCTGAATTCTACACTCCTTTGCCAGGCTTTTTAATTAAAAAACAAAGCCATATTTATTTCTCCTAATTTCCCTTTGGACTTTTTGGTCTAAGGACACTGCAGGTGTCACCACACCACCTCTATTTCCATTCCCCCCCTTTGTCTTGACTCTACCCGTATTCCGTCCACCCTTGAAAGCCTAGCTCGGGTCCTGTGTCCCCCATGAAGCATTCCCTGTTTCCATCGGGCTTTGTTGCCTAGCTCTTTGAACACTCCTGGTCCCACATTAAACAAGGATCCTTCAAATATTAAACAAGTCTTATTCATCTTTATATTTCTTAGTGTCTCAGAAAAAATGCCCGATTCACAATAGGCAGGAAGTTGATATTCCTTTGTTGAATGAGCAAACGACCAAGTGAATAAATGAAACCTTACACTGGTTTGCAAATGATGGCATCTATAGTCATCTCTAAATAGTGTGAGCTCTTGGTAAAGAAAGATCAACTCTGACCACTTCCCTAGCCCCCACAGTGCCTGATACAATCTGAATCAGCATGAGATCTTCAGCCAATACTTGTAGTTGTGACTCAGGTTGGAGTATGTACAGTCATTTTAATAATTTAACTATAGATTCTTTTGGATTTTCTATTCAGATAATCATGTCTGGAATAATGCCAGCTACGTTTCTTCCTTTTTATTCTTAAAGCTTCTATTTTTTTTTTTTGCCTTATTTTATGGGCTAGAATATTTAATTCAATGTTGAATAAAAGTGGAAATAGGAGGCTTCATTGTCTTGGGTCTTGTCTCAGAGAGAAAGCTATTATACTGCAGCATTAGGGGGAATTCCTGAATGCTTGGTTTTGTGTTTTTTACCACTATCCTTCAAATATTGCTTCTGTCCCAACAGTCTGTATCTTTTTTGTGAGTCCTATTATACATTAGAATTTCTCACTGCTTCAGCTACGTCTCTACATTTTTGTATGTCTCATTTTATTCTGGATATTACTTTTTTTTTTCTTTTTCTTTTTCTTTTTTTTTTTAACATTTTATTTATTTTTGGGACAGAGAGAGACAGAGCATGAACGGGGGAGGGGCAGAGAGAGAGGGAGACACAGAATCGGAAACAGGCTCCAGGCTCTGAGCCATCAGCCCAGAGCCTGACGCGGGGCTCGAACTCACGGACTGCGAGATCATGACCTGGCTGAAGTCGGACGCTTAACCGACTGCGCCACCCAGGCGCCCCTGGATATTACTTTTGATATGACCTACATTTCATAATTTTCCCTTCCCCTCATCTAATCTGTTGTTAATCTCATCCATTACATTCTGAAGTTCAATTGTGTTTTTCAGTGAAGTTTATAGAGCTTCTATGTGGCTCTTTGTTAATAATTTCCAGTTCTCTGCCAAAATTGTCAGTCATGGCTTTTATCTTCTTCAACATAGCAAATATTCTTATTCTGAAATCTGTGTCTGGTAAGTCTAATCCCTTGGTGTCATTGTTACTTGATATCTATTGTCTATTTTTTCTGGTCTTTTAAGTTTATGTTATTTTATTTCTCTTGTGCTTGGTTATTTTGGGTTGTATTTTGTTGTATTTGCGTGCAACTGTTGATAAAAATAATGTGAGGTCTTGGATAATGCTATCTTCTTCTCCCAGACTTCTGACTGTGGTTGCACTATGGTAAGTTGTAGGAGTGCTGCAGTCCTTTAAATGCTTGTCTACTCTGGATTCATCCATAAGATGCGTCTTTCAGGGTCTTAATAGAAGCAAGAAGAGTTTACCTGGGTTCTCCTCCTTGGTGAATCCTGGCCCCAAACTTTGTCCCCAAGCTCTGGTAGACTGGCAAAAGCTCTCCAGTTCGGTTTCTCAGCTTCTCGGTCACTTTATCTGGAACTGGCACAACGAGTGGCCCCTAAAAGGGCAGAATTATTCTTTCTGGGTTTCTGCCTCCTCTTGGATCTTTGTCCTTCTTCACTGCTGTTTTGGTTCCTCAATGTCTTTAGGTGGAAGAATTTATACCATAGAGCTTGACCTCAGTAAGTAGTCTGCCATTACTGAACTGAGAATGCCCCTGTGTTTCTGACTTTTGATTTTAGGTTTCCTGGGCTCCATTTTCTATACTGCTTGAAGAAGTGAAAATCCTTTGAAATCTACTCATATTCTTGTTTGTTTTGTTTTGTTTTGTTTTAGCACTGCAAAGTAAGTTGCTTGGATGTTTAAAATCTTAACTATTTAAAGTGAACAAAATGAGGAGGTTTGTTGGAGGGGACAACTGGACATGTTGATGCAACCAAAATAGAGCCGGAAAAACTAGTTCTGAGTGTTGAAACAGGCTATTAAAAAGAAAAAAAATCCTGTCAAATTTGACTTTCCTGTATCATGAAAAAATTGTATTCCTTTCCACTGAGAAATACATGTACTAACGTTGGTTTTTCTACTTAAAAAAAGAGAAGGCCATAATATCATCATATTTGTACTCCTTAGCAGCTCTAAAATAACAAACCATAGTGTATTTATGGAGGAAAAAGAACGAATTGATGAAGGGACAAGTTTGGGCTTCACATTTCTTTTGGATTTTTTATTTTTATTTTTATTTTAACTTTATTTACTTTGAGAGACAGAGAGAGAGAGAGAGCTCGCGCGCACAAGCATGAGCAGGGGAGGGGCAGAGAGAGAGAGAGGAAGAGCGAGACCTCCCAAGCAGTCTCCACAGTCAGCACAGAACCCGACGCGGGACTCAAACTCACGAACTGTGTGAGATCATGACCTGAGCCGAAATCAAGACTCCCGCGCTGAACCGACAGAGCCACCCAGGTTCCCCTCTTTTGGATTTTTTAAAATAGCAGTCAGTGGAGAAAAAAAAAAAATTATAACATTTCTTCCCTTTTAAGGTTTTTATCAGAAATAACTCTTATGGGATTTATGCCAAATAGGAAGATATCTTGCTAACTGAAAGGTATGTTAAACAACAAAAATAAGTACTAAATAGTGAAAACAAAATAATTGACTGCTTCCTTTGGACAAATAACGCATTTGTGTTTTCAGTTATAATCAACAAATATGGATGAGGTGCTATCAAATATCATTCATAATACAGCATCCATAGTGATTTAAAAAAAAACAATGCAATTCAAATCAGTCTTACAATAGTCACCAATTGCACCTATAAACAAAAGCTCAATCATTGTCCATAATCTGACCCCCATTCTTCCTCTTTTCTCCCTTCACTGGACTCCAACACTGCTTGGTTTTCCTTGTATTCCTTGAAAACACCAAGAGTATTTCTACCATGAGTTTTTGCACCTGTGGATTCCTTTACCGGGAAGTTCTTGTCTTCAACTTTTCTCTCAACTGGCCTCATTTTTGTCTTCCAGGTTACAACCTAAACTCCTCAAGTGAGAACTTCTGTCACAAATAGTTTAAATAAACCTCCCCTCATCTCAGTGGCTCCTAATTCAGTCCTGTTCAATCAGCTAATTTTATTCTCTTCATAGCATGTATCATTTATCTGCAACTCTCCTGTCTCTTTATTATTATTATTTTTACTTGCTTAAATTCTTCTTTAGAACATAGACATCTATTTTCCAGAGCCTAGAACAGTGCCTGTCACGCAATAGGTCTCGAAAATAATTCTTGATGAACTTCCAACCCTGATGTTTGAAAGGTTGTTGCAAAGTATGTTGCGTATTTCAATAGAGAATTCCATTGCCTAGATCAGCAAGTTTTATGTCAGAGAAACTTTGTTAGAGTGAGATTCCCCAAGGAGAGGTAATTTCAGCCTAAGCGGTGTTAAATGTGTAACTTAAAATGAAGACCAATCCTTGAGTAGTGTTTAAACTTGCATAGAAAAAAATATATATTTATACACACACACACATACAGACCATATACCCAATACATATGGTATATAGAAGATATTTATGTATATCTTCATATTCATATGGAGGATGAGATCATTCATATTCTCTGAAGAAGAAAAGTTGAAGTGATTCTTACATTAAAAATATTATCTGAACAACAGTTGTCACCTGTTAAGCATTTGGTGATATGTTTCTGAGTTATTTTAAATAGCAATCTTCCTACTTAGGGCAAATACATCCCCTAACCCTCACCCCCCAATACTGCACACACACATAACATAAGCACACTGTCTCAGGATTGGGATGATACTCAGAGGGAAAAAATGCTGGTACTAAGACTGTAATGAAATTTCCAGTTACCATGGCTACCTTTAATCAAAGTCTATATGTATGAGAACTCCTAAATCTAGCTAAAAATATGTAATGATGCTCCTGCAGCATAGTATTTGGACAAATAATTAAATCCAGTTGTGATTTCATTATTGCAATAAAACTCTACATTATCTATCAAGAGAAGATTTAGTCGTCATCTGTAGTAGGCAGAATTCTAAGATGGCTTCCAAGATTCCCAGCCTTTGGAGTAGGTACTCTGTGTAATCTCCAAATCTTTCCTGAGGGTGGGTTGTGACTATGGTGGATTTTACTCCTGTGATTAGGAGTAATATAGCAAAAGTGAAGGGATGCTGCAAAAGGAATGAAGGTTCCACATTAGTTGACTTTAAGTTACTCACAAAAGAGATTATCTTGGGTGGGTCTGACCTAATCAGGTGGCAGCTCTGAATATAGGAATCCATAACAACACAAACCGGTTCCACACCAAACACTTCAGGGACAGGGGTAGCACACATCAGTAGCTGAGAACAATTGCATGTTGCAATAAATCCAATATCCCAGGTGTTAGGAGGGCACAACCTATAGATGTTTGTCTATTACAAATTTAATAATTTTAATTTTGTGGCATTAGTGAAATAAATCTGTTAAATTGTAGTCTGTCTGCCAGGGCCCTTCACACACAATAAGGCCTTAGTAAATCTTACGTGATGAGAATAATATGGCACAGATCCATGCTGCTGGGGCACGCAAAAGGGTAGACTAGCCAGAATCAATTAAGCTGAAGATAATTATGAATTTTTTGGAATGGTAAAGGTTTTGATGGCAACATTCTTGAAACTGTTCTGCTGATACATTCAGATATTTGTGTAAGAGACAGTAGGAGGTAGGTATAGTGCTAACCATTAGGATGCGTTATGCTTAAAAGGAACATTAATTCTATTGTTTCTGGTTTAAAAGCAAACTACATCCAAACTGCATGCTGAGATTTCATCCCATGCTCTGTAACATTGCATTCTTTAAGTACTTCATTGCCTTTTCACCCCTTTCCCAAGACACGGGCTCACTCCACAGCCACTCTCTCGTTCATCTTTAAGAAGAGGCTCATTTTCCTTTGTTTTGCGTATTTTCTTTGCAGGTTGCTAATTTTTTTTTTTTTTTCTGCATTAGTCTAAGCTCTTAGCAAAGTAAGCTCCAAGAGCAGACTTAATGAGAGTGACAGATTTTGACTTTCATGTAAAATTATAAACTTGTGTCCATGGAAACAGAAGGGAAAGCAAAACCTGAGATTCCCTTCCTTTTTTTATTGTGCCGTGTGGCACAATGAAAAATAACCACAGTGGAAATAGCTGAGAACAATTACACGTTGCAACAAATCCAATATCCCAGGTGTCAGGAAGGCACGACCTACGGATTTTTGTCTATTACAAAGTGGAGGCACTCGAACATGGCTCAGCCACTATAAATCCCAGGGTGATTCTTATCTATTGTAACCTGAAAGCATTAAAACGTTAGGTTTAAATAGATAGGTGTTTGGATAGAATCACTGTGACAACTTCGAAATGACCAAGCCAAGATTGTCTGTGAATACTTTCTTGTGTATTTATTCGTTTATTTGTATGCTGCTGTGATGGCCATGGAAATTTGCCACTGACTACAAGAGAACCTACTGTGGGGAGCGTAGCTAAGGAGAGCCACAGCCACCTGCCTTAGAATCGACTACAGTGGTCGCACTCTCCTGGCTGCCTCCAGCCAATGGGTGCACGCAGTATCTAGGACCTTTCTAAAGATCGGTTTTAGCTCAGCAAATCCCCATTCATCTGGCTGACACTTTCATAGAGCTGCTGTGCGGGCAGACGCTCTCTTTCTCCAATGAGCCTTCCTTTTCCCTTTCTTTCAAATGTGTCTTATCTGCATCACTCTCTCTCTCTGGCTACTTCTGCTTCCTCTTCTTTATCCTTCCCCAGTATGCCTCCGAAGCAAGTCTCTTCCGTGTCTGATGACATTTGCTGTCTGCTTCTCAGAGGATTCCAGTTGGCACAACTGCCATTTTCCAGAAAAAGGATGTAAAATGGTTTACACAGATACCAGCGATGTGACGAGAGATTTAAAATAGGCATGGAGGGGCGCCTGGGTGGATCAGTTGGTTAAGCGTCTGACTTCAGTTCAGGTCATGATCTGATGGTTTGTGAGTTTGAGCCCCTCATCGGGCTCTCTGCTGTCAGTGAGGAGCCTGCTTGGGATTCTCTCTCTGTCTCTGCTCCTCCCTTGCTCACACATGCTCCCTCTCTCTCAAAAATAAAATAAACATTAAAAAAAAATAAAATAGATATGGAAAATTAGGAAATGGAAATATAAAGTTAAGAAATGCATAATGAAGCCCCAAAGGGGCTAATCTACAGGATGAGTATTATATATGGGTCATACATTTAACTCTGAGAATAAACTATATCTATCAATGGGAATTGGAACCATGAATAAGACGATTCTTGTTTTATAGTTTAGAATAACAACTAAAAACCAAAAAAGGACCCAGAAGATGGTGGGAAAAGAAAAATTTCTTACCACCAAAGCAATTTTGACCTTGTTTTGATTATCTGTGTTAGCCACTTATAGGCGTGGAATGGATATAGCCCAGTTCGTGGTAATTTTAAGAAATCAGTTCCATTTGGCTTTGGGTATACAAGCATATACTTTGCAAATATATAGTATATTTTAGCACACTTTCTTTTAAAATATTTTTCTTAGATTTATATCAGTATTAGTTGACATATATCCTAAATTGTAGAATGGACGATAGTAGTGGGCGGAGACTTATTCTGGGATTAAGATTTCTTGTGGCTTTTGGGGCGCCTGGGTGGCTCAGTCGGTTAAGCATCTGACTTCAGCTCAGGTCATGATCTCATTGCTGGTGGGTTGGAGTCCCTCATCTCGGAGCCTGAACCTGGAGCCTGCTTCAGATTCTGTGTCTCCCTCTTTCTCTGCCCCTCCTCTGCTCACACTCTGTCTCTCTCTCAAAAATAAATAAACACGAAAAATAAAATAAGATAAAATAAAATAAATTTCTTGTGGCTCTTTCACAGTGTAAACCTCATGATATGTATCGTTCAAGAATGTGTTGCGTCCCAGCAGGCCCACTGGCCCTCATGTGCTTTTTATAGAAGCAAAAATGGTCTATGTCATCTCAGTCCCACGTTAGATTGGAAGCCAAATCTGAATAATAGTGAAGTACATTCAACCGTCATAAAAATAAACTACACATTAATTTCACTCAGACACAGTATTGTAGTCCACTCCGATGATGAACTTTTTTATATTATTTGTTGTGGAAAAGTACTTTTCTGTCAGAAAAGGATCTGGCGTTAGAGCAGACACTAAGCTGAGCATAAGTCAGGATTGGAGTGTTGTTGATAAAGGTCAAACATGACACACTGGAATATATAAATCTAAGTGTGGATGCTGCATGGCCAGAATAATTCCAGAGCGCTGCAGGATGGGGAGACGGCACAACGATGGATAAACACGGGCATCTGGTGCTAATGTGAGCAGTCATCATCACATTACCATTCTCACTTCTAGCAACCATCGTCCTCTCAACCTTTCTTTAGGGGAACACAATTCAGGATGTTTCAGCCAATTACTTTGAGGCAGAAGATAGACTCAATCCGTACGTATGACTGCTATCCCTCTAATACTTATTAAGTACAGTATAATTATGATGATTGCTTTCTCCTTCTTCTCTCCACTTAAAAATTATTAGCTCATTACCATATATAATCTTTACTTTTCAGCACGATGCATGGATCAAGCTTGGCTTGGGAAGTCAACTGATATTATCTAATGATCTGCGTTAGAGACAATGCTAGTCAGATCATTCAGATAATAGGTCAAATTCTGAGCTGTGCAATTTAGGGAGAAATTCAGGATGGAAACAAAGTTTATTCAAGTGCTACACCTCAAAGATCTATAAGAGAGGGATACAAAGAGCATTTTCTTATAGTGGAGAAATCAGAATCCAAGCTAATATGGCTTAAAAAAAACCCCAAGGCATAATTTACAAACAGTAATAGGTACAGATCTTAGGGTCTTTGAATTTTTAGAGTGAACACACTCAAGTAACCAATATTCAGTTTAAGATATACTGCATCACCAATAACCCAGAAACTTCCTTCATGCCCATTATCCTAAATAACTATTACTCTGACTTTTTACCTTCACTGGTTATTTTTTGCCAGTTTTTGAAACTTTGCTCTCCATAATACTCACTGTTTTTTTCTGTTTGCTTTAATCTAATACTGTACTTGTGAGATTCACCCATGTTATGTGAAGCAATAACTTCTTTCAATATTTATATAATATTTCATTTATATAATTTATCCATTTTATTGATGGACAACTGGGCAACTGCCAGGTTTTGGCTGTTATGAACAGTGTTGCTATGAACACTCTTTCACATGTTTTTTGGTAGGGATACATGTTCATTTCTATTGAGGGTTTATGAATAAAATTCTTGGTCAGAGAGTATGCATATGCTCAACTTTCATAGATATAGCTAGATGGTTTTCCAACATTGTCGTACCAATCTGCTAATGAGAACCAGAAGTAAATGGCATCCCATTTGCTCCATGTGTTTGGAAACATGTGATATTTCCACTTTTCACCCTGTGCTCAGTTCCAACACATAACTTTTTATCATCTGCCATGTTCATGAGGCACAGTGTTCTGAGATCAGTGAAGATTCTGGAGATAGGAAAGATGGAGAAGAAACATGAGAAAGGTTAGGAAGAGAAGGTAAAGAACGAGGCAAAGGAAAGAAGGGGAAGATTACCTGAGTGAGCTGTGGAGGGAATTTTGTTACATTTCGATCACCCCAGAAAAAATTAAGTGAAATTCAATTTCTTCCAGAGAAAATCTCCTCCACCTGATTTGAGGCTCTGATTCTTGAGTTATAAAGATATGCCGATGGGAGAAACATACAGTAAAATAAAAAGAGTAAGCAAATGTAGAAAAAAAAATCAATAGAGCTTATGTAAGACCAAAACATCATTGGAAGAGTCTAGAAAGCAAGTAGTAAGCATTAAATCTTTTGTACGTACGCTCGCATATTTTCGCTGTCTGCTACTTTCACCAGATGCGTAAATATAACCTCATGACATATTTTTTTAAAAAATTATTTATTTATTTTTAAAGGGAGACAGACAGAGAGCAGGGGAGGGGCAGAGAGAGAGAGAGAGAGAGACAGGGAGAGACAAATCCCAAGCAGGCTCTGCACTATCAGTGCAGAGTCTGATGCTTGGCTTGATCTCAAAAACTGTGAGATCCTGACCTGAGCTGTCATCAGGAGTTGGACGCCTAACTGACTGAGCCACCTAGGTGCCCCCCACCATGACATATTTTTGATATTAAAAAGCTTTGGAGATAGAAGAGGAAAAAAAGCTATATTGGATTTCTTCCTCCTCATTGCTTTGCTCTTTCCCTTCATGCTTTCTTTAACCTTGGCCTAGCATACATTTTCTCTTGGGGCATGAAGTAAGGGTGACAGAAAGGGTTCTTCATCATATAAAATTCCAAAGGCCTGAGCTCAGTCCCTGACGTGAGGGGACACAAGCCATCCCTGAGAAGATAAGTACTGTCTTAGAACAGAGCAGAGGTGACACTACATATCTTCTGGGCAAATGGTTTTTTGTCGTTGATTCTGTCCACGTAAAATTTGAGTTTCGAAGAAAAAAAATCCTCTCGTTTAATGGCTTTGAGAAGGGCACTTCCTGAGGGGTTAAAACCTTCCACAGGCTTCAGATGTATTGTTAATCTGGGTAATATCTGTTTAGTAATGCCTAACTTCAATACAAGCTAGTTGCAAGGGAGACATTATTGAATACACAGGAACTGTGTCTCTTTGGGTTTGCCTGCTAATCCTCCCTCTTTCCCCCCAGCCATCTGGAAGAAGGGAACAGGCTTGAAGTTAAATTTGGAGATTTATGAGGCATGGGACGCATCGTTGCTCTATTCATTTGAATTGAAAATTTGATCCAATTCTGGAAACTTCCCAATAAGCATCAACCTTCTGGGTTGAGCTATAAATTTGGGAATGACTTTGTAACATTATTTGCTTTGATTTAACAGGGCAAAGCGTTGTCTCGCACCTAGCAAAAAGGCAATGGAGCAATACAATAATGCTTGAACTGCCATACCTGTCATCTTGCCTTTCAGCTAAGAATACTGAAGAGCTTTAAAATAATTCTATGCCCAAATTAGCGTTAGGTTGAACCGGTCCAGTAACCTGGAATCTTTTCCAGGCAACTTCGTTGGTGCTGTCCTCATTATGTTAGCAAGACATTGCCTCTGTGACTGTCCTAGATCAGCTGAGGTCATGGTTTATGGACTGAAAATAAGGAGAAAGAGAGGCATGCTGCCACAAAGCAATTAATACATCATTACAGACGATGCCAAAATACACACCTTCTGCTGTTACTATGACTTACTTAATCTCCTGTTAATATGTATTTTTATACCTACATGTAGTCAAGTCTAGAGAACATTGATGAGAATTTCAGTAGAGCTGGATTTTCACCAACAGCTTTTTTATTTTGCTAAAGCAGTAATGTTACAAGCTGAATAGGCATTTATACTTCTTTTTAGCTTCCAGGGGGAATTCCTTGGGGGCTACAGAGGTATCAGATGTTCACTTCCCAGGTAGAACATGCCCAAGTAATTAAGAAAATGTAGCTAATCTCTGAAAAAATGGATCCACAGGCCAGTGTGAGTCTAAATATTGGCTGGCTGAATAATCTTTTCCTCTTCTGTTTTTTTTTTTTTTTTTTTTTTTAAGACAAGGCAGACAACATGGAATAGACAGTGAACCCGTAAACTATAAGCTGTTAAATTCTGCACCACCCAGTGTCTAAGAGCTCAGAATGACAGTAGAGATTGTCTAAGTTCATCTTTCCTTGGTACAAATGAGGTAGTTTATGGTTAAAGAAATTAACTGCGCCACACTACCTTTCTAACCTCTTTTGATGGTCAGGTTCTGTAAGCTTATGAAATGAGTTGAACTAGAGATGAACAAACATTACAATTCGTATGTATATTACATAATATATATCATAATGCTATAAAAGGATATTGTTTGTTAAGAGGAGCGCTACCAGGAAATCCTTTTATTTCCTATTTCCTATATCTTTTACTATAATTTCAGAGTGTGAAAAATATGGACATGCGGATGAGAATCAGACCTTCTCACACAACGTATTATTTCACAACAAAATATCTTCATGGCCATCTGGCCATCCACTTACTTATTCATTAAACGTGTTCTTTGCCCTTGAGGGTGACACTTTTGACCACTGAGAGTCACTGATCCATATACACATAGATGATGTCCCATCAGTTCTAAGGCACACATTCCCCCCCCCCATATTTTAATGTATCTGGAAACATCCTAAAATTGACAGTGTCATAGCATCTTCCTCCCCCACACCTTTGTGATATGTAATTCCGTGGCATGTCTAACAATTGCCGGCCTTCTAAATTTGATGAGGTGTTGTATGCATACATTATATCAAGTATTATGAAGAAAAGGTGTTATGACAGAAACTAACTGCGAACCCACTTTGGATTGAATGGTGTGAAAAGACGTCTGGACAAGATGATGTTTACACTTGGGGAGAGAGTAGGTCCCAGATCTGGTTAGGTGAACAGAAGGGATAGGAGTATCCTAGGAAGAGAGAATAGACTTTGGGAACGCTTGGCTGGGACAGAGCTGGACCTAACTGAGGAACAGATTGAATGCCAGTGCTGCTGGACCATAGCAAGCAATAGGGGCTTTCAAAAAGCCTGATTCAAAAAAAGAAAAAAAAAAGCCTGATTTTTTTTAGCTCTTTGCAAACGTTTATTCTGGAAAGACTATTTTCAGATCAGCAGTATTGAAGACATTTCTTTTGTGTTTCAGTCATTGTATGATGGAGTAAGGGCCCCAATAGACTCTGACGCTGCTTGAGAATATCAGTCCTAATTTGACCTTTTTATTTGCATGGCTTTTAACCCAAGTGTGGGGACACATGCAATTGTAATTGAGCTAAGTAAAATTTTTTTTCTAGTTAGAAGCTGATGTTTCTCCTATTTTGGCTTTGTTCTTTGATATCTTGCCATTTTAAAGCAGGTACAAGACACCTTCTTTAACTGAAACGCTTTAAAAGGAAGGTTTATTGGGATTATGTGATTTTAATAGAAAAACTATTTTCCTTGAAAACACACATATACAAGATAAAGTGTTACTAAAACATGGTGGTTGTTTGTTGCAACAGCTGAAATTTACAGACCCTCCAGTATAATGAGTGATGCTCTTCTGCATAAAAACAGAAAATAAAAAATAACAAATAAAATGAAATACAAATAAACATAAATATAAAAAAAGAGCCAAAGTCTAGGATACAGTTTGCTCTTTTAAGTAGGGAAACATATTTCCTGAAACCCAATTTATACTTAAATTTGTTAGTAATTATTAAATGCTAAAATCTCCAGGATGCACGGCTGCATATAGTCAGAGAGAAATCCATGTTAATACAGTTTTATTGTAAAAAACATTCTTTAAATACTTCTCCAATATAAATTATATGCCTTCTTCCTCTATGTGTAATCTAATGACGATCAGGTTACTTCAGGTACATTTAAATAAGTGTCTAAAACCAAAAGAGAATACTTTTCAATGACCATATTTAAGGAACCCTTCCCAAAAAGAACAACAAAGCATTGTCTCACTCCATTATATTTTAAAAATTGATTTTGACAGTTTTACACTTACCAGCACTACCACCAACAAAATCTCCTCCAAAATAAGTGCAAAATCTCTTTTACTATTTAACGTTCATCATTTTTGTCATCATTGCCTTCCAGGCATGTGTTTTGTGTTCCTTTTTTTTTTTTTTTTTTTTTTTTTTGCTAAGGGTAATTTCTTATAGGCTTTTCTAGATGATGCATCCACTTTAAAATCCAGGTATGCATCTGCATGAAAGCATTTGCAGAAAATAAAGAATCTATGACGAGTAAGAACGACTGAGACTTTAATGAAAACAGTGAGGTTTCTTAAGAGCAATTTGCTGCCAAATTAGATAGAGGTGAGGTCACGTCTAACTCAACGTGTTCTGTGCTGAGGCTGTTGAGAAGAAATCGTCCCCATCAAAATCCAACAGTACTTAGAAACTGGATGCAAACCCCGCTGTTTCCCAGGAAGTGCACCGATTTAAATGAAAACTCTCCATACTGCTGGGATTTAATTGACCGCACATGGTGGAGAATGCAGGGGCAGAACTCGGTGGAACGCATTCAGTTCCTCTAGGTGAAAAGTTGTCCAACTTAAACAGGAAGGAACAAAATTGAATGCTAGAGGATGGAACAAAACTGCTCTAATTTCCAAGGTGGAAAGACTTAGATGACTTTGTTTCTTTCTTTAAGTTTTCACATAGAAATGGAAAAAGCAGCAAAGCACAGCCAAAAAGACTGCATTTAGAGTAAAACAGGGAAAACTTTGAAAACGGAGCTATGACAATGAAAGGGGAAAAACTGGTCCCCAAAATTTTATCCTTTATAATTCATGCCTAATTCAAACAGCAGTGATGAGTATGTTTCTTATTGTGCAGTGACTACCTAAAACCCTTGTGTAATGTCATCGTCATCAATCAGGACTGTGCTCTTGGATTTAGAATCAAATTGTTTGTCTATTTAACTAATATGAATGCTTTTCACAGAGTGCTATTAGCACTGCATAATGGTGTTAATAGACAGGGAAACAAAAACATTTTAGAGGCGCCTGGGTGGCTCAGTTAGTTGAGTGCCTGACTCTTGATTTTGGTTCAGCTCTTAATCTCACGGTGCAATGGAGCCCTGTGTTGGGCTTGCACTGAGCACGGAGCCTGCTTGGGATTCAATCTCCCTGTTCCCCAGTCTCTCTCTCTCAATAACAAAAAATAAAAGATAATTCTTTTAAAAAGAGCTTCTAATGAGAATTAGAAAAAAAAATTAAATTGACAAAAACCTACCTATACAGAAGTAAGCTGTTGCTATGATGGAGGTTTTATAGATTTAAGGACACATATTCACACACATATGCAACATGTTTCCCTTTAGTAGGTAGAAGATGAATCAGAATACTTATAAGAGCATTATAATTGGCTTCTAGTCTTGTATCTGCCTAGCTTGTGACCTTAGACAAAACATCTTAACTTTCTGAATCTGTTTTTTTCATTTAAAAAAATGGAGAGGAATCATATTTCCCCTGACACTTCCCACAAAAGTCAGATAAGATGAGGCATATCAGCTCATGGTAAACGTATTGGTAATGTACCAATATCAGTTAAGAAATAATTTATCACTATTATTGTTATGTTAGAAATTTACAGTTATAGTCTACAATGCTAGCTTCTATTGCTGAAACAATTCTTTGTTTCTTTCTAGGCCTCAGTGAACTATTGAAATTCAATTGTTCATGTTGGCCTTTCCAAAAGGTAATGACCAAATCATTTAAGTTAGACAGCCAAGACTTAGCTTTGAGAATTAATTTTGGCTTATTGTGCTCAACATATTTAAGACTGTCAACAGTTTTTGTCCTCCCAAACGTTTAATCAAGTCAGGAGTTTAAAAAAAGAGAGAGATTTTCTTGATACAGTCTTCCCTTCTTTTCCCTTTGGGAAACATCATTTTGCCTAACTGCTTAAATGTGGAAGCGGGCAGGGCTTACAGGTTTGGAGCAAACAACAGAAAAAGTCCCTCCCTGAATCAGACAGTATGGAATGACTGCCCTCAGGAACTGACCACCTCCCCCATTCCTCCATCTCAAAAGCCAGATGGGCTCCAGACAAACCCTGAGAGTGTAGACAGTCTGGGGTAGTGGAGGTCAGTTGTGGTTCTAGGAAATTCCCTCTCTGAAAGACATGTGCGAAACCTGTTTGGGTATCCAGAGCAGTGCCAAAATGGTCAGAAATGGGACTTAGTGGGGCTTTGGCTGGTCCATAGAGACAGAAGCATTCTGCTTCCTAAGGAGCCAAACCCGAAGAGTCACTGATCTGTGGGCTTTAGGGTACAGGACAAATTGTTAGTTGCTTTGGTTCCCATAACTTTTGTTGAACGTCTTAGGTTTGTGAGAAAGATCTTTTCCAACAATTTAATTTCACTGGTAGATAATTGTCAGGTAACTGAACATGACAGGAATGCAAAAGAATTTTTGTTTACTATAAGGCTAAAGATGCAGGCTAAAGAGGATGTGGTGAAAGATTCTACTTCCTGTCTCTTCAAAGAGCGTGAATAGACAGCTTGCATAATGGAACATTCAGGAGGCTCACATGTGGCAAATTATACAGTTCTGTTTGCAAACAATGAAATGCAAAAGGAATATTTGAAAACCTATTAATCTCACACAAATAAACGACAGTAAGAAAACCCTAAAGCTCAATTCTTTCTGGGGAGCTATGTGTCCAGGCTATATGTGGAAAGAATGTTGCATTGTGAAGACTGAAATCTACCTGAAACTGTGGCCTCTCTGGAGCTCAATTATCTCCTCTTTGTAAAAAAGCATGCATAATAGCTATCAACCTTATAAGGTTTATAATGGATTCAAATAAGTGAATAAGAAATTTTTAAATGGTAAATCATTTATATATGTAAGTTTTTCTTCCTGTTTTTATTGACAGATTAATAACAAAGATGACAATTTTCAGTTACTTTGTATCTTTCTTAGACGCAAGTGGGATACAATTTATGAATATAGTAAATGTGTTTAGCAATTTCACTTGTAGGCATTGACATTGAACTGGCTAAATAAGTTGTTTCAAAACAATGAGGGAATTAATCATTAAAATTATAATTTTGTGGACTCTGTACATTTACATTAAACTCACATTTAATCATGTTCCCCTCATTTTGTGGGTGATTTCATTTTCATTAGCATAATTTAATCCACAAAGCAATCTTGAGAGGTAGATATTTTTCATATTTTAAAGATGGGGAACTAAAGGGTCTCCATTTAGTTAGCTGATATTTACATAAAAAATGCATATTTAATTGAAAAAAGCCAAAGACAAGATCATGTATGTACACTCTAAATAACATTTCATATGAATGCATATAAAGAGCTTAGTAAAGAATGGGAAATAATTTGAAGAAATATAAGTGGTTTACAAACAATGCTTGAACATTTTTTTATCATGTCTTTTTAGAATTTTAAGAAAATTTCTCTCAAGGGAAATTTTGTTGGTGTGATTTAAAAACAAAACAAAACAAAACAAAATAAAACACCATCACCCCAAGGGAAAATTAGTTTAAAAATCATTTCAACTCTGAAAGATATTAGTATAATTTAATAATAAAACCAAGGTTGCCACAAAAAGAGACACTTTGCCTTAAATCAACACTTAGGGGGTGGGGGAGTTAAGATTATAACCTCGCTGAAAACTAAGAAAAAATGGCACTGGTGAATAATAAGTCACTTATCCTCTCCTAACAAAGACAGGAACACAATCCTGGAACATTTTCCTGTGTCAATTAACAGTTAATATGTTATCTGCTCAGTGACATTAAGATGTGGTTCCTAAAGCCCTTTACAAAGATGTTGGCTTTGATGAGTGACAGACAACAAGCCCAGGCAGGCTGGTGAAAGGAAATTCAATTATATTGCTTCTAAATTGTGCATCCTCTGGGTTGAACTCAGAGATTCAAATACCAAAGAATAACACTTGACCCTGGATTTTCTTTAGGGAATGCTGAGTGATTTCACAATTTTGTATCTGCCAGGGAAGGACACACTTCAGGGCAATCAGGTGGCGCAGCTCACAAGAGAGGGAATGCCCTTGGATAAGGAGTGCAAAAGCTGGCATTTGTTGTTTGAGAGGCATTTCAGAGAGTGGTAGGTCACTCTGGGCCTCAGTGATTCTACACAGAATAGACAGGCAGAGATGGCTTTTGTCTGAGAAGTGATTCAAGAAACAGCTGTTCTCTTCATTTACTCAAGTAGGCTGGTCTCCAAGGTGGGGGTTCATGCATCCCAGAGGCTGACTAAAGACATCATCTGGGGTCTGGGAAGAAAATACTAGCACTATTATTTACTTTTATCTGAAAATGTAAAAAGGGGTTCAGCTTACTAGCACGTATTATTAGAATGGCTGGGACTGGTACTCCCGTACACTTCCTGGGTCTGTATGTCAGACAGCCTTGTGTCTTGAAAAGTGTGGACGTTTTACTGAGGTGGGGAAGTAGAATTCCACAAGGGGGGAGATGGGCAGGGGGCCATTATTCTCACTCTTTTGTTGGTTTCCAGAATATTTTAAAGTAGGGTCTAGAAAATGGCTTTTCAGATTATTCTATCTTGTTTTAACTTAATGAATGTCCACTAAATAGGTGGATTGAAAATGCCCCTTGCAAATGAATTGCAAATGCATACTATTAATGTAGGCACAAGTGGACAATAATAATATGGTGGTGTTTTTGCCTTTTCCTGATATGAGCCACATGGCAAGAGGAAATGATCAAATCAGATCAATGAAGACGTAAGGTTACTTTTTTTTCGTTTGTCATGAATATTATTTAAAATGTGGGTTCATATCCACTATTTTTCAGCTTTCTTGAGTTATAATTGCCAAACAAAATTGTCAAATATTAAAAATGTACAAGGTGATGATTTGACATATGTATATAGTGTGAAAGGACTCCCCCCATCAAGTTAACTAACTTATCCATCCCCTCACATATTTACCATTGTGTGTGTGTGTGTGTGTGTGTGTGTGTGTGTGTTTGAGACAGAACACAAGTCCTATCTACCCTCTTGGCAAACATTAATTATACAATACATGTTACTATCAGTTATAGTCACCATGTTATACATTAGATCATAAGGCCTTATTCATCTTATAAGCAAAAGTTTGCACTCTTTTACCGGCTGCTCCCCATTACTCCCTCTCCCCCGCCCCCCACCCCCCACCCCGTCCCTGCCAACCACTTTTTACTCTATTTCTTTGAGTTCAATTTTTTAAAATTCCATATAAAAGTGATACCATAAAGTATTGGTCTTTTTCTCTCTAGCTTATTTCGCTTAACATAATGCCATCTAGGTTCATTCATGTTGTCACAAATGACAAGATTTCTTTCTTTCTAAAGGCTGAATTGTGCTACATTTTGTGTACATATAGTACATTTTCTTTATCTAGCTGTCTGTTGACAGATACTTAGGTTGTTTCCATGTCTTGGCTATTGTGAATAATATTGCTGTGAACACAGGAGTACAGAGATCTCATTGACATAATGATTTAATTTCCTTTCGATAGACATCCAGAAGTGGGATGGCTAAATCATATGGCAGTTCTATTTTTAATTTCTTGAGAAAACTTTATACTATTTTCCACAGTGGTTGTACCAGTTTGCATTCTCACCAACAATGTACAAGGGTTTCTTTTTCTCTACATCCTCACCTGCATTCATGTCTCTCTTGTCTTTTGTTATCTGATGGTCCTCACCCCAAGTTTATATGTATAATGGGCATTTGTGCTTTTGTAGGGTACCTTTTTTTTTTTCTAGAGAGAGAAAGGGAGGGGAGGGGCAGAGGGAGAGGAGGAGAGAGAATCACAAGCAGGCTCCATGCCCAGCAGAGAGCCTGACATGGGGCTTGATCTCATGATGCAAGGACCATGACCTGAGCTGAAATCAAGAGTTGGATGCCCAACCGAATGAACCACCCAGGAACCCCTGTAGGGTACCTTTTTTTTTTTTGTTTTTTGTTTTTTGTTTTTTTGTTTTTTTAGCTATATTAGTGTTCCAGGGCCATAACAAAGTACATAGATAGGAGTGCTTAAACAATAGAGATTTATTTCTTTAAGTTTCTGGAAGTTAGAAGTTCAAATCAAGGTATCTGTGGGGGGAGGGGTTGACTTCTTCTGAGGTCCCTCTCCTTGGCTTGTAGATGGCTGTTTTTTTCCCTCTGTCTTCACTTGGTTTTTTTCTGTGTGCATGTGTGTTTTTGTCCAAACGTCCCCTTCTTATAAGGACACCAGTCATAATAGATTAGGCCCCAGCCTAAAGACCTAATTTTAATTTAATCGCCTCTTTAAAGATCTCTTCTCCAAATATGGTTACATTTTGAGTTACTTGGTCGGGGGTGGTTAGGACTTTAACAAATGGATTTGGGGCACAATTCAGTCCATAACAATAGCCATTAAAGTCAACTACTAAAAATTAACTGAACTTATAAACAGATTTTCAAATCACTTATCACATTTTTAAACAAGATTTTAAAAAGAAGCATACTTTTAAAAGTTTAGTGACAATAATAAATTCAAATGATTTAACAGTATCCTGTATTCCAACTGACCTTATCTTTTAGAAACTTTTGGTTTGGGTTTAAGTTCTATGGTACAATAATTTATTGCCATTAATTTATCAATTTGCCAAACACAGTGAAGAGCCTGTCATGTGCAGGTACTCTGTTCTAGGCACCTGGGACACCTCAGAGAAGAAAATCAGGTCATTCCTCTTTTGGAGCTTACATTCTAGTGGATGAGAGACGGACACTGAGTCAGGAGCATCATAATTAAGACTGAGGGACTTATCTCCAGCTGCTGGGAGCGTTGCCAGCTGTCAGCCCTCAGCTGTCAACCCTCTTTGGGATTTGCCCTTGGCTGAAGAGAGCTACCCCACCCAAGGTCATGGATTCTTCCTAGTGCAGCGTGCATCCAAAGACTATGGAGATAAAAAGGCCCAGATGCCTAGACTCAAGGCCATTCCAGTCTGAGGGCTCTTTGCAGGGATGCTGAGGACTTTGTTCAGCCTGAATCACAGTTCAACTTCTCCCTCTGCCCAGTCTACTTCCATGCCCACCTCCCACCCATCTCAGTCTATTTCCCGCTGAACTCACCATGAAACAATATTGTATTGTACTGTACTATGTTATGTTAATTACATTACCATACATTATATTATGTTGGGTTGTTATGTTAATGACCTTACCTTACCTTACATTCTATATTATATGATACTGTCTTATTTATGGTTTGTCTCTCTCCCTAGAATGCAACCTCTGAGAGCAAGTACATCATCTCCTTTGTTCACTGTTCTGTCCGCAGCTCCCAGAACGGTACCCGAAAGTATTAATCTCCGAATAAATATTTGTTAAATCAGCGAATAAATTTGTAAAGTGGGGATAAAAATTGTACTAACTTCACAAGATTAAATTGTGACAACCCATAGGCAGTCTTAGTACAGAGCCTGGCATATTATAAGTAGTCAGTAAAAGCTGGTAATTATTATGGAGTTCATTTCAAAGATGATTTATCACTCTCATTTTTTAAAAGCCAGTGATTCAACACTATTTGTTCATATGTTAGTTAATCAAACATGTATTGCCAAGTACTGCATTAGGAAATGGGGCTACAAAGAGAGTGAGAAACATCCCTGCCTTTGAAGAGAATCCAGGAACAACTGGGTGTCTCCATAGGTTAAGCGTCAGACTTCAGCTCAGGTCATGATCTTGTGGTTCGTGAGTTCAAGCCCCACGTGGGGCTCTGTGCTGATGGCTCAGAGCCTGGAAACTTCTTCAGATTCTGTGTCTCCCTCTCTCTCTGCCCCTCCCACACTTATGCTCTCTCTGTCTCTGTCTCTTTCTCAAAAATAAACATTAAAAAAATTAAGAAGAATCCAGTTTACTGGCTCATTCACAGGTTATATTTCACGAGTTATTTCGTATTTACCTGCATATAAATGAGCTTTTTGTTATATTCTTTGCTTTCTCAACTACTCTGAGATGTGAGCATTAGTACCTGTTTTCCAAGTGACTTTTTTTTTTTTTTAAATTATCTGAGCAATACTTCTCAATTAAAATCCGTTCACTTAAATCACTGGGCAATAATTAGCTAAAAATCGGACAAAAAGATTGTTTCAACCGCTATGATCGGATTCTCTTCATCTGCTGGCTGGTTGTTATTATTATTATTATTGTTATTATTAAATGAATTAGGGCAATTGGAACGGATTTTATTTGCTCACATTTTGGGTGAAATGTTTTCAGGCTAAAAGATTCCCAGAACTTTGCCATTTTCTCAACCTGGAAGGCAGTACAGGTATCCCCTTCTCCAAGAAGCCTTCCCAAGTTAAATTAACTCTCTCTTCTCTCTGCCCCCATTACACAGGTGGTAGGGTAAGCCATTGTTGCACTTGGCATATTTTATTGGAATTCTGCTTATAAATCTGTCTCTTCACTAGCCCAGAAACTCCTCTAGGATCCAAAACTTGCCTTATTTATTATTGTGTCTCTTATGCATATCATGTTGCCCGAAAATTAACCACACTTGTAATAATGGGTAACTAGCTCTTGTTGTGTTGGCAGGCAATTTTGTAAGTGCTCTATAAATCCTCATACAATCCTCTGAGGTAGGTTTTGTGGCCATCTTCACTTTATAGATGAAGGAACCGAGGCCCAGACATCTTAAATAACTTCGGAAGATCATCCATCTAGTGATGATCCACGTGGAATTTGAACACAGAAAACACGGTTGTGCAGCCCAAACCCTTAACCACTGCGCCCTACCGGTGAACGGATTTTGAATTGAGTTACGCATACAAACTATTTTACATAAGAGAAGAACCATGGCAGGAAACTTTAACCACAATTTAAGCTTAATCCTTTCTTAAGTTCAGAAACTTCCGTAAGTAGGTATCGGTTCTTAGAAGTAGACAAGTTCTCAAGCTTTTTCATATTTTCTAGTTTTAAAGTAGAGGGCTCCACGGTTTACTGAAGACTTGACTTCTGTGTCGCTATAGGCTTCAGAGAAAGGGGAACATATGATTAGCTTAGGCTCTGCTCCATATCCTGGAACAAAATCTATACTTAGGAGTAATAATAATGTGAACCAACCTTTAGTGAGCACTCACTGTGTAACTTGGCCAAAAACACACAGTTTGTCAGTGGTGAGACAGGAATTTAAATCTACACTACTCACTGCTCTTAGCCACAAAACCATCCTGCTTCAGACAGGTCCCTGCTTTGTTTCCTCTGCCCACTGTCTATAGATCAGTAGCCAGAGCCCTGGGCCATGCCCTTTCACGCTGTGACCATCCCTCTTTCTCTGTCTACCATTCCGATTCTTCTGGGTCCTGGGTTGCACATCTTAGTCCCTGTGGTTGAGTATCTAGTACATATTCTTGCCGATCACTGTTTTCTAGGATTTTTGGCAATCGCAGGTTTTTAGATCTCTGCCTCTCTCAATATTCCTATTTATTACCTATGGATCCCTGGTGTGTGCATATAGATCCCTAGATTGTTTTAGGTCCGGGAGCGACCCCAGAAGTCACCGATTGCAACTACTTGGCTGATACTTGAAAACATTCCTCCCAAGTGGTTGTGTCAATGTTCTTGAAGAATCTATTTCTCCTTTTGCTTATTTCTACTAGACCATTCTATGTTGAGGTGTCTTTCTCCCCCATAACTTCCACCCCTAGTTTTGATTATACGAAACCTAATCCATTTCCTCAGTAACAGACTTTATAATATTTAAAAGCAATGCCATGTTCTCGTGAGTGTTCTTAATCTCTGTCTCCATGTGATTTTTCTTATTAGATATTGTTTCAAGTCTCTTTGGTGTAGGCACACAGGAAAGGGAAAGTAAGATCATTTGGAGTTAGACACACCCAGTTTTAAATGCTGCCTCCTCCATTTGCTGGCTTTATGTGTTCCATTTTCGGTTTCTTCTTTTGTCAAATGTTGAGAAAGACACAGGGTTTAAAGGGGCGTTGTAGCGATTAAATTAAAGGGGCAAAATGCAACACTTGACACAGAGGAGACACTCAAATAAACTGGCATTTACTGTTTTTTTTTTTTTTTATTATCATCATGTTTTTAGAAGTAGGCTTTGAAGAACCAACACTGATGCTCAGATGTGATCTGATCATCATCAAGCAGAGTGAGCCTCTCATCCTCCCACACTGATGGTGAGGACAATACTGATAAGGAAAACTGTGGCTTTCACTTATTGCTTCTCTCATGCCATGCTTTGTATTAAGCACTTGATACTGAGATCCTTTTGATCCCCCCCGGGAGGTAGGTAGGTATTCTCATTTTACAAGCATGGAAACAGACGACCTGCCCAAGACCACAACTAAGAAATGAGTGGGTTGGAATAATCTGTTGTGTCTGACACCAGAGAGTTTGCTGCCTATAATATTAGACCTTTACTAATTTATCCGTGGTTGATAGACACATAGACTTATGCAGGGCTTACTCTTAAAGGAAGCCTCCCTTTCTCCCCACCATTGCACACTGTTAAGCAAGACATCATCCCTCTTCTACTCAACAGGTATTTCCGTTTGTTTGTTGCCTAGATGCAGGTGTATTAGTTTGCTATGGCTGTCACAATAAAATACTATAGGCTGGGTGATTCAAACAATATACATTTATTTTCTCACAGTTTTGGAGGCTGGAGGTCCAAGATTAAGTTGTTGGCATGTCTGGTTTCTTCTGAGGCCTCTCTCTTCTTTGCTTGCAGATGGCCTGGCCACCTTCTTGCTGTGTCCTCACGTGGTCACCCCTCAGTCTGTGGGTGAGCTGTGTTCTAATCTCCTCTTCTTATAAGGGTACCAATCACAATTGGATTGGGGCCCACTCGAATGGTCTCATTTTAACCTAATCCCCCCCATTAAAGGCCTCATCTTCATATATGTCACATTCTTAAATACTGGGGATTAGAGCTTCAAGTTATGAATCTTGGGGGAACACGATTTAGCTCATAACAGGAGGCTCTCACATTTATCTCACTAAAATTTCCCTTTTGTTAGATTTGATTTATTGTTCATTCATTGAGAATTTTTTCCTTCTTTCTTTTTTTTTTAATAAATGTCTATTTATTTTTGAGAGAAGGGGAGGGGCAGAGACAGAGAGGGAGACAGAGGATCTGAAGCAGGTTCTGTGCTGTTAGTGCAGAGCCCAACGTGGGGCTCAAACTCACAAACCATGAGATCATGACCTGAGCCAAAATCAGACACTTAACTGACTGAGCCATCCAGGTGCCCCAAGAATTTTTTCAGTGTTGATTTTGTTCACTGGGATTTGTACCATTCCTTCTAAATTTGTGCCATCTATAAACTCAATATGCTTTCTGCTTATATATGGTTCTTCCCATTGATTAGTAAAAATGCTGGAGAAAATGAAAGGGATCATGAAGCTGGAGGGATGGAGCTAAATGACTTTATTCCAATTTGATGCTCTTTAACTGCCTGTCTGAGCTCGGTGGGTTTCTCTGGGTTCCATTTCCTGGTTATCTATGGTTTGGGTCATGTGGCCACTCCCTGCACACTGGTTTCAATTTAATGGATGAGATACAGGTAGAGTGTTTAGGCCTATTCTTATAAGAGCTTCACTTAATTTGGTGATTTCGATGATGGAGAAAACTTCAGATATGGAGGAAACAACATGAATTCTAGTCCTCATTTGATAATTATCCACATAATAATAATCTCTTGAATGCCCAGGGTCTCACTTGAAAAAATGGGATAATATCTACCCTACTTCAGGCTTTACAGACTCGGTATCACATTCCAGTGAAATGTCTATGTGGAGCCTCCATAGAGGCAGAATGTTAGCTCTCCATGACAGATTGTTGGCAGGCAGTTAGAGATTCACATCTGTCAACCTAGTCTCAGGCCAGCTGGTCTCAGCACCAGCCAGAAGATGCTTAAAGCATCCACTCCTCGGGCTGATCATCTCTCACCACTTCCTTGGGTCAAGATTTTTTGGAGGAGCAATATAGTACAAATACACTTTGAAAATTAAAGGGAAATAAAATGGAGTTGCTCAAAGAATTCAGAGCTGACCTAGAATTATAAATCATTGACCTAGGGCATGTAGATTCAGTTTAATGTCCTGAACCCAACAAAATTAGGAAGATAATCCTACTTTAGGGTCATCCTGTGATGCTTTTCTAAATCAAATAGAGGAAACATTTTAGAACATACATCTCCATTAGCTGGATAATCAATATGTGGAAGATGTATGTTATTATTGTTATTTTCATGTTTATTTATTTTTGAGAGAGAGGGAGCGCACAAGCGGGGGAGGGGCAGAGAGAGAGGGAGACACAGAGTCGGAAGCAGGCTCCAGACTCTGAGCTGTCAGATTCCTTGAATCCACGAACCGTGAGATCATGACCTGAGCCAGTCAGACACTTAACCGACTGAGCCACCCAGGTGCCCAGAACAGGTGCATTCTTAAAGCTTCCTGTAAATGGATTTCTGAAGAGTTAATCTTATTTCACTACTGATTTCTACTGTAATATGTGACCTATATTCTTATGGAAACTATATGTTACATTATCAGATTGCAAACAAGTTTGCTGAGTCATTTGTCCATTCCGGATAGAATCTAGGCTTCCTAAATTGTGTGGTGCCATGAGCAGACACCTGGAAAGCTTAAAGGGAGATAAGGCAGAGGAAGAAGGTGCAGAGGGAACTTGCATTTATGGAACATATACATGTCAGATTTATATGCTATTTAAACTCTCATTTAAACTTGACAACAATTCTGAGGTAACACAAATACAGCAGCTGGGAGGAGAGTATATATAACAGTTGGAAATGTCAACGTGCTTAAAATCAGCTTCCTAAATTGTGAACCACTTCTGTTGATTCTATTTGTAGCATGTAACATTGAAGAAAAGTGTCAATTAAGATTAAAAGGAAAAATCTTGCTCGATGTCCAAGAAGAGGGCCGCTATCTCACTGGGTAGCATATCCGGTTAGCCATCTGGTGATTGATGCTCCCCTGTGTAGGGCTGTCGTTATCACCCCAGTTTTCCAGAGGAGGAAACCGAAGCCCAGAACAGTATTTCACTTCTTGTGCTCCATGTCACAAAACTGGTATGTATGTATTGGAGTTGGGATTCAAAACCACATTTGCGGAGCACCTGGGTGGCTCAGTCGGTTGGGCGTCTGACTTCGGCTCAGGTCATGATCTCGCAGTCCGTGAGTTCGAGCCCCATGTCAGGCTCTGTGCTGACAGCTCAGAGCCTGGAGTCTGTTTCAGATTCCGTGTCTCCCTTTCTCCCTGACCCTCCCCCGTTCATGCTCTGTTTCTCTGTGTCTCAAAAATAAATAAACGTTAAAAAAAACCACACAAAACAAAACCACATTTGCTTTTGGAGTGTGCATTTTTGCACCATGCCTTGAAAATATTGGATTAACAGACCTAGATTCTCCTCTGCTCTTGGGTGCTGAAATGTGACCTCGCCAGTCACTTACCTTCTCTGGATTTCTTGTTCCTTCACCACAGTATGGGGGCAATTTTAGCATGGATCAGGTAAATAATCTTTTCCAGTCTTTGGGAAACAGGGAGTCCTATAGAGACGTAAAGTAGTATTTTTCAAAACAAAAACAAAAACAACAAAACACAAACCTCTGAAACAAGATTATGTGTTAATTTCTCTTCCTAATTTAGAAGGCTTTGAATCCAGGAGAACGTTCGGCAGTGATCGTGTTCCATATCTGTGCTGTCTAGCACAGTAGCCACTCAGCACAAGTGACTGTTGAGCAGTTGATATGTAGCTACTGTTACTGAAGCACTAAATCTTAATTTTATTGACTTTTACATAATTTAACTTTAGATTTAATTGCTCTATATTGCCAGTGGCTGCTCTTACTGCACAGTGCACAACGCTGAATGGTTTCACACACAGATGTGGGTTCTGAACAACTCGTTCATTTTTATGTATTCTGTGCATGATTGATAATCCTTGATGCTGTAGGTGGTAAACTGAGATGGGTGTTTTATACTTTCCTTAGTCCTTGTATCTCTGAGCCATGAATATTAGGTTTGTCAATTTCGTTTTTTTAATTCTTTTAATGTTTTATTGTAGTTTTGAGACAGAGACAGAGCGTGAGCAGGGGAGGGGCAGAGAGAGAGAGAGAGAGAGAGAGAGAGAGAGAGAGACAGATTCTAAAGCAAGCTCTAGGCTCTGAGCTGTCAGCACAGAACCCAATGCTGCACAGTTTGGACTCATGAACTTTGAGATCATGACTTGAGCTAAAGTCAGACGCTTAACCGACTGAGCCACCCAGGTGCCCCTGTTGATTTAGTTTTAGGCAAACTCAGTCTATTTTCACATCTCCTGACTCCAGGTGGACGTAATCGTTCAAATACTCTTTGTTGAAAGAATGTCCGTAATGTAGTTAATATATGTTGTTCGCCTTTCCCTGTCTGAGCCTTTCTTATCTGTATACAGTGGGGGGAATCATCCACTACAGGCTTAAACGGGGGTTTAAAAAAGGCATCCAGTAAGTACAAGCCTCAGGCGCAGCACACAGTAAGGCCTAAATAAATGTCAGTTTCCCTTCCCTTCCCCTGGAGAAGATTTGCTGCTTGTGAAGGAAAGAGCATGTTAACTAGTGATATGTCTAAATGTTCGTCACGGCTGGGTCTTTTTGCCAGTGCCATTCATCCTTTGGGATAATCTTTAACTGTGTGATTTGGTTTGCATTTGTTTTTGTGATTTTTTTTTTTTTAAATAGAAAACCAGAGGGAGTATTCTCTTCTCTCCACAGTCTATCTTCCTCCATCCCAAAATGACTCATTGTAAAATATATTTAATTGGGTAATCTTAATTTCTATAAATACAGAGAGTCCAACGTCTGAAATAACCATATGAGATATATATGTATATATATTTAGTTTCATGCATTTTATAATTAACTGGAAGAGGAGGAAACTTTCTCCTCATCACCTCAGTGTGTGGGAAGCTGTGAATCAGCACAAGTATAAATCCGCCCCCCCACCTCCCCCCCCCAAAAAAAAACTTCTATTAGGACAGTGACTACAGACATCCTTAGCTTTGTGACTCAGTGGGGCATTTTTCTTCAGCACGGTAGTCTTAATCATCCACTTTCTGGAAAAAGAGAGAGAGAGATAAAGATAACTGTACTAACAGAAGTTCTAGCAAACGTAAAAGGAACTCCTTTGACCTTATATCCAAACAGACTGTTCTGTCAGTTTGTGGAAATTCCTGTTTCATGGATACAGAATGTAATGCTTTGATTGTATCTGGCTGAGTAAAGAGCTGTACATTTGCTTTCTTCTAATTGATGAGATTTGGGGGAAGAGAACAATTTTCCCCAGAGATCCTGAAGCCCTTAGGGGCAATTTTGCCTTTGATCTTATCTCTTTGCTTTCCTTTTTAACTCAAAGTTAGTCTTCAATTCAGGTCCTCCCTTTTCCTTAGAAATAACCCATAATACTTTTCAAAGTGAGAGCATAAGCTATATTTCAAAAGGTAACTATTTTGAGATCAACTTTAAAACATTCTAAAAGGAAATTAAAAATATATCCCTTGTATACCTGACAAAACAATTTTTATTTTAGTTCAGGCGTTATTAACACTATTGGGCAGGGCAATAAAGTTGTCACTCTGTTTTAAACTAGTTTTTTAGTGAAGAGAAAAAGAGAAGTTATAGCAATAAACCACAAAAGTACTGTTCAAATAGAAGAGAATTTTCAAGAATAGATTAAAATTAGATTAGAATACAGTTAGGAATCTAAATGTTGCCATCATGCAAGATTATTATTATTTTTAACATTTATTTATTATCGAGAGACAGAGAGAGACAGAGCACGAGCAGGGGAGGGCCAGAGAGGGGAGGAGTCACAGAATCTGAAGCAGGCTCCAGGCTCAGAGCTGTCAGCACAGGGCCTGAGGCGGGGCTCGAACTCACAGAGTGAGAGATCATGACCTGAGCCGAAGTCAGATGCCTAACCGACTGAGCCACCCAGGTGCCCCGCAAGATTATTGTTTAATGTTTATTTATTTTTGAGAGAGAGAGAGAGAGAGAGAGAGAGTGAGGGCACATGTAGGAGAGGTGGGGGTGGGTTGGGGGGGGTGTGGACAGAGGATCCAAAGCAGGCTCTGTGCTGACAGCAGAGAGCCTGATGCGGAGCTCAAACCCGCGAACTGGGAGATCATGACCTCAGCCGAAGTTGGACACTTAACCGACTAAGCCACCCAGGTACCCCACAAGATTTTTTTTTTTAACACTCAAACCTGTTAGAAATAATAGAGAATTATTGTGATCCATAGTGTGATGAAAAATAATACACTAGAATAAGTATCAGGAGAAGTGGGTTCTTGTCTGAGTTCTACCATCAAATACTTGTGTGATCCTGAGTGGATACTTTAGACTTCCTGTATCTCTTTTCTCAACTATGAGATAATACATTAGAGCTTCAAAGTCTTATGACTCAAAGGATTCTATTTTGTATAATTCTGTGGAAATATGTATGCAGACTTTTTGTATGTAGAAATAAAAGTGCAAGGGCCCCCTAGTCAGTAGATCACGCTCTTGGGTTAGAGCTGTACTATGGATAGTGGATATGTTCCCATTTATCTACATGTTCTCTGATGTGAGTCTCTTTGGAGCCAAGGGCTGTTATTTCTCTTTCCTGCTTGTGATGAGGCATCCTGTCTGTGAGCATGTTAACTTTGGTCTCCCTGGTATTAGACTTGAACCAATTAAATGTATGATGTAGCAAGTGCAGTTGCCACAGAGTTTACACCCAGTAATGGCCCCAAAGGGTTACACATGGCTGCTCCTTGACCCGGTAAAAGGCAGTTATAAAAATTCACCAGGAGATTGGAAGCTGCCAAAAGTAATTTCTCAATGAGTCATGTGTCACTGTTAACAAGAATGAATGAGGGACAAGTGAAAATGTTATTTTTAAGATAACTACATTTCAACAGATGAGCGAAAAGTTGTCAATGGCAGTGGGTCACTTTGGAGCCAACAATTCTTGCTTCTTTAGGAGTCCTTATGAATTCTTATCCCTCAAACATCTTTCTAGTTACCAGTTTCCCAAAGCATACGTCGATAAACCACCCTCTTTTATTGACGTGCAGCTGGAAAACGGGGGATGAAGAAAGAGAAATAGGTACAGTTAGACTGGAGAAATCTAGTTTGGATTTTGTCTTTTTTCTAAGATTTGTTCTTCATCTGTAAAGCGAACCTGTGATTAGATAATCCTTTAAGATCATGTCTATTCTAAATATCTGTGACTTATGAATCCAGTGGCCTTAAGTAAATGGTAAAATCACAGCACCTTCCTGTTGATCCTAAAATCAGGGGAAAGGGCATTTGTTTGTAATATACATGAGTCAACAAATTATATCTCTAAACTATGTAATTATGATGTACTTGTTCTAGGCGTTATGATAGATGAATGATAAACTCCCGATTTCTACATATGAAATTAGTCTTAATTAGCAATTTAATTTAAACACTTTTATTAGATAATTGCTTAGTTTCAATCCCTTATCTATTGAAGGGTTATTGACTTGTTTTCTACTGGAAATGAAACATGTAAGCTTTCTGTAATTGTGAGATAAAGAGTTTACAGGCATGTAAATATTCTAAGAAAGAAACAAAGGGAAAAAAATATCTCACAAAAAACTCCACTCTTCCTGTACAAACAAGGGTATTCTTCCCAGAGTAATACTCTAGCAACCTTGTTTATTTTCTTTAAAAGGTACTGGACTGAAGATTCTGAGGAAGCCACTGGCTATAAGCCATGGTGCTGTAATCGTTATTTGTACCATATAGTTTCCTGGCGAACGGATCTGAGAGAATGCATTATATTTAAGAAGACAGTTTATTTGCCAGGTTTTATGTGTTTGCACAATTGTGCAGCATTTTTCAGAATTTAGATAATGAGTCCAACAGTTGAAATTAGTACACACAGCCCTGTCATATCTGCAGCTGTACATCCACCAAGATCCTTTGGGGATGGCGGAACAGCCAAAGACCACCATGGCGGCTGAGCAAGTGCTTTGTGCTTCCTCCTAGGTGGTTGGTTATTCAGAAAAACTGAAAGACAAGCTGTGGTGAGGGCGTTATCAGGTTAATAGACAAGGGATTCAGATACCAGCCCTGAGATGAAAGGTTAAAAGGCAGGGTTTAAATAGCAACTTTATTGTTATCACTCCCAGGTCTGTTAGAGAAAAACATTCTTGTGCAATACTTCAGATCACAGTTTATCGTGAGTAAGGGCTGTGCACTGAAGGACACTACCTTTTACTGATTAGCATATCTTTTTGGTCTGAATGGGCAGATCATGGGTGTAGACAATTTAAGCCATAAGTTATCATTGGTAAGAAAGTGTGACTTCATGAGTTCTTCCTCTTTTGCTCCCTCAGCCTTCTTCAAGGAATAGTTTCATATGCTATCTCAGTTTCTATGTGGGGAAGGCCACAGCCCTCTTAAATATTTATGCAGTTTTTCTAGAATTTACCTGAAATTTTACTTTTCTCTCATAACATCTTAGAGATCTATAACATTTCTTTATCTTTTTCTTCTTGGCGGGGGGAGGTATTCTTTTTTCTTTTTCCTTTAAGAGGGCTATAACTTTTGAAATGATATCTGTGTCAGTAAATATTTAAGCAGATGCCTCCCATTCAAGTATTTTCCCCTACGTTTGAAAACCAGCCCTGGTTACTGGATTAGAGCAGGCAATGTCCGCCTTACTTCCTACCCTTCTAACATGGAGTGTCATGGCCACACATGGTATTACTTAAACGAGCCAACATCTGACCTTTGTAACTACAAATATGAGGACGATTCATGAAACGCCAAACTGCTGTTTTCTTTTGCCATGACACCTGGCTGTGTATATCCAATTCAGAAGCCAGAAATCCCAACAGTCCTAGTTTCACACAATGAATTTCTGGTTAATAAAAACAAAGACAAAAACAGAAACAACCCAAAAACCTAAGTTGATTTATAAAAATCAGCTCTACTCCAGACTTGCAAGAATTAAACCTTTGCCCAAAGCTAGATGTAAGCAATATTTTGGATGTTAAATTGTCTATTCCAGAGTTGCTAGGAGTTTAATGGATGGGCAAGCATTATTTGAGCATCTGGTCTTTCTGTGTGATTTGGAGGACGCAGGTGGAATCACAGAATTACAGATGACGAGTCAGATAAAAAACATGGCAGGTGTATCAGAGGCTGTTAGAGCTCACCAAATATTAACTTGCTCCCTTTTCTCTCCCCGCCTCCCTTGCGGTAGGCTGGAGGTAGTTTGGAGCCAGGTGAAGTTCTAGCCAATGAATTGTGAGCAGAAGAGGCTTTGTGTGCCTCTTTTGTGCTGACATCTAAGAGCTGGCCTGCTTCCTCCATTTCTTTTTTCTAAGTGTTCCAGATGGCATAGCGCTAAGATAGAGCATAGTGATAAGAGAGAGAAATAAATTCTTACTGGATGAAGCCGCTGAGATCTGGGGTTTGCTGTTGTAGCAGCTAGCATTAATTACCCTGATTAATATACTGGTGATAATTCTAATATTAGAGGGTTATTGGAGAAACTGGGGCTGTTATCTGGACCCAGAAATCACAAATCTGACTTTGAATCAGGATCAACTGCGGGAGCTTTAAAAAAAAAAAATCACATTTCTGGGACCTGTATAAGATTTACTAACAATTTTGGGGTAGGACATGTCAATCAACATTTTTATTATTTCGTAGGGCTAAAACTGGGATCAGCAAACTATAGACTCCAAGGGCCAAATCTAGCCTGCACTCTGTTTTTGTAAATAAAATTTTATTAAAATGCAGCCACACTCATTTGTTTATACATCCTTGATGGCCGCTTTCAGCATGAAATCAGAGTTTAGTAGTTGTAGCAATAACCGTGTGGTCTGGAAAACTTAAAATATTTGTTATCTGGCCCTTAAAGAACTTTGCAGACTGCTGATTTACATAATTGTCTCTGTCCTTGAAAAGGGCATGAACTCTTGATTTGACCCTGCTCATCATTAGAAGATTCAAATTCTCAGCACTCTTAATAAATGTCAGAAAGGCCAGTCATGGAAAGTTATGTAACTTTTGTATCAGCTGCACACTGAGGTATCTCCATGATCCAAGGAACAGTTTAAATTTTTTTTTTTCAACGTTTTATTTATTTTTGGGACAGAGAGAGACAGAGCATGAACGGGGGAGGGGCAGAGAGAGAGGGAGACACAGAATCGGAAACAGGCTCCAGGCTCCGAGCCATCAGCCCAGAGCCTGACGCGGGGCTCGAACTCCCGGACCGCGAGATCGTGACCTGGCTGAAGTCGGACGCTTAACCGACTGCGCCACCTAGGCACCCCGGAACAGTTTAAAGTCATACAAATTCTCTTAGGGAGAATCACCAGAAACACAACCATAGGAAGACAATTGTTTTAATAGAATCTAGAAAGAGCTGGATGATACTTAAAGAGAAAAAAAATTACAATTTCCAAATAAATCTGGATTCTTGTAGTTTCTTTTTACTACAAATAAAAATATGAAGCAAGGTTAATATTTCGTGGTAATCAGGTCACATCCTGTACACATTCTCTTTAAAGTTTATCTTTCATTCATGATCAATTTACATCAAGGGCTTTGTACAACCCAAAAGTTTAAAAATAATTTGTATTTAAATATGTATGTACATTTAAATATGTATATTTAAATACACACATTTAAATATAAATTTTAAAGCTGTCTGATCCTGGGAGTTAAAATTTAAAGTGCAGTTCTGGGGGGATAGCTATTTTAATCAGCTCCAAATGCAGCTTTAAGCCAAAGATCTTTTCAGTTCGATGCATCATCATTGAGGCCTCCCTTTCTCTCCCCTTCCATCTCCCCAATAAAACACTGCCAATCAGAAACCTAGTGAATCATAGCAGAGAAACTGAATATGCTTGCTTTTCATTGGGCAAAAGGGAAAGTTTGTCCCTTGGCTAAATGATCTCTCTTATTGCTCAGTGAAGAAAAAAAAGGGATGAGCCTCCTGTTTGAATCACAAAGAGCCTCACCTGGTTATTTCTGAGGAACTTAGATGGAATTCTGATAAATTCCACTGCAGAGCAAATGCCGGAAGTCACACGGGAATATCACAGCCGAAGACATATAGGAGCTTCAGGGCAGTGGTTCTTTTACACTTGGAAGGAAACAGTTATGTTCAATCTCCTTTCCCGCACTACTTCAATTTACATAACTTCTCGGAGCTAGGAAGAAAGAAAAATCAAAGGAAAACATACAATCTGATTATAATCCCTAATGGAAGTAATTGGTAGCATGTGTACCAAATTTTGGTTACTCACTCTTCTGTTCGCTTGTCGCTGATTAATTGAGAGTGGCAGTCCCAATTAAACAGCCCCTAGTAGCACGTAATGGCTAATTGTGAGCAGGTTAGAAGCCCTCATTGTCTTTGAAAAGGTCTCTTAACTCTCCAGGGCATGTCTGTTTTGGATTGAAGTCATAACTTGGTATTGGAGGGTTTAAATTCAAGAAAGTCCTTTAATATTAAGGTTCAAATAAATGAATTTACACCCCATGTCACATGTTTAGCAGGTGACCGAAACTGTGTGCTCTTTACCCCACTTATCAGGAAATTATAATGTATAAGGGATTTAAATTGGGCCTCAACCAGACCTGCTGCTAGGGGCAAAAATAATGTGGTGAATGTATGTAGTGGGCAAGAATAAGACATTTGTTTATTTGGGTCATTGCGGTGACTTCTGATTGAATTCAGGTAATTTCTTCTGTTCCCTCTACCTATAACTCAAGAACGTTACAGCCAAACACTCGCTGATTTATGCAGTTACTATTACCAAATTGCCAGGCTAAACAATATGTCCCTCAAAATGCTTTGGCTAAGGGGCTCTATGATTATGGAAATCTATTACGGATGAGGGCACTTGTTATTTGCTGTAACAATTGCTGTGATATCCCCAAGACTGCTTCTACACACTGCATAGGCTAGCAGCCTCACTAAATCATGGAATATGTTGGCTGGAGTTTTATCAACACAGTTCTCATTAATAGAAATGGGAATTGTGTGGGCAGGAACCACGGCCCTCCTGGGCGAGCATGTGTGCACCAATGAGAACTTTTCACACAAGATACCATTTCTCTTTCCTTTATCTCAGAAGCAAATTAAAAATTTACGGAGGTCATCATTTCACTTTGAGATCATCTGTGGCTAAAGACGGACCTGGATAATCGGGAAAAGTAGCATAGTCCATTTCAGGATGCAGGTTTGAATTTCTTTTCCATCTTTCTCAGCATCTTCCCTTTTGACTCACCGTAAGGACAGCATTCAGGGAGGTGAGTCACACTGGCCAGCTTCTAAACCATTCATCCAGCCTCTGTATAACTTTTCCATTTTTTATTCAACTTCCTACTCTATCTCCTTTGCTTTTCTCAGACTCATTTGCTGTACACGTATGCAGAATACGAGTGACACATTCCCTCAAAGGTCAGGGGAACTGGAATGAAGAGTCATGATAGTTTTCTGCCTTGATTCTTATTCTTTCATTGCTTTTTCTTTTTTTCTTTTTCTTCCATAAAAGGAGACACTTAAGATCAGTCTATTAGTTGGGCTATCAGTTCTGTTGTGAATAACAGGAACCTCCATATATCGTGGCCGACATGCGACATGCGTTTGTTTTTCTCTTATATAAAAGTATAGACACAGAGGCTAAAATGATGGCTTCTGAGTCATCTGGAACACAGGCTGCTTCCAGCTGTCCATCTCACCGGGTTGATGAACTGGATACATGACCATCATCCTCATGGATGGAACACAGGTCTTACTTTCTCGTTCCATGCAACAAGATAGAGAAATGAGGAAAGGCATGTTCCTTACCTTTAAAGGCACATCTCAGAAGTTACATACGTCATCTCTGCCTACATCTCATTGGTCGCAGCTTAATCACCTATCTATACCTAGTTGCATGTACCTAGCTAAAACTGTGGACTTCTAATGATGAGGAAGGAGTAGAGAACGAATTGAGAGATATTCAACAATTTCTACCATGGTTTGTCCAGGGGGAAACCTAAATAGCTATGTGTATCTCCTCCGCACGCTTAGACTATACTTACTCTCTTTCTCAAGTGATTCATTCAAAACCCAGTCCAGTTATTGCAGTAAACTCAAGGTTTAGGGTGATAATTGGCCCTTCTATAAGGTCAGACTAGTGTTCCTTTTAGGTCCATAACTTCCTGGTTCCATCTCACCCAATAGTCTTCAGTGGGGTAGTAACATAACAACTGTAGCAAAAACTCCTATTTGGAAAAGGAGGGAATGCAAATCCATCTCAGTCATGAGGCTGTGCTAGTTATCAAATCCTGCTGGACCAGAATGAGGAAGGGGTGAGGGGGATTAAATCTTGTGCTTAGCATCTGGCAGCTCTTGGTTCTGACTCTCTGGGAGGACCTCTCTTCTTCTGTTATCCTCCCTGACCACATCTGAAGCAGCCCTTGGACAGTTTGCCCTCATTCTCAGCCTTCTTCCTGCTGGTGGGGGATCTGGGTTCCAGGGGTTGCTTTAGGGCTTGAATGATCACAAGGTTTGTCAGGCTAGGCCTGTGGTTTCTTTGGCAATACAATTCCTTTACAAAACTAGTAAGTATCTGGTCTATTGTTTCCAGTTAGTACTCCTTTGAGTAAGCAAAGCCCAAGGACTCATTTACACGTGGTTTTTAAATCTGAAGACTTTGTCTTTTACTTATTGACTGTTGTGTTTTGCTTACTACTCTGCGTACCTATATCCATTTCCTAGGGCTTCCATAGCAAAGTACCACAGAGAGGGCGGACTAAACAACAAAAATTTGTCTTCTCTTAATTCTGGAGGCTAGAAGTCCAAGATCAAGGTGTCAGCACGGTTGATTCCTTCTGAGGCTTCTCTCCTTGGCTTGTCAATGGCCATCTCCCTCTGTCTTCACACGATCTTCCCTCTGTGCCTGTTTGTATCCTAATCTTTTCTTCTTATGAGGACACCAGTCACATTGGATTAGGGCTCACACTAGTGACTTTAATTTAATTACTTCTTTAAATACCCTATTTCCAAACTTAGTCACATTCCGAGAGGACTTCGACATGTAAATTCTAGGGAATACAATTCAGTCTATAACACTATCCTTCATGGTTACCTAGAACACGGGCTTGGATGGGAAGGCAACACCTTGAATGTGATCTTTGTTGCTAGGCTGGTTCCCATGGTCTGACAGAAGTCTCATAGGGTAAAGGCTGAAAACTGGATTTCTCTTCCAAGTCTACAATTCTACAATTTGCATTTAAAAGCGTTCAGTTTGGATATAGACACAGTTATCTTTTTTGTTCTTAAAAAGCTCCAAATTTAATAGGCTTTTCCAGTAACTTAGATTGCAAACCATAGACAAACTGTATTCACTCCCATTTCTGCAAATGGTTAGTACTAGCTGGAACTAATCTCTTTCATGATTATTTATTAGAGGGGATAAGAAGCAATAGTTTGAAGTTTTAGACATCAGGCCTAGGGCTACAGATTGGTTGGCTGGGTAGGTTGCGTTGGGTTGCTGGTCTCCAGTGTCTATATGCTTAACACTTGGTATCACAATTCTACGCTGATGCTAAACATTAAATGTGTGTGGCTATGACGAACAGATATTCAACGTAAGAGTGACTTAACAAAATAGAAGTTTTCTTTCCCTTTCTCTTTCAAGTCAAGATGTAGGCAGTTCACTGCTGTTATAGCAGTACTATACTACAGATATCTACAACCCAGAGGGCTTCAACTTTCCACTTCACCATCTTTTGGGTGTAGTTTTTACTAGTCCTAACTGGTGCTCCCACAATTGCATGTTCACAGTGAAGACACTAAGGAACACTAGGATTCTGAATTAGTTCTGAACTTCTAAAAATTCAAACTGTATTCAGGGTCATATTAGGGCATATTCTGTGGTATTTTCATTCCAAACATTCATTCCCAACTCAAAAAAAAATGTCATAGATTATTAATCCACTTCCTTTCTTTGAGAAGGAAAATGGGGGTGTATAATTGATATATTTAGGACATAAGCCAACACTTGATGCTACTGTTGAAGTGTTGGGTTATATGGATTTTAAATGCTGCAAGTGCTTGAACACTGACAAGGCAAACTTTCCTCTAAACAGGCATTTACTAAGTGCTTGAAGTGAACAGACCTCATCCTAGGCAATCCAGGTAGAGATGACTACCACTTTTTTACCCATAAGGAGATTATGATTTGTTGCAAAGAAACAGCAAACAAACCAATAGTCCTAATAGGCAGAAATGGAGATTCAGAGACAACAGAATGGGGTGCATTAGGGGTTGGCATGAACTCCCATGGGCTCACAAGTAGAAAACTTCTCTAGCGAAGACAGTGACGCCTTCCCAGAGAAGGTGAGATTTTAGTCAATTCTTAATAATGGTTGGGATTTACAAGGCAGGCAGCAAGATAATAGGGAAGGTAGGAAAGGGGGGAAGGGTCCTGGCCACCTGGTCCAAATGTGTAGTATTTTTTCTGAAATCCTGCACATACTCTACGGCAGCTCTGCTCCCCCTGCAGAGAAGATGATGCCTTTCTCTTTGCACAAAATTCCCTTCCACTTTCTGAATCTGGCCTCTGGAACTGCATCTGCCTAGAGGGGAGGTCTACTGAGAATTAGCACTAATGTTTCCTTCTAGCCACAAAGAGACCCTGGGACCAACACTTTAGGTATTGGAGGCAGCACTTGCAAAACCATGGAGGAGTGCAGTGATCATGGCATAGCTTGCCTTCCATGCAGTGGAGCTTGTGGACTTGCCAAGTACTGTCACCTGTAGTTTCGGAAGGGCCCTGGGGGCCATGTAGAACATGGATGGACTGGCACTGGAGGAGATGAGACTGGAGTGAGGAGTTCACTGTAATGTCATTCTAGGGCAAGTTTAAGTTAGCATAAGTGTAATCAAGACCAATGCCATAATTAGCTTTAATCCTTTGAAACTAACGTTAATGGGGAGCTCACCTGTTATAAACATTTTACTGGCAGCAGGATATGAATCATAAATAATCCAAACTTGGAGGGATCCAAATAATCCAAGTTGGAAAAGGGATCCGAATACCCTTTTGGCACAAAGAATCAATAAGGTGACACATGCATCTCTAAAAGCTAGAGAGCTTTTTAAAAGACAGTTCAGTTCTTTTAACAATTTTTTCTTTTGAATTTTAGCTTTTCAAGATGGCTTCAGAATCTGGATTTCCCCCTAATTGCTGGGGGGAATTTATCATCACTAAATTTGTGTGTGAAGTAGGAGAAAAAAAAATATGATTCTGTGACATTTGCGATGTTGGAATTTTTTTAAAATTCAGTAACTAGCAGTTTCATAAACTCACGGACTATTAAAATTAGAAAAGACCTTTGAAATATCTTTCAACTTCCTGATTTTACAAATGAGAAATTTGAAGTCCAAAGACATTATGGGATTTGCCCAAGTTCACAGTTAGCTACTGGCTGGCTGATCTGGGACCCAAACTGAATTTTCTTGCTTCTTAGTCCAAGATTTTCTCCATCAGAAAATGATTTTTATTTTTTTACCTAAGAATTTAAAAAACTGATAGTGGTTGTTTATTTTAATTTTATGGCAACTTTCCCAGTTCCTCTACTGAGCAGTTTAAGGGATATACTTCCTCTTAGTTGTATTGATTTTAAACAAGTGATTGGGGCTGATCTTTGGTTTGCTTGTGTTTTGGAGGTTTTCTCTTTGTTCTTGAAAGATCTAAAAAGTCCTGTGTCGTCTCTTGTTCTTGTTGGAGAAAAATGGGGAAAACTCCCCCTTTGCAACGGATGGAGGTGAGTAGTCAAAGAAGAGAAGCAATTGTTAATGAAAACCTTCATGGGATTAGGACAAAGTCTTTTTAAAAAAGTTAATGGACAAGCACTTAATGATAAAATATTCTGGATTTTCTGCAGGAGTGGAATAAATGTGAAGCTCAGACAATGAGATCAAGTAGCACACTACAGCCTCTCAAGTGGTTTCGAAAAGTTTTCCATAAGATTTTGCAAAATGGCATCTGGTAAACCCATTCTTGACTGCAAATAGGAATTACTATTCTTTGGCCCAAGAGATACTTTCTCACAGTCAAATGGGGGGTGTTGTCACTTCATCTGACCTGGTGTTTCATAAACCATAAACTCTGCGTCAGAGTGGGGCTCTTTCTTCTTTTGGAGTTCCTAGGCTAGCCCAGGCTTGTTCAGGGGGCCCTCCCCATAACTTTTGAATTTTTAAAAGATTGAGGCTAAGTGCTGTCATTGTTCCAACACAGCTCTTTTCTCCAACTCTTTTCTGGGTCAGCATATTCAGATTTTCCCAGATGTAGCTTGGCCTCAACAAGACTCGATGACTCAAGTTTCTGTTGTATAAACAAAAAGGTTTATACTAACTGCCTCCATTTATGTTGCTAGGGTCTTTACTCATCGCACTTTATTCATCCCTGGTACACTGAGTTTCCGGTGAAAAGGTAGATTGTCTGTACTTCCAAAATTTAGATGGTCTTCGAATAAAGAGTTAATCCATACAACTTTCTCTCCTTAATTTTATGAAGCACACACTGCTAATCGTCTTGTTCCCATATTCATTATCCCTCCCTTCCTGAGATTTTACTGGGTGCGTGATTTCCCCAACATGAGGCTGCATTTCCCAGGCTCCCCTGTAGCTGGTGTGGCCACGTGACTACATTTTGGTCAATGGGTTGTGATCTGAAGTATGTGTGACTTATGGGTTTAGCAACTAGAAAGGTATGTGGTATGCTCCCTGGTCTGCCCTTCTCACTGCATGGAAGTTGCCTGGGGCCCAGAGATGGAAGCTGTGTCTTGAGGATGGGAAAGCTTTCCGTTAAACCCTGCATGACTTGCCTCTGAACTACTATATGAGAAAGAAATATTTTCTGTCTTATCTATTATCTATCTATCATTTATCTATTATTTATTTATTTATTTATTTATTTATTTATTTCACCATGATAAGTGTACTCTTCAATCCTCAATCCCTATTTCCCCCATCTCTCCATCCATCTCCCCTCTGGTAACTAACCATCAGTTTATTCTCCATAGTTAAGAGTGTGTTTCCTGGGGCACCTGGGTAGCTCAGTCCATTAGGTGACTGACTTTGGCTCCGGTCATGATCTCCTGGTTTGTGAGTTCGAGCCCCGTATCAAGCCCCTGTATCGAGCCCCGCATTAAGTCCCGCACCGTGCCTTGCATCAGGCTCTGTGCTAGCAGTGCAGAGCCTGCTTGGGATTCTCTCTCCTCTCTTTCTCTGCCTTTCCCCACTTTCTCTCTCTCTCCCTCTCTCTTTGTCAGATAAATAAATAAAACTTCAACAGAAGAGTCGTTTCTTGGTTTCTCTCTGTCCCTTTCTCTCTCTCTTTTTTGTCTTATTCAGGTCACTGTTTTTGGAGTGTTTTTGTTATGTCAGCTGATCCCGGCCCTAATTAATGTACCTTGCTAGAGTGTTTAACACTATTCCAATCTATTCATACCTGGATGAAGAGAAGGCAGTGGAGACGTTTGTAGCAACCACAAGGAATTCCTGTGACCAAGAATGGGGCTTCCTTCAAGAGTATGTGGAGACAGCAGAACCATTCTCAGCACAGCAGCTGAGTGGGAAAATTTATAAGAAGCCACTGACGGAGCTGAAGTTTGTTTACCTCTGTCCAGTTCCATCTTTGAGGAATTTGTTACCTAAAATGAAACCAGGCCGTATTGTGGCTTTTTTAGGTATGGAGGGGTGCATCTCCCTCAACAGTAAGGGTCTCAGCTGACAATGGTGTGATGATTTTAGCTTCTGGCAACTGGAGTACATTCAGAAGCACAGTCTGGAGGAGACTGAAAATCAACATGGCACACCGTATGCCAGATGCGGAGATTAGCCACCTCACAGACATCTCCTTGCATTCCCCCTACGGCCCCAATCATGTCGATGTTTTCATGACTGCAGATAATGAAATATACTATCAAAGGGTTTCAGAAGCTTGTTCGAAGTTACATAGTAAGAAGAAGAGTGGAGGCTTGAACTCAGGGCTACAGAGTTCCAAGGCTTATGCTTTTTCCAATAGTAATAACCATCTATGGAAAGAAAGAGATCTCTTGATGAGAGACACTAAAAAATAAATTTGCTTGATACCCAAGGCAGTCAGCAGGAAAACGACACCTCTTTAGTCTCCACCCCTGACTACCCTGGCTTACATGCTCTATTACTAGTGTTATATTCCTATGCTTTACTTTCATGTAGTAGCTTCTCTCCATGTGCAGAAACACAGGGTTAATTAGGACCTTGAAATATCATTCTTCAAGAACACTGCCTCTAGATAGAATGATACCAAAATGATCCCTGGTCTTTGAAATCCCTCATAGTCTCTAATAGAAAACGATCCATTTTTTTTTTCACAACGTTCACTAAATACTGATTTTTCCTTCTGTATGACATGAGTCCTTTATGCTGTCATTTGGATGCATACCATGGCCATCTCACTGAGTAAGAAAGAACAGCAGAAATACTTATTAATCTCTGGGTAACAATCATGTCTATTTTAGGAATTTGTTGCATTACTGTTTTCCTCACTCTTTGGAATAATAATCTGGGTTCCTTTAACCTGTCCTCATCTGCTTCATTTTGGATCTTTGTGGGTTTTTTTTTTTTTTTTGGACATAGCACACTAAGTTTTACATTTTTATTTGTAGAACCCCAGACTGGGGCTGTAGCGATTGATAATGCTGGTTACTTTGTCGGTGCACAGCCCTGCACTGTATATCATTGTGGTACATTGCTTTATTTCATCCTCAATCACCGTTCTGTGGGCAATGTACTATTATCAGCTCTGTTCTACAATGGAGGAAACAGGTGCTCAGTGAAATTAAGTACTTTATGTGCTAAAATATAAGATGAGATCCTTTTCCAATCCCATCCCTCAGAAAGGAAGGGATCAGCTGCAGTTCAATTTTTGGAAAGTCTCTTGAATTCTGTGACTTCAACTTTTTTAAAGCTACAGAAGCCTGAGATGACCTCAGAAAGTTTGTGTCGAAAGCTGATAGAAGTCACCTTCATGATGCCCCAAAAAGGAGGCAAAAATAAACGACAAAGATTTATTCATTATTCTGGTGACGGGTGGGGTGGAGTCATGACTTCACAATTGCAAGGGTTGGATGTCGTCACAAAGAGCCTTTAAAAGAGGTCTTTTAAAAGCAAGGTATCAGTGATTATATTGCATTAAATGAACACAACAGCGCAAATATTCACCTACAGGATGAATGAACAAAGCAGTTGTTCTAATGTGATGTGAATGGGTAATTGTGGTTTGGGCAACAGTGTCCCGATGACAGCATCAAACAACCCACCTGGAGGTGAAGGTTATATACCGTGAAGACGACGTCAAGGGGCACTGATGTCAATGCTGCATATTAAGAACTTGAACAAAAACAGTTTCCTGAGATGTGAGAGTGAAGAAAATTTTTTCTAAATTGATATGCCCGTGATTTGATGTATGTATGTGACTAAATTAATAAACGAAACACTGTAAGTGCACATTTGGTTAGTTCATCTACATTCCTGAAAGTTACATAACCCTAGTAGGTAGGAAAAGTTTTCAATCTTCTTTCGAAAATGGAAGATTTCCTCATATTCAGGAACCTCCAGCAACTTATCCAAGTTTATGGAACCAAAAGTGGGATAGCTGGGCTGCAGCCAGTCTGTCTGATTCATGGGCTCAGAGTGATTACATGATATGGTGGATTTTTATAAAGGTGGCTTTTTAAAAATGTTTATTAATTTATTTTCAGAGAGAGCGAGAGAGAGAGCAGTGGAGGGGCTGAGAGAGAGAAGGAGAAAGATTCCCAAGCAGGTTTTGCACTGTCAGCACATGGAGCACGACGCGGGGCTCGATCTCATGAACCAAGAGATCATGACCTGAGCTGAAATCAAGAATCGGGTGTTGGGGCGCCTGGGTGGCACAGTCGGTTAAGCGTCCGACTTCAGCCAGGTCACGATCTCGCGGTCCGTGAGTTCAAGCCCCGCGTCAGGCTCTGGGCTGATGGCTCAGAGCCTGGAGCCTGTTTCCGATTCTGTGTCTCCCTCTCTCTCTGCCCCTCCCCCATTCATGCTCTGTCTCTCTCTGTCCCAAAAATAAATAAACGTTGAAAAAAAAAATTAAAAAAAAAAAAAAAAGAATCGGGTGTTTAACCAACTGAGCCAGCTGGGCGTTCTGGTATGATGGATTTTTAGAATCCTGGTTCTGAGGGCAACTTTCTGTGTTTGTGCTGTTGCATTCTCTTTTTTAAGTGAAGTTTAGCAAAGCTGGTAGGAGGAATGCATAAGAAGGCTCTAAGAAAGTGATTAACCCGCCGGTATATGTGTTTCCTAGGTACAGTAGGATGAGAGCTCCAGTGTGTGCTCACTAATAAATGTCAAGATTATTATCCCCTTTTTGTCCTTCTGTTCAATAGCTCATTTTTTATTACTTTTTAAATGTTTATCTTTGAGAGAGAGAGTGAGGGAGAGGGAGAGAGAGAGAGAGAGAGAGAGAGAGAGAGAGAGAATGGGTGGGGGAGGGGCAGAGAGAGAGGGAGACAGAGAATCTGAAGCAGGCTTCACACTGTCAGCACAAAGCCCCATGTAGGACTTGAACTCACGAACCACGAGATCATGACCTAAGCCAAAGTTGGCCTGCTCAACCAACTGAGCCACCCAGGCACCCCCAGGAGCTCAATTTTTTATGTTTAAGGAAAAATACTTTTTTCTAGAACAATTTTTTATAGCCTCGATATACAAGAGGGGAAGATAGATCTGTACCAGACAATTTTACCTCTGGGAATATTTCTGACCCTCTTGATGTGGACTTAAACAGATCATACAACCTCCCCGCCCTGGTTTCTTCATTTGGAGAACAATGACACTGATGATTTATACTCACTTCTCCTCCATTCTGCATCTCCCCACCCCCAATCTCTACACCCCGCCCTCCCAATAACCTGGAAAGATATTTGGAATGATGCTTTTGCAATATCCATCTTGCCTTAGGATGAGTAATTATACATGATGGAAAACACATGAAAGTATCTTGTAAGGCTGTTAGTTTCCTCCCCTGTCATCCACATAACCCTACCATCCACCCCCACATCTTTTGTTAAAAGCTAAAAGCAACTGTCAGAAATTATGTGACACAACTTCTTGGTCTAATGCACCAAATATTTTATTCCACTTATTGCCACAGGCTACTGAGGGCTGCCTTTATTTCTTTCTATAGGAAGCTGACTTTTTCCCTTCCCCCTGGTTGAACTCTCCATGAAGGAAGCCAATTTATGATGCCAGTGGCAGTTACTTGGATGTTGGGACATATGGTTCACAAACTGCTTCATTCTGTTTTAAATCAATTCCTCCTGATGGGCTCCATTCTCTCTGCCATTTATGCCACAGGTGAAGTAATGAAGATGCTTATTGTGGCTTCCTGTTAATATTCCAAGGCCTGAGGCTCTGAACAGCAGGATGTCTGTTCTCCAGCTGTTTCTCCAACAGGAAGAAGGGATAAAGTAAACAAAGCGTACACAGTAGTCCATTGAAACCACAGGTAATCCACAGCTGCAGTAAAAACAATTCAGTGTTACCAGACTGGTCCACTGTCATAGATTCCCATCAACAAAAGCAGTGTCCAAATACTTTCAGACTAGGTGATAGTTTCTTTCAAGTCTTTCATATCCAGAGGGCAGCTAACCAGTAAATCCAGATTTTGATAAATGAGTCCTAACATTTCTGCCTTTTTAATGATTTTTAAGTGGAATTCTATGGGATGGAAAGGGGGCAGTCATGGTATAAACATGCACAAATTACTACCATCTACTCCTTTGATCTTAAATTCAAATTTAAAATATGTTTGATTGAACAAAACCTTCAAAACTGGAACCCATGTGACAGTCTTGCTAATATCTTGCTGCTTAATATTAGCGAACATTATTTCCCCCAAATGCTGAATGTAGTCCAGCCTATTGAATATGCAGAATTCTTGTTATGTGACTTGTCTTTTTTAGTGATATAGAAAATGTGGATAATATAAAAGCCTCATGCGAACATATTTATTGAAGAAAAACCCAGAACCTAATTCCTGAGCCTGTTGCCATATAAATGTGTAAGTTTGGAGTCCAAAGTTAATTTCTCCAAGGAAATATCAACTTACCTCTTAGTCATCTATAAGATCTAAATCCAGAACTTTTGAAATGCTGCCAGTGAATTCCCAAAGACTTTTTTTCTGTTGAATAAGGTGTGTATTTACTCATCTCATTGAAAGCAATCGTCAGTACAGGGCCAAGTATGATTCAGAATGAAATTTAAATTGGATTAAACAAACTAAGCAAAGTCACAGGCTTAAATGGGCATAGACATTTTTAATGAGCCCTGGTGGTACTGAAATGGATCTACCAAACGAGTCACTCTTTTCTGACTGATGGTGACCATGGGAAAAGACTCACGTACTATTATATTATAATCACTTACTATGTTTAAGACTTATTTGCAACCTTTTGGTATTATTTTTATTATTCTTTTCCTATAGGGAAAAATCAGTCTGTGGATAGCATCGTCTGAGAAGTCTGATGGATGCTTAGTTTGACTTAAAGATAAAAGGATGCTTGAAACTCTGTTTGCCCATCATGGTCTTCAATTCTGTGAGTATTTTGAGACTTATCTTTTGTCAGCCATAACCAAGACTTATGATAGTGATATCAATTTGTTAAGAAAACAAACAATATGCTCTTCAGGTTAAGAAACTGATGACTGGGTTAAAGATGACCACATCATCCCTGCTAATGTTATGATATAGTAAAAAAAAACGACTGAGCTTGGAGTTGGCAGGCAAAGAGATGAATAGTGTCCTGACCTTCACATATCACCAACAAATATGGATCAGGAGTCCAGTCTCTAAGAGGTTATTCATCACTGACTCTGCACCCAACAGTGTATAATATAGGGATGAAAATACACAGTCTTACTAAGAACACAAGCAGGAAAACTAAGGACTGAGCTGTAGTATGATGAGTGAGAGAGGGGTCCAGCATGCATTTCCTCTTCCACTCTATTCCAATTTCTTTTGGGGGAATTTGCTTTCTTCCATTGTGTATTAGTGGGAGAATAATTTCCAATGTAACCACAGGCTGGTCAGGCCAGTAATGGAACCTAAGGCTGGCCATTCAAGCCCTCTTCTGAGACTTTGACACTAAGGTGGAGGGAATACTGTCTCTGATATTTGGCTATGAGGCAAGTGTGCCCTCTGCTTCTTGCCTTTAACTCCCTTGGATTTGGGGCATTTTCAAGCCTGCCGCTCCAACTACTGTTGAGCCCCTGATGTACCTCCAGGAAGTTCTTTTTTTATTAGACTTTCTTCAACTCAGTTTCTTTTTTTTTATCTTTTTATTTTTTAAGCTTATTTATTTATTTTGAGAGAGAGGGAGACAGCACGAGCAAAGAAAGGGCAGAGAGAAAGAGAGACAGAATCCCAAGTAGGCTCTGTGCCGTTAGCAGAGCCCAACGAAGGGCTGGAGCTCACAAACTGTAAGATCATGACCTGAGCCGAGATCAAGAGTCAGACGCTTAACCAACTGCACCACCCAGGAGCCCCTCTTCAAGTCAGGTTTAATGCTTGCGGCCAGAAATCATGAAGCAGTGTCATAATCTAGAGAGGGAGTAGTAGTAGCTTTGACAAAACATTAACACATGAACTATGTCTTTAAGGACAGGAAGGGGTTTCCTAAGTGAGGAAGTGGGAAGACGAAATAGCACATGTAAAGACTCAGAGGTTAGAGCCGCTGAGGCAAGTACAGTCAGAGGAAATGCAAGCGCTTTGGTGGTTGCTGTGTAGTGTATGTGTGTGTGCGGTGTGAAACAGATTGATGCTGAGAGCTGAGGCCTGCCAGGGATAGGAGACAATCAGCTCTCTCCTCTATTGGAATAAGCTATGCCTAGTCATTACGATGGTACCTAAAACAGGGGCCGCCCTGGAGAAAGGGCTGAGTAAATGCTTAGTGAAATGTAACAGTTGAGTTCAGTTCCTCGGAGATACTTTCTCCAAACTTTTAGAGTTGGAAAGACTCTGTCAGACCAAGTGTGCTCTGAGTGCCAAAAATCTATGTGCCATCTGGATACTGTCCCTTAAAATTATATTCGGTTGACCCTTGAACAACACAGGTTTGAAGTGCACAGGCCCACTTATACATGGATTTATTTTGATAAATACATTAGAGTACTGTAAGTGGGTGTTCACTTCCTTATGATTTCCTTAATGACATTTTCTCTTCTCTAGCTTATTTAATTGTAAGAATACAGTATATAGTACATATAACCTACAAAGTATGTGCTAACCAACTGTATATGTTATCAGTAAAGCTTCCAGCCAATAGTAGGCTGTTAGTAGTTAAGTTTCTGTGGGAGTCAAAAGTTTTGTGTGGATTTGTGACTGCCTGGGGGGGGTGGGGTCAGTGCCCCAACTGCTGAATTGGTCTAGGGTCAACTGTAATTCCATCCTTGCCTGCATGTAGGTAGTTTTGCACATGGAGCATTCCAGACAGTTGGAAATATTTATGTTTCTGTATGTCTGGGGAAGAAAAGCCTGAGGTGTCATTTCTGTTGGATCCTTCAGTGTTTGGCATGTTTTCTTCCAGAAAGTTCCTCCCTATCTAACCCAAGTCTTCTGTGCTGCAGCTCACCTCACTTCCTGTTGCTTTCCCCTTTGAGGGTACGGACATCACAGGCTTGTTACCCTCCTTGGTAATAACAGCCTTTCACATGCGTGACGTCGATTACTAAATTGCCTTTAGCTTTCCCTTCCAGTTCTCTTAGTCTGTTTTCCAGCCTTTAATCATCTCTGCGGGTCTCTTCTCAACCTTGTCCAAGTGCACAAAGTGCCTCTTGAAGCACTTTCCAGTTTCAAAACAAACACCAAAATTTCCAGGCTTGTTCAAACTGGCAAAATGAGATGACTTTCTAAGAAAAAAATATTAAAAAAAAAGATATTTCAGATGTTCCTGGAATATGAAATGATACTCCAACCAGTTAATGTAGGGATGAATCTTTCAATATTGGTCTTTTCAAGCTGATGTCACTTTTGGATAGATTCTTGTTCCCTAAAAGAAACAGACAAGGTCAACATAATAAATGTTTATAGAGCGCCTACTATGTGCTGGACATTTTGTATGGCACTAAGGAGCAAAAAATAAATGAGACATTGTTCTTATTAAAGAGTTCATAGGCCAGTAGTTTAAGGCAGAAACAAACAAAACCCATTCAGTGGGACAGATACAATAGCACAAATAAGAGAATGAGGAAGAGTAGAGGCAGAAGGAAGGAAGATGGCATCTCTAACTGATGAGGTCAGGCTTGAGAAGATTCTTCTTAAAAAAAAAATTTTTTTTTTTAATGCTTATTTATTTTTGAGAGAGACAGAAACAGAACGCGAGTGGGTTAGGGGCAGAGAGAGAGGGAGACACAGAATCTGAAGCAGGCTCCAGGCTCCGAGCTGTCAGCACAGAGCCCAATGTGGGGCTTGAACTCATGACCCTTGAGATCATGACCTGAGCCGAAGTCGGAAGCTCAACCGACTGAGCCATCCAGGCACCCTGAGAAGATTCTTGAAAGAGGGCTCAGAGCTTTCCGGGCTGGATGGTAGGTGAGGAAGTATATTCCTTTTCTGGGCAGAGAACTGCAGGTAAGAAGACAGGAAACAGAGGGGTGTGTTTGATAGCACAGGACACCGGGAGCCTATGGCAAGAGATGAGGGTGCTGAGGATGAGATCACAGAGGGCTCCATTTATTGGTCATAGGAGTTTGAATTGTGTGTGGCAATAGGAGCCATTAAGAGCTTGTAAGTAATGTAATAATTTAGGAAGAGCCGGTGTACGGAGCAATCGCTCTGCTAAGAAGATTGTATGAGAGAGGGCATGGGTTGAAGCGGAGTTGGCCTGGAGACAGACTCAGGAGTTAGGAGGTGCTTGCAATAAACCTGTGAGAAATGATGTGGGCCCTGGTGGCGGGGGGCGGGGGGGAGTTGTAGCGAGGAGGAGACAAAGTGACTGATTGAAACTTGGCAATTTTGAGGAATTTCCGTGAAAGTTGGGAATAAGCAAAATAAGGCAGATGCTATAGGACATGGTGGGTAAGTCAAATGCCAATCAGTTCCTCCATTTCAGTTTTAGTTTCCAGAGGCCAACTCCACTAGACTTCAACTACGAGTTGAAAAGCTAAGATGTTACCTTCCAGAGCCATTGGGAAGAATATTCCTGAATTCGTGTTAATCTTTTTTTTTTTTTAATTTTTTTTTCAACGTTTATTTATTTTTGGGACAGAGAGAGACAGAGCATGAACGGGGGAGGGGCAGAGAGAGAGGGAGACACAGAATCGGAAACAGGCTCCAGGCTCCCAGCCATCAGCCCAGAGCCTGACGCGGGGCTCGAACTCACGGACCGCGAGATCGTGACCCGGCTGAAGTCGGACGCCCAACCGACTGCGCCACCCAGGCGCCCCAGAATTCGTGTTAATCTTGGTATCATAGAATCAGACAAGAAATTCAAGAAAATCAGACAATTCAACTGTGACTACATCATCCAAAATGTTACTCCGGGAGGTAGGGGCTAGGCAGGGGAATGTAGCATTTAGTAATCTAGGTCATTTACGTACTCAGGGTCTGCATAAGATACAAGATACAAGAGGTAAACTTTAGAAAGTATGTATTTCAGATGCAGTTAGACCAGGGACTTTACTTACCCAAAGAGTGAGAACAGTGGGTGACAGGTGAGAGTGCAGTTGCTGTGATTGCCAAGTTGGTTGGCATTTTGTCAGATGGTGGCTGCTGTGGGGGAAAAAAGTCCCTTCTTCTGCCTTTCCCCTCTCTGGGGCCCTGGTAGCCGCAGGAATGAGGGCAGGATGTGTTTGAGTAAGTGCTGGGGAACAGTCAGCATGACTGAGGGAGTGTGTGTGTGTGTGTGTGTGTGTGTGTGTGTGTGTTGGTGGTGGTGGGAGGGGGTGATGTGGGCAAACTACTGAGAGGAGGGGCAATCCTTGTAAGTGGCCGTGACTTAGGCATAGGGACCTCAAAGGGACCGTTCATTAAGAGTCTTGAGGTTCAAAGGGTGAGGGAAAATGAGGGCAAGCTAATGAACTTTCTGCCAGGAGTAAGTTCCTGAAATTCATTTAGAAGTTTTCATTGTCAGTGGGTTTTAGAATGCTTGGTATTGACACTTGATTACTTTCTTGGAAATCTGTCATTATGAGAGGGACAAATGAGACTTATTCTAGACAATTAGTGAAGCTGAATTCTTAGGATTGCATTAGGAATGCTGGCTTCACCTCTGTGGTTACTTTCTTTAATTCTCTCATCTAATAATAGTAATAACACCAACAGCAATCTCTAGGAGTCTGGTGCTTTACATATATTACCGTTCTTTCTGACAACAATGCTGTAAGGTAGGTATTATTTTAGAGATAAGGAATCTGCAGCCCGGAAGGCTCATGCTATGTCCACAGCTGCTCTGCTATTCAGCACTCAGAACTGGAGCTGCCTGATTTTGAAGGTTTTGCTCCCCCCACTCCCTCTTTCCTCTCAGCTTAACCCCACAGGGAGCAGAACCGGGTAGATCTATAGGCACAGCTTAAGGCTTTGTCAGCCTTTGTCAGAGTTAGCAAAATGGAGTCTGTGGCGTGCCTAGGGGTCCCGGCCAGCAACCGAGCAGTGTTCTTCTGACTCTGGGCTGGCAAGTGACTCCTCTCAGGATTCTGACTGAAGCAGAGGGTGGCGACATCAGGGCCCGAATCGAACTGCTGCCTGGCCTTGACTTCAGAGGCCGGCGTTCCTGTGATTGTTTTCTCGGGTTTTAATTTATGCTCCTGCCAAGTTGCAGACCTGGTGTCTAAGCCAGATAGAAAGGTGCATATTGGGCAACTGGGCATATCAGGCAGCTATAAAGAAGCCTGTTTGGTCAAGGGCACCTGAGCTCATGTGGGTCAGGCTTTCTTCTTTGTGTGCTCTCTCTGGATAGGCACCTGGTGCCATGTCCTGTCAATCATACATGATATGATGTCCCTGATAGGGGATGAGGAGACTCTGCAGAGCTTAGGCGTTTCTAATTGGCATCGCTTTAAAAGATTGGATTATACGGGAATTTCTCTTGGCTCAAAGAATAATCTTGGATTGTAGTCATTTGATAGATAGTTTTTGGGTAGTCAGTATATTTTAAGCACAGTTCTAGCACTCAGGTTATATTATTGATTAAAATAGAAAAAAGTGATTGTTCTTGTTGAATTTGTATTCTAACCAACAAATGTTACTCTTCGAGGGACATAGTCTTTCTCTTTTTGTTTTTTTAAGTTTATTTATTTTGAGAGAGACAGAGCACAAGCAGGGGAGGGCCAGAGAGAGAGAGGGGTACAGAAGATCCGAAGTGGGCTCTTCATTGACAGCAGATATCCTGATGTTGGGCTTGAGCTCATGAATCCAGGAGATCATTCATTTATTCATTTATAAATGAATAAGAAGTTAGAGAGTTTGCAGTACTCTACCTAGAATAAAACAAAGCTGCTTGTGAACATAACATAAAGCAGAATAGGATAAATTCTATAATATAGATATTAAGGAAGTGAAGTGGGGATTCAAAAGCAGAGCACATATTTTGATATCAAAATTAGGCCTCATGGGGAGGGTGGCATTTGAGTTTTGTTTTAAAGGACAGGTAGAGGGGTCCCTGGGTGGCTCAGTCAGTTAGGTGTCTGACTTTGGCTTAGGTCATGATCTCACAGTTTATGGGTTTGAGCCCTGCATAAGGCTCTGCACTGACAGCTCAGAGCCTGGAGCCTGCTTCAGATTCTGTGTCTCCCTCTCTCTCTGCCCCTCCCCCCACTTGCACTCTGTCTCTCAAAAATAAGTAAACATTACAATTTTTTTTTTAAATAAAAATAAAGGACAGGTAGAATTTTGGCTGGTGGAGATTCATTGGAAAATCATATCAGATGGAAAGATGAACATAGTAAAAACATGGGTGTATCTGGGGAAGATTGAGAAGGCCAGTTTGGAAGATGAAAGCTGGGAAAGTAGCTTGGGTGATATTGTAAAGGGCAAATAAATAACTGGGTCTTGTTTTTGTAGAAAATGATAGGTCATTTGAGGTTTATAAGTATAGAAAGGACACGATCAGAGCACTTTCTTAGGGGACGAGTCATTGATCCTTTGATGAATTATTTGCTAGGCACTTTAACTTATATTATTTTAAATACTCCTGAAATGAACCACCATTTAATGGAGCAAATTGAGGATTAGAGGGTTTGGGAAAATGTGCAAGATCACAAAATCAGAAAGAGGTGAAACCAAGATTTAAATACAAATCTATCTGGTTGTGAAAAATTTTCCCCCTAGTAACAGTGTTTGCAAAAATCCAGTTGAGAAGAAACAAGAACTTGTACTATAGTGGAGGCAGAATAAAAGGAGTTGAATGTTTAGGAGGATGGATGGGAATGGTACATTGAAAGTGGGTCTTAGAGAACCTCTCAACAGAATTTAAGAATGGATGGAAGGAAGAGATAAAAGGAGGAAGGAGTCAATGATGATTGAGAATTTTACATAGTGGGAAGAAGGAGTCAATGATGATTAAGAATTTTACGTAGAGGAACAGTGACACCATTAATAGAAGCTGGGAAGCTGTGTGGAAGAACTGGTTTTGTAGAGGAAAAGGATGAGTTTGGTTTTGAGCATGTTTGCTTTGTGTTATTGGAGAAACACCCAAATATCTGGCTGGAAGATAACAATGAATGTTTGATCTCATGACCAAAGAACCGGGAGCAATCCATATAGAAGTGATTATTCAATTGGATAATATCACTGGGGGAAGAGATAATTGGACAAAAGTAAAGGGCCAAACCAAGATTAGAAACTGGGTTTCAGAGTAAAAGGAGCCAACAAAGGATTCAATTCTTAATTTTGCAAATATGACCCACAGAAAGGGAAATTAGTAAAGAGAAAACAAGTGTTAGGCACCTGATATCTAGGAAACTTAAGGACGTGGATTCTTAAATACTCCACAGTGACTGCCATGTTATCTTATATTTTGTTTGGATAACTTTTGGGTCACTTGTATGAGTAATCTAGAATGCCTTCTTGGCATTACGGTAGTGTTGTCCTGAGTTGATGCCTCAGTCCCTCCTGTCCATGGGGCTTGGGGCATTCTTGGATGTGTACTAATAATTCAAACATAGGCACTCTTATTTGGGAATGTTTGAGCAATATCTCCTTAAGCCCTGCCTTTGCTGGTTGTTGTCCTACAAGGGAATGCCTATATGGCTGATTTTGTACCTCCATTCCCATCTTTTCCATGTAATTCCTGTAGGAGAACACAATGAAGACTGCGTTCTTGACTGGGAAGGTACTTGGAATAAGCCACAGTTAAGACTTTAATCCCACTGTCCCATGAAAGCTTGAATCTATGTCTTTCTTTTGGTAAAGAACTGGAAAGGCAGTGAAATGCACTTTTGAAAGTTTATGGAGAAAGACCAATTCAAGCAAGTGATTCAGAGATTACAAGTATCATGAAAAACAGGAAATGAGGAAGCAAGACTGTAATGAATCCTTATAAATGGTAAGTAAATTATGCCCTCACATGTGAAACGAATTGGCTGTGAAGATGCATGGTGTCCCTTCTAAAATGTCAACATTCCTGAATTTATGAAGTGCTGGTTCATGTTTCATTTGCTTGAAGTTTGCTTTTATTTTTTTCATCCACATTCTTGTGTCTTTCCTCAATTCACTTGTTCATGGGCTTTGTTTTGTTCACTGCTGAATTACCAGAGCCCAGAGTGGAGCCTAGCATACAGTAGGCATTCAATATATACGTGTTGAGCCCATCAGTCCATAAATCCACTTCTTTGTTAATTCATTGATTGATTGATTGATTCGTTGATTCATTCACTCATTCTCTCATCAGAGATCTATTATTTATTATGTACCAGATTCTGTGCTAGGTCCTGGGGATAAAAGGGTAAATCAGAAGTTGTCCCTTTCCTAATGGATCTAGGGCCTAGTGGCATGACAGTGACAGAAACAGAGGTGCAATTCCACTGGATAAGTTTGATCATAGACCTATGCACACTTTACCCAGGCTGTAGTGAGGAGGATGGAGAGGAAGAGGGGTAGGGAGAGGTCAGAAGACTCTTCCTGAAAAAGGAAGCCTCCCTTCCTGTAGTTCAGAGATCTCCTGGTATTGATTATTTTTTTGCTCTCTCTTATCTCAAACCTCTTCCTCTCTACTGTGTCTTTCCCACCAACCTTTAAATTTGTTCAAGCCTCCACCATTTTAAGAAAAACAATTCTCCTGAGCCCAGAATCCCTCTAGGTACTTCCCTTGACTGCTTTTTTTTTTCTCTTCTCTCTTGTCTTTCATCTCAAGTCCTTGGAAATTCAGCTCTCATCCTCCCCTCTCCCCCAGATTGCTCTCAGTAAGGGTAACAAATGGCATTTTGGTTGCTAAATCTGATAGAGACTTTCTAGAACTTGTCTTATTTGTCTTCTTGGTTGCATTTGTGTCTGTTGACCCCTCTTTCACAATCCTCCTCCTCCCTTGGCTTCTCTGACTCTCCCATTCTGCTGCTGCTGCTTCTGACTGCCCCTTCTTGCTCTGCTGCAGGCTCTTCTCCCACAGATCATCATTTAGAGGTTGGTAAATGTTGGAATTCCACAGGGACCTTTTCTAACTCTGTATTCTCTTCCTGAGAAAATTGATCTACTCTTATGATTTGAATACTATTTTTATCCTGATGATTCCTGCATAATTTCATCTAGCCAAGATCAATCTTCCGAGCAACTGACCTTCATCCCTGCATTTATTCATCTACTTAACAAATATTTACTGGTTGCCTACGTGTGCCAAACACTGTTTGAGACAGAGAGGGAGAGAGAGAAAGAGAGAGAGAGAGAGAGAGAGAGAGAGAGAGAGAGAGAGATTCAGCAGTGAATAAACAAAGTCCTTGCCTTTCTGGTACTTCTATTCCACTTAAAAAGACAATGACACACACACACACACACACACACACACACACACACACACTCTGTCAAAAAATACAACGGAGAAAAGGCAGAGTAGGGAGTGCTGGAGTGTTCATAGGAGATTTTGGTTTTATTCAGGGTGATCAGCAATCTCCTCTAATTAGATGATGTTTATTTAAGTAGAGACCTGAATGGAGAGCAGGGGCGAGCCATACAGATATCTGGGAAGAAGAGCTCAACTCACAGAGAAAACAGCCAGAGAAAATGGTCATTATCATCATTCTCCATTATATTTGCCTATATTGAGTAAGAAATCCCAGATGATGAGAATCTTCCCCCTTTGGATCAGAGATGGGTAACTGGGGGAACAAGCGACTGGTGCCATTTCTGTATTTTTCCTTCTTAACCTTATACTCAGCAAGCTGGGCTTCTTTTCTTGCTTAATGTAGCTGAATCATACAGGTGGGCTAGGAAGAATTGAAATAGTCTCTGTAAATTAGTGGCTATCCCAGAAGCCATTTGGCAATAATTATCTTCCCCCACAAAACCACTCTTCCACCCATGTTCTCCCATAGAGACCAGAAAGGGTGGTTAGGAGGCTGTTACATTCCTTCCTGGCTCTGCCTTAAAATATGGTTTTGCATCCCAACTCCTAATATTAAATTTTATGATAGAATTCTAAGATGGCCCCCATGATTTCTGTTCTCTAGTGTTACTTTGTGATAATGTTGGGTTACATGGCAAAAGAGATTTTTGCCGATGACATTAAGGCATTTATCAGTTTACCTTAAAATAAGGAGATTATCCGGGTTGGACGAGTCAGATCCCACAGCCTCTTTAAAAGCTGAGTTTTCTGCAGCTGGTTGCAGACTTCAGAGAGAATTGAAGCCTTACAGGGATTTGACGTGAAGGGAATTCTCTGTTGCTGACTTTGAAGAAGCAGGGATTTTCAACAGAAGAAACTGAGAGTGATCTGTAAGAGATAAGAGAGGTACCTTGCTGACAGCCAACAAGGGAACGTGGTCTCAGTACTACAACTATGACGAAATGAATTCAGCCCACAACCATGTGGACACTAAGGCAGATTATTCTGTCTTAGAGCATTTAGACAGGAACTCAACCCAGCCCACACCTTGATTTCAGCCTTGTGATACTTGGAGAAGAGAACCCAACCGTGCCTCGCTGGACTTCTGAATATATAATTGTGATCTAATAAATGGGCGTTGCTTCAAGTAGTTAAAGTTGCGGGAATTTGCTCTGGAGCCACAGAAAACCATATATATTTCAGCAGGATACTCTTTACAACTATTAGTTCTTCATGGAAGAGTTTTAACGACATTTTCTTTTGCCTTGGAACAATTCTTTTTAGACTGAATTGTAATAAAGGAAGCGTTAACAGTAGGGCCTCACAGAGTGCCAAACGTGCTACTCAACACTTGACATCTCATTTAAGGCGTACAACCTGCTCATGTAAGAGGCACCATTGACGATCTCCATTCTACAGAGGAGGGAACTGAAGCTCAGAGAAGTTAAGTAACCCATACAAAGTCCCTCAACTAGCAAATGGTAGAGCTAGAACTTGACCTTGCGCTGCCTTACTCCACCACATAGACACACTTGTCAAAAGGTTTAGCGACTCCATTTGTGCTCCAACATTTAGATCTGAGAAGGATTTGTGAACCACGTAGCTCTAGATTGTAAACTATAGGGCTGGACAATAGGAAACATTTTCAGGTACAATTTGTGCACTGTTTGTGGTTGCAATAGATTAGGGAATTGTCTGGGGCACAATATCAATGGACGCCCATCTATTTTTTGTTGTAATTAGACAAGGAGAAGGAAAAAGAAAATGAAAAGTAGTTGGAGGGAAATGGTTAGAACTAATAAAAAAAAATGGGCTTGATGTGGGTTTGAAGGCGGTTTGGTCACAGATGTATTCAATTTAGCAATCCCCTGTTTCATGTCCATTCAAGCATGGGCAGGTGTCCTTTTTGCATGTGTTGCTCAAAGCTTAAGGCTGTCTGCCTTGTGCCAAGAAAAAAGAAGCAATTAAATATTTTAATATTTCCTGCCTATAAACTGCTCCCTGTTTTATTACTTCAAATGCACTGGATTTAAAAGGAGGTGTGAAAGGCTCCTGAGCCATTAATAAAAGGCTGCAGCCACTTGAGAAGAGTGATGCTATGCATTTTTCAAAGGCATGATTTCGGTCTGAGTACCTCACTGCACAGACTGTTGATTTACGATGGTCCTGAAACTGATACAGAAGCATGAGGCAAACACTTACCGTGCTTCCGGAATATATTTGGGCAGAACACAGACAATGAATTCTTTTCCTTGGGGAAAATATAAAGGAATAAAGGGAAGAAATATGAAAGCAGCAGTTCAGAAGTTATGGTGCAAAGTAGAGTCAGCGTAAAAAAAAGCGGATCTTTTCCTAGACCATTGGTGAATGTCATGTGGTTAATTTGTGAGATTTCTGTTCTTGGATGGACAGAATAAACAGTAGGGGTTTAGTGATTTCAGGGCTTCAGATAGAGACATGGCCTAAAGTGAAAAGGTAGGGGCCCCTGCGTGACTCAGTCGGTTAAGCATCGGACTCTTGATTTCAGCTTGGGTCATGATCTCACTGTTTGTGGGTTCGAGCTCCACGTGGAGCTATGCTCTGACAGTGCCATGCCTGTTTGGAATTCTCTCTCTCCCTCTCTCTGCCCCTCCCCCCACCAAAAATAAATAAATAAAAGGTAAAAACCAAGATGTGGTTCTATATTTTCTTATAATCAACTAAAAAGAACCAAAGTTCTAGTTCCCAGAGGTCTTAAACATTATTAAAAAAAAAAAATGTTCTCTTTCCCTTTTCAGGGATGGTATGTAACAGAAGCCAAAGCATGAGGGATGTTGGAAATTCAGTTCAACCCAGCAAGCCTCTGTTGAGTGCCACTACGTACAAGTTCCTGCTTGGTGCTGGGAAGGTTCAAAGAAAGCCAATGCCCCTGTCCTTTGTCTTAGGTAGACAATTTGGTCTTCTGTATGGACATGTTGAAATCTTTTAGAACATGCTGGAAAGATGTTTCTTAAACTTCAGTCGCTCCTCTGCCACTTTTATAATTCCCACTGTGAGCTACCTTTTATTTGTTTGTTTGTTTGTTTTAGCCCAAAGGTTACTTAAATAAATTTAGCTTCATCTTACAGCAATAATATCTGGGAAATCATAGGTGTGATATGCGGGTTAAACCTTTCCAAATGCACCTTCGAATAAACAAATCTTAACAATATCCTACCTGAAACCACTGGGTTCATAAACATTTAGAAATTTAGAGCACTCTTGCACATACTATATGTTGTTTAGCGTCACCATAGGGGTGTAGGCAGCATTGCACTATCATTCATTTCCACAGCAAGACATATAAATATTTGCACTGGGTAGAATATGGAGTAAATAAAGCTATTGAATAGCTTCATATCAATTCAGTTCAGTAGGAAAACTTAGGCTTTCATAGATTTTTGGATTTCATAAGGAATTGTGGTAAGTGCCATTTCAATTTTTTTTTAACGTTTATTTATTTTTGAGACAGAGAGAGACAGAGCATGAATGGGGGAGGGTCAGAGAGAGGGAGACACAGAATCCGAAACAGGCTCCAGGCTCCGAGCTGTCAGCACAGAGCCTGACGCGGGGCTCGAACTCACGGACCACGAGATCGTGACCTGAGCCAAAGTCGGCCACTCAACCGACTGAGCCACCCAGGCGCCCCTGGTAAGTGCCATTTAAAAAAGCCTGTGTACCACAGAAAACAGAATCGTTGGTAATGTCCAAGGTGTGAATTTAACCTTTCTTTCAGATATATAGCTGGGCTAAACGTTGTTTTTTTTTTTAAACAACAAGGTTGTTATTGAAGTATAAATATAAATACATTGAGGAAGAACTTAGAGAACACTGATCTTAAGCACACAGTCCAATGACTTTTCATATATACATATATCTTTTTGAACATGTAGGAATTCGTATATATATATAAATATATATATATGAATGATATGGAGAATTAAGAGCTGAACGACCCAAGATAAATTGGAAACTCATTTGCTTGGGTTCTCCTAAAGAGTTGCACTGCATTCTTAGCCAAAACAGTAGCAATGGATGTGGAAACACTCCCTCTCTCTCTCTCACTATATATATATATATATATATATATATATATGTATATATGTGTGTGTGTGTGTGTATATGTGTGTATATATATATATATATATATACATATACATATACATATATATATATTTCCACATAACCACCACCATGATGAATACAGGACACTTCTGGTACCCAGAAGCTTCCCTCTGTCCTTTCCTGGTCAATACTCCTCCAGCCCCCATACCATGAAAACCACTGTTTTGAGTTCTATACATGGGTTAATACAAATAGAATCATACTTTGGCTTCTTTCACTTAGCACAATGTCTGTGAGATTCTTCCACGTTACTGCTTTATTAATGGTTTGTTCTTCATTGATGTGTACTATTCTCGTGTTAGCTTTTATGAACTCTTAGAATGCTACATGCAAATATTTTAATACTTTCTTGGGATTGAAGCGTTCTCTTTCTCTTCAAAAGACAATCACATATAGAAAGCTTTTGTTGGGAAATTTTATGGTCCCCCTTTCCGCTGACTTAGAAGACACAACCCATGTTGTGATACTGTATGTACATGGAGGTTGTATTCAATTCCCATCCCGTTTTTACCACTTTTGATGAGTGGATGCAGGCTGCTAGCTTCATCATATAAAAAAAGAGATCAGGAGATTCTGAAGAATCATATTGATTTAATTGTTGGATAGGGTAATACTTTAGAGAAGGAAATCAAAAGCCCATATTGTTATACAGCTCGATTATGATAAGACATGAAAGACTCCTTAAAATAAATTTTATACTAAATTTGGGATGGTGCTTTATGTTCAGGCCAGCTGTTTGTGAAATGGAGTGAGCAGGCATGAGTTGGGAGCGATCACAAGGAGTTTTTTCACTTCCTTTTGCGTTCCTTCACAGCCTGGCTTCATTGAAAACATTTGGGTTGGTGTGGATTACTGGAACTTGAGAAGCCCTCGTTCTCAAAATACAAAAACACATTCCAGAAATGAATAGCAAGGAATTGTCAGACCTTTGCCACTTTAGACTGATTTGGAGAATTAAGAGCTGAATGACCCAAGATAAATTGGAAACTCACCTAATCGGGTTCTCCTAAAGAGTTGCACTGCATTCTTAACCAAAACAGTAGCACCAGATGTAGAAACACTCACTAGTTTTACAAAAAGTATATATCCGAGGAGCTAAAAAATGTTTAGAGCTCTTATACGTGTATTTCACCCACATTATCTGATGAGAGACAAAACAGCAAAATAACACGCGGGTTTTCAGATCAGAGAGACTCGATTTTAGACCCTCTCCCTGTCATTGAGTAGCTAGCTATGCAATCTCAGGGACATTAACACCTCTGATTCTCAATCTTGATTTCTCTCTCTCCCTGTCTCTCTCTTTTTTGTAGTATTTGCAGTATTGTTATAAGTGAACCATTTCAGAAAGGACCATGCCAGTGAATTTTAAAGTAAGAGCTAAAAATGATTAAAGAGCCTTTCATTTCATAATATAAGAAAGCCCACCACATAGTAAACTGACTGATACAGTATGTTGCCACATCTTTATTTAGGTGCTTAAGGCATATATGCTGTGAACCATGAATCTTCCTTTGTTCAATAACAAGGTCTATTCTGCTTAGTGGGAATGATTTTGCCAAGAACCCAGCAAAATACCAACAGAACTAGCCATATGATTATGTTTCCTGGTCATTATTCTTTTGGTGGAATATGGCCATAGTTCATAGAGAGTAATTGTCTGAAAGGTTGAGTATGTTTTTTTCCCTAAAGGGAGAAAGGGGTGGGGGAAAAGAAATTCAAGTGAGTATTCATTACATGTCTTTGAAAGCTAATTATCTCTTCATGGATAACTACTCTCCAGAAAAAAACCAGCCAAACCACTTGAAACCATGCACAAAGCTCACTGGCCAGTTAGGACAATGATGCTGAAAACGATTGCCATGCTTAATTTATTTGATTATACCTTGTTTTATAGACTGCCTGATGATTAGTGCAGGTTCAAATTCAGAACCAGGATTTACTTTTCAACCAACAAATTATTTTTCTCTGCTCCCTTGCACAAAACTAAGAACATTTATCACAAGAGGTATGTACCGAGGCTTCAAAAGATATCATTAGGTTGGAAGCAAAATGAGCTGAATCTTGGTCTTTGTCAAGAATTGCTTAATTCTATTGGCCATGGCCTGGGAAAGGCAGGCAATAAAATGACAATCTGATTTTAAGGATACTTCTTGGAGATGAAGGGGACAGCTCCTCCCCTCCCCCACAAATATTTTCTATTTGTCCTGATGCCGAAGAGAACTTTTTTTTTCCTACAAACGAGATTAAAAATCCAGATTTTCATTAAAAATTCTGAGAAATTTCAGATTTAGCAAATTGTTTTCTGATGTTGGTAATAAGGACTCCCTTGCTCCCCAAATACTTGGTGACTAATCTTTATTCTGATTCTTATTTCTCCAATGGCAGATCGCTTCACGCCAAATTCTATAAATATTTATTAAAAAATTAAAATATTCAGGCACTGTGATTGGTGCTTCATGTATAAAGATGAATGTGATCAAGCTGTACTCAAGTCCTCGACTGATCAATCTTCCTTTTCTGAATGTTGCTTCCTTAAAACATTTTGCACCTTAGCCAAAAAAACTATGTTAAAAAACCGGGACCAAGGTAAAGAGGGATCACCTCACTGTCCAGTTTCAAACTACACGAACAACGTCTCCTTTAAAATGTTGAAATGGCAGAGTGACTTTGTTTTTACTAAAGGTATATCTTCCTCTCCTTTTAAAGACATATAACAGTATTGTTTTTGCTTTAAAAGAACGAGTCAGGTTCTGGGCTTTTCATGACCAAGTTAAGTAACTCAGAGCCTTGGTGCTAACAATGAAAGTAAGATTCCCTTTCACGGAAGGGTTGGCCCATTTGAAGTTGATGATTCTAGTCTGGCTGATCCAACAGGTTTTTATTTCTTAAAGCTTTGAGCACTGTGAGTCAGAAGGAGAGGAAGAGGGAGGACATGAGCTCACTACAGAAAAGCTGGTATTAGAGGAGAAGGGAGGGATTGGGTTTTGGACCCAAACCAGAGAAAGGAGTGGCTGTTACTGCAGCATGAAAATATGAGCACTGTGGGGGAGTGGCTGAGCTGTTTGTGGAGTTGGCCTCAGGGCCTCGAGGCTAATCTTCCACAGGGAGCAAAGTCATTGGTTACCAGCCTAAAGAGTGAGCTGGTTTTGGAATCTTTTCGCTCTTTGCCTTCCTTTGCCTGGAAACTTGACTTGAGAGGAGGGTCTTGCCTCTGCCCTTGACTCACCTACACCGCACTTCCTTTCGTTTGAATGCTCCCTGAAGTGAGGTCACACTGGTGAACTCATCTGGATCCAGGAACCGGGAAAGCAAAGAAGAGCTTTCACATGTGAGGATCTGCCTGTAGTGCTCACCATACTAGCCACTGGATGCCATGCTGCCTTTTTCATGGTGCCGGAGACGTGTACACACACTTTTTCCTTCCACTTCTTACTCTCAATGTCAGTCGGCTAGTGGTTCAGATTCTCCTAGAACTAATAAACTTTTTGCCAGATTTGCTAATCAAAAGAAAAATGGATGTGGCTAAGATTTCATCTTTCTATCCTACTCTTCATGGAGGGATCGTGAGAGGGTCTATAGTAAGTAGGACCCTTTTCATACAAGTGACAGAAATGCAACCTGAACTGGCTTAAGCCAAAGGGAAGGACAAAGGATATAGCTGGGTCTCCAGGATCACTGGAAACAGGGACTCTGATATTTTCAAGTCTCTCTTCTAGCTTTCATTTCTACTCCTTTCAACATGTTTTCCTATAGACATCCTCCACAAGGTCACCAGGATCTTAGATCAGAAGGCTTGACACCACAGAAAGATCGTTTGTCGCTTTTCCTTAAGTCCCAATTTGTGGAAGCTTCGGGAGAAACCAGTGCAGGTCACGTGTAGCCTCTCTGGCCAATGGATGGGCTCTTGTGGTTGGTAGCTTTCACCTGGAGTGTGTGGTGTGGTGGGGGAGGAGTGTTTCCCAAAAGAAGATGGAAATAGGAAATGAGAGTGGGGTTTGCCAAAAAGGAGAAAGGTGCTGGGAAGATAAAAGAATATATCCTTGTAACAGGACATAAAATGGATGGTAAGATATCAGAAGAGAAATTTTAGTTGACCGCTGGGTCTGGAAAATCCATAAACTTACATAATTAAACTTAGAGTTGATGGTATAAATTTATGACTAGATCTCTTTGGTTAACTTTTAGCCTTTCTTCTGGGAGGGAATATATAGCACTGAATGTTCATTTCATGATGAGATGAAAAACAAAAGGAAAAAGACTTGTCGCCCTCACATTCATGCCCTACACCAGAGTCCCAAAGTAAAAATAATTTGGCTGATTTCTTTTGAAAGAAAATGCAGATCTCTGATGACTCAGTGCAAGCTTTGGGTTAATTCCAGAGGTATCTAACGCCCAGAAAAGGAGAGTCTCGCAGCCTCATTGTTCTGGATTCTCTGAAGACGGTTTTACCCCTGGAGGGGTTAATCATTCAGGACTTTTATAAAACTTTACCAAATTTAATCACTTTGAGGGATGCTTAAAACTAAACCTACAAATGGGCAACATAACATTTCATCTCATTGTTTTTTTCTGAATGTTTATTTACCATCTATATAGTCTTTATATATATTTTTTAAATGTTAATTTTATTTTTGAGAGAGAGAAAGAGAGCGTGAGTGGGGGAGGGGCAGGACAGAGGGAGACATAGAATCTGAAGAAGGCTTCAGGCTCTGAGATGTCAGCGCAGAGCCTGATGCAGGGCTCAAACCCAGGAACTGTGAGATCATGACCTGAGCCGAAGTCAGATGCTTAACTGACTGAGCCTCCCAGGTGCCCCTAATCTTTATATGTTTTAATGGCTATGTTTTGCCTAAAAATATTCCCTAATCTTTCCACTAAAGAAAAAAGGTATTGTCACATCCAGGGTTTTCAGTGGGAGGAAGAAGCCTAGGTCAAAGGACAGAGGAAGATTGTTTGAAACATTTAGTTGATTATTGAAAATATCTAGGTCCAAGAGTGAGAGCAATATTGAGGTCATTTGGGAAAGATTTCTGGGCTTGGATGAAAAAAAGGTAGAATGCAGAGCATGGAAAAGTTCTTCGTGTACTGGTGAGCAGCAGTCTCAGGGAGCACTGCCCAATCCAGACCATGTATGTTCGTGCTTCTCAAAGTGGTGCCCTGCGTGTCCCCGTACCTTGCATCCGACCTCTGTGGTCTTGATCATGGCTTCATGTGAGATGTGCAATTGAGAAGCATGTGGCTGACATGGAAGGCAAATTATTCCTAATCCCATCTTCATACCCTAAGGGAAATGGGTCTGGTTGTCTGAGTCTTGTCAAGTTTAGGGCAAAGTAAATAGTTGGCAAGCTGGGAGGTGTCCCATAGCTATAGAACCTGTGGGTTTAAAGCAGGGGGAGGGGAATATCCATAAAAGTCATGTATGTCTGAGATGTGAATTGTCTCTGCACTGGGAGCTTGTTCGACTGGGCTATTTAATAGTTGATTTTGAATGTAGGCATCAGCTGTTTTTTTGTTTTTTTTTTCTGGTTCAAGCACCTTTAAAAGTTACCAAAAGGGTTGTTAATGCAAAATTGTTGATTAAAAAAGAAAAAGAAAAATAATTAGTTGAGAACTAAATGTGCACTAAGAAAATAAACGTTAACATTTTTTTAGTTAAGCTACACATAGACCCATAGAGTAAATACAAAGAATTATAGGCAGATTGAAGCACAGTCCTGAGGTAATCTTGCCATTGCTCTCCCCTAGGACAGGAGTTAAACCATTAGCAGATTTGCCTAGAATAATGTCTCTTTTCTGTCCTAATGGCATTGTTTTCCTTTGATGACACTAAGACCTCGACTGCTCAATTTACAGCAAATATATAGTATTTTGCAGCAACCCCTAGTCTATCTGCAGTTAACTCCAGCTTTAGAGTGCAGCATATTCTGTTCCACCTACTGAAAACAACTACTTTTCCAGTGTCATGCCTTTTTCTATTCTGTTGTCAATTGCTATTACACAAATATATTCAAAATAAGTTGGATTTGTTAGCAATTATGCAGGAGCCTTCACACACTGATCCAGCTTACTCTTCCAACTTCTTTTGCAGTCTTTCACTCATGCAAATGGTTACCTACCATTACACTCTGAAGTTTCACGTTTCCATTCCTGATCTTGGCTTTGTCTTCCTTGTCAGCCTTGTGAACTCATATATGGGCTTCTAGGCTCAGTTTAATTCTCGCTTTCTCTCTGAAATCTCCTTGATGGCTCCCAACATCCCTCAGCTAAATTATGTATAAGCCTTAGAACATTGCACTATATGTTGTTGATGATAATGTAGTGGATTTGAATTGTGGTTCAGAAAGTTATTGTGTAAAAAGCACTAATTTATTCTTTCCTTTCCCTCTCTCCTTCCCTCCCTCCTTGCTCTCTTCCTTTTGTCTCTTTTTTGTCCTTTATCTCTTCCTGCCTCCCTCCTATCTTCCCTCCCTCCTTCCTTTCTTCCCTCCTTTTGAAAGTTAACATAAATGACAATCTCTTGGCTTTTATATTCCGGGCCTACCCAATACCTCCATTTGAGTGTTTAATAGGAAATAAAGTCAGTATGTTAAACAAGGATGTCTAGATCTCCCCAACCCTTCCTCCCAGTCTGCTTTTCCTTCAGTCTTTTCCAGCTATCAGTTGGTGGTAATTCCTTCTGATTGCTCCAGTGGAAAAGTCTGGAGTAATTCTTGACTACCCTTTTTGTCTCACACACATCCAGTCTATCAGGAAATAATGTTGGCTTTACCTTCAAAATGTATCCAGAATCTGGCCATTTCTTATTACATCTACTGCTACCACCGTGTTTTCTTGACTAGATTACAATAGCCTTTAAAACATTGTCTTTATTCTTTACTCCATAGCCTTTTGCAACTTCTAACTACAATATAATTTACTTTTTTTTTTTTATTGTATAATTGTTTATGGCTACCTCCTCAATTTAGAATGTAAGTTCCAGAGGGCTATTTGTCTTTTTATCCCTGCTGAATCTCTAGCCCCTGGCATGCAATAAATATTTGTAAGTAAATTAATAAATTCGATTCTTAATGGAATGAACCTATCTTGTGTGGCTTTTGCTTCCCCACTCCAGCCCTGGGGGAAGGATTGCAAGTCTTCATTCAGTGGTGAAGGGCAATGGAGGGCAATTCTCATTTGTCGTCAAGCCACTCTAGAACCTTTGAGGGTCTCAATTGGCATGATTTCTTCATGACTCTGCTGCTTTTGCTTCATGTTTCAGACACAGGAGTCCTGGGTGTGGTTAGAGCCTCTTGGTGAGGGCCCAGCCTCCCCATGTGCTCCCCACAACCCTGAAATCTGGCTGTCTTCCTGGGGAAGCACACCAAGGGGTCCCTGATCTCCGCCACCACTCACCTGTTGGCATCTGCCCCTTTCCAATGTGCTCTCCTTTCTCTGTCTTCAAGGACACTTCTCCTCTCCAAGAAGTCTTCATCTTCACTTTGGTGAACGCAGTTCTTTCCAACAAGGAAAGCCGCTTGTGTCTTTAAGCTGCTTGTGTCTTTTCCTCTGAAGAAAACTTTGGAAATGAGTCCCTGAGACCCAAAGTATGTGTTTGAAACAGGTCAAGAGAAGCCTTAATGATACACTTTTCACACACAGGGCTAGAGTTTTAATTTTACTGTTCTTTGCCAATTACTGGGTATTAGCACTACAACAATCCTTGTGTGCCTGGTGTAAATCCTCCTTTTTCATGGTGGATTATGCTTTTCATACATATTTGAATTTTATTTAAGAGTTTTGCATTTATGCTTATTACTATTTGTCCTCAACTGTGTCAGTAGCAGCAGCAACTTGTGTGTGTGTCAGTGTGTGTGTATGGTTTGTGTAGTTTTAGTGTCGGGATTATGTCACCTTTATAAGGTAAATGAGGAAGGTTTATCTTTTTATATATCCTGAAATTGTCTATGTAGCACAGTATTTCTTAATTTTTTTTCTTAATCTTTATTTATTTTTGAGAGAGAGACAGAGTGCAAGCAGGGGAGGAACACAGAGAGAGGGAGACACAGAATCCAAAGCAGGCTCCAGGCTTCAAGCTGTCAGCACAGAGCCCGACATGAGGCTCAAACCCACGAACCTCGAGATCATGACCTGAGCCAAGTCAGCCACTCAACCAGCTGAGCCACCCAGGCGCCCCAATGTGGTAAGTATTTCTTAAAAGAAAAGTAGGTTAACTCTGGAGGTTTTTTTTTTTTTTTTTTAGAACTAGTTTTTGAAAAAATAAATATTTCAATTTATTTCAACTCTATTAAGTCTATTTAGACTTGTTTGTAAGTTTTCCATTAGCAATTGATTGAAGTTGTGTATTTCGCTGATATTCTAAAATTAAAAAAAAATAAAATAAAATTTAAAACATTAAGTGGCACGTAAAATTATTTCTAGAGAGTGATCTCCTTTGAAGTCTTTCAGATCATGTTCTTTTTTCCTATTTCTGCCCTAAGTTACAGACTTAAACTTGGTTTTTCTTTATTCATCCTGGGACAGAGAGAAGTCTCTTTTTTAACTTAGTGTGTATGACCAGTTAGGGTTTGTAGATTGTCTTTGGCTTTCCTCACTGACATTTGGTCCTAGATGAATTCTCCCTTCAGGTCAAAATTGGAGAATAATTTGATTATATTAGGTAATTGATGGGCAAGCCTTCTTATCCATCCCTCACAATCAGTCAGACATTCATCTAGGGTAGCGTCATGTACAGAAAAGGGACTACTACTTTCTGCTTTTCCTAATCTTTGAATAAGCTTTCCTCAATGTGTTTTCTGAAAATACTTGTTATGTAGGATATTAAGAGTTATGTGAGTCAATTTTTAATCCAGGCCAAAGAATTTAGGCAATGATGGATACAAATTTAAACATGATGGTTTCCTGTAGGGAATCTGAAAATGGTTACATGCACTGTGAACATCCAAGAAAGGGTTATGCATCCTTCCTCAAATTCTTTGTTCACAAAGCTTCCTGGAAGGCCATTTCATAGTGCTACTCTTCTGTGAACCTCATGTAGGGAATTCCTTTGTAATAGAGCAGTGTACTTGGAGATTAGCAATGCCAAGAACAAATGGCTGGAATGTTTTCTGTACCTCTTCATTTTAAGAGTGTTCACCTATTTTTCTCTTAGAATTAATATCCAACTGGTTGTAGAATGATGCCGGGTTAAGAGCTAATTTTAGCTGCCTCAGATGCCATGCAGTAGTGGGACTACGGTCTATGCATCTCTAAGAGTGAAGAGATTAGAGGAGGAACAAAGAGGATTGCTAGGGACTCCTATTATTTTTTTATTCATATTTTTCAGTGGCTGAGATATTGTCTTTCAACAAATGAAGCATGAATAGACTTCTGAATTTCTTTTTTAAAAATACTTTTAAAATCAATTAATTTTTTTATCGAATAATTTATTTATTTTTTATAATTTACATCCAAGTTAGTTAACACATGATGCAACAATGATTTCAGGAGTAGATTCCTTAAGCCCCTTACCCATTTAGCCCATCTCCCCTCCCACAACCCCTCCAGCAACCCTCTGTTTGTTCTCTATATTTGAGTCTCTTATGCTTTGTCCCCCTCCATTTTTATATATTTTTTGCTTCCCTTCCCTTATGTTCATCTGTTTTGGATGAACATCAAAGTCCTCATATGAGTGAAGTCATATGATATTTGTCTTTCCCTGACTGACTAATTTTGCTTAGCAGAATACCCTCTAGTTCCATCCACATAGTTGCAAATGGCAAGATTTTCTTCTTTTTGACTGCTGAATAATACTCCATTGTATATATATACACCACATCTTCTTTATCCATTCATCCATCAATGGACACTGAATTATCAGAATTCAGGAAACTAAAGGCTCAGAAAAGGAGGATAAACAACAGAGAGAGGGGTAAACTTCCTGCTACCTCTGACGTGGTCTCTGCAGTTTTCACACATCCCGTTAAGCATGCTTTTTCAACTGGACTTGTAATTTTTTGTTTTGTCCTTCTTCATAACTCTCTAGACATCATCCTTTAAAAAGGCAACTCTCTTGCAAACAGGCAGGTTCTAAGCAATATCTTTGTAGTCAGTCCCTTGCTGAACCAGCTTTTGGTGTCAGCATCCATTAGACTGAATACCATAAGCTGCCCATCACCAGCAAACTGTCAACGAATTATCCCCGATCACCTTCACCCACCTTGTTTGGTCCTTGTCGTGAACCTAAAAAGCAGAAAAAGTCCAAGAGTTTTGGACCAGTGCTACTCAAAGTGCAGCCTCCAGACTGGCATTGGAGTGGCTTTGGATTATGTGTATCAGTCTGCAATAAAACAAGTATGGAAATTGAGAACAAGCATTCAGAAACTTTTATGGCAATCTGACATCGCCCTGAGTTCCAAGTGTATGCTCAGTGGGCCCTGTCCTGCTTGCTCTCAATTGTACAGACACTTTCCCAATCTCTTTTGTCCTTGTCCCAGAAATGGCCCATGATCTGAATCCCAAATACTCGGAGTCTGAGAAAGACCCATTAAGATGGAGAAACAGGGCTTTCTTCTCTCCCAGGTGCTCCACCAAGACTTCTTTCTAATGATAGTGACAGAATAGTTCATGTCTTCTCTAGCTCATGTCGAGTTCAGGTTGTGTTAAAGTAACATGAGCATGAATTGAAGCTTCTCACTCAATGTCACAGAAATGCCAAATCTATCTCTAGGTTGCAATTAAATTAGGAGGCCAGGCTGTTCAGTTGTGGCCCCATATAATGTGGCATAAGCCAGGTCTCAGAGATGTGATAAGTTATTTAGCGCCATCTGCTACAATTTCACTTATGGGACTGTTAAAATAATTTTTTTTTCTGAAATTAGGGAATTTATTTTTTTTAATTCCCCAGTTGAATATCTTTTATGTAATACCTTGTGTGTGCTGTGTTCCAAAGAGTAAGCTAATGCATCCAATGAATTTACTTTAAGAAGAAGACTTACATTGTGTGTGCATGGGTGTGTGTATGTGCTTGTCATCTGTGGTAGATAGATTGGTATTAAAGAATACCGGCTGGGGGCACCTGGGTGGCGCAGTCGGTTAAGCGTCCGACTTCAGCCAGGTCACGATCTCGCGGTCCGGGAGTTCGAGCCCCGCGTCGGGCTCTGGGCTGATGGCTCAGAGCCTGGAGCCTGTTTCCGATCCTGTGTCTCCCTCTCTCTCTGCCCCTCCCCCGTTCATGCTCTGTCTCTCTGTCCCAAAAATAAATAAACGTTGAAAAAAAATTAAAAAAATAAAAAAAAATAAAGAATACTGGCTGTAGTTCCAGACTTTAGTTAAATTGAAGAACTGAATTGGTGAAGGGCAGGGTACAACATTCTTTTTTTTTTAAATTTATTAAAATTATTTATTTTTGAGAAAGAGAGAGACAGAGCACGAGCAGGGGAGGGGCAGAGAGAGTGGGACACAGAATCGGAAGCAGGCTCCAGGCTCCAGCTGTCAGCATAGAGCCTGACGTGGGGCTCGAACCCACGCACCATGAGATCATGAACTGAGCTGAAACCGAGTCAGACGCTTAATCGACTGAGCCTCCCAGCTGCCACCAGGTGCTCCCAGGCCATAACATTCTTAAGAGACTCGGGTATTAAATAGAATCTGTTTCCAAGCTCTTAAGACATTGTGAGATGAATAGTCTTTTCTTCCTGTTCACATATCAAAATCTTTTTGGTTTGGACCCAAACCACTGTTAACAATGTCTAAAATTGTTTCCTTTCTTAGCCCATCTGCCAACACTGATTCTTAGTAGTTCATTTATTTATTCATTTAAGAAACACTTCCGGGGCTCCTATTGTGTGTCCAGTATTGTGCTAGAGGTAGGCCCTTATCTTTACAGGGGAAACCCACAACAAATCAGCGATGATAGCAGATTGTACGTTGTGGTAAATACTTTCATAGATGGGATATATGGGAGCACAGAGGGTGACACATTTAAATCGGAAGAAAGGAAATTAGAAACAAACTTTGCAGGGGAGGTGACATTTGGGTTGAAATTTGAGGAATAAGAAATAGCTGCCCAAAGAATGTCTTCCTCATGGGTGTGTCCTTGCACGTGTGTGTGTGTGTGTGTGTGTGTGTGTGTGGTTTGCGTCTGTGGGAACATCCTCAGTAGAGGGGTGACAGCATGTTAGAAGGCACAGACTCATGAGTGAGGAAGATATCCCAGAGCAAGTCTAGGTAAGAGATCCCAAATCTCCCTACATCCTAAGTGCCACAAAGAGGGACTCTTTCATTCAGTGATGTACTCCCAGAGCTTGGCTGGCACATAACAGGAGCTCAATAAATATTTGTGGAACAAACGAACAGCTTTGAGTACTAAGTCAGTCCGAACTTGTTTGCAAATATATATATATATGTGTGTGTGTGTGTGTGTGTGTGTGTGTGTGTATACTACCAAAAAATTATAAAAGCATAATAAAGGCTAGCTACAACTGCTAGTATCGTGCTACTATATATATATTTTATATATAGTATATATATATAAATATATATCTATTAGAAATCCCTAATATATATATAGTATATATATATACTATATATATATAATATATATATAGTAGCACGATACTAGCAGTTGTAGCTAGCCTTTATTATGCTTTTATGATTTTTTGGTAGTATCCCCAAAGGGAAAGACTCTGCCGTATAACAGCTGTTCCCGTCCATTTATTCCCATTAGAGTCACCTGTTGTTACTTTGCCAGCAATTACTGATTGATCTGACAACTCTCTGGTTGTGTCAAGCATGGTCAGGGCTCAAAAACTCTCAAATGCTCCTTCAGATAGTAATCCATTGTGACATACCCCTAATAAGAGGAGCTTATAATATTTTTTGAGGCTAAAGCATACACGGGAGGGTCAAGCAAATAATAGGAATATCTTTCTATGTCAAGATGTTTTAACATGTATGCATGTTAGAATTAATGGCTAATATCAAGTTAAATCGTTAAGTCACAGCATTAAACCATGAATGTGGATCCTCAGAAAGCTTCTTTGCTCTCATAATTAGACCACAAACTAGGAAATCTGTGTAAGTCCCATAAGGAGAACTTGAGCATGTGAAGGCTTGATTCACTGAAAATTGATAGTTAGCAACTGACCAGAAACTAAAGCGTCAATTGATTTTGGAATTAAAAACGGCAAAACTAATAAAAAAAAAATCACTTTTGTTGAATTGAAGGGAAGGTGAGTTTCAAAGCAATCTAATAATTAGAAAATCTTTATTAGGTTAGAAGATACTGCATTTAAAATGAAATGAATTTTAAGAATGATTTATTCTGTGAAACATCAGGCTATTTTATTGGCTTGCTTTGGAACTCACTTTCAGTGGTTTTCTTTTTACATCTCTTTGCAGATATTTTCCTAGATAAATGCCTTTCTCACTGCGGGCAGTGTCTCTCTTCTTTCCAAACTTCACTCGGTTCATGTTCTTCGGGAGGGTTCTTCGGTTAACCTGACCCAGCTCTGATTGCATGACCCAGCTCTGACTGCAGGCTCACTGTATTTCTCCCAGCCCCCACCCGTGTTGTTTTTAGATTGTTCTTTGCCATTATCACACGGATCTGTATTAATCAAATTAATCTCCCTCTTTCATGGTCTTATGTTCAAGGCTTTTTAGTTGCAAGAGGCAGAAGGCCATTCAGACTATTTCTAGTAAAAAGAGAGTTTATGGAAAGGAGACCAGGCATCTCTGAAATATCTGGAGGCAGGGGAAAAAAGGACAGTCGGGCCACAGGAGGCCCTGGATTGCAGATCAGTACCTGAGTGTATTCCCTCCTCTCATTGGATGACTGGCCTCCTGGGTCTACTTTCTCTGCTCATTTGTTCAATTTTGCTTTCCTGTTTACCACCTTGTTGTTGTTGTTGTTGTTGTTTTAACTTTTTGGTTTTTTTTTAATGTTTACTTTTGAGATAGAGAGTGCCAGTGGGGGAGGGGCAGAGAGAGAGAGAGAGCGCGAGAGGGAAACAGAGGATCCAAAGGGGGCTATGTGCTGACAGCAGAGACCCTGATATGAGGTTCGAACCCACGAACCATGAGATCATGACCTGAATCGAAGGTGGACTCTCAGTCGACTGAACCACCCAGGCACCCCCATATTTACCACCTTCTCCATGGCTGCCCTATTCCCCCTTAACCTCCGCTTGTATGTAGCTTTTGCTTATGGGTCCAGACATGACTTTCATTCTATAGCTGTCAGTATGTTTCTCCACCCCTACCCCAGGCAACTGTCACCTTACTATCTCAGCTATTAAATCTAATGCTACATTCCTATGTCAGAGAATCTGATTTGCTCAGCTGAATTATAGTTGGTTTCTCCTCAGGGCAGCTGTTTACACATCACGGTTAATGGTAGGTATCATTTGGTACAAACAGATGGATTCTCTGAAAATAGGTCATGGGCAGCAGACAATGATTGATATCTCAAGTCCAGCATCCTCTCTTGGCATACTGGTCAGTGTTCTCGATTGTTTTAAGGGCTACCTGACAGATTGTGACCAATCTTAGTGACTCAGAACTTTTGGGCTCCAGTGGTCTTCACTATTTTGGGTACCTACTTAATTAAAAATATTGCTATTTTATTTCTAACTGCCTTATTTTTCCAGTTTGCTTTCATGCTAGGGTAGGAACCAAGTTCTATGGACTAAATGATTGTTTCTCCAAACTCCCAATGTGATGGTATTAGGAGGTGGGAACTTTGGAAAGTAATTAGGTTCAGATGAAGTCATGAGGGTAGAGTCCCCATCATAAGATTAACACCCTTATAAGAAAGGACACCAGAGAGTTTGCTTCCTTTCTCCCTCTGCCCCCCTGCCACACACAGTAAAGGTCAAGTGAGAACACAGCAAGAAGGTGCCCATCGACACATTAGGAAGAGGGTTCTCACCAAGAATCAACCCTGCCGGTACCTTGATCTTGGACTTCCCAGCCTCTAGAACAGTGAGAAAATACATGTTCAGGCCATCCAGTCTCTGGTATTTTGTCAAAGCGCAGCTTGAGCTAACTAAACCACCAAGCATTTATAGTTTTGCTTCCATTCATAGATATAGCCCCTGTCAGTAGTTAAATCATAGAGTGCTCAGGTCTCCAGGAGACAAGATTCAAAGCCCAACCTCTCTGGACACCAAAACAATGCCCTTCCAGCATTGTTCTCTGCTCTGTGTCTCTCTGCCTTTCACCCCACATTTGTAAAACAAACAAACAAAAAACACCTCTAATTTCAGCCAACCAAAAGTAAGTTTCAAATATTCTCTCTCTTAAAAATTTTATTTTTGGGGCCCCTGGGTGGCGCAGTGGGTTAAGCGTCCGACTTCAGCCAGGTCACGATCTCGCGGTCCGGGAGTTCGAGCCCAGCGTCGGGCTCTGGGCTGATGGCTCAGAGCCTGGAGCCTGTTTCCGATTCTGTGACTCCCTCTCTCTCTGCCCCTCCCCCGTTCATGCTCTGTCTCTCTCTGTCCCAAAAATAAATAAACGTTGAAAAAAAAAATTAAAAAAATAAATTTTATTTTTAAGTAATCTCTACACCCAACGTGGGGCTCAAACTCAACCCCGAGATCAAGAGTCACATGCTCTACTGCCTGAGCCAACCAGGCGCCCCCTTGAATATTTTCAACACGTCAAATTATAGTGTTTAGTTCAGTTGACAGAGAACCTTAGAAGACTTGTTTCAAGTTTATAAATTAGTCACGGAACTTTTTCTTTTGTATTTTTTCACTGGCAGAGCTTCTATTGTATGCCATAACTTCAGCCTTTGACATTACTGTTATGAAATTCAAAAATAGGGTTCATTTAAATTTTGTTTTTCCTCAAAATATACCTTGGGTTCTTGCCATTGTCACAGGGAACACATATAAAGCAGCTTGGACATGTGCTTTCTTCCAAGTCTGGCCTATCTTTTGTCAAGCTCTTGGGTAACCAGGGGCCTTTTAGAATTTCCCCAATTAGCATTTAACTAGATATGATAATCTGGAATTAGGGTTTACTGACTTTAGAGATGCAACAGAGGAAGGAGATCCTAATGGGAGTCTGGAGACCAGAACTGCAGGTTGGGCTCTACTTCTTAATAAGTTATTACTATGTGACCTTGAGGAAATCCTGTCTGCTTACCCAGCCTCAATTTCTTAACCCATGAAAGGGAGCAATCATGCCTCAATACCTCACAAGAATGTTGTGAAGATAAAATAATGTATGGGAAAGCACTTTGTACACTGAAAGGTAATATAGAACTGTAAGTGGATATTATTATTTATTTTATGAGCCAGTAGAAATCAAAGCCCTGGTTTCATTGCCAGGAGGATTTTCCTCACAGATCTAATTCTTAAAGCTTGGCTTTGCCGAGTTAATGAGTACTTTCCAAATAAAGATCCCTTTTACTGCTTTGATTTTGGTGAACTTCCCTTTACTCTGATTCAAAGTCACATGGGAAGGAGCTCTTGTAAAGCCATTGTTTAATTTAGACTTTTCATACTGCGTGTATGTCCGGCTATTCTCTGGTTTCAGTCTCCAAGGAGCCTTTGAGGGCAGACCGTGCTTCTTTGCCTTACATATAGTTTGGCAGCAAATGAGATGTTTTCAATAGGGAGGAAAAAAACTCACAGTATGTAACCTGTCACCTCAAGGAAGAAGCACATCCTGTTCTAAAGAAGTTGCTTCAGAGCCGGCCCGAGGACCATACCGGTGTTTTTACTTATGACTCAGGCAATAGCCTGGGATGATGTTTTAAGGAGAGAGTTGTTACATGACATTGTAATAACAATGTGAGAAGCCATCATACAAAGCTCTTTATTTTAGTAACTTAGACTTCTGGTCCGGACCCTCAATTCTGTTTAGCATGCCTACAACTTTCCATGCTAATACACAGGAGAAGTACAAAAATGATATTTAAAATATCATTAGATAAAAGCAGATATGCCTTTAATTTTAGCCTTAGATGTAAACTGATGCAAGCAATGGATAGTTGACTTGCCTTTCCTAAGTTCACTTGAACGGTTCCAATGGAGATAATTGTTCCAAGTTTTTGTGTTAAATCTCACCTGTTAATGATGCTTGAATCCTGTTCTTCTAAGCTTCTGGCATCCAGTCATTAGAGCTAGGGAATGGAGCAAGAAGGAACTTTAAAGAAATGAATGGCTTTTACAACCTTTATTCCATTGTTATTGTCTGAAGCTCTATAAAATGTGGAAGAACTGAAAACAATCCCCACACATCCCCTGTCCCTTGCCTTTTGTGTTGTACTTTTACCAAACTCTGGGAGAATAGTTTTGCTAATTGAAAGTTTATTCCCATCCAGGCACCTCAGCAGAATCCCACAGTGCCAGGTCAACAGGCGAAGCTACCAAAGTGTCCCAATGTCTTGTGATTTTCTCCTCTTCTCTCCATCCTAGTGCATTATCTGGGGTTGAATTTAAAGTGTCAGGCCACAGAATAGACAGATCGTTCACATGGTAATATTCACTTCCTGAAACCCACATCTGGGTGGGAGTAAATGCAGGACTGAGATTCTAATATTATAACTCATGGTTCTATTTTCTGCCCCTCATTCAGTGGCTTCCTTTATGAGTTATAGATGAAAGTGAAAATTAACTACAATTTTAAAAATATGAAATTTTGGACCTAAAGCCATGAAATCTTAGTATGCTAATAGCAATAGGAGCAAGATTTTGTTTTTTTACTGTAAGTCCCAGTTTTCATTAGTGTCATAATTCTGTATCATAAGAAGCCCTGGGAGATGGGGAATGTTCAATAATGTGAAAGCTATCACCCACCAGCCATGCTCTTAATGTGGGTAGCTCTTTGCAAGATCTATTGCCGGAATTTCTGGGATTCTCAGATGGTGTTTCACATGAGTGCATGAACAGGTACAGCCACTAATGAACTCTTTGTCCTAGAACTATTGGAAATATTCAGAGAACAAATGATCTAATATCAGTCTTTATGTAGACAGGGCTCTTTCTTTGAGTGTGAAGCTGGTTCTTAAAATTCTAAATTTGTGAGATCATCAGGAAAGTTCAAGAAATATTTAGGAGATAATAGTCAGTTGGTTTGGCTGGTACAGAGCTTCATGGCACAGAGAAGTTAAGGACAGAGATGGAAGAATGTTTTGGTTTCTTATTAATTTCACATTATTCCTCGAGTGACTACCATTGTAATCTCTGGATATACTGATGATAGTTATTACAAAAACATTTGAAAAATATGTATAAAAACTTAGAGTCTCATTGCGGTGAGGAAGTTAACAGTGACACAGACTTGTGTTTGAATCCCACATCTGCCAGCTGCTAGCCAAGTGACTTTGGGCACGTTAAACATTATTAACATTTCCTGATCCAGAAAATGGCAGTAAAATATTAACCTCAGAAGTTTGTAAGAATTAGGTAATAGATTATGTAAATATGAAATATATAAACTAGTTCTCACATATTTAAACCATGTCTGGAACATGGTGAACAATAAATTTAAGTCATCATTTCCTCCCTAGATGGTTGAAGTAACCTTCTTACTCGTGTCCCTGCTTCTGCTCCGACTTAGCCTCATTCTATTCTCAACATGGCAGCCAGAATGAGCCTGTTACAATGTAAGTTGGATGGTGTCATTTCTTTGCTCAAAACCTTCTGATGGTTTCTGATTCACTCCGAGGAAAAGCATTATAAAATGCCTGGTTGTTTTTTTTTAAAGATATTATTTTTTAAAGTAATCCCTACACCCAACATTGGGCCTGAACTCCCAAGCCCGAGATCAAGAGTTGCATGATTGGAGCACCTGAGTGGCTCAGTCGACTAAGCGTCTCAGGTCATGATCTCACAGTTCATAGGTTCACCCTGCATCGGGCTCTGTGCTAACAGCTCAGAGCCTGGAGCCTGCTTCGGATTCTGTGTCTCCTTCTCTCTCTCCTCCCCTCCCCTGCTCATGCTCTGTCTCTCTGTCTCAAAAATAAATAGACATTAAAGTAATAAATAAATGAATAAAATAAAATAAAATAAATTGAGTTAGTCCTTAAAAGAAAAAAAAACAAAAGAGTTGCATGCTTTACCAACTGAGCCAGCTAGGCACCCTGGTATGTTTTTAATTTCACCTTCTTCTCTCCCTTTGACTGTCTGTTGCAAACACACTAGCCCCTCCTTACTGTGCCTTCAATATTCCAGAAAGTTCTCCCCACCACCTAATACTCTTTACCTGTGTCCACTGTTTTATTTTCTACAAATCACTTATCACCAACTAACCTTCTATATATTTTACTTGCTTATAGCATTGATTGGTTGTCTTTCCCTGTTACAAGAGAAGATTCAATGGGATGAGGATTTCATTTTGTCTGCTTCGTTCACAGCTCTATCCCTCGTGCCCAGAACAGAGCTTGGTACATAGAACTTCTCAACACATATTTGTTCAGTTAGTTTTGAAAGACTGAACAAATGGGAGCCATTATTAGTGAATTAGTGGGATCTCTTAGTAATTAGTGCATGTACATGATTATTCACCCATTCAACAAACATTGGTGAAGCACATAATATAAGCCAGCATTACATTAGTTGTTGGAATAGAGCTAGAAACAAAAGACACATGGCTCCTGCCCTCTTGGAGCTTATGGTTTTAGTGCTGCAAGAATTGCACTGAGTAGATACTTCTAATTGTGAGAAGGTGAAAGATTTTTTTTTCATACTACTTAAGTATGAACTTTATTTGAAGTTTTCAGTATCTTTACACATTACGTTTGAAAACTTCAAAAACTTATTTTGCTTATCATTGTTATTTTCAAAAGGAGTTTAAGGTAGAATTACAAGATTACATTCTAACTTTTTTTTATTCTAGTATAATCAACATTTTCTAACTTTATTTTTAGGACTGTGAAAGAAAAGAGTTCTAGACATCCCCCTGGCGATTGGCTTTAAGTCTTAAATATTTGTTCTCATCCTCATGATCAGATCAGCATGACATTTAAAGCACGTATGACAACTTTTAGATCCACTGCAATGCACGTGACCTACTGAAATGTTACTCCAGCTTCTAATTTTAATTCCATATTTCACTTCATGATAATTTGATATAGGTCTCTTCACAAAGCAATATTATCTTAGAGTTTGCAATTTTGTTAATCGCTTGGTGATTAGAATATATATTTCAAACTTCTCATTTCATTATGCTGAGCTCTAGCTTAGATTTTAAAAAATGATTACCAGATTTTATTTTAAGATTTTCCATTCTCTGATGAAGAGAGTAAGCTATTAAAGGTCCATTCAATCAGGTAAGTCAGTGTCATGTAGTTTTTTAAATTATTCTAAATTAATTCATCTTTTAGTTTGAATTTGTTCAAAATAGTCTCTGCTACTTAGTAGTTTTGATTCAAAAAATCACCATTTAGCCAGTCTGATGCTGGATATGATTTCAATGAGATCCTCCTTCATAGTATTATTTCTGTGAAGGCATTTCATCAGCTTGCATTGGTCACACTGAATTTGCCATGTTAAATGCAAGTAACACAAGCTTAACCCATGCAAAGGAAACCGTCACAGTTCAGAGTAATCAAGTGGAAGTTTTGAAATACTCCCTTTTCTAATCACAAGAGGTTAACGAAATTGTAAACTCTAAGATAATGTTACTTTGTGGAGAGACCTGGGTCAAATTATCATGGGTAATTCTCAAATGGAATTAAAATTAGGTAGGAGGAAGTTCCAGTTGATTGCGATCTGGCCAATCTCAAGGCTATAATGATCACCTGTTTCGCATTTACTAGGGTCATATTTTGTCCTTGCATGGGTATCATTGAAATCAAGGCCTCCGTTTGGGAAGCATACAATAGTTCAATAGCATCTTCTGCCTATTTTCTTAACAAATGGGAAGCCAGATGCACCACAGAGTGGTGAATAGGAAAAAAAAATGTAAAAGTCTAACTTGTTAAAAATAAATAATAATGATGAAAATTGATAACACAGGGCTTGAATGAAAAATAAGAAAAGAAATTTTCCTATAATTAAATTGGAAAGGTGAAAGACTGAAATGGAAAAAAAAAATATTTAGTTCGAAGAAATAGCCTGCACTTAAATTTTATTTTATTTTATTCCTATAGAAAGAGAAAACCAATCATTCTCTCTCAAGGGATATAGAAATTGCCACTTTCAAATAAAACTGACACAAAGAACAGCAACTTTTACACTAGAAGACTGTAAGTTAGAAAATACATTTGAAAAGTCCAAGAAAAGGAAAATTTTTTGTGTGTGATATGTTCTTGATAAGATCCCAGACAGCCTTTAAATAAGATTCCTCCACTAACTTCAAAATCCTTTAGTGATGAATATTTGATTTCTTAGTAGCCTGCATTGTAATTCCATTGTATTCAACTAACATTCACAGAGTGCTTATTATGGGGTAGTTGCCGAGAACACAAAGACAATGTGCCCTGATTCTAGATTCAAGGAACTTCTGTAGTGACAGAGAGTCATGAGAATATACAAGGAGGAAGCTAAAATTTGTTGACCACTGAGCTATCTGGTAGACCTTTTTAGGGCAGTTACATACTTTAGTACTTTTAATCCTTATGGAAAAATTATAAGGTCGATATTGTATGGACTAGCCATTTTATTACTGAAGAGCTTGAGGGTCACCCCGTGAGTAGGGGAGCGAGAATTCAGCGTTAGGTCTATCTGCTGCCAAGGACTAATTCTTTCCACCCTGGGATGCTGAAAAGAGAAATATGTATACATATATACAAACAATACATATATTTATACAGATATAGATAAGTGAGTGTATATTTATATATACATGTACATAAACACAAATATATATAAGCCCACATTTCTATAGGAGCCATACATAGACATACAAGGGCCTCCTTTGTTATCTAAATCACATACTATTTTATATTTTTTAAAAAAGATTTTTTTTAGAGCAGTTTTATTTATTTATTAAAAAAAATTTGTTTAATGTTTATTTTTGAGATAGAGACAAAGCATGAGCCAGAGAGCAAGGGAGACACAGAATCCAAAGCAGGCTCCAGGATCCGAGCCCGACGCGGGGCTCGAACTCACAGACAGTGAGATCATGACCTGAGCCAAAGTCAGCCACTCAACCGACTGAGCCATCCAGGTGCCCCTAGAGCAGTTTTAGATACCAAGCAAAATCAAGGAGAAGGTACAGAGATTTCTTATATACCTCCTGCTCCCACACATGCATAACCTCCCCATTATCAACATTTAGTATGTTTGGTACATTTGTTACAATTGATAAACCTACGTTAACACATCATAATCACCCAAAGTCCATGGTTTACATTAACTAGGGTTCACTGTTCGTGTTGTGCATTCTACGGGTTTGGACAAATGAATAATGGCATGTGTACATTGTTACAGAATCATACAGAGTATTTTCACTGCTCTAAAAAATCCCCTGTGCTCCAACTACTTATTACCCCTCCCCAACCCCTGGCAACCATTGAACTTTTTACTGTCTTTTTCACTGTCTTTTTACTGTTTTACCCTTTCCAAAACATCATATAGTTGGAATAATATAGTATGTCGTTTTTCCAGATTGGCTTCTTTCATTTAGTAACATGCATTTAAGTTTCCTCCATGTGTTTTCCTGGCTTTACAGTTCATTTCTTTTTAGCACCAAATAATATTTCTTGTCTGGATGTATCACAGTTTATTTATCCCATTCACCTACTGAAGAACATTTTGGCTGCTTCCAGGTTTGGGAAATTATGAATAAAGCTGTTATAAAGATTCATGGGTAGGTTTTTGTGTGGACGTAGGTTTTCAACTCCTTTGGGAAAATATCAAGGAGCGCGGTTGCTGGATTATTTGATGATCAAGTGCATTTTTAATGTGTTACATAAGGTTTTGGTAAATACAGCCCACATTTCATTGTTTTCAATGGGAAAAATAATGCATTACTAGAGTGCATTGTGTTTCTCCAAATAACACTATTGCATTTTAAGTACTTACAATCTCTAAAGAATTTCTTACATAATATAAAGCATTTTACAAAACCGCTGATCTAATTATTTAATAATTAATCAGTCATTAGTGCAAATGTTTGAATGCAGAGTGCAATAACAATGTGCAGTATCAGATACGAATTATAATTTCCTCCTGCAATGGCAAGCACTATAGTGTAGAGAAACCATGATATGATGTTTGAGTTACACCAGGAATTCAAATAACAAGTAGCAAAATAAAATAAGTCCATTTGAAAACAGTTATTGATTGAAAAGTTGCTGAGATTGAAGAGGTTGCTGAGGTGAAAGGAGAGGAAAAAAATAGAAGGGTGGTTACTATTGCTGTTTGCTGTCGGTGAAGGGGAAGGGGCACTGTGCCGGTAGAGGAGTGAGTGGGACAGGAAATGCCTGAGGTTTATCTATGTCCAGGTCCAAGAAACTGGTGGACAGAGACTGTCTTTCTTGATGTTCGAGACTCCAGCAGCAGATGACTATAAACCACCATCTGAAGCCTTAGCTGAAGCAATGGGACAAAACAACAAACTTAAAACAGACATATTGATATGGACACCCTGCAATACTATTTATAACTGCATTTTGGAAGATGATGCTTTTAATACTTGTCCTGGCCACATTCATTTGCAAGGGCATTTAATTTAATTTAATTATTTTATTTTAGTTTTTGTTCTTTTAAAGTTTTGGCACTGAGCGTTCATGGCTCTTCTTCCTGTTTCCCCCATCAACAACCAATGATGAGCATGGAATTGAATGAGTTCCTTGGGTGTAAGTACTGTACCTGCGATGCTAAGGGTTTCTCATTATCTTCACTGTCCACTAAACCCAACTGCTTTAGCATGGCTTGTGATGTTTGCTTTGTACCACTTTCTCAAAACCTTGCAAGTTAGTGACAAACGGCCAAACCAGTTTCTTGCAAACTTCACTCCTTCTTATTCTGATTTTCATCTCCCAGCCTGACTGATGAATCTGAGAGCCTGATGAATCTGATATTGCATGCGACACATCTCACGTGCCACCTCAGAGTCTCTTGTCATTTCTTCCCTCTCTTGGGATACATCATTCTTCTGCTTGAAGCCAACCAGCCACATGTCTTGATAAGAAGTCAAGACTTGATAAATATGATAAAACGTTATGGAGACGGGTGATGAAACCCAGAAGTCCACTGGGAGGTAAGAGACAGGAAGGAACTGGAAAAAGAAGTTTTAGCTCCCTTCTTCTTTCCAGTGGACTACTCTAAGGCATGGTTTCTCTGTATAGCCTAAAGTTGTATTATGTCGTATCATACATACCCTGTGGCCTAAAGGAGTCACCTGCCTACCATCTGCATGTGACTTCTTGAAATACAGTTTATATCAGCGGCCAGCAAGGTAACCATTATCTTGTATTCCTTCTGGTCCTTCACTATCTCATTTCCCCTTTCCTTTCCTCGTGCTTCCCTGGTGTTGTACATTCATTAAAAGTATTAGAGCTTAGTCTGTGCCGCAACTTTGTTTTCTAGGTAATCCAGGCCAATGCAGATCAAAGCAGTGTTGGCTGCTTTAGTTCTCTGCACGAGATATTGCATGTTGAGATGGTACATTGATTTGACATTGTTTTTCATCTTAGAGCCATTTTGATGCATGGTGTATTAGTCAGTAGTAAAAAATGCTCCTCAGATGTAATCTAGAAGAGAAAGTGTTATAGTATCATCAAATATTTTGGAGTTTGGCTTCATGACAAAATTTTTATGATGTCATTGAGAAAACAGAATTTTAATAATTGAGAAATAGCAAATGCACTCAGGTTAATTAATGTTTTTGTATATTTTTCGGCTGGCATTTTGACATTGACGATCTTGTTGGTCAATGTTTATGCGTCTGTTTCACCAACTAAATTTGAAGTACTTGAAGGTAAGGAGTGTGAAATAATTGATAAATACTTTGAATTACCTTCCAACAAATGACCATACAAAAATAAATGCAAAAATGTATATACTTTTTAAGTGCTTATGTACATGTATAGTCTACTCATGGACACCAGATAGGGTTCCAGGGGGCTCATAAATCCCTCCACCTAAGAACTATATTTCAGAAGAGACTAATGGGAAGAGAGCTTTGGAGTGTGTGGGTTTTGAAGGGTCTTTGATAACAGACTAAATAGAAGTAGGGGAAAAATAGAAGTGGAAAGATACTCAATATTAATTCAAAAATTGCCTTTTCCCCTTTGATCTTTTTATCTATAGAATAAGGACGATAATCATACCTTTTAGATTTGAGATGATTAACAGTAATAGTGATATAGAGAATATACTATACAGTGTCTATATATTTATTGCATGGGAAGATAAAAAGCCTAAAGATTTTTAATTAACAAATAAGATGGTTAAAATGGGATTTTAGAAGAGAAACTCATTGGCAGTTTTCACAATGGAGTGAAAGGAAAAGAAACTTTAATTGCTGGGTATGGAGGAGGGGAGAAATACTGACGTACAGAAATGAGATGAGTGGGCCATAAACAACACTCTCAGTATGGGTAAGAGCAAGACTTTTTTTATAGGGAAGAAATGTCATATGAGGAGGAGTTAGCATTTAAAAATATTTCTTCCTTTAAGAGGTCACTTTCACAGGAACTTACTCCCACTTAGTAATTTAGAAATGCGTGATTGCAATCATCATAAATGTTCACTTAAAATATTCAAGAAATAACTATGACTACAGTTGGTAGACTGCATGATAGATTTGCTGAGGGAATAGAAACCTCTTTTGGAGAATTTCGCACTAGATTACGTAGAGAGATGAGTTAGGATGATGTTCCCAAGAGTAATGCCGCATGTTTGATTTCTATGTGGGATGATTGGCTTCTTTCTGTTTCTCTCATCCTTAACCTCTTCCTTATGGCTCATAAGGCAGATTGGTACCAATTGGTCTACAGATCCTAAAGAACTGATAGGTCTCTCTTCTCTTTGTTTCTACTATACTTAATTTGGAACTTTTATCTTTCCATTTGGATATTCCATTAGCTTCTTAAAGCAACTCTCTGCCTCCAAGCCTTTCTCCATTTAATGTGTTTTCTGAAGTACAGCCAGAGTATTCTTTATGAAATACAAAGATGGTCACATCTCTTCCCTGGTTTAAACTCTTCACTGATTCCTCAAGTCCTGCAGAATAAAGTTAAGAGTCCTTAGCATGACTTACAATCATCCTCATCCTATGTCCCCAGGCTTATCTCCAGTCATTCCCACCCACATGTTCAACCTCTGTATATGTGGCAGTTCCAGAGGCTGCCATGTCTGTTGAGAGGCCATTGCTCTTTTTCTTTCCATATAAAATTTTCACTCATTCTACTTTAAACTGAAATGTAATTTTTAATACATGAACATAGATTAATCATGCAAACCATATTACAGTTCTGTCCCTGCTTTGCCCCATGAGCAGGGACAAATGTGTGATTTCCAGAGGCAACCAGATTCGATAATTAGTATTTCTGGTGCTTCTCATTCTTTCTTTATCCATTTGTCTAGCTAGCTAGTTGTCACTTTTCTGATTTAAAAAATTTAGACATTAAGGGTGCTTGGGTGGCTCAGTCATTTAAGTGTCTGACTCTTGGTTTCAGCTCAGGTCATGATCTCATGGTTTGTGAGATTGAATCCTGCATCAGGCTCTGCACTGACAGTGTGGAGCTTGCTTGGGATTCTCTCTCTCTGCCCTACTCCTGCTCATGTTCTCTCTCTCTCTGTCTCTCAAAATAATAAGTAAACTTAATAAAAAAATAAAAAAAATTTAGACATGATCTCAAAATACTACTATAGAAAGTTAGAATTTAGATCCCTTGAAGTCTTTTTCTGCAATATTTGTTTACTTTCTGTACTGGGTAAAAGTCTTATTTGCCTCCTCAGTTTCCCGGGTGATGTCCAGCTCCTAGACTGTGATACTGCTCCCAGGAGATAATCAGTCATTTGCCCTGGAATCTTGGGCCCTTCCTCTTGGCTGCCAGAAGCACAGCTGGGCCAACTAACACAAGGTTTAACATTTCTGGCTCTTGTTACCACATCTGGATTTAGATGAAATTCCAGTGCTCGGAATGTGAAATTCATCTTCCCAATGGCTGTTGGAGGGACCAGATAACCCAACTCAGAAATGAAGGAGAATTATATCTGTGGGTAAATTTTGACCAATGAGAGGCCAACATGTAACAAATGGCCTTTATTGCTTACCATCATGTTGCATTGCTTTATATACTCCTGTCACTCATTGACCTGGATTTGTACCTCTCCAATAAAATCTCAGTATTAAAATTTCTTTAAATATTTTATTTATATTTAAGAAAGAGAGAGAGAGAGAGAATGAGGGAAGGGCAGAGAGAGACACAGAATTTGAAGTAGGCTCCAGGCTCTGAGCTGTCTGCACAGAGCCCAATGCAAAACTTGAACTCATGAGCTGTGAGATCATGACCAGAGATGAAGTTGTACACTTAACCAGCTGAGCCACCCAGGCATCCCAAGCCTCACTATTTAAATTCTTTTGTCAGACCCAGACCCCATTTTTCCAGAGCATTCAAGGCTAAGACACTTTCCTTCCCCAGTGTGTGTGTTTGTGTTTATGTGTTTGTGTGTGTGTGTGTGTGTGTGTGTGTAGACAACTTTTAGTTAATTCAATAATCATAATTTAAATTATCATGGTTCTATACATACTACATATCCCAGCAAAACCAGCAAGAATGATTTTACTTTTCTCCCCCTAAAGCTTTCTATTTTTCCTGGAGTTTAAAATAACATAGATTTTTGTTGTTGTTCACTTAATTTCCTATGCCAATATAGAAATCTTCCCAAACGTTAAAGTTCCTTTAATACAAATAAAAATGTTAGGTAACCTAACAGTTCTTTTGTCTTTGAGATTCCTACTGTAACCTTGTGTTGTCTTGTTCCAATTTGAACTCGTTGACCTTTAGACTTGCTGTTCCACACTATTCTCCAAATTCTCTTTGTGTGTTTTTTTTTTTTATATTCTTTATTTCCTGGATCTAATGCCTTACTTTCTTTTGGTTTACAACCTCATGTTGGTGAAGCACATCCTCCAGTAGTTTCCTAAAAAAAGTACATGGGAGGTAATTTATTTTAAAATCTTAAATGCCTGAGATGGTCTTTTTTAACCTTCATATTTACATAATAAATTATTTGGATAAGGAATTTTTGATTAGAAATAAAATCTTATCAGAATTTTAAAAACACTCCATTTTTCTTCTAGTATATTGCACCACTTCTGAAAAGTTTAATGATAATCTAATTCCCAGTTCTTGTATATAATCAGTTATTTTCTTACAGGAAGTTTTAGTATCTTTTTCTAAATATCTAACATTTTGGATTTCATAACGTTGTGTCTTATTGTGGGTCTTATTTTGTTAATAAGGTACCAGGTGTCATTTTGTAAACTGAAGTTCTTTTTAAAAAATTTTTAAAAAATATTTATTTATTTTTGAGAGAGAGAGAGACAGAGAGAGTGAGTGGGGGAGGGGCAGAGAGAAAAGGAGACACAGAATCTGAAGTGGGCTCCAGGTTCTGAGATATCAGCATAGAGCCTGACACGGGACTCAAATCCATGAACTATGAGATCATTACCTGAGCTGAAGTCAGACACTTAACTGACTGAGCCACCCAGGTGTCCCTATAAACAGGTTCTTAAGTTTTAACAAATTATTTCTTGAATTCTTTCTTTGAAATATTTATGGCTCTTATTTCTTAGCTATTTCATTTATCAATAAGTGTCTTTGTGAGGTTTCTGAATTCTTTTAGGTTCTTGGGGTATAACTGTGCAAAGACTAAAAACCCTATTCTCATGGAGCGTACCTTCTAATGGTAGAGATAGATAAGTTAAATAAGTAAACTAAAAAGTATGTTAGATAGTGATAAATGCTGAGGAATAAAAGGCCAAGAAGGGAGTTATTATTTGGGGTGTGTGTGAAATTTGCAATTTTAGATATGGGGTCAGAAAAAGCTTCACTGAGAGAGTAAGGTTTAAGACCAGAGGAATCAAAAAGTTACCTAGGTAGATCTCTGGGGGAAAAGCCATTTAGGTAGAAAAAATATAAAGTTTGAAGTACAGATGTATTTTAGGAATAGTAAGGAAGCCAGAGTGACCAAACTAAAAGAAGCAAATAGGAGAGTGGGAGGGAATGAGGTTAAAAGCAATTGGGGCCCAAATTATGCCTTGTAGGTAGAAAGGAGACCATTAGAGGGTTTTGAGCAGAGGAATAAAATTATCTAACATATGTCTTAATGGAATCACTTTGGCTGGTATGTTGGGAGTCTGAAAGAGGGCAAAGACAGAAGCAAATGTACTATTTCGGAGGCTGTTGCAACAAATCAAGAGAGAAGTGATAGTGGCTTGTACCAGAGTAATGGCAGTGAGGATTATGAGATGTGGTTGAATTCTTTATATGTTTTGAAGGTAGAAGTGTCATGTTTTGCTGACAGACCATATCTGAGGTGTGAGATAAAAGGAAGGAAGATGACTCAGGATTTTGGCATGAGCCTAAAAAAAGAAGTTGCCAAAAACTGAAAAAGAGAAAAGTACAGGAGGAGAAGATTGTTTTTATCTTTATTTCTGGGAAGAGGGAGGAAAATATAAGTTAGAAGTTTGGAATTAGGCACTGGAAGTATGAGATGTCTGTTACATACCCAAATAAAGATATAAATTGTGAGTTTGATATTTAGCTCTGCATGTTGAGGTGACATATGTGGGTTAGAGAGATATAGATGTAGAAGCCTTCAGCATTCAGGTGGTCCATATGACCATGAGACAGGACTAGATAGCCCAGGGAGTGGGTGTAGATTTTACACTGATTAGAGGGGTGGAAATCTAAAGGTTGAATCTGGAGGCCTTGCCCACATTTAGAGATCAGGTTGATGAGTAAGAAACAGGAAAGACAGAGAGGAAGTGGCCAAGGTGTAGGAGGAAAGCAGGTATGTGTGTAGTTCCACAAGGAAAAGAAAGTTTTCCAAGAAGGTGGGAATCATCAACTCTGTCAGGTGTTACTGATAAACAAAGTGAGATGAGGATGAACCAGTGAAATTTTTTTTGGTGATCTTGATGAGAATAGGTGTAGGGAAGTGGTGAGGTGAAAATTGGACTGGAGTAGATTCAGAGAGAGAGGAGGGAAAGAATTTCAATTAGTGGGTGAAAATACATTTCTTCAGAAGATTTTCTAAAAAAGGCAATAAGAGAAATAAGATGGTATCTTCTTATGAAGATGGTCCCCAAGGTGAAGAAGGAAAACTCTGCCCCTCCCAAAGCCAAAGCCAAAGCCAAAACCAAAGCCAAGGCTTTGAAAGCTAAAAAAGTGGTACTTAAAAGTGTCCACAGTCACAAAAAAATATCCATATGTCACCTATCTTCTGATGGTCCAAGACACTATGTCTTTGAAGGCAGCCCAAATATCCTCCAAAGAGCATCCCTAGGAGAAACAAGCTTGACCACTATGCCATCGTCAAATTCCCCTGACTACTGAGTCAGTCATAAAGAAAATAGAAGACAACACACTTGTGTTGTCAAGGCCAACAAGCACCAGATCAAACAGTCTGGGAAGAAGACTGATGACACTGATGTGGCCAAGGTCAACACCCTGATCAGGTTGAATGGAGAGAAGGCATATATTCGACTGGCTCTTGACTATGATGCTTTGGATGTTGTCAACAAAACTGGGATCATCTAAACTGAGTCCAGCTGGCTAAATATAAATATAAATTTTTTAACCACCCACCCCCCCAAAAGAAGAAAAGAAACAAAAAGAAAAGAAATAAGATGGTAGCTGGAGCTTTACTCTGTATTTTGGGAACAAAGATTATTCAGATGTTGAATATCCTAGATTGATTCTCTTATTTTCCTTCTTCTATTTTATATTTTCCATTTATTTATCTTCCTGTTCTTGCCAGGAGAGTCTTTGATTTTTGTCTTAAAACCCTCTGTTGACTTTTTTTCTATTGTCATTTTAATTTCAAGAGCTGTTCTTTATTTTTGGGTTGTTCATTATTCACACAAATTGTGAGCTCTGTTCTTGTTCTTCATTTATCAAAAGTTCTATTGAAGATATGAAAATTAATATAATATAATATATATTTATATACATAAATAATATAATATATATTTTTGTAAGTAATAAAGCTTTTCAATTTTGGTGTAATTGGGTTTTTACAAAAACAAATAAAGGAGATTTAAGATTTATAAATATGATATAAATGATATAAAGTATAATATAACAAAATCCTTATGCTTAAAATATGACTTTTTTCAGTTTCTTAGTTTTGTTTTATAAGTTTAGTCTCATCCCATCTTCCTAAAGTTACTTATTAAAGTTTTTTTTTCCCCTTAAAGCCTTTTCCTGCTCACCAGTCTTCTACTTTTTTCTGTTTGCTTTGGTCTATATTGCATGTTAGAGGGCTTCCTCAAATATTTGGAGATCCTTGACTGTCCATGTGTAGAGTGGGTCCCGAAAAACTAATTAACAGCTCTGTGTGCCAGGGCAGCACTGGCTGGCTGCCAGCTTTCAATAGAGATGGGAACCAGCTCTTTCCTTGTAGACCTCTATTATCAATGTCTATAGGTCTTCCCCCAGGACCATTCTGTTTTTCCAGAGGAGGATCTTGCAACTTTCTGCTTAGAGAGGTAACTGCAGACTTGAGAAAGGAGTTCAAGAAACCTCACTGGTACAGAGATTTTCACTTAATCTTCTATTTCTTATATGACACCTTGCTCTTGACCTTAGCTGTGTTTGGTGTTTAAGAGTCTCTCAGGTTCAGCTTTTTCTGGAAGGAAGGCTCTTGTCTTCTGTGCAGAGTTCAAAGGTATAGTTCACTGGCTGTGCAGACTGGTAGAAGGGATAGGAGACTTCGAAAAGCTCCAGATTTTTAACCAGTCCTTTTCTTGTTTCATTCTGAATATTGGCTCTTAGAGGCTACCTGGTGGTTCCATTGTCTGAGTCTTTTTGGTATCTTATGGAGCAAATCCACTCAACTCGTACTGGGATGCCGCCTCTGTAGGCAATAGATTTCAGCCTTCTTCCCTCAGCTCAGTCACTTATCACCTCAATAGCTTCTGTCCGTCTCTCACTTCCTCACCAATTCTCTTTGTTCTATTGATTTTAAATTTTGGGGTTAAATATTTACATTATGTAATTTTAAAGAGGTTACTCAGAGGTAAGTATGTATATTCAATGCCCCATATTGACCTGTGACATCACTTACTACTCATTCATTATATTATTCATCATTCACATGTGACCTTCCCAGAGAAGACACTCCTAGACTGAGAGAGCCAAGTTCCCCCTGGGAGCTCTGACACTACTCATGGTAAGTCTCCTATGTTATCCATTGCTTTGTCTTTTTCCAGGACTATAAGCCCTAGGAGGCAAAGACAATGATTTATTTATCTTCAGAGCTCCAAAGCCCAGTACAGTGTTGAATGAATGGATATCTACACAATTTGCCCATTAACCTTTTTGCAGATATGTAGTGTGGACTATAAGGGCAGCATGTACAAAAGTACAAGAGTGGATAAGTAAAATTTTATCACAGAAAAGTGGTTTTCCTATTAAATAGCTCTGTGAAACTAAGCTAATTACCCTCTTTCGGCCTCATTTCCTCAGAATTGTGACAGTAGTAATGGCCACTACAGAGGGTTTATTGGGGTAGGGGGACTAATTTCTTTAATGTATGCAAAACATTTAGCCAAGAGTCTGGCTCATTATAAGCACTCAATTAACTATTATTATTTTAATTTAAATAATAATTTTGGGGTATGTTCTTAGAGATGTTATAGGGTTTTTCTTGCTTCCCCTCCCCCCCCCATGGAATTGCCATAACCAAAGAATTTTTTTAAATATTTTTTTTAATGTTTATTTATTTTGAGAGAGAGAGAGAGTGCAGGGCAGGGGCAGAGAGAGGGAGAGAGAGAATCTCAAGCAGGCTCTGCACTGTCAGCCCAGAGCCTGACATGGGGCTTGAGCTCATGAACCATGAGATCATGACCTGAACTGAACTCAAGAGTTGGGTACTCAACTGACTGAGCCACCCAGGTGCCCCACCAATGAATGTTTTTGATACAATATTAAGAACTAGGCCAGGGGAGAAAAGAGCCTCTATTTGAAGCCCTGGGAAGAAAAGACATGGTTGGGGGTTGGGTCTGGCCTCTAGAGTGAGCTACTCTTGTTCCATTCTTTCCAAAACTCTAGGGAGATGAGTTCTCCCTTTCTTTCCATCTGAGGACACTGGAAAGTTTCAGTTTTCTTTCCTATGGAGAGTAGTTTGAAAAGGACAGATATTTCCTGATTTGTGTAATTCAAGCTTAGTTCAGTTGAAAAAAAAATTAGAAGGAAAGTCAGAAATAATAATAATTAATTATTCACCATGATCAAGTGGGATTCATTCTTGGGATGCAGGGCTGGTTCAACATTCGCAAAACAATCAACGTGATACATCACATTAACAAAAAAAAAAAGAGAAGAACCGTATGATCCTGTCAATCGATGCAGAAAAGGCCTTTGACAAAATCCAGTACCCTTTCTTAATAAAAACCCTTGAGAAAGTCAGGATAGAAGGAACATACTTAAAGATCATAAAAGCCATTTATGAAAAGCCCACAGCTAACATCATCCTCAACGGGGAAAAACTGAGAGCTTTTTCCCTGAGATCAGGAACACGACAAGGATGCCCACTCTCACCGCTGCTGTTTAACATAGTGCTGGAAGTTCTAGCATCAGCAATCAGACAACAAAAGGAAATCAAAGGCATCCAAATTGGCAAAGATGAAGTCAAGCTTTCGCTTTTTGCAGATGACATGATATTATACATGGAAAACCCGATAGACTCCACCAAAAGTCTGCTAGAACTGATACATGAATTCAGCAAAGTTGCAGGATACAAAATCAATGTACAGAAATCAGTTGCATTCTTATACACTAACAATGAAGCAACAGAAAGACAAATAAAGAAACTGATCCCATTCACAATTGCACCAAGAAGCATAAAATACCTAGGAATAAATCTAACCAAAGATGTAAAGGATCTGTATGCTGAAAACTATAGAAAGCTTATGAAGGAAATTGAAGAAGATTTAAAGAAATGGAAAGACATTCCCTGCTCATGGATTGGAAGAATAAATATTGTCAAAATGTCAATACTACCCAAAGCTATCTACACATTCAATGCAATCCCAATCAAAATTGCACCAGCATTCTTCTCGAAACTAGAACAAGCAATCCTAAAATTCATATGGAACCACAAAAGGCCCCGAATAGCCAAAGTAATTTTGAAGAAGAACACCAAAGCAGGAGGCATCACAATCCCAGACTTTAGCCTCTACTACAAAGCTGTAATCATCAAGACAGCATGGTATTGGCACCAAAACAGACACATAGACCAATGGAATAGAAGAGAAACCCCAGAACTAGACCCAAAAACATATGGCCAACTCATCTTTGACAAAGCAGGAAAGAACATCCAATGGAAAAAAGACAGTCTCTTTAACAAATGGTGCTGGGAGAACTGGACAGCAACATGCAGAAGGTTGAAACTAGACCACTTTCTCACACCATTCACAAAAATAAACTCAAAATGGATAAAGGACCTGAATGTGAGACAGGAAACCATCAAAACCTTAGAGGAGAAAGCAGGAAAAGACCTCTCTGACCTCAGCCGTAGCAATCTCTTACTCGACACATCCCCAAAGGCAAGGGAATTAAAAGCAAAAGTGAATTACTGGGACCTTATGAAGATAAAAAGCTTCTGCACAGCAAAGGAAACAACCAACAAAAGTAAAAGGCAACCAATGGAATGGGAAAAGATATTCGCAAATGACATATCGGACAAAGGGCTAGTATCCAAAATCTATAAAGAGCTCACCAAACTCCACACCCGAAAAACAAATAACCCAGTGAAGAAATGGGCAGAAAACATGAATAGACACTTCTCTAAAGAAGACATCCGGATGGCCAACAGGCACATGAAAAGATGTTCAGCGTCACTCCTTATCAGGGAAATACAAATCAAAACCACACTCAGGTATCACCTCACGCCAGTCAGAGTGGCCAAAATGAACAAATCAGGAGACTATAGATGCTGGAGAGGATGTGGAGAAACGGGAACCCTCTTGCACTGTTGGTGGGAATGCAAATTGGTGCAGCCGCTCTGGAAAGCAGTGTGGAGGTTCCTCAGAAAATTAAAAATAGACCTACCCTATGACCCAGCAATAGCACTGCTAGGAATTTATCCAAGGGATACAGGAGTACTGATGCATAGGGGCACTTGTACCCCAATGTTCATAGCAGCACTCTCAACAATAGCCAAATTATGGAAAGAGCCTAAATGTCCATCAACTGATGAATGGATAAAGAAATTGTGGTTTATATACACAATGGAATATTACGTGGCAATGAGAAAAAATGAAATATGGCCTTTTGTAGCAACGTGGATGGAACTGGAGAGTGTGATGCTAAGTGAAATAAGCCATACAGAGAAAGACAGATACCATATGGTTTCACTCTTATGTGGATCCTGAGAAACTTAACAGGAACCCATGGGGGAGGGGAAGGAAAAAAAAAAAAGAGGTTAGAGTGGGAGACAGCCAAAGCATAAGAGACTGTTAAAAACTGAGAACAAACTGAGGGTTGATGGGGGGTGGGAGGGAGGGGAGGGTGGGTGATGGGTATTGAGGAGGGCACCTTTTGGGATGAGCACTGGGTGTTGTATGGAAACCAATTGTTCAATAAATTTCATATATATTAAAAAAAACATAAAAAAAAGAAAGTAAAATTATATTTTTCTAAAAGTAAAATAAAACTTGGATTTTCCAAAGTAAAAAAAAAAAAAAGAAAAGAAATAATAATAATTAAAAAAAAGACATTGAGTAAGTTAAGGTGCGGAATCAAGGTTTTTCAAGCTACATGAAGCATGGGATTTTTGTTTTTCTAAACTCTTCAGAGTTTAGAGTGAAGGAGGGGCAGAACTTGTGGCACTGACTAATAAGAAAATATATGTAATCCCTGGATGTTGAAAATTTGCAGGATTTTTAAGCATGTTAATTGCTTTGACACTTAAAGTAAACCATGAAACAGTATTGGTCAAAAAGAATGGAAACTAACTTAGGTGTTGAAATTGGGTAACTTATTTATTCATTTTTTGGTGAGGGAATAGAAACTGAAACTATGATGGCGAGTAAAATACACATAGTTCCTACTATGACTGAGCCTCAAGACTAATGGAAAAATAAATAGTCTTTAAGGAAAACCCTAAATATGTCATTGTAAATTATAGGGCATTTGAGAGCTATTATCAGGGATGGGGGGTTGGTAGCACTGAAGGAAAGACAATTTCAGAACACGATAGAAGGAAATATTTGGTGGGTTTGGCCACTACAGAGTCCTGTCAGGGTGATGTTTGTTATTAGGAGAGGGTAGAAGAGTCGGTGGCCGCAGAAGCCAATGAAGACCAAAAATAAGCACTGCCTTGAGAAGCGTATGAAAGGACATTCTATGTTTTTCTCAGGGCTACTAGGAGCCATTGAATTACCTTAGCCAAGGAACAATTCCATTCAGGTTTAGTAAAAGATTACATTGGCAACTATGAGAAGTGTTTAGAAGAAGGCAAGAGGAGCCTATTGAGAATAGGTAGGGAGCTAATGTAGTGGTATTGCAAACTAGGGTGCTAGCAGTGGAAATAGAGAAAAGGGGTTGCATTCGATATTCATTTTTGGGGAAATCAGCTGGATTCCCTTGACTGGATGTGGGGAAATGAGGGAGAGGGAGATGTCATAGATGGCTTTTGGATTTCAGAGGGCAGCTGTGAGGAAGAAGAGGCTTGAGAAAAGTATCAAGAGTCAGGGAAGAAACATAGCATGGCATAGTTAAGAGCAGTTAATAAATACAGATGGTAGCTGATTTAGGACAATTTGGCTTATGGCTTTTTGACTTTATCATGGTGTGAAAACAATATACATTCAGTAGAAACTCTACCTTGAGTTTTGAATTTTGATCTTTTCTCAGGGCAGTGATATGTACAGGGTACTCTCTGGTGATGCTAGGCAGCAACAAGGAGCCACAGCTTCCAGTTGGCCACGTGACCTCAAGGGTGAAGAACAGATATGCTTGCAACCATTCTGCGCACCCATTCTCATTTTCAGTACAGTATTCAATAAATTACATAAGATAGTCAACACTTTATAATAAATTAGGCTTTGTATTAGACGATTGTGCCCAACTGTAGATTCATGTAAGTGTTCTGAACGTGTTTAAGGTAGGTGAGGCTAAGCTATAACGTTCGGTAGGTTAAGTGTATTGAATGCATTTTTGACTTTTGGTATTTTCAACTTACGATGGGTTTGTTGGGATGTCACCCATTGTGAATCAAGGAACATCTGTAATTAGTTTTTTCCTGTTAACCAATCCTTCCAGTTCTGGATTATGTCTTGACTTCATTAAAACTTCTCTGACCACCCGAGGCACAAATCAGTTGGCCATCACCTCACATCTTCTGGAGTACTTGCGACTCACCTGAAGTAACATGCTGCCCCTTGCACATGCTGTCCCTTATTCTGCTGACCTTGGTACGTGACGCTCTTCTTTTTACACCTAGATTGTAAACTCAGTGGCAGGGGACCTGTTCTTATACTCCTTTGAATACTCAAAATCATTTATTAGCATTTGTACCTAGTGGGGTCTCAATAAAGATTTTTTGACTATTTAGTAATTGGAAATATTATCACTTTGAGAGAAATTCTGAAAAGGACGTGTTATTGTTAGTGATTCTTCTCTCATATTCTGTTCAGAGGAAAAAATAGATCACGTGTCTAATCTCATTTCTGAAATATCTTTGTGAGGATGCAATATAAAGAACTATAGAATTGGGGGCCTGGGTGGCTCAATCGGTTGAGTGTCCAACTCTTTTTTTTTTTTAATTTTTTTAATGTTTATTTATTTTTGAGAGAGAAAAAGAGATAGGACATGAGTGGGGGAAAGGCAGAGAGAGAGGGAGGATACAGGGAGTCTGAAGCAGGGTCCAGGCTCTGAGCTGTCAGCACAGAACCTGACACAGGACTCGAACCCACGAGCCGTGAGATCATGACCTGAGTTGAAGTCACTTAGCTGGCTGAGCCACCCAGGTGCCCTGAGTGTACAATTCTTGATCTCTGTGCAGGTCATGACTTCACAGTTTGTTAGATCGAGCCCTGCTTTGGGCTCTGTTCTGACAGCATGGAGCTGCTTGGGATTATCTCCCTCTCTCTTTCTCCCCCCCCCCCCAATAAAAAAATAAACGTAAAAAAAAAGAACTATAGAATTATTTATAGTGGCTATAGTTTATTGTAATCTATAAGTTTAGTAAAGAGAGACTGAGGGAATCCTGCGTATTTGTTTTTAAGTCTCTGTATTCATTGATCCTGTTAGAGGTGATGGGTGCATTTGGAAAAACAAGGTGATGGTGGGGTGGAGGGAGGAGGAGATGAGTGAGGGGAGGAAGGGAGGTGAGAGAAGACTTACTAAAATACACACAAAACGTGTGTCTGTGTAATCCGTGAAAAATGTTGCAATGAGGCCCAAAGAGTGCTCTAAAATGATGCCTATAGTGGTACAAGTCACACCCACTACCTTCTATGCCTCATGGTTAGTGGTGAATGTGGGACAGGGCATGCTGACCATGTGGCTCTTTGATGGGCTTCTCCAACTCCTCGTTTGTCTCAGACTGCTTGTAAAGCAGCCTGTTACAACTTCTTTTGTCCATCATCCTTTAGAGTTTTGTAAGTGAGGGTGGGGACAGATGATTACTGCTGCCACTTATCTATAAGCTCCTGCTGTTATTATTAATCATAGTTTGCTCTTTACTAATGTGAGCACTTACATGGAAATAAAAGGCATTAATTGAATAGCTCATGTATGGTAGGATTTGGGGTAGGCAGCTTTGAAGACATAGATATGAAAACAAACCCCAAAATTTATGATCTCAAAGAGCATACAGTAGCAAAGTCCAGTGTGTACATAGACATACAACTTTTCACTATGGTAGTAGAGATTTTTTTTTTTCTATAGAAAGCTTATCTATTGGTATTTAAGGCTTTAGAAATCAGGATTAGCAGCTTTATTTCTCCATGTGTTAGCTATGTGATCTGGGCAAGATACTTAATTTTTCTGAGCCTTATTTAATGTTTATTTATTTTTGAGAGAGAGACAGAGACAGAGACAGAGACAGAGCATGATTGGGGGAGGGGCAGAGATTGAGGGAGACAGGATCTGAAGTAGGCTCCAGGCTCTGAGCTGTCAACACAGAGCCTGATGCAGGGCTCAAACCCACAAATCACGAGATCATTACCTGAGCCGAAGTCATACGCTCAACCCACTGAGCCACCCAGGTGCCCCTCTCTAAGCCTTATTTGCATTAGTCCCGAAATGAAGATAGTGACACCTTCATTCTAGGGTTGTTGTAGAAATTAAATAAAATAATACAGTCAAAGCTTCTAGTGTATGTATTATACATGTTGAGTGCTTAATAAATCATATATATGCAAACATGAAGATCTATTCCACTTGTCTAACAAGTGCTTTCATATTCATTTGCAGTTCTGATCTTTCTTTTGCAAAGACAAAGTTGATGATAATGATCTATTTCTTAGGGCTGAGTCAGACCAGTTGGCCCAAGGACCCACTGTTTCTTCACAGCCCATGCAGCACCCTTCCATGGTTTAGACTTCCGCCCACTCCACCCTTCCTTCTCCCTCCTAATTGCTTCCCACCCACCCTCACAGGACTTTCCCTTTCTCCCACTCCAAATGATTATGCAAGAGTCAGGTTGCTCTTGACAATATATACTTATAAGAGCAAAATTCAGAATAAATACTTGGTTATTTCAAAGAATGAAATGAGGCATCTTGTCTCGCACTTTACCCATGAGTCAAGAAATTTATGGGCATGAGTATCAATATCATCTTCACCGATCTGAAATAAACTTGATAAGTTGTTCGCTGTTTCCTGGCTTCAGCTTTCTTGTTTGTAAAACAGATGATTGTGAAATGGGAAGGTTGGGTTGCCTCTGGTGACTGGAGATGTGTTATGGTGAGGAGCACTGGGAAAGTGTTGGGCGAAAAGATCACTGTCAGAGAAATCAAGAGATCCAGATTCTTGATTTTAGACTGGAAATTAAAGTATGGGAAGAAAAGGAAAGACCTGACTTTTCTAAAATATTCTGGCACTAATCCATCTTATACTGGAAATGTTTTGGTGATTCTTACTTAGTTTAAACATGGAGAGGAGTAAAAGAATGCTGAGAAAGGAATGGGAAGAAATATCAGAGATCCAGGGTGTTGGTGCTGGGGATGGGATGGTCAGAGTTACTGTCAATTCAACCCCAGGACTTTGCTCATATAGGCACCAAAGGATATTGCCTTCCTTGTTTGTCCCCAAGAAAGATAGTTTTCCAAAGTTAAAGGATAAGCACTATATTTAATTGTTCACTAGATCTATTGGACAAGGGTTTATCCATCGCTTTCTGGGATAAATGTGTATTTTCAGCCAATATTATATTTTTGGGTGCTTATTTTCATAAAGCAGTAATTTTTTAATTTTTATAAGGGATAGAGAATTATTATCTCTGAGATGAAGCTAGAATATCACTCCCAAGACTGTCCTCTTCTCAATCCATCTTCCCCACACAAATTTAAATTGCTCAATGTAATTTCAAATCTTAGATTTAAAAATAAGAATACAGACTTCCCAGTCACTGTCTGCCTGAGATATTATTGCCTTGAGATGCTCAGAAGTCAAGAGAGCATGTTATATATAATCATTAGTTCATTAAGCTAGCCCCCTTTTTCCATAAGTAACAAACCACAGTGCCACTTACACTGTCATTCCATTCATTAACAAAAAAAAGTACCGACTTTTCATTACTATCACTGTGACAGGTTTAACATATTTTCTTACCTGCAGAAACTAAAGAAAGCATTTCTGACCATTAAGAATAAAGTCATCCATCCAGAACTGAGCTTTTCTCTAAAATGGTACTCGTTAGGCAATCCTCATTTGCAGGGAAGGAAATGAAAGAATTATATGACAGAGAGTGACTGTTTGGAGAAGAGAGACAGGAGAAACCCTACATTCAATGTTTAGGGGAAGTAATATTGGAGCTGAGAACAGAAGGGTAACAATGACAAATGGTCTTTAATCATTGCGCATTTAATTATATTCTAGTCATTTACATACATGAATTCACGTGTCCTGGGACTCGTGCTCCCAATTCTGCTTTAAAAAGTCTCTGCTCTTGTAGTTAAGTTCCATGAAGAACGGGAGAAAACCATTTCAGAAAAAGCAGCGGCAGGGGGAAAGTCTCTAAGCTGGTATGAAGTCAGGTATGTTGAAGAATGGGAAGAAGTCTAGAGTGGCTTGTGCGGAATAAGCTAGGGGGAAAAAAATATTATATATGGGAAAGTGTGTTGGAAACCAGAGTAAAGAATTTTGATTTTATACTTTAGTCTTTGGACTCATTATCTCAATCACTATCTTAATAATTTGAAGGTCAATTTGCTTCTAATTTGTACTCTGTGCAATAATCCTGAGCATACCAGGACAATAGACACGAGAGTTTTTTTTTTAAAAAATCATAGTATTTTATGCTCAGTATTATACAGATAATTATTGAGTGTGAGACTCTTTAGGTAACAAATATTTCTACTCCTTAAAATATCCAAGTGTAAATAATTCACCACATTGAATAATATCATTTCCCATAGTCCAAACCAGGTCTATTGACCACTCCAGCAGATTGTTGCTATTAGGTGCAATTTCCTCCTAAGGCATTCAAGAAAGTATAAATATTTAACATCTTTGAGCAATTTGAGCAATCATAGTTTGCTCTGATATTAAAAATGCAATAGCAATGAAAAGTCTTTCTAACAGAATACAAATCCAGATCTAAATAAATGCAGCATTCTTGTCTATAAACTTTTCAGGAAACCTTGCACATCTTCAATGGCATTGTTTCAGGTTAGGCTTGTCCTTTTAACACACTGAGTCTCTGTTCGGTGATCAGAGCTGTCTGTCTAGCATTTCATCTCACTGGGGAATTGGCTTCTGGGTTTGATCACGCTTAACAAGCAATGTCCACCACGTAAGCAAGGACAAAGCTCTTTGTTGGTACCGAGGAGGTTAACATTCTAAAATACCACGATAGGTAGAAACAGAAATGACTTTTATTCTTCTGTGTAGAATTAGAGAGCTGAGTTCTTTCAGGATGATGGAGTAGATATTTTGGAAGTACCAAATCTTACAAGAATCCTCCTTGACAGAAACAAAAGCAAAAATTCAAAACGGAGGGTAGCCTAACACTTAGGGTATTAAGAACACATGAAAAAGAAGATTGACCATGAGGTTGGTGAGGATTGTTTTGGGTCAGTTACTAAGGAAAGGACAGAAAAAACTTGATTCAGATGTAGGTACTAAGTGTTTATTATTTGAGTCCAGAAATGGATGGGAGTGGGTAAAAGGGGATGTTCCCTCAGTAGGTTGATGTTTTTGGCAACATTACAACTGATGTTGCAAGAAGGGAAATAGTCTCAAGATGAAAATCTCTTACAGGTTGGCATTTGCCCAAAACTGTAATGTTGACAGGGAAGTGTGGGCACACCCAAAAACATCCTGATTAAATTGCAGGTGTTGTGCAAAAGCAAGTGGGAAGAGCAAATATTTTATAACTAGTAAGCAGATTTTGGCAGTTGCCTTATATATAGTGTGTGAGATTATAAAATCTTAAGGCACAAGGTAATTGTTTTATATTTCTGTTGTAAAAGAGAGTTTTGCTCAGAGACTCATACACTATTTGATTTGGAAAAGACTTTTCAGATCATCTCTTCTAATGGGCTTTTTATTTTTTAGCAGAAATAACTCTTTTCAAATAACATTTTAAACTGAGCTCTGCTAAGGGCTCCAGTGTGGCTCAGTTTTAAGTGTCCGATTCATAGTCATGATCTCCAGGTTATTGAGTTTGAGCCCCACATCAGGTTCTGTGCTGACAGCTCAGAGCCTGGAGCCTGCTTCAGATTCTGTTTCCCTCTTTCTCTACCCCTCCCCTGCTCGCACTCTGTCTCTCTCTCTCTCTCAAAAATAAATAAACATTAAAAAAACTTAAAAATAATTAAAAAAGTAAATTGAACTCTGCTATATAAAAACAGATGAGGGCACCTGGAGGCTTAGTTGCTTAAGCATCAGACTCTGATCTCGGCGCAGGTCATGATCTCACGGTTTTGTGAGTTCGAGCCCCACATCTGACTCTGTGCTGACAGCATGGAGCCTGTCTGGGTTTCTCTCTCTCCTCTCTCTCTACCCCTCTCCCGCTTGCTCTGTGCCCCCCGCCTCTCCAAATAAACATTTAAAAAAATTAAAAAATATAAACAGATGGTATTTTATTAGTAAAAATGACCTTAGAAGTTTAAATGGAACATATTTATTCTTTATATAGTGACCGAATGGACCTAATGGAGTTGTTTTGATTAATACAAAGGCTTGGAATCAGAGCTACTGTGGGGCACTTGTGATTTCATGAAATCCTTAGCTTCTCATTTATTTTAGGATTTTTGTGTGTTTGCACATGATTAAAAAAGTCCCGATTTCCGCAGACAGCTAGCTGCAAATGGGAGGTTTCAGCAGATCCCTTTGTAATCTCAGGATATTCTTGGAGGAGAATCTTTTATCCTGAGGTCCACTCAAAAATGAGTCAAACTGGAAACACAAGTTAATGCATTAGTGGTTTCCAATGTGCTGACATCTGGCATATAACTCCTTGGAGTGTTCTAAATATTATGATATTTAAAATGTTTCCACACTCCTTAAAATGCAAATTGAGCCCAATATCTATTGAGCCCTTTCCACAGAAGTTCTTCCACAGAAACCCAGGGCTCAAAAGTTGTTAGTGGTGGTGTGGTAATTATTTCAGGCTTTCCTGAACTGAAGTGTGTGCAATCCAGCAAAATAAACAAGCTTAACACTGTTAAATAAAATAATTCATGTTCTAGCGAGGAAATGTCACAGTAGAAACTAGACCCTGAGCCTCTTGACTTCCTTCCTGTTTCATGTTTGTGGAGAATGAATTGAACACAATATAGTAATGGTTCACTTATTGTCAGTTTTATTCACTTAGCACTTTAGTTTTATTCATGAGGATATGCCTTATGGGCTCCCATTCCATCTTTTTAATAGGTGTTTCACCGGCTAGATTGAAAGTCCCTTGTCCAAAGGAACTAAGCCACATATTTTTTTATAGCCACCAGTGTCGTGTGTGTAGAGTAGGATATTAGTGACCTATTGATTATGCATTCAAGAAAGATGTGAACTTATTCTCATATAAACATCTATTATTGATAATGTAGTTGATGGTGAAGTGTTCTGTTGATGTTTCAAGCTGTACCATTTTCAGTGCATAGATGAATCTGTCCACAGTTTTGTTTAAAATTTCATGTAACATTTTTATGTACTGTTAGTGAATTAAAGGGGGATATACCGAATAACCACTATGTCCCCAGCAATTGGTATAATTCCATGGACACAACGGTAAGTCTTTTGTGCAACTATTTCACATACCATAAATACAAACAGGTGTTCAAAAGAAACCATCATGCCAAGTTAGCAGCTATCATTGTTGAGTTTGACACTAAATTGGGTTTTTAATTAGGATGATTGGTATTTTCTCCTTCTTTTACTTGGAATGGTAGCATTCAAAAACTGAAATATCGTCAGATCTGGTTTTCTGTTGTGGGAAGATTAAAATTCCTTCTTCAGAAACATCCTGGCTTTGTTTCACATTATTTCTTATCTCGCTCCTCATGGGAGGGTTATTACCCATCCAAGTAGAAGACCTGTTTAGCTCCTTAATGTTCATGGCAAGATTTCAATCTTATTTTTTTTTCTAAAATGTTAGATTGAACTCAAAAACTTGATGTTTTGTAGATAAAAAATAATTGAAAATTAGCAGTTTCACGTGGTTCCGCCAAGTGTATGAATTCAACTGAAATCAAGTTGTTTGCTATCCAGCTCTTATCAAAAGCTCTATGGATAAAAGTGATAATAATAGAGGTTTGGTTTAAAGCAGAGGTCGACAAACTTTTTGTGAGAGGGCCAGTTAGGAAATATTTTAGGCTTTGTGGGTCAGTCTATAGCAACTACTCAATTCTATTGTTGTAGCATGAAAGCACCCATAGACACAGAGCAAATGAATGGCTGTGGCTGTGTTCCGATAAAACTTTATTTATAAAAACAGGCACTGGGCTGAATTTGGCCTGGAATCATAGTGTGCTCACATCCTTGGACCATGTTCTTTCGGTATGAATCGCCTTTGCAGAATTACCTTGTGGTGGTTAGCTTTCGTGGGGGGAGGAGTTGGGAAACAACCATAAAAAATTCTTTATTACATTTGCTCTGGGGATGTTACACAAAAATATTATTCATATGATTAGCCAGCATTCCACCTAATATCTAGCTAATCCCTAGAATAATCCCTAGCTAATATCTAGGTAATGATTTGTTTCTTCTCTTGCCTAAATGGTTTTTATGATAATAAAACTCTGGCTGTCTCCCTTTTTTTGCTTTTGTTACCAGGAATATCAATACCAAATCCATGCTTCAGTTACAGCCACTATGTTGACATTTATGTTCTGTAGAGGTGAATTCCCTTCTTTCTTATAATCAGCCTTGATTTGACTATATATTTAAATTGAATTTTCCCTAACTTTAGAAATTTTGAATTGTAATCTGCTACTCTCTTGCATGCTTCTTTGTTGTGAACAGGCTCAAATTCTTCTGGATCATGTTCGAGAGTAAACATACAGAGTAGGTACCTGATCCATGTTCATATCTGAAAGTCAATTTCCTGTAAACTTTTAGTATCTAAGGTACACAAGTATATACTATTGAATTATTTTAATCCAACACATAACTTATGCATATATATTCTTCTGCTCTCAAGAAGTTTATAGCTGGTTGGGGGAGACATACATATGAACAAATAGTGACAAAGCTACAAGATAATTGTCCTAACGGAGGTACATGTACCATGCAGCCTGAAGCTCGAGTTTTAGGGAATGATGCTGTTGCAACATCTTCCTCCTTGGCGCGATGAGACCAACTATGCCAAAACAAACCTTTTGTGAATAGTCATTATTTCTTATAGAAAAGCTTAAAGGCATATAAGTAAGATGATGCTTGATGTTTTGATTTCCTGCCTTAACGAGCTCAAAACGCTCTTCTACAATTAATTCAGAACTTATGATTTATACTTCAGAAAAACATTAATTTCAACCAAGTTTTATTAAGTGCTTGTTAAAGGCATTAGTTCCTTATATCTAAATTAATCCCTGAGCATTTCAAGGGTTTGAGTTGATATTTCAGTCCACCAGCTTTTTTCACCAGAAAAGCCAAGATATCCCTTCGTGTTATTTGAGACACACAAGCAAGGATAGGCTGGATGCTTAAAAATTCATAAACACTATTTTAATGACATTAAAGCAACTCACCATACAAGAAAAATATTATTTATAATTATTCTGTCTCAAAAAATTATTCTTCTCAGTGAGTTAAGCTATTTATTTAATTCATATGCAAAATATTTCAACACTGTTAAAATTATAGTTTATGTTGTTTGTGTTTAAGCAACTAAACATAAGATTTTTTTCCAAGCCATACATTTTTACATTTATAATTTTAATATCTAAAATTTATTTCCTCACCAAATATTTACTGAACACCTATTATGTGCTCAGTATATAAGTTTCTTGGCTTCAAAAAGGCTACCTCTTCATGGGAGAAGACAGATGATAAACCTAGAGACAGATTCTTAAAAAGATGTAATTAATTGGTGATTACAGCTATTATAAAAATAAAACACAGAAATGAGATAATGAAAAACTGTTGAAGGATGGTGGTGGGTGGTAATCTCTCAAGGTCTCTGTAAAGAACAGTAAGAAGAAGCCAGCAAGTGGAAACCTAGCAGGGGGGAGCAATTATTTAGAATTTATTTGAAATTCCTTATGGTTAGGAAATAAAGTAAAAATTTTAATAAAAGCCATATTGCAAAAAATCCAATTCTCTGTGTTTTTTTTAATCCTCTTTGTTCTTACCTATAATGGGAAAGATATCTTTTAAGAAATTATCATCAAGCCCCCTGGAATGATGATATAATTAAGTTGGTTTTCTTGCACGTGCTTCACAAAAGGTGAAGACCTAAGCCTGTTCCTCTGGAGAACTACCACAGGATTTATCTCCCAGGATAGAGCCTGAGGCAAAGAGTTTCACAGCCTTGACCTTCTGGAATGTCACCAGAATGGAGTTAAGGAGTATGGATGTATGGGGAGAGTTTGGAGGGTGATTTAAAGATCAAAGAAAAATGAGGCAGGCAGATTGTGGGAAATGAGGCTCCCCACTCATTCATGTGAGGCTATTGACTGAAAGATGACGCAAAATAAAAAGTTGACATTAGAAGTTGCTCTATCCTTTTTCTACAAGCGTGTTTATGCTCAGTGAACAGAATGAGGATGTTCTCTATCTGGTAATGGACTATACTTGCATGACTGTCCAGATAGAGTGGTGTGAGAATTCGGACAATCACATGGTTAAAAAACAATTCAAATGCCTTTAAATTTTGTTTCTTAGAATAAATGATCAGAATTGAAATTTCTAGGTCAATTGGTATTGAGTATGTTTGTGGTTCTTAATATATGACTACACTGTTTTCACAAAGGCTATCCTGTCCAATATACTTAGCCTTCCATGAGCATCATTTAAGGTTTATCTTGCCAGCCTGATATTAACAATTTTTTTTAACGTTTATTTATTTTTGAGAGAGAGAGAGAGAGAATGAGCGAGGGAGACACAGAGAGAGAGGACAGAGAATCTGAAGCAGGTTCTGTGCTGACAGCAGTGAGCCCAATGCGGGGCTCAAACTCATGAACTGTGACATCATGACCTAAGCTGAAGTCAGACACTCAACTGACTGAGCCATCCAGGCGCCCCTTGCCAGACAGACATTTAAAATACAATATAAATTCTTGCCTATAAGCACTGTATTGGAGACTGATTATTTAACTGGCCATCTGCTGAGTCTGTCTAAAGGCACATGCTGAACACCTTCATGGATGATCCAGTCTAAAACCCACAATAGAGCATGTAGCTTCCTTCCCAAGGGCAGCTCTCCCTGTGTATGTGACTATTCGACCAGCCTGTGGATCCTGTATCTTCCCTGTAAACAGATCCTTAGCTTCTAGGTAACACTGGCAGCCACTCTCTGGAAAACTCCTACTACCACTGCCACGCATTGGTTAAATCCTTGATTACTTCCTGTGTGACTGCAGAAGGAAATCTTCACTAAGAGAGTATCAATTGTCTATTGCTACGAATTACCCAGAAAATCAGTGGCTTGCAACAAACAATAAGCATTTATTTAATTCATGAGTTCATGGGCCAACGAGTTAATATGGATGAGCACTCTGGTCTCTGTTAAACTTGGTCACATATGGCAGGTGGCTGGCCGTTAGCTGGGCATGACTGAGCAGCTGGGCTGCTTTCATTCTCTAGCAGACTATCATAGGTGTTTTCCTTGCATGGCAAATGTACAAGAAGTAGAGGAGCTTCATAAGAATTTGGGTGGTTGGGAGACGTGTAACCTGACTTTGAGGCCTCTGTGTGATTGATAAACAATTGTCTGCTTTTCAAGGGGATCCCTTAATATAATTCTAGACTCCGGAGTCAAAGTCTCTGGATTCAAATCATGGCTCTACTAGGCACTGTGTGTCCTGGGCCAAGTTATTTAACCCCTCTGTGCTTTTGTTTCATAATTTGTTATCTGGGCATAATACCAAATTGTACCATGGTGGGTTGTTGTGAAAATTCAATTAATGAACGTACGTAATATGTTCAGAACAATGGATGTAATATGTTCACATAAAAATGCTAAGGAAAATATTACCTGTAAAATACTTCTCTCGTATGTCACTTTTATTGGTTTCCTCAGAGATCTCATTGCTTGGAAACTCAACTCCATTTCTGTTGATTTAGACCAGATCCTTCAACTGTCTGCTTTTGACGTCCCTTCAGGGCCTCGGCTTCTCCCAGGTCACCACCCTGCTGGGTGGCTCCACTCATTCAGACATCCTTTTGTGTGGAGTACATTTCGAGATGCTGTGGCACTCACAGTGTGCACTCAGAGGGTCCAAATTTGTGCCATGGCACAGTACTCTGAGAAACAAAGCCTTGGAAACAAAGCTTTGTGTCTTTGTTCTATTGTTAAGCAGTCCATTCTAGCTAGCCTATTTTTCTTTAACTTTTCTAGCAAAGCCACCTGAGACTGACTTTTTCTCTTAAATCTTTCTGCTAAGGCTGATCCTAGAGCAGGTCAAAAATACCAGGTAAAGAAGGTGTGGGATGCTGAGTGGGGGAAAGAGAAGAACCGGCCAGGCCCCAGGTCTCCGGCACAGGTTTCACAGCCCAAGTTAGGCCTACGGTGGGAAGAGAAACAAGCATCATCTGGGATAAAAGTTTGGATGTCATACTGAGTTGGATCTTTTTTTTTTTTTTTCAACGTTTATTTATTTTTGGGACAGAGAGAGACAGAGCATGAATGGGGAAGGGGCAGAGAGAGAGGGAGACACAGAATCGGAAACAGGCTCCAGGCTCTGAGCCATCAGCTCAGAGCCTGACGCGGGGCTCGAACTCACGGACCGCAAGATCGTGACCTGGCTGAAGTCGGACGCTTAACCGACTGCACCACCCAGGCGCCCCCTGAGTTGGATCTTAAAAATTCATATCAGTTCCTACTGCAAGCAGGCTCAGGCTTCATATGCAAGAATACACTTATTTAACAAAATAAGCATTATCATCTAATAGGAAAAAGACCCTCACACTCATGGTCACCAGCTTAATGCTAAGGTACAAGGGCAACTTTATCGCCTGTCCCCCAGTTTCCACTCTCTAGTCTTCTCAACTGATTACTTAGTCACCTCTCACACAGTAATGATGGGAAAACAGGTTTCAACCCACAGTTTTTGGAAATCACTTAGCACCCATAGCCATGGTAGTTTTGGAATTGTTTTGGATGAATTGTATTGTTGTATTCCTTAGATGAAACTGGGATAATGTGGAAAGTTGCATTTAAAAATCTTATTTCATATATATGTGGGTGTTTTGTGTTTCATTTTGTAGGTTGGCGTTTGCATCAATATTGCACAACTGCATTATTTTGATTGTTGAAACCATGGGTTTTCTAAGATTTCTGCTTTGAGTATTTCTCCATGTGTAAATTATGTGTGTTTCACCCATTACTGAAATTTTCTATGCACACGTTAAAAACTTAAATAAAAACTTGCAAATGAAAGAATTAAATAAACACATTACTCATTTGATTATCTCAATCTTATGGCATTTTAACTTCTGACTCCAAATGGCTGGTGGGAGAGAAGATAGATGTCTCCTAGTTTAAAGCAGCAATCCCCTGCCATACCCTACCTTACACACACAGTCTCAGTCCTAGAGGGATAATTGTGAACTCTGAAACTACTGTTTTTAATTTTGGGGGGTTAGTAGCATATCAGTGATTAAAATGTTTATATGACTAGTCCTTGATATATCAATTTTAGACATCTATGCACAATCTGCTGTGGCAGCTAAATCAACCTCTCACTCTTTGCTTTTCCCATCCCAGTATAGTTATATTATTTTTTTAAATTCCTCTATTTGTGAGTTTGTAAGTTTGAATAGTGTATCTTAACATTTACCTTATTCTATTGATTCTTGAGTGTTGACTTTGAACGATGAAGGTTTTAGCCTCTCCATTCTTGCTTTCATTTCATCTCATCTTTCGCCTCCTCACTTCAGTCAGTCATGGGTAATTTTTACATTGTCAAGGTAATTGACAACATTGTCAAGAAATATTGATAATACCTCTTTATTATTTTGTGACCATAATTGAACTGTTAGTACACTGTATATGGGATGTATTGAAACTTCAAAAGCTGTGGAGACCAGGCAGGCATGCGTTAAAAACTGGTAGACTTTGGCGAGCTGGTGAGTGTATGCTGAGTGTTGTTTGGATGAAAGTGAACCCAGTGATGCAAAATATCCCGATATTTTCAGAGAAGCCTGATAATCCAGATTTTTATGTGAAATCTTCTGGTTTAAAAATGCTGAACCTCATTAAATTAAAATACACACACACACTAAGTCAAATAAAACACTTCTGCTGGATGGAGCCCATTGGGCTACCAGTTCGTGACTTCCGGTGTATAAATTGTGTCTAAAGTTTATAAATAAGTAAATGTTATTCATATTTTTATAGTTTTCAAAAATCATTCATAGCGTATCAAATGCTAATTTCCATTCTTTTTAATTTTTTTTATGTTTTATTTATTTTTGAGAGAGAGAGAGAGAGAGAGAGAGAGAGAATGAATGGGGGAAGGGTAGAGAGAGAAGGAAACTGAATTTGAAGCAGGCTCCAGGCTCCGAGCTGTCAGCACAGAGCCCTACTCAGGGATCAAACTTGTGAGCTGCAAGATCACAACCTGAGCCAAAGTTGGACGCTCAACTGACTGAGCCACTCAGGCGCCCCTCATTTCCATTCTTAAATAGATTTGTTTACCCTTGCTTTTCTTAGATTCTAATTTATATTGTCTCCTTTTCATTAAATACTTAAGGTCTTTCAGCTTATTAAGGAAAGTACCAACTTTAAGTCCTTATTTTCTCTGGGTGTCTCTGTTCCATCTAGACTGATCTTTTAGCTTTTTGAAGTTTTCATCCAGGTACTAATTCTTGGTTTAGTTTTGGTTTGGTTTGTCTTTTGTGTTGGCATAGTTCTCCCATTTTTTGGCTTGAAGTTTTTCTTTCTTAGATTCCTCCCTTGTTTTCATGGAAAACATCCTTAAGTAAGTGCCTAAGAGAGGATGTGTAGGAAGTAAACATTCTGAGTCTTTGTATGCTTGAAATGTTTTTATTCTACGTTATATTTGACTGCTAATTTGGCTAGATATGGAGCTGTAGGTTTAAAATTATTTTCCCTAATTTTAAAACCATTTTTTTTTCATTGTGATTGCTGTTTTTAAAGCGTTTTATTAACCTCTGGCTTTCAAACATATTAACATGTATAACTTTGCAATGTTTTCATTATTTAAAGAGAATAAGAAAATATAATCATTTATATAAATGTTAGGAGAAGAAAAGCAAATCTAAGGAAAACAGAATAAAGAAAATAAAGTCAGTATTGCTTTTGTGAAATCTGATATCAGTCTTAGTCCCATTTGCATTTTTCTTTATATAGAAACTTTTAGGATTTTCCTTTATCCTTCATGTTCTAAAAAAATTTATCATGATGCATCTAAGCTGGAGCGTTTTTCCTTTCTTGTTTGAAGCACTTAGTAGAAGCTTTTTACTGAAATGTTCATGTTCTTAGTCCTGGAAAATTCCTGTTATGAGTCTTTTTTTTCTTAATAATTTTAGTCCTTTTCTTTTTTTTTCTTTCTGATTTCACTTTATAATATTAATGGAAGCTGCAGTTTGAATGTCTTCTGGAATAGTGAACCTTTATGAAACTGAATCTAGGAAGGGACTCGGTTTTACTTTCCCATTCTATTTTACCTGTTTTATAATTGTCTGTTTTCTTCTCTTGACTTTATTTTCTTCATTATGTACATGTTTAGAAAGTCAGTAAGACTTACTTTTAAAAATATCAGTCATCTCCTCAACTCCTCTCTAGCCTCAATTTTCATTTCTAAGTTCTCATACTTATTACTTCTAGTATTTGCTTCTACCATTCTAATAACACGCTTACAGTGACTTTTTTTCCCTAAAATGATGCTACTGATTATTTTTTTTTACCCTGAAGCCAAGGATTTAACTTTGTGATACATGCCTCTCCCCCTCAATAGAAACACTTTTTCTCCCCCATTTTCCAGATAAAATCTTCTCATTCTTTCACATGAAATCAATATTCAGTGTTTATATTTTTATAACCATGTAGACTTCATTCACAGATGAACTGGACAATGGACTCTCATTTTGTTTCTTTTCCCATATAAATTTTATTTTTCCTGGAGTCATCACTGTCCAGCTTTTTTCTTTTTGTTTCATTTTCCGACTACCTATCTCAATTCAACTCCAAACTTTTTGCCAGATTATAAATCCTCTCTCAGTGCATTCAAACTCATCAAACAATTTCTCGGTTTCAGTTAAGAGCATTGAAGCTATCCCTCCTGGATGGGTAGATTTGATGTTCCCTAGTCTAGCTGCACTGCTTTGCCTTTGGGATCCCCCTTCATCATCACCATCATGGAAATTCCCTTCAACTCTCTCCTGTGTTGGAGACTGTTTCCTGGTTCCCATCTCTTGGTTCCTCTTTCTTGGTTTATCCTTTCCACTAGTTCCAGAGAAAAGGAACATGGGAACTACCGTTTTGAAACCTTTCAAGACTATTCCCGCTCTTGATGAATAATTTATCTCGGTATAGACTTCAATATTAGATGTCATTTCCTCTTAGAATTTTCAAAGCATTACTTTCTCACCCAGATTGTCTTCAGAAAATCAGGTCTGATGTCATTTTGATTCTTGGCTTCTGATCGGCTTTTCTTTCTGGAAAGATCTGAGATCTCTTCACTCTTGGTATTTTGAAGATTCATGATTTTAAACCTTAATGTGGAGTTGTCTTTATTGTATTGAGAATGTGATGGACACATCACATTCTTGCCTCTTCTTTTCTCCATTCTTTTTATCTAGAACTTCCGTTGGTTAAATATTGGGCATTCTGGACTGTCTCTCTTGTCTTCTGTTTGTCTTTTGTCTTACATTCTAGATGGCTGTCTCTACTTTACCCTCCAATCCCATTACTGCATTTTAAACTTCTAATATTAGACTTTTCATTTCAAGAGCTCTTTCTTGTATTCTTAGTGTTCTGTTAAAACCAGCATCTTTCTCACTGTTCCATAGCTGTAATATCTTTTCTTATCTTTCTGTAGATATTTGTTTGGAGAAGAATTTTTCTGTCTCTACCCTGTCTCATCCCTCCCAGTCTCTTTTACTGTTTGTTTTGGTTGCTGTCCCTTATGCTCAAAGTTTTCCTCAAATGTCTTGTGTCTTCTGGGTGTCCATTCATATTTACGTTTAATGCACTAAGAAGCTGTCTGGAATCTCTGATGGGCTTTATTCCAGCATGATATGATTTAAATATTTTACTGGGCAAACCACAACCATCAATAGTTGTAGATCTTTTCTCACAGTCTGGTCAGCTGAAAATTTCCTTCCCAGGGATCTAATTTGGATGCTGGTGCATTCTGGGGACTGAGGACGGGAGAGGGACCCCACTCTTTGATACGTCCCTTAAATGCTTTATTTTCAGAATGTCATTTTGACTTCAGCTGTTCACAGTATAAGATTGTCCTGCTTTAATCCCTCTAAAGAATAGTTTTCCTTGGGTGGGGAAGGGAAACTTCTCTGGCTGAGCAGTTTGGGCAAGGTGAACCTGGGCAGGGAATGGGTCTAATTGTTTTCGGCTATGATCCAGAATTTGCTTTCAAATCTGTTTGAGCCACACCTCTATGTCTCTTTTAGATAAAGATGTCTTTGATTTTGAAATGTTTCAGGGTTCAAGCTTATTCCTGACTTTATTCCACTGCTGGCATATGTTTAACTTTTCCCCTTTTTAATGTTAGTCATCTTTGTTTGTTGGCTTCATAGATTCCAAATTTTGATGCTGTCTTTTTTTTCTCTGTCCTCATTTTCCTTGTAAATTTATTGCTTTTTTCCCCTTCCATATCTTCTGTGAAGATACCATTCTAGTGAAGTGTGGGAAAGGAATGAAGCTCAAAATGTGTCTTTGGGGCGCCTGGGTGGCTCAGTTCGTTAATCATCCAATTTTGGATCAGGTCATGAACTTGCGGTTCGTGAGTTCGAGCCTTGCGACGGGCTCTATGCTGACAGCTCAGAGCCTGGACCCTACTTCGAATTCTGTGTCTCCCCCTCTCTCTGTTTCTTCCCCGCTCACACTCTGTCTCTTTCTCTCAAAAATAAATAAAGATTAAAAAATTTTTTTAAATATACCTTCAAATTGTCATGTTCAAACAGAAGTCTCTTATTTATTTATTTATTTAATTAAAAAAATTTACATCCAAGTTAGCATATAGTGCAACAATGATTTCAAGGGTAGATTCCCTGATGCCCCTTACCCATTTAGCCCCTCCCCCTTCCCTCAACCCCTCCAGCAACGCTCTGTTCTCTATATTTAAGAGTTTATTATGTTTTGTTCCCCTCCCTGTTTTTATATTATTTTTGCTTCCCTTCCCTTGTGTTCATCTGTTTTGTATCTTAAAGTCCTCATATGGGTGAAGTCATATGATATTTGTCTTTCTCTGATTGACTAATTTTGCTTAGCATAATATCCTCTAGTTCCATCCACGTAGTTGCAAAGGGCAACATTTCATTCTTTTTGATTGCCAAGTAATATTCCACTCTGTGTGTGTGCGTGCGTGTGTGTATGTGTGTGTGTGTGTGTGTGTGTGTGTGTGTATCTTCTTTATCCATTCATCCATCGATGGACATTTGGGCTCTTTCCATACTTTGGCTATGGTTGATAGTGCCACTATAAACATTGGGGTGCATGTGTCCTTTGAAACAGCATATCTGATCATCCCTTGGATAAATACCTAGTAGTGCAATTGCTAGGTCGTAGGGTAATTGTATTTTTAATTTTTTGAAGAAACTTCACGCTATTTTCCAGAGTGGCTGCACCAGTTTGCATTCCCAAAAGGTCTCTGTTTTTAATTCAACATTTTCCTTATGGGATATCAAAGTTTGGGAGGATTTTAAACTAACAAAATCTACAAATTCCATTACTTTATTATAACTACTTCAAAATTTATTGTTCAAAAGCTTACATATTTTATAATCATTTTGCTCATACTATCCATACTTGCATTGGTGATTTAATTTAATATTTCATCATAAATATTTTATATTTTCCTATAGAATATTCTTAGGTGTGACCTTATAATGTTTCATTGTGTTGATGTCACATTTTTTATTCAACAAGTTTCTAATATTGGGTTCTAAATTTTTCTTATCATTCATAATATCAAAATGAATATGTCTTTACTTTTTTGCCTTCTTGAATTTTTTCCCTAAAAATATATTCCTTATCATATAGTGACTGGATCAAAGAGGAGGAACATCTTTATGAGTCTTATCAAACATTTCCATATTGATTTTCCAAAAATTTTATACCCAATTTTAATACCCCTCAATGACTGAGGAGATAATACTAATGTTACCAAATACCCCTCAATGACTGAGGAGATAATACTAATTTTTATTAACAACTTGGCCCTTCCAAGTGCTTTCCCAAAACACAGATCTTGTCCAAGAGAAGTGTCTTTTAAAAAAAAATTTTTTTTATTGTTTTTGAATGAGAAATAGACAGAGCCTGAGCAGGGAAGGGGCAGAGAGAGAGAGAGATGCACACAGAATCTGAAATGGGCTCCAGGCTCTGAGCTGTCAGACAGAGACCGATGTGGGGCTCAAATCCACAGACCATGGGATCATGACTTGAGCCAAAATCGGTTGCTTAACTGGCTCAGCCACCCAGGCGCCCCCAAGAGAAGTGTCTTTTAAACTGTCTTTGCTGTATGCATGTTTCTGTGAATCTGATTAAGACTATGGACATTGTCTCCCACCTCCACAGCTGAATTCCCTCAGATACATGGGGTTATATGCATGTACACACACACACACACCTCTCTACACATAATTTCAGACATTTGGATGAACACATTTGAAGTGCGTTCTATGGACTCTGGTATAAGACTAATCTCTAGAGAAAGCACCTTTCAGAGCTGTGAACATCAAACTCCTTTGTTGTCAATAAATTCAAACTGAGATAAAATTGGAATCACTGAATCACTGAGGACCCCATAATCTGGGATTCATGTGGTTCTTTCCTTTACCACCATGATTATGGCTACATCTAGGGCCACGGACAATGAGGAGGAGCTAATTCTTATAATCTTTGTCCAATTTCTGTCCCTGAACTTCTCCACTGCTTTGTATTTATTGGCCAGAAACATGATCACTATATATATCGGGTACACAAACTTTAGTCAAAAAATGAGCAAAATAGGAAGCTTAAGTGGGGATTGGGTGTGAGAAACTTGGAGAAAAATAATAGAAAGAGCATGTGGAACTAAAAGTGGCCTATTCTGAAGCATTGTACAATCTTACATGATAAAATGCATATTGAGGAACTGAAATTAGAACTCTTAGTAACCATGGGAACAGCACTGTTATGGCTCAATTGTTAGAAAAACAGTCCTGGGATTTCTGTGAAATGGAAATGATTGTTTAGATAATGATACATCTCCAGCATGAGGACTGATAGTGAATTTCCAGCATTATTGGAAGTGGTAGGCCAAAATGTGAGGAACTTTTCAAACCAAACTTTCCGAAATATTTCTTCTTGAAATAAACACAATTAAGTTTTATAGGAAATTCTAGCATTTGGCATTTTGCAATGTGATTTTGAAATTTTATAGCCATCATTTTCCTATATGTCCATACTTTTCCATATCCTTCTTTTTTGCATATTCTATATTTAGCAGTTTTGCAGTAGCTGGCTCCTGGAAAAATTTTATGTGAGAATTCTATTATTCTAGTCTCAAGATCCCAGAGTTAATTTTAGAAAGAGAATTTAGAAGTTAGACGCAGAGTAATCTTAAAAGAGGAAATTTATCTACAAGTAAGGAAGTAGTAAGATCTGTGAGATCTTTGCTATGGAGAAACTATATAGTAATAAAATAATTAACATTTATTTCAAACATAACACGTTGTACCAGGAGCTACACGTCTTGCTTACAAAAACAAACAATAATGCCGACTTGTTTTTTATTACTCTCAATGTTTACAGATGTTAAAGTGAGGCTCAGGATGATGAAGTAATTTCTCTAAGGTAACAGGATTGTAAGTGACCACATGGTGACTAGACCACACTCCTCATTCTCTATGTCTTTTTATAGCCACGCCTTGTGCTCTTTCTACTACTCTGTGTGGTCAAGATCTGTATCTGCTACATTTTTGTAAATATAGGGATATGTGTGTTGCTTTCTGATTCTCTGAAAAATTAAGAACTTTTATTGCTGTTCCTAATGATTGATAAACCCTTCCCCTCAATCATTACAGCTACCTGGATGTTCATGGCTCAGTTCAAACGCCCCATCCTCATAATACACTTTTTTTTTAACCTACCGAGTTGTACCATCTCTCCATCCTTGACATTTCCACAACTTTTAATCTTACATTTTTTACTTTCCTTTGCAACCTTCCCCTTCTGTTGTGTCCATGTTTGGTTTAGCTATTTGAAGGTGTCTCACATATGACAAATGTCCACATGCTGCTGCTTCATTCATTGTTAAGCGACTAGTTTTTGTCAAATGACCAATTGCACTGATCTTTGTATGTCTTCAGGTGACTGGACAAAGAAGAAGGTGAAAAGTTGCAGAAGTGTAGGTAATTATTAAATAGAATGTTTTGTGGGGCACCTGGGTGGCTCTGACAGGTGTCCAACTCTCAGTTTTGACTCAGGTCATGGTCTCACAGTTTGGGGGTTCCAACCCTGCATCTGGCTCTGTGCTGACAGTGTGGTGCCTGTTTGGGATTCTCTCTCCCTTTCTCTCTCTCTCTCTCTCTCTGCCCTGCTCTATTCCTCTCAAAATAAATAAAAATAATAAATAAATTTATCATAATAAATAAAATAAAATAAAATAAAATAAAATAAAATAATAAAATATGTATGTTTTGATCCTTTCCTTCCTCCTGAGGGAAGTTTCTATAAAATGGATAAAAGCTTTCCTGAAAAGCAAGCTTTGGAAAAGGACTGAAGATAATTGCAATTAGTTCTTATTTTATTTTATTTTTAAAAATTGTTTATTTTTTTCCCCATAATTTATTTATTTTTTATAATTTACATCCAAGTTAGTTAGCACATGGTGCAACAATGATTTCAGGAGTAGGTTCCTTAGTGCTCCTTACCCATTTAGCCCATCCCCCCTTCCACAACCCCTCCAGTAACCCTCTGTTTGTTCTCTATATTTAAGAGTCTTTTATGTTTTGTCCCCCTCCCTGTTTTTATATTATTTTTGCTTCCCTTCCCTTGTGTTCATCTGTTTTGTATCTTAAAGTCCTCATATGGATGTAGTCATATGATATTTGTCTTTCTCTGATTGACTAATTTTGCTTAGCATAATATCCTCTAGTTCCATCCACGTAGTTGCAAATGGCAAGATTTCATTCTTTTTGATTGCCAAGTAATACTCCACTGTGTGTGTGTGTGTGTGTGTGTGTGTGTGTGTGTATCTTCTTTATCCATTCATCCATCTATGGACATTTGGGCTCTTTCCATACTTTGGCTATGGTTGATAGTGCCGCTATAAACATTGGGATGCATGTGTCCCTTTGTGTCCCTTTGAAACAGCATACCTGATCATCCCTTGGATAAATACCTAGTAGTGCAATTGCTGGATCGTAGGGTAGTTGTATTTTTTATTTTTTCAGGAACCTCCATACTGTTTTCCAGAGTGGCTGCACCAGTTTGCATTCCCACCAGCAGTGCAATAGAGATCCTCTTTCTCCACATCCTCGCCAACATCTGTTGTTGCCTGAGTTGTTCATGTTAGCCATTCTGACAGGTGTGAGGTGATATCTCAATGTGGTTTGGATTTGTATTTCCTGGATGATGAATGATGTTGAGCATTTTCTCGTGTGTCCGTTGGCCATCTGGATGTCCTACTTGGAGAAGTGTCTATTCATGTCTTTAGCCCATTTCTTCACTGGATTTTGTTTTTTGGGTGTTGAGTTAGATAAGTTCTTTCTAGATTTCAGATACTAACACTTTATCTGATATGTCATTTGCAAATATCTTCTCCCATTCTGTTGGTTGCCTTTTAGTTTTGTTGATTGTTTCCTTTGCTATGCAGAAACTTTTTATTTTGATGAGGTCCTAATAGTTCATTTTTGCTTTGATTTCCCTTGCCTCTGGAGATGTGTTGAATAAGAAGTTGCTGCAGCCAAAGTCAAAGGGGTTTTTGCCTGTTTCTCCTCTAGGATTTTGATGACTTCCTGTCTTATGTTTAAGTTTTTCATTCATTTTGAGTTTATTTTTGTGCACAGTGTAAGAAAGTGGTACAAGTTCATTCTTCTGCATGTTGCTGTCCAGTTTTCCCAGAGCCATTTGCTGAAGAGACTGTCTTTATTCCATTGGATATTCTTTCCTGCTTTGTCAAAGATTAGTTGGCCATACATTTGTCAGTCCATTTATGGGTTCTCTTTTCTGTTCCATTGATCTGAGCGTATATTTTTGTGCCAGTACCATACTGTCTTGATGATTACAGCTTTGTAATACATCTTGAAGTCCAGGATTATGACACCTCCAGCTTTGGTTTTCTTTCTCTTTTTTTTTTTTTAATTTTTTTTTCAACGTTTATTTATTGTTTTTGGGACAGAGAGAGACAGAGCATGAACGGGGGAGGGGCAGAGAGAGAGGGAGACACAGAATCGGAAATAGGCTCCAGGCTCTGAGCCATCAGCCCGGAGCCTGACGCGGGGCTCGAACTCACGGACCGCGAGATTGTGACCTGGCTGAAGTCGGACGCTTAACCCACTGCGCCACCCAGGCGCCCCTGGTTTTCTTTTTCAAGATTGCTTTGGTTATTCGGGGTCTTTTCTGGTTCTACACAAATTTTAGGATTGTTTGTTCTAGCTCTGTGAAGAATGCTGGTGTTATTTTGATAGGTATTGCATTGAATATGTAGATTGCTTTGGGTAGTGTTGACATTTTAACAATTTTTTTTTCCTCTTCAGGAGCATGGAATATTTTTCCATTTTTTTGTGTCTTCTTTAATTTCTTGCATAAGTTTTCTATAGTTTTCAGTGTATAGATTTTTCACCTCTTTCGTTAGATTTATTCCTAAGTATTTTATGGTTTTTGGTGCAACTGTAATCCAGCTACTTCTAAAAAACTAAAGAAAACAGAACAACAAGAATAAAATAATGAAAACTGGCCTTTATGCAATTTCATTAAGCTGAATATTTTATAATTTAAAAAATGTGCTCTTTTTAGTGGTTGTAAGACCTCAGAAAAGTACAAGTCTATCAATGCATATGACACCAATGATGACCGCAACCAATATGAACCCAAAACATTTAATTTCTCCAAAGGAATTTCTAGATATGCTCACTTACAGATACATTCATTGTTTCCTTCTCTATATTTGAAACATCCTTTTGTGGAAGTGGACTAACTTATGGCAACCCCAATGCTTAAAAACTCATTTGAGATAAGGCCATCATATACAACATGGATGTGTTTTATTTGAATCGATAATTGATTATTAAACATTTTTAAAAAAATTCTAGCAATAAGGGGCACCTGGGTGGTTGTCGGTTGGGCATCTGACTTTGGTTCAGGTCATGATCTCCTGGTTTGTGGGTTTGAGCCCTGTGTAGGGCTGTGTGTTGACAGCTTGGAGCCTGGAGCCTGTTTCAGATTCTGTGTCTCCCTCTGTCTCTCTCTCTGCTCCTCCCTGGCTCTCACTGTCTCTCTCTTAAAAATTAATATTAAAAAAATTAAAATTCTAGTAATAAGAGATGGCTAAAAGGAATAACAATAATAATTCTCATAATATAGCTTCAACTTGGATAATAGTCTGAAAACTAAAAAGAGCCCCCAAAACAAAGACATGAACTCCAAACAACTAAAACTAACACAAAATTCTCAAGCAATATGCATGTATCAATGTTTATAATAATGACAATATTAGTTTATTTGGAGTGCACATAATTTATAGTAAGTGTTATCCTCAAACATTAAGTGTTATTCTGGTAGGAGTCTCTTATATGATTTACATGTTTGGTGCCATTCTATAATTAATTAGGCTGCCTAATTTAATGACAGATCATACTGGCTTGTTAGGCTTTAATCGAAGCAAAACAGGACTTCAGGGGGTGGTTTTAAGACCCTTTCCCTGAAGAGGCTTGTCTATTTCTTACTGGTTACTAGCTCATACATTTCTGTTTGGAGAATTCTACAAGGAAATGTGCTTTTGGTTAGGTGAATGTTTGTAAGAGCTGTTGGATTTTTTTTTTTTTTTTTGAGTGAGACTGCTACCTCCAATAGGCATAGTTTGTGATTTTTCCCCTAAATTTTTAATTCAATGTTAGTTGAAGAGTAAAGGAATTAGCTCCTTGTGTAGAATGTGTTATATTTGGGAAGTTTTTACATTACAATATGTGCTGAGTAAAATTATAGTGAAATATTGGGTATTATTATCATCAGGCTCCCAAATTTATTGATGGCACACATTGAAGTGGAATGTACCTCCCCAAAGTTGCAGTAGACAGAATGTCACCTCCCTCCCCAAAGATGTTCAGATGGAACCTGTGCATTTGTCACCTTACCTAGGTGGGTCCAGTTTAATCACACGAATCCTTAAAAATGGAGATCTCTTACAAGCTGGGTGAGAGGAAGAGATGTGATGATGGATACATGGTCAGGGAGATACCATATTGCTGGCTTTGAAGATGGGAGACAGGATCCAGGAACCAAGGGATACATGCCATTTCTAGGAGCTGGGAAATGAAAGGATAGATCCTCCAGAAAGGAAATAGCCTCTGAGACCTTGATTTTAGCTCAGTGAGACTCATGTGGGATTTCTGACTCACAGAACTGTAAGATCAAGAAATTCATGCTCTTTTAAGCCACCTTGATTATGGCAATTTGTTGTGGCAGCAATAGAAAACTAATATAATAGCTGAGATAAACTTTCTCATGAGGCCCCATTCCTCTGGCTAGCAGGAAAAACAATGTGAACTCATCAAGTAAAAGTATTTCAACCCCTTCTGCTTTAAACTGTTGTGTGTTAAGGTCACTTGTTCCTTTTTGGGTAAATGTTTGCTCGCCCAGAGTTATTTTCCCTTTCTCTCTTTTTGCCAAGGGGACACATAGGCCAGTGGTGTGGAAGGGGGCCGTATATCTTCTTGGGAATGAGGGAGAGGGGGCTTATCCATAAGTCTCTGGTTGTGGATCTGTTTCCACTAATCTTTCCTTGTTGGTGTCTGCTAAATGTGCTGCTGTTATAGCTGGTCCTTCTGACCTTTGAGTATGCACTAGGAGAATGGTCCTTTGGGGAAAAGAAAAGTAAGATGCAGAAAGAATTCTTTCCAGAGAGGAGGAAGAAGTAAAAATCTAGTCTCTTCCCTTGCTACCTACAGTAGACACTGCTATTGCCTCTGTCAATGAGGTCCCATCCCTAACCAGCCCTGGACTCTGCTGACCAAGTGGTCTTAGCATTTCTGCAACTTCTGGGTGGCCACGTGAGCACTTCTGCATCTTCTCTATTCTGTGCCAAGCGCATGGGAGGCTATAAACCTTATTTTAGGTCTCCTTTCACCGAAGCTGTGCTACCAGTCTTGGGCTTCTTTGGTCTAAATGGCTCAGCGTTTCTTCTCACAGCTTTGAGCGTTCCACTATACCCAGGCAAACGGGGGACAAGTTCTGACATTCTTAGGATTCTTGTGCTTATCCAGATGTATCTAAAGCATTTCCCTCATACTGTGCATAGTGTTTGCCAAGGATTTGTAGAAGCTGGACACCTTATCTCCTCAGACCACCTGTCTTTATTCTCCTTCTAAATTCTCCTGGGTTTAAAAAGGTCTGGATTTTTATTTCTTTTCCAACTCTGGAAGGTACTTTCCCTGCATCTCACTTGACTTACCCAGAGTAGCCCAACCTCCCTTTTTAACAGTAATTTTAAGAGTACTAATAGAGAAGGATATCCCCTTCACATTATAGAAGAAACTATCATCTGAATTGACCACGTTTGTTTCTTGATAGGGTAGCTTCAGGACAAGGATACAGAAGAAACCATAAAGACTGAAAATACACTGGTTTCATGCATGGATCGGCACATTATAGCCCACAAACTGGCTGACTGTTTTTGTAAGTTAAGTAGGAATACAACTATGTGTAACCATTTACAAATTGTCTCTGACTGCTTTTGGGCTACAGTGGCAGAAACGGACGAATGCAGTAGACACACGGCAAATCCCCAAATATTTACTAACTGGCCCTTTAAGAAAAGTGTCTGTTGACCTCCAGTTTGATGTATTCATTCTCTATAAATATGTAACAACCCCCAAATCTGGCAGCTTAAAACAACAAACATTTATTTTCTGATGTTTCTGTGGGTCAGAGATCTGGGCTGCCTTGTGGGGAATTCCTGCTCAGGGTGTCTCCTGAGGTTGCAGTCAAGCTGTTGGCCAGGACTGCAGTCATCGGAAGGCTTTCCTGGGGGTGAAGAATCCACTTCCAAGCTCATACCAGGAGGTCGTCAGCAGACCTCAGTTCCTCACTGGCTGTTGGCATGGAGACCTCGGTTCCTTGCCACAGAAGGTTCTCCATGGGGCTGCTCCACATGACAGCTGGCTTTCCCAGGAGTAGGTGATGAAAGAGAGAGAGAGAGAGGATGAAATGGAATCAGCACTCTTTTATAGTCAAGTCTTGGAATTGATACACTATAACTTCTACAGTATTGAATTTGTTAGAAGCCAGCACTAAGTCCAGACCATCCTCAAGAAGGGGGGACCATATGAGGACACGGAGACTAGGAGGCAGAGATCATTGGAAGACATCTTAGAGCCTGTTTATCACATTTCATAACCACCTCCCCCCTCATTTTCACTTTTTTATGTTAGCATGATGCATATGGATTTCTATCCACGTAGCTCTGGAATTTAGGACTGAGGACTGTGAGAACCAAGATAAGCCAGGTAGTGGTGCTGAAGCCATTTCAATAAGCCATCTCATTCCAAGACAGCCCTAAAAGTTGCTAGTCTGCTTGGAGCTGGTGGGCCATATCCAGGCTAAACTCAAAAGGTTAGAAACACTTGGAAGCCTAATAAAAAAGAAAATGGCAAGGATTTAGAGAGCATCGAGATTGGTTGATTCAGTCAGGCTGACTTTTGGCCAGGTAGGCACTTAAGAGGACACTTCACCAACAATAAGCCTCTTTTCTTTGTTAATTTATTCAGTATTAAACAAATATTTGCTGAACTCCTACTAAGCTCCAGGTGCCGTTGAAGGCTTTGTGGATACAGCAGCAACTTGGAAGCAAAGATGGCCTCAGGCAGGAAACATCTTACAGCACGTGCTTCCTCTGTGTGTTGACAGAGACAACAAGTGACTTCCCAGAATTTGACCCTTTCAGGATTTATGGGCAAGAGAAGATATTTATATAAAAAGATAATAGGTAGAGTGGCCCGCTTGCATCCAGGGACGTGAAGGGAGATCCTGGAAACGTTGTAATGTATTTACAGTCCTTCCTGGTTTGAATGCTTTAAAAATGCTTGTCGCCCCTGAGTCTGTGAGTCCAGACACCGTCATGATGGAGTGACAGGGTTTATAAAAGCTACAGACTGTTGAAAATATCAACATGCTGCCTTTTTTTTTCTTTCCTGCTTTATTTAGCCATTTTTAGTACATGCATATCTCTCACTAGGCTCAAACTGCATATGTGTATTTAACAATCAGATCTGGAATTGTGCTCAAGAAGCCTCTATCAAAACCCAAGTCATTTTTCTTCCTATTGAGATGGATGTACACAGGAGAAATTGGGGGAGAAGGGAGAGTGTTCTTGGCTGATCCATAGGAAGTCGGGTTCACTTGGGGATAAAGTATAAAGGTCCCATATCTGTGCTTGCAGGGTGAAGGAGGTAACCATGGTGGCCCTGCCTCTAGGACACTGTAAAAGCTTTTGACCTACAAATGAGGTTAATTTCTTCTATGTGTGTCATTGAAGGCCAGTTTTAGGATTCCATTAGACACAAATATTCCACTGCCTGTACTTGTATCAATGGGTTATTGGTGTGGAATTTTTTTTATGGGTCTCTAGAGAGCCTGATGCTAGGGGCTCTCTGGAGCTCGTGAGAATGTTTATTGCAGTCATCCACATTTCAAAAGGGAGGAACTTGGAGGAAAAGATAGCCACAAAAATGTATTGTTTTGAGTCTGAATCTGTGAGAAAAATAGAAATGTAATTTTAAAATGAAATACTAGCAAAGAAAAGATTAAGGTGCAATGGATAGCCACAGTGATTCCTGTGACCATGAGTCCTTTTCCTTGGTGATTATAATATCTGATGCCAGACACACAACATGTTACACTTACTCAGCAATTAAAGGTAAGAGGTTGTGAAACTCTAAATGAGCCAGAAAAAAAAGGGGGCAAAGGGCTGAGTTTGAGTGAGTAAAGGAAGATAAATCAGATGAGATTGCATGTTGATGACACTGACCAGGGTTGCTCAACAGCAATATCTGACAAACAGCAAGAGAAAAAGGAAACATTTTGGCCGAGTCAGCCACCCCCAGCATCTCTCTTCAACACCCGACGAAGAAATCCCCACTGCTGGATGAGTTATTTCCTCTTTCTGCTGTATGAGTACAATGGGGGGGAAAAAAAAACAGATCCTAGAGCTGAAATGTGAAGTTAGGAAACAGAGGCATGAGTAATAATGCAGTAATGAATGAGACAGAAAGGCCCAGAGGTGTGGATATTCCATCTAGAGGGCTTGCATTTGGTCAGGTCTGTTTTGGTGCAGTGGATGTTTCAAATGTCTTATGCTGTCGCACTGGTGTCTTGTTGACGACTGCCCTCGTTACCCTTGTTGTTGTTTTTTAATTTTTTAACATTTATTTATTTTTGAGAGAGACTGAGAGAGCCTGAGTGGGGGAAGTGCAGAGAGAGACGAGACAGAATCTGAAGCAGGCTCCGAGCTGTCAGCACAGAGCCTGATGCAGGGCTCAAACTCACAAACCGCGAGATCATGACCCGAGCTGAAGCTGTATGCTTACCTGACTGAGCCACCCAGGCGCCCTGACCCTTGGTTTTGTTCGTTCCTTCTTCCTGCCTGGATTCCAGCAGAAATGCACCTCCCCTCACCCTTTCTTTGGCTTTGCCATATCTATCTGCCGTAGAAACTCCTGTTTTCTTCAAAACACAACTTAAATCCTTTTTTTTTTTTTTTTTTTTTTTTTTGGAAAACTCCATTCTCCCAGCCCAGAATTAACTTCTTTCTCTTTTCTCCTCCTAATATCTTTAGCCTTTTATTAAATTGGTCACGCTGTCCTTTATACACAAGTTGTTTATACATTTTCTGTTGTCTATATTGAGTTGAAGAGGGCAAAGGGTTTACCATGAACATCCCTATATTTTCTATAATATTACTCAGTGATAGGAGGATATAAAAAGCCAATATAATAAGTCAATGTTTCTTGGCTTAAAGGATAGACTAACTCTTAATAATTTGAACAAAGATTAGCAAGATCCTAGGCAAAAGTCCCTTAACTTTATACTGTAGACAAAACTAATTAACCACTATTTTTGCCTGCCTTGTTAGATCACATTCTGATAAAATAAACAAGGCTGTTCATTTTTTTTTAATCCCGGGGAAGTGATTTTATTTTTATTTTAGAATGTTTTAAATTAAAAATTAAAAAAGGAATTGGTTCCATCTATTTTTGGGTTCCTTGGAGACATGATGCCTTGTGGTCGCCTTGTCGGCTTCAGATTCGAGCTGTAGAAGGTTCTAGAATATTTTAATGCTTTCCCCCTTTGTAGAAAAATCTTTTAAACAGAGATCCATGTTGTAAAGAAGAAACAGAATGACCATCAGTAGATCCTATGGCTCTCTCCCTTTTCCCTTCTGAGCCTCTCAAAGGTACAGTTTATGCCTGTTTGCCTTCACTTTCTAGACATGCCTTCGTTTCCTAACTCTTTGCTATTAACTGACTTTGATCATCACACAACAGAAAGAGTTCTCTAAACGGTCAGTTGTAACTTCCTTTTTGTCAAAATCTCTCAGCAGCATTAGTTGTTGATAACCTCCTCCTTGTAACTGCCTGCTGCTGTGGCCTTGACATTGCTCTGCCCTAGATTCTCTCCCAGGGGGAAGGGAAAATGAATTTGTTAAACACACTTGCTCCTGCTAGGAGCCTTCTCTGTATCATGGTAGGTGAGCTTCAGGACAACTTTCTGAGGCAGGAGATGTTCTTGCACACCATCACCAGAGCATAGAGGTTTTGTCTTGTCCCTTGGCCAGTTATTTCATACTGGGGTTGGTCTTGTGCACCCCAGCTGGTTGCAGTTTTCTTGAGAGTGGAGTCCACACCTTCTGCCTCTTCTGTATTACTCACAGTGCCTGGCACAGCAAATATTCTCAGGGTTTAATAAATATTTGTTGACTGATTACAGATGAAAGTACTCAGACCTTGAAGATAAAGACTAACATAAACATTGGCCAGTTTTTTGTTGAATCTATGTTTTTCCAAGTTCTGAAAAAGACCTTCTTTTATATACCATTTTAAAACACACACACACACACACACACACACACACACACCAAGCCTCATTCATGAAAGGTTTGACACTGAGATTAGAAAACCATTAGCAACTGTCACATGCCGGCCGGAGCGAGTTTCCTTCCAGCGATAGGAGAACCTCTCGGCTGGGAGTGGCCATGCCTCGGAATTAGATCAGGGTGATTGTATTTATTTATGATTATGTATTAAACTGGACAACTTGGCCTGGTTTCTGAGTCAGATGCACTGAGTTTGTACTTTCTGACACATCACCCTCATCCCTGTGAAATGAGAAGCAGTCGTGGGTGAAACGGGACAGGGTGGGGGAGAGGGGGGGGCTGGCAAGGCTAGTGGGTCTCACCCTCTCCATTTCCTCCTCACTCCCTTACTCGCCTTTCACTTCCTCCTTTCCCACCAGGTGCCAGAGGGGTTCTGCTTCCCCATAATCTCTCTAGCCCTGGGGGAAGTGGTGGGAACTAACTTCTTTTTAAAAGTGTGCCTACTGTGGAGCCTGCACATTGTTGGGCATTCAGAGCCATTGCTTCATTTGCAGTCTTTTGGCCGCTCCGTGAGGTAGCTTTTATTACTTTTATATCACAGAGGTGGAAACTGAGGCTTTGAAAGGGTAGGAAATGTGTCCCAGTTACACAGTTTGTAAATACAGAGGTGGAATTTGACACTCCCCTGTCTGACTCCAAACATCTGGGCTCTTTTATGTCGTACAAGGTTACCTCTTCAGAAGAAAAGGGCTGATATAAAATTGATTCCCATGGAGGGCTTTGTAGCCTATGGTAGAGAGACCAGAGTTTTCCCAATAGAGTTCCAGAAAACTTTCCGTGACCAGAGGGCCAGGGTGTTTGGGGTGGAGGAGGCTGTTTGCTTTACCCAAAGGCTGATTTAGGGCAGGATCCTCTTGTGCTTACGTGTGCCTTGTAGTATTGCACCTGACCTTTCCAACTAAGCATCCTTAGCCACCTGAGGCACCTGGAATTCAATAGTTAGAGACTTTTTTCTTTGATGGATGTTCTTTCATGAGTCCTGGGAAAATGAAGTTAGTGTGTAGGTCCTTCCTTGTAATCAGAGGAAAAGCCTAGGTTACAATAAGTAGCAAAACCCTCTCATCAGCAACCAAGTTAATTGACCACGGATATGTGGGAACAACATTCGGACGACTCCTCTGCACTAGCTGCAGCCGTAGCCCTCACCTGTGACTTGATGGGTGATGCAGCCTGGCAGGATTTCAGAGGCTTCTTCAGGACAAGGACCATGGCTGCAATAGCGAATGGGTCTTCATTATCCGAGGAAAATTACTAAATATATACATATGCATATTTAAATATATATCTTTAAGTCTCTTGAAAATGAATCGACTTAAAATATTTTTTTATAAGAATAATGAAAAAGAAGTATGATTGGTTCTGTGCCTTCAAAGGGAAACTAGATCTCCTGGTGATCATTTGTTTGTTCTTGCTTATATTTAAATCAATTTAAGTCAAATTGTATTTAGCACTTTAGAAACAAGTCAGAGAAAGAAAACGACATATGATTTCACTTATATGTGGACTCCAAGAACAGAACAATGACTAAACAAAGAAAAAGCAGGATCAGACCCAGAAGTACGGAGAACAAACTGATGGTCGCCAAAGGAGTGGGGGATGGAGAGACGGGCAAAATGGATGAAGGGGAGCAGAGGTACAGGCTTCCAGTTATGGCACGAGTAAGTCACAGGGAGAAAAGGTACAGCATAGGAAAGGTAGTCAATGGTATTGTAAGAGTCTTGTAGGGTGATTGATGGTAGCTACCCTTGTGGTGAGCAGAACGTAATATACAGACTTGTTGAATCACTATGTTGTACACCTGAGACTAATGTAACATTGTGAGTCAACTACATTAAAAAAAAAATCTTGATAGATATTGTCAAACTATTCTCCTAAGTACACTGTCCATCTTCCCCAGAACCTTGTTAATGCTTACCATTTTCATTAAGTTTAACATGGCCAGTTGAAGAAAGAGAAAATTGTATCCGTTACTGGAAAAAAACTATATTTAGTATTTTAAGAAAACAGAAAGGAGTCAAATACTGATCGTTCTTTTTCAGCCTCATTTTCTAACAAAATGATACTACAGCAATATTGAAATCTTCACTTAATGGATGTATACATTTTGTATTACAATCAAGTTTATTTTTTTGCCTTAAGTGAGGGCTTTCTCAATTATCCTAAAGGACTCTGTTAATCTCTTTTATCAAATAATTCTTTTTTTTTTTGCCATGCCTATCACACTCATATCTTTTTTGATTTCCTGTTCATAATTTTTTTTAAGTTTATTTATTTTGAGACCGACAGATTCAGAGGAGACTGCACTTGAGTGGGAAAGGGGCAGAGACAGAGGAAGAGAGAGAATCCCAAGCAGGCTCTGCTCTGTCAGCGTAGAGCCCCACGTGGGGCTGGATCTCATGAACTGTGAGATCATGACCTCAGCCAAAATCAAGAATCAGATGTTGAGCTGACTGAGCCACCCAGGTGCCCCTCTTATTCATTAATTTTTAATAGATTCACCTCTGCCAATTCATTTTTTCTGTGTGTGATCCAAGGAGTTTTCCAAAATCACTTTCACCAATCTTATGAAATACTACTTTTGCAATGTTTGTCATTTTCCTCGGCAATCTAGTGCATTGCATTTGCATTGTTTGATTAAATGTCTACAACATCTAAACTGTAAGTCACAGTTGGTATTGATGTGATGGGTGGAGATATAAGCTAGGGCCAAGTGAAGGGTAAGTGGCGACTGAGTATTACAAGAGATCAGTCTGCCCCTTTGTGAATATTTTTGTGGGATGGTGCCTCTGTGCTTCCCCAAGCGACCAGGTAACTGTGAGATGGGGCATAATGTAGGTTCAAATAATAAGGACTCCCTCGGCTCAAATAATTGTTGAATGAAATGGAACTGACTCGGCCTGGATCTGCTCTGACCCTATAAATGTAGCAGATGTTAGGAGTCTACAGGCTTGGGTTGCACTGAGATGAACTAAATCCTTTCCCAACCATTTTGGTGTGCATGAATAGAGCTGAAAGCATTCCAGAACTACTGGAATGTTAAATCTCAAATTCAGAGATTTGCTTGAAGGCCCATAATTATCTCTATTGTGATGCCTTTCAACAGATCTAAGAAGTTGTGCAGTTTTGATTCAAGGTAGGTTACGCAGAAGGTAAAGCTGAATGAGACGTAGGTTGTAGGCCTGTACTATTATCCCTGTGTTACGCTTTTTGAGATGGTGGTGGAGGTTATTGGCTTCAACAGACTTCAGTGCTATGATCTTCATTTCTTTTAACTTCACTTATTATTATATTCTGTGTGCATGTAACTTCATAAATAAGAATCAGCTTTCTTTCTTGTAAGTATTTTAGATTCAATAGGCCAGTGGCAGAGGACGCTTGGTAGCCACCCTTCTCTAATTATGTACGAATGACCATATATTTAAGCAGTATTATTGGCAACGTATCAAAGCATTTCAAAGTAATAATAGTTTTTTTCCATAAGTAGAGAGGATAAGTCCGTCTTGCATCTTCCTCTTGGCTTCTTTAACATGCTCTTTATAAGACATTTCTTTTTTTTTCTTTTTCTTTTTTAACACGTGTTGTAATGGGATGAGGGGGTTGGGGTTAATTCGGTATTTTTCTTCCCAGTGGACTGCAAGTTTCTTGAGGACAAAATATTCATTTTATTTTGCTTCATGTCCCCAGGATCTGACATTGGACTCCAAAAATGTCTGTTACATTGTTCTTTAATTGCAGTAGAAATAGAGAAGCTGACTCAGAAGGAAGGAAATGGTAAATGATGGTGGTAGAAGTGAAGTAGGTTATACTAACTTTGCAAGGACAGGAAATAAAGCAAAGGTAATTGGTGGAAGGTAGGACAGAGGGCAGGTTCTCTGTGGTATGCTATGAAAGGAGGAGAGGGCAAAGTACAATACTTATTCCACTGGAAAAGCAAATAAACAAGCTGGAACATTCTTGCCTGAGTACATATAAACTTGGAGTCTGTGAGCAGCTAGATGCTCTATGGTAGTTCTAGTGACAAGGTTTATGAAGCCATCTGCATTGTCTCTAAGGCCTTTTAATTTATGCTCTTTCAAAAGTGCTTCCCGATAGGAAATGACACTTTCTAATGAAATGTCAGTGAAGTGTAGCCAGTGATTAATACAAGGTGATGGAATCTCCTTAAAATGGAGATTAAAAAAAAAATCTCCATTTTAAGGAGATTCCATCACCTCAGAAATTTCCAGTGACCAACAGAAAGAGGGCAAGAAGGTTTTCTGGAAACCATATGTCTGTTCAGTGTATCTGCAGACCTGTGAAGAAAGAAGAGCTTAATTAGACAGATGAGCAATTTCCTGAAAAGGCACATGCAGGCGTTGGATTACATCTCATTTCCTCTGAAAGAGGCGAAAACCATGATGATTAGCAACTCACTGTTTTGGAGCCTAGCCATTCTCCAGTTTATTTTCACTTGGTGGGAGTGAAGGAAGGTGATGCTATTGCTTTTGAGTTGGGTTCTCTTAGTCATGAATGTTGGATTTCTTTTATGCAGAATTGTGTTAAATTGAGCTCCAGATTATCGGAGTGTGGGATTCTGCTTTGTGGCACGTCCTTGGTTAAACAGCAATCGCTTTAGCCAGAAGAACGCTCTAAGCCATCCTCCCTTGTTTTCAGTGGCTTAGGAAGCAGAAACTAATTTTCATTTCAACTAATCCAAACTTGATTAGGAAAGGAAATATAATGTTACTACATGAAAGCATGAGGTTCCTGCCAAAGCCAAACATGTACAGTACTTGAAAAAAAATATTCCACCGATTCTTACCCATGTGATGTTTCTGTATCACCTCCATCTTTCCATTTCAGAGTGTGCAACTGAGAGTTTGCTGGAGATTAATAAATTATTTCACCAGTATCAGAAAACTAACACTGATTGGGAAGATCAGAGAGCTGAAAGCCGTTTCTGGATAATATAGAGTTAGCTTCCATTTCTCAGTACTTCTGTTTCTTTGAAATAAGGAAGTTGGTAGCTCTTAGTTTCCTTGTGCTTGCTTGTCTTTCCCCTACCCCTTTGGTGTTGTACAATACTGAGTCATTGAAACTCTTCCCATTTCACCACTATCCAGATGTGGTGTAATTATCAAGAAAAGAAACCTTTTTATTCTTGTAGGCTGTCAGAAATCCAGGTTATTGTCATTTCAGGTCATTGATATGAAATGCTTTGACATTTTTTTTAAAGAACAGTTGGCACTGATTAGGAATGGCTGTTCTTGCTAGAGTTGTTCTTTCGGTAGTTAAGTGTAGGTAAGTATTGGACCAACTGAAATTGAAAAAAGGTTCAGTTAAGTACCAGCTTTTACTAAAATATATTTTTATAAAGAAGAATTATGAACATGCTCCATTTAAGCCAAAAATTAATTAAAGATTTAAAAATGTAGAATGTTGGGAGTGAAATATGGTGAAGATGAGATTTTGATAGTCACCGTATGAGGCAATGAAAGCTGAGATGCAGGAAATCAGCAAACTCCCTGGGTTGGCTAGAGTCAGTCTGGTCTGCAACATTTTTACTCTGGTTCAGAAAAGAAAGTCAGGGTCCTCCAGAGAAACAAAGCTAATAGGATATGTTTCTCACGAGAAGTTGGTTCATGTCATTATGGAGGCTGAGAAGTTCCATGATCTGCCCTCTAGAAGCTGGAGACCCAGGAAAACTGGTGATGTAATTCAGTCCCAGTTTGAAGGCCTGAGAACCTGGGTAGTGGATGTTCAAAGGAAGAAGATGAGATGAGACATCCCAGCTTCATCAGTGAGACAGAAAAAAAAAGGGGGATGGATTCCTCCTTCCTTTGTCTTTTGTTCTATTCAGATGCTAAATGCATTGGATGATGCCCACCCATATTGGGGGGGAGGGTCACCCACTTCATTGATCCCGTCATTTCAAATACTAATCTCACCAAAATACCAAAATATCTGTATTAGACAGGGTTCTCCAGAGAAATATAATTAGGATGGATTTATGTATTTATTTATTTCAGAAATTGGCTCATGGTTTTCCCACTTATATTGGTGAGGTTCTTTCTTTACTCAGTCTACTAATACAAATGTAATCTCTTCCAGAGACACCGTCACAGACATGCCAGGAAGCAACATTTTACCAGCTATCTGGGCATCCCTTAGCCCAGTCAAGTTGACAGAAAACTAACTGGCATAGGACCCCTTCTATCATCTTCTATCAAGTCAAGCAATTAAGCTGGACACCAGAATTGGAGCACACGGAAGTAATTTTGCCAAGTTCTTCTGGTGGTTTTGAGAAGTTTCGAGCCACCAAAACTTTGTTAGATATGATGTCATAAATTAATAAAATCTATCACGGTCCATTTCATGAAGAGGGGAAGTTACTATAAGAGCTCTGAATGATCTCAATTAATTTATAATTAGAGGTTATAAATTATTTCAACTAATGAAAAGAAGCAAGGCAACATGTGAACTCAACTTCTAGTAGACCTAAACTTTCACATTCTTTTCTTTTCCACTTCTCCACTCTGTAGGACATGATGCCCTTGATTTCCTCACCACCACCACCTCCAGCCAACACACACATACACACAAAATTATTTTAGGGTAGATGTTTAGTGGAGGCCCAAGCAAGAGTACACAAGGCACGTCTGACCATCAGATGTGTTTTGTTGGACTTTTCAGAGTGCTTATAATTGGGAAAAAAATTTTTTTTTCTCCAATGCTAAAGCATAAATCTAACTTTCTGAGAAATTGAGAAATGGAGAGGATTGGTCGTGCTGGACCTGTATTATCTGTGACTGGAGTTGAGGAATGAGCTTCCCACGCCACTTCCAAGGGCCATGTGCTGTATCTGACACAGCTCCCTCCACTCTCCAATGTCTCCTTGACATTGGGAGTGAATTGCCACTTCGGGTCCAGGTGGGACGGTTGTTTGTCATACAGTAAAGTTAAGGTATAAGTACAATATTTTAAACATCAGTTTCTCTTTCGAAAGCAGGCAAATGACAGGTTGGGTTGAGACTTTGGGATCTCAGTTTGTCTAAAGTCATTTAAGTGGTAAAAATGAATTTTGAACACAAGGCTGAATGGAACACGCCAAACAAAGGTAAGATTGGCCAGACCTGCTTGTTTGTCTTTCCTTTACATATTGTCTACTTTGCTCACTTTTGACACAATACCTGATATAGGTTTTCAACAGATATTTGCTGAATAAATGTGAGTGGAGCTAGTGTCCATGTTCTTTCCAATATACCGTGAGGCATTTGGATAAAGGGGCTAAATTATCCTTCCTGTAATGTTATTAGAGAGATTTTTTTCCCCTCCAATGAGACAGACAAGGCTTCAGTCATTATTTTTATAATTTAAAATCTCCTGACTGGATTATTGAAGCTTATGCTGGCTGTTGGAGAGAAAGTTCACGAAAGATTCTCTTGCTCTGCTCTGGTTATAAAGCCTTAACGGGACTAAACCAAAAATTGTATATGCTATGATTTAAAAACAATGAGTATACCGTACTTTTCAAGTTAAACCTTTAAAATGAAGTAAGTTGTAGGCTACAAAATTCACTTATTTATTTTAAAAAATTTAAATGTGTACTAAGTACTTATCACTGTGCTAGGTACTAGGAATATTGTATTTGATATCATGTCTCAAACATGAAATGGGTTTCAAAAGAATAGTTCAACATATTGTGATATAAAATGAAGTAAAACTCTCCTTGTCAGAAACATTTGCTAGAAATCTAAAAGCAGTTGCCCATTTAGGAAAATTGCCTCATGTACACACCACTGATAAAGAGTATATTGTTAACATACCTGAGGCAATTCTACTTCTCTGATGTGCTTCTTGAAGACAGTAAGCCAACGGCCAGATGAAGCAACTGTTCTTTTTTTTCTCGCCCCCACCGCCCCTATCTGTTCTTTTCAAGTTTGTTTTTATTTATTTTGAGAGAGCAAATGAGAGAGGGTCGGAGAGAAAGAGGGAGACAGATTCCCAAGCAGGCTCTGTGCTGTCAGCGCAGAGCCTCATGTGGGGCTTGAACTCACGAAACCATGAGATCATGACCTGAGCCGAAATCAAGAGTTGGACGTTTAACGGAACGAACGTTAAACGTTCAGACTTCCTGAAGCAACTGTTGAATAAATGTATTATTCAATTCGGGCTCAGCAATCGGTTTTATTTTCATCTAAGTGACAGTTGGCTAGTTGCTTTTACATCACATCTCACATACAAGTTATTTTTCCTTTATATACTGAATTTAGTGCTCCTTGGTATGTCTGGTATTCACTCTGAAAAAGACAGGAAAAAGCAAAATAAACAAAATTCCCCGGAAGACGCAGGTCTTTGAACAAGTTCTTTGCTGTGTGTGCAATTACGCAGTTTGAATCGTCTGACTTTCAAGAGTATTCCCTATAGTTATGTACTTTAACAGCATACTTACTTTGTGGATAGGTCTTAGGAAAATTTGTTTTTTTCATAAAGGAGAGAAACCCCCCTAGGAGATGGATATACATGCATGGAATTTGAGAAAGAAACGGAAAGAGTTTTGTTTAAGTTTATATCCACCAAATTAGCAGTCTCGAATCCCTTTTATAAAAATATTTTCTAGTACTTGCTAGATTCTTTTTGATTTGTAATAGACAATGAAAACAGGCAGATTAGGACAATAAACCAAATGATCTAAGAGGATTAAAAGATTAATGCCAGGCACAGGGAGGCTCTGCTCTGTATGCTCAAGGTTATACAGATACAGAGCAGGCCCCATTTCTGCAAAATAGAGACTCTTTCAGAAAATGCTCTTGATCAGTGAGAGCGTAGCTTGCCCTTGACCATTTGGGGCATGTGAGGTAAATAGTTAATGGTTGCCTGTATAAGAAACAGAATAGCACATTACATCTTTCTTAGTCTGAAATTGTAGGCCTCTTTCAGTTAGAAGAAGAGAATACTAGTGTTACCCTAAATATCAAAGTCTGCAGTTGCACTCAGAAAATAGAAACCAATTCAATAAGCTACTTTCATAATGCCCTGCATTGATGGATCTTCAGTCCTCAGTTTCTGTGCTAAACAGGCTTCTTTTTGTGGCAGAACAGTTCAAGTTTCATTATTTATCTTTGTACAACTTCACCATGATTAGTTTAAGGACTAGATACAGGCTGGGACTTAAAAACATTTCTTTATTACATTAGGCTGCAGATGTAACGAAAAAATATTTTATCTTTTGCAGGCTGTTTTAATGCCTGGTTAAAACTGAAGCAAATTTGATATGATAGTTTTAAAATCATAGTGAAGAAATCATTCCAAAATGATTGGAAAATAGTCACGTTACTGGTTGTGTATGAATGTGAGATGTTGACGATTAAATTAAAAATGAAGGAGGCCAGTAGACCTAGAAAAAGGTGCTCAACCTCATTAGCAATTAGAAAGATGAAAATTGAAATGGTAATGATATACTGACCAGATGGGCTAAAATTAAGATGTAAAATCCACACTGAAAGAAAGCTTAGAATTATAGAGGAAAGCTGAAGATATACATACCATATGGCCCAGCAATTCCAGAATATACCCTAGAGAATTTGCCTATGGGCCCCAGGATAATGGATAAATACAAGGAATGCTAAACAGTAATGTAAATGAACAAACAATAGTTACAGGCAATATCATGGAACTTGTCACAATTATAAGGTTAAACAAAGGAACCATGGCATAGAAAACACCTCCATTATGATTCTCTTCCTATAAAATTCAAAGCCAGACAAAACCAAACTATATTGTTTAGAAATGCTTAAAAAAGTAGTATAGACTATAAGAAAAACAAGAAAATGATTAACACAAGTAAAGATAGTGGTAATCTCTGGGGGAGAGGTACACACAGGGGCTTCTCCGGATCTGATATATCGTATTTCTTAACCTGGACTGGACTGTTTGTTTAAGTAATTGTCGGGGCACCAGGGTGCCTCAGTTGGTTAAGGGTCTGACTTCGGCTCAGGCCATGGTCTCGCGGTCTGTGAGTTCGAGACACGCGTTGTACCGACAGCGCAGAGCCTGGAGCCTGCTTTGAGTTCTGTGTCTCCCTCTGTCTCTGCCCCTCCCCCGCTCATGCTCTCATTGGCTGACTGTGGTTCAGGTTGGGGTTGTTATCACACAAAAGATCCTGTGGTAAAATCCTGCTTGATTCGATTAACCTCACTCAACTAACTCAGAACTACCCACTCAATCTTGCCATTTGGTTTAGAGGTACAAACCATCCAGCATTAGGAGAAGTTAGATGAGAATTGGTTGGGAATCTCTGAGAATTAGTCTGGGCTCCTTTATTTTCATTCCAGTCCTGCTTTCTTTCCAAATGACCCACAAATTCATTTTCGTCAGCCTCCTTTTACCTCAAGTGACACAGCCTGTGTTCCATAGATAGCGAAGGAGAAAATACACTGCACGATTTTTTATCATCTCTAAACACATTAGCAAAGGAATATCTGAAAGGTGTTTTCATCTGACTAATTAGGTTAGAAATCTCAGGAGAACAGTCCTATTTGCTATAGTTTTGATGGAAATGTTTCTGTTTCTGGCTGAGAATCTTGCAAGAACAGATTTCTCCTTTGATATTTCCTGTTGGAACTTCAAGTAGCCAAAAAATAAAGCACTTTTTCTTCCTCTTCAATTGGAAAACAAACTTGGATTGTGAGGGCCTTAGGTATGAGGGCCATGACTTGTGAATTTGTTAAGTGGCAAGGAGTTGTACAGAGTGCCAGGAAATAAATGCTTATTGGTGATTGTTGACATATGTTGCCCAACCCCCCCCCCCCACCCCCCCAACACAAATTTGGCTCTTTCAGGGCAGTATTCATAAAGCCTTCAGATTTTGGTGCAAGCAAATAATAGAACATAAAACACTTTTCTTTTTACTTGCAACTTTTTGTTAATGGATTATGAATTTGAATACTTGGAGCCAATTGTTCTTTCATTCTCTCATTGCCCTTTATTTGTCTGTCTTGTCTTCTCAATTGCTGGTGAGTTCTCTGATGGAAGAAGCTATTTTTCCTTTGTGCTCTCCATGCCATTTGAACTTAGTGCTGACAATACAGTAGGTGCTTAATAAATTCCTACCACTTTTGATTCCATCCCTTTTTTAATTTTTTTTAACATTTATTTATTTTTGAGACAGAGAGAGAGTATGAACAGGGGAGGGTCAGAGAAAGAGGGAGACACAGAATCTGAAATAGGCTCCAGGCCCTGAGCTGTCAGCACAGAGCCCGACGCGGGGCTCGAACCCACGGACCGCGAGATCATGACCTGAGCCGAAGTCGGACGCTTAACCGACTGAGCCATCCAGGTGCCCCAATTCCATCCCCTTTTAAAAAATAGATGCTTTCAAATACATTCAAAATCTGTCTTGACACCCATACTCAGCATGATCAGAGCCAGGTAACAAGTTTTAAGAAATGACTCAGTTCTTGGTCTCTCCAAATGTCTTTTGCTACATATTGTAATTGTGAGTGATAATTGATGGAAGTGGCTATTATTAACAATAGGGCTTCTAAACAATTTTTAAGATATATATGCTTGTCCAGGTATCAAGGGATGATGCAACGTCAAAGTATGTAATAATAATGTATGCGATGACAAGTGGAAAATAAAAAACAGAGAGAAGCCGAAGGCAAGGAAAACAAAGGAATTATGATTTTAGTCTGCCAGGTTCTTTCCGCCCCTTATCAGATGCCATTTACATTCCATTAGAAAGTGCTATAGATTCCAGTCAGGAGCGTAAAGACCAGTATTTGTGATAGTGAAAGAAAAGGTGTCCTCTTTAGAGTATTTCCAAGGTTCTAGTGTTTAGTTTTCAATGTTCAATTTCTCTAAATGACTCTAACAGAATGCACTGGAGACATGCTATAGAAAACAGACCAAGGATTCCTAATCTGCAGTCCATGGAAGGGATTCAAAGGCTCTGGGCCCTTGATGTTGTGTGTGAAATTGAGTCTGTGCACATCTACAGTTTCCTAAGTATTTCGGCCTTTCATCTAGGATTCCCGACTTCTCTCCCCACGTGAAGAGTCACTTCTTATAGGTAACTCTTACATTTACTCTATGTCCCAGAACCAGCCATATGAACTTGACTGGACAAATGGATTGAAAAAGATCATTCCCACAAAGACTCAAATGGTGTTTGCAAAGATGACACTTCTGACCATGCTTCAGTTAGGAATGTTCAGGGGATCCCTTTCCAGAGTTCAAGCATTGTGCTGAAAATACCAGAGGCTATTAATACTGCATGTATATTTACTTTCATGACTTGGCAAGGATATGAGCTGCAATATGTGGTCTTCTCAGAGATGATGCTGTGAGGGTTGGATAGCAAGCAGGCAGATGTCTGGGGTTTGGCAAGTAATGCACTCCTCCTCCTCTTCCTCCCCCAAATGGTCCACCTACTGCATTTGTATTTCCATTCTCTGTAGCTCCAGTCTTTTATGAAAAAACAAACAAACAAAACCCCCCAAACAAGCAAACAACATCTTTGTGGAGGTATAATAGATATACCGTAAGATTCAACTTTTTCAAGTATATAATTCAACAGTTTTTAGTATATCCACTGAGTTGTGCAACCATCACCATGATCTCATTTTATTTATTCATTTACTTACTTATTTTTTTTAAATGTTTATTTATTTGGAAAAAGAGAGCAAGAGAGTGCGTGTGTGTGCACCTGAGTGGGGGAGGGGGCAGAGAGAGAGGGTGAAAGAGAATCCCGAGCAGTCTCTATGCTCACTGCCAAACCCAATGCGGGGCTCAATTTCACCGCTGTGAGATCATGACCTCAGCCAAAATCAAGAGTCGGACACTCAACTGACTGAGCCGCCCAGCCAGGCGCCCCCTCCATGATCTCATTTCAAAACCTTCTTAGGAGTCTTTTCTAATTATATTCTTCTAGCAGCTCCAGAAGAGCACTATGTTTTCTGTATTTCTTAAGAAGGTTTCTGCTCTGAAATTACACCTGTCAATAATCGGCAGTCATGTATCTTAAGGGGGGGGGGGGGGTGGTGCGGTTCTTGATAACATACAATAGCTCCATCCTTGCTAGTGCCAGGATTCATTCACTCTTTGTGATTCAGTGTTTACAAACACAGTGCTGGTCAGTTTTTAAGATGCAGATGATACCTCCTAGACAAAAAAAGAAAATAGAAAAAGAAGAAAACCCTTGGGGCCATTTAAATTTGCCATTTTTGGGGAGCCTGGGTGGCGCAGTCGGTTAAGCGTCCGACTTCAGCCAGGTCACGATCTCGCGGTCGGTGAGTTCGAGCCCCGCGTCAGGCTCTGGGCTGATGGCTCGGAGCCTGGAGCCTGTTTCCGATTCTGTGTCTCCCTCTCTCTCTGCCCCTCCCCCGTTCATGCTCTGTCTCTCTCTGTCCCAAAAATAAATAAAAACGTTGAAAAAAAAATTTTTTTAATTTGCCATTTTTGCAGGCCAAAAGCAGTGAATCTCTGTAATTTCACAAGGTCAACATAATAAAACTTCAATTAAGTGCCACTCCACTGGCATTGCAAAAATACTATGTTTTAGGTTCATTAAAAGTAAAGCAACTTGCTGCTGCTTAAAATACAGCTAAAATTTGTGTTTCTTTGTAATCATACACAAAGAGTTAAAATATTTTCATTCTCAATTTTTATTCATCCCATCTCAACGGTTTACTAAATACTAATATTTATTAAGTGAAGTGGTCGGAAGAAAGATACAGGCTCACCCTTAAGGATCACACATGTTTGCTGTATGCACCCTCCTGGCGCTCTTTATTAATCTACTATTTGATAGCTATGCGGTGTGTTTGCATTTCCATCTTCAACAAATTCATTAACTCATTAACTCTTGGGCCCTGCTGCTTCATAGTTTGGCCAAGCCCTCCTTTCTGTCATGCACTCGAACTTCAATTACACAGATGGCTTTTTTCCTCTGTAATTCCCAAGTTCACTGAGTGGACACAATCTCCTGTCAATGTTGCAATGTTTCCACATTGTTAAAGGATGTAATTTTGTGGTTTTCCCAAGTGTAATTACTACCTGCCTCAGCCGTGGCTGAATGCCAGTGATTCTCGATTCTTAAATTTTGGAAGTAGATTAAAGCATTTAATTAACACACGCAGAGGATCTTGACGTGTGCAAATCTAGTCCCTAACGTTCAAGTCCCACATATGATCAAAATCATCAATGATAGACACATACAAGTAATTTGTACATATTTCTAAAATATTAGTAATTTCCAATATGTTGTATATGTTACATATGGCCTTTCAGATATCTAGAGGATTTCACCAGTCTTGAATTAAGCTGGAGTATACTTCTGGACCATTAACTCAAGGTGGTGAACTGCATGTATCTTTTGGTAATTTTCCATCGAGGTACCGGTCCTAAGTAGAGAAACAGAATGCTAGAAAACTTCTATCATCAGGTTTATACTAAAAAGGTCACGATACTCAGGAAGCAATATGGTGCTAATCAGGGATAACAGTGTTAGTTTTGTCCCGCACTGATAGAAAACAGAATTTGTGAATGTTGGAGAACATCTTATCCCATTACTTCATTTTACAAATGAGGAAATGGAATCCCAGAAAACTTAATTGATTAAAGTTACTTAATTATTAGTTAAAAATCCCACATTCAGATTCAATAATTTAAATTTCCAGCACAATGCTCTTTCTCCTAATGCTTTCTCCATTTCATATGGGAAAATATTTAAAATTATATTCTGACATGAGCCTCCTTTGTGATCAAAGCTCAGTTTCTTCAGTTGTCTTTTTTTTTTTTCTTACACTGCCACTATTTTTCTTAAACCTCATTTAGCCTCAGCTAGGATCAGTCAACTTGTATCAGTGGTCCTCAAACTTGAGCACACATCAGAATTATCTTGTGGCTTTGCTAAAACAGATTCCTGGGTCCAAGCCTGAGTTTCTGATTCTGTAGGTCTGGGGTGTGTGCATGCAGGCGAGAATTTGTATTTCTGAGAACTTTCCATGTGCTGCTGCTGCTGGTTGGGGACCATATTTTGGGAACTACAAACTTACACGCAACAGGCTTAACAACCCCTCTGTCCATACGGTTTCTAAGACTAGCTCCCACTGCTTACTCATTCAGCCTCTGGAAGTATAACAAATTATTAAAGCACCACATCCAAAAGCTCAGTTGTGCTCTGTAGTCTCGCAGCATTGGTTTCCACATTGAGACGAGTGTGAAAATGACTATGTGTCTTTGCAGAGGGCTAGTGAGTCAATTTGGAAAGAAGGCAGCTATTTAACATTTCTGACTAGCACAAATAGCATCTATGACCCCATCTCCTGACTGGTGCTTCCTTCTCTTTCCCTTATTATTATTAAAAAAAAATTTTAATGTTTATTTATTTTTGAGAGAAAGAGAGAGAGAGAGAGCGCATGAGCAGGGGAGGGGCAGAGAGAGAGAGAGGGAGACACAGAATCTGAAGCAGGCTCCAGACTCCGAGCCTGACACAGGGCTCAAACCCACGAACCTCAAGATCATGACCTGAGCTTAAGTCAGACGCTTAACTGACTGAGCCACCCAGGCACCCTTCTCTTTCCCTTATTAAAATTCCCTTATTAAAATAATTAATGTTAAATGTGCCAGTAATAAGAAAATAGCCATAGCAAATAAGTTCTAATAACCTCATGTCTTCAATCGTTACAGAGGCAGAGAATTAAAATAACACCCTGGTAGTCAGGATTCTTAGTTGCAGAAGTAGAATCAAGGTTAGCCAGCATAAATAGAAGGAGATTTAATGTAAGGTATCAGGTAGCTTACAAAATGTGAGTAGGCTTAGAAGAACCCGGGTCCCATGCAGAACCCTCTGGGGAATGTGGGGTTTAGGTTTCTAGCCTTTATTCTACAGCAGCGGAGACTGGAATTGTTGTTGAGTGAACCAGTCTGTAGTACCTGCCACAATTATCATGTCCAAATTGTGGTTCATTCTTCATTCTCAAGCTAGATGCTGGTAAGATACCAGGTATTGGTTTTGCATACTCACATAATGGTTTGTGAATGAGCTCAGTGTTGAAAGAGAGATGTGGCAGTGAACTAACCAGTAGAGTAAAAATTTTGTAAATAGTTCTGTTAGTATACTGGTATCTAGTGATCTCTGGTCCTTGGTTCCTGGGATTTCCAGATTCACAAAGATTATTTATTTGAATAAATGCTTTTCTAAAGACAATGTGGTGGGTAATGAAAACCCAATACTTACTTTGTTACTGGTGGCCCTAGTGTTTATATTTTATACCATGTTTTCAGTCTATACCATTTCTGTGAGACCATTTATTACAAACGGAATTCTTAAAAAGTATATTTGGCTACAATACATTCAGGATGAGGATTCATGATACCATCATTTTACAGGATATATTGGATTAAAACACATCATTTTGTCTTGGTAATTATCAAGTCTTCTTATGAGCTGTGAAACTTGAGATGCCTTAGATTACAATTAATCACTACTGGTCACTACTGAATAGAATCTAAGTCTGAAGCATCCTGCTTGGATTCTTCATTTTTATTCCGTGGCAGCATTCACTGAGGGTTGTACCATTGGGTGAACCATCGAAGCTGTGAAAACAAAGACACTCACAAAGTCATTAGATTATATTTTTCTCTTATGTGCCTGTCCAGAAGTAGGCAGTGCAAAATGGGTATATTAATTCTGTTATATATAACACACAGCTTCTATCTCAGTCCGTGTTGGCTACAGGGACTCTCCCACAGACATTAGGAAGGAAAAAATAGGAAGTGGAGGACACATCCCTTCCAGTTAAGGGTAAAACCTAGAGGTTATACACACCACTTCTGGCTCATTTGTCATGAGTCAGAACTTAGTCACAGTGCCACACCTAGTTGCAAGGAAAGCCAAGAATTGTCATCAATAGTTGGAAGGCCTTGAACCCAGTGAAAATCTGTGTGGGGGATTTTAATACCAGAAAGAAGAAGTGAATATTGGTGAATGGCTAGCTATCTTTGCTACAATTGCTCACCTGAAATTATAGGTTGGTTTTCTCCATATCAGAGCTGCTTTGTGAGTGAACTCTACTGTGCCTCCTGTGCCAAAAGTGAAGCTCCTTGAGGAGGTGAGTAAGGGGAGTATGTTCAACTAACTTCCTGGTAAACAGATCAGAGAATGATAGAATCTCAGTGTTGAAAGGACTGTCAGTCATCATCTCGTTCAACCACTCACCTGAAAATCTCAACTTCCTTTTAGACTTGCCCAATTTTACGTGTGAAAACCGAAGACTTACCCAGAGTCACAGAAAGAGTGGTGACAATCAGGACTAGGATCCAGAGAACATGGTAAGTTTTATTTTCCTTTGCTCCTGGAAGAACCCTTTTGAGCTCTGTTTCTATCACGCTGTGATCTGAGAAGAGATATTTGTGTTAGTTATAAGCTATAACAAGCTGTGTATTTTTAGAATTCTATTAAGTGCCATAGAATCACTGAGCTGCTATATTGAATTGTAAGGCCCCCTTTTAGTTATTGAAAGAGTGGAGTCTTGTTAGAACACAGTTCATGATTACACATATTTGGATGCCTATGCAAGTTGGTGAAAAGGGTATTGAAGTGGAATTCAAATGACATGACCTGGTCTCAGCCATCTACTATCTATATGACTCCAGGAAATCATTTAACTTCTTGGAGACCTGATTTATTTTTAAAATAAGAAATTAGACTAGACAGTAAACTACTTAGCTGTTGGCATAAGATAGGTTTCAAGTAATCAGAATCAATGCCATTCTTAAAAAATTTATCTGGGGGAGCTGGTGCATTCTGGAAGAAGGTCACCCAACTTGTCGCCCTATGAGTTTTCTCTTGAAACTGAATTGCACACAGTAAAAAGGTGCTGTATTAGCCTACATCATTAGTGCTCATCCTCACCTGTGGTACTTACATGACAGAAGGACACACTGAAGCTTCTGTCTGATAACTAGATGTTACTCTTCAACCTCAAGATTCAGATGAATATCAGAAAAAGCAATAAATCTTGGATCCAGACTATTCTGGAACAATGAGCTAGCATTGTGTATTTAGAAAACCCAGAGTTTCCCAGGTCCTCCTGTAAAATAAATTATAAAACAACGTAGAGACTGGCTTCTAAGATGGCAAAGAAGCCATTTGGCAGTTTGTAGAGCTCAATTCAAAAGGCTGTCACATTTCATTGCATTGGACCTCTGCTCCAAAAAGATGACAATTGTGAGCCAGCAAGTGAGCCTGAATATAATCTTTAGTAAGGTCTAGAGATAAATGTTGCAGTGAGAGCAGTTAGAATGAATTGGACAGAATAATTTTAAATTATGGCCTTGAAATTTCCACTTTACTCATAGGAATGAGATAAGGTAAAACACTGCAGTGAATGGAACATGAGCCACAGATTTTGAAAAAGACAAAAGGAGGGGAGTGCATTGCTCTTACATGAAATGAACAATTTTCTTCAGTCTCAATGCTGACATTGTGATACTGTGTCAAAGAAGAAAGTGATAGGAGAGGCAGCCTTAGATCAAAACAAAGAATAAAGGGAAAGGAAACAATGGCTCTTATCAGTTCCAAAGGTGAGTTCACCTTCCTGGCTTTTAACTGTCTTATTCATTGACATGGCTCCATGAGCACAAAATTAAACCTGTTCTCTCTTCTCTGCATGTGTGTGTGCATGCCTTTTAATCATTCGTAAACGGTGTTTCCTCCTAGAATTTTTTCCTGGCTCCTGAAAAAGCAGCGTTTCTCTTCCAAATGCATGAACATGGAACTATCATCACAATCTCGCCTTATTTACATGAGAGTGTGGAAAACAGACACATGAAGCACCCTGGCTGTTTGGAACTGAAAACAAGTATTCTTCTATGACAGGAAAGCACTAAAGGTCAAATGACTCTCAGAGCTGGGGCAGGCACTCTGATCTCAGAGTCCCACAGAGAGGGCGGCGTTCCGGGGACGTGGGGCCCTTGTCACGGCAGCTCTTCTTCCCGTCTTCCTAGCAACCTTCACACCACCCCTCCCCCACTTCTCAAGGCTCTTACCAGGCCTGTGCTTCTGTGGCCTGTGGAAGAAGTGGAAGCTTTTGCAGTCGACAAGAGAGAAGGAGGTGATGTTCCACCATGAGCTCTGGCAGCACTTTACTTAGCTTTCTTTTGGGACATCTAGAAAATGGCCACTCGGAAAAATCCTCCCCTAAGAGGGCTGATTTTCTGAGACTTTTTTTGCTCCGGGCCAGATAAAAAGAACTGGAAAAAGAAGACAGGCCTTCTGCTATTATGTAACCAGGGTGTCTGGCCTTGTTCATATCCTGGCTTCCTGAGGGACGTCACTTCCTTTCCCAATATCCTTTGGATGTACTGGTAGATATGCGGGGTCTTGTGTTTCCCTTGCAATTCTTTTGAGATGAAATGATCTTCTTTCTTACTGTCTCCTTCCTGTCCCTCCTTCTTTTCCTCTCTTCCTTCCTTCCTTCCTTCCTTCCTTCTTTCCTTCCTTCCTATGCATTTTTCTGTCAGATTTTCCTTTGTCTTTTTCCTGAACATGCCACCAGGAGAAAGTCATGATTGTCTTGTTGAGCTCCTTCTGCATTTTGGAACAGTCTTGGGAAGATGTGTTTTTATGAAGCAACTCAGGAACTTGAGCTATCTGCAATGACCTCCCCCCCTCCTCTGGAGTAGACCTTCACTTCCATAATCAGGATGGCTTTGGATCCTTTTCCCAGATCACTCTGTTACATGATTCTATACTACATGTGATCCATTTTGCTAGGAATGAACTGATATTATTATTATTATTATTGTTTATTTATTTCTGAGAGACAGACAGAGAGAGACAGAGAGGGACAGAGCATGAGCAGGGGAAGGGCAGAGAGAGAGGGAGACACAAAATGTGAAGCAGGCTCCAGGCTCTGAGCTGTCAGCACAGAGCCCAACGCGGGGCTTGAACTTGTGAACTGTGAGATCATGACCTGAGTCAAAGTTGGATGCCCAACCGTCCAATATTATTAACTTGACCTTTAGGTGGTAGGGTAACAATTCTGTAGGATAATGAGGAGAGGCTTTTAGAACATGCACAATGTAGTAGAAAGGTAGAAAGAAAGAGAGCTTTGGGATTATTCCACCCTATGTTCAAATCCCAAGTTTGTCACCTGTGTGACAGCAAGAAGGTCACTATAACTTTTCTGAACATCAGTTTCCATACCTGAAGAATCGAAGCAATAATATTGCTAACATTATGGGATTATTGAAGGCCAAAGTCTTGACTTCAGAAGATGCCTAATGAATGCAAACACCTCAATTTTCTTGCTGATAATAGAAGAGCAGACCCTCCTAATTCTCTTGTAAACATTTTTCCTATTGACTGGACTTACTTACTTACTTACTGAGGGCTTACTTTTTGCCAGCTCCTCTTCTTAGCATTTTGTTTCAGTTAATCTTCATTACAATCTCATGACCTAGAGATACTTTGAATTGACCTGTGAAAAGCTGTGACTTTCAAGGGGGCTAAATGACTCACTTGAGGACACCCAACTGGGAAGCAGCTCACCAGGAGAGCTGGATTCAGCTTCCCCCTGTCAGGCTCGTTCCAGAACCCTCACGTTGAACTACCATGCACACTGCCTTCCAGTAGCGTATATTTGGGGCAAGCATTTCCTTTGGTATTTCCAAAGCAGGAAGTCCAATGGGATAGCCAGACCTTTCATAGAGACATAAGAATTAAAATAACTCGGCTGTGATCAATGGGAAGAGGTGTTTCACTGAGACCTGCTGTTGAAGTAATCAAGGACTCATTACTCGAAGAAATTGTTTTCAGCCTGGATTCACTTTTTGCTGCCGGGTCTGGACTCGTCATCATGGACAGAAGGCGTACTTGTTAATGCTGGTGTGTTAAAGTTGAACAGTGCCCAGAGCCAGGCACCTGCAGTAATTTCTCCATGTATTAAAGCCTTGAGGCAGGTCTATGAAAGGCGGTAATAGGCACATCTTGGAAAAGACTGTTTTTTGCAGATTGAACAAAGGTTTGGAAACTAAAAGCCACTTTCTTTTTTAAAAAATGTAAGATCTAATAATATTTATAAGAAAAATAAAAATGTCATTCTGGCGGGGGGCGCGGGGTGGTTAAATCCTTTCCCTAAACTTTCTCTGCTAGTGCATTTCTTACCCCAACATATGAGCTGATGAAACACAACGTGTGTACCTAGTAGTTGCTGGCATGTTTCAGTAACACAGTATATGCTAAAAGATCTGATTTCAGAACTACCACCTACATGGGTAAGAGCAACAGCAATGATCTATAGGCAACAGTTTAATATGGTTCTTAAGGCAGATTGCCGAAATTCAAGTGGAGTCCAGCCAGCTTCCCCACTGTGCCCCATAGTCTGAATTCTCTCCTCTAAATTTTCTTTCCCAGGTTCCCCCAGAACCTCTGTGGGAAGATGGAGATGACTTTCGATGTGGTGTACGTATGAATGTCGTGTATGATGTGGTGTGGATACGTGTGGAGTGCACGTTTGTGTTTGGGGTGTGCATATGTGTGTCGTGTGTGTGAATGCGTGTTGTGTGGTGGGGTGTGTGTTACGCATGTGGTATGTAGTTATGAGTGTGGTGTGTATATGTATGTGGTATGTGTATGTATGTCATGAGTGTATATGTGGTTTGCGTTTGCGTGTTGTATTCATATGCGGTATGTGTGTGGTATTTGTGTATTTGTGTGTACCATATGGGTATGTGGTATGTGTGTGTAATATGTATTTGTGCACAGGGTGTATATGCTTGTGATGTGTATATATGCATATCTGCATATGAGGTTTGTGTGCGCGCTTGCATTGTATGGTTGTGTGTGATGTGTCTGTGTGCGTGGAGGTGTGTTTATATAGGGTGTACAGGTGTATAAATTTAAGTGCACATTTAATTGTGTGCATATGTGTGTGGTAAATTTGTATGTGGTGTACGTATGCTTGTTGTATGGGGCGTGAATGTGAGATGCACTTGTAAGAGGTGGGGGGTATGTCTTTGTTCTGGATGTGCACATGTGTGTTATGTGTGTACATGTGTGATATGTATGTGTATATATTTGCATATACACTTGAGGTGGTGTGCATATGTGTGTAGTGAATTTCTATGTAGTGCATATGTATTTGTATGTGGTGTGTGTTTGCAAGGGTTGTATGTTCATGTACATTGTGCGTGCATAGGGGTATGAAATTTATGGCATGTATATAATGTGTATTTGTGTGCATTTGTATATGGTGTGTGTGTGTAGTGTCTATATGTAGCCAGTGTGTACATGAGTGTGGGCTATGTATATATGATGTGTGTATAGGTATGCTTGTGGGGGGCGGTGTTTGCATGTGGGATGTATTTGTGCGTGGTGTCTCTTGTTGGTGTGTGTGATATGTTTGCATGTCGTGTGTGTATTATGTATACGGTGTCTGTATGATGTCTGTATATGTGTGTGTGGACGTGAGAGACAGGGGTATGTGCCATAGCTACCAGTAGCCATTTATGTGTCTCAGAATCTCTGAAGAGCTATTCAAAACCATTATGGCAATTGGTTCTGTCTTTGAAATAAGCTAAATACAATAGTAATAGAAATAACTGCTCTTTTTTCTCGGTTCTTCCAAAGTGATGATAGGTTGCAGACAGGAACGACTAACCAGTTCCTTCCAATAGGCCTCCTTTGCCCATGATCCTCTGGGGAGCTGTTGCAAGGGAGGTGGAGGAAGAGGAGGGCGTGTGGAAGCGTTAAAAAGGCGTAAAATCATCCATTGTTCTGTATTTGTGTTTCCTTGCAAGTCAGAGACATTAGATCTGCATCGGCAATTGCCCTTCCTGCAAGTGGACTCATACTTCAGGTTGCCTTTATTTGGCTCAAATCGGGTCTTAAAAATTGGATAAGGTCTTATTTCTCAATATGAAAATAAACTTGTTCATCTGCAAGTGCATCGCCCCCTCCCCACCACATAGCCTCCTTTGAAGCCTCCTCATCTCAGTATCTAAAAATAAAAATCATTTCTTCTGGCAGTTAAAAACTCCACTTTCCATTTTTTCATATCACTTTTTTATGAGATTTCTGAAAAATCAACCTGTCCTGGATCTGAGGCACAGAGACAGAATCGCTAAACATTCATGCCATGTGTCCCTACATGCACTCTATTCAAAGAGTCGGTCTAAAATGCAATTTGGAAACTGAAACAACAAATCTCTTCTCAGAATCGTCTGGCAGAAAAGCCGAGGTTGCGCCAGTTAAGAAGTGCACCAAATCTTAATTGCTCCCCCGGAGCCAATCATTAGGTGAAAACCTGCATAATGTTCTATCTCCTGCGCGATGCAGACGCTGACATATTTCTCATTTTGTTGCTTCCTGCCATTTGGAGATGTCGCTATTTGTCACACGCCGAACAGGAGGAGAGAACAGCAAAGCGCATTTCAGTTACTGGGGCCATTGTTACAAATAACCGATAGTTGTGGCTGTTTTGAAAGGCTTTCCTCTGTGGCGGTGTGAGGTGAGGCTGCCTGGCATTAGGGCTCTGAGCCTCACTGGCAGTGAGCTGCTCAAAGGGGCTGCAGCGGCCATGCCTGGTATTTGGGTGATGAATGGCCGGGGCTTAAACGCTACCCCCTCCAAGCCCCCCCCCCCCACAAGTCCCCCCTACCTTAAACAGAACAATTTCACTTAAATTTTTTTTATATTAGGGTGTTTTATAACATTTAATTAAAGAAAAAAGGAGTAGATAAACCAACTGCACTATAACCTTAAAAGGGATAGAGACCCTGAGTGATGAATGACGGCCTCATACACAAGAATGGCAGGTGGCCAAATTTTAAAATATTCTTAACAGTCACCAATCCACCCTGTTCCAGCGTCAACAGCCATTGATCTATAGGAGAAGTCTCTGATTCAAAATCTCCATGCTGCTTTGGTTCTTCCCTATCAGAAACATGATTAACTGACTATGAAACTGGAAAGGCATGCAAGAGATGGACGATGAAACGTCTTATAAGCCAGATTAAAAGGATGGATTTTATCTTCAAAGTCATAGAATTCCATAGATGCAGTTTCAGCAGGTTTGAGTTTTACAGAGATCATCGTAGCTGACGGGTGGAAAATTAAGTGAAGAGTGGGCAAGACTAGAGATGGAGAGACAAATATGATGTGATTGATTTTTTTCTTTTCTCTCTATTTGTGATTAAAAAAATGTATCTCTGTGATGGACAATAGGGTAAGTAAGAACAATGTCAATAGAGCACTTGTGAAATAAAGTCATTTATTTATTCCTTCAGGTATTTAATTTGCTTATTCATTCAATTTATTCAACAAATATTTGCATACCTACCCTATGCCTGGCATTGTTCTAGGTTTTGAAGATGAAAGCTTATTTTGTGGATCTTATAGTCTATAATGGAGGAGACAGACAGTACACAAGTTAAATATATAGTATGTTAGGGGCTGATAATAATGACTAGGAAGAAAAATAAAACAGATGAGGCAGGCTGGGGAGGTTGGAATTTGTTTTTTCGAAGAAATTTTTTTAAGTTTATTTGTTTTGAGAGAGAGAGCATGCATGCATGGGGGAGGGACAGAGAGAGAGAGAGAGAGAGAGAGAGAGAGAAAGAATCCCAAGCAGGCTCCATTCTGTCAGTGCAGAGCCTGACGTGGGACTTAGTCTCATGATCTGTGAGATCATGACGTGAGCTAAAATCAAGAATTCGACACTTAACTGACTGAGCCATCCAGGTGCCCCATAGAATATGAAGGCTTAAGGAGGTGAAAGTTCGATAAGGACCCAATAAAGGTGATGTGGGAGAGTTAACCGTGTGGTTACCTAGAGAACATTTCAGGCATTGGGAAGAGCAGATTCAAAAACTCCAAGGGAGCATCAAAAGTGGAATTCTTAAGGAAAAGTGAAGAGGCCAATAAGGCTGGAGTTGCATAAACAAAGGGAATCGACTAGAAGATGAGCTCAGAGATGTTGGCAATGAGGCACATAGCAATGTAAACATGGTGGCTTTACCCTGAGTGAGGTGGGAGTTGTTGGAGGGCTTTGAGTGGGTCTAACTTACAGTTTCACATGGTCTTTCTAGCTCCTGTGCTGAAAACAGACTTTTGGGGGCAAGAGTAAGTCAGAGAGAGTGGTTAGGAGGAAGTTGCAATAATAAGGCTAAGAAGTGATGGCGTTTTAGACAAGAGGAAATGGGAAATGGAAGTAGGATTCAGGATGTACATTAAATGTAGAGCTGACAGGATATAGAGTATTGGACTTAGGTTAGGAGAGGAAAGAAGAGTCAGAAATGGAAGACTAGTGTTGCCATTTATTGAGATGGGGAAGACGGAGGGTGGGTCTGATTTGGTGGTGGGGAGATTAGAATCCAGTTTGGAATGTCTATCAACTTGAGGTTTGACACATGTTAAGTTTGAGATGTCTATCAGATAAAAAGGCATTGGATATACTTGACTGAAGTTTAGCAGAGAGGGCTGAGCTAGAGTTATAAATTTGGAAAATCTCAGCATACAGGTGATACATAAAGCCACAGACTGGAGATGATCGCTAAGGGAGAGCATGTGGCCAGAAAAGAAGTAGAAGTGGACCTGAATGATGATCTGATGCAATCAACGTCTCATTTCTTTGATATCTCCAGAAGACCTTTCTCAGGAGCTCCATAAAACTATTTCCTTCATTTTTTTCATGGTCTTGTGACTAATTCTTGCTTCAATGCAACAGGTTTCTACTGACTCCAAATATAAATTAATATCATTTTGCTATGTATCTGGCTTAAATAGAATTCACAGGTAACTTAGGAACCTAATTCACTTTTCAAAGATGTTTCTATGGGAACATATATTCTGAACTCCAAAAAAGTGTCTTTCAAATTACTTTTGGAATATTATCCAGTTTCAATGCAAACTGCCTATAATTCCAGTGTAGAAAAGAACATACATTTTTATCATCCTTTATATCTCACCATTTGATGATATATTCTTCATGTTTATATGAATATATAAACATGTTATCATCATATTTATAATGCAACCAAAATATTTATGTCTTCGAATTTTAATATAGTACTAGTATTTTCATTGCCAGGTTTCTTTTTTTCTTTTTTTAATAATCTCCCTTCCCCTCGGCTTTTGTGTAACCTCACATCTGCCTCCACTGATACATATTAAGTACTTTAAACTTTATTGATAAAATAATTTCTAGTTTAATTGCTGACTACTAATTTTTATGTTATGAAAATATATCTACTTCCTCCTATTACATGCCTTATTTATTTCAAATTAATTGCAGACCAGACATGATCAGGGCAGTCTTAGGGTGATGACTGTTTCCTGTTCTGTCATGAGTTCCAGATTGTCCATGACTGTGGGGAGAAGGAAAGAGGATGAGCACCCATTGAGGTGATGAAAATTGAGTGAAGCAGCAACGTAATCTGTTTCAAATTCTTTGTTCAATTTTCTGGAACTGCACAAAGACACCCCATCATTTCCTCTGGCTGAGATTCTTTTACACAAGCCCTAAATTGTATCACTCCCTAGTCTCCACAGGCACACGAGTTCTTTTTAAAACACTTCATGGTGCATTTCAGGGATGACTTTTCTCATCATTGTGACATTTTGCATGGAATGGCCAATCTAATCAAGAGGCTCTTCCAGATTAGATTTTTTTCCTTATTAATCAGAAGCATGCTTTACCCTTATACTATTAGAAGTAATCTCTTTGAAAAACATTGAGTTTCAATATTTGCAAGGCATGTCTTCTAGTCACATCCTTTCCGTTACACCATTCACTGAGTTAATCTTTGGATAGGGTGAAATGTCATCAATTTCACCAGAGGATTTCTCAATCTCTTTCATTTGTTTCAGCCAACAGTTTTCCTCCTGACTGGGGTAAATGATCACTAGGTCCTGCAGTAAAATTTGTTGGCCTTGTGAGCTGGAATGCTTTGATTTCTATTTGCACTTCTTGTTCACATTTTCTTTGTCATTATTCTTTTATATTTTCTGAGTTGGAAAATATTGCATGAAGGTATTATTCTGTTGCAATAGAAAGAACATATAACAAGGCATCTGAAGATTTGGAATGTAGCCCTGTAAATCAATGGACAAATAGCCTCTTCCTGTTTCAGTTTAAGTGGGGTTTGCATTGCTTTCTCTACTCTCATTATGGTGTAGGTTACTTCAGGCAATTCAGTCTCACGCTTGGAAGAGTCTTAGGGGCACTTTACTGAAATCTCCACAGTAAGATCCACTTTAAAACATTTTTCATTAGTGGTTGTCTGCTTTTGCCTGAACGCCTTCAGAAATGAAATTTTCTATTCAGTTTATAAAAAGCCATAATTGTTAATTGCTCATTATTTTGAGGAGGGAAAAACTTAATCCAAGATGGCTCCTCATAATACACTTTGAAATTCTTTGAGAAGCCAACCACCAGTGTAACCCAATACTGTTTTCACTGACTGAAGGTCACCACAGATGGTGGTGATTTGGGGAAGATTCGAATGCTTTTTTTCCCACAGAAAGGTTCACTCTCCACCATTTGTGCAACCAGGACTTGGCAGCGTTTTTCTCCCTATTATTGGCACGTATACGTTTTTTTTTTTTAATTGTGGCATCATATGGAGGTAGTGGTTCCATTTTCTAAAGGCAGACATTTCTAAAGTGAGTAAGGAAAATTGCGGGTGAAATTTTTTAAAAAGAGGAAGGAGAAAGGAGGGAGAAAAGGATAACAAAGAAAGAGATGAAGAGGAAAAAGAGAAATATGTGCAAAGAAAAAGAAAGAAAAAACAGAACAAATAGGAAACAACTAAATGCAATGTTTCATATATGCCAAGGTGGCCCCTTCTGTCAGTTTTGCAATGAGGAACACATGGAAAAGCAGTTTTCTGTTTGACCCTCTGCTTTGAGAGCTACGCCTCTCTGTTCAGTTGTGCAAAACAAACAAAGTAAACAAACAAAAACAACCACACACACACACACACACACACACAAAACCCCTTTCTTTCCAGGTTACTAAACCTTGGTATTCATGAATCTCACCTCCTCTTTCTTGGACAACAGGGAGTGAGCTGAGGGACTCTAAGCACATTCTTCTCTGTCTACTCCTTTAAAGATGTTAACCTTCCATAAGCATGTAGCATGAAAGGTGGCTATAATGAAACAAGTCACGTTTCATGTGATAAAAATGAGAAGGCATTTATTTGAAAATGTAATACATAAATTCTGGGAAATTCTGCACACTTTTCGTGGTTCCATTGCTAGCCAGAATTATTAAATTCCATAATCACTCTGTCATGAAAGGAATTGGTTGTTTTTTGACAGAGTGTTGATGAGCATTTTACTGGCACTGGTCATTTCTATTATTATTATTTTTTTATAATTTATTGTCAAATTGGTTTCCATACAACACCCAGTGCTCATCCTGGTCATTCCTATTATTGATCATTTCTCTTTTCTGTGAATCTTTGTGGGTGGAAGGGCTATTACATTTCCTATAGCTCACTTTCCTGGGGAAGTTTCAGATCGAGGAGTTACTTTTTCTTAAGCAAAATCATTTAGTTATGGCTTAAGTTACCTGGTGCTATATCTATCCATGAATCATCTAAATTTACTTCTCTCTCACTGCTTTTCACAAAAGCGTATGACTTCTTTGATTCTCTAAGCTTATTTAGATATGATTCTTCCATATTTTATCTATAAGGGTTTTGTTTTCAAGGATAGTCTGCTGCTTCTCTCCTTTGTTAACATGATCACTATATAGTTCACACTTTTTTGAGAAAGCACAGTTCTTTCTGATAATAAAGGAAAGAAAGAAAGAAAGAAAGGCTACATAGAAGACCAATTTGAAAATACGTTAATGGGAAAATATGTTTTAATTTGTCTTATTGGGTCTCTAAGATATGGTACATCTTAATGCTTACTAGCAAATTCTGTCATTGGGCTATGAGTTCTAAGACTTCAAGAAGGAATGAATGAAGAAACTAGAGTTTTTGTAACCACTGTAAGAGGTGCTAGGAACCTATAAAGGTAATTACAATTGATGCTTATTACAGTCTTCTGAGATACACTTATTCTTTGACTTTTAGGAATTTGGTCAGAATGATGCTCCAAATTAAATGTAGAGTTAGGAATTAATTTCATGTCCACTTGATTCCAAAGCCTGTGACCTCTCCTCTCTACTATCTTGTCTCTTGTGATTTGCTCCTGTGTCCCTTTTCTTGGCAGATATCATACGTTTATTCAAATCCTTACCCCTAGGGAGAAGATCACATCCATTGCTTTTTTGATACATTAGAAATAAGGTCAGAATGAATTAGAAAATTAAATGTAGTTGTAGTAATTAATGGAGGTATTTATTATATCTCAATAATAAATGAGAGGGAAAAACAGGTAAAAGATATTAGAATGTATAGGAAAAAACAATGAGCAAGTGGGGTTAAAAGCCCAGTTTACTCTGTGACAGAGGAGGAAGTTAAACAATCTCTCTGAAGCATATCTTCTTAATTGAAAAATTAACATCATCTGAGGTACATGTTTGACATGAAGATTAAATATGATATATATGTGGAAATGGCTGGGTCAATAGATTGTTTCTTTCCTTTTCCTCTGAGCTTTGCCTTCCTTATCTAAAGTTGACAGAAATGAACTAAGTATTCTCTCAATCCCTTGCCAGATCTAATATTCTTCGGAATGGCACCATAAAAATCATCTAAGTAAAAGTAAAAGTGATTTTAGGGATATAATTCAGTGAAAGTTTTGAGCAAGTGTAAAATCTGTGCAAGCTTAAAAAAATACTAATTTTACTTAAATCATTCTTTAGTTTAATATATATTTATTGACTATATTTTATGTCCTAGAAAGCTAAGATACAAAGATGGGCAAGGTATGTTTTGTATGTTTAAGGAACTTACCGATTTCATGGGGCAGTGGTGTGAAAATTGTTAGTTATGAAATAATATGATAAGACTATTAAAAAAAAGTGAGCACAAGATGCTATGGAACACAGGAAAATAATTAACATGGCCTTAGAGTGAAGATTTTACAGCAGAGGTGACATTGAAGCTGAGATTTGAAAGATGAAGGATTTTCACTGATAGACCCAAGGCATAAATGGCTTTCCTGGAAGAAACACCATACCTAAAGGTATAGAGGCAAGAGAGAACATGATGTGTGTAGAGAAAGGCAAGAAGGATGTAGTGATTGAAATATTGAGTGCACGAATAGATGAAAAATGAAACCTGGCTTTTTATGCTCTGTTGAAAACTGGAATCTTAATCTTGTAAGTAATAATAAACCATTAGAGTAATGAAGAAACATTGTTTTATTCAAGACAATGTCCTTATTAGATCTGTGTTTCAGAAGGATGATAACTGATAGTGTAGAAGATGAAATGATAGGATAGGCTAAATAGCTCGTTTATTAGTTACTATGAATGAAAGACATTGAAGATGGAATTAAGGTGGAAGCAATGAAGGTGGAGAGGAAGAGATGGATGTAAGACATATTTAGAGGGGTGGACTTATTTTTTTTTTGAGAGAGAGAGAGAGAGAGAGATTGAGGGGGGATGGGCAGAGAGAGAGGGAGACAAAATCCCAAGCAAGCTTCATTCTGTCAGCACAGAGCCCAGTGTGGGGCTTGAACTCACAAACCGAGAGATCATGACCTGAGCCAAAATCGAGAGTTGGACATTTAACCGACTAAGCCACTCAGGCGCCCTGAGGGTAGACTTTTTTAATATAGGTAGTGGAAAAGAGGGAGGGGATGCCACTTGACTACCAGATTTCTAATTTGAGCAATGGGAGTGAGTGGTGAGTAAGGAAATGAAAATAAGAAATACACGTGGGTATAGTTGAGGAAGGATAGAGCTGAAGTCAGCCTTGGCTATATTAAGTTCAGAGTGTTGACTGGATATCTAGGCGGAGATGTCCAGGAATTAATAGTTTTATGCATTGCTTGATTGCCAACCCAAGCTCTCTATTCATCTTCTCCATTAGACCACCCTTTTATCATCACAAACAACAGCAAATGATTTCTTGGAACTTAACTATTCCTTTTGGTCCTTGATGAGCACAAAGAGGAGGGCTCCCAGAGCTTCATCTATTTTCAGACCTCTTCTCCAGAATGAGGATTAGCAAGGGCTAAAGCCCTATGAAGGGGCCATGCTCAGAGGGCAATATCAGAGTCTAAGGCTTATGTAAGTGTATTCTAGGAATCTGAAGATCTGTAAACAAAACATTTATGTAGTAGTTTTAAAGCATGTACACAAATCATTTGAAACTTTTTCTATATAACTGTGAAGTCAAATCTCTTCCCCTTGAATGTAGGCTGGCTTTAGTGGCTAGCTGATAGCAAATAGGAAGTAGCAGAAGTGAAGCTGTATGCTTTCTGAGGCCAGATCATAAATGGTAATTCAGCTTCTACCAGGATCCCTCTATCTCTCAAGACATTTGTCTTGGGAGTCCCAAATTAATATGTAAGAAGTCTGGTAATCCTGAAACTGCCATATTGGAGAGATCATGTAAAGAGTTCACATAGACAGGGGCGCCTGGGTGGCGCAGTCGGTTGGGCGTCCGACTTCAGCCAGGTCACGATCTCGCGGTCCGGGAGTTCGAGCCCCGAGTCAGGCTCTGGGCTGATGGCTCAGAGCCTGGAGCCAGTTTCCGATTCTGTGTCTCCCTCTCTCTCTGCCCCTCCCCCGTTCATGCTCTGTCTCTCTCTGTCCCAAAAATAAATAAACGTTGAAAAAAAAATTAAAAAAAAAAAAAAAAGAGTTCACATAGACATACAGAAGCTAAAATCCTGATCACCAATTCTGATGTGTGGGTTATTTTGTTCCCCCACACCGCTAAGCAATTCTGTGACATCAGCTGGGTGTCCTACAATTCAACTCAGTCCTGACACCACCCAGAGACAACTTCAGATCCCACAGATTAAGGGTTCACTCCTATAAGATGGCCTCTTCAGATGCCAGTCACAAGTCCAGGTTGTTACCTATGCTTCTCACCAATTGGCCATAGATCAGAAGTTCCAATGACTCCCGCTTTGCATTTGGTTAATTTGCTGCAGTGGCTCACAGACCTCAAACATTTTGCCTTCTAGATTACTGGTTTATTATAAAAGGATATAACTCAAGAACAGCCAGATGAAAAAGATGAATAGAGCAAGGTATGTGGGAAGGTGTGTGGAGCTTCCATGCCCCCTCCACATGCACCAGTCTTCCCAAATCTCCCTGTTTACACCAACCTGGAATCTCTCCAAATCCTGTCCTTTTGGGTTTTATGGAAGCTTCATTACATAGGCCAGATTGATTAAATCCTTGGCCATTTGTGACTGAACTCAATCTCCAGCCCTTTTCCACTCCCCGGATGTCTGGGCTGGGACTGAAAGTTGCCAACCTTTTAATCACAGTTGGTTCCCCTGGCAACCAGCCCCCATCCTTAGGTGCTTCACAAAAGTCACCTCATTAACATAACAAAAGACACCTCTATATCGCTCTCATCACAGGAAATTTCAAGGATTTTAGGTGCTCTGTGCCAGGAAAGAACTGGATGAGAACCAAATACATATTTCTTATGTTAAATCACAATATCACAGAAGCCCAATTGTGCTAACCCTCTCTTTGAGTTTTCCAGCATCAGCCATCAGACATGTGAGAAAGACTATGGATGACTCCAGCCCTTATCTTTTGAATTTTCCCAGCTGATGCTGTGTGGAAATAGAGCAGTTCTTGCTGAAACTGCCCAAATTACAGTTTCATGAGCAAAATAAATTTTGTTATTATTTTAAACTACTAATTTGGGGGTGATTATATTTCCTTTGATAATCAAACTCTACAAAGCCATGATCCATCATAATCTAACTTAAGATGTATTTTATTTTTTTGGTACAGGGTCAACATTTATTTATTTTGCTCTCAAACTTTCAAAATGGTCCAAGATCTTAATCTATTCCAACTCATTGAAATCTCATGTTCTCTTTTATTCTACAGCACTAGCCTAACTCCTGGCTGCCTTTCATTCTTATACTTGCTTATCCACATTGGCCTTTTCCTCATCCTTTGGCCACTTAAAAGTGTTTTTAGATATTAGGCGTGCTGACTTATAAAGGATCCAGCCCATATAATATTGAACATAATAAAATGATACAATCCATGCCAAACATCATTTACATTCTGTTCTCAAAAAAGTTGACAGAGTGATCTTTTTAAAGCCTAAGTTAGATGGAATGTTATTAAGAAAATTATAAGGAAAATACATTTATTGCACTGTACTGTATTGAAAAAAAATCCAGTATAAGTGGACTCGTGCAGTTCAAACCCATGTTGTTTAAAGGTCAACTGTATTTTCTTAGCAACTTTCAAGTAATATAGCATTGTTAACTATAATCACCATGCTGTACATTAGATCCTCAGAACTTATTCATCTTATAACTGGAAGTTTAAACCCTTTGACTAAGATATTCCCATTTTCTCCACCCCTAATCCCTAGCAACCACCAATCTACTCTGTTTCTATGAGTTCAGGTTTTTTAGATTCCACGTATAAGTGATATCACACAGTATTTGTCTTTCTCTATTTGACTTATTTCATTTAGCATAATGCCCTCAAAGCCTAACCATGTTGTCCCAAATGGCAAGATTTACTTTTTTTTTTTAAATTTAAATATAGTTGACATATAATATTATATTAGTTCCAGGTGTACAACATAGTGACTCAACAATTATACACATTAGGAAATGCTCACCATGGTAAGTAAAGTAACCATCTGTCATCATATAGAGTTATTACAATGTCATTGACTACATCCCCTATGCTATATTTTTTTATCTTATTTATTTTATAACTGGAATTTTGTATTTCTTTCTTTCTTTCTTTTTTTTTTTTTTTTTTTAGAAAGGCAGACTGCCACGTGCAGCGCCTCATTTGGATGTGTCTGGAGTCTTGGAAGCTTGACTACCTTACGTTCTCCTACAAATGGACCTTGAGAGCTTGTTTGGAGGTTCTAGCAGGGGAGCATAGCTACTCGTATACCCTTGACCGAAGAACGGTCCTCCTCTATCAGGGAATGTTGTCCTCTTCGACCGACCGTGCAGCTTCGGGAGGGACGCACATGGAGCAGTGAGGGAGGAAGGGGACACCCGCCTAGCCAGCCAGATCAGCCGAATCAACCCTGGAGATCAATGGGGTGACAGATGTCACAGCCAGATCGCCCTCACATCCTATTAATCCCCCTATTTTGCCTATCTCACCACCCCAGTCTTCTCTGGCAACCACCAGTTTGTTCTCAGTTTATGAGTCTATACTCCAGTTCTATTTTCTTATTGTTACTGTTTGTTCTTTTTTTTTTTTTTTGAGACGTCACACATAAATGAAGTCATATAGTATTCATCTTTCTCTATCTGACATATTCACTTAGCATATACTTTCTAGGTCTATCCATATCATCATGAATGACAAGATTTCATTCTTTTTTATGACTGAGTAATATTACATTTTGTGTGTGTGTGTGTGTGTGTGTGTGTAACCTCTTCTTTATCCATTCATCTATCAATGGACACTTAGGTTGTTTTTATATCTTGGCTATTATAAGGGGGTATTCTGGGCTAAATTTCACACCATCCCCACCTCAAATATCTTGAAGTCCTAAGCTCCAGTACCTCAGGAAGTGACTGTATTCGGAAATAGGTCTTTATCTAAAAACTTTTAAAAAATTTATTCATTTTGAAAGAGAGGGAGAGCAAATGGGGGAGTGGCAGAGAGAGAGGGAGACAGAATCCCAAGCAAACCTCATGTTGTCAGCACAGAGCCCAATGTAGGGCTTAAACTCATACACTGTGAGATGACGACATGAGTCAAAATCAAGAGTCGGATGCTTAATGGACTGAGCCACCCAGGTTTCCCTGGAGATAGGTTTTTAAAGAGCTAATTAAGGTTAAATGAAATCCTTAGGTTGGGCCCCAATCCAGTCAGGCTGGTGTACTTATAAAAAGAGGAAATTCGGACACAGGCACGTATGGGGGAAGACCAGGTGAAGACACAGGCAAGGAACTAGGTCTTGAGAAGAATCCAGCCATGCTGACATTCTCTAGCCTCTGGAACTGAGGAAAACAACTGCCGTAGTTTAAGCCACCCAGTCATCGGTACTTTTTTATGGGAGCCCTAGCAAACGCATGCAGGAAGAGGACTGGGAAAGTGCTAAGGGTGCTTATAGGTCAATGAATTTGACAAAAGTAGGGTGAATGGACTGTGTGCTGATGAGAGCTGCCAGAAAGGGTGCTCTCTTGGACATCTCTGACAAGATCCTCTTATGCTGTGTTTTGGGCTAACTAATTCTGTAGGGGCCTGTATGTGGGAATAAAGAGTGAGGTGAAATGAAGGAAAAGCCATTGACATGTCTTGGGAGGCATAGACGTGTTTGTGTGTGTGTGTGTGTGTGTGTGTGTGTGTGTGTGAGAAATATGTTGACCTTATGTTACTTTAAGTTAAGTATCTTTTCATCCTGTTTAACATTTTATTTGACTAAGTCAGAAAGTTCGGGTTGAAAAGAAAAAAAAACACACTCTCAGGTTTTTGTAGTTAATAGAAAGGAGTATTTTTGTCTTATTTACAAGGGAATATAATTTTAATACTTACGTGACAGAAAACGGATGAAGGCATCGTTGGTTCACAGTAAATGACAACTAGCTTTTTTTTTTTTCTTCTTATGATCAGATACACATACGTATTCAAAACAAAATTGTGTGTGAAAGGAGGGTGCATAAGAATAATTAAGAAAGAACAGAATACATAACAGATTGCCTTTACATAGTTCCAATTATCTCAAGATTGTCAGACTCTTTATAACTTGTAGTGTTTATACCACACCCCAATTTGGTTGCAAAGTGGCCCTGCCCTCCACTATCAGATGGTGGATCTGAAAGACGGAGGTCAGATGGGTTGGACTAGGAAGCAAGAGGGAGACTGTCATTAGGAAGAAAATACATAACTACAAACTCCCAAGAGCACTGTAACCTCACGTTTGAGCTGGAAGGTTATTATCCATCTGGCTGTGTGCTCTGGGAATGAACTGAGAAGGACAGATTCATTTCCCCAATTAAGTGAACACCAACAAAGAGGCAGGGCACTAATATTCTAAAAAAAAAAAAAAAAAAAAAAAAAGTGATCTCTTGAGCATGTGGACTATTTCCAATATGGACAGGTGTTTTGATAATAATACATCAAGTTGAAGTAGGGGGGCAGATGGTAAGGATAAGGCATCATTATTTCAAAAACTGAATGGCAAGTAAAGTGTTATTTTAGTCAGTTGGGCTGCTATAACAAGATGCCATAGACTGGGTAGCTTAAACAACAAACATTCATTTCTCATTGTTTTAGAGACTGGAAGTCCAAGACCAAGGTACCAGTATGGTCATATTCTGGTGAAGCCCTTCTTCCTGGTTTACAGACAGCCATGTTCTCATTGTATCCTCATATGGCAGGCAAATGGGAAGAGCTAATTCAATTTAGGAGGGCTCCATCCTCATGACTTAACCCCACAGACCTCATCTCTAAATACCATCACCTTGGGGATTTGGGTTTGGGCATATGAATTTTGGGGGACACAAACATTCAGCCCAAAGCAAGTCTTCACTAACTGAGGCACCTGATAAAGTGTATATATCCTATTGGGTTGCATGGGTGGCTGAGTTGGTTAAGCGACGAACTCTTGATTTTGGCTCAGGTCATGATCTCATGGTTTCTCAGATGGAGCCCCATGTTGGGGTCTGTGCTGACAGTGCAGAGCTTGCTTGGGATTCTCTCTCTCCCTCTCTCTCTGCCCCTCCCCCTGCTTGTGCTCTCTCTCTCTCTCTCTCTCAAAAATAAATAAGTAAACATTTATAAAAAGGGTATATCCTGCCAACCATCTACTCTATGGAAATCTATAGATCCCTTAATCTTCTCAGTATCTGCAGTCATTCATGAGTATTGACTATTGACTGTCCCTCCCTCCTCTGTGTGGGGGAGAGCACTATTTAAAGATGCAAATGACAGAATTCTAATCCTTTAAACACTTTAATTTGGGGAAAGAGCATACTCACCCAAGAAAAGCATTCCATTCTCTTTCCAGATCCTCTCCTTTCTTCCTCCTCCTCTTCCAACTTCATCTCCACCGTTTCCTTTGAAGCAATCAAGAATTATAAGATGCATTTAGCTTAATCATCCAGACTTTACATTATTCATCTAGTTAACATAGATTGGTTACAAATTGTGTTTTTTCTTTCTAGGCCATTTCCAATAACACAACCTATTGCACCACATTGACTGACAAACCCAGCATGGCGAGAGAAACCTGAGACTCACTCTTGATTTGCACTGACATCAGTCAAGAGTCTTAATTTTGTGTTCATGACTTGCTTTGGAATTGCTTTTGAGCCCTGTGCTCATTTCCAGCTCTTCCTAGAAGCCAGTTATTTTACAAGAATGTAATTGCAGGTAAGTAGCTGCAAGAAAAGAACATTTTGGAAGGACTAGGTATACATAAATACCTGAAAGAAGCAGGTAGATGAGGGGAAATGTAGCTGCTGTATTTGTCCAGAGGTATGTGTAGGCAAACATCTAGACATTTTATTACTCTGATTGTCTTAATTACTGGAGAGAGACAACTACTTATTTTCTTAGAGGGAACGTGAGCTGGTGGCACACTATTTATCTAAGAACACAGTTCCTTCTGGTGAGTATGGGATGAGCTGCCTGCCATTGGCCTTTCTTGGGCACTGGAAGGCACACATGATAATAATTTTAGAGCTTGTTTCTGAAAATAGAGGTCCTGATCAGTAAGTTCTCGAGCATCAGGAAAAAGGATGAGAAGTTAGTGTTTATTGAACTTTCATATCCAGACCCTTTGTAAGGTTTTTTTCACATAGGTTATGGAAACTTCATAATAATACCTCCCAAAATACACACGTTTAGATTCAATCTTACTTTGCTTTTATGTAAGTCAAAAATAGTTGACTATTGGCAATTTTACATGCTTCACCCTAATATTATTTCATTTTTAATGATGAAAACACATCAATATACACTTGTTCTGTTTCCTGTCTGCTACACCAGCCCTCTACCCAAGCTTACCACTTTGTAGCATAAAGCAATCGTTCTCAAACTTTAAAGGGCAGGGTTCGCCGGGAAACATATTACTGATCCTCAACCTCAGAGTCTCTTGTTCAGTAGGTCTGGGGAAGGACCAGAGATTTTGAATTTCTAACACATACCCAGATGCTGCCCCCCACTGCGGGTCCAAGATCACACCTTGGGACCCACTGGTATAGAGGGACAATATCCCAAGGATGCACCTTTAAGACTTACTTCCCTCCCACTTTGGGTTCCAAAACAACATTAAAAAATTCATATTTCCTTTAAAAATATAGTCCAGGGGTACCTGGGTGGCTCAGTTGGTTGAGCTCAGTTGGTTGAACACCTAGGTCATGATCTTGTGGTTCATGAGTCCGAGCCCCGCATCGGGCTCCTTTTTGTCAGTACAGAGCCCACTTCATATCCTCTGTCTCCCTCTCTTTCTGCCCCTCCCCTGCTTGTGTTCTCAATCAAAATAAATAAATGAATTTAAAAAAAAAAGGTTGGTGGGTGTGTGAGATAATGCAATGGAGATTCACACATCCTGTTTGAGGTTGTATTAGAAGGTCTCTCCTCGAGTCCTTCCTCCTCCTGACATTCTGTGAGCCAACTCTTGAGCTGTGAATGATTCTCTCCACTTTATAGACAAGGGAAGAGATTTAGAGGAGGAAAATGACTTTCCCATGGCTGAACCCAGTTAGGGAATGTTAAAAGATAAACTGAGGCATATTACATATTTTAAGAGTTTATTTGAGAAAAGATCGATTCCAATCTGGCAGCCGCACGCTGGAAGTGGTTAGGAGTGTGGTGCCAACAGGAGCAAAGGGAGAGACTTTTATAGAGAAAATGTGGAAACAAAGAAAGGAAATTATTTGACTGGCTGGAGCTTGAAGCCTCGCTGGCTGTTGGCAATTGGTTGTCTTTAGATTTTGATTTCATAACCTTGAGGCATTTACAGGCTCCGATTTTGGGTTGCTTACATAGGCCACTATGGCTTAATTAATTTCACAGGGGTTAGGGTGAACCTCAGAGTGGTGCCAGATGGGGAACGGAGCATGGGAGATGGGGACACATCATATATTTTGGTCTAGTGCAGAGGAGGAAGTCCTCCTATTCGAATTTCCTCTCACTTTCATCTATATTCAAACATATACATTAGGAGCAAATATAAAACTCCACATTAATCTTGATTCATCAAAAAACTCTAAAATCTTGGTGCGAACAATCCAGGTAGCCATCAGACACTCTTGCTATTTGCTACTAAACCCTTAGGTATTCAGAAACACCACTGGTTTGGCTCAGACAAAAGGGCATCTTCCTTACTGTGTGCTTTTCTGGACTTTCCCAAGGACTCGAGAAGTCTGTTTTTCTTTGTTTCCCTGTGTCCTTGGACTTATCTCTTCTACTCTTTCTTTATCTAGCCCATTTTCTTTGTTCCAGCCTTTATCACACAAGCTTCTTTTTCTACCTGATTTGCTTTAATCCACCCAGCTCCTTTCTCTGTGTGTTTTCCATTTCAATGAATAAGAAATGCTTTCTTCACTCATCAGAACTTTCCCTGAGGGTTTTTACTAGGCTTTGCCCTCAATGAGAAGGGGTGTAACTGGTTTTGCTCATCCTGAAGAATTCCGGGAAATGGCAAAGAGATATCAATACTATTTAGCATTTACAAAGGACAAAGCAGTCAGAGAAATTTATTAGTAGGCAATTACTTATTTTTTAAAACTTAGACTGATCTCAAAGATCTTTTTTCCTGGAAGAACTGACCTGTACATCCTGGACAAGTAACAGCACGTCTGTGAACTCTGAACTCTGGTTTCCTTACCTGTGAAAAAAGGTGATGATGATATCTCCTCGCAGAGTTGTTATGAGGATAGAGTGAAAAGTATGCCTCGATTGCCTGTTATTATGATCCCCCAAGCTCCCCCCTTCATTCGTTCATTGACTCACTTAAGGATGTGTTAGTCACTGTAAACACAATAGTGAACAACACTGGTCTTCGACCTCATGGAACGTATAGAAGAGATAGACCACAACAAATAATCGTAAAAATCACAAACTGTAATAGGGATGGCAAAGGAAAATATACAATGCAACAAATTTAGTGAAGGAAAACTATATTGTGTCACGGAAGTGTGTTACAGGGGATCTGACCTAGCCTGTCCAAGTGGGTGACCCAGCTTCTCCACTGAAGTGACATTTACGCTGAGGTCCCAAAGATGAATGTGGGATTGACTAGACAGTAAATGGGGAAGAGAGGGTTCCACACAGAGGGATTCGCAAGTGCAAAGGCATACAAGCTTCAGGAAAGAACTTGACACGGGTAGGGAATTCATGAGAGGCCCTTAAGTTTGTAGGTTTTTAGAAGGCAGGGAAAGAGGACTGTGAGGAAACGTTGCAGAAGCACGTGGGAGCAGCATCACCCAGGGTCTTGTGGGCCACCTTAAAGACGTTGTCCTTTCCTCCAAAAGCATTTGGAAGGCTTTGGAAGGCTTTAAGCTGGAAACAATATATATTTGAATCTCGAACAACCTGGGTTTGAACTGCTCAGGTCCACTTATACACAGAGTTTTTCCAACAAATCCAGTACAGTGCTGTAAATTTATTTTCTCTTCCTCATGATTTTCTTAATAACATTTTACTTTCTCTAGCTTGCTTTATTATAAGTATACAGTATATAATACATGTAACCCACACAATATGTGTTAACTGGCTGTTTATGTTATTGGTGAGGTCAATAGTAGAATATTAGTAGTTAGGTTTTGGAGGAGTCAAAGGTAAGTTGCAGATTTTCGACTGCATAGTGGTTACTGCCACTAACTGCTGCATTTTTCAAGGGTCAAACGTAGTAGGTTTTCCTTTCGAATCTGTTGGGCTAGAATAGATTGGAGTAATGCAAGAATGGAAGAGAGATCTGTTAGGAGGCTCCCAGAGTTGTCTAAATAAGATACAGTGGCTTAGATTACAGAGCTGGGAAGGAGGGGGGGATGGAGCTTTAAGATATCTCACAGATATAGTTGTTGGGTTTTTGTGAATCATTCAATAGGAGTAAGATGTGAAGATGAGGATGATTAATGTGATTTCCAGGTTTCTGTTTAGAGTACCTGGTCATTCTAGTACCATTTACTCTTAGAAGGAACACATTTGAAGAGGCAGTTCATTTGTTCTGGTTTAGATATATTGACTTTGAGATGCTTATTGTAAAACATCCCCATAAAAGTGTCTGATGAGCAAACAGTCCCATACATAGATCTGAACAGGACAGAAAGTATGAGAGTTGATGTTTTTTTTAGAGGATATTCGAAACGTGGGAGCGAATGAGATGTCTGGGGGAGAAGCACCAAGCCAAACCAACTAGACCAGAATGATTGTGTTTCTAGCCCATAGTTAACATGTCTGGGGATAGGGTGAACCTGGGGGTTGTGTAAGTGGCCAAAATGGAGGGGTGAATGTGTCTGTGTAGGAGTCACTTTTGCTTTAAAGATGTCATTTCCGGGCTCACCACAATCCTTTGGGTAGCTTATTTAGGGTAGGGTTCAAAACCTCAGCCTTGAAGGACCCAGACTTTGAGCTGTTAGTTTTCAGATAAGTTGGGGAGAGGGAAATATAATCCTTTCATACTCCCCTTCTCCATCATTTTATATCAACACACAAATGTTTGCACATCTTGAACATAGCAAATTTAACATTCTATTTTAAAACAGGAGAAAGGTAGAGTTAAATGTAACCAATAATTGCTATTTAGATACAAAAAATTAAATAATTTTTTTGTCGTTTTGATTGCAATGGAAAAAAAGGTATTGATTAGATAACCTTCCAGGTTTGCTCCTCACTGAACACATTTATGTACTGAGTGGAAAACTACTCTGATACCTCATGTGTATTTAATCATGATCTTCATGCTTTTTGCATTATTGTCTATGACTACAGATAATGAAGGACAATAATAAATGTAATAACCTACCAATCTATTCACCCACCTACCCATCCAATAAAGGCAATATAATGTGGTAGTTAACAACATGGACCCTGGAACTAGTCTATCTGGTTTCAAAGCCCAGCTCTGCCCCTCACTGGCTATGTATGCTTGGGAAGTTCACTTAACCTCTCCACGCCTCAGTTCCCACGTTTATAAAATGGGTGTCATAGTAATTTCTATCTCAGAGGAATCCATGAGGATTAAATGAGTTCATATACATAAAGCACTTACAATAAAACCTCAATAATACTAAAAGCTTTTTATATTATTAGTATGTACAGTGACTCTGACATGGGCCATATGGGTTGTCCTCAAGGAGCTTATGGTCTGAAGGGGAGTTCAGACAAGGAGATACTAGAATGAGGATAGGACAAGCCTGACGAAGGTACAAAGGAGGGGAAGCAATGGGATTCAAGTCCCATCTGATTTGAGCCCTGAGGGATAATTTGGGGGCAAATAGTTTCCGAATTCCATAGCAACTTTTGGCATACAACTCCTTCACAGTCACAAAAAACATATTTATCTTGTGCTTTGCAATTTTCAAAGTGATTATGCATACCCTAATTTATTTGATTCTTTTATCAGCCTTATGAGATCAATTTTGGAGCACTTTCTCTGAGTCACTTGTGGTGGGGGGGAGTCTTATAAAAACAAGACATATTTCATAATCTCAAAGGATAAAGTTTAGTGGATTTTTTTGGTCACAATTTTATATAAGAAGAAATTGAAGTTTGGAGGAATTAAAAAGGCTTTCCCAAGGGGCGCCTGGGTGGCTCAGTCGGTTAAGCGTCTGACTTCAGCCAGGTCACGATCTCGAGGTCCGTGAGTTCGAGCCCCGAGTCAGGCTCTGGGCTGATGGCTCAGAGCCTGGAGCCTGTTTCCGATTCTGTGTCTCCCTCTCTCTCTGACCCTCCCCCGTTCATGCTCTGTCTCTCTCTGTCTCAAAAATAAATAAACGTTAAAAAAAAAAAAAAAATTTAAAAAGGCTTTCCCAAAAGTCAACCAGCTGGTGCCACAAAAATGGAATGAACTCCGGCCTCTGGATTGTGTTAAGGTTTGGGTCCTTTTATCAAATATATGGTGGTCCTGAAACAAGATAAAACCATCCACTAACAAGCACAGAATGTCTGAGTTCCTTTCCTCAAAATAACATAAGAAAATTACATACTTTGGTTTTAGAATCCCCAACATACCATGATTATGTGGAAGAAGAATAAACAGGGCTTTCTGAATGTGTTTTCTCTGGCTCTGCAATGCCACAATACATCACTCACATCCTGGTAGAGTAAACGAATCTCTCTGAGCCTCCTTATCCAGAGAGCCTCCTGGGCTAGAACGCCAAGGCATTTCATAGAAACATAAAGAGAAAAGGTTGGAGTAAGTCAACTGTGGCACAGGTGGCTGAAGTCACTACTTAGGATTTGGAGCCAAGGGCAACTATCCAAAGCCAAAGGTGAGTGCAGGTGGCAGGCAGTTGGGGCAGGCTGGCGTTAGTCACGGGAGGGAGCAGCCTGGGCCTTGGAAAACCAGAAATCAACTTCCGGGAGAGAGATTAGCTCAAGGGCACCTAAAGTCAAAGAGTCAGAGTCAAATTAAGGCCACAGGGAGTAGGAAAATAAAAGGTGGGTGAGGGATCAGGCGGGGCAATGCAGAAGGACAGATCCGTATCAGGGACACTCTTGAATAGCCTTCCTGTTCCTACTTCTGAGGCTTTCTTCGGCAACGTTTCTGTGCCAGTCAGTCACAGCTGGTCTAGACTGCACTGACCAGAACCAGCAACGAGTCTAGAAGCTGCAGGGAGGCAGGCCAGCGTGAGGGCCAGCTTGCAGACGAGCTTGCAAGGTGAGTCACTTGCAGACGGAGGCCCTTCAGCCATGGCAGCCTCAGAAGGACGCGTATACCATTGAAGATTTGTACTTGGTCAAAACATCACGTTCAAAGGAAAAGACTTTTAAAACTGTTTATGTTCCTGAAAGTGGCATAGCAGATGAACACTAAGTGACTTTCAGCGAGGGGAGGGGAAAATGAAGCAAAGCAAATATCCTTTTCAGTGAGCCAGAAACATTCACCGCACTGTCTTTGAAAAGCGCGTAGGTCTGAAAATAAAGGGCCGAAAGCTTCCAGAAGCTTTTGTAAAACTCAAATATTTGGATTTCTATACCACTCCCTCAACTGGAAGCCAGTTTGAGATGTTAGAATAAGAGTAAATTTGCGCTTGTTACCCTGAATTATGAAAGCTTCAAAGATGATAGAAACCCTCACATGGTGCTTAAGACGTGCCACCTACTCTTGCGAGCACCATATATGTGCTCATCTAATCCTTTCAGCAACACTCGCAGTGCTGTTATTATCACTATATTACCACTGAGGTGACTGAAACAGAGTGAAGTAAAGTGACATGCTCCAGGCCACAGTCTGAAAATCCTAGAATCCTGCAAAAGACAGAAGTGGTATGTGCATTTCTTTTTCTGCAGTCATGGATCCAGGAGCATTTGGGGGGAATCATAGCTCCTAATTTGTGCTTCTATGTAACTAAGAGTCTGTATCTCCATCCAGTAGTTAGCCTAAAATATGGGCGTACTTCGTGGCTAAAAAACATGATTACTGTGCTGAGCAGTGAAATGTGTAAAACCTTCCAGGCTTTAGTGTCATAAAGGCAGGCGTATATGTGTCAGACAGAATAACCCCTGCTATTATTTTGGCCATACTTTCTTCCCACACTGTTACTGGGTTGGAGTCGGGGTTAAGAACAGAGGTTAGAGTCAGACTGCTGGGATTAATTCCTAGCCAAATTTACTTGTTATGCAACTTGGAAAGTTATTCGTCCTACATGGGATTTATGTTTCCTTTTCTCCACAGCGGGGGTAATAATTGTCCCCACTTTCCAGGCTTGTTGGGGAACTTAAATATGGTGCACGCTAAATGCTTTGCCTAGGGCCTTGCACTTAGTATGTGTTCAATACCTGCTAGTTATTACAGTGGTTTTTGTTGCCCTGAAGATGAAACCAGAAGAAATCAGGGGGAAAGGATCTTTAAAGTTCTTTATATCTCTGGTTCTCTTCCCTCCGACTTTTAAAAATTCCACTGGGTTGCCTGGGTGGCTCAGTCCGTTAAACGTCCGGCTCTCCATTTCGGCTCAGGCCACGATCTTACTGTTTGTGAGTTCGAGTTCACCGCTGGACTCTGTGCTGATGGTGTGGAGACTGTTTGGGATTTTCTCTCCCTCTCCCTCTGCCCCTCCCCCACTTGTTCTCTCTCTCTCTCTCTCAAAATAAATAGGTAAACATGACAAAAACATCCACTAAAGACGCAGCTAGCACTTAGACACTGTTAGGATGGGAAAGACCAGTTTAACCTTTCTCTCTTGCTTCATTTGTTTAAATGAGCAGTTTCTTACTGGATTAATAGGCCCACTGATCTTGGGGAGGACAGGAGAGTTGAGGAACAGAAGGGACAGGAAAAGGTGCAGTGATTCATGCAATTGAGAGAAGACATTTGGAGGGAGGCTGACCAGGAAAAGAGTAAGGAGGTAGGGACAGTAAGGACTTGCTTTAGAAGCTTAGAGTGGTGTGGGGATAGAATGGGATAATATACGTTATCATCATTCCCAAGTTCACCATGGCCACCTTACCACCTCCCTGATTCCTAGAGACATCCCATAGTGATGTAAAATTCAGTAAACAGTTTGTTAAAAAAAAAAAATTAAGATAATGTGCCATTTTAAGCAACAGTTTGAAAACAATGAAAAAATGTGATGGCAGCAAATACTGGTAGAGAGGTAATGCAACCAATTCTCATATGTTATCGATTGGAGTGATAATTAGTATAGCTGATAAGAAAGATCATTTGTTAGTACCTATTAAAACTCAATATACACATTCCCTGTGCCACCCAGATTTTACTGCTGATTGTCTACCCTGGAGAGGCATTTGTACACGTACAGAAAGAGAACATATAAGAATGTTCGTAACAGTGAAAAAATTGGGAAACAACCTAAATTTCCATTGAAATAGAAATGTTGAAATTAATTGTGGAACTTTCATACTATGGAATTCTGAGGAATTAAAAGGGATGAGTCAGTGATATTTGTGGCAACATGTTCAGATGTCTAAGCCCATTTGTTGAGTGAATGACCCAAGTTGCTGAATGGTGTAGAGGGAGATGCCATTTATTAAAAAACAAAGGAAAACACTTTTAACATTCTTAGTGGCAATGTTGCCTCGTTGTGATTTAAGTTGCTTTTTTCTGATAATTGGTAATGATGAGCATCTGTCGATAAGCCATTGGACTATCTTCTTTTATGCAGAGTGATCAAGTCTTTTGCTCATTCTTAGTTGGGTTGTCTTTTTTTCTTTAGAAAGAAATTAAAAAAAAATTTTTTTTTAAATTTTTTTTATTTTGAGAGAGGGAGATAGAGAGTGAGCAGGGGAGGGCCAGAGAGAGAGGGAGACAGAGAATCTCAAGCAGGCTCCACACTGTCAGTGCAGAGCCCAACATTGGGCTCAAACGCATCAACGGTGAAATAACGACCTGAGCCGAAATCAAGAGTCGGACACTTAACTGACTGAGCCACCCAGTTGTCCCTTTTCGTAAAAGTTTTTGATGGTTGAATTGACTTGTTCTTTCTCCAGCAAGTCTTTTGTCAATAACAGAATTTTCTCTCAGTCTATGAAAACTGTTCACTCTTAACGTTAGCAAGAATGTAAATTAACTGGAACTCTTACATGTTGCTAGTAGGATTATAAATTGGTATCGAACTTTGGAAAACTGTTTTGGCAATATTCATAAAGCAAACCATGTATATCTTATAATTCGGCAGTTCTACTCCTGGATGTATGGTGGAAGACAAATGAGATTCACTAAAGACATGTGTAAGAACACTTACAATGCTTCAAAAGCTCCAAACTGGAATCAGCTCAAATGTCCAACAGTAACATAATGGATAATAGAATGTGGTATATTTGTAAAATGAAATATTACATAGCAATGATAAAGAACAAACAAGTATCATATACAAAATATGGATGGTCTCATGGCTATATTAAGTGAAAGAAAGTAAACACAAAAGAGTATGATTGTATGATTTCATTTTTATGCATTTCAGAACCAGGGCACACTAATCTATGATGATAGAAGTCAGACTAGTGGTTACTTTTTTTTTTTAATTTTTATTTATTTCTAAGAGGGAGAACATAAATGAGGGAGGGGCAGAGAGAGAGAGAGAGAGAGAGAGAGAGACTGAGAATCTCAAGCAGGCTCCACACTGTCAGTGCAAAGCCCTATGCAGGGATCGAATTCACAACTGTGAGATCAGACACTGAACCGACTGAGCCACTCAGGTGCCCCAACTAGTGGTTACTTTTGAAGAGTTATTGGTTATGAGGAGATAAAGGCACATTTTGGAGATCCAGAAATATTCTGATGTGGGCACATGCATATGTATATAAGTAATGTAAAAAGCTTTTAGGTTGTATACTAAAGATTTATGCAGTGTGCTTTGTAGAATTTATACTTCATAAAAAAGTTTTTAAAATTCTAGAAAAACCTCATGAAATACTATTATTATCCACATTATACAGATGAGAAAACTGAGACAGAGGTTGGGTAATGTCCCAAGTTTACCCAGATGGTATTGGAGGTAGGTTTTCCAACCCAGACTGACCAGAGGAGCAGTGTGCTGTGTCACTCATCAACTGCCACAATAACCCTGCATAAACAACCACATGGCCTCAGTGGCTTATCACAAGGAGCATTTGGTTACCTTACAAGTTTACAGGACTCAGCCGATCTGGACTGGGCACCCTCATGTCAGGGAATTGTTTGGCTTCAGCTGATTTATGATGGCCTCGGTGGGACCACTGAGATAGCACTGCTCCTATTTAGAACACATGTGGTCTCAGGCCATGACAGATGAATAAGAACAGGCAAGCACAGTCGAGGAAGTACTTTTCAAGTCTGTTTGTGTCATCTCCTTGGCCAACACAAGACACATGTGTCTGAGAGCAGCATGAGGACAGGTGGGAACTGTGGAGTTACATGGTAGGGACAGAGACCTAGGGATGGGTAAAGATTTGGGAGCCATTATTATAATTAATTTATCACAGGCATGAGTTAATCACAAGTTGGAGTTTGGCAGACTTGGCCCAGGGTCCAGCCAAGCCTTACTACTACGTGATTTTTGTAACAATTACTTACCTTTTTGCTTCATGATTTCTTCATCTGTAAAATGACTGTCATGACCATAACAACAATAATGCCAACAACATGAGATAGTCGCTGAGGATCAACTGAGCTAATGTATATAAAATAGCTCCTGCGCCTGACCCAGAGTAGATGATCAGTAAATGGTAGTTATTTTGGAACAGATTATGTCCCAGGTGGATGAACGGGAACAAGCCAAGTGTGTGGAATAGGGCCATAGCATGGTGGGACATTTGGTGTGCCTCTTTTGCTCTCCACTAGAGTTTATGGGCAAACTGACTTCCGAGTTCTGATGTTACACACCCTAACAGTGCAGACCAGGTAGCCAAAAGCAGCCCCTTTCCAGTTCCTCAGGATGCATATGTGATGGATGGAGAGCCCCTAGGCAGTACCCTTTCCTCTCCACCTTTGGCCTCTCTTTATGAGGCTCGACTCTCCCAATCTTCTGGAAACCTACACCTCTCTTTGGGTTTAGGTCAGTCTGGCCTCTCATCTGTGGGTCAGAGAATGAAGGAAATTATTAATTCAGGAAATCTCTATTACCCAGCTCACCACTTTAAGAAATGACTGAAGGATTTTCTGAACCATCCAAAGTGTCCCACATCTTTTGCAACCAGTCTGTTTTATTGTTCATATTATAATTCTCTGAAAATCCATAATCACAAACACCAGTGATGAGGAGGTTCTTTAGGCCCAAGAGTTGATTCTGATCTTAGACAAAACCAACCTATGGTAACGGAAGTGAGAAATGTGGTTGCCTTCAGGTTGGGAGATGTTGACTTGGAAAGAACTTGAGGGAGCCTTCTGGGGTGTGGAAAGTTTTAATATATTAATTGGTATAGTGGTTGCACATGTAAAAATTCACTGAGTTGAATTCTTAAAATTTTGTCTATCTTTTTGTATACTGCATGTAAAATTGAGTATACTGCATGTAAAATATACTTTAAATCTAAAGCAAAGAAAAAACCCAAACCTAAATAGTAATAAGAAAATAATACATAGCAACAAAGTAATAAAATAATAACAGGTAATGAAAATTATACAACAACCTGGAATAATAAAAATCAAACTTCTAACAAGTTCCCTATGGAGGGGATAGAAAGAGGAAAGAGGACAGAATGTGGTTAGTGGTTAAAAGGAGTCTTACCTTCCTAAACTTCCTTGTAGTTTATACTTATTTTCTACCCCCAAGAGAGAAAATACTATGTAACATATATCAAACATGTAGACTTTGTACTGCACACAGGCACTGAGGATTTCCTGATCTTTTCTTCTGTCAAATGCTCAATCACCCTACTGACAACCGCTGACAAGATTTTGTACCCGTAAACACACTCACTCCTCCACGTGTGGTCTATCCCTTAGGCATTTCTTCTCAAAACTCCACTCATTGTACTGACTTTGACTTGGTCATGATACAGATATAGGTTCCAAATACAGGCAGGGCATATCTTCAGTAGAACATGTTACTTAAATCTGCCATAGGAGCAACTCTATATCCAGTTCCCCTTCAACACTGGAGGGACACAGAACACAGTGATCTCCTCTGCCCTGACCTTCCATTTATACAGTAGCTATTCAGCAAGAAGGAATTGATTGAAAGAAAACAATTCTTTCAGCATTTCTTTTTGTCAAAGTTAAAATTTAAGAACAATTATTTTATAAGAAATCAAACCAGCATATGTACATTTCATGAGCGACCGCTTTTTAGTAAAATAAATGCCAAGAAGACATGGAGATAATGGAACATATATTCATAGTTTTGCATTTGTTAGTTATGGTTTATATTTGAGAGTTGGCTATGAGTTCTATAAGCCATCTTGAGTTTTGAATTGGAGAATTAGGGTGAGTGTGGAGAACAATACTAGATGCCTTTTGTCTTTTCTTCCCCCAGTGTCTGGAGTTTCAATAAAATAAGTTGTATATATTTTAAATCTGAAATAGTCTGTCTTACATCAGGATGGACATCAGACATTCTACTCTGAGTTTGGGTCAGAAAATGTCATCGTGATAGGCATGGAAATAACTAAATTAACTAGATTTTTCCAGATTACCTCTTTTCTGTGCATAAGACAATGTGCGTTAGTGCTCAGACACTTGCTGTATGAGCTATAGTAATACCGTAGACAGAGGTCAGGGCTCTCAGCCTATACATGCACGTGGTGGAATGGGTCAGGTTGCCAGCCTGAGCTCCGATGGCCACTAAGGAGGAATGACTGGTTCTTAATTGCACAAGGCCTCTCATGTTCTTTATTCTTCTTTCCCTATCTTTTGCTTCCTCTCTTTACCTTTTCCTGTTTGTTTGTTTGTTTGTTTTTTCCTAAATAGACTTTATTGTTCAGAGCCATTTTAAGTTCACAGCAAAATTGAACAGAAGGTGCAAAGAGTTTCCACATATCCCTTAGCCCCCACCCCCCCCGCCAGCTTAGTCTCCCCCATTATCAACATCCCCTACCAGAGTGGTGCATTTGTTACAATTGATGAAGCCACATTGTCACATTATTAGTATTCAAAGTCCATAGATTACATTAGGGTTCCCATGGTGGTGTACATTCTATGGCCTGTTTCCACTTAAAAGATCTTCTGGTGCTTTATGCCTTATACCTAATGGCTAAAAAGTTAGAAGATCCTGGTCTTCGACTATGCCAGGTATACTGGAACCAGACACCTTCTTAGAAGGCCATGATGCTTGCGTATGATCCCATTCTGATCTTCTTGGAGGGGTCCCCATGGGAAATACTTGCATTTTGCCACTGCTTTCCCCTGAGTATACCCTAGATCTTGAAGCCTTTCAGAATCTCATTCACTTATTCCTCAAATGTTTAATGGTAATTGGGGGCTGAGGATATAATGGGAAAAAGAAAAACAGAGTACTTGGCCAAATGGAGATCACATTCTAACATGTAGCCAAATAAACAAGCAAATACCCTGCAGAGTGATCAGTTTTAGAGGATCCTAATTGGTCCCTCCTGGTCTGACACATAACTGCCAAATGAATAAAACACGAGTTCTCCATCAATGAAATGTACAGCCCCAGATTCCCATGTTGCTTGGCAATTCCCTACAGAATGGATATTGAGATTTTACTTATGTACTGAAATGACTGTAGAGCTCTACAGTTAAACTGGAAGCCAGTGGGATATGGGTGTAAGTCTTTTGCAGACCATAAAAGTAAGGAGGAAGATAAAAATGATGCATTTTTCACATAATGTGACTCACTTGTGTCTCTTTCATTTTCAGGGTGAAATGGTTGATCAAATATAAGAGCTATACAAACTTCTGGGCTCTCAGAGGAATTGAAATTCTCAAAAGTGCTATTCAAGTTACATTTACTTCTGTCTAAATTATATTTTGGCTGCTTCCAGGCTGCTTCCAATGATCACTCTTGAAGTTTTGACTGTAAGAGGTAGTCCTTTCTGCTTTCTGCAGCCCATCTTTTTTCATTGGACCAGCTGGAGCTCATCTTTTTGAGCCAAACATCTTTTAATGGTTTATGACGGGATCACTGGTCATTCTTATATATTCTTTTTGAATCTGAGCACTACCATGGACTCTGGCAGCCCTTTTTCTCAGGACTGGGCTAGAGAATGCTCTTTTTCTTACCTGCTGATGTGCATATAGAGGTGATGTAGGGAGGATGGGAAAAATACCAAAGGATTTGCACTGGGATACAGGAATGGCTGTTTTGTTTTTGCCTTTCCTGGTTTCAGCTGGACAGCCAAGACCAGGATGTTTATGTCTCATTGTTGGAAGGACACACGCATGTTGAAAGAAATGTCTCTGTGTGTGTGTGTGTGTGTGTGTGTGTGTGTGTGTGTGTGTTGGGGCGTAGGGTTGGAAAGAGTTTTTAAAAGGGAAATTAGAAAAAGTCCTTCAGAATATCAGAATAGTGACATTCTGGGGCACCTGGGTGGCTCAGTTGGTTAAGCATCCAACTTCAGATCAGGTCATGATCTCATGGTTCGTGGGTTCGAGCCCTGCATCGGGCTCTGTGCTGACAGCTCAAAGCCTGGAGCCTACTTCGAACTCCGTGTCTTCCTCTCTCTCTGCACCTCTCCTGCTCATGATCTGTCTCTCAAAAATAAATAAATGTTAAAAAAAAATTAAAGAGAAGAATAGTGACATTCTAATCCAAACCATGTAAAGGTCTTTGTAATTATAAGAGGGTCTCCCCAAGGACACATGCACTGAAGGAGGGTCCCAGAAAAATATAGTGGCCTGTGTGAGGCCCATTTTGACTGTGAAGCTACACTGGTTAAGTGCGTAGTCAGCTGGAATGATCAACATAGCATAGCAGGGGCTGGTCAGCAAGATTAGCTTTGACAGTGAGAATGGCCCAGACTGATGTCAAGCATTCCTTGGGTAGAGAGGAATCCCTCAGTTGAGACCCTTAGCTTATGTGACTCAAGTACAATATCATGCACAGCTCAGGTTGTACATTAATGTTTTTAGTTTCCTGCAACGGAACTTCTTTCTAACAAAATCTCCCAAGTGGTGGCAATTTAAGCTGAGTAAACTCTAGGTAGACTCAGTAAATGTGTGTTTTTCCTTCCTATTTTCTTCTTGATTTTGCATTTACATTTTGGAGTCAAGCATAATATCAAAGCATCAGGGAGCAGTTCTAATGCTCCCTTACTCCAACCGCAGAGTTGGAGTATTCTAGCCCATTGCCACCACATCTGTGTGGCTCTTGGCTGTGCACCATGTCACCCTGTCAGGGGGGCATGCAGGGCCTCTTGCTGGAGACTCATCCGCTTCCACATCACTCACAAGCATTGAGTGCTTGCGATCCTCATGCTATGCTGGGGTAGCTCCTCCTCTGGGAAACAAGGCACCTGCTCTTCTGCTCTCAGAATCCCAAACAGACTTCGTGTTTTTATATTGTCCTCTCACCACCGGCTTTGGGTTGTGGGAAAGGGCCGGATATGCAGCCTTTTCTCAGAGGCACTGAACAGCGTGGAAGCATCTTACTTTTTCTTCTTCTCTTGTACCTTCCTCACTCTGTAGGATTTTATCTCTTATTGGGATGGGGTAGAAGCTGGGATGGATGACTTACCCTCATAAAAAGAATCATTCGCACACGTATTTTCATTAAGAGCTAAAAATATCATGCCAATATCATGCCCTATTATTCAGTTGCTTGATTTTTTTCCCTTATACTATTGTCTCTGTTGTATCAAACATGCTTTTTTTTCTTTTGAAATTCAGAAGTCAAGAATTGAGTGTCTTGGTTTGTTGAATCATCGTCCACACAAAAGCTTAGAATGCTCCAGTTACTGCCTGATAGGCACTAATAGACATTGCTGGGAATGAACAACACATCCGTGAACGTACCAAATGCAATCATGCTATGCAGGCTTGTGTGTGTGTGGACATGCACACCTAAATACCGTAGTAAGTGATCCCAAGTCAGTGCTCAGCGAATTACCCTTTATATTCCCCAAACTCTAAGCTGAAGAGCCAACTCATCTATTACAAATCAGTAATGGCTGAATTTGTGCCATTAATTGCCTGGTCACCATCTTGGTGCTTGGATTGGCATGCGGTATTGCCAGTATGCCAGACTCTCAACTGTAAACAGATCTTAGAGGCCAGTCCGGCTGTGGCTCCAGTGTGAGTGCCCTCCACAGTGCTCTCCACTGGTGCCAGAAGACAACTGGCCATCTCTGTGGAACCAGTGTCAGGTGCTTTGGAGGAAACTGGTCATGCACACACAGGTAAGGAACCTCCTCCTGGTGCGATTTGCTTAAAATAGTTTTGTTATGTTTCCTGGTTCTAGAATAATATTTTCCCATTGCAAAAAACAATTTTTAAAAAGTATGACATATAATCACATCGTCCATATACAACCCTGTTAATATTTTGTTGTAGATTTTTTGCCATGCATAACCTGGATGTATGCATGTTTAATATATTACATATGTATGTACATATTTCCATTACATAATGGAAATTTCCATATGTTTCATAATACATATTTCCATTAAACAAAATCTAATCATGTTCTGTGTATTGTCTGCAATCCCCATTTTCCCTTAAACTCTACGTTGTGAACATCCTTACATGTCAGTACATAAGGATCTATACCGTGTTTTTTTTTTAAATGGGAGTAACAAATAAACCAACCAATCTCCTTGGTGGACATTTAGGTTGTTTTCAGTTTTCACACCGAAAATGGTGCTGTTACAAAAGTCCTCAAACATTCTAAAAGTGGAATTTCTGGGTCAAAGGAATGGACGTTTAATATCACCAAACAGTCTCCGGATAGTTTGTATTAATTTTGACTTCAATCAACAAGTCCCAATGGCATGTTCCACACTGTGAAATCTGAAGGTCAAGCCAATCTGTCTAAATGTCAGCATAATCATTACCCGGTATGGTCATTTTCCCCAGCAGCCAGGCATTACAAGTTCACTAATAAGGACCTTACCAGGGATTAGAGTTTTCTCCAGGAGAACATGATTGAAATGCATCAATGATCAGGATAAGTGGTTTCAAAATACTTACATAACAAGCCTGCATATGTTTGAGTGTATAAGAGTATGTGTGTGTGTGTGCACGTGTGCACCCATGTGCTTAGGCACATACCTAAAGGGATCCCTACAGGGAGTGATTACAAGTATGAGTATAGTACATAGGTATTCAAGATTTTTTTAAAGACTATCTTAATTTTATTATTTCCTAATAAAATGATTTAATTTTTAATAGATGTATTTATAAAAGATGCATTATAGAATCTATTTATATAATTGCATTTGCCAATTTACAAAGTCTTTGCCTTTTTAACTCAGGAAATACCATTACTGTGGTACAGCTACTGTCCTGAAAGAGTGAATAATGTCCCATCTCAGGAAGGTTGGGCATGCCCCCCTCCATGAAATGAAATCCCTAGTTCTGGGTCATCTGGCACTTTCTCAGTGGAAACAGCCTCCTGCAGCTGTTGCTTCCTCTCCCACTCTCTGTGTACAAGGATGTGGGTCACCCCGTGAGCCCTAGTCAAGGCTCCATCTTGTTCTGAGAGAGCCTTGCCCCATTTAGTCTCAGGTCAGTCTCTCTTTATTCCTCCCTTTTTAGGGTAAAGTGTGGGAGTAAGGAATTGGAAAATCCACCCTTATCCTGGAAGTTGAGTGGAGACTTGGGGATGTTTTTGTTTAAACTTCACTAATCTCTTCCAAACAGGTGGCCTTAGGCTTTCTCTCCCATATCCCTACCCCACCCTGTCCTGCTGCAGAGTGTGTTTATTGTCACAAATGGCCTGGCTTCTTTCTCCTCTTTCCTCCATTTAAAAAGATATTCATGTCCAAAAAAGAAAGAACCTAAGAAGCTCTTATTGTAGGCGTGAAGGCTGTTGATAAGTCTTGAGATGTCTTCTTATTTGAGACAGACCTAGGAACAGTGCCAACATAACATGGCGGAGCTGTGCAGTAGTGAGAAAAATGAAATACGGAGACAGGGGGTTAGAGTGATGGCAGCTGGGAGCTGGTGTGACTGAGGGGCTGCCGCACAAGTGGTTACGCCCAGGGAAGGAAGGGGAAAGATGACAGTGCCCGGTATTGATATGCAGGATAACGCATGATCCTTGGCAGGGCATAAGGAGTGCAATGAAGAAACAAAGTTCAAAGTCGTTCTCCAGAGACAAACTGAGAAATTCTCTTTGGCTATAATCATTTCCAGAAGTTTTAAGTATCTTTTAAAAAAAAATTCCCCTTTATTTTTTCAACCTACCTACAACAAACTAACACATGAAGGATAATTTCATTGTGTGCCTTAATTTCTAATTATGTCTGCGGTACTGAAGGGAATGCACGGGAACCCCAGTCTGGCTTTACTGCTGAATCAAGGGGCACATTTTCATTTTATCATCGATGAACTGACAATGGGCATATTCTGCTGTTCATTTGTCATAGGCTGCCTGTGTCAACGAAACGAGGGAAAATGGTGATGATTTAGAGCCGAGTTTTGAAACTGTGGGAACTAGGATGTGACCTTCCCCCAGGGCTGGACCCTTTCAGACTTGGGAGCTACTGGAGCCAGTGCTGGGCAGAGAGGGGCCTCCCACGAGGGTCCCAGAGGAAGGTCGAAGAGCTGTTCTGCTTTTCTGTGCTGGCAGCAGCTTTATGGTGTCATCCATCAGCTCTCAGATTGCCCCCTCCTTGCCTTGGTTGCATAGCATTGATGAAAGGCAGCAGAAGGAAGGGTCACAGTGAGAGGAAGAGCAACTGTACATACCTTACCATGTGTCATCCTCAAAACAGCGTTCCGGGCGTAGATATTATAGCCTCCCCTCATTTGCTAAGTTCAGGAAGGTAAGTGACAAGCTTGGGGTCACCGAGATCACAAGGGAGCAGAGACAGCGCTAAAACCCAGGTATCCGACTTCAAGTCCAAAGGTCTCCAGTATATCACTTGGTGTCACACCAGTTCTTCCATACAATTGTACTCAGTTTCTTGGCAATCTAGACTGTATTGGCTTTTGTGCTGTTATATTTCAAATGTCTCCAAGGCAAGTTTCAAAAAAACAAGGAGAACTTGAAAGGGTAAAAGAACTAAGTTTACAAATTCCCAGGCATTCACTATTCTTATCACCAAACTGAGCAGATAAAGACAAAGGGTTTATCATGCATGTAGATTGAAGCACAAACTGGGGTCCAAATTTAAAAAGAAAAAAAAAAAAGAATTGAAAAGAAAAGATACCAGTCAAAGAAAGGGATGGGATGTGGTTGGGAGAATATGGAAATTTGAGAATTTCGTTCTGGAATCAGATTACGGTAGACCCCGCCCCCCTACCACTCCGCCCTTGTCTGAAGTTTCCGTTTCTGGGGTTTTAATTACCTGCGGTCAACGTGTCCGGGAAGCAGATGATCCCCCTGACATATAGTAAGAAGGTCACTAGTAGCTGATACTGTCACAATGGCTGTCATTGACCTCGCTGCATCTCATCGTGCAAGCATTTTATCACCCATATCACCAGAAGAAAGAGTATAGTACAGGGAGATATTTTGAGAGAAACAAACCACATTCACATAACTTTTATTAAAATACATTCTAATTATTCTACGTTATCAGTTATTCTTGTTAATCTCTTACAGTGCCTAATTTATAAGCTAAGCTTTATCATAAGTATGCATGTATAGAAAAAGCGTAATATATATAGGGCTCGGTGTCAGGCCTCCACTGGGGATCTTGGAACGGATCCCTAGCAGATACGGCAGGGAAACTACCACACCTGAGTTTCAAACCCAGCCTCCTTGCTTTCTAGCTATATGACCTGAGGCAAGTTGACTCACCTCTATCAGCCTCAGTGTTCTCATCTGTAAAATTGCGGCGACAATAATAGTATTTACTTTGTGAATATTAGATGAAGTAACCCTGTTAGACCTAGAGTTGACTGTGTATAAATGATAGGTATTATTTTAATATGAAAGGGCACGCAGGCTCTCTTTGCAAGAGCCAGAGCCCACACCTTCCTTTCCGTCTTGGTGTATTTGGAGTCTTGCAGGCATATTCTAAGGGCTTCTCTTCAGGGATGGGGGAAGAAGTCACAGTAGAAGGAAATTCTTGGCTTTTAATGGAAACAGTAAAAAAGAAATAAATCAGATGGACATATGGCTCTGACTTGCCCTGCCGCCAAACAGGTGATGCCCTGGGGTGGGTGAAAGATCTCAGAAAACAAGTCCTTTCATCATTCCCCCTCGCCCCGCCCCAGCAGCTCACCCGGGAGAAAGGAGGCTTCTGGCTGCCACTGTGATCACCCGACCTTCTGGCGCCAGGCAGTTGCAGCCTGTGGATCCCAAGCGTCCTCCCTTTGCCTGCAGTTCATTGAACAAAATCCCCGCCACCTGCAGCTCACCCGCAGCCTGAGGTCTATTTTGCCCTCTGCCCGGCACGGCTTGAGCTGCAACGCCTAGGAGGCAGCTGCTGTTCAAGTGTCTGGGAGGGCAGAGGCCCCCAAACAGCCTTGCTGTGCCAGGTCGATGTGGGGCTGGGGGCGGGTCCGGGTTCCCACCTAACCGGTCACGGTTACCTTCCACAGCCTGCTGGTCTGTCCGCTAGGCATCTGCTCGCGTACATTGTGAAGGGGAAAAGGTAGGGGCTAAAAGGCAAGCAGCGAATGATTTCTTCCTGCTCTCAAGATGAGCACAATGCACCCTAGGAAGCCACTGAATTAATTATTCATTAAGCCTAATGGGGTGGTCGCAAGGGAGCATTGCTGAGATGCAATTAAGTGGTTCTTTAATTTTAGAAATATTTACTGGGGTGTAGTGTAAAACGTTCATTCATATCTTTCTGAAAAACAATTTAATGGTAAATAAGGAAAAGACAAACCCAGAACAGTTTGTAGAAGAGAAGCCGATTCCATGATCAGCGTTCCTCAGCTGCTGTGGCTGCTGGCCTCTGCCTAGCATCCTGATGTCTGGGATCAATTTTGAACAAAGCAGCAATAAGTAACATTTGTCAAGGATTTGCTCGGGCCCAGAACTGCATTAAGCACCTTTTGCACGCATATCATTAAATACTCACCCCAATGCCATTATGCGGTCAGAATCTCTACCACGAGACCTCCCACTGGTCTGTTCCAGTGATGTATTATGCTGATTGGACCTGGTAAGAAGTAGCAACTCGTTGGGCCACTTGGTAAACACATTTGCCTGCTAGGAGGTAGGAAGTAAATCCCACAGAAATTCAGCGGCCTCCCAACTCTGAAATTTCTAGGTGTGCAATGGTCTGAGACATGTCAAGTTACCCCTTCTAATGTTAAGTAAGTTCTCCGTTCCTGCACCTAAAAAAAAAGTGATGTATCATAGGCCTCTTTGGATTAATGGCAGCAAGATATACCTCATTTGAGTGTGCTATAACACCTAAAAAGATGCTGGTTTTGAGTGGGGCCAGAACAAGAAAGGGCTCTGCAACAGGTCTGGACCATTGTGCAAACTTTTCTGCCACCGTCTTCCCAGCTGGACCGTGAGTTCCATGTTGTGTCCTAACATGGGGAGAGATTCTTTCTTTATCCACCGCTGTATTCCCAGGGCCTCAAACATTACCAGGCACAATGTAAGCACTCAAAAAGTATGTGTTGAGTGAATGAACACCCTTTGAGGTGTCTACTTCTATCAATCCCATTTTAGTAATTGAGAGACGGAGATTTTGAGAGGTCAAGTTGCTCAAGATAGTACAGAGGTAATGTCAGAACCAGGTACCAAACCCAGGTCTGTTGGATTCAACAGGACTTTCATTTTCAGCCAGAGAGCAAAGAGAAGCCCACACACCTTCCCTGAGATTATGCATTTACTCAGCTCAGGTTCAGAGTTCATCTTGGCTCTTCTGGATCAAAGGCCTGAATTGAGCAAAACCTGGTATTTCTCCATAACTCATCTGGATGTAGGTGCTGGATGTAGGCAAAGCTGGAAAATCAATGACAGCACCCATGATCCTCTCTGTGTTTTACTTACTCATTTTTTTTTTTTTTTGCACCCTGGGCTCCATTTATTTATGTTACGTTGCTTGGTTCTTAACAGAGGTAGGAATTTTCCATGTTGCATTGTTTTCTTTAGAATCTTTTTATTCTAAAGAAAATTCTTTATTATTCTATTATTTCTATATATAGAAAATTATTTCTAAAGAAAATTCTTTTTATTCTAAAGAATCTTTTCTTTAGAATATTTTTCATGTGCTTGGTACAGTACTAGATGCTTTCCATATATTTTCTTATTTAATTGAGGAGAGTCCAAATAGGCCAAATAATATTTCCAAACCATGGTGTAATGAATAGTATTAAACCAGACAGGGCTCTGCTGTCTCTGGAGAAATGTGGGTATTAAGGTAACTTGCAAATATGCATCCACGTGTCACACAGACCCAGCTCATGCACGGATGAATACTAGAGAACATGATGGTTACTTGACTAAGGATGTCTCAGGTTTTCTTGTTCCCTGATCCACATTATTTTATTTTAAAATGCAGGTTTGGGGCACATGTCACCAGTTTTATTATCCATACTTGTTAGAGGATTTAATTTCCTAATCACTTTCCCTGATGGTTACTATAATGACTTTGAAAAATCTGTAGTGTATGAATCAACACAGTTGATTTTTATTTCTTTATATGAGAACAGCTCACAACTCACTTTGCTCTAAAAAGCTTTTCCTATTTCTCACCACCAACTTCTTATTAGCATCCCTTTAATACCTACATGCTTAATAATAATAATAATAATAATGAAGCAAGTTATTACATAGTGCCAAATACCATTTTACCATTATATTACATATACTAATTCATTTAATACATCTGGCAACTCCGGGATTATAGTTTCTATTATTGTCATGCTATAAAAGAGGAAACTGAGTCATAGATTGAGTAGCAGACTGAGCGACACCTAGGAACTTATGGGAAATAGAAATTCTCCATCCCTGCATCAGATATGCTGAGTTAGCAACTCTGGAGTGGAGGCCCAGCTGTATGTGTTTTAAACGAGTCCTCCAAGTGATGTGAAATTAAGCCAGCCACGTGGAACCATTGGCCTGCATGATTTGCTACAAGCCACTCATTTGGCACTCGACTGGTTTCCTAGGGCTGTCGTAACCCAACACACAAACCAGATGCCTCAAACAACAGAAAGGTATAGTCTCACAGTTCTGGAGGCTAGAAGTTCTAGATCAAGGTGTGGCATGGTTGGTTCCTTCTGAAGGCTGTGAGAGAGAATCTGTTCTATACCTCCAGCCTAGCTCCTAGAGGTTTGTGGGCAATCTTTGGCATTCTTGAGCTTGGAGAAGCATCACCCAAATCTCTGCCTTCATCTCCACATAGTATTCTCCCTGTGTGTCTGTGTCTAAATCTTCCCCTTTTATAAGGACGGTAGTTATATTGGATTAGGGACTCACTCTACTCCAGTATGGCCTCATCTTAATGTAACCTGTTACACCTGCACTGACCCTATATCCAAATAAGGTCAGTTTCTGGGGCACTAGGGTTGGGATTTCAACATATGAGTATTGAGGAGGACACAGCTCAACTCATAACCCCGTTGTTCTTGATAACTGATTTGTCTGATTGATGTAGAGGACTGACATAAGCCAGCTGTTCTCTGGTAAGTAAGGGTGTTTAACTCAGGCATTCAGACATCTTACCTGATGTCCTATATATAGCCTACGTCTGAACTCATTTTGTCTTACAGATTGTCAATTCTTACCATAAATACGTTTCATCTTTTTTATACTAAATTATAGTCAGATCATAAATGGTTTAAAAGCAAATATACTGTCAAACATTGCGGATATCCTTGTTTAGAATCTCGATGACAGTAATAATACTAGATAAGATTATTGCGAGCTTGCTATGTTCTAAGAAGTCTATTAAGTATTTTATGCCATCTTTTCCTTACGACAATTTTATGAAGTTATTATATCAATTTCGAGAAGAGGACACTGAGGTTTAAAGTGCTTAAATAGCATACACAAATCATACAGCTATTAAAGAGTATTCCTGAGATTCAAACTAAGCTGATCTATCAACTGTTCATCCAATAACTGGGCAATACAGCTACTGTGAGTAGAATAAGGACATAAAGATGGTCCCTTATTGCAATGTTTTGTGGCTTTTACAATTTTGTGTGGGTGCGTGATGACCCACATTTGAAGTAAGTTGACCCTGTGGTGTTAATTAGAATGTCAAGTGAACATGCTGTACCTGTCCACTTAAAAACATTGCCTCTAGGGTCCAACATTACATCTCAGTGATGCACAATTAAGTGTTTAAAAAGGCACCCTACTCTCTGATTCTAGGAGTTTGACTTTTTAAGATTCCACATATAAGGGAGATCATCCAGTATTTGTTTTTCTGTCTGTCTTATATCTCTTAGCATAATGCCCTCAAAAAAGCTATAAAAAGTAAAATAAAAAATAAAAAGCCACCCTAACTGGTGGAGATTTGATAAAACATGTGATGACCTACATCAATTGTGAAAGAAAAGACACAGCTGTTTTGTGATAGTGTTAAAAATATCACAAAAATTTCATTATAATTAGTTAAGGCAAACAAAAAACAATGAGGGAGAGACTTCATTGTATGTTGAATTATGCAAACGTCTGCTTTCCCCTCAACTCTAACCACCTAAACTTCTTCACCTTGGCTCGGATCAGCTATCAAGTTCACATCATCCTCTTCTTCCTTCCACTAAAATCAGAAACACTATTAAGTTCCCCAGTGGGATAGTGACACTACTTAAAATTGCTGGGACACACTAAGGAGACTTAGTTAGGAAGGTCTTCACTCTGAGGCTTTCCCCAAGGATGTTTTGGCAAATTTTCCAATAATTGGCACTAAGGAAGTCAAATCCTTTGGACTGATTATTTGGGACTGAGTAGACATGTTCTAAGAAGCTTCTAAAATAGTACCTTAGAGCAGAGCTGCTCAAACTTAACATGTGCTTCCCTCGCCTAGGGTTCTTGTTAACATGCAGAATCTCAGCTTTTACCCCAACATTGAGATCTGCATTTCTAACAAGCTCCCAGGGGATGCAGATAGTGCTGATTCATAGACCATACTTTGAGTAGCAATGACTTAGAACAGTGGTTATCAAACCTGTCTACACATCGAAATCTCCTGGACAATAGACACTTCACTCATCTAAATGGTACAATTCAATGGCTTTAGTACATCTACAGGGTGGTGCAACCCTCAATCACTACAAGAAATTGTAGAGTATTTTAATCACCCTCCCAAAAATCTTGATCTTCATTAGAAGGGCATTCTGACCCTCACATCCCTAAATTTTAGGCAGCCATTAATCTACTTTCTGCCTCTATATATTTGCCTTTTCTGGGTATTTTGCATAAATGGAATCAGACAATAGGTGGTCTTTTGTGACTGGCTTCTTTCACTTGGCACAAGATTCATCCACATTGTGGCATGTATCAGTACTTCCTTGCTTTTTATGGGCAAATGATATTCCATTGCATAAATAGACCACATTTTACTAATCAGTTCATTCTTTGACGGACATTTGTGTTGTTTCCACTGTTTGGCTATTATGAATAATGCAGCTATGAATACTCATACACAAGTTTTTGTCTGGGCATATGTTTTCAGTTTTCTTGTGTATGTACCTAGGAGCAGATTTATGGGTCATAAGGTAATTCTGTGTTTAAACTGCTGAAGAAATGTCACTGTTTTCCAAAGCTGCTGTACAATTTTACATTCCCACTAGCAGTGAATGAGGATTTCAGTTTCTCCATATCCTTACCAACACTTATCTTTTTGATTATATGCTAATGGTTGTGACACGGTATGTCATTGCGACTTCGATTTGCATTTCCCTGGTTACTAATGATCAGCTTTTAAAAAAACACTTATTCTTAGATTCTACCCCAGATACACTAGATCAGAATCTCTGAGAATTTGGATTGGGAGAAATCTGTAATTTTTACTAAATTGTTCGGATGATTTTGATAATTACCCAGCTATCAGAATTGTTTCCCATTTTAGCTAATCACCTCAAGGGAACTGTTTTAGTCTTAAAAGAAAGTGATCTCAGTGTTGCAGATTTCAGAATTCTTTGTGTCCCATGCCTTGATAAAGCAGATTAGAAAATGTATATATTTTTTAAGTTTATTTGTTTTGAGAGAAAAAGAAAACGTGTGGGGAAGGGCAGAGAGAGAGAATCCTAAGCAGGCTCTGCACTGTCAGCAGAGAGCCCAATGTGGGGCTCGAATCCATGCACTGTGAGATCATGACCTGAGCCAAAGTTGGATGCTTAACTGATTGAGCCACCCAGGAGCCCCAGAAAATGTATTTCTTTTAAGACACATATTTAACAGATTGTAGATCTCCCAAGTGAAAACACTGTTAAGGCCACAATTGATAATTTTCCTGCTAGTATAGGTTTTTCAGCATTGTGTATTCTTGGTAGAAAGTTGATGTAGGGGTCTTCCTTGAGTATGATTACAGGACTTTATAGTTTATTCATTTGAATGGCTAGTCTGTAGCAGCTATGATTTGGATGACTACAGAATCCAGAAGCAATTAATTGGTAGCAATTTAAAAAAAATAGACAATATCCAGGACACTGGGATTAGTGGATGTGTTCAGGAATTGAGAAATGAGAATTCTTGTCCTCGCTCTAATTTATCCCATTAGGCAAGTCACTTTCTCTTTTGTCAGATTTGCCTCAGCTAGTGAGGTAGAAATAAATCACAGAGAATAAAATACTGGCTTGCATAATCATCCTGTTTGTGTCCACTTTGGGAAGCTACCACTAAAATAAATACCATTTATTTACTTAGGGTTTGCTCTGTGCTGGATATTCTGTTAAATGCTTCCTACATTTTTCATTTAATCCTTACACTACCCCAGGGTAATTATTATTACATCTACTTTATCATGAAGGAAATTACCTTCTTAGCAGCTAAGAAATTTGCTGAAGTATATAAAACCATTAAGGTGTAGTGCTGGAATTTGAATCTGCTTGTTTTCAGACGTGACTTTTAGATTCCTCAACTTTCCTTACAGAAAATGAAAACAAAAAACAAACAAAACCAATAACCAATCACACAAAAAATACTTCTGAGAAATGTGTAAAGACAAAAAAATTTTATGTAATCCCACTATCCAGAGAGAAATGAAGTTCACTTTTATTGTCTTTCTGTACTGTCTCTTTTCTATTCTAATACACATCTAGCACTTAGTGGTAAAGCGAGTTGTAACTAAATGGAACCAGTATAGATTTTGAAGTCACATCAGATGTTGTTTGAAACCTGCCTCAGCTTTGTGATTTTGGGCAAATTAACCTCTTGGGGCTCACTTTCCTCATCGGTTAAATGCTGGTCACAATGCCTACCTCACGAGCCTATGTAGCAGTTACAAATAATGGCTAAAACATGTACAACACATAGTAGATATTCAATAACTGGTAGATAATAATGTTTATTGACTGAGATGTAATACAAGCACTGGTCCATTAGGGACAGGTGACATCCAGTTGCTTAGACCAAAGATCTAGCAATTATAGTTATTTTTCCTAGCAATTATTTTTAATTGCTCTCTTTCCCTCATAACCTGTATTCAATCCATCACCAAATACTGCCAGCTCTGTCTTCAGAATATGTCCCCAGTTGGACCACTTCTCATCTTCTTGGCTAGCACCCTAGAGCAAGCTTCTCTTACCTTTCCCCTGGAATCCCAACAGCTCAGTTTCTAGGCTCTGGTCTATTCGCCACGCTGCTAACTGAGAGATCTGTTAAAGACATAAACCAGCTTAAATTGGTTCCTTTATCAAAGTCTTCTAGGGGTTTTCCATTGCTCTTAGCAGGAAACCCAAACTCTTTATCCAGCAAACATGGCCCCACACAATCTCCCACCACCTTCTTTTCTGCCTTCACCATTATCACTTCCTCCATCATGTGCCACCTTTCTTTTTGTTCCTCCCAGGATCACTAGTGAGTTTCCTCTTGGGCCTTTTTGACTTGCCTCCTGGAATGCTGCGCATCCCCACCCTCCCCAGCTTGTGTGTGACTGGCTCCTTTGTTCCTTTCAAATGTATCTTCCTCCAGGGTGTCTTCCCTGATTGCCCATTTAAAATTTCACTCCCACCCTGCTCTCCCTTTTTATCCACTAATGTGTCTTATTTTTTCAGACCACTTCTAATATTTTTTGTTCATCGACGTATTTGTTTACATACATTTGAGGAACAGTTACTTGTACAGTGCTAATGACTAAGGAACAGAATAGTTTGAAGGGTCAATTAAGTGTACAACAGAAGTTGGAGAAGGGAAAAATCCAGTGGTCTAAAGTCTCACATTCACAAGGGGCCAGGTTCTTCAGGGCGGTGGGAACTGCAACAGTGAGGGGAGGGAGACAGGTCAAGATGAGCCAGTGAGGCAATAAATTCATGGTTAATGAGAGGCAAGAAGAAGCTTAATGCGTCTGGAGAAGAGGACCTGGTTTGAAGCAATGAGTGCAACACCTAGAAAGGGAGATAGAGACAGGTGGTCGGGAGCCTCAAATGCTGACAGAGGTAGTTACAAGCACCCTGGTAGCAAAGGGCCTTGCTGTTCCCTATTTCAGCCGTCTTCAGTTATGTCATGGTCAGCTTCTAACACGCCATCCCACAGGACAAGCCTCCTGTTTAGAATTGCTTAAATACCCGGCGGTTTGCATTGGTGATTTTTAGCTAAATGTACTTTCTAACAGTAGGAGAATAGTCCAGCCTGCAGACACAGCAGCCAGGTTGGGCTCCTCTGAGATGGAAAGTAACAAAAGCAGCTGGGAGAAGAACCACAGTGTGGTGTCATGTTTGCTTCTGGACAGGTGATGCCATTCTGAAGTTTATTTTTTATTTTATTTTTAACGTTTATTTATTTTTGAGAGAGAGAGAGAGAGAGAGAGAGAGAGAACAAAGTGGGGGAGGGGCAGAGAGAGGGAGACACAGAAACCAAGCAGGCTCCAGACTCTGAGCTGTCAGCGCAAATCCTGATGTGGGGCTCGAACTCACTAACTGCGAGATCATGATCTGAGCCGCAGTCGCTTAACTGACTGAGCCACCCAGGTGCTCCCATTCTGCGTTTAAACGAGGACCTTTCCAGTTGCCTAAGGAGACTTACACTTCACAAACACACTTCCATGAATAATGTTATTATCCTAAAGGAAGCGACGAGTTTTCTCTTTGTAGATGTAGGTCTGCAGTGCTTAGCCCAGACTGCTCTGATCATTACGGGATTATTTGTGGTGACAGGAAAACATGAACATCTTTAACTCCTTCCCTGACTCTCCCCTTTCCCTTGGCAGAGGCAGGTTTATCCTTTTCACATCTAATGTCTTGAAGAACCAAAGTATATGAAAATCCATGTGCCACGGATCAAGTTTTCCAAACTTCCAAGACCAGGTGCCCTTGGGCACGGAAGGAACTGCCTGCCACCCAAATGGTCCCAAGCATGTCCCTCTCCACCCTGGCCTCCTCCCAGCAGGCAGGTCCCAGGCTGTTCAGTGTGTTTGGAGGGCATTTGGGAGCTAAAACAGATGTCTTACCAGAAGTGTTTCTTCCTATTTGGAGGAAGAATGAGGGAACAGCGTGGGTTGTTGAACTTGTATGTTTGGAGATGGAAGGATGTTGGAAGCGACTGCCAAATCATTTCTTTCCTCAGGCACCCGTCTGCCGTGGGCCGGATCAGCTTTTCAGCCTGGCCTTGCAAATCAAGTTTCGACAACAGCCAGCCCTCTTTGCTAGAAACCTGCTCTGTGTTTTTAATTTTAATTCTCCTGAGTCTTTTTGTTATGCTCTGAAACACTGAAATCAGAGCCAGTATGTGTTGAGTAAAAGGAAGGGCAATATTTGATATACAAATAGGTGTGTGTATATGTGTGTCTCTATATAAAATGTATATATAACTTATAAAATATATGCACCCTCATACATATGTATACATGCATACTTGCAAATATATTTAGAAGACATTATGTGTGTTACGTATTAGGTACATATTTCTAGTATATGTATATGCCAGTTAGGTATTATGTATATGCATATTTAAATGATTCTCCATAACCCTTTGGACTGTCTTGTGGTTTTCCTCTTTCTCCTTCTGTTTTTCCACCAGTTCCACTGAGGTTATTTAAGTGGGGATTCTCCAACTGTTCCCCTGAACAGAAAGAGGGGCAGAGACGACTGAGCTCTGGCTGTTCTCCCAGCGGCAGGGCAGGAGACACTGCAACCTACAGGAAGCTTCCTTGCTGGAGAAAGACAGCAGAGTCCTGTCTGAGGCATTTCCGAAAGGGTGGGCTGGCTGCCCACGAGGCCAGGAACGGCAGCTTTGGCTTGGCCTGAGTTTATGGACATTTTTCCCCAGTTACCTAGGGAAGTTCTGCTTCCAGTTCAATTCAGTAAATGACTTATACTCTCTTCCCCCAAACCCATGAGGAGTTGAAGATGGGGGTGCTACGTTTTGCACCCGGTTCACTTGCATGGGGTAGGAGGTGTTCCTTTGATTTCTTACACTACTGCGGATGTCGTAAGATCCCCTTGACTGGGTCTCTCTGGAGTTTCTCCCTCTCGGAATTGTTCACGCTGAGTCTCCAGCAGTTTGTCAAATGCAGTTCAGGTGTTTCTGCCCAGCATTGTTTCCCGAGGTGGTTTCTGCTCCCTCTCCTGTAAGCTGTGACTCTGTGTATGTGTCTCTCCAGGCTTGAGGGCAGTGGTCTGCCCTATGTCCTCCCCTCTCTTACAAGACGAGAGTTTTCCGTCTGTTTAGCTTTTTCTTGTTAGGACAAAATAGTGACTTACAAGCTCCTTCCAAGGAGACCTAGAAACCGGAAGTTTTATCCTGTTATACCTGTACGTTGACTATTTCAGATCTGGTAGCAGGCTGAAGGGAGACAAGGTTAAACTTAAGCTAGGCATTTTCCTCTAGTTAACAGTGACTGGAAAGTTATTTATGGATGAGGAGGAGGAAACAGTGGAAATTGTTGGCTAAGGGACGCATTTGGGTTAAATTGTGGATTGTAAATTGTGAAATATGCAGAGTTCAAATGTGACTTCAAACCTGTGGATTTGTTCCTTGTGGATAACTGAGGTAGGCAATGACAATGACCCGTAAAAGAACTAAGAGAAGTCAACTTTTGTTATTTCCATTGTCGATTTTTTTTTTCCTCTGTAGCTGATTACTTGGGAGTTAGGCAATTCTCCTTGATAATGAGTGTTTTTCCTACAGCTGGTCACATCCTTACAACATGTGTTGGCTGGTGTTCTTTGGTGATGTAAGGATCAGGGAAAGGCCATTAGCTATGTAAGTTGAAGACGACAGATGTCCCCTTTGTCCCTGTTGATTTTTCATATGTGAATCTCAGTGTTCCGGAAGTCTTAGCAGAAAGTTCTGGGAGGTAATTCTGAAATAAAGTAAGTTTTAAACAATGCTCATTGCAAACACAAGCACACTGTAACTAAACCAAGTCTCGCATTTGCTTCCCTTTTAGTCAAAAACCCATTTTTTCCTCTTCTGGATCTTATCGGTTCCCTCTTCTGGGACGTGCAGTCTGTAGCAACCTTGGCTGACTTGACTTATCTTTAGTCTTCAGCTAGTCTTTCTTCAGTCATCTGGCTTTGCTTTCACTGTCTTAGGACATGTATTTCTTCCTGAAATTGAGGAATAGACATAGAGTGTTCTTTCACCACTTTGGGGACAAGAATGGACAAGTAGCAGAGTAATCCACTGGGACAATGGTTCTCAAAGCCAGGGGTGGGTTGTTCTCAATTCTTTTATAGTTGATGAGGCTCTTTCAGGTGACACCCAGGTTTTCCTGGTTTGATTTGTGTGTGCTATATTATACTTTGCGTAAGCCATTAGAGAGGAGCTCCCCCAAGCTCCTTTACAAAACATACAACCTACCAGCACCTATGCCTATTTTTCCCAGTTGTTAAAGCAAAGGGGTATTCCTTAAAATTGGGTCCATGGAGCACTTGCCTTGGAATCATCTGGGCTGAATGCTGAAAAAAGCCACTTATTAATTCAGAAACCCAGCAGGTAGCTAGGGCATGGGAGTCTGAACTGTAATGAGCATACCTGTTGAATCTCATGTACATTCTCCTGATATTTAAGAACTACAATCCTAACCTATTGATTATACTTTCTCTAGTATATTCATCCCCTTCTCTGTGATTGTTTGTTCACAAACTCCTCAGGAGCTACCTGAAACCTAATCTGAATGATCTGAAACTTGTCCCCAAACATAGAGGGCAGAAGAGATTGAAGAAAGAGGCAGGCTACTCTTTCCAGATTGGTAGGTGGCAGGTTTCATAAACAAGGGAGGTGAGACTTGTCTGGGGTGACCACAAAATGAATAAATCCCTGCACCCATTCACCAAATCTTAAAAATTTATGTAGAGGCCTTAACTGTCTTCATCCAGATGGTCTCAATATCACGTCACTATCTCAAGGCTACATCCTTGGGAGAAGGGAAGGCAAACAGAACTTACAGTCCAAGGACAGGGGAGGGGGTGAGGAGCTTCCAATTGCCAGAGTTCAGCTCACAGGTCAAGTGGCAGTTATGTCCTTGTGATGACCTCCCCCAGTAAAAAGATAGAAATAGGATTCCATACTGGTTAAGATCAAGGACTCTGGCATTTACTATCTGGGCAGTTACTTAAATTTTATGCTTTCATTTGCTTACCTGTAAAACAAGAATAATAAAAATGGCCCATCCCCAGAGGTGTATAAGAAGGATTGAATGAGTAAATATATGTAAAGCATTTAGAATATCGTCTTGCATATGATCAACAAGATATGTGTTGACTATGATGATTACTGAATTCTTCCTAACAACGGTGAAACACACGCAAGATTCTCCTATTTAAAAAAGTCCTCTGTAGACCCTTTGTCTCCCTCTGGAGTCACAATAATATCCTCTTCCTTTTGTATTATTTTCCCCAACAGGTCCTGTTCCGTTTCCCCTACAGGGCTTTAAGTACAGGATGGAATGCTTTACTCAACACTACCCTTTAACCTAGCTATTTTCTATTTATTCTTGCATGGTGAACTCCCTGGTCCCTTTTGTAGGGAAGCTTCAGACTAAGTAAATGCCCCCACTACCTGCTTTAAAATCCCACATAGCATTTATCACAGTTGTAATTTTACATTTATTTGTACAACTGTCTGATTAATGCCGATCTCATCCACCGAACTGCTGATTTTTGTCCACAAGTGTTTGCCCAGCGCTGAGTGCTGGGCCTGGCACATGGTCTTTGTTGCATGAATGATGAACAAATATGAATATACATGAAAATCCTCAAGAGAGAGACATAGCAATGCTGCTGGGAGTACTTCAGCATTATTTCAAGAGTCCAGCTTTGAAGTAAGACAGGCTCAAGGACCATCTTCATTTTGCCAGGTGCCAGCTGTGTTATCTTGGACAAGATTCTTAACTTTCCAAGGTGCTCCCTTTCCTCATCCGTAATACAGCCATCCCAGTCTAGGGAAGCGCAGTATCTACCATATATAGTTGCTATGCAGATTAAAGAGATAACGCATATGGAAAATTTAACACAATGCCTGGCTCAAAGCAAATATCCAATCAATATCCATTGCGATGCTGATGATAAGGACCCTCTTCCCATTAACAAAACTCCTTAGAGGTCCCCAGTCTTCTCAGTGGCTGGTTTCAGCAGTGCAATCATTTCCCAGCCCATCATTACTCACAGCAAGGAGAAAAAGGTGCCTCAGATGTCTCCTGCACATGCTGGTCAGAGACTGTTTTACCTCTTTGCCTACTCCTGCTGTCTTCCCCTGCTCTGAGCTGCTCAGTTTGCCTGGCATCCTTTTCTCCTGTGAGCACAGGTGTATACCTCCACTTACATTCATCAATCGCCATGGCCTTTGCCAGAGCTACTCTGTCATCTTCGGCGCTGCCCCTGGCACTTCCTTTCCCCAGCAGGGTTGGGATCTCTTTTCGTTTATTGCCTTTGGCACAACAAAAAAGAGAAAATTAAGCTGACCCCCTCAGAGTGAGAAGATGGGTGATCTCTGAGGCATAGCTTTTCTAATATGTCCTTTGTGCTTTGGGGTTCCCTCTCTCCAGGACATATGTGGGAGGGCTGGAGTGAGCAATGTTGTGGTATTCCCACAGATTCTAGATGGTGACCCTCTCACTACATCGGTGAGACTGGGGGCAAGTGAGAGTGATACAGACAAGCAGTCGAGTCCAGGAGACTTGGAGCTATATTCTTTCTAGAATACATACCTCTTTTTTTTCTCTCTCAAGTTCTTATAAGATTTTTTTAAGTTTATTTATTTCTTTTGAGAGAGAGAGAGCACAGGTAGGGGAGGAACAGAGAGAGAGAGACAGAGACAGAGAGAGACAGAATCCCAAGCAGGCTCCACACTGTCAGTGCAGAGCTCAACATAGGACCCGAACTCCCGGATGCTCGCCAACTGAGTCACCCAGGCACCCTAATCTTCCTTAACTTCTAAGCCAACTTTTTCTCAGGAGGAAAATTCTCTTTCCTTTTGCAAAGTAGTCTTGTCATGGTCCTTGGGCATTTTCAGATCAGCTAAGACCATTCATGTGTGCCCTGAGCATTTTTAGATAGCTGAGATGACTCCTCCCCTCCCCAACAATAAAATAATTTTCAGGCTATATTTTTGTTTTTTACACTATGGGACATTTTGTTCATCTCTTCCTTTGGTGCTTTATCAGCAGCAATACTCTTTTTTTCCCATTCATTTGGTGAAGTTATTTTTTGTTTTGTTTTTGTTTTTTTCCAGTAGCAATTGGAATAGGTAAGACAGGTAGACTATATGATCTCTTGCCTCCCTGAAGTGACCTTGAAAAAGCTTGAAAATCATAGTTTGAGGAACATTCCAGGGAAGAAAATTCATTCTTGCCAGTTCTCCTGTGAGGAGTAAATAGAAACGTAAGCAGTTAAATGATCAGTGTTCTAACTAAGCTTTGTTAATCTTTTCCCAAGGTAAAGTACGTACATTTATTTTTTATATAATGTTTTCCTGATTTTTCGTTCAAGAACAAAAGATCTGTAGTCTGAGCAGCTGGGTCACTTCCTCCCACTATTCTGTCCTTGGAGACATTTGGCCCATTAAAGGGAGCCCACGGATTCCATTTCAACAGATGCATCTCACATTTATTCAGGATATAAGTGATAGGGTGACTCATTGTATTGCTAATACAATTACAGTCTTTGTTGTTTAAGAATTATATCTTGATTCCACATAGGCAAAGAGATTTATCATTGTACTCTGTTGTAAGAAAAGGCTCAAAGGACAATATATGTGAAACAATGTCAGAGAAACTGGAATGCTCTTACTTGGGAATAAAATGCAGTCTGTCATTTGCCTCATAGCCTTAGGTGAATGCATATAGAATGTGGGCTTCCTGAAATTCAGTAAAAAGTCATGGATTTGTAACTTTGGAAAACCTATCATGAGGTGCTCTGGACAGCTGGTTGCTGGGAAATAAAAAAGAGGGAAAGAACTCTTATATTTTACACAAATTCTCTATGTAAGTAAAAGGTTCTGACAAGTACAGTATTTGAATTTTACTTGTGATCACCTTTGGGACAAGATATACATAAATATAAATTCTCCAAAGAAAAATTTTGAAAGGACTTGATTACTAAGCTGTTCCTTCTTCAAAAATGTCTGTCCCCTCTACTTTTTTTTCTTTTGTGCTACTTTCAGCTTCTAGTTTGTGTAAGGTTTCTTCTAGCAGGAAGAGTGAGCAGACTGGAATAGGACAGCTGTTTACTCTTCCTGAAACTCCTTTCCTGGGGGTCAAAAGTACACTCAGGTAGTGATAGAAAAGAAAGTACTACCTCATTGGTGGGTTTGTCACTGATCAGTAGGGAAAATATTCTTGCAATTTTTCTCTAAGATCTGAATTTAGAAATCATTTAAGATGTGAATGTGAGTCTCAGCTCAGCTACCTATTAATTAGATGGTCCAAAGCAAATTGTTCTAACCCTTATTAAGAGAAAGTTTCCATACAATGGAGATATAATAGTACCTATCTCATAAGATTATCAAAGGATTCTGAATGATGTCACTGGCACATACATAGCATGAAGTAAATGTTATGTATTCTGATTGTTATACTATCAGGCCTGATTTGTAGCTAAATACATGAGAGTTATGAACTATTTGGAAATCAGCCTCAGTTAATTGAGTAAGAAAGGACTGGGAAAAGGTTTTGACATATGGCCTATTCTTTGATTACTGGTAGCCAAGTATCTTCAAATCTGAGGAACTATATTATATTCATAGGATTGGGTTTTGTTTAAGGTCATATTGAATATGACTTGATTGAACCATGAGCAGAGAATAAGATCATGTCATAGGTAAAATCAATTAGGAGGAAGTAAGAGAACTCTTGAATCGAGATGGGCAAAATGCTGGTCTTTTGTGTGCAAGAGGCAGGATTGTGTAACAGAAAGATACATATTTTGGAACTAGAGGGAGCTGAGATCAAATTTCCATTCCAAGAGCTACTAGTTGTGTAAATTTGAGACAAATGTTTTCATTTTTTTCTTTCCTGTTATATGTGGCTAAACATACTTTCTTTGAATCACTGAAAAGATTGAATGGATAGCCCATTTAAAAATACTTAATACCATGATTGGCATATACTAATTTCTCAAAAAAAATAGTTCTATTTTCCTTCCCTGTTCTCTTCCTTTTAATGATGGATAAAGCTATGATTTCATACTAATTCTAAATTTAGCTCATACACTATCCTGAAAAGTGTTTTCTCTACTGGATCATGATCAGCTTTGGTCATTCCTGAAGAGTCCTCCCTCCTGCTGGTTTTGTTTGCTTAAGCTTGGCATAGCCTATGTTAACTAAGTTTCAGAGGAAGGCAAATTGTTGCCTCAAATAAATTTCTAAGTGATGTCATATAATTCTACCTAGAATTGCATTGGTTAAGGAAGTCTTTTCAATAACACCACGTAAGTGGCACAAAAACAGACACTCAGATCACTGGAACAGAATAGAGAACCCAGAAATGGACCCACAAGTGTATGGTCAACTAATCTTTGACAAAGCAGGAAAGAATATCCAATGGAATACAGACAGTCTCTTCAGCAAATGGTGCTGGGAAAACTGGACAACAACATGCAGAAAAATGAACCTGGACCACTATCTTACACCACACACAAAAAATAAACCCAAAATGGATGAAATACCTAAATGTGAGACAGGAAGCCATCCAAATCCTCGAGGAGAAAGCAGGCAAAAACCTCTTTGACCTCAGCTGCAGCAACTTCTTACTCAACACGTCTCCAGAGGCAAGGTAAACCAAAGCAAAAATGAACTATTAGGACCTCATCAAAATAAAAAGCTTCTGCACAGTGAAGGAAACAGTCAGCAAAACTCAAACGCAACCTACAGAATGGGAGAAGATATTTGCAAATGACATATCAGATAAAAGGTTAGTATCCAAAATCTATAAAGAACTTATCAAACTCAACACCCCAAAAACAAATAATCCAATGAAGAAATGGGCAAAAGACATGAATAGACACTTCTCCAAGGACGACAACCAGATGGCCAACTGACACATGAAAAAATGCTCAACATCACTCATAATCCGGGAAATACAAATCCAAACCACAATGAGATACCAGCTCACGCCTGTCAGAATGGCTAACATTAACAACTCAGGCAACAACAGATGTTGGTGAGGATGTGGAGAAAGAGGATCTCTTTTGCACTGCTGGTGGGAATGCAAACTGGTACAGCCACTCTGGAAAACAGTATGGAGGTTCCTCAAAAAATTAAAAATAGAACTACCCTATGACCCAGCAATTGCACTACTAGGTGTTTTCCAAGGGATACAGGTATGCTGTTTCGAAGGGGCGCATGTACACCAATGTCTATAGCGGCACTATCAACAATAGCTAAAGAATGGAAAGAGCTCAAATGTCCATCAATGGATGAATGGGTAAAGAAGATGTGGTATATATATGCAATGGGGTATTACTCGGCAATCAAAAAGAATGAAATCTTGCCATTTGCAACTATGTGGATGGAACTAGAAGGTATTATGCTAAACAAAATTAGTTAGAGAAAGACGAATATCATATGACTTCACTCATATGAGGACTTTAAGATACAAAACAGATGAACATAAGGGAAGGGAAGCAAAAATAATATAAAAACAGGGAGGGGGACAAAACCTAAGGGATTCTTAAATATGGAGAACAGAGGGTTACTGGAGGGGTTGTGGGAGAGGGGATGGGCTAAATGGGTAAGGGGCATTAAGGAATCTACTCCTCAAATTATTGTTGTGCCATATGCTAACTAACTTCAAAGTAAAATAAAAATATAAATTAAAAAAAATAACACCATGTAGGTAAACCTGTATGTGTAAATTCCCAGTGACACCCAGCTTGGGTTCTTTTTGAAAGTAGATGAAGCATAAATCATGAATTAATAACATACTCTGACAGTGAAGCTGCTTCTGCATCTGGCTCCATAGGCATGGCTAAGAGAAGTTAGGTCACAGTTTCAAAAAATTAGTAAACTTTGGCTGTTCCTTCCTTTCCCTCTCAGTTCAGGTAACTTTACATGTTCTAGAGCAGGGATTGACACATTACAGTCTGTAGGTCTGCTGTCTGCTTTTAAAAGAAACTTTTATTGGTGCATGGACACACGCTCATTGACACATCGCCCATGACTCCTTTTAGCCTACCAAGCAAGAGCTAAAAAATTGTGACAAAGACTAACATTTGGCCTGTGAAGCCAAAAGTATTAACTATCTAACCTTTTACAAGCAAAGTTTGCTGACCCCTGTTGTAAACAATTTGAAAAATATGTGTTGACCTATGCTTAGGTTCTCTTTAGATGAGGCCTGGCTTCTAGAATAGCCAACAGTAGGCCTGTGACAAATGTCAACTGAATTAAATACCTACAAAGCATTATTTTTTTTTTCAACGTTTATTTATTTTTGGGACAGAGAGAGACACAACATGAACGGGGGAGGGGCAGAGGGACAGAATCAGAAACAGCCCAGAGCCTGACGCGGGGCTCGAACTCCCGGACCGCGAGATCGTGAGCTGGCTGAAGTCGGACGCTTAACCGACTGCGCCACCCAGGCGCCCCCCTACAAAGCATTATTGCTGCAAACTGTTATTAGCAATTCTTGGTGTAATGTGACATAAATATTTGCTTTTTCTGCTTGTTTAATTTGTTTGCACTGAACATTTAAGAGTGAACTTTATTGTTGGGGTGCCCTGCGTTGCTCAGTTGGTTAAGTGTCCTATTGTGGCCCAGGTCCTGATCTCGCAGTCCGTGAGATTGAGCCCCGAGGTAGACTCTGAACTGATGGTGCGGAGCCTGCGTGGGATTCTTCCCTCACCCCTCTAAACAAACAAACAAACAAACAAACAAACAAACAAACAAACAAACGTTAAAAAATAAGAGTGATCTTTATTGTTAAAGAAGTGTTGGTATTACTGAAAATGGATACTTTCATGAATCTAGTTAGGGCAAAGGAGGGGTGAAAACATTACAGCTAGAAATGACCAAGGTCCACCCAACTGGTGTCAGGGCACTCTGAAGAATTTCTCATGAATAGAAATCCATCTACTTTTTTTCTGCTAGCAAACCTTAAAGCCTTCCTCTCCTTATATCCAAACATCTCATTTTCCCTAGGATTCGCATGACTCTTGCCCAGTCCTTTTCACAATATTGTGGCAAAGAAATGGAAAAACTATTCAAGTAGAAAAATTATACCAACTTGTGTAATTTAGTTAGGTCAGTGCACTTAAAATGTCACACATCTGTAGTTTTCGTTGAATGACTTTATTTATCCAGCAGGAGCTCCAGCCTCTGTTCTAATGGGGCTTTTGCAGCTTACTGTACCCGGCCAGAGCTGTCTGTGTGACTCTTTGCAGTTGAACCCTCTCCTGAGCCTGGGAGTGTGGGAACCAGTACCTGGCCAGAGCTGAGCCTAGACCACCCACTCATTTCACACACCCATTAAACGGTTATCATATGATGCTACATTACTCCTCCTGTTGACCTTGCCCTGGATGGCTGTGTGTCGAATTACTAATTATCCCTACAGCTTTGCTACATAAATGACATTTAATTTCCACCTCCGCTTTTGGAAGCCACACTGCTCAGATAGCCACAATCTCAGATGCTTGCTGTTGCTTGCAGGACTGGGGGATGATATCTACCACCACTGGTAGCCACTACTACCAAGACATGTTTTCTTAAGTATAAAACAATAGGTAATGAAAAAGAAGAAGAAGAAGAAGAAGAAGAGGAAGAAGAAGAAGAAGAAAGAGAAAAAGAAAAAGAGAAAGAAAAAGGTCCCTGAATTTGTCATGAAATTTGCACTGTTCTTTACCATTCTCGTTTCATTCCTGGTCGACATTGGACCCTTGCCTATGCTGTATGGAAATAACAAGCCACCATCTGGGGGTTTCATCATCTTACTCTGCAGCAGGAGTGTCTCTAAGGATTATGCTTTGCCTACTTGGCAAGGAAATCCTACTTTAGCTTCAGTGATTAGGAAACGTAGGCAGTGATTTCCCTCAGTCTAGACCCCAAAGGCTAGCTCAGACAGACATAGGAATTCCCATGAAAACCTTCTAGACTGCAGGCCATTATTTACCTTATGTTGTTGTAATATTTTTGCTAGGTTATTGCTAAGGTCGATTTTGCAATTATTTTAATTAAAAATGACCTCTTAATCTGGAATTACCAAGTGCTAAAATCTCAGTCATACTTGAAGACGAAAACTCTAGAGTTAGGTCAGACAGGAGTAGGTAATGATGGTGGGGTGGAAGAAAAATTAGAAGGCTGATAATTATTATTTTGATTTAAGTATAGGATTATTTCTGTGTTAAAATTATTTGTAGCCATCAGAAAATAGTGAGGTATAGGGACCTCTCACCAAAGGCTAACTTCAAAAGGTTTTGATTTTAAAATCAGAACCCAGGTTTAATTGATTCTTTTGTCAATCAACACTAAAATCAAGACAAGGGTCTTAAACTAAGTTATGTTTGCTGTTGTATTATGTATTTAAATAGAACTTGTATTGGTGAATTTCTTAGTTGGCTTTCAAAGGGCTGACATATATTTACCCACACCAAAAAATAAACAAAAAAGTTTGTTTTTATCAATATGTAGGATAGTATTACTTCATGCATTTCTTCCTTAAATATTTATGGGGCATCTGTCTCATACCAGGCACTGTGCTAGGCATTGAGAATATAACAGTGAGAAAAATAGATTCAGTTCCCACCTCGTGAGGTTATAGTACCCTTTGAGATATGATAAGTTAAATTAGAATGGATGTAAATTCACATATCTAGCAAATAGCAAACACCCTCCAGTTTAAGACTATAAATTGTTATCTACCTTATTGCAATTTCAGCAGCACTTTTTTCCTGTCAATTTCTTTTCGAATTAGGAAATAACTTTGTTTTTTGGAGAAGATGGAAAACTTTAAAATATTTTCTGTTTGGAAATACGCTTCCCATCATTAGCTTTTTTTTTTTTTTTTTTTTACTTCTTTTTTTAAGATAGTTTGTTTGTTTATTTATTTATTTATTTAGAGAGGCTGCGGGAGAGGGAGAGAGAGAATTCCAAGGAAGCTCTGCACTGTCAGTGCAGAGCCCGTTGCGGGGCTCCATCTCATGAACTGTGAGATCATGACCTGAACCAAAGCCAAGAGTCAGACAGACGCTTAACTGACTGAGCCACCCAGGCTCCGTCCCCATCACTCGTCTTTATTTAAAAACTTTTCTATTACTATTTAAGTTGTACTTTCTCCTACTTTTCTGGCCTTAGCTCTTACTTCTGGCCTACTCTTCTACCTACTTTTCTGGTCTTATCTTTTACTATCCTCCCCCTCTTGCCCAATGCTCTACTTAAACCCAGCAGCTTTTATCCTACTAAGATGTGCCACCTTCTCCCATCTCTCTGTATTTGCTCACTACGTCTCCTTTGCTCGAGATGTCATTCCTCCAACAGTTCCACCTACCCAATCCTACTCATGTCCCAAGAGCCAGCTTTGATGACATCCCTTCTATGATGATGTGCTTGTGGAGAAGAGTTAAACTCTCTCTTTGCTCTTCTGAACAATGATAGGAATTTTAAATACTCTTCAATCTAAGCAGTAATGCAGGGAAGACTATAGTATTTGAATATATATATATATATATACATATATATATATATATATATATATATATTCTTTTCTATCAGAGTGTTAGCTTACAGACAGCAAGAATAGTATCTGTTTCATGTCTGTGAAGACATGGGATAAGTATTTCTTCAGAACTTTCTCTGTGTCAGGTGCTATGTAAGTCTCTGGGGATATAGATACCCCCTCTCCCTAGCCTTATAATGAGCATAAAACACATGAATGTTATAAATATGGTACTTGGGATATATCCAATTCATTCTCAAGTACCCTTCAAATCTGACTCAATTCTTGATTTTATGTTGAACTGGAGGTTCCAGGGGCCATAGGGGGCAGACTTATTTAGGAGTTTACACGCTGTTATAGAGTTTATTGTAAGTAGCATATGGCTCCTTGCGGACATCACATGATAGAAATTTGGTCAGATGAATACTGGATCACAAAGAGAGAAGAATTGGACATCTCTTCAAACTAGCAGCTGCATTTGTGAATAATCAGGCCCAGGAGTTCAGCTTTTTCTCTCTCACAGGTGGTCTGGCTGACTTGTTCAGTCAGGCAGTAGAGTGGCAAAGTGGGAAAAGTATAGGCTGCTTTGGTGTTAGGCATAACATAACCCAGAGCTAGAGGGGAAGCTTTGAAGGGTGTCAGCTTCATCTATAAAATAAGAATAGTAATACCTTTCTCAGTGAGGATAAATATAAAGTCTAGACCAGGGTCCATAAACTATGGCCTTTTGGATAAATCTGGCCTGTTGCTCGTTTTGTAAATAAAGTTTTGTTGGGAAGCAGGGGCACCCATTCATTATGTATTGTCTGTATATCTGCAATATATCAGCAGAAGTAAATAGTCACAATCAAGACAGTATGGATCACAAAGCCTAAAATATGTACTATCTGGCCCTTTAAAGACAAATTTTGTTGATCCCTGGAATAGAACATAGCCCTGCACCTAGAATACTCAATAAATACTATCACAATTATTCTGTTTCTCACCAGACCTGGGTGAGAGTAGAAAAGAAAGGATGGAGAAGAGTTGGCAAGAGAGGGACTAGGGTGGCCAATGGTGTCTTTCCATTAAATGGAAGCCCAAAGTGTAATTGAACTTGAGTCTATGACTGAAACTTGATAGAGACCTGAAGAGGTAAAATTTCATATTTTTTTCATAATTTAAAACTGTCACTGGTCCAAAACCTTTTTCCCCCTCCTGGAAAGCGCTATGAGTCACTGTTGAAGTTAATAGTTCATTCTTGATAATGGTTGTTATTGGCAGAGGCCATGAAAATATTCCATCAGAGCACAGTACTGCCATTCCAGGCAGCTTTGCTTGTGTTGGTATTGATTTCAATTAAAACAAGTTATCTGAATCACTGGGCTTCCTGTTGGCCGCTCTCATTGCCCAATGATGCAAATGGAAAGCCTGTTTCAAATCTACAATATCTGGTTACTTACAAGGCCCAGGCAGCTAGGGTATAAACAAAACCCAAGCACCAATCAATGTAGAAGGAAATGATCTTCATTTGTCCTGAATGATGTCATCCATCTTGGGCCTGACAATTTTCTGACAATTATTGACTGTGAGGCCAGGCAAATCTTATGAATTCATCTTATTTCTTATCAGGGCAGGTAGTCAAGCGTATCCCAAAACATTTGATTTGGTTCAATTCCTTGTGTACATATCCTTTCCCTTCTTTCCTTCTTTTTCCATTATGTCAGCCTCTGTGGGAGGAGTTTGTGTGTTTGCACAAAGCGTAGCATGATGGTGCTCTGTGTCCGTGTGTTTGTTCTGTGGGTGAGCATTCGAATGGCTATTCTCTTCTACCTGTTCACTTATAAGTAGCCTAATTCAGGGATCGGACTCCTTAGTTTCAGGTAATGATTCAGCAGTTTGTATCAGAATGGTGCTTTATAATAGCAAAGCAGACATTTGCCATTGCAAAGCTACATAGCACTTGAGGACAGATGTACAGAACATGCTGTGATTTGTGATTTTGTAAATTCACATCTTTGAATCATGGACATTAAGGCTGTGTACTGCATCAAGTCACCTAGCTAAAGAGTGAGCCTAGGTCACTGTGGTACAGATTAACTAGCTTTTTCCCCACTGCCTCCCTTTTGGCACTCAGCGAGACTACATTTCTCAGCCTCTTTTGCAGTTAGATGCAGCTTGGTGTCAGAGTTGTGGTCAATGAAACTGGTGGAGGTGATACACACTCTTTCCAGGCCTAGGTCTTAAAACTGTCCTAATTGTGATCCTTTAAGCACTTTCTATCTCACATCTGAATGGAGAGGACTCCAAGGATACAAGAGAGTAATGTGGCAAAGCGGAAGGAGTCTGGGCTCCTGAATGAGTACGTAGGGCAGAACTCTAGCCCCATCCCCTTGCCACTATCAACCCATATTTACACTGTTATGAGAACCCCGCCCCACCCCTCACCACCAAGCCTCAATGGATGTGATGAGAAGAAGACATAAACATTTCTTATGTTAACTTCTTGGTATTCGGGGTTGTTTGTTTTAAAAGTCTAGCTTGACTTTAGTACTGCTGTCATTCTTCTATGTGACATTGCTGTTTTTTTTATTCATCATCTTCACAAATGCAGTTATTTTCATGACATATTTAGATATACTTTATGGAATAGATGATATGCTATAAAGGTGTTTGGAAATTTGAGGATTATTTGAGGAAATTTGAGGATTATTCATTAAGAATATGGAGGCTCTTATGTAGTTTTTTCCTCCATATCATTCCTGTGTTGGAGGTAACATGTTCAATGTTAAGGTAACAATGAGGGTTTGATATCTTAATTCCATTTTATAAACAAAACTTTTTTTTTTTTTTTTTTTAAGAAATCTCCACTTTCCCTGGGTGGATTCCCTACTCTATATTAATTGAGCCAACTGTATATGAAACTAACAAACAATTATTGGGTGAAAAATAACAAATGGCATTTTGGTTTTGCTGGGCTGAACATTGGTACATGAGGGGAGGGGCAAGCATGACATTAAGGAGGAAAGTATGAAGAAGCTATTTTGCAGACAAGGAATCTGCAAAAGCTTTCATAGCACTGCAAAAGCTTTCAAGCTTTCATACCAGCATGGCCTACATGAGGCTGCGTCTTTAGCCTTAGTCACAGAACAAGGAGATTGCAAAGCGTAGCCTCAAACTATGATGGACATGAACATGAGCAAAAAATAAGCTATTATTGTTAAAACAATGAAGATCTGGGGGACATTTGTGTCTGCTACTTCGTCCAAACTGACTGATACACAAGCACTCAGAGAGTTTAGCTAATTTGCCTAAGATACAAGGGTAATACGTTCTGGAGCCAAGATTTGAATCTAGGAAGTCTAATTCCAGAACCTATGCTTATAGCCACTGTTGTGTAGGAGGCAGAATTTCCTGGATTTCATGTGCAGGATAGACTGGAAGAAGGAGAGACTAGAGGGGAAAAGACCATTTAGGAACCCTCTAACTACAAGGTTACAAGAATCTGGAAAAGGATGCCTATTTAGGGACTATGATTTATGTAGAGTAGGTGCCTCATGAATAACATTTGAAAAGGTGAATGAATGAGTTTTTCTGACTACAGGTGCCAGTAAGTGTTGCTGTCACCACAACATTCCGAGCAGTCATTTTCTTTACTGTAATTCTTTGCTTAGCCCACACATCATTGCTGGCAGAGCCACTGAGTCACAGCTTCCTTGAGGATGGCTCCCCGCCCCAGGGATGGCTCAGTCTGCACTGTCCAAACAGATGGAGGGCAACCTGCCCTTTCACCAGATCCTCAGTCGACATTGTCACAGCTCTTACCGTCTTTCCCTATCCTCTCCTTTTCAGGTTTGCACTGTCAACTGCAATTTTATTCAATCCTCCTTCATGCTATTTATAATGTCCCAGAAGAAAAGCATCTTGGTGCTATATTTTTCCTTGCCCTTTCCCTCACCACCACCACCCCCGACTTTTTTTTTTTAACTAAGGATGGTATGGGGGGGGGGTCATTGAAAGATAAAGAAATTCTCCAGTTTTACAAATACATTTCTTTCATTATTTGGTGTCATTTAGGACCTGGGAACACAAGTCCACATTTCCAATCTATATACTACTTGCTGCCTAAGCTTTCATGCTAGAAAAAGATTTGGTAAACTTAATACCCGTGATTGCTCTATGTAGACCTAAGCAAGTCCTATATGTCACTGGCAGTTGGAGAATACAAGGGAAATGGAGAAGAACAGAAGAAGGAATAATGGAATAAAGGAACAAGAAGATGGGATGAGGAAGAAAAAGTGGTGAGACATAAAATATGTCAACCTTTCTAACTTGCACTAAAAGCATACACTATCTCTAAGATGTCCATTTAATGCCATTTCTTTCTTTCTTTCTTTTTTAAAATTTTTATGATTTATTTATTCTTGAAAGAGAGAGAGAGAAACAGAGTGCTAGCAGGGGAGGAGCAGAGAGGGAGGGAGACACAGAATCCGAAGCAGGCCCCAGGCTCTGAGCTATCAGTGCAGAGACCGATGTGGGGCTCAGACTCACCAACCGTGAGATCATGACCTGAGCTGAAGTTGGATGCTTAACCGACTAAGCCACCCATGTGTTCCCAATGCCATTTATTTTTCTTATTGTGTGGTGGAAACTAATTCCATTTTCTGTGGATATTACTAGTATGATATTCTTAAATATAATTTTTACAGGAATAAATCATTTTGTAAAATATCTGACGCAGACTTGTATAACCAAGATAAATTTATTTTTTAAATTATTATTTCTTATTGAAGTATAGTTGACACATAATGTTACATTAGTTTTAGGTGTGCCACATAGTGATTTGACAAGTCTGTATGTTATTGCTGTGCTCACCACAAGTGTAGCTATCTTCCGTCACCACTAACCAAGACAAATTTAAAATAAAAAAATGGTGTAGGGGTGCCCAGGTGGCTCAATAGGTTGAGCATCCAACTTCAGCTCAGGTCATGATCTCACAGTTTGTGAGTTCGAGCCCCGTATTGGGTTCTCTGCACAGGGCCTGCTTTGGATCCTCTGTCCGCGCCCCCTCTCCCCCCGCCCCTCCTCCACTCATGCTATCTTTCTCTCTCAAAAAGAAATGAAGATTAAAAAAAAATTTAAGGGGCGCCTGGGTGGCGCAGTCGGTTAAGCGTCCGACTTCAGCCAGGTCACGATCTCGCGGTCCGTGAGTTCGAGCCCCGCGTCAGGCTCTGGGCTGATGGCTCAGAGCCTGGAGCCTGTTTCCGATTCTGTGTCTCCCTCTCTCTCTGCCCCTACCCCATTCATGCTCTGTCTCTCTCTGTCCCAAAAATAAATAAACGTTGAAAAAAAAAAATTTAAAAAAAAAAATTTAAAATGGTTTAATGTGAAAAATCTATTTCTGGTAGATATTATGCCTCTTATAATGTGGTCATCTTATAAATTACAATAATTGACCTGGAAAGAACATTCAGGAAGGGTGAATGAAGTCTGTGAGATCCCCAAAGCTGTAGTGTCCTAATGAACAACAGCTCTGTTTCATACATGTTTACTGAGTAGCTACTAGATTTAAACCCATGCACTAAGCCCTGGGAATACAATGATGAAAGAAATACAGTCCTGCAGCGAACGGGGGCTTCATACAGTAATTCAAGTAGAAGAGAGGTAGTGTTGGGAATCCTGAGAGCTCCTGGATGATGTGAAGTATGTAGGGTGTCTTGAGTGACTAGAATTTGGTCCTAGAAAAGAAACATTGCAGTCAGGAGAAAGGAAAAGACTCTGAAGAACTATGGATTGTTCAGAGTTGTAGAGCTTAAAATGTGAAGAGGGGGATGGGGAGTGAGGGTGGAAAAGAAAACAAGAAGCCCTTGCTACGTTTACCTGACTATTTAAATATTATATTATTCGATGGAAAGGTCCAGGTTCAAGAATATTTCAGATAAAACTCTAAAAGATTCTTGATAAACTATCAGCACGTTTGAGGGCCTATTCAATGCCACTCTTAGCAAATGGTATTTCTTATATCCTTGCATATAAGTGGTGAGTTTTAGTCATTTAAATATTTACTATCTGTGTAGTATTTGCATGTTAGAAAATACAAGAGAGGAAGTACAAGGGTAGTATATATTTAAATATTAAATAGAAACAACTTCCTATGGATTCAAAGGAAGGAGAAAATGTTTGGAGGTTGAGGGATGTCCATTCCTTCCTGTTGTTCTTCCTCCCTTTCTTTAAAAAAAAAATCCCCTCCTTCCTTCTTCCCTCTCTTTCTTTTCTCCCACAATTAAGTCCTGGTCTCTGTGTGACAGGATATATGCCAAGAACCGGGAATACAGTGGTTAGCAAAAATAGGCAGCTATTAAACAATTACCCCCCCCCCCCAACACAATTATAATAGTAGTAAGTGTTCTCAAGAAAGCACACTCCATAGAAGGCAGGACATACACAAGACTGAGCAGCATACAGGAAGGTCTTTCTGGAGAGTTTGTTAAAGCAACACCTGAAGCATGATGAGGAGAAGGATTCCTGAAGGAGTAGGTGTGGGCAGATGGTGAGGATCAGGGGAGGGCATGTGAGCCTTGCCAAGTAATGTGATGAAAGACAAAGACAGGAAAACTCCCAAAGGATAGCACAGAAGATTCATCTGGTCCATAATAAGAGCATCAGTTGCTACAATTTTTCTTGTTCAATTAATCCATATAAAAGTCTTTTCTGACATTAAAATCTATCCTTCTTATCTTTTTTATTTTAGTGATTTCAGTAGGATCTATAGGTGTTTTGTTTTTTCTTTTCTTACTTTCCTTTTTCAGGTAATTAACTTGGGTCCCACTTATTTGGAAATTATTTGACACAATTTAGGCTCACATAGATAAATCGTAGTACACCTGGAAAGAAACACAAGTTCAGTTCTTTCATTTATTCTATCATTTGTCTTTAATTCAGATATAATGAGCCTGAATTAATGAGCCTGAACTTTAGCTCCTGAAACAACTTTGGCCTACTAAATATGGTTATTTCTATAGCAACTCTTTCCAATCAGCAGTGCGCATGTGGCTATAAGTCTGTTTCTTACTGGATGCACTGGCTAGTTGGGCCAAGGATTTGAACATAACCTTGTTACTACTGCAAGAAGCTGTCCAGGCACAAAATATATTGATGCTGCTGTTTCTCCCCTTCTATATTTACCAGATGGGCTTATTGAACTTCCTTCAATGCCCACTAGCCAATGAGCAGGAAACAGAAGATGATAGGTCTGGGTTGAATCATAAAGGTTATTATAAGGTTGCAGGACTTTTCCCTGCCTTACCCTTGCCCAAACCCAAGAAGCAACTTTGATGGGGAAAATCACAAAGCCAAGATGACTGATTCAGAATTCAGAAACCTCAAGCATGAACTGAGGATTGCTCAGGAATTCTATTAAATGTCTTCCTCTGTATGAGATGACTGTACCATATCATCTCCTTTTTCCTCAAACCTCCCACACATCCTCCTCCTACTGATGACCCAGACTCAGACTTCATTGAGAAAATAGAAGTCATTGGAAATGAACTCACTCATCTGCCCACCACAAAACCTGTCAACTTGGTGCATCTGCGTCCAAATACTTCTTCCTCCACAATGAAGGAAGTGTTCCTCCTCCTCCTCCTCCAAGAAGGGATATCTCTCCACTTTTTATCTGGATTCCATTGCCTCTTGAGTTATCAAAGACTCTTCTCCTTGACTCACTCATGCCTTCCCTCAGCAGTAACACTTCACTCTTTATTTCATCATTCCCACCATCACATAAACATGCTCTAGTATTTCCCATCTTCCAAGATATTTTTTTTCACATAACTATACATATTCTTTCAGTTCTTGCCTTATTGTTCTGTTCTCCTATATAACCCTATTCCTGAGTGTCCAGACAAACCTTGTCTGCCTTCTCATCCTTCCTCCACTCTTCGACGCAGTCCACCCAATACGCTTCTACACTTCTATCGGTAACCTTCTTTGGTAAGATCAACAACAACCTTCGGGCTTCCAAAACCAGTGCATTTCTTCCTTCCTCATCCTACTTGGCTTTTCAGCAATATTTGTTCAAGTTGACACTCTATTTGCTTTAAGTATACTTATCTCTTAGCTTCCAGGATTTTTTAAATTAATTTTATTCTAACTTTCAATCTCCTTTGTTGGGTCCTCTTCTTAAATGTTGGCTTTTCTCAGAGCTTGTCCTACGTCTCTCTCTCCTGTCTTTTGCCTAACTTCTCTTCTCCCTTACATCCTCCATTTCCACTGTTTTAATTTTATGCATTAAGTTCTGATATCTCCTTTGATCCTCAGAATTGGGTATCTAACTTATTTCTTATACCTTTGCTTGCATAAATTATGAACATCACATATTCAAATGCCCCAAATAAAACACTGAGCTCTTTATTCTCATCTGACTTGAACAACTCTTCATCCAGTTGATAAGATAAAACCTAAGATTTATTTTTCCTTTTTTAAATTTTAAATTTGATTTTTTTAAAAGAATGTTATTTTTCTCTTTTTTAAAAATTTATTTATTTATTTAAGTAATCTCTGCACCCAACATGGTGCTCGAACTCATGACCCTGAGATTAACACTCTGAGCCAGTCAGGTGCCCAGAGATTTACTCTTTCTTTTCAAAATTATATTGAGGTGAAATGTACATAACATAAAATTAACCAATTTAAAGCAAACAATTTGGCAGCATTTAGTATAATCATAATGTTGCTTCTCTACGTGGTTTCAAAATATATTTCCTCACCCAAAGGAAACCCTGTACCCATTAAATAGTTATTACCCGTCCTCTCCTCCTTCTAGCTTCTGGAAACTATCAATATGTTTTCCATCTTTATGAATTTTCCTATTCTGGATATTTCACATAAATATAACCATATAATATGTGAACTTTTGTGTCTGCCTTCTTTCACTTAGCATAACATTTGGAGATTTATCTACATTGTAGAGTGTTTCAGTGTTTCATTCCTTTAATGCCTAGATAATATTTCATCACATGTATATACCGCAATTTGTTCATTCATCCATTGATGCAACATTTGAATTGTTGCCACCTTTCAGCTACTTTGACTAGCCTAAGATCCATCCTTTATCTACTTTCTCCTCACTTTCATATCCAATCTTTCAGAAAGTCCAATTTATTCATTCCGAGACTATATCTTGATCCATCTCATTCTCACCATTTCCACTTCTGCCCCCCTATTTTAGGCCTTCAGTTATTTCCTGCCTACATTACCAAATACATTCTCCTGATGGGTTTCCCTGCTTCTACTTTTCTTGAACTTCATTCTTTGTTCACACAGCAGCAAGAGAAATGACCTTTAAAAAGTTAAAATTATTTTGCGGCTTCTGGGTGGCTCAGTTGGTTAAGCCTCCGACTCTTGGTTTCAGCTCAGGTCATGATCTCACGATTGGTGAAATCGAGCCCCACTTTGGGCTCTGCGCTGACAGCATGGATTCTCTTATTCTCCCTCTTTCTCTCTGCCCCTCCCCTGCTGGTGTGTGTACTCATTCTCTCTCTCAAGATAAATAAAATGAACATTTTTTAAAAAAATGAAACTTATTTTGTATACTGTCTTAGTTTGGGTTGCTATTACAAATTCCCATAGACTGGGTGGCCTAAAAACAAATTTATTTCCCACAGCTCTGGAGGCTGGAATTTCAAGATCAGGGTGCCAACACCGTCAGGTTCTCGTGAGGACCCTCTTCTGAGTTGCAGACTGCCACCTTCTCATTGTATCCTCACATGGTGGAAAGGAGAGAGAATTCTCCGGGGTCCCTTTTATAAGAGTGCTAATCCCATTAATGAGGGCTCCACCATCATGACCTAATTACTTGCCAAAGGACAAGCACTTAATACCATCATATTGGGGATTAAGATTTCAGCATATAAATTTGGAAGGACACAGTCAGTCCATGTTGTGTATGTATGTGTGTGTGTATAAACTATATATATATATATATATATACACACACACACACACACATACACACACACATATATATACATATAACAGTGTTGTATATGTAACTAATTTTGTCATGTATAACAAAATAATTTTGTTCTATTTAATATATACTATTCATTATATATTAATTATAATATATATTTATAATATAATATATTTTAATATAATATGAATATTATAATATATTATATATTATATATGAAATATATTATATATGAAATATAGAAAATATAAATATAAAATATAAATATATATGGATATATATATGAAATATATAATATATATTATATATGAAATAGTGTTTTATATGTAACTAACTGCTCTTGAGTACTTACTATGTCTTAGCCACTGTTCTATGGGTTTCCCATGGAATAGTTCATTTAAACTTCACAATAAGGGAGTAAATACTATTATTATTGCTCTTTGCACAGGAGCAAACAAAGTAATTTGCTTAAGGTCACTCAGCTAACACATGACTGAGACAGGATCTGAACCTCAGTAACCTGTCTCATGAGCCTGTCTGCTGATATGCTAGATTGTCTAAATCGCACCTGCTTTCTCCTTCTAAAAGCTATCCAGTTGTTTCTATTCTACGAACAATATGAATCATGGCCCTGCATGCGTAGGCCCTTAGCTACTTTTCCACCTTCATCTTTGCCTTCTCCCCACTACTCACTCTTCTTTAGGCCCCTGTCACACTCATTTCCCCCCCGACTCTGGGTCCCTGCACACATCCTCTTCCCTCAGCTTAGCGCTTCCCTCTATCTACCTTTCATATCTCAGCTTAAATGAGCACTCTTTCAGGTGACTTTTCCTGCACCAGATACCCTTTCCTTGTGATTCTCTCTCATCTTTCTTTTTAAAGCTTAAAGCTATTATTTTAATTTGTAATTATGTTTTGTTGTTGTTGTTTGCATGTGTATGTATTTTGCTGTTTTGTTTGTTTGCTTTTTAGCTTCTTAGAATATAAGCCTCTTGAGGTCAAGGACTATGTTTGTATGTTTGTCCTTGTCATAATTATGTCCCCTGAAATTTTCAGTTCCTAGTGAAGTTTGGATTAATGAGTGAATGGTTCCAGTCCTATAGATTATGTAGGGAAAACATGAATTGAATTACCTATAATTTTAGTTTGGCCTTTTTATAGCTTTTTGTATACCCCCTCTGTGCTTTTTTACGGCCTTCTGAGTGGAGAAAAGGAACAAAGAACTGCTCTTAGTTCCAGATGTTGCTAAATAATTGTCAATTTCATTGCCCTGGGCAGGCATTGGTTGAATTCCTCACTCGATCCAGGGAAGATAGGCAGAACTTGTCCAAACAAAATATAGTCTAGCAACATTTGGCCTCTTTGTGGTGAGGTCTGAAGTGCTTGCTGGTTGGTGGCTCCCTGTTTTCCCTCCACATCTCTATTTTTTTTTTAAAGTAATAACATTTGGAGTTATTAGAGCAGACACCTGGCACAGTGGTCAGGCGGTACAGCTTTACCTTATAATCAGCCCATCATGGAGATGCAAATAACACCATGCCACAGTGTGGCAATTGTAAGACTGCAGGAAGCAAGACAATACCCAGCCTGTGATGACAACCCACATTCTGCCAACACTATAGAAAATGAGTCCGCAAATTGCCTACTCCAAGCTCTCCCACATGAGTCTGTTCCCAAAGAATTACTCGCCTCTTAATTCTGAGAGAATGCTACCAGGGAGATGAAGCGGCAGAGCTCTGTGAAATGTCCCGATGCGTAGCTTTGTGCTACAGATTTATCTGAAAAGTGCACAGCCGCTGCCCCTTACAATAATCAGGAAAACAGAGCGCTCAGAAATAATGACAGGTGTCATTCTTGACTGCTAGAGAATTTATATGAGATTATTACCATCTTGCAAAGTAGGAATTACCTTTTTTCCTCATATCAGATGAGGAAACTGAAATTGCAAGACATTATCCAACTTGTCCTCTGCCATTTAGCAAGTAAGTGGGAAACTAGAATTCTTACCCATATCTGAATGACTATAAAGCCATGGTGATACCCAGATGCCACACTGCTTTCCAGATTAGGGCTATGACTTTTAAATGACTCAAATACTCAATATATGTATTTGCAAAAGTTAAATTTCAAAATTGGACACATTGAATATCATTAGCAACAGTCCATTGTGTCTTTCAAATGTGTTTGAGTTCTTGGTTAATTATTTCAATCATGATATTAATTGCATGCATTTATTGAGGGCTTTCTCTGTCCCAGGTGCTGTACTACATATATCATCTTCGTTATCTTTATAAAAACTCTATGAGACAAATACTATGATTATCTTTCTCCTACAGGAGAGAAAGCTGACTTTAAAGAGGTTAATTAGCTCAACCAACTATAAAGTGGCAGAGAATGGAGAGCTGGACTCCCAAATCATGCTGTTAACTGGCCTTGCATGCATTAACTGTGATCCTGAAGCTTTACACCTACTTTTAGAATTTAAGCAGATGTTATCCGAAGATTTTGGCAGAGTCAATACTGATGGTTCTACAATTTCTTGTCACTCTAGCAAGAACTATACCTCTTTCATCTAGCCACCTCAATGGCAGGCAAGTCGAAGGTAGTGGGATTACAGATAATTTACCACAGTAATGGAATATCTATTGGGTATGATGCACAAGAAGCAATTCGCTGACAAACAGAAAAGATTTGGAAATCATGGATCCTATTCTCAAGCAGTTTAGTGAGGAAATACTGTAAGTGTGGAAGACCCGGTAAATAATTAATAGCAAGAACTTAATTTCAAGGGAGTATATGGGACTCCCTTGTTCAATGTATAAAGGCCTACTGAGTGCAAAACAACCCCACTGTCCTCTAGGAGCTGGCGCATGAGTTTTAGTCAGGTGTCTGAAAATTGTAAGATGCAGATTATTAGAAACGGAAGAAAAGTTGGAGAGGAAGCCAAGCGTAAATAAGAGCACAGATGCAGGATGTAGCAACTTGGTTGGCAAGCGATGAGCATGACAAGAACCGGAATCTGTGACAGGGAGCCAGAGAAGGGAAGAGAGCAGGTTTTTGGACAAGCTGGCATGACCTCAGAGTTCTCAGGGGGGGCTCTGTTCTGTAAATGACCCAAGGCATTGTTTGGTGCTCTTGTCGCTGTCTCCCTCTGTGTCTCATCTCAGGCTTTCTGTATGTCTTCTCAAACGTGAAACAGCTTTCTCCTCTGGTCTCACACAACTGGTTTATATTTAATCCACAGCCTTCCCTGTCAGTCAGTAACTAACTATCTTCCAGGTACGCCTTCCCAGGTTCAAAGGAGTCTCTGCACAAAAACTGGTAGATTTCCAACTTATGGAAACATCATGTAAATATCAACCAGACACTGTTCATCAGCCATCCACAAGCCATTACTGAGTTCCTTGATGAGCAGGGTATGAGTCTAGGCACTGTTCCTAAAAATTAGGTGTTGTATAAAAGGCACTCACAATGATTCAGAAATTTATTCTTCTTTGACATAAAAAAGAGCTGAGTGAAATCTTTGGGCTTTGTTGAAGATGATAGAACTTGGAACTTTTCAGACAGACAGTGAGTGTGGGTGTTAAAGAGGGTTTTCAATGCTATTTGATTCATCAAACTTATCTTATTATTTTTGTCTTTAAAATTAGTGGGATATTTGGAATGGGGGAACACCTCCTTTATTTTTCAGAGTGTTTTCAGTTTCTGAAAGCAGAAATATCGAAGAAGAGAAAAGAACCAATGGTAATGCTTCGAGTAAGTCAAAGGCATGAGGACTTTATAATGTGGAAGTAGCTAAATATACGTGCCCTCATGATGTGCAGGGGTGATATTTAGCCCAGCAAGTGTGCAGAATATTTTCATATTCAAATCCAGCTGTGCAAACTACCACTGCAGCAAGTAGTTCACTCTGACGCTTCCCCCCGGCCTTAATCTCCAGCCCACTTTAATTTGCGCCGTGATTAAGAGCAGGGCTTCTGCCTCGGTTTATATCCCAACTCTGCTACTCACTAGCATATCTCATAGGGTTGTTACGAAGACTACGTGAATCAACATGCATAAAAGCTGCATAATGCAAGCACTATATACATGTTAGCTAGTAGTAATCATGAAAGTAAAAATAAAGTAAAATGACCTTGTTACTCAGCTCTGGAATTATAATACTAACTTTGTCTTTGCAGTAATACACTGGTATTTTTTTTTTTTTTTTGACATGCAAGTAATAATGTCAACCATTGTGCCTGCGTTCTATTTCGTTTTAATCCTCACAGTGAAGCCATCCATGAGTTGGTGCCATCACTGTTACTCTTACATTACAGTTGGGGTCAAGTGATTTGCCTAGGGTCACATGGGTGGGCAGTGGTAGGGCAGAATTTGAAACTAGGCAGTGGAATTTCAGAACTTGCAGGAAAGTTGACCTGTAGTCATTCTGCTTCACTGTCTTTCTATTGTTTCTGATTGTGAAGCCAGTTTCTAATGTCCAGTCGGTTATTCTATAAGCTTTGTATAGTCTCCAGATAGCCTGAAAACCCAGGACAGCAGCTCCCACAATGAGCTATTTGTATACTTTCAAAGGGCTGAGATTACTCTGGTTGGCTTTTGCTGGAAACCAAACTTCAAAGATTTGCACTACCTTTACCTTTATCTAGAGATTCACATTAAATATACAGTGTACTTCTATCAAACTCTAAAACTTTCACAAAAAGCTGATGGGGTAGGCCCCATTATTCCCATTTTATAGATGAAAACCTGAAGCTCAGAAAAAACTAATAACTTTCCCAGGCACCTGTGTGGCTCAGTCGGTTGAGCGCGCCTGACTTCGGCTCAGGTCATGATTTTGCGGTTCGTAGGTTCGAGGCTGGCGTAGGGCTCTGTGCTGACAGCTGGGAGCCTGAAACCTTCTTTGGATTCTGTGTCTCCCTCTCTCTCTCTGCCCCTAACCCCACTCATGCTCTGTCTCTGTCTCTCAAAAATAATAAATAAACGTTTAAAAAAACCCAATAACTTTCCTAGAGTCTTATAATTAGAATGCATCAGAAACCTCTTGATTTTGCATTTAGTGTTCTTTCCATTAGAGGTATGACTGAATTAGAATCAAGATTTGCTTTTCCCCTACCACACGTGATCTGGAGTGGCTTGATTGCTCTCATTTCATAGCAACACTCAATTACAAAGATGAACTTTGAATTGATAATCCCCTGGGTCACTGAAAAAGGAAAAGGCCATGCTTAGCTTCTATTTTGCTGTATAATTTTGACTGAGGGAAAATTGGTTTACTACAAGAGCTCTGAGTAGAGCTCTGTGAAATTTACATGCTAACTGTGAAATGACCTTTGAGTCCATGTTCTCGGACTTTGTTTCCCACCTACTTGCAGGGTGATGAAACTGGACAGCTGCTTCCTGGGGGTAAGGTGGAGATGTAGATCATCTGCAGCCCCTTCCAACCACTGCAGAAAAATTCTACAATAGAACCAAAAGACCCCTCAGCCTTCTGTTCCACTGAGGGCTTCTCGATGTTCTGTTTGCACATTCTTTTCCTGCTTGGTAATTAGCACCAGCTGTCTCAACTTAAAAGGAAGGAATCCCTTTGAAATCCTCCCTATCCTCCGTGAAATGTGCTACTGAAACGTGCTAATTAGTAACTGGACTTAGGACAACACAGACATGTGTTTCCTGTGAGTGTTGTAGAAGGAAGAGGAGGAGGGGTATGAACATCTGTTGAGTTGCATATGTGTATATGCTTTTCTAACTTTCAAAATGACATTTTTGATGACAATCTCTCTGCCCAAATGTGATCAGTAGCCAGTAGCTAAGTCCTGGCCCCCACGCCTGCCCCATGCGTTGACTTCTCTTCCTGCTCAAGCTTGAGAGTATTCCCCAGGGCAGAGAGCAGAGCCAGTGGAGCACTCCCCCTCTGCCTCAGCAAATTGACTTTCTGTCAGCAGCCCCTCACTTTTCGCCATAGTAGCAGGAATCAGAGGGCTCCAGGGAAATAAAAAAAGGAACTCCTCTTCCTTTGGAGCCCACTGTCCCAGAGTAAGGCAATAGCCCAGTCGATCTGTAACAATTAGCACACCCCGGAATGTGGGGAGAGAGCATAGAAACATAAGGTAGTGTTGTGTTAAACACACTGAGCTAAAGATGGAGGGGCCACTGGTTTGCTGGTTTAAACCACGATTGTGTGAAAACTCTGCGTCTTCACAAACAATTCTGGGCAGCAGTTCCAGGGTTTCGAGCTGACCTGCTGGTTTGGGAGGCAAGAGCTACTCATGAAATAGAAGATAAGTGAGCTGATTTTACGGGAGCACTTAGGGATTTATTGCTAGGATGAAGGGAGTGCACAGGGTGCTGGGGAAAGGGTGGGAAGGATCTTCCTTCTCCAAGGCCATTCTCCTGGGGCAGTTGCTGCCATCAGAGCAACGTTTCTTGGTGCTGCAGAGGCGGCGGCTGCAATAATTGGCACCCCAATTGTTTTCCCATTCTCACATCACTGGCTCGCAGATTAAAGTCTTGGGGTGAGTGTTTGATAAGTGGAGCTTAGGTCACATCACTACTACCTGGCTGTAAGGTGCGGCGGGACAGTAATCCAAAGAGCTGCCCTGTCGGTGGGAAGTTCCGTTGGAGTTTGTCATTTTCGCCCACGTCACATACGGTAGTGGAAGGATAATTGCCCATGAGGAAGTCAAGTTATTCTTGGCAATGAAGTTTGATAAATATTGTCTACAGAGACCTACTGACGGGGGATTCTGCTTGTCCGGTGTCCATGATTTATGGACACATGCAGTTGTGCATGATGGATGCTGTGAGAGGCCTGCCCTGTAGCTCTGAGCACCCGGCCCAGCTGGTCCTGCTCTGGGAAATGATCAATAACTGAGAGTTTCTGCTGTACCCGAGACGTTGCAAACCTTGGAGATGAAGCAAGACTCATTCTAAGCACTCCGTGTGCCTCTTAGGTGCTAGGTCTATGTCAGTTTTTTGATTACCTGTCCAGCACCATGTTCTCGTCCCATTCCCAGATGTCCTGTCCTTGATGTCTGTGGGCTCTTGGGCTTTAGCTTGGCCACCTGGCTTCTCTGGGTCTGTGATTTCAGGCTCTGGCCAGCTGAGTAGGCCAGATAAGAATGTGGGGTTGCTATTTTTTCTCCCAGATGTTTGCTTTTCTGACTGCACGAGGCTTTGCTATTTGGACTCCTACAGCTGTAACCGATAACACCATTCTTTTTCTTTCCTGCTTCTGGATAGGGGTGAAGTGAAGAAGAGAGAACAGAAAAATCCTTGTGTATTTCTTCTGGGGACAGAGCAGATTGGCACATGTGATCTGAGGGCTCCAGACCCACTGCTGGCTTACTCCCCAGCTCATAATCCCTAACGATCTCTGCTGCCTTCAGAATGAAGTTCAAACTGTGAGGCAGGCAAGTGCATTCCTGAACCCTTTGCTTCATATTCTAGGCTCAGGCTTTGCCAAGCTACTTTTAGCTTCCCAAGCAAGCTGTGTTCTCTCACGGCTTCAGCCCTCACACAGCAGGTCCGCCTCTAACATTCGTAGGGCTGGGGGCTTGAGTACAAATGGAGGGTGCAGGCTGTATTTCTGAATTCTAACACACTGTTATATAAAATATGTTCTATCCTCTTTTTTTTTATGTTTATTTATTGTTGACAGAGAGAGGGAGACAGAGCATGAGCAGGGGAGGGGAAGAGAGAGAGAGGGAGACACAGAATCTGAAGCAGACTCCAGGCTCTGAGCTGTCAGCACAGAGCCAGAAGCGGGGCTCAAACTCACAAACTGCAAGATCATGACCTGAGCTGAAATCGGACGGTTAACCGACTGAGCCACCCAGGCGCCCCTAACCTCTATCTTTTTTTTTAAAAAAAATATTTATTTATTTTTGAAAGAGAGATAGAGCACATTAGGCCAGGGAAGGGGCAGAGAGAGAGGGAGACAGAGGATCCGAAGCAGGCTCTGCACTGACAGCAGAGAGCCTGATGTGGGGCTCGAATTCACGAACCACGAGATCATGACCTGAGCCAAGGTCGGACGCTCAACAGATTGAGCCACTCAGGTGCCCCCTCTATCTGTTTTTATTTTTAAGTTTATTTATTTATCTTTATAATCTCTACACCCAATGTGGGGCTCTAACTCACGACCCTGACAAAAAGACTCCCATGGTCTCCTGACTGAGGTAGCCAGGCACCCCTCTATCCTCTATCTTTGACAAAAATACCTTCATAACTCCCTGGAAAGCTAGGTTTCAGTTTTGAAATCTCGGACCCTTCCGAATTCCACATGAGAATGTGGCAGCACAGGAGAGCGATCCCAGCACGTAGCCCACCCACCTTCTGTGCACATGCGTTGATCTGCCCTGCACCACGTGTTTTGCATGTGGATGTGTGGACATCCCAGACTGCACATCCGGTGCATCCACACCATCTGCAAATGGCCATTCCTTAGCAGCAAGCACATAAGCAGCTTGCCCCCCTTCTTGGGAGGATGTAAGAAGCCATATAGATTCTGCAAGGGGGTCTGGAGCCCCTGGGGCAAGGGCCTCCAGGGTCTCAGTTTCTAGAGCATGATCTGGACTGCAAGGAGTGGGAATGGGCTGTGGGAGGGCATGACACTTGGCACTACAGACTCCGAACCTGTGGGGAGGGGCCCGGCAGGAGGAGCACCAGAGCAGAGCTCCTACTTCTGGCTCCAAGCGTGGTACTGGCACACATTTTCCCCATCCTCCCAGGATGCGCTTCTTGAGTCAGTTATCGAATTGACTCATGTTCATCTCTCGGATGTCATCTCATAGTCTGCCTCCTTCTTCCAAGTAGTCTTCTTAATTCCCCCAGGGCGGGTTGCTTTTACTCCTAAACTCACTAGAACGTTTACTATGTGATTTAGCCTCTCAACACCTCAGATTACTGCAAAGCTATCATGAGGATGAAAGAGTTAAAATACCTGCAGAACTTTAGAATAGTGCTTGATTAGCAATAAATATTATATACTCACCTAGCTTGCTGTACTTCTTCCCTAGACATATTTCATACTGTTTTGTCATTGTGTGTTCTCTCATGCCTTTCTTTTCAAGAGAGAGCATGCTTCTATAAAACATGGAATTAATTTTGTTTGATTGCGTATTTCTAGCACAAAACCCAATCTATATAACATAGTAGGTGCTCCATAAATGTGTACGGAGATGAGCTGCCTCAAGGGGGGTTGGGATTTACCACTGGAAGCATTCATGCTGCAGCCTGTTACCATCTCTAAGAAAAACCACTAGCAGGCAGAACTCAATTGCTCAGATCCTTCTGACCCTAGGCTCTTAGAAGGTCAGATGTAGATGGTAGAACTGAATCAGAACCATGTCACAGGGTGGCATAGGAAAGAAATATTCAAGTGACGGTCCTACCCAGGAATTAGATATGCTTATACAAGACACTAACCCTATGCCTTGGTAAGATTTACCACCCAACATTCCATTATGTAATAGATGTATCTGTCTTCATAGGAGTCAAAGGATCTGTCAAGTATTCTCCCAAGGGCTTTGGGACCACATGTCTCTCAGCATCCGTGATCTGGGGAGTATGTCCCTGTTTTCTTTAATTGGACCTGTTTATTCTGATGCCTTGAAGATCAGCAGAGTTCAGGAAACATGGCCAGGAGAAAGTCTTTAATGATGTTTGCTTGATTACAAATTGCTTGATGGAAACTGCTCTACAGAATCTTCCCCACTATTTACTCAAAGGTTGCAGAGTAATTTCTTATCCCGTCTCGCAATCAGAATGAATGGGCCGGGCTGCCGGTTGGTCAGGAAGCTGTTCTGTTCATCATTCATTAGGGGTTGTCCTGTACTGTGATTTGATGTAGAAATGCTTTGCACAGAACCTCCAAAGCAAGAAATGAAGAAAAAGAGAAAATCCTCCTAAGTGAACCTTTTCCTTTTTTTTACTGTTCTAATTACTTATAGAGCCATTGCATGTAATGAAAGTATAACTTTTTAGTGTTTAGAGAACTACAAATAGGATTTTTCAAAATTAATTAAAATAAAAACTGAGCATTGAAGATTTCTCTCATCAAGTAATTATAATTATAATAAAATAATGATTTTTATTGTGACAAACACCTGTATCATGTTAGTCATATACCGGGCACTCAGTGCTGTGTCTGTATTCACTCATTTGATTCTCACAATGACCCCATGAGGTAGAAACTATGACTGTCCTTATTTAACAAATGAGAAAATGGAGGCATAGAAAGTAAGGGATTTAGACTAAAGTAATATAATAAGTAGTGACACCAAGATCCAAACCCCATCCATCTGTGTCTAGGGTCTAGTGACTTCACAACTTTGCTCCATAAAGGCAGGTGTAAAGAAGATGTTAAGAGGTATTTAAAGCCAGGTTTCAACTGGAGAGGTCCTGTTGAGCTAGGTATCAAGAGAAGGACATCTAAAGGGAATAACATTAATATACACATTGTGGTACCTATTTTCAGTTTTATACATATTAAAAAATTTTATTTCTGGGCAGCCTGGTCTTGCTTTCATGGTACGTTGATATAATATAAGGCTGATTGTGATGTTGGTTAGTGAGTTTTCGCTAATGACGTTACTCTCAATATATTGAGCATATATCTGACATTTTGGCTTTTTCAGGATTTAGGACTGACCTCCCCAAATGAAGATTTTTCTGAATGAAATGTAATTGGTTGAAGCTGAATAAAGTGAAGGGTGAGGTATACTCCATGCCCCTGGAACCAGCCGAGTAGTCTGACACAGAGGTCTTGTTTCCATGGCAACAGATCAGGGCATTAACTGTTGCGGGGCTGACCTGATTGATGGCAAGATTTGGTTCTGGGTTTGCCCTCCATTCTTCTTCCCTCTCTCATATTCCCAACTTTCTATTTCCTCTTGCATCTGGTCCTAAAACAAGTTAATGATAACCGGTTGTTACAGGAGGAAGAAACAAATTCAGTATCTGGCGAAACTTTCTAGAACCTGATAGTAGGCAAAAAACGTTGTTCCCATTAATTCACTTGACCTTTTCACAGGATGCCTCACAAAGGTTTTCAGAGGTTTCTTCTGGTGCAGAATATGATAATCCTCATGCCTGGCTTGGAGGTTGGTGATTAAGTGGAAAAATAAAAATAAAAAAGAATGATAATGGCTACTCTCTCCCTTGTTTGCACATTTTGCTTGGATCTGTGCTGATAAAAAAAGATGGAGTGAGAGGTTAATGGGGGGATGGAGAGGAAAGGAAAAGAAAAGAATGAGGGGCTGCCTCTGTTAATTCCGTACTTCTTTCCATATTTTTCAAGGTTCATGAAGTCCAATATGTTCAGTCTGTTGCTTTAATAAAAAAGTTTTAGTGATACTTTAGGAAGAGAGGGTATGTCCAATTGAAAATAGAATAGGTATAAATGTTATCCCTTGGGTTGGTATAGCTATTAAAGGAAATGATAATTAACGGAAAACATGCATACAGAGTTAATATGTACCAGGCACTTTTCTAAGTGTATACTTATATTCACTCATGTAATCCCCCTGTCAACCCTATGAGATAAATTGTGCTATGATATTTGTAGCCATTTTACAGTTGAAGTATACACATATAAAATCATATTCCCAGAACTTCAAAGGTATCAGCTGGTGGAGGCAGTTTTCAAACCTAGATAGTCTGATATCAGACCTGTGCAGTTAACCCTATGTAGTATCCTGAAGTCTGATCTTATTTAGTGTGATACCTAAACATTTCTGACCATTCATCTTTATCCTCATTCACTGGATTCGATAGCATCATGTAGCTTTTCAGTTCCGTGTCAAAATACATAGCATTTTTGGTTGTGTGTGTGTGTGTGTGTGTGTGTGTAAGTTAAAGAAACATAGGGGCGCCTGGGTGGCTCAGTTGGTTAAGCATCTACCTTCAGCTCACGTCATGATCTCGTGGTCCATGGGTTTGAGCCCTGCGTTGGGCTCTGTGCTGACAGCTGGGAGCCTGAAGCCTGCTTTGATTCTGTGTCTCCCTCACTCTCTGCCCCTCCCCTGCCCAGGTTCTGTCTCTCTCTGTCTCTCAAAATTATTATTATTTTTTTAATTTTTTAAAACATTTTATTTATTTTTGAGACAGGGAGAGACAGAGCATGAACAGGGGAGGGTCAGAGAGAGGGAGACACAGAATCTGAAACAGGCTCCAGGCTCTGAGCTGGCAGCACAGAGCCCGATGTGGGGGTCGAACTCACGGACCGTGAGATCATGACCTGAGCCGAAGTCGGCTGCTTAACCGACTGAGCCACCCAGGCGCCCCTGTCTCTCAAAATTAAATAAACATGTAACATTTTTAAAAAGAAAGAAAGAAAGTTAAAATTATTTTTGAACAGAATTTTGCAATCTTTTTAGAGATAATTAGGGACAACTTAGGATGTCACAAGAACAAGGTGAAGCACTTGCACAATATTTGTATTCAAACTTTTGTTAATTTTTAGTTGGAAGGAAAAACAACTGACACTCTGCTCTTTAAAATAATTCTTTAATTCTTCCCCTGCAGAGTTCCCTGTAACTTTTCCTCAGTGTCTCCACTCCAAACCTGAGTGTGTGAAATTGAGATATATCTAAATATTTATTGATGCCTTAATATTTTTTTTCAGTCATTCAGGTTTGTCCTAATGCAATATTTTCTGACCATGATCATTAATATTTGGTTTGTGTTTGGTTCAGGCTTCAACAAAATAATACCATTTATTTTAACTTGGAATTCATATTTAGGTTCTGATTCCTGTCTTAATTTTTGCTTAATTCCTCGTAGGCAAGATCATATATAAATATTTGATATGATTTAACTCACAGCATAACCAAATCTTCATCAAAGAAAGAATTTTACCAATATGTGCATAGAATATTATCATAATAGCATCATTCTAATAGTCTCATGTTTTTAATCACAGCACCAATAGTCATTTATTAGATTTCCATTTAATGTATTATATTGAATTAAGTTACTACCATACTTTACAGTTTGGGGATGAGGACAATTAGAATAATACCTTGAATCAGCCCTTTAAGCTGTGTTCCTACAGAGGTGTTCAATAAATGTATTTTGGGTTTTTAATTTAGGGTTTAGGGATAATTTAGCATTTTATGAAGATTTTCTTTACCGAGAAAACTGTGAGGAGTCTGGCACCCAACTACCAAATGATTGGTGGTGTTTCTGTACCCTCTAGTGGTCTGATGCAGAACTAAAATGGTCAACCCAAGAATGTCCAAGGACAATTCCCTGGCAATTCTGAGGTCTGGGCAGCAGTGTTTGCATCTACCTGGCCATGAATTCTAAAAAGCAATGGAAAGAATCGATCGAGGTCAGGTCTCTAGAGTGGGGCAATGCGAGCATAGATTTTAATCTCTAAGCTGATTTTATAGGCATGATGGAGGGAGTGGCAGTGACTTTAAAAAAAAGAAAGAAAAGTTTCCCCTTTTAATTTCTTACTTCTGGAGTGTTGGAATTTGTAGTATGTTGAAACAAACGTTCTCCATCAGGGTTTTTCATCAGTGACTTTGTTGACACTTGGGTCCAAGAATTCCTGCTGTAGGGGCTCCCTATCGGTGCTGTGAGATGTTTAACAGCATCCTTCGCTTCTTACCTATGTAGTAATACCAGTTGTGATAATCAAAAACATCTCCAGCACTGCCAAATGTCCTCTGAGGGGAATCATTTCCTCTGACTGAGAATCAATTTAACAATTCCTATTAGGTAATTTGAAAATAGTGTACCAACAAAAAAAAAAGTCATTGACTATGATTTAGTAGGAGTCGGGTCATATACCTGTATTACTTCATTTAATCCTTACAGGAATCCTCAGAAGTAAGTCCTGTTATTACCTCCATTTTACAGATGAAGAAACTAAGACTCAGAGATTTGAGTACTTTCATGACACCACATAGACAAGTGGTAGAGCAAATATTAAAATCCGGGTAGTCTGGGGGCACCTGGGTGGCTCAGTCGGCTGAGCATCCGACTTCAGCTCAGGTCACGATCTCGCAGTTTGTGAGTTCAAGCCTTGCGTCGGGCTCTGTGCTGACAGCTCAGAGCCTGGAGCCTGCTTCTGATTCTGTGTCTCCCTATATCTCTGCTCCTCCCCTGTTCACGCTGTTTCTCTCTCTTTCTCTCTCTCAAAAATAAATAAACATTAAAAAAAAAAACATTAAAAAAATCCAGGTAGTCTGGCTCTGGAATCTGCTTTTGAAAACTCTTTGTTACAAAAGTATAACTCCTTATCAGGCCCCCAAGTGGAGCGAAAAATGGAATCACTGATTTCTAAGTAATAATAATACACAGATGGTAATTTATGATACTTTTCTGACTTGACAAAACAGAAGGGAAAGATAGTATGCTGATATTATCAGAAGATTTATTTGTGTTTTCATTCGTCAAGTGCCCACTCTTTCTACAGATACATAGATGTATAAAACAAAGCTCTTGCCCTCTGAAGCTTACTTACATTGTTATAAGCAATAAGCGAATGAACATGTCTAATATTTCATATAGCATACATTATAAAGAAAATAAAACATGCTACAAGGAGGGTAGCATGAGATGGGGGGTCTGAGATGGGGTAGAGGGGTGCTATTTTATGTAGGGTGGTCAGCCGGGGTCTCCTTGATCAGGTGACATCTGAGCAGACAATTAAGGAATAAGAGAGTAAGTTAAGTGGAGATGTGATGGGAAAGTGTTCCAGATAGAATGGCAAGTGCAAAGACCCTGCGGTAGGTCTATATTTGAAGTGGGGGCAGGCTTACTAGCACAGTAAGAAAAAAGCAAAGAGTCATTGGAACTGGAGCCGAGTGAGTAAGCAGGAAATGAGAGTGTGAGAGATAATGATGATGGAGGGAGAGGACTGCAGATGTCTTAAGGTCTAGAAGGCCCTTCTAAAAGGACTTCTCGGCTTTTACTTTGAGAAGAAAATTTATTGAAAAGAGAAGTGCCATGATCTGACTTAATTTTTCAAAGGACTATGCCAATCTTCTTTCTTTGTTTCGGGAAGTAGTTTATCATACTGGTTAAGACCATAAGTTCTGGAATAAGACTGACCTCATTTTAAAGGATGTCTGTCTCTAAGAACTCACTCCCCGTGAGCTTTGGGGTCAATAATTTAACTTATCTGAGTCTCTGTTTTCTTATCTATAGTGGAGAGGCGGTAATATCCTAGTTAATTGAATCTAAGTGCCATGAGACATAAGATGCACCATAATTTTATGTACCACTAATAAAATACAAAACAACTCTGCTAATCATGCATGAGTCAGTCAAACTAGGCTTTCCAAGTTTGGAAATGCCCTTAAAATATTCTTGGGAATTTGGTCATTTGTTCTGCCTTTATTTGCAGGGCTTGACATGTAATAGGCAATTATTTTGCATAATTTTCAGTGATGAAATAAAGCACAACTTCATCTACTTGTTGGTAGCTTCATTTCTTAGGGTCCCATAAAACATTTGGTTCTTGCTTTAAAAATATATATGGAATCAGGGTCTTTTCTTCCTGTGATGAATATTTGCTTTACTAACAGCAAGTTTAATCTACTTCCTTGCTTGTTTTTTTTTTTTATGCCATTCTGCTCGTATAATAACCTGCTCGTATAATAATCTTTAGCTTAAATACCAGGTCATGGCATAAAAGATTTTAAATAGCAGTTAAACCATATGCAGTGCCAATGATGTGCATAAGTCAAGTGATACGAGTGTAACACATTTAAAGACAGTGACAGAATCATATCATGCCTGCCCTTTGATTTCTGGTGATTGTAAGGTGACACCAGTCCTGTATTAAATCCTGCATTAAGTGTTTTATATATGTGTGTGCGTATGAGATATCTATCTGATATTATGAGATATTTGTGTGCTATATGTATGATATAATGGTATTTCCTATATGTGTATGTGTGTTTTAAACTTAAGTGTATAAAATCTGTGCATGTTTTATTTTAGAATTGGTGGTATATGTGGTAGTGCCTGCCCTCTAGAGTAGAATTATCACGGGAAGTTCCTGGCACACAGTAAACCCCCAGTAACTGTTATCATTCTCATCTCTATGAAGAGCTCATTTTACATGCCTCTGTCTCTTTCTATAAGATTCCTTAACTTAATTTCATTTCCTCTGTTTTTCCTGAACTCAAGTCTTCCAATTCTAATTACCCAGGTGGCTCCCCCTCCTTCTGCACTTTCTACTCCCAGAAGGAAATAAAATTACGAGTCTCCAACTCCCTAAACATTCCTTTCCCAAGTCATTAATCAATGGCTTATAGTAGGAAAAAAAAAATTGCCCCAGGTCTCTGGAGACCTGTTGTAAGGCATAATAGATTCTTCCTTATTTCCTATCCTCTGAGTAGCTTTTAATTCAAGATAGGTATTTGTCTTGCAAGTTTTTTATTCCCTTCATGATTTGAAAAGCTGAACAAACATTATCACTTTATCTTATCTCTTTCCGTGATTATTATTCAGTCTGCTTTAATAAAATGTTGGTTGGTCAACCCTTCTCAGAAAATGTCATGGGTTAACTGATAAGCTGCCCCCATGCTCAGCATCCTGGTTTACCATTATAGTTGTAATACCATATGAGATCGTTTTTATTTTTATTTTTTTTTCAACGTTTATTTATTTTTGGGACAGAGAGAGACAGAGCATGAACGGGGGAGGGGCAGAGAGAGAGGGAGACACAGAATCGGAAACAGGCTCCATCCAGGCTCTGAGCCATCAGACCAGAGCCCGACGCGGGGCTCGAACTCCCAGACCTCGAGATCGTGACCTGGCTGAAGTGGGACGCTTAACCGACTGCGCCACCCAGGCGCCCTGAGATCTTTTTTAAAAAGGCTGAAGGTAACAACATTCCTGATTATTACCTACCCCCCCCCCCCCGGCCCACCTTTTTATATCTTCCTGGAACGACGTACTTCTTGACCACCTGCCTCATCAAATTAAAACAAGAATGAAAATAGATGGGGTCGGGGGCCAACAGACCGGGAGAAGAAGCAGGCGGAAGCTCGTCTCAGGGATCATCTTGCTCTTTGCCCTCTTTGCAGACTGGGAATGGCCGGAGTGCTCAGCTGTGCTGGAATGTCAGGCAAGGCAAAGATGTTGTCAGTGTCTATCAGCCCCAGGTGATTTACAGATTCTGAAATTCTTAAATTGCTTCTAGGTCTTTCGGAGCAGGTGGTGTGCTCAGAGCTATAGGCTTGTGTAAATGTCAGAGAGGGGGAAATGTCTATTTGTGAAGGAGGATGGGTAGCTGAAAAGGGCTCTTTATTCTTAGTTGACTCCACTTACTTAATCTGGGTAGAGCATAATAAAGCCGATGATTGGGTCCCTTTAAAATTACTGACTGTAATCTAAGGCAATATATCTAAACTATCTATGGAAACACATTCTTGATCATTAAAAGTGCTCTGAGCAGTTTAATTCCACTTGTGTTGGCACCTGGATTGGAATGCGTAAAGAGTTTAGTGTCCAGATATTTGCCCCAGAGGTCACTTAAATCCTAATTGATTTTCCCTGAAGTTGTAAAACAACCTGATATGTTGACCCTCCGATGCTTTTGACAATCAGCTCCCAGCTGACTGTCTCAGTTGAACATGTTTTAGCATATTAGTATTTCTTTGTTTTATTCTCAAAGTTCATATGAAAATGAACCCTGAGGTATTTTAATAGTCCATTCCCTTAAGAATGTCTAGAGTCCTGCTTTCCTCTAAAAAAATTTCTTTTTTTTTTTTTAAGATATAGGAACCCAAACACCTGCAGGCTTTAATAGGTCTCCCTCTTTGCTGTGTTTCAGATAATGAAAACAGTTGTGAGGAGGGAGAAAACATTCTTTATGATTTGTGCTGGCTCATTGATCTTATCCAGTAAGGACCTGACTTCAGATGAGAAATCTACAGTCTAGACAGGAAGAGGGAAGTGACAGGTATCAGGAAACAATAGGCAGAGCAGAGGGCCCTGTGGCTCTGTGGATTTAACTTCTAGACAACCACATACTATGGGTGTTGGCATTTGAAAAGGATTAGTAAAGCTGAGGGAACTAAATAAATATTAATGATCACATGCAAACGACCTATCTCTGCTAAGAGTCTGTTATAAGCAAAGCATTCTCTCTAAAAGGAAAGAAGGTTGTATTTGGGGATTCTCATGGCTCGTATGTTGACTTATCTCATACTCTATTAAATCAAATCAGAATTGGATTGGAAGAGACTTAAGCTTTTTTGAGAATCTGGCCTAGTCACCTATCTGATGCTACAACCTTTTGCTACTGAAACATCTTCAATTTTATTTAACAAGAATATTATGGAAAATATTCTGTTAATGGAGACTTTGGGAGGATCTGATTTTGTTTGGTCAACCTAAACAAACCTACTGAATATAATTTTGACATTACTGTTTGCCTAGTTGTTGAGTATGATGACATTATTAAAAATGTGGTAAATTGCATAATTGGCCTCAATTGTCCCTATACCATATCATTTGTTGGGTGACTCTGAAGTTCATCTTACTAAGAGAGACATTGAGTGACCAACTGGTCCTGGTTAACCAAGGACTTTCCTGATTATAGCATTAAAATTTCTGTGTCTTGGGAATCCCCTTTGTCTCAGGCAACCTGGGATCATTGGTCACCCTTAGTTAAGTATATTTTTACATCCTTCTACTTTGGGCTTGGCTATGTGACTTGCTTGGCCAACAGAATGAAGTAGAAATGACAGTGTGTCTGTTCTGAGCCTAAGATGTTAAGACTTTGCATGTTTGTGCTGTCTGTGCCTTTGCCATCATTATGAGAAGGACACATCCTGATTACCCCATTGGTCTAAGGAGGATGAGAGATGTGTGGAGCAGAGCCAAACTCAGCAAAGCACCCCAGCCAACCCCGGTTTATATCAGCCCATCCACAGCAAAGCTATATTTGCATGAGTGATAATAAATGGTTGTTATTTTAAATCACTGATATTTGTCATGCCTTATTACACAACAATAGTTGACCTATATGATTCAGTTTTATTAGTATCAGAAAGTGGGATAAAAGTTTTACATAGATCAGCTCCTGCTTCCATGCCATGATGTAGTGTTATTATTTTACGGTTGGAAACACTGATACATAGAAAGATGGAGTAAATGCCCAAGGCAAACCATGGTGCTGATTCCAATCATGTTTCCAACATAGTCCAATACCTTGAACCTCTAAAAACTTATCGACTGGGGCTCCTGGGTGGCTCAGTCAGTTAAGACTCTGACTCTTGGTTTTGGCTCAGGTCATGAGCTCATGTTTTATGGTTCTGAGCCCCATATCGAGCTCTGTGCTGATGGTGCAGAGCCTGCTTGGGATTCTCTCTCTCTGCCCCTCCCCTGCTCTCTCTCTCAAAAATAAACACTTTTAAAAAATAAAAAATAAAAAATGTTAGCAACTAATATAAGCTCACTGTGAAAGAGTGAAGCAAATTAGAAATATAAATCCGAAAAAGTAAAATGCCATCCTCTTCCCTCTGCCTCCTTCTTCTCATTTCTCCAATTCTTCCTCTTTGAAGGAATCACTATTAATCTCTTGGCATGAATCCCTCTGGGTGATTTTCTATACATTTTATAAACATATTTCTTTATTAAAATTTTTATGTGAGTGGAAATTACATATTGTTCTGCAGTGTCTTCCCCTTGGATTAACTTGGAGATCTTTCCACACTAATTCACACAGAAGCACTTTCTGCTCCCATAACAACTGCGAATCACTTTGTATAATGGTGAGTTTTCTCTTGACAATAAACATTTCAATTGATTCTAATTTTTCACTATTCAAAACAATTATTCCATGAACTTTCTTTTCATATGTCATTGTGCACATATGTATTTATATAGAAAGAATTTTAGAAACTAATTTTGCTCGAAGCCAATTCCACATCAGTGTTTGATAATTGTTTTTGTTGTTTAAATGAAATACTGTATGCAAAAACAAATGTAGACCAATACTTGTGCACCATTAGGAAGTATTCCTCGGATACGGAGTTCTTTCCTGATTGTCCTTCCCTTGCTGGAATCATTTTGTAAGGCATTTATGGCAGCCTGTAAAGTGCATTAGCTGTACCTATTTGTCCCTAGATGAAGTGGGTTGTGTTGCTATCAGCTGTTGAATTTGTTGATTTCCCACTTTACATAGCACGAGTGATTCTTTGGAAGCTTTACCCACTATCTTAAAAGACTCCATCCCCTGCAGGTGTGTGTTGCTTAAACAACAGGTTGGTGATGAATTTCTTTCATGGAAACATGTGTCCCATTAGAGAATGAAATCATGGTATGCACTTGGGGTGCAAAGTCACTTTAAGGTAGGTTCAGTCACTATTTCAGATTAGATGGTTTAGACTTTTCAGTTTAGACTGTTCATAAAGGGTCTCATCTGAAAAGACTCAAAGTCTTGTAGCTCATATAGGTTCCTCTGGCTGGAAGGAAAAACTGGAAGGAGGAGTTTGAAAAGGGGAGGAGAGAAAGGGATGGAGAGGGATGGGATTAACATGTATAACATGCCTCCTATGGGTCAGGAATTCTTTCTTTGACTCAGAGCCATTGAGAATCATTCATGTGCCAGACATAATACAAAGCACTGGGGAGACAGAAATAAAAGAGGCAGTCTCACATAGCCTATGGTACACTGGGGAGATACCCATAAAAGGCAACAATCACTATGAGAAAATACTCAAAACAACACGAGTACATAGAAAGGGTGCTAATGTCCCCAGGGATTCTGGGTAGATGTTCTAGGGCAAGTGGCCCCTACGCTAAGTTGGGGTGGGACATCCTTCCTATTGAGACTGGACTATGTGACTACCATGCTTCATGCATGACTCTGAGTATAGAAGTTGACAACTAGTTGGGGCTCATCGGCTGCTACTGCTCGTTATCTGATGAGCCCCTATGACATGTGGGGAACATCAGCAGATGCTTGAAACCGGACCCTGAAAGAATCAGGGTTTTACAAAGAGAGCACTGCCATCTTAGGTAATAATGACAGCAATGACACATCACTTGCTGTATCGTATTCTGTCCTGGGAGTTTGGTGAATATTGAATTATTTAATCTCCACAACAAGACTATCAGGTAGGTTATAGTTTTTATTTTTTTGAATATTTTTTCTTGAAGAAAAAATATATATATGATACATATAGAAAAGGGCATAAATCCTGAGTGTACATTTCAATGAATTTTCATCAATTGAACATTCATGTGTAATTGTAACTCAGATAAAGAAGTAGAATATTGGTAGCATCCCAGAGGCACCCCTACCTCCAGTTATTGCCCTCCTCCTCCTTGAGGCTAATCGCTATCTTGTCATCATAGAGTAGTTCTGCTTGTTTTTAAACTTTCTGTAAATGGAATCATATGCTCTTTATGTACATGGAAACCAGTACTCTTCTGTATCTGGCTTCTGCAGCCTAATGTTATATTTGCGAGATTTATCCACAGTGTTGCATGTAGCGGTAATTTATTTATTTTCATTGCTGTCAGTATTCCATTGTATAATTATACTGCAATTTATTTATGCACTTGTTTTTTTTTAAGTTTATTTATTTATTTTGAGAGAGAGAGCACACAAACAAGGAAGGGGCAGAGAGAGAGGGAGAGAGAATCCCAAGCAGGCTCTGCACTGTCAGCACAGAGCCCAGTGTGGGGTCTGAACCCATGAACTAACTGTGAGATTATGACCGGAGCTGAAGTCAGATGCTTAACTGACTGAGCCATCCAGGTGCCCCTACACACTTCTTAATGTTAAAAAAATATAAGAGCTGTTTCTAGTTGGGGGCTAGAATTAATAGTGGTGTGACTTCAGTCCAATAAGAAATATGTGAGATTATATATATAGCTCACATATATAAACTAGTATGTTGATTTCTGTTTGTTTCTATACCTAGAAGTGAAATTTCTAAGTTGTAAAGAATGTTGATGCTCAGCTTTAGCAGATGCTGCCAAACCATCATTCATAAAGGTTGTGCCAGTTATCCTCGGCATAGGCATGGGGAGAGCTATTCCTTACCCCTTAGTCCAGTGCCTGTCACTCTTCTTTCCCACCCTTGGTCTTTCCTGCATTGAAACAAGCCTAACATGTATATATAGGCTTTGTCGACACAGCCACCCCTTGGCCACCCCTAGGATCAAGATTTGCACCTGCCAGGAATTTGATCTTCTTGAAAAATGGGCTTAAGGAAGAAGCCCATGCAGGCAAGAAATTCTGAAATCCTGGGTGTCTGGACTGTTGTTCAGAGGAGAGGACATGCGTTCTGGGTGGGTATGTTCTTGGGCTCCACAGACTCCTTACTCCATAGGTAAGAGCAGAGCCAGCGTGCATCCCTCTTGACTAAGTCTGAGGACAGTATTGGGAGTCCCAGTAGTTCCACTTCTTCATCAAGACTTGATCTTGTTAGTCCTCTTTTTGTTAGCCATTCTGCTGGCCAAGTGGTGGCATCTCAATGTGGGTTGAACTGATGATCTGTGAGGCAGAGCATTTTTTCCTTTAATTTTTTTTTTTTTTTTTTTTACCATTTGGATATGCTCTCTTGTGAAGTGTCTGTTCAACTGTTTCCCACCATTTTCTATTAGGTAGTTGGTTGTTAATTATTATCTGAATCCGAAGCACAGAGAGGAAAGATAATTTCTTCCAAGGTGCCACAACTAGAAAATGGAAACAAAGCTGGGTTTGAATCCAGGACATCTGACCTCACAGTCTACTCTCCTAATCCTCTCAGCTGGTCAGACAAGGAGCCCAAATTGGAGTTTTTCATCTGTTATGATCGACCGATATATTGTTAGGACTTCTCCTAGCTGAGGAAAAGAGTTGTACTCAAGATGCCCAAGTGGAGATTACTTTAGATAAGGTAAAATTACCACAAACTCGATGACTTAAAATAACAGGCGTTTACCCTCTTAGAGTTCTGGAGCTCGAAAGTCCAAAGGAGGTTTTATGAGATTGAACGCAAGGTTCTCTCTGTGGAGGCTCTAGGGGGAGTCCTTTTCTTTATCGGTTCCATCTTGCGCCTTGCTGCATTCCTTGACTCATGGCTCTTTGCTCTATCTTCAGGGCCAGAATCTTCTAGTCTCTCTCCACTTCTTCACCATCATCTTCTCTGTGGTTACATCTTCTTCTGCCCACTTCCTATAAGGACATTTGTGATTGCCTTTCAGACACACCTGGATAATCTAAGGTACTTGCTTCATCTCAAGATCCTTAACTCAGGGATCTCTAAAAAGACACTTTCTCTACACAAGATACTAGTCACAGGTTTCAGGACTAGAAATGAGATCTCTTTGGGGACCATTAGGAGCCTACCCTATCCCTCCACCATTTTAATTCTATATGTTTGTGTCATTTGTTTTTGCCTGTGAAGGTTTGCACTTGGAAAAAAACTGGTTTATTGCCTGATTCACGTATGGTCACTATCCGCCAAATGATTCAGAACACATCTGCTCAAAAATTTCTGTCTTTGTGGTTCCCACAAACCCCTTACTTACATAGGATCTGTTAAAGTGTTCTAGGCAGGCACAAGGAATAGTTAGAATTTATGTCTTATCTCAGATATAAATTCTATAGATGATTCATGGGGTTTCTTACTGTAAAATCATCCTTCTTGGAAGCTTCCCCTTCTAGGAACCTAATATGCTTTCAAATTTTCTATTTAAAAAATGCCCTCCTGAGCCACTTCTGTTGTGTTCCTATAGCGAATCCTGGCCAGCAGTGACAGGAAGTTCACTTCTGTGCGAGGGCTGCCTGGTCCTGGGACACCTGTTGTGCCGTTAGCGAACACGAGATGTCTAACAGGTGCTGCCTGGCCCCCTGGGTGTCAGGTGGAACCTCAGCTGCTTCTTAGACCCAGGATCTTCATGGCTTTATCCAGAGGCCTTGGAGTTCCCTCTCATCCTGCTTTTCATCTTCCACATGATTCGCATTGTGTGTGGTTTAAATCTGGGTCCCCAGGAGAACATTTTTATTCTGTAGCCATTCATTAGTTCATTCAACACATGTTCGCCAAGTGCCTACTTTGTACGTGCCAATTTGCTGGATGCTGCAAATGTAAGAATGAGTGGGGCATAGATCCTGCCCCCAGGATATCAAGTTTGTTTAGTTCAAATACGACAATTTTGCCTATTTTTTTTCAACAGCAACTGACAGAAACCAAATGCACACTGACTAAACATTAAAGAATACATTTTGATTTAGATACTGGAAAAGTCCAGGGATGGTACTCTGTGTCAGTCAGAGTCTAAACAAAGAAGAATTCAGTCAGCAGTGGGCACGTGCATGCACATATACACAGACACACAGTAGAGGATTTATTAGCAGAATCCAACCAATGCCAATGTAGAGGCTGGTTAAGCCGTTTCTGTAAGGCCGTGGTCTTCTTTTCCAGTGCTGGAGTTTAAAGACCTCAGGGCTAGCTGTCAGGCAGGGAAGCAAAGCGTAAAGTGGGTTACAGGAGTAAAGTGAGTGCCTGTGACCACGAGCCGGAACCTATGAGAATGGCCTGGAACCCGTGTCAGTCTTTCACTACCCCCAGACCATGCCGGATTTCTGTGAGGGTCCAGCAGAAGGAAACCTGGCGCCCTTTGTTACAAAGCTGAATCTGCACGTGGTCCTGCAGTCGGTGCAGCTGTAGGAGAATCCAGGGGGAAAGTGGAACAGGTGTAAATCTGGCTGCTGCCCCACAAAATACAAAGGCAAGTTCATAGATACTGTGCTGCAACAGCATTTCATGCCCCTGCCTGACCCTTTCAGGCATAAAAACGATATGACTGACTTCGCATCTACCTTCCAAAGCCCATGCAGAATGTCTTCGTGTTACACTCTAACCGAAAACATACAACGAAGGAGATGCTGGGAGATGTAGTTCATCATAGCCAAGGTGACACATTTCCAAACAACTCCCATCCTGGCATGAGGAATGGCTGGCTGGAGGGGTCCAAACAGTGTCCTCAGAAATCTCTCAGCTCTGTTTCTCTTCTGACTTTTCTTTCTCTTTCACGTTAGCTTTATAAGCCCAGTGGAAAGAGAGCTTGTCTTTCTCAACTGGTCACTTGTTTTATCAAGTCTTGGCTGTCACTTGTTGCCTGATTAACCCCAGGGAACGTAGCACTCTTACTGGGCAGCCCTGGGTCACTTGCCTTCTCCTGAAGTCAGAGTGTGGGGTCAGACTCATTCTACCTTCAGGCACTAGGGATACAGGAGGGGTGGTTCTCCAAGAGAAAAGCAATGTATTGGTACTAAAAACAGCACACTAAGCCCCAAACCAAAGTTCCCTAACAGAGATAGAAACTTAGGGAAAGGTGTTGCCACGGAACATGATTGCATCAGATATGTAAGCAGCTGGCTACATGAGAGTAAATCCTAGGCTGCAATCTGAAAGCACATGGTGTCTCTATTGTCTCTCTTGTTATCCAGCTATGTGGTCTCGGGCAAGTTGCTCAACCTCCCTGGAGATAAATTATCTCATTTGAGAAGGAGAAAATTTAGCCTAGATTCATTAGTTCATCCATAAAGCAATGATCAAATATTTAATCGTATGTCACACGCTGTGATAAACAGGAAGCCCTTAAGGAAGTTTTCATCTCATGAGAGAGACAGACATGTGTTGTAAAGTTACAACACATATAATGGATGCAGAACAGGGAGAAAAAAGTACCTGTCTGGGGCAGAGGAGGCTGGGGGCTTCTTAGGGAAGAACATCTAAAGAAAGCCTTTTAAAGGACAAGTAAGGTTCTATTGGGGGATAGGTTGAGGGAGCCCATTCAGTTAGTGGTAGATATAAAGGTTCAGGGCTGTGGGGAAGCATGCCACATTAGAGGCGAACTTCAAGCCTTCGGAATGGTCAAGTGCAGGGCCCTTGTGGTCAACTAGCAAAAGATAAGTTCTCTGCTGAGGATGCAAACAAGAAGAATATTCTATGACATGCTAAGGAGCATGGCCTTCATCTTACAGGAGGTGAGGCAAATGGCACTGTTTTGAGCATGGAGTCTCATGAGTGATATTTAAGAAATTAGGTATCATTGAGAAAGATAGAAGTGAGAGCAGAACAGGAGATGGGTTAGGAAATAATTTCTAGTATTCAGGTGACAGAGGCTGCAAGCCTGGACATGGGAAGAGGTATTCTGTTTGGAGTTAGGGGGTATTTAGGAGGTGACCTGCCAGGATTTACAGATATTCAATTGTGAAGAGAGAGGGGAAGAGAAAATGCCAATTTCCAGGTTCACAACCAAGATGAAATGGTGGGGCTACAACCATTAAGAATTGGAAAAACTGGAGGAGGAAGTTGGAAAGAGGTGTTGGGTGTTGAGTTCAGTTTGGAGTGTGCTGAATTAAAATAGCTTTCAGGATGCCCACGTGGAGAAATCCATGAGGACCAGAGCTTTTAACTTTAAGAAGCCTTGATTTGATGTCATTTCAGTCATGTAGCTTTTTGAGCTTTGCTTATCTACTCATAAGGATGTAAGGATATATATCAGGAAGATATAAGACCTTGAGAAATGTTTGGTAGATATAATCAGTGTGTCTTAATGTACTATTTCCACTGTTTAGGGGGAATGTACAAGCTGTATTTTATGATTCATACACTAAAAGAACTAAAATAACCCATGTGTTCCTAGTTTCCCTTTAATTTCATCACAGAGGAAAATCGTAGAATAAGAAAGAAGAAATCTTTCTTTTTGATGATTCTTCATAAAATGCTTTCTGCACTCCTCATCTGAATTGACAGTCCGTGTGACAAATTATTTTTGGTAAAGGAATAGATTTTTGTCTTCAAAGTTATGGTAAGTAATGTATTATTACCAGTCTTCACTATAAGAATGCAAGAGATACCCCACATAATGAGATCTTTACACTGCAATAAGAAGACAATCTACAGTCCTATTTCTAACTAAGTAGTCATTTTCTTAAAAAAATCTTTTATTTATACAATGTTGCATGTAGCTAGAGACAGTACGTTTGTGCTGAGCCACAGGAGTTCTTTCTAGAGTTGTGTCAAACACTACTGCATTTTAAAATGATTGTATGGGGCGCCTGGGTGGCGCAGTCGGTTAAGCGTCCGACTTCAGCCAGGTCACGATCTCGCGGTCCGTGAGTTCGAGCCCCGCATCAGGCTCTGGGCTGATGGCTCAGAGCCTGGAGCCTGCTTCTGATTCTGTGTCTCCCTCTCTCTCTGCCCCTCCCCCATTCATGCTCTGTCTCTCTCTGTCCCAAAAATAAATAAAAACGTTGAAAAAAAAAATAAAATGATTGTAAAAGTAAATTTGCCCAACATTTTGGGGGCCCTCTGTTCAATTTCAAGCAACTTGATGAAACACATACAAATGGAACAGATTTGAACATGATTGCACTTTGCCAGGGGTGGGGGAGCGGGGAAGTTCACTGAGGTTAGGGTTCATCTTTTCTTCTAATAGAGGGAAGTTCAGAAGACTAAATCCAATCTTCACATTCCTGTAAGTTTTCCTTTTTGGGCTCAGGAAGGCAAAGGAATCACTACAAATGTACTCATCCATGGTAGTGTAGGGAACATCACGTTTCCCCCTTAACTCTTTCTTAAATTGGAATTATTGGTTTAACTGGAGCCAAGGTTCAGTGACTTTTGACATACTGAAAATTTGGATTCTGCTTGTTTATTATGAGCACCCAAAGTAGTTCATGAAATTGGCATTAAACACAGACATGATGTGTTTAAAAATCACGCCTTACCCACTATTCTGCCTACTGCAATGTGTAGCATAATGCAAGTGCTAATTACAGAGCTACTTAAGGTGGTTGTTTTTGTTTTTTTGCTAAATTAGCCAGCATTTGATTCCTGATTAGGATTTTAATATTGTTAAATTCCCACCACATTTAATCTGACTCAGAAATTGTCTGTATGAGACTATCAGCTCATTAACCCATCATCTCACTAATTTAATCATTTACTGCCTTTCAAAAGCTATTTGTCTCCTGCAGGAAAGAGATTCTGGGAGGTGGTGGCAGAAGTGTAAACTACAGGAAGGAAGAACAATGCAAGAAGATGAGAACTGGAAACTTCTAAATAACATGAGAACAACCTCATTTCTCATTTATTGAAACTATTTGAGTTATGTGCTTTGGGTAGATTTATATCTTATGTGGTCACTGAAGAGTTGGAAAGAAGTTCCCTTTCCCTCAAAACCTACTTGCTAGCGGAGGAATCTGTTTGGCACATATTATCACCTGTGGTCCAATGACTCCTTTGGGAATATTTTCGAAGACAGGACATCCTGCTCACTGCAAGGTGGCTTCGGAAGGTGCACAGTTTTCTTTCCCTGGAATCAGTCTTCCTGCTATTTCTATTTGATCTTTCTGCTACCCATTGGAAAGACCAGGAAGGGAGTCTCCCTCATACCTTTTTTTCTTATTTTAGCAAAATATCTTAGTTCCTTCAGTCTTTCTCCAAATAAAAACACTTGTTGGATGAACGAAGGTAAGTAGGCCATTAGTGTGCTTATTTTATAGACAAAGTTGAGACTTGGAAAGTTATTGATTTGCCCAAAGTGCATATTTAGTAAAGGACAGAGCTACAGTTTGAGGAAAGACTTGTTAGATTCCAAAGCTCTGGATTTTCGGAAATGACATCTGAATAAATTTAATAAACTATCAAGTTGACTCAGAGTATTGTGGAGAAGCCAGGCCAGATATTAGGTGTGGAACTCCTGAGTTTTGAATATGGAATGGTTTATATATTGTTTTTAAATAAATATACATGGGAGATTTAAAAAAATGATGAAACAAGATTAGGACCTGAGGGATGTGGAGGGAGTGTTTGACGTTTCCCATGTCTCAGAATTTAGGACCTAGAGGAATATGAGAGACCAATTGACCTGAAGTGTGATTTTTGTAATTGCTCTTTATGTACATCTAACCATAGCCCCTTCTCAGTTCAATTTTTATTATTTTTATAATTTTTTATTTTATTTTATTCCAGAATTCACAGTTTTTTAAAAAATCTTATTATGGAATAGATATTTGTGATATTTTTTTCTAGTTAAGACTTTGGGCTTGTCATTGTTCTTGTTTGGTAATTTCTACCAGATCTTTGTGAGAACACCAAGGTTAAAATGTACTCAATATTGAACTCATTGCTCAGTTGTGTCTTTTCTCAGTACCCATTACAGTGAGATACTTAATTTCTTTTATCTGGACCCTATGTTCCTATTAGTATAGCCTAAGGCTATGTCTGATTCCCTCTGCACAACTTCAGGAGGGTTGGGAGATTATAGTTGGGATTTAACCTAGGTGGTGGAGTTTTGGTAGATTCAAGACTGACCCAAGCTGTGGGAACCATAGGAATTAAAAAGATCATAAAAAATCAGAGGTTGTGTGTGTGTGCATATGTGTATATATGTGCATATGTACGTTTTATGTGCTTTAGAAGTTAAGTGAGGTATGTAAGCCAGAGTAGCCAAACAATCTCCAGAAGAGGAAAACTTCAGAAGCACACATGCCAACCTAGAATACAGGCCAAGGGATTGAAGTCCACGACAGATTGTGTCAGTAAAGATGGAGTGGGATAGGGGAAGAGAGGATTCTTTCCCATTAATATGTTGTATGCAACATGATGATTAATGATGATTATGATGATTGGACCATGATCCCTGCCACAGTTCTGGAATAGAAGCCAGTACCTTGGGGAAGGTGCTGCTAAGGTTAGTTTGACTGTCAATTTTCCAGACAGGTGGTGCTGGGACTCATTGCAGGTTGAACACCAGTAGGAAAATGGGAACACCAATCCCAAAGTCAAAGCTCAAGTCAAGAACAGTCAGCGCCAAAGGTTGGGAGTTTGGGGAGGGCATAGCTTAGTGCAGACACACCACCAAGGCCCTCCAGATAACTGTCTTCATGGCCTCACAACTAATGCCAAGTCCTCTCCAGAAAATCCCAATGTGCTTATTTCCCAGTGAAGCCTAGCTCAGTGGAAAAGGTGGACTGATAAGAACTAGCCAGAGGACCTCAGTACCTGCAGTTTGGTAAATGGAGAAGGCAAGATCCATGAACAGAGCCCGTGGGTCTATGCCCAGAGCTGTCTCATAGCTCCCTGGAACCACAACACTTTCACCCTCCTCAACTTCTCTTGTTTGGGTATCTCCTGCCACCACTTTATTGAAATTGCTTCTTTGAATATCGCTAGCAGATTCCTGATAGGTAGATCCAGAAGTTTTTTCTCAGTTCCCACTTTTCTTCCTGCTTTTAACAATTAACTCTGTCAGTCAATCCCTCCTTCCAATGCTTTCTTGTCCTATACAGCTCTGGTTAATGACTCTCTCTCCTAGGAGAGCTCTTCTTCCTTGTTCTTGTGCAAATAAACTTGGTAGTTCCTATGACTCTGTTCTTGATCACCCGCTCTTCTCCCTTTTTACTGCCTCCTCCATGATTTCAACTATTTTCAGGGCTTCAAATATTTGTTCTATATGCATAATTCTCAAATCTGTATCATCAGGCCTGACTTTTTTGTTTCAGCCCCATATAGGAACTTTCTGTTTGGGAGCAAAATAATGACTATAAAACATGTTGAAATTAGTATGTTCACATTTGAACAAGAGGACCTGATTTCTGGGGAAAACTATGCTCTAGGCTAAAATAAACACAATGGTGACATTTACAAAGAGATCAGTTCAACACAACTGGTTAAGAGATACTAGACGATAAGGGCGCTTGGGTGGCTCAGTCGGTTAAGAGTCTGACTCTGGATTTTGGCTCAGGTCATGGTCTCAGGCTCGGGTATTGTTCTCATGGTTTGTGAGTTCCAGACCCACGTTAACTGTTCAGTGAATTTGAGGCCCATGTTGGGCTCTGTGCTGACAGCACGGAGCCTACTTGGGATTTGCTCTCTTCTTCTCTCTCTCTGCCCCACTGCTGCTGCTTCTCTCTCTCTCTCTCAAAATAAATAAATAAGCTTTAAAAAAAGATATACTAGAAGATAAATATCTGGGCTTTTCCATTTTAAAATAAATGTAATCTCAGAAGCATGATATGTGTCACCTCACAGCAAATTCCCCACTAATTCAGTTTAGTGTTACTTTTATCAGTATGCAAGAGTTTCCCTTTAGGCTCCCCCTTACCCCACCTATTTGGTTTCCTCTGTTAAGGGGCAGGGTATCAAGTATTTAGGACAGTTACATGACAGGTCCACAGGAAATGAGTATGAGTCACGCTCTAAGACAGGGAGGGCATCTTCTGTGCTCTGTGTACCGTGCTGAATCAAGCTCTTTTCCCTCCAAGTCATCCTCCTTGTCTAGAAAATAGCATGGAAGTTCCTCAAAAACTTAAAAATAGAATTACCACATGATCCAGTAATTCCACAACTGAGCATTTACCCAATGAAAATGAAAACACTAATTTGCAAAGATCTGTGAACCCCTATGTTTACTAGAGCATTACTTACAAGAGCCAAGATATGGAAGCATCCCAGTGTCCAGCCATAGGTTAGATGAATGGATAAAGAAGATGTGGTGTCTGTATACAACAGAGTATTACTTGGCCATAAAAGAGTGACATCTTTCCATTTGCAATAGCATGGATGGATGTAGAGGGCATAATGCCCAGTGAAATAAGTCAGAGAAGTAAATACCATATGACTTCACTCATATGCAAAATTTAAGAGACAAAAGAAAGAACAAAAGAAAGAAAGAAAGAAAGAAGACAAACAAAAAACAGAATCTTCAATATAGAGAACAAACTGGTAGTTGCCAGAAGGGAGATTGATAGGGTGATGGGTGAAATAGGTGAAGGGGATGAAGAGTACGCTTACCGTAATGAGCACTGAGTAACGTACAGAATTGTTGAATCGCTATATTGTACACCTGAAACTAACATAACACTGTGCATTAATTATACTGGAATTAAAAATATACATAAAAATAATAAAATAACAAAATAAAATAAAAATAAAATCAAGTTGCTTCTCCGCTTTCTCTCTTCTCCCTAATGTCATCCCACAGGTAAAATTCCAGCCCTGAAACAATGTGTCTTAGTAGGAAAACTGCATCTGGTGCTGAGGTTGGCAATTTCTTTAAATCTTTATTTCTGTTTCAGTGTTGACTAGGCGTATTAGTGTAAGAGAAAAAACACAGAAAAACAAGGCTAATATTTCAAGGTATAAACCTTCCACATATGTTTTACTTTTACACACACTTGGGAGAAAACTATCAGAGTTATCACCAAGGAGGAACAGCAGGGGAACCAAATAAGACTGCCTGGACCACTGGACCACCTTAACATGTTACAAGGACTTGCAAGTATCCGGAGATGGAGGTACAGACCTAGTTTGAGCATGGAAGTAGGAGATGTGGTAAAATTGCCCAGGGGGTGGTAGTGGCCAGGAATCTGAAAGGATTCAAAATAACAAATACAGACTGGAAGGAAGAGTTCTGGGTTTTAATTAAACATATAACAAAACTAGCATTAATTGAGCACAGAATGTCAAGCACTGTTCTAAGTACATTGTAGGTATTAAGTTATCTAATCCTCATAGCAATCCTCTACTGGATAAAATATATCCATTTTACAAAGGAGATATTGAGGCACAGAGTAAGTGGCAGAGCTGGGTCTCTGAAACTGAGGCTCCAGAACTCATACTCTTTTTTTTTTTTTAATTTTAAGTGTATTTATTTTGAGAGAGAGAGAGGGAGGGAGACAGGGAGAGAAAGTGCACATGAGCTGGGGAGGGGCAGAGGGAGAGAGAAAAAAAGGGAGAGAAACCCATGCAGGCTCCATGCTGTCAGCAACACAGGCTCAAAGTCACACACCATTGCAGTGGGGCCTGAACTCACAAAGTGTGAGACCATGACCTGAGCCTAAATCAAGTGTCCGACGCTTAACTGACTGAGCCACCCAGGTGCCCAGGATCTCATAATCATAAGCATCACACTATGATGCTTGTAAATCAAAGAATGAAAGTTGGATAACTTTTGGGGTTCTTCGCCCACTGATTCTGGTGAGCGCGCCATCATTAATAAATTATGTGACTTTATTTTCTCATCGTATGATCTATTTTGCATGGTTGGCATCAGGGTCTGGAGGACCTTCTGGACAGGGAGAAGTCAGAAACTCATGCTCATCTATCTGATGCCATAAGCAAGCTGACTCAGAATCGGAGCCATGTGAACAGTCTCTTGCTTAGATTTCCCTCCGTGTCCTTCACATCATCTTGGAGAATTGGACCCACCTACAGGAGGGAGAAGACTGGGGTCACCACTGCTCTCTTGAAATTTCATGTAAGTAACCAGTAAACTGAACACATATGACTCATGAGAAACTCAAAATGCAACATTCTTTTTATCTTCCACCATTCTTTTATACTTTATTTGGTGGAGGTGATCTTTCTTTGTTGATGGATGAAAACTCCAGAAGGACACATGGTCTGTTCATTTTTACTTAATGAACTAATTGACTATGGTCCATTTAAGTTGCAAACAGTATAATTTAACTATTTAGAATGTCAAACCCCATATTAGGTAAGACTGCAGTGTATCCCTATGATCTGGAAGAGAACATCTGACACTATCTTAAGAGAAGCATTCCTAGCAGCCAAAGACGGGGAAATGGGTATCCCTGTGGGGATGAAGGATCTCACTTTTGGCATGGGTTCTGGGGATGTAGCCCTTGGGTGCATGCAGCCAAAGAAAAAGCATGAAATTTTTCTTTGATTTCTTAATTTTAATTAAAAATTTACATCAGTCTTTTATTTACTTCCAGAACATATCCATATTAAAGAATGTTAAAATGTTTAACATTATTTACTGGGGAAATTGCTATACTTCTCTTTTCCCTACCTCTTCAGTCTCTAAATAGAATTTAAAGAAACACCTGATGTTGATCCCCTTCAACTTGCTGTCTGCTTCCAGCTTGACAATCCCAGGCTCAGCCTCTAGCATCCAGATTCAAACTCAGGCCGTTAAAAAGTGCCCAAGAATCAAGCACATGTGCCAAACTTTAACATTTGCTTAAAGTCTGTGGTGGACACCTGGATGTCTGCTATGTAACGTCCTACACTTTTTTTAATAAGTTTTAAATCTTTCATATTTATGAAACGCAAACAAAATGAAAATTAAAGCAAAATCTAGTCTCATTGTTACCTGGGAACCCAGACTTTTCTCCTTACACTTCTCCTACCATTTCCTGAACAGGATGTACAGATCTCTAATTTCACATCTTAACATATTCCATTCCCCAGCATGAAAATTTATTTTCATTATCTTCTCTGAGTCCCACCCCTTTTTGATGAGTTTAAATTTCCTCTCCCACAGAAATTCATGCCAAGTATCCTTGTTCTTCATTTAATTACTGCCTCCTCTAAACAGCTGAGATACCTGTGACCTGGCCGATTCTTGCATCCCAATCAGCCTATCATGGTTATTTATCTTTTTCCTGATGTCCCTTTTTCTCCTCAGTTAATAAGTGCCAGCAAAGCACTTAAAAATTATTTGTTGAAAAAATAACCAAAAGACATTGAAAAGCATTTACAAACAGACTATGTATATGCGTATTCATACTTGCCATGTGTTTGCCAACACATATGTGAAGAATTATAATTGCATGGAAAAACGCTTATGATGTAATGCAGAAAGAAAAGGTCAGGATGCAAAACCTTTCATACCATCTGAGCTCATTAAAATTCTGTACAAGTGCGCCTTCATAACTGCATGATAGCTCATCATTTGGATGTGAACTGATAACCTTTTAAGAAAGAATGGAGCCGTTCTTAATAAATTCAGAAAATTTTCTCTAATACAGAATGATGGAAGCTTGTCTATTTATTCATTCTCCTCCTTATCATAATGTCATTTCTTTTTCTAGCACTTTCCAACATCCAGAGAATGTGTTAAGGAACCTACTGCCTCTATTTACAGAGGCTTTCGGACTGGATCTAATAGTCAATATTCAGAGTATTAGCATCAATATTCTGAAAGAAAAATTGGGAAATGTAGACATTCACAAACTTCTTTCATACAGTTAGAGCTTCAAAAATTAAAACACTTTGCTCATTTGTTCTCCAGTGCCTGATAACCATAGTGAGACACCTATCTCTTGGCAATGGCATTAGAGTTATGATTAAATATTACCTTAGTCCTGAGACTCTGTGATTTCCTAAAGCCAGTGCATAGATCAAAGTGGCTGAATAAAGATACCTGGAGAAGCTTTTAAGAAAAACGAGCAAACAAATAAAAAGAAAACTGATTCCGGGGCCCTAATTCTAGAGTGTGGCCCAGAAAACGGTGTTTTATAAATTTCCAAAGAGGTTCTGATAAATAACCAGGTTTGGGAACCACTGCCCCAGGGAGCTGTAGTGTAATCCAATTATTTTCTGGCAGCCTGAAGGAAAGAAGTGAAGGTAGATTGTGATTTATTGTGAGAAACATGGATTCCCCAATGTCTCTCCCTGGAAGACATTTTAAAAATCTATTTCAAGATAGTTATTTCCCGGGGGTGTTTTGATTGTCATTCTAAAGCCGTGGCAGAGATTTGATGAACTTTGCAGGTCACTTCCAACTGTCCAATTTTATAAAAATGTGCTTAGTTTTGTAAATGTTGCAATGATCTTTAGAAAAGATTTTCCCTCTAGAAAAGAGCGCATTTACTTCACACCCATTAAGCTAAGTGATCGTGACATGTTCACACCCCTGAGCACATTTAGTTCTTGATAGAAAATGAGACATTTACTGTGGGCACATAAAGACATTGGAGATTTTATTGCGGCTTTCATTTCTCAAAAAAAAAAAAAAATATGTTAAACATAAAACTAATATTTATTTCCTTCATTTTGTAGATAATTTTCTTTGTAAAGAATATAGAACAATTTTCTCAATTTCACACAAAAAATGACTCATTTTCAACAGATGCCTCATTCTAAATTTTTTTTAACGGTTATTTATTTTTGAGATAGAGAGAGACAGAGCATGAATTGGGAATGGTCAGAGAGAGGGAGACACAGAATCTGAAAGAGGCTCCAGGCTCTGAGCTGTCAGCACAGAGTCCCACGCGGGGTTCGAACTCACAGGGCATGAGATCATGACCTGAGCTGAAGTCGGAGGCTCAACCGACTAAGCCACCCAGGTGCCCCAACAGATGCCTCATTCTAATCCAATCTTATGGTACTCTCTTTAGTAATTTTTTACAAAAAAAAAAAAACCCACATTTTAATCCAAGATTTAATGTATTTTATAACGCACAAAGCACTCTGTCCCAAATTTTTAGCTTTCATAAGATCCTACCTAGAAGAATTATTACAGTAGTGGAAAATTGATATTTTTATGTGGACACCATCCTTGTGTGCTATGGAAATCTGCTATTATCCAATGCAAGTGGTCCTGGTGAGTTGGCCAATGACTATATCTGCTCCTTTAGGCTCAAGGATGAACATGTGATCCCAGGTGGGCCAATTATGATAGTCTGTCCTTCCAGGAACAGTGATTGACTTAGGAGTGAGCATTTGGCCTAAGAAAGACCAATCTGGGGGCAAATGGGTGGCACAGTCGGCTGAGCATGGGACTTTGGTTCAGGTTATTCATCTCAGGGTTTGTGAGTTCAAGCTTCACATGGGGCTTGCTGCTGTTGGCCTGTCAGCATAGAGCCTGCTTTGGATCCTCTGTGATGCCCCCACCCCCCTCTACCCCTTTCCTCCTCATGGTCTCTCTCTCAAAATATAAATAAAACATTAAGAAGAAGAAGAAGAAGAAGAAGAAGAAGAAGAAAGAAAGAAAGAAAGAAAGAAAGAAAGAAAGAAAGAAAGAGGGAAAGAAAGAAAGGAAGAAAGGAAGAAAGAAAGACCAATCTGGTGCTGAGTGGTACAATTGCTGCCTTCCCTTTCCTAAACTGGAAAAATGTGATTCTGGGTCAATTACAAGTAGTTTTTCCTACCAAATGATGAGGATTTGTTTGCATAAGAAAGTGAATCTTTGGAGAGAGATAGAAAAGAGGGGTGGGGAAAGAGACTTAAGACATTCTGGATCTAATTGTGTTGACTCTTGAACTTCTAGAATGTGAAGTACCTGAATTTGTTCTTTGAGCTATCTTGAATTGAGTTTGAAAGCAAGATGAATTGCAGACAAAAAAGCCTGACTAATACAATTATTTTCTGTGTTTTTCAGATGAGTAAAGTGAAGCCCAGAAAAGTTACGTAACTTGACCTAGTTGCTAAGTAAATCAGACCTGAACTCAGGCACTAACACTCTAAATTCTGTGTTCTTTCTACAAAACTGCCATTCTTAGCATCTATTGAAGAGATCTTACACCCAGGGAAAAAGTGATGTAAGAACAGGTCAAATATGACTGGCTGAGAAGGATATTACACTGAAATACTAGTATAACTAGCTAAATTGCTTTTGGCCCAAATTTACAGAAGTCTTTGCGTAAATTGGGAGTCTAAGGTGTCAAATATAAAAAGTGAATCTACTAAGTACCAAAAATACAATTAGAATTTAAACCTTATATTACCCAAAGATAAGCACATTTTGTTCGAGTTTGCAAGTATTTTCAGTGAATTTTGTTAATCATGGGGAGAAGCAAGTTCAGACATAAATTCCATCACGATGTACAAATCTACCATAATGTTCTGAAGACAAGCAGAGATCGTCTGTTTCAAGTTAAAATTTTAGAACTGGCAGGACCTTATAACTTAACCTCACAATGGCAGGCTAGATTGAACAACCAGAACCTGTGATTGTTTTCCAATCAAAGTAAAATTAATTTACCATCTAGTGACACATTAAAAATTGTCTCTTCAGAGTCCCATTGTACCTGGAAGGGTTCTTTGATTTTCCTCTCCTGTTCCTATTCTACTCCTGTCCTTCTTTGACAAAATGCTATTCTACGAAGAAGAATCTGAAGAGCATGAGGTCTAAAATTTGTATATTTAAGAAAGTACTAAAGAAAAGAACATGGAATACACATGAAAAGCAAACTGCTAACATGCCTGAATACATACTATTCATCTTTGGATTTAATTTTTCTCTTTTAGAAGTTGTGTTTAAAAAAAAGTTTTTTTTAAAGATGTAAAAAATGATGCATAAAAATCACAGTAGCATCTATATAATCTAGTAGCACAGTACTAAAATGAGTACCTAGGAATCCACCATTGATCTCAAGAACTAGAACTTGATTAATCCTTGTAGCACACCAAATGTAGCAGAGACATTCTCTGTGCCTCCTGCTCAGAGGCTACTACTTTCCTGAAATCATTATTTAATTTATGGTTGTTTTTTTTTTAAGTTGAGGTTTCCATAGCAATGTATTGTTTGGTATTTCTTGAGTCTGAGCATTTTGAGCTGTAGGTAAGCACCTGTGACTTGTTTATTTCATTTCGCGCTACATTTCTACAATGTAATTCATATAATGTAATTCATATACTTCCAAGTAGCTACAGTTCATTCCCTTTTAGTCCAAATAATATCCCATGGTGTAACTTTAGTAATTCAGTTAGCACTTTCTTATCCCTGGAAATTTGAGGAGGTTTTTCCCCATTTTTTTGCATATGTGAATAATATTGTCTCAAATATTCTTATTCATGTCTCTTGTTGTACATGTACAAGCATTTTTCAAGGACGGATATCTAAAAGAGGAATTGTTTGGTTTGGGGGTATAGAATATTTAACTTAATATGAAGGTGTCAAACCTGTTTCCAAAGTGATAAATCAGTTTACATTTTTACCAGCAGTATATGAATATCCATTGGTTCAAATCCTTACAAATATTGATCAACGTCAGACCTGTATTTGTGTACACTTAGTGGTTATAAAGTTGTATCTTATTGTGGTCTTAATTTTCATTTCTGTGATTACTAATAAAGTTGAATGTCTTTTCTTGTGTATGTTCAGCATCTGTAATTCCTACCCATAAAAAACTCTTTATTGAGGCCCCTGGGTAGCCCCTGGGTGGTTAAGCATCTGACTCTTGATTTTGGCTTAGGTCATGATCTCACAGTTCTTAGTTCGAGCCCTATATCAAGTTCTACACTGACAGTGCAGAGCCTGCTTGGGATTCTCTCTATCTCTCTGCCCTTCTCTCACTTGCTCTCTCTCAAAATAAATAAATTTTTTTTTTTAAAAAGCTCTTTATGACTTTTCCCCATTTTTTTTCTCTTGAGTTGTTTGTCTTTTTTCTTGTTTCTTACAGATGTTTTTAAATACATCCTGGTTCCTATTCCCTTATTGATTCTGTGTGTCAAAAGTATCTTCTTCAAGTTTATGACATTATTTTCCTGAGGTTTTAATATATTTTAAATTTTAATATGGTCAAATTTAGCAACATTTTCCTTTATTATTCATGCTTTTATGGGGGGGTATCTTTTTAAAGAAAACCTCAAGAATATAATATTTCATATTATCTTTCAAAATTTTATTTCTTATATTTCAATCAGGGCTCGTTTATTTCTTTTTCTTTTTTCCCTTACTGAGAAGTGGGGGGGGGTCTTCTGGGGCACAAATTGTTTGATCAACCTGCAGAAATAATTATTTATTGTCTGACTAGACCATATAGCCAGTAGTCTGTGAAAAGTCCCAGGGATGAACCTCAACACTGAAAGCTCTCATAAGAATGGGCTATTTCTGGTGTGGAATGCTAATACATCCTTGACATTTACATCAAAACCTAGCACATAGTAGACACATGTATTAGTGTGTGTGTTTATGTATGATTGTGTGTGTGTGTGTGTCTGCATGAGAGAGAAAGAGAGAGAGAGAGGACTTAAAACAATTTAGAAAACATAGTTTAAAAAACTTTCCTTAGATATGATCATTGTTAATAATTAGGTATTACCTTTCTAGACCTTTTCAATATTTCTATGTATTTACATATTTAAATATGTGTACATAAGTATTATGCACATACACAAAGAGAGGTTTTTTTAAACGTAAATGGTATCTTACTTTTGTTATAGCTCTCTTACTCTTTTCCTTCCACTTAATGTGTGTCGGAGATCATTCCATCTCCTTATTTAGAAATCTATAGCATTCTATTTAACAGCTGCATAGCATTCTATAGTATGAATGCCTTATGATGTAAAAATCATTCCTTATTAGTGGCAATTTTTGTTCTTATAAGCCATGCTGCCCTGTACAACCCTCGACCATGAATCTTGGTGCAAGTCTATGTCTTTCTATAGGACAGAGTCCTAGAAAAGGGGTATGCTGGGTTGAAAGTATATGTGTATTTAAAGTTTTTGATGAATATTCCCAAATTATTATAAATACAAAAACTTTGTCTTATGAATTAAGGCTAGTAAGAAATTTTGACATTGGTATGTCTGTTTATTTTTGAGAGGGTGTTTGACATGATTCCAAATTGTGAAGCCAACTGAATTTTCTCCTTTCTAATCAGCTGTTTGAACATCTCACTGATACTGTTTACATATGCTGGCCTGAAACACTGGCAAAGAGAAACACATCTGGGTTTGTTTTTCCATTTATTTTTCCCCCTATGGAGAATTCTAAGCAGGAGGGAGGTCCCAGGGCACTATATATCTAAGCTCTGAGTGTACTTCCTCTATGGATTCAACTGGTTCACAGACTTGCTGTGTCCATATCTGATATATTCCTAGCTTCACACAGTAGTACATTAAAAAGATTTGTGTGTGTGTGTGTGTGTGTGTCACTAGAAATTAATACATATTTATTATAGAAAATATTAAAAATGTGTAAAAAGTATTAAGAACACTGAAATCAGCTATGGTTTTATGACCCAAAGATAACCAACATTAATATATTGCTGTATCTTACCAGATATACAGCTTTTAAACAAAATTGGGACTACACTATAATACTGTTTTGCAATCTGTTTTATCTCTCCACCTAATATATTATGAACTTTCTGCTGTATCAATATAATGTCACTTCAATGTTTGACTTACAGAAAGCATAATCATTTAAGACTTTAACTGACTCTAACAATTTACAAATACATCTGTGGTGTGTCAAATTCCATGCTGTTAATATGCAGGTAATAGTAATGGACTGCATTTAACTTAAATGCATATGACCCAAGGCCAATACATCCTATATGTATTTCTATATTTTATCTGTCACCAACTAGAATAGCTAAATATTACTGAGTACCTACTATCTACTAAATGTTTTGCAAAGCACTTGACAAACACGTTATTCCTAATTGTTACAACTAACTTTGGAAGAATGTGTTATCAACATTTTGCAGGAGAAAACAGATTCTAAGAGACTAAGCAATTTTGTTAAGCAAGGTCACATGGTTGGAAAATGGTGAGACTGAGTTAGAAATTAGGTCTATCTGTTAGTAAAACTTCTGCTTTTCTACCCATCATTACTGTTTTGGCCCCACTAAAAATTTTCATGTATGACTTCTGTACTTAAAGTTGCTGCTTTATAGTCACTCTTATTTTTATTATATTTATTTATTTATTTATTTTTGTATATCCACTTTATGATTAGGCTGTAATTTCTAAGGGAAATTAAGAAACATTAGTCAAAGTTTCTAGCCCCATAACAGAGTTTTAAGGACATGCGTTTAATCTCGTTATTAATGGAAACGGAGACCTTTGTGTGAGATAGTCTGAGAACTTCCGTTACAATTGAAACTGGAGCGCCATCTGTTGGCCATGGAGTTAGAGACACTTAATCCGGGAATATTATAAAGTTATCATCACTATTGCTTTCCCCCAAAAATACTTTTAGCATCAAACTTGGACCAAATATGAAAGGAAATTAGAAGCTAGTAGTATTATCTCTTATTTTTTAAAAATAATTTGAAGTGAAATTCACATAACATAAAATTAACCTTTTATTTATTTCTTTTTAATGTTTATTTTTGAGAGAGAGGGAGAGCGCGGGGTGGGGGAGGTGCAGAGAGAGAGGGAGACAGAGGATCCAAAGTGGGCTCTTCCCTGAAAACAGTCCAATGTGGGGCTGAACTCACAAACCATGAGATCATGACCTGGGCTGAAGTCAGACGCTCAACTGACTGAGCCACCCAAGCGCCCCTAAAATTAATCATTTTAAAGTGAATAATTCAGTGGCATTTTGTACACTCACGATGTTGTTCAGCCACCACTTTTTTCTAGTTCCCAAACATTTACCTCACTCATAGACAAACCCACTATTCATTAAGCATTCTTACCCTGTTACCCCTTCCCTACAGCTCTTGGAAACCTCCAGCCTGAATTCTGTCCTACGGATTTGTCTGTTTTGGATATTTCATATACATGGAATCATAGAAGATGTGATATTTTGTGTTTGGCTTCTTTTGTGCAGCATAATGTGTTGGAGGTTCATCCATGCCCCAGTGTGTATCACTACTTTATTCCTTTCCACGTGTATATACCACTAGTTGTTTATCCATCATCTATTGATGGACACTGGGGCTCTTTCGACCTTTTGGCAATTGTGAATCATGCTGCTGTGAACACGAGTGTCCATGTACTTGAATATTCACTTTTAATTCTTTGGGGTAAACACCTCATTAGCCTTGTCATTTAGCCAAGTCATTAGCCTTGACTTTAAGATGAAGACGTGTATGAGAGTACCTGACAGTGGAGCGAACACTGTTATTTAATGCAAAATGAAACAAATTATTTCAACAGGAGGAAAAAAAATGATGAATACATCCAAGAATGGACATTTTCTTATGTTTGTCTTTCAGAGGCCTTGCCCACCAGAGTGATTAATTAAAAAGGGTCAGAATGACCTGAGGTGCTTGTTTTAAATTTTTTTTTAACGTTTATTTATTTTTGAGACAGAGAGAGACAGAGCATGAACAGGGGAGGGGCAGAGAGAGAGGGAGACACAGAATCAGAAGCAGGCTCCGGGCTCTGAGCCATCAGCCCAGAGCCCAACGCGGGGCTCGAACACACGGACCGTGAGATCATGACCTGAGCTGAAGTCGGACGCCTAACCGACTGAGCCACCCAGGCGCCCCAAGGTGCTTGTTTTAAAATACAGCCTCTGCTTCATTGTCCCCACTCTCATTTAGCACCTTTGGGTGTGGGAAGAATCTGTTCCTTTACGAAGCTCTCTGTGATGTAGTGTGAGGGTCCCTGGAACTACACACTGAGAAGCACTTTCACCACTTGCTAGCTGCATGGTTTGGGCAAATCAGTTGCCCTTAGTAAACCTCAGGTAACTTATCTTTAGTATGAGAACAATATACCTCACTTTATAGATTTATTTTGAAGGTTAAATTAGAAAGCCGTGCTTTGCACAGTGCCAACAAATGTCAAGTGCTTGATAAAGGTCAGACTTCTCTTTTGTTCCTATCAGAAAAGCTGATTCTATTCACCTGGGATTGGGTGTGCTTTCACAACAGAACAGTCCCTGAGTAACAAAGGGGAGTTGAATGGAGTGTCGATCTAAGGCGTTGCTTAGTGTGATGGCAACGTTGTACATTTTCTCCTTGGTGGCAGTGAATGAGAATTTAGTGTTTCACTCCTAAAAGGATGATTATATTTTCTGTCTCAGGAGGCACTCCCCATCACTCTGAAGGTGATCTCAGAAGCTCTTCTAAGATGTTTGGTAGAAATTATTTTTAAGGGGCGCCTGGGTGGCGCAGTCGGTTAAGCGTCCGACTTCAGCCAGGTCACGATCTCGCAGTCCGTGAGTTCGAGCCCCGCGTCAGGCTCTGGGCTGATGGCTCAGAGCCTGGAACCTGTTTCCGATTCTGTGTCTCCCTCTCTCTCTGCCCCTCCCCCGTTCATGCTCTGTCTCTCTCTGTCCTAAAAATAAATAAACGTTGAAAAAAAAAAAAATTAAAAAAAAAAAAAAAAAGAAATTATTTTTAAAAGCACAAATAGGGGCACCTGAGGTGCTAGTTGGTTAAGCATCCAAATCTTGGTCTCGGCTCAGGTCACGATCTTGAGGTTTATGGGTTTGAGAGCCCCGTGTCGGGCTCCGCACAGTGTCTGCTTGGGATTCTCTGTCTCCCTCTCTCTCTGTGCTTCCCTCGCTCCCGCTCGTGTTCTCTCTCTCAAAAATAAATGAATAAACATTTTTTAAAAAGTACAAATATTTTTTGTCTTTTACATATCAAACTTTCAGATCCCAGTTTTAAAAAATGTAATGTTCATGTAAAGGAAATGCAAAATTGTATTCCAGATGTTTTTAGTTTTTAAATAAGCCTTTGAATTCTTGCTGTATTAGAATATCTGTGTGCCTAAAAGAAATCATATTGTCACAGCTTAGCAAATATATTCTGACCCCAGTTTGGGAAAATTGTAGTTGTAAATGATTAAGGGAAAAGCTTATCTGTGACTGAACTGACTTGGTAAACATTTATTTCCAATTCCAAAGAGAATTAATTTCAGTGTTTCAAAAAAATATACATATCTGTGTGGTGTGTGTGTGTGTGTGTGTGTGTGTGTATGTGGTTCTCCATGTATATTTGTGCCTTAAAGATCAGTGTCTTTATAAGTGGCAAATGAGAAAAGCTAACCATTAGTTTAGAAAGAAAGAAGTATACACAAGAGGCTGTAAAGAACATAGGACAATTAAATGAAATTTGATGTATTTTTCTAGAAGGGCAGGGCAAGAGACAAGTGGTTGCTTCCAGAGATGCTACCTTGGCATATACTGGAATACGTGTACTCCACCTTGAACACTAGTCACAATGCATTGCACATTTAGTTTATGCCAGTCACTACATTCTTCACCTTCTTCAGTCAGGACACCACCTAGTCACATAGGTTAGGTTATATTATCCTTAATTTACAGATGAAGAGACTGGGGCTTCGAGAGATTAACTAGAATGCCTGAAGTCCACAGTCTTTAGGTGAAAAAGTTGATATTATCAGAGTCATTTTGACTCTTCACCAATGTGTCTTTTTTTTTTTTTTTCATGTCAGGGGAAACAGGAAACAACTGGCCAGTTCCCCTTCTGATCTGGAAAAAGAATCCTTCTTGTGGTTGTCATCTCTACTCTTCCTCCATCAAAACTTTGCTCAAGAGAATCGTAGAAGTGGAGAGAGACTTGGAAATCATCAATTCCTGACTCAATTCCTTCATGCAGTTTAAACCTTCTTTGTAAGGGATGCTGCCACTTCTTCTAATAAAGCCAGATTTGAGGAGTTGACTACTTTGTAAAGCAATGCATCACATATTTGTAGCTGCAATTGTGAGGAAATACTTTATACTAAATGACCAGTTTTGCCCAATAAAAATTCAACAATGCTTGTTAGTTGTTTCACTCATTAATTGTTCCTTTCTTTGTTTACTCATTCAAAAATATTGATTAACCCAGTTTTTGTCTTATTTAGCTTTGGAATTATAGTCCTAGATAGGTATGAATGTGTTATTTTTTTCTGAAAAATCCATTGGGGCTAGTTTATATCAAATTTGTAGGTGATTAAAATTCTCTGTCTTTCTACAATATTGTTGCTGCCAGGTCTATTACATTCTTTACCCTTGAAGTTTAACTTTTCCCTTGAGCTACAGCATTGGATTTTTTAGTTTTGACCCTCTCTGAGTTTTTAAATTCAGATTATCGCCAAAGAAATCATTCCAATTTTCTGGTGTCTAAAAAATTGCTATCTACCTTCTGTATCTTACTTTTAATATTCATTAAAAATATTGGCTAGAAGAAGACAAGTTCAAAATGCTGAGGCTCCATACAGAAATCTCCCCATATTTTGTTACCTAATGCATTACTTAATGTTTTTTGGGTGAATTTATTCAATAAAAACAAGCCCAAATATGCATCCCTAGCCCACAAGTCTTAATTTTGCCTGTAAGTATTCATGAGAAGTGGCTAAATGCCTTGCTGAAATTCCTGTAAAGAAGAAATCTCACCTTCTGGTGTGATAGTTTCAAGGATTTCTTGTTGGCCAAGGATCTAGCCATTAGGCCTGAGCCAAAGAGATAGGGTCAAATTTAGTGGCTAAAAGGTACAGCATCAGGGGAGATATAAGTAGCTGTCTTCCAAATGGAAATGAAGTTCAACTCCCATGACTTTATTTTTGATCAATCTGTACTACCTTCAGCTATCCACCATTTCATGTTTGGAATATCCACAAACCATATTTTGGGCATAATCTTCTAGAATTGCCCTTGCAATAAATTACTTTTCCCAGGGAAAATTTTGCCATTTCTTTTCTACTCCCTCTGTGCAGCTCTATGATTCTCAATTTTATTATTAATGCTAAAGCAATCACTCATAAAATGCCAGCCTCCTAGAGACTAATTTATCTGGGACAGAAACTTGGACAGATTTTGAAGAGCACATTGCTGTTTATTATTTTATTACTTCTTTTGAGTTAAAATTTACTCTTTGTTAGTTTTAAGAAGTATGATAAGGATTGATTTATGGGAGCTAAGTTTGTTAATTTCTTTTATCTCAATTTTATCTTGTTTTAATTTGTTTAATCTCTGTCATTTGCAAATAAGAGGACCTCTCATTTCTTTAGAAAAGTGAAGTGCACCCAAAAAACGTTCATGTGCATTATGAAGATTACATCTCGGGAGATCCGACCTGGCTCTTCCTTGCATGAACATTTGTCGTGACCAGTATATGGACATTTTTTTAATGTAAAAGGTAAAAAATTATTGAGGGAACTCCTTCAAAAAGTTCAAATGACATCTCATTCTACAAATGTCCATTTAGGCTTGATATTTTTTCCCATGGTGAGTTACTTATTCTCAAGTGATTGATCCCTTTCCCAAAAGGGATATTTCTTTAACTTTTATTTCCTGATAACATCAATTCTGGTCCCTTTATCAGCTTAGTCATTTCCTCACTTCACCTTTCATTCATTCATTTAAGACAAACTTATTGGTCAATAACTATGGCGGGTATTGTTTACGTGTTATGAATACAGTGTTGAATAAGACAAGGAGGTTTAGGCCTCAGGGAATTTACATACACCCACAAATGAGCAAGCTGTTAGGGACTGATAGTGTTGTTTGGGCAAGGCACAGAGTGGGGTGATAAAGATGGACTGGGGTGAGGGTGGGACTATTTCAGATGGAGTGGTCAGGAAAGATCTCTCTGAGGAAATAAAATAAAATATAAGCTGAGATCTAAAGGGTAAACCCTGGAGCCATGTGAAAATGCAACCATTTCCATCAAAAGTCAGCCTTAGCAAATGAAGGTTATCATATAAGAAGTGTTTCACTAGTGGCAAGGGTTGGCAGGCCAAGGCCCAGTTCAGACCCAGCCAGCATGTCAATATCATTAAAAAGAGACCGTTCATCAAGGAGGAAGCTATTATGATAAACCAATGTTTTAAAGTGCCATTTCGGGGCGCCTGGGTGGCGCAGTCGGTTGGGCGTCCGACTTCAGCCAGGTCACGGTCTTGCGGTCCGTGAGTTCGAGCCCCGCGTCGGGCTCTGGGCTGATGGCTCAGAGCCTGGAGCCTGTTTCCGATTCTGTGTCTCCCTCTCTCTCTGCCCCTCGCCCGTTCATGCTCTGTCTCTCTCTGTCCCAAAAATAAATAAACGTTGAAAAAAAAAAAAAAAAAAAAAAAAAAATAAAATAAAGTGCCATTTCAAGTGCCAGACTCTCAAAACTGGGAATCACATGGCTCAATGAGGTTTGAAGTCACATACTGATGCGTGACCAAAAACATCAAGTCCCATTTAAGTGGTGTGGTCGTTCCCAATTATTATGGGAGTATCCACAGACTAATTATGGTAGGCATGTTTGTTTTAATAACAAATGCACCCAACCCGCTATCTAGCTATTGAGTAAAATAAATTCATCCTTTTTCTTCCAAAATAACAACCTTGGCTGAAATTAACTGAAACTATTGTTATTCAATTGTGTACATAATGTCCTGAAGATCATTCTGATGAACCTTTTTTAGTTTCCTCTTCTGCTAGCTAGTTCTGTTCCATGTTCATGGGGATGCACATGAAGACACAAACACATACGGCCTAAGAAAGAAGTGTAGCTGATGAGACATTTATGCTAGTATATATATAACTTCAGTGTATCAGTCTAGTATTTTCTCAAATAAGCATGTCACTAATATATTAGTGTTTATGCAGAGGCAAGGCTAGCAGGTGTTCTCATCTAAGTCTTACGGACCTAAAGAAAAGGTGGATTTCAGGCTCTTGGAAAGAATGTGGTGGGTGGTGAGCAGAGCTCTAGATGCTCAGGAATATCCTAAATGCAGGGCAATTTTTCTAAGTAGCAACATGAATGACTGTCTTCATGGAGGATGTTCTCCAATGTACTTTTTCCTTTCCCTTTCACTTTGCAATCTTGACTCTTGCCATTAAAATATAAGTTTTAGATATGTTTTTATAATATGAATTTCAGGACTTGCCAGTTGTCTGTATCTAATAAAGGATGAAAATTCTTACAAAAATCTGATCACATTACCCCCTGATTAGAACCTTCCAATGGTTCTCTATTGTTTTTGAGGTGAAGTCCAAGCTGATCAGAATGACCATGTAGGTCCAGTGCAATCTGGTCTCTGCCTCTCTTCCGAGTCTACTCTATTCCTCCAGGAAAAACAGTCACATGACTGAGTCCCGCTTGCTGTGCCAATAACTTTACATGTATTTTCTCATTTACTCTTCAAAACCATGTCCCGAATCACCATGCTATTCTCACACTTCCGTGTATTTGCCCAGGTGTTCTTTCCACCTGGAATTCCCGTCATGCTTTGCCTGGAAAATTGCTTCTGGTCCTTGAAATTTCTGCTTACGAATCTCCTGTTCTGAGAAGCCCTCTTTACTTCCCCAGAAAGAGCTCGTCACTGCCTCCACTGTGGTGCTCCATCAAATGAACCATGAGATCATGACCTCAGCCATTACAGTTCTGCTGTAATGTCACAGCACGTACAACTGTGTATAGTATGATTCCAGTGTCATGTGTATCTTCTCCACCAGGCTGTGACTTGATTAAGGATGCTGACCAGGATTTCCATCATTGTATGATCAGCCTAGGGCAGTGCCTGGTGTGTGCTAAAGGCTCATTATTTGACTGCCAGGTAGAATTAAATTGAAATAAGGTAGAGAGATAGGTAGATAGATGATAGATGTGTGTATATATATATATATGTATGTATATATGTGTATATATATGTGTGTGTATATATATATATATATATATAGAGAGAGAGAGAGAGAGAGAGAGATACATGTGTATATATACACACAAATACATCTTTCTGTGGATGCCAATGTTCTATAGAGCAGAGTTTTGGATCTCTAAGACTAAAGACTCTTCTGTATTGGAACACAGAATATTTGGAAGAGGTGTAGAGGGCGTTGTTCTAATATGTACACAGGAAACTGCCATGGGCAGAATAAAATGCTTCTTCAAATATCTAGTGTTTGCTTGGCACAGCTTCTGTGGGGTTTAGCTTCGCTAAATCTTCCCCAGGCTGTGTTTTCCTGGTTGCCATGGAGCCAATTCACTTCTAAAGGAAAGCTGGGGCTGAGCCTAAAGGAAACAATTGAGGAATTGAGTGACTGTGCTTGGTCTCCAGGTGGACAGAGGAGAACAGCCAGTTCAGCTTATAACTTGGAAAACTAAAGTTTGTTTTTGGTGTGCTTCCTCCTCCCTCTGCGGTTATTCTTTCTGCTTTAGCCTCTTGGAATCAGTCTTTCCCAATGTAAGTCAGAGCCCAGTGTCTCATGATGTAGCTTGGTCTGGCTTGGTTGTGTAAGAAAGTAAAAGCATCTACAATTGTTCAGGCAAACTTGTAGTCATTTATGCCCAAGGCAAGGTGTGGGAAAACCAGAAAGTCAAAGGATTAAGAATCATTTAGAATAAACTGGAATGATAAGTAAATTCTTGGGCAGGCGGTAGGGAAAGGTATTTAAAATATAAAGTGTGAGAGAAGTGAATACATTTGCAGGATCTAGTTTAGTGGGATTTAATAAGTTTTGCAAACTTTAGAGGATATACTGGGAACACATTATATAATCCAATCTCCTAGAAATCTTTAGATATAAAGAAAAAACTATTTTTTTTTAAAGTAGGTTTTCTGCCCAGTGCAGAGCTCGGTGTGGGACTTGAACTCATGACCCTGAGATCAAGGCCAGACCTGAGATCGAGAGTCAGAAGCTTAACCTACTGAGCCACCCAGACACCCCGAGGAAACTATTCTTTTTTTCTTCTTTTAAATTTATTTATTTATCTTGAGAGAGAGCTCGAGGAGGGGAGGGGCAGAGAAAGAGGAAGAGAGAGAATCCCAAGCATGTTCCACATTCAGCACAGAGCCCTACGTGGGGCTCCATTTCATGAACCGTAAGATCATGACCTGAGCCATTATCAAGAGTCAGACACTTAACCAACTGAACCGCCTAAGCACCCCATGAGAAAGCTATTTTTAGTAATTAGGCAAATTTAACAGAATAAGGCTGAAGCTACTGAGAAGAAACTTCTAGAAAATGCTAGAAATGTTATTTCTGCCAATAGCTCAACTGGAAGGATTCCTCATAGTGTGTGGCTACAAAAGGTTATTTTTCTTCTTAAAATTCAAATTATGTTGTTTTGAACCTTAAAGATTTCAAGACTGTTTGCCTTACATTAGTGCCACTCGCAAAGAGATCTTGATTATTTCTGGGTACCCCAGGTGGGTGTTTCATTTGCTCATAAGTAAGTTGGTCAGTTGCAGCCACCTCATTTGCCTTTTTAATTCTTCCTATTCTGATCTGGCTCTCACTTGTCCACATCTTCTGCCCACAAAGCTGAATGGGGATAGCTTTTTAAAAGTTGCTGTATCTTAGGGCACCTGGGTGGCTCAGTCAGTTAAGTGTCTGACTCTTGATTTCAGCTCAGGTCATGATCTCACAGTTGTGAGATTGAGTCTCGAGTCAGGCTCTGTACTGGGCATTGAGGCTGCTTATGATTCTCTCTCTCCTTCTCCTTCTGCCCTTCTCCTGCTCTCTCTCGTGTGCTCTCTCTCTCTTTCAAAAATAAATAAATTTATAAGGTTTCTTTAAGGGGAAAAAAAACTTGCTATATCTTGATGCACCAAAATGTTTCTGTTTGAAAGAAGTTTCTGAGCACATCAACACATGCAAATAGACCTTGGGGTAAATTAAGGAAGGCAGGGAAAGAAAAAGTGAGAAAGAAATAAAGGTATTGGATATATGTACTGGGCTCTAATGCAGCAGATACTGAATGGTTGTTTTCATAATTTATTGCAATCATGACATCATACACATATTAATGTGAACACTCCTTATCCAAGAAGAAAACTGATATCATACTTCTTTCTTTTTCTCCTTCCTTCCTTCCTTCTTCTCCCATCCCCTCCTTTCCTCTCCCCTCTTCTTTTTTCCTTCCTTCCTTCCTTCCTTCCTTCCTTCCATTTTTCTTTTATACAACAAATATTTATTGAATATTGACTATGTGGCAGGCACTGTGCTAAGTACAGGGGGGATAGTTAACAAAATAGACAGTCTTGACCCTCACAGAACCTAGAGTCTAGAGTGGCACAAAAACCATTTGTAAACAAAGAATCATAAAAAAATTAATAACAATTTTAAGTATTATGAAGGAGATACTGATGGTATTATTATTATTATTATTATTATTATTATGTAAGAACACTTAACATAAGATCTACCTTTGTAACACATTTTTTAACACCAAGTAATATTGTTGACTACAGGCACAATGTTGTACAGCAGATATTTAGAACTCACTCATAGTTTATAACTGGAACTTTATACTTGTTGAACAGCAATTTCCCATTTATCTCCTTTAAACCCTGGAAACCAAAATTCTACTGTTTCTATTAATTTCATTACTTTTGATATCTCATATGAATAGAATTACCCAATATTTGTCTTGTACCTGGCTTATTTCACTTGGCATGATGTCTTCCAGGTTTATCCATGTTGTCGCAAATGGCAGACTCCCCCCCCTTTTTTTAGATTAAATAAATATTTCATTGGATGTGCACCCCACATTTTCTGTATTAATTTATCATGGATACTTAGGTTTTTTTACGTATCTTATCCATTGTGAATAATGCTGTAAGGAACATGACAGTGCAGACCTCTCTTTGAGATCCTGATTTCAATTCCTTTGGCTACATATCAGAGACCCAGAAGTAGGATTAGTAGTTTATTTTTAATTTTTGAGGGACATCCATACTGTTTTGCATAGCAACGGCATCATTTGACATTCCTACCAACAGAGTACAAAAGGGTTCTCTTTTCTCTACAACCTCATCAATACTTTTTGTTTTGTGATAATAGTCATCCTAATAGGTGAGAGGTGACAGCTCATTGTGGTTTTGATTTGAATTTCCCTCATAATTAGTGGTGTTGAGCATTGCTTCATATAGCTACTAGTCATTTGTATATCTTCTTTGGAGACATGTTTATTCAAGTTCTTTGCCCATTTTTTCAATCATACTCTTAAGAGTATATAACAAGAGGGACAGACCTTATCTGGAAGTATATGTAGTGTTGCCATACTGAGAAAATAATAATACAGAACATCCAGTTAAATTTGAAATTCAGATAGACAATGAATCTTTCAGTGTAAGTGTGCCTCACAGAATATCTGGGATATACTTACACTAAAAGCTTATTTGTTGATTATCTGAAATTCAAACTTAACTGGGTTTCTATATTTTATTTGACAATCCTATGTGTGGAGTAGGGGAGAGAGTAATTAAGGAAAATTACTTTTAGAAGGTGATTTCTGAACTTAGACCTAAAGAGTAATTGATATTGTCCAGGTTCAGAGGTGTGGGGAAGAAAATAGAGGGCAAGGGTATACCAGACAGACAAAAGGAATAGCATGTGTATTGAAGTGGGAAAGATCTGGTAATTTTAGTCACTGTGGGCATAATGTAATGAATAGAGGGAGATATGGCATTTGTTCATGCCACAAGAGACCACAAGCCAGAGAAATCAGGGAATGAGGCTAAGTATACTGAATGTTAAACACATTGGGGATGGATATTAGAAACCTGGGCTCTGGTCCTGGGGCTACACTGAATAGCCTGCCATCCTTGGGCAAGTCAGTTCACCTCTCTGGATCTCAATTTACTACTCATGGGCCAAGTACATGTTAAGCTGCTAACAAATGAAATAGTGGAGCACAGATCCCGAAGGGTCTACTCAGAAAGAAAACTCAAGGTTATCTAACACCAAACCCTCAAGGCAGAGATGACTCTGAGGCCTGGGCAAGGTGTTGGCCACAACAGTGAAAGGTGCAAAGAACTCTGAGGTCAGACAGTCTGAGATTCAAAGCCCAGTTCTGTCACTTTCCTGTTCTGTGGCCTTGGGTAGGCAAGTCAACCTTGCTGTGAGCCTCCACATCTCTCATATGTAGGGCAAGATTAACAACATAGTCCTTCCTAAATCGTCATTAAGACTCATGATAGCATAAATAGAATGCTTGCCACAGAGCCTTATGCATAGTAGTTACTCATCCAATCATTTTTCGCTCAGTTAGGTGGACTGTTCATAATATTAAAGAATTCTGGAAACCTTTGGTGAAGGAGAAAAGAAGCAAATTATTGCCCTAGACACACATTATGTACATTATGTACATTCCTGCTTTTTGGAAATAGTTAACCTGTCAATCGGGAGGCTTAGGGAATGTAGATTCAAACAACAGACTCTCAAGCTATGAAGTATCAAAGTTCAAGAGACACAGTAGGAGAAACAAAAAAAGACTATGAGTTTTAACATTTCCTTTATTTTCTATTTTCTCATCCTCAATTAATTAATTAAGCAAACATTAATGAATACCTTTCATGAAGCTATTAAGCAGCTTATAATCTATCTAGGGGAAGACAGATAAATTTAAAAAAATTGAATAGGTACATGAATACATGTTTATTGATTGTCCCAGGGGACTGAACTTTATTAGTAGGAATTTCATCCGGTTAGGAAGAAGATAGCTCTGGAGAGACCTTGGAGCATCTCTCAGAACACACAATGGAGGCTCTCCCTGTTCTCCAACAATGGGACTAGGTCCCTTCCCTTGCTCCTGCACAAAGTGTACAGCTAGTTAAGTCTGCAGCACTTTTTTTAAATCTCATTTCTCAGTGCCCTCAAACACACTGAGAACAAATGGTAGGTACTTGCTGCGGTAGGTTAGTATTTGATAAATGTTGGTTGGATTGAATTATTTACCTAATGGCCCAGTGCCAGGTAAATGGCCAAATATTTAGTAGAATCTTTCATATGTTGAAAAAGCAATGGAAGTACATGCTCATTGAGCTGTTAATTTTTTCAGCAAAGATGGATGTGTGTGAATCCATCCATAGCTGACTCTAGTCCATGCTTTTGCAAAGCAATTGGCCATATTAGGAAAGAAGCTGGTTGCTTGGAATAGACATGCTAATCCTTTAACAAAGGTGATGCTTGTGACTCTAATTCCCAAATGTAGCCTGAAAAAAAGAACCTCTAATGAACAGATTATAAGCATTTACAATTTGGGGCCATATGAAACGTTTAGTTTAAAGTGACCAGGGTGTAATGCCTCTCAAAAGTTGTTTTTGTGTGTGTGTGTGTGTGCCCCCCCCCCCCCCCCCCCCCCCCCCGCCTTTGGAAGATAAGAAAACCATCTGGTAGAAAGAATTAAGTTTAAGAAGGTCAGCCTCCCACACCTTTGGCAGTTATGGTTTGGGCAAAGGAAACTGTTGTTCCAGAGGATGTCCCTCAGGCACCAATCTTCACAATCACCAAAGAAAGGTTCAATTGTGTTCAGAATGGCTGCTTTTCCTCACAGGAAAAGGAGTAGCATGTTTTAGAATTATTGCCAACTACAAGAGTTGAGACGAAAGTATTAGGACTCCTACTTAGAATAGTCAACTGATATCCAGCCCTCCAGTGATCACAGATTTGGGTGCTAGGAGCTCAGGGGCAACTGAGAAAATCATGCCTTTTAGGAGGATACAGTCTACATGAAAAGAAAGGACCAATAGTGGTAGAAAATACATAAAACCCAACTACTCAACTAGTGTGAAGATGTGCATCACTTATACACAATACTTTTTTTTTTTTTTTCCAACTTAACCACTGAGTTTGTGTTATTACTCCTTTGTGGGGCTAATTCTTTTTTATTAAAAAAAATTTTTTTTTTGCAATTTCTTTGTAAATGTGTGAGACCCACAGTGATGCTTATCATGAGCCTTATTTTCTGACCAGTTTAAGAGTGAAATGTACTTATGACCTGCTTTTTTGGTTCACATCAAGACTTCACAACCATAAAAGTTATGAGGATTCTCTTCTGACCCACTGAAAAACTCTAGAAATCATTGTTTCTGCCTATTGGATTGAAAATAGGTTCAATTATATTAGAAGGCTACTTTTTTCCATACCTGTGAAAATCCTGAAGCAATGGACGCTCTTTGACCCAGTCATTCCATATATAGAAATTTATCCTAGAAAAAAAAAAGTGAGGTTGTTATGAAGAAAATATGTATAGTTTTCTTGAAACAAAATACGGTGACTTACTTGTTCTGACTTTCTGAGAACTTTCCTCTTTTTAGCGATAATTCCTTTACTGCTGGGCAAGTCCTGACCAACTTTCTGGTGGCTACCCTACAGCAGAACCCTCCCTTTTGCTGACTATTTTGAGATGTTCCTTGAAAAAAGAGGAGATACAGTCATCAAATTGCCTTCTAAGGCATTAGGGTTTAGTTAACTTCAAGACTTTGGTTTTCAGAATGAACATTCTAAGGTCAGGGTAGAGATGAGTTCCTTGGAGGAATTAAAAGCAATTAGGAGAGGCTAAATGAGGAGAGAATTTTTAAAAAGTAATAGACTGGTTGCCTGCGGCCAGGGAATAAAGTTAAAGAATTTGAACCAAAGAGGGATGTTTGTAAAGTTGTTTGCTATCATGTGCATTTGACCTAAAGTTTGTGTTTCTTCTTCCCATTCTGGCTAATGTTTAAATCTGATTGATGAGCTAGAGATTAGATACAGGAAAAGATAGAATAAGTCAACAGGAAAAGAGAGCTCTGCCCACTGTCCCTAAAAAACTCACCTTAAAATGCAGGAGACAAACAGCTATATATATATATATAGCTAAAATAGGCAAAATATGGATGGGCAATCATATGAAAGGAAATGTGGATGGTAGTAAACATGAATAAAATTCAACTTCATCAAGAAAATAGAAATACAAATTGTTATACTGAGATATCATTTATACCTAGTACATCGGTTTTTGTGTGGTGGTGGGGGATTGTTTCTTGGTTTGGTTTTTGTTGTTGTTGTTGTTCATAATATACACCTTTGGCAACGATATAGATCAATGGGACTTATATTCTCATAGTGGAAGTATAAACTGATTCAACCACTGTGATCAACTTAACAGTATATATTATGTAATACTATAATATAACCCAGCAAATCCTCTCCCAGGTATATTCCAAGGATACTATAGTACACATTATTTAAGAATATAGGTATAAAGATTTGCATTGCAGCATTGTTTTTAATAGTGGGAAAAAATGGGAGGCAATGCATTGTTTATTGTTGTTATAAACATTTATACCCTTGTGATAATGTTTTGCTCCAATGGAGCAAACATTAATTAGCACAGCCTCTCATGTTCTCTCCACAGGAAGAGAAACAAATTATTGGTGAGTCTGACGTACGGAAATGAACTTGCATGGCTTGGCTCCTTTCTCTCTCTTTCTTGGGAGTATACCTCCATGCAAAAAGTACACATTATGCTTTGCTTCCTTCCAAAAGATTTATAGTCCTGCACTGCTGGTGTCGGGTAGATTGTGCTAGGTGATTGCTGCCTATGACTTAGGTTCTGGGTTTCAGAATTAGGAAGCCCATTTGCCCTCAGATATAAGCCATATTCTCTATCCAGTTCAGTTTTATCAGTAAAAAGGTGATATTCTGACCTCAATATGCTACCTTCTTTTATTTCTTAAATGGGTCAGTATAGATGTATGGTATTTATTGGGTCCTTTGAATATCAACACTGAGAAACAAGATATATAATTTGGGAGCAAAGAACATATGAATAAAGAGGTGCTTAGATGATCAGGGTAGATGGATCTTTGCTTTGAGGATATTATGCTAGGCTGTGGCCACCGGGGATTTTCACTTTAGTGGGTTTCTTCAGCTTACAGTGGCTTCGTACATACCATGCATATGATTGTTTTTAGGAAGGCAGGACTACACACATGAGGCCTAAAGCAAACACCATCTAGCCCTGCCCTCCATTGAGTAAAAACAACTGTTCAGCAGGCTGTATGCTTCAGCAAAGACAGGCCAGGGTGACATCTTAATCAAATGATGGGGGGACTTGGAAATGCAGATTGCCAGCTTGACCTGGGCCTACACCTGGACCAGGTATCAGAGATCATGGCTCTTCTAAACCATTCTTGAATAGACCAGCTAATTTTAAATTGCATTGCACATGAATTATAGAACACTAGCAGAGATTTGAGCCTTACACTTTTAGCACTAAACCTAGGTAGGTAGCCCCAGATCACTGTTTCCAATTCTATTTTGCTTCCAAGGCCATAAAGAACTTCAGAGGAGCTAATATTGGATATCTTGGATTTATCTGGAGTGTTCACAGATAAAGGAGCCACCCAGTGGTGTGCTAAAGCTAGCTTATGTAACTCAAAAGAGCTGATTGTTAAATTTTCAGTAATTTTGCCAGGCAATTTGATGTCAGATTGGTAGCTTGAAATTGGCCATAGTGGGAGAATTTATGCTTCTGAAATCAGTAATCCCTACATATTAGAGTTCTTCATCCCTACCCCCAGCCAATTGTTACTTTTTCCACCACGTGTTTTCATATTCACTTTGGAGTTGGAAATTACATGTGTTTGGACCTGAATTGAGACTCAATCTGTGGTAGATGCTATTATTCTTAAACAAAAGAAGGATCAGAGTACCAATTATGAAGGAATATGACATTTGGGGGGAGGATCAAAGTAGAGAACTCAATGAAATGATTGTAGACCTAATAATTAGGAAGACAACAAAAGAATACCGTGTGGTATAATCTGTCTTTCATAGACTTCCATAGACTGGACTGCATAGGGATTTAAGTTACTGAAGAAGTTTGAAACACACAGTGTAGTAAACAATAAAAACACAATGAGCAGAAAGACAGGTTGACTAAAGAGAAATTGCTTCAGGAAAACAGTGGAGACTTTAGAGAATAGGCAAACTTTTCTAAAAGGGAAATGACAATTTTAAGGGTGGAACATATAAAATATATTAAAAGAAAGTGAGGATGCATTTCAAACTAAGTTTCTTGGAGGCCATTGGAAGGGGAGGGGGAAACACCACCTCGGCTGTTGCTCTGTCAGAAGCTTTGACTGGGACCCAGGAAAGAAAGGTAACATTTTAAGGAACAAACTGGAAAGGTTGCTCCAGGGATGGCCAGAATCCAGGGCACGGTTAAGAGGCAAATTTTTAATGTTGTTTAGAAAAAGCAACTTCCTATGGTCTTGTCCCTTAGATGGAGTCATTTGAAATATTACTTTGGAAAATTTAAATATTGGATCCCCTTAAAGATTGAAACAGCTCTCTTGAGTGGTGGCAGAAAAATCTGGACAGATTTCAGAGGAGAAAGCAAGGAAGATCAGCATTATATTCAAATAACTTTTGGGAGAGTTTCAAGGGGCCAGTTTCTGCATGTGGAGACACAGGAATTGCTTGTTCTAAGAGGGAACACGTGTGAGAAAATTAGAGAATTAAAACTCTAAAGGAAGGCACAGGAAAGGTAACAGTTTAAAGAAGCAATAGGCAGGCAATGATAGGTTGACTTCAGCCCTAGTTAAAGGTTGAGCTAAAGGAGACATCTTTCAGCTGATATTATTCAACCAAGAAAGGTGAAAGTAAACAAGGTGTTGAACAGTGGATAATTTTGACAGGCTTAGAACAAACTGATTCTATATCTCTTATTAAGAAAAATGCAAAAACAAACTTGGAGGAATACGTTAGAACACCGAATGTCTGGGTCAGAAATTAGATGGTAAATTTAAGGAAAGAAGACATTCAGGGCTAGCAAAATTATAGTCCTTCATGAGGTAGACCTGGAAAGGGAATAATTAAGACACCAAAGAGACTGCTTACACACCCTGTCGAATCTTCTGCAAAAATGTAGAAGGAGAGTGAAATTAAGCATTATGGGATTATCTGTCATTGCAACACTCACCCCCTCACACCACACACACACACACACACACACACACACGTGCACATGCACAGCAGAAAGAAATACTACTCACAGCTAGAAAATTTAAACAGAATAGACAGTCTCTTGTGGACCACATGAGTTACTAAACCTTGCTACTTCACCAGAGGCACAGATTTCAGAATAAGCAACTGTATTCAATACAGTATTATCAACTACAGTACATTAGATCTCTAGAATCATTCATAACTGCAACTTTGTATGCTTTAACCATCTCTTCATCTCCCCCACCTCTCTGCCCTTGGAAACCACCAATCTACTTTCTGCTTCTATGTATTCAATGTTTTTAGATTCTCTATGTAAAATCATGCAGTTTTGTTTCTTTCTCACATAGATATCTTTGTATGTGTGTGTGTGCACGTGTGATGAGAGTACTTAAAATCTATCCTTTTAGAAAATTTGCCCTTGTGTCTCATGTGTTTTATAATGATTAATAATCCATGTGAATTGAATAACTTAACTTGGTCTGTGAGGTGTTTTGTTTGATGGCCTCTAGGATAGCTCTTCTGGTGGTGTACCTGGAGTCTTACAGTGTATTAAGATAATTTACCACATGATAAAATCAATTCTCAGTTGTTTCAACACTCTTTTAGACAATGGGTGTTACTTCCTGGATTTTTACACCTAAACATCCATTAGTAAATGAATTAAAGTGTGATTTATATCTATGACGATATCCATACAATTATTACAATGACTAAAATGTATTTGTATGTAACAATAGGGATAAATATAAAAACATGCAACATTGAATGTAAAAATTTTCATTAGTTTACATAAAACAAGAAAAAATTTCATTAGGATACATACAACAGGAACAACTTAATATAAATGTTAAAACATACCAGTGACTAATTGTTACTCATGATCCAGTTTACTCTCATTTCTTCTAATGAAAGAACAGCCCCTCACCCAAGATTCAGCAGATTATATGAGCATGTGGCCACATTGCTAGATATTTTCCAGCCTCCCTTGAGGCTAGGTATGGCCATGAGCTAAATTCTGCACAATGTGATGTGAGCAAAAAATGTGCACAACATCATCGCCACATCCTTAAACACGTAAGGCTGCTGGGCTCCCACCACTACCTCTCTTTTCCCCTTCTGATGGTTGAAATGTGGAATACCAACTTCAACTATGAAGACACCTAAGACGATGATTCAGCACCAGTAGTAGGGACCTAGGTCCTGGATGACCTTATGGGTAAGACCATCTGTCCTGGGTTGTTAAGTCTATCACTGGATTCCTCACTTAAGCCATGGTATTTTTGAGCCATTGCACTTTGCGGTTGCTTTGTTATGGCAGAGTAATATGTATCCTAATTATTATAACACAAAGTGATGTATTTATTTTTAAATACTTACGTGATAAAATATAAAATACAGTAAAGCCTTAGTTTGTTGTCATAATTCGTTCTGGAATCACACTTGTAATTCAAAGCACTTGTTTATCAAAGCAAATTTCCCCATAAGAAATCATTGAAACTCAGATTATTTGTTCCACAACCCAAAAATGTTTATATAAAGATCATTATGATGCTGTAACGTAATACAAAATAATAAATAAAATACAAAATATAAAGAAAAATAAGCAAATTATCCTGCACTTACCTCTGAAAACCTTTGCAGCTGGTGTGAGGGAGACAAGAGAGAGGAGTGTACTGTATTCCAATCACTATTGGAATCACTGCTATTTATTGGCTCAATGGAATCCTTTTTCTGCATGGGGGCCATCGTATACTCTCACACAGATGTTGACTACAGTGCAGTATTAATAAACTCTTGTCATGTACTCTATTTCATGTAACTGGCAATAAGGCAGCAGAGGAAAAGAGTCTACACCTGCAGGCAGCCTGACCTAGAATGAAGCAAGGCATTCCTAAGCTTACCCTTGTATGGAAAAGCAAAAGACTGTCCATACATGGTTTGAAGTGACAAAAAATACACTAGTGCCAGCTGTGGACACCTTCCAACATTCTGAAAAGTCACTGATTTCTGCTGAACACCACGGCCTGAGATCAAGCATCCAAGCACAGGAGACAATCACCCACAATCCCGCAATGAGATAGAGAGAGAACCATTAGCTTAGTTGTGATCAAGTGACATTTGGCATTAAGTACTATTTGTATTGCAAGACATTGCTAGCTTATCAAGTTAAATTTATTAGAAATGTTTGCTCGTCTGGCAGAACACTAGCAGAACAAGTTACTCACAATCCAAGGTTTCACTGCATTCGTGAGGTGACACACGTCAACTTGAGGATCATGGGGAAGCACATGGGAAGCACAGACGAGAAAGGATGGTGTAATGAAAAGGAGGTGATTTATAATTAGTAATATGAATCCACAAAGTCATAGGAATCCAGGTTCACTCTTTCTGCTTTGCTCACTCCCTATGTGTCACTTCCTTCCTCAAAGTCTCAAGATGTTTGCTGGAATCCAGACATCACATTTTTATTCCAAACAGAAAGCAGTAGAAAGGGGGAAAAGAAGAAAGAGATCCATGCCAAATTAAGCTCAAGTGATGTTAATTTATGTAAATCCCACCAAAAACATCTGCTTACCTCTCCTTGCAGTCTTCCACCCTCTATTTTATGCTCTATGCTGTAACCAAAGCAATCCTCTACTTTATGTAACAATAACTTCCCAGCCCTTAGGATTTTGTTCAGACCTTAAATCTGCATGTGATTTCCTTCATAATCTATTATCCTCTCCAGCTCCAGCTCCTGCCCTGCTTGCAGATGCTCTAAACGAATCCAATGCTTTTAATTCCTGAAAATCACTGTGCTCTCTTGTTCTTCTGCCTTGACAACTATACTTCCTTCTGTTTGCAGCCTTTCTTCACATAGCTAACTCCTATTTTTTTTTTCCATTAAGACTACATCCTATATGCCCCTTCAACTCTGTAAAGTATTCCTGACCTTGGGTCTGAACCAGGTATGCTATGAATAAGATTCGAAGACAATTCTATGTATATATACATAATATATAACACTTAACACATTCATTAAAATTGCTTATTTAATTTTCTATCTCTTCTAATAGGTATCTAACTCAAGAGCAGATATTTTCTTGTATCTCTAGGGCTTAGCATGCATGAGTTGCTTAATAAATACAATAATTATATAACTTGCCTTCCAACCTGGAATGCTATTCATCATTCCATTGGGACAACAGATGTAAGATGGGCAAGCTGGAACATATGATCTTCCTATCAATAAATGTTTGCTTAATATATACACACCATTGGGTTGGTATGTATACATCATCAGAGTATATATACCATTGCACTGGAACTTGTACAAATTTGGCTCCTTTATTAGACTTTCAACTTCTTAATGACTTCAGCACCCAGAATAGCTCATGGCACACTGTAAGTGTTCCATGAATGTTGAGTAAATCGATCAGGATATGCTACCACCTACCACCTTGGTCAAGCATTTACCCTTTTTGTACTAGGGATATTGGTAAAGATTGAGGATTAAAAAAGGCAAAAAGAGTGCTCTCAGTGGCATGTGCAAGAAAATGCTTCAAGAGGTAGTATGGTGTTTTCTACCACCAACCTTTACTCATTTGATTGGATTGCATGAGGAGGATTCTTTTCCCTCTTGTCACACCTTTGTGATATCTCACAGTCCTTCCAGCATAAATAATAGCTGACCCCTGAATAAAATGGAGGTTGGGGTGCTAACCCCCCCCAACACAGTTAAAAAAAATCTATATATAACTTTCGAGTCCCCCAAAACTTAACTACTAATATCCTATTGACCAGAAGCCTTGTTGATGACATATCAGTTGATCAACACATATTTTGTAGGTTATATGTATTATAAACTATATTCTTACAATATGGTAAGCTGGAGAAAAGAAAAAATGTTATTACGAAAATCATAAGGAAGAGAAAAAACACCTACAATACTGTACTGTATTTATTGAAAACAAAAATACATGTAAGTGGACTCTCACAGTTCAAACCCATGCTGTTCAAGGGTAGACTGTATTCATCCCCCAGAACCCCTGTGTTTGTTGGTTATACCAGAAAAAGCGGTCACTGTTGAGGGTGTATACACAAGAAAATGTGAAATGTGGAACATATTTGAGTAGAAGATCAGAAATGCCATAATTACTTCATTCCCACACATTTCTTGGCTACAAATTCAGTAGCCAGTTCACTTTCAAGAGAATATTTCTTAGTTCTCCTTCCTTTTATCTTTCTGTATCGTTTTTATACTACCTACCTCTAAGAATATTTTTTTTTTCTCTTCTGTAGGAGTTTTCTGCCCACAGGACAATTTTGTGTTAAAATTAAGAAATATTTTGATTGAATGATGAAAAGCAAATGCCTAGATCATTTGCCAAGATCTTTAAGTTCTGAATTGAAAACAATTACTCTCAGACATACTCGTTACCCAGTCACTGTTCTAAGTTTCTGAAACACAATTAAATTTATCTAAAAAGTATGAACTTGTTGGTACACAGTTATTCTGAGACACACTCAGGCAAGAGTGTCAACATTGAGAGGAATGCAGGGCTCTGGTGACTGGGTTCTTGAGATGTTTAGGTATATGGATAGAAGGAAAGGAGTTTCATTCTGTTTTAGCATCTCAAGTTTCCATCTACTTATTAAATAGTAACTCCATAAAAAAAGTTTCAATGACATAAATGGGCCAACATATATACATAACACTGACCCCTTTTCAGAAGATCCAAAACCAGACAGCAACTAAGACAAATCTCTACCAAAATTCTTTAGGAAGACGAGGGTGTAAGGCTCCCAGTGCTTGAGCATACTGGTTATAGTTAGTCTTTGCACAAAGAACCAAATTCTTCTGAACGACACCAAAGGAAACTGAGCTAATTATTTTATACTTCATATCCACAGACAAAATTTGACCTAAGAGAGGCTACATATTAGACAGAGACCTGGATCTGCCACTCGTTAGACAGGACAGCCCCAGTAATTAGTTCCACTTTTCCTTTTCATGACTTCATGTTTCCTCAATGATAAACCTAAACTAAATTATATGTAATAAATATAATTTCAAGTATTTGATTCCATGGATTCAAGGCATGAGAAATGAAGTGACGAGTATAGCTTCTCACCACTAGTCGTCCTTCTTGTGCAAACAATGAGGATGTTGGATTGAAGTGCTTTTAGTTTATTGGTCATTTATCAAAAATAGAAAACATTATGCCATCAAAATCCTCAGTTTTGTTTTCCTATTATCATTATGTTTCCCCTAGGTCTTTTTTTGTATATGGATGTAGAGCTCTGTGTTATGAAGAGGATATTTGAGAAAAGCTAGTGGTGGGGATTCAGTATATTAACTGTTTACCTTTTTTCTCAGAGTTTTCATTAATCGCCACGTGAAAGTCTCTGAGATCCTGTAGGGATTTGACATGGGAGACTCTACAGTTTGTAAAGAGAGACGTTTTACAAAATGCTGCCTTTACTTGGGAACACATGTGCACCCCTTACATCAAGGAGAAAGGGCTAGAATTCTATTTGTATGTGTAGCTGTCTGTAGGAGCAGGGATCAGCCTTGCATTGATATGGTCACAAATCTCAATGCCTCACAATGGCTTTTGGAACAAATGAATGACATGTGTAATAAGGGGCTGTATCTAGGTTTCTGTTTTCAGGTAGTAAGAATTCCTCAACTGCCAGCAGTAAAAATGACATGTTCTTTCTGAAGTAGTTTCAAACCAAAGGAGATTCAAATACCTGCAAAAGCACAGTGTAAATGTACCTACCACATGTAAATTTAGATGAAAGGTATTGAATGACAATGTATTCTCCTTTAGCTTTATGGTTGAAATATTAAATGTTTGTGATCACTTTACTATTATCACTTTAATTTTTGTACAATCCAAAAGTCAAATTAACAGCTCTCTCAATGTCTCAATGATGTCTTGATGTCATATGTAGGGGTATGAATAAGGGGATTATAGTAATGCTTATAATATTATAGGCATAATAATATAGCTATTATATACACTATATTATATACATAGTATATATGGTTGTGTACATGGTATATAATATACTATATGCTATATTATATGTATAACATATATTATGTTACTACCATGTAGTAATTGTTATCGTACTAATATCTAGCATTTCCGGAGATTATTTTGTGCCAGGCACCACGCTAAGTGTTTTACTTAAGTTGATTTACTTGATACGCATGTGAATCTATGTGAGTTATTATTCCCTTTTTGCCCACCAAAAGGTGGAAAGGAGGAAACTAAGGGCCATAGAGGAGCCCAAAAACACATAGCTAGTATACAGTAGAGACAGTACTTGCATCCATACCGAAATTCCAACTCCTGCACTTTATTGCTAATGACCAAAAGTTTATCAGTGGCCACAAATTTGGAAAAATTATTTAAAAATTAATATCATTTCTGTTTAGCTTCTTATTAGCCAGATATAACTTTTGTTGATTAGAAGTTTAAAAAATCATATTTGCTAAGACTGGATTCTTGTTAGAAAACATTTGTGAAAGTAAGGTTTAACTGTGAAATTGAAACACGCTCTATTTTCCTGAGGGTGCACTTAAGGCCACTTTTACTCGTGCAAGCTAACAATTACTCCCAGTAGGTCAGAGGCATATGGCTAATGAGTTATTTGCCACTGGTGGCAGCAATGATGGGAAATCTGGTTTTATGATCTAATCTTTCAGAGATCTCAGGCAAGTGGCAAGAAAAGACACAGAATCTGTTTTGTTAAACTTTTTTTAAATGTTTATTTATTTTTGAGAGAGAGAGAGAGCATGCACACATGCAGATGGGGGAGGGGCAGAGAGAGAGACACACAGAGAATCCGAAGCAGGCTCCAGGTTCCAAGTTGTCAGCACAGAGCTCTATGGGGCTCAAACCCACAAACCATGAGATCATGACCTGAGCCAAAGTCGGACACTTAACTGATGGAGCCACCCAGGCATCCCTTGTTAAACTTTTTAAAAAAAGTTTATAGTTATTTATTTTGGGGGGGGAGGGAGGAGGGGCAGAGATGGAGAGAGAGAGAGAGAGAGAGAATCCCAAGCAGGCTCCTCACTCAGCACAGAGCCCAATGCAGAGCTCAATCCCACAAACCACGAGATCATGGCCTGAGCCAAAATCAAGAGTCAAAGGCTTAACTGACTGAGCCACCCAGGCGCCCCTGTTAACCTTTTGAAAATTTGTTTGGCTGTTTGTCCATTTGTGAACTTAAGTTATTTAAGGAAATATTTCAGTCCCTTTGGAAAGGAGAATACACTGAGATGTGGACAAGTGTGTTTTTGTCTGTCTTTAGTTTTGTTTGTCTTTAGTTCTGTCTTTAGTTTTGACCCACAGTTGAGGTTGCGCAGTAAGTTCTCTGTGTTTCTAAGTGACTGTGTTTGAGAAAAGCCTGAACTTTTTCTTGACAGACTGTATCTTCCTCAAATGGCCACAACAGTTTCTCTCATCCAACATGTTCTTGGCACTCCTCCTTTTGAGAAGTGAGGTCTATGTTCTGCACCCTTAAATTTGAGCAGATTTGTACTGTGGTATGACATCATATGACTTGTAAAGCTAGTTGATAAAAGGTGGTATGATATGTTCCTAAGATGGGGCCCACCACCATGCTGTGAGAAAGCCCAAGCCACTCATGTAGAAAGACCCACGTGAGAGGAACCAATGTCCCAGCTCTCAGCCCTTGTTAAGCTCACAGCCAACCGTCGCTTATCAGCACATAAGAAGTGCATCCTCCAACCCTCAGCCAAGCTACCCCAACCAACACTGCTTGCCAAGTTCTGCCCAAATTGTAGATTAGTGATCCAGATAACTAACTGATAGTTATTGTCTCTAGCTGCTATGTTTTATACTGGGTTGTTAAGCAGCAATAAATAACTGAAGCGTCTCTAATCATATGAATGTGAAGTATCTTCCTGTCTCTAGAGGATAGTAATCAATTAAATTCTAAAATCTCAAAATAAAAGTTCTCTGTTCTTATTGGCTAATAGAGATCCATGAATGTTTATATAAATCTACTATTGCCCAAGTTCCACATTTTTATATTCTCATATCTTATACTTTAAATAATAATCCAAATTCATATAAATAGGGTGAATCTTAGGACAAAGTATATGGATTTAATCATTTTGCTTTATAAAATGATTTTGGGTAGTGTCTTTTCTGGACTTTATCAATGTGGAGTAGAATACAAGCATATATTTTATTTCATGTGACATTTGCCTTTTTTTTAAAATTTTTTTTTTAAACGTTTTTATTTAGTTTTGAGACAGAGAGAGACAGAGCATGAACGGGGGAGGGTCAGAGAGAGGGAGACACAGAATCTGAAACAGGCTCAAGGCTCTGAGCTGTCAGCACAGACCCCGACGCGGGGCTTGAACTCACGGACCGCGAGATCATGACCTGAGCTGAAGTCGGCGGCTTAACCGACTGAGCCACCCAGGCGCCCCGACATTTGCCTTTTTTAATTGAAGAAATTAGTTAATCTGGACTCCTTAACATTCCAATACTGTTTTACCAATCAGATAAGAAAACATTATTTCCTACTGCTACCTCCATATAACATTGAAAATGTTTAATTTTTTTTTAAAGTTTGTTTATTTTTGAGAGAGAGAAAGCACTCGCGGGATGCTAGCGAGCATGATGGGGGGAGGGGCAGAGAGAGGGAGACACAGAATCCGAAGCAGGCTCTGGGTTCTGAGCTATCACCACAGAGCCCAACGTGGGGCCAGAACTCACCAACTGTGAGATCATGACCTGAGCTGAAGTTGGACGCTCAACTGACTGAGCCACCTATGCACCCCTACACTGAAAATTTAAAAAAAAAAAAAAAAGTAAAATCATGTGTTCAACTAAACTGAATTACACTTTTAACAAATGTTTTTATATAAATAGTAATTATATTCTGTAGTCTGTCAGCTTAAATAAAATTTCCAAAATCTGTAGTTAATTATTTTGTCAAAAATTCTTTAAGTAGTATTATACCAGGGTAATTCAAGGAAAATCTTGGATCCATAGATAATTTTTAAGTAATGTAGAATACTAAAACATTGGCCACCAAACATTGTTTTAATACATATATTATTTTGCCATATTTTTATTTTTACATGTCATGGTCATATTGATACATTTTTGCTTTAAAGAAGGTATGAAAGGAATTGGTGTAGGGACACCTGTGTGGCTCAGTTGGCTAAGCGTCAGATTCTTGGTTTCTGTTTAGGTCATTATCTCATGGTTTGTGAGTTCAAGCCCCACATTGGGCTCTGCACTGACAGTGTGGAGCCTGCTTGGGACTCTCTCTTCTGCCCTTATCCTATTACACACTCTCTCTCTCAAAAGAGAAAGAAAGAAAGAAAGAAAGAAAGAAAGAAAGGGAGGAGGAAGGAATGAAGGAAGGAAAGAAAGAAAGAAAGAAAGAAAGGGAGGAGGAAGGAATGAAGGAAGGAAGGAAAGAAGAAAGAAAGAAAGAAAGAAAGAAAGAAAGAAAGAAAGAAAGAAAGGAATTGGTGTGGCCATAGGGAGTGGTATTATGCTATTCCAAGCGAAACTTTTATTCCTCTCCATTCATGAGGCTTGTTAATATGCTAAAATGCTTGTTTATGACACACAGTTATCAATTACCTATCTCCCAGGTCTTTCGGTGGCAAAGTAGTTCATCTGGCTAAAACTCTAACTAATATGGGCAATGGTAAGGGAAAACCTCACTCTTTGTTCTGTGTTTCTCCTATTACTTCACACTCCACCACACTCACACCACTTGTGACACCAGGTATATGGGCTTTTTTTCCCTACACCGTAGCAATTCTCTGTGATATCAGCTGGGCATCCTACAGTTTGATTCAATTTTGACACTAACTGGAATTGGGATAGACACGAATTCAGCCCCACAGGACTGCCCCACTGGTGCAAGTAAGAGGTCCCCAGGTTACCCACAACTTATGTCTGACTTGGTTACAAATCACGAGTTTCCCATGACCTCCTTCTCCCTGGATTTGATTATTTGCTAGAACAGCTCACAGAAGGCAGGAAAACACTTATGTTTACCAGTTTATTATACAGTAAAGCACATGGTAAGAGATACAGATGAACAGCCAGATGAAGAGATACATACATAGGGTGAGGTCTGGAGGGGTCCCAAGTGCAGGAGCAGGAGCTGGGGTGCTCCACTTTTCTAATATGTAGATGTTAGAAGCTCTCCAAACTCCATACTCTAGGGATTTTTATGGAGGCTTCATCACATAGGCATTACAGATCATTAACTCAACTTCCAGCTTCTCTCTGGAGAATGGGGGGTAGGGCTGAAAGTTTCAAGCTTATAATCAGGGCTTGGTCTTTCTGGCATTCCTTTAGGAGCCCACCAAGAGTCACCTCATTAGAGTAAATGACACTCCTATCATACAGGATATTCCAAGGAATCTAGGAGCTCTATGTCAGGAACCAGGGTCAAAGACCAAATATTAGGACCAAAAATGCCTTAGTGCTCTTATCAGTTACGAAATTACAGGGGTTTTAGAAATTCTGTGCTAGGAACCAGTGGCAGAGACCAATATATATATTTTCTTTTATTTCACAGTGATCAAGATGATGTTAGAAACCATAATGACAAAGGAGCACAGCTGTGTATCAATGTAATGGATGTGCCTTGGTTTATCAAGGGTAAAAGAGCATAGTTTTGACTCAAAGTAAAGTCAGGTTATTCAGAATATGAAAGAGGACAGTAAAAGACAAAATTTGCATGGATATAGGAAGTTATAGAAGGCTTGTAGAAAGTAAATTTTACTTCCTTGGTTTATAATCTCTAAAAATAATGAACCTGAAAAAAAGTAATAGAAATGCTAAATTTCAGCAAAATTTATTTAGCTTTGAAGGAGTTATCCAAAAAATAATTTAGAAAAATGGAGCTTGTGTATCTTTTACTGCTAAACATTATATTCATGCAACACTAAAATTTGGTTTTCTCGCTTTGAAAATTATGAGTGTGACTTGGCATATTTTACTCTTTGCAGATGTAATAAAAGTTTTTCCTTTACCTTTCATGCAATTTCCTCCGTAGATATTCTGTATCTTGCTATTATTAAAAAGCAAAGAGCTCTTTACTTAAAAGAGCTAATGTTGTTTACAGTTGTGTACTTAAAATATATTATTGTTATTCTTTTTTTAAATTTTTTTAATGTTTATTTATTTTTGAGATAGAGAGAGACAGAGCATGAGTGGAGGAGGGGTAGAGAGAGAGGGAGACACAGAATCCGAAGCAGGCTCTAGGCTCTGAGCTGTCAGCACAGAGCTCGACGCGGGGCTTGATGCGGGGCTCGAACTCACGAGCTGTGAGATCATGACCTGAGCCGAAGTCGGACGCTTAACCGACTGAGCCACCCAGGCACCCCTATTATTGTTATTCTTTATGACAAATAGCCAAATGTTCCATGATTTATTTTTTACATATCCATGATCCTAACTTAACCTAGTGACCAAATCTATTTTTTTCCATGATTCTTTTCATTTTATTTATTTGAGAGAGAGAGAGAGAGAGAGAGAGAGAGAGAGAGCAGGGGAGAGGGGCAAAGGGAGAGAAAGAGAGAGAGAGAGTTCAAGCAGGCTCCATGCCCAGCACGGAGCCTGACATGGGGTTCAAGCCCATGACCCTGGTATCATGACCTGAGCTGAAATCAAGACTTGGTTGCTCAACAAGCACCCAGATGCCCCGACCAAATCTATTTTAGTAACTCCTTTGTTTTGTCTTCCAAGACAAGACCCTAAATACAGGGCAGGGCAGGGGAAATTCAATATATCTTTTACACTTGAAATTATATTGAGTCCTCCCAGGGAGTATAAGAGCAATCACTAAATTTATTCTTTTACCTTATAAAAAGAGGGATGCTAGAAATGATTAGCTTTGTTCAGTACATTCGATATTTCTTAAGTAGTTCAGTGCTACAGTTAAGAACTATAAATTGTCTTAGGAGGGAAGAATTATCAACACAAAAGAGAAGCCCAATCCCAGGCTTCTCTACGTCTCTGTCAGGCCGGGAGCATGAACAAATACTGGGACCTTGATGAGAGAGGAATTCACCCATAGGTATAGGTACTGCAAATGAAACTTATAGAGATAAATTTCTCAGGGTTGGTTTTGTAGCCTCTGGATCAAGGGCAAACAACATAGAGGCTTTTCAAAGTATAATCCTAGATTCCTTATACATATTGTCCCATGAAAGGTAATTCTCTGGCATTAGTAATTTTTTATTTTTAAATTAAAAAAACTTTATTATTGAAGTATAGTTGACATACAGTGTTGTATTAGTTTCAGGCGTACAACATAGTGATTTGACAATTCAGTAATTTCTTAACACTATATGGCTTTATACATTCAAGGAGGCTAACATCATGTGTTATATCTATGTAAATGGGATAGCCAGAACACAATAAGACCATCATTTTGTGTGTGTGTGTGTGTGTGTGTGTGTGTGTGTGTGTTGCATTCATGGCTAATTATGAATGATCTTTGGAGATTATTCATGATCATAAAGGCGTCTGCTAAGAAAAATGATTCCAAACTTGAAAATAAGAAAAATAGGGGCAGCATGTCTTTTCAATACTATAAGAGAACATTCTTTAACAGGCCTACCCCCAAATCATTTACCTAATATTTAGGCAATTGTTAGACTTGCTATTCACTTTTGATTAAATGTCCAGATTTTGTGAATTTACATGTTCACTTAGTAAATAGAAAAATCATATAATTTGTCTTCAAAACCAGGATGCTATTAATCATTCCACAACAGTGTCCAGTGGTGAAGCAAATGATTTCTGAGTCACAAAATAGAAATCCCAAAGATTATCACCCTGGAGGATATTAATTAATTTTGTATCTAACTTAGCAAGTGTATTTAAATTTTTTTAATGTTTTTATTTATTTTTTGAGAGAGACAGAGAGAGAGAGAGAGAGAGTTACAGAGTGCAAGTGGGAGAGGGGCATAGAGAGAAGGAGACACAGAATCTGAAGCAGGCTCCAGGCTCTGAGCTGTCAGCACAGAGCCCAATGTAGGGCTCGAACTCACGAACCGTGACATCATGACCTAAGCCAAAGTCAGACACCCAACTGACTGAGCCACCCAGGTGTCCCGCAATTGTATTTAAATGAGTAAAAATACCCACTTCAAGTGCTCTTCAAACCAATTTTACCATCTGCTGTTTCCTTAATTAAAGTGTTGAATATATAAACATCATTTTTTTAAATGTTTTGAAATTATGCTTTGACAGACATTTTACAAAGTGTATCCTGGGGTATTCAAGTCCCAAGAGGTATTTTATGGGGAAAATGATTCCATGTACACCCTCTTGCCTCTGAAGACATTTCACACACACACACACACACACACACACACACCTGCATTTCCTAAATGTACTTGACCCTGGCAGCCCTCTTCTTTCTATTTTTCCCTTTGGTTATTATGTATCCATCATGTCTTATTGGTGTTTTCTCCAAAATGCATGCTGAATCGATCTATCTGTCTCCAATTCCAATAACCCCATCTTACTTACAGTCACTATTCTCTCTTGCCTACGTTCAGCAATGGTCTGAAACACGGGTCTCTGCTTCTGCTTCTCTTCCACACATTTTTCACAGTGGTAAGTGATCTTGCAAAAATAAAATCATGTCACGTTTTTACTTCTTTAAAGCTTTCCGCTTGCTTCCCACTGCACTCAAACTAAAATCCAGGCGTCCTCCCTGCCACACCCTGCATGAGGTGCCTGTGCTCGTCCCTCTCTGTCACCCTCTGTACTCTCTGTCCACCAGCCTCCCTCCTCTTCCTAGGGCTCTCTGTGCTTCTTCTGCTGAAGGGTTTTGCTTTCTATGATGGTCTCCCTCCAGATTTTACATGATGTTTTTTTTAGTTTAAACATCATGTCCTCAGAGAGGCCTCCCTGACCACCTAGTTCAAAATAGACCCTCCATTTATACAAACAAGCAAAGTAAAAGAAAAGCTTGATTTAAGGGTGCTGAAAATATGTTGTGCTCTAAGCGTCTCATGTTCTTTACTGTAGGATCACCTGGAAATCCACCATTCAGTCTTTTGAAGACTACTTTTGTCCTCTTGAAATACATGAATTCCTAGAAGGATTAAGGTGAAGATGGGTGGGAAAAAACTCGTGGCTGGGCACAGGAGCTGGGCCTGTAGACAGGCTTCATGTGGCCTAAACAAGCTAAATACTTGAATTATTGCCAACATTTAAACATTCAGAGGTTTTCAAGTGACTATCTCTGTGTTGAGAGCAAGCCGCCTTTCTTCCTTAGTGACCATGCTCAGAAAGGACAGCACTGGTTGATTCGTGACACTCTTAGAAGTTCCCTGCCTGCACTTTGCCACCCCTCATGTTAGGCTGCCATTATTGCACATGTAATAATGGATTCACTGAGAGTATTGTGTGCCTAGCAACTTGGGCAAGACTTCTGAGCTTTCTTATAGGTAGGGAGATGGTAATAAAAATAATAGGGTTACAGTTAATTACAGATGTGCAATCTGAGTCTTAGAAAGGAATTTAGAGACTATCTAGTTACCCTCCCTCTCAATGGAAGTACTATTTAACCTTTATGATCATGTTTTGAAGACAGTAATATTATTCCCTCCTGGATGAGGAAAGGGGTCCTCAGAGATCACAAAGCTAGCGAGTGGCAGAGTCTGGCCCCTAACTCACAGGAATGTGTTCCTAGTCCAGAGTTCTTTCCACCATATTCCACTGCTTCCCTACATGAATGTGGGTTTTGTGTGTAGGCAGTGGGAGAAGGTGGCAACAGCCAATATGTATCTCTGCTCAGTTCTCAGGGCTCTAGATCCTTTCTCCAGACTTTGACTCCAGGCACACTTCTTGACCCTCTGTGTCACTAGTTTAAGAACCATGTAATGTGCCTGCCCTTGATTTAAATTGGGATCTTCTGGCTCATGTTTCTCTCTTGTTACTGTTATTTTTCATTCTGCTCACTCTATGTCTTTTTTTTCCAGATATTGTTTTAGTCAATATAGATTTTTCATTGATTGTTCCAACTTCATTGAGATGTAATTGACATATAACATTGTATAGGTTTAAGATATACAAATATTGATTTGATATGCATATAATGCAAAATGATTTTCACAGTAGCATTAGTTTACGCCTCCATTCCCTATCATAATTATCCTTTCTTCATTGTGGTGAGAACACTTAAGGTCTATTCTCTTAGTAACTTTCAAGTATATAATATTTTTATTTTTTAAATTTAAATTCAAGTTAGTTACCATACAGTGTAGTCTTGGCTTCAGGAGTAGAACCCAGTGATTCATCTCTTGCATATGACACCCAGAGCATATCTCAACAAGTGCCCTCCTTAATGTCCATTACCCATTTAGCCCATACCCCCACCAACTTCCCCTTCAGCAGCCCTCGGTGGGTTCAAGTATATTGTATTTTTAAAGTATTTTTTAAAAATGTCAGTACTTCTATGTAGTTAGCTAATATACAGTGCAATAGTAATTTCAGGAGTAGAACTTAGTGAATCATTACTTACATACAATACGCAGTGCTCATCACAATAAGGGCCCTCCTAATGCCCATCACCCATCTAGCCCATCCCCTACCCACCTCCCTCCATCAACCCTCAGTTTGCTCTCAACAAATATAAGAGTTTCTTGTGGTTGCTTCCCTCTCTTCTCCCCTCCCCCAACTTCCCATATGTTCATTTGTTTTGTTTCTTAAATTCCACATATGAGTGAAATCATATGTATTTATCTTTCTCTGACTGACTTACTTCACTTAGCATAATATTCTCGAGCTCCATCCACATCGTTGCAAATGATATTTCATTCTTTCTGATGGCTGAGTAATATTCCGTTGTATATGTACACCACCTCTTCTTTATCCATTCACCAGTTGATGGGCATTTGAGCTTTTTCTACAGTTTGGCTATTGCTGGTAATCTGCTATAAACATTGAGGGTGCATGTAGCTCTTCAAATCTGTATTTTCGTGTCTTTGGGTAAATACGAAGTAGTGCAATTGCTGGATTGAGGGTAGTTCTATATTAGGTTTTTGAGGAATCTTCATACCGTTCTCCAGAGTGGCCGCACCAGTTTGCACTCCCACCAACAGTGGACAAACATTCCCTTTTCTACATATTCTTGCCAACACTTGTTATTTCTTATCTTTTTGATGACAACCATTCTAACAGGTGTGAAGTAACATCTCTTTATGTTTTGATGTGTATTTCCCTGGTTATTAGTGGTGTTTGGTATCTTTTCCTGTACCTGTTGGCCATTTGTAGGTCTTTGGAAAAATGTCTATTCAGGTCCTCAGCCCTCTTTTTAATTGAATCTTTTTTTTCCCTCTTAAGGTGCATGAGTTCCTTAAATATTTTGGGAATTAACTGCTTATCTTCACAAAAATTGTATAAGTTAGATTTTTTTATTATGCTTTTTTTTTTTTTTTACAAATGAGGAAACAGAGGTGCAGAGGTGTTAATTAACTTGCCCAAGGCCACAAAATAAGTACATGGTAGAGCAGGTCTTTGATCCCAGGTAGTGTGAATAGCACACCCACGCTCTTAACCACAGCACTGCATGTGGAATCAATGTGAGAAAATGATTCTAGGTATGAGGAAAAAAGGAACTCAATCCATTGTACCCTACAGTCCAGATTACTTAAAACAGTATATAAGAAGTAATGGGGAAAAAATGGGTAGCTATAGAATTTCTACACAAAGGAAAATCTTGGGTGGAAATCTGGTGAAGTAGTTGCTAAGGATTTCTTCTTGATGTCTCACTTACATAGTGAGCGCTCCATTTTAACTCAATATATTATATTTGAGGTGGCATGGCAGCAGTGGAAGGGGCAGGCAAGAGCCAATGAATAGGCATGGGTAAGGGCTCCCAAAGCTAGCTCTTTCATTGTCAAATCTGGAAGATTTAGCTGGGGCAAGAGCATGCATGGCCTTAGATGTTGAACTAGCTAAAGTAAATATGACTAATCTGGGGTTTGGGTGCAGAATAAATCGGTATAAAAGGATAATGAAGGGTCATGAGGGGAAGGGAGGGGAGCTGGGGATTAACTGTAGTAGACTAATAGGTATTAAGAACTCAGCTAGAGTAGGGGCCACAAGTATACAAAGGAAGAGACAGTAGAAAGCTGTACCTTATGACCGACATGGGCATGAGGAAGTGGAACAAAGTTGACTCTAACATTTTGAAACTAAGGGACTAGAAGTTTGATAGAATGATTAACAGAAATGGAAGCACATGACACCATGCTGATTTGTCTCAGGGTCTCTCATGAAGTTGTCATCAAGATGCCAGCCATGGCTACAGTCTCTGAAAACTTGACTGAGACTTCTAAGCTCACTCATGGTTATTGGCAAGAGGCTTTAGTTCCTCACTGGCTGTTGCTTAGAAGATCATTACCAGGAGGCCCCTCTTGGAGGCTGGCTACCACTGGGTACATGGAAGTACAAAGAAAGAAGTCTTACTCACCTATTTGGGGTGGGGAAGTAGGCTGTGGTAATACATTACATTGTTTTTCTTAAAAATATCCGTGGTAAATGCTTTTAAAATCAGTAGCTTTTGGTGAGGCATCAGGGCACTAGTGCCTGAAGGATAGAAAGAAGTCTCTCAAAATATGATGAGTTTTCCTAAATAAAATGTTGTATTACTGGACAGCCCAACAAGAGCTACAACTTAAAGTTATTGCAATCTGGCTTTTAGGCTCTTTGACACACTTGTCATAGATTATCTGATCAAATGTCTTAGTGAGAAGAGCCATTCTGAAATATTTTATTTATGTTTAGTAGAATACAAATGATATATTTATTTATATTATTTCCTATTTTAATGTTATTTATTATATTATTTATCATATGTATCTTATATCTTACCACCTTTTTTTTTCCTACTCTCCAGTCCAGTATTTCCAAAAGAGTGGCCAAAAAAACATCCCATTAGCATGATGACCCAAATGAATGGAATTGACAAAGTTACTATTTTGGGATGGTGGAACACACACATCAGTATATTAAATATTCTGAAAAGTCCTACAGTAAACAAAGTGACGTCAGTTTATTTGGCTACAATTTTTTTTAACATAATACATAATACCTTAATATTCAGCCGAATTAGTGTTCCTTAGGAAACTCTTTGGAAAAAAAAGATGACCTAATCCTTCCCCTCTCTTCAACTTTTTTTTTTTTTTAATTGGGTGTATGGTTGATACTCAGTGTTACATTACATTGGTTTCAGGTATAAGACAGTGACTCTTCCTTAATTTTTGTTCCCGTTATGTTGCTGAAAACTACCACGGTAGCCTTCCCCCGGGTCATCTGCTTTTATCCTTCCTGCCCAATCCTTTTTTTTAATGTTTATTTATTTTTAAGAGAGAGAGAGAGAGAGGGAGGGAGAGAGCACAGGCAGAGGAAGGGTAGAGAGAGAGGGGGAGTCACAGAATCCGAAGCAGGCTCCAGGCACTGAGCTGTCAGCACAGAGCCCGACACGGGGCTTGAACTCAGGAACCGTAAGATCATGACCTGAACCGGAGTTGGACGCTTAACCAACTGAGCCACCTAGGCACCCTGCCCAATCCAGTTTTAAATAATCAACATGGTTGTTCTCCTAAAACAAAATCTCGTCATAACTCTCTCCCTTTTAAAACCATTAGGACCAGGTGCAAACTCTTTAACCCGGCTTGAAAGATCTGTCTGTTGCTTCCCAGTCTGGAATCCTACTGTCTTCCTGTGCAAGTTCTGCAACAGCTATATGAATTCCCAGAGCCCCTCAGGTGTAGCATGTTCTCTCACCCTGCCATGGTTTTTTTCCTAAAAAGTCTCTTCCTCTTGTCTTTACTTGGAAAGATTATTAGCTTTTAGCGTTCTTTTTTTTTTTTTCAATATACGAAATTTATTGTCAAATTGGTTTCCATACAACACCCAGTTAGCATTCTTTTTTATTTTTATTTTTTTAATAATTTTTAAATTTAATTTGAGAGAGAAGGGGAGAAGCAGAGAGAGGGAGGGAGAGAGAGAATCCCACACAGACTCCATGCTGTCAGCATGGAGCCTGATGCAGGGCTCAATCTCATGAACCATGAGATCATGACCTGAGTTGAAACCGAGCTGCAAGCTTAACTGACTGAGCCACCCAGGCGCCCCTAGTTTTTAGAATTCTTATATAGTTATCTGAAGTCTTTTTGCACTGCCCTTGCTGGAGAGATCAAAGGTTTTAAACTTTTGCTGAAACTACTGAGAAAGAGGCACACTTTTTTTCCAGGAGTTGCTAAGTTGGTGAAGTGCACGTCTATGGCTACTGGGATCCAATACACAGAGAGGGTGTATGTAAGCAGGGAGACGACAGTGAGAAAGGAAGAGGTTAGAAATAGCGACTTGCCTGTGATGTCATCTTAGTACCTGCTCTCAATCTCATTTGGGATTTTCAATTGTGTGAGCGAATTAATATTTTTGCCCTTAAGTTAGTTTGAATGTGGTTTCCATCACTTGGCATTAATTAAAAAGACTTAATAACAAAGGAATTGTTTGTATACACACCTTATTGCCAAGTAATTTTTAAAAAATACTTTTCAACCATTGCTCCTGGCATATTATACCAGGTACACCAGTCTTATTTTTCATTGTATGAATCACTGAGCCTCCATCATAAATCAAGTATGTGATTCCCAAGGTCAAAAGACTACTGATACTAAGAATACCATCAAGCATCAAGGTTTTTTCTTTCTTTTTTTTTCCTGGAGTAGACAAATTGATTATAAACTTTATTAAGACAAATAAACAAGTGAGAACAGCCAGGAAAACAGTGGGGAAGAAAGGGAGAGGGGGGCATCTCTAGATATTAAAACTTACACAAAGCTTCTATAATTACAAGTGCTATATTGGCACATAGAAAAACAGACTGACTGACAGAATAGAATAGAAAATCCAGAAATATAACTAAATTAATTCCTAAATGTAGTTTACAATAAAGAGGATGTACCAGTTTCCCATTGCTGCTGTAATGAATTACACACATTTAGTGACTTAAAACAACACAAATTTAGTAGTCTTGCAGTTTGTTCTATAGGTCAGAAATCTAAAATGGTTCTCAGTGAGTTAAAGTCAAGGTGTCTGCATGAACGCATTCCTTTTGTAGGTTTTAGGAGAAAATCCACTTCCTTCTCCAGCTTCAACAGAGCTCTTGTATTCCATAGCTTATGGCTCCTGGCTCCTTCCTTTACCTTCAAAGTCAGCAATGTAGTATCTTCAAATCTTTCTCTGACTCTGACTTCCTCTTCAGCCTCCCTCTTCCACTTTAAAGGATGCTGTGATTAGAGGAGCCAACCTGGATAAGAGTAATCTCCTTATTTTAAGTTTCAGCTGATTAGCAAACTTGGTTCTATCTGCAAGTTAATTACTCCTTGCCTTGTAAACAAATTCACAGGTTCCAGGCATTGGGACATGGACATCTTTCTGGGGGGGAAGGCATTATTCTACCTACCACAGATGGAATCTCAAATAATGGGAGAAGATGAATTTGTAAAATACATGATAACAAGGTAGGTTATGGAAAAAGATATATCTGAATTAATTCCCCAAACCATACACTAGGATAAATTCCACATGTATGAGATTTAAATATAAAAATATGAAACCATACATGTACCAGAGGTAATATGTGTGAATTCCTTTATAAATAGAAGTGGATAAATATAAGTGGGTAAAGTCCTAAATATGACTGTACATCCAAAAGCAATAGGGTAGATAAAAGTGTATTTTTGTACACATGTATTACATATGTATATATGAATGCCTGTATATATGTCTCTCTCTCTCTATATATATATACACACACATATATATATGTATATATATATATATAGAATTTTTTGAGATGCAAGAAAAATGACAAACTGAAAAAAATACTTTCAGTTTATCTCACAACCATTCCTAATATATAAAGACCTAGACAATTAAAAAACCCAACAATTATATAGAAAAAAATGAGCTAGAAAAATGGATAGTTAAAAAATGTAAAAAGTTTTTAAAATATGGAATGATGATCATACTTGGTCATAATAAGAGAAATGCATATTAAAATTCACTAAGAGGGGCGCCTGGGTGGCTCAGTCAGTTAAGCATCCAACTTTGGCTCAGGTCCTGATCTCAAGATTTGTGAGTTCGAGCCCTGAATTGGGCTCTGTGCTGACAGCTCAGAGCGTGGTGCTTGCTTCAGATTCCGTGTCTCCCTTTCTCTCTGCTCTTCCCCTGCTCACTCTCTGTCTCTTCATCTCTCAAAAGTGAATAGACAATAAAAAAATTTTTAAAAGCTCACTAAGATAAAATTTCTCACCTGTTTTATGGGCAAAAATCCAAAAGTTTATCAACATGCTCTCTTGGCATGGCTGTAGGAAAATAGGTACTCTTATACACTGCCAATGTGAATGCAAAATGATACAATGTTTATGGAAGGAAGTTGGAAACATCAAGAAATTACATATGCCTTTACCCTTTGACCCAGAAATTCCACTTCTAGGAATCAATCCCAAAGTTACACTAGCACAAACTGAAAAAGCATCTGCTCAAAACTGTTGAAAGACTTTTTATCTTATCAAAATACTAGCAATGCCTCAAGTATACCTCAAAAGAGGAGTGGTTGAGTAGACTATATCATAACCATCCAATGAGGGCATTAGTCAGCCATTAAAAAGGATGGAAAAAATCTCCAAGCACTACTATGGATATGTCTAAAATAGATTGTGAAGTGAAAAAGCAAGGAGGAGAAAATGTGTATGGTATACATTTATCTTAATATGCTGTCTAGATAAAACAATGAAGAAAAAACCCATAACATTAAAAAAAAAGGTTACCTCTAAGGGGAGAAAATGGGTGGAGAGGACAGAGATACAAACTGGACTTCTTTAATATACCTTATTGGTATATTTGATTTTGGAACTATGTAAGTATTTTACATAATTAAACATTTTGGTTGATTAAAAAAATCTATTCACTGAAAAGACAAAAAAAACTCTAACAGCCCCACATACATATATTCAGTTTGTGGTGTAGCCATACAACAAAGAAGTATTTCATTCCACATGACTTTAAAACCCAGGAATTTGAGTGTATGTACCTAATGGAGTATGCCCTATGGACAAAAGAAAGTGTAATCAATGAAAAAAATTTAAAAATATTAAGCTGTTATCAGTAATAATTGTTAGGCATAGTGTTGGCATTTTATTCTAAGAATGTTATATGTTAATAATCAGTAGTTATGTGATGACTTAATTCAACTATCCCTGTGTCCTTCAAAGTCAGATTGTTTTCCTCAGAATAGGAGACAGGAAATAAAAATATAAGATAGGAGAGATTAAAAGCCCTACAGTCTCTAATTTAAATAGGAAGATACAGTAGGTATCTTAGTCCATTCAGGCTGCTATAATAGACTACCATAGACTGGGTGGCTTAAACAATGGAAATTTATTTCTCATACTTCTGGAGTCTGGGAAGCCCAAGGTCAATATATTGGCAGATCTGGTGTCTGATGAAAGCCTAGTTCCTTATTTGCAGATAGCTGTCTTCTTTTTATTATTTTTATTTATGTTTTTAACTTAAATTTTAGTTAACATATTGGTTTAAGGAGTAGAATTCAGCAATTCATCATTTACATATAACACCCAGTGCTCATCACAAATGCTCTCCTAAGACCCATCACCCATCTAGCCCATTCCCTACCCACCTCCCTCCATCAAAACTCAGTTTTTTCTGTATCATTAAGAGTGTCTTGTGGTTTGTTTTCCTCTGTTTTGCTTCTAAATTCCACATATGAATGGAGTCATATGGTATTGTCTCTGATTGACTTATTTCGCTTGGCATAATACACGCTAGCTCCATCCATGTCATAGCAAATGGCAAGATTTCATTCTTTTTGATGGCTGAGTGTGTGTGTGTGTGTGTGTGTGTTCACCACATATTCTTTAGCATTTGTCAATCAACAGACATTTGAGCTCGCTCCATAGTTTGGCTATTGTTAAAATTGCTGCTATAAACATTGGAGTGTATGTATCCCTTTGAATCTGTATTTTTGTATCCTTTGGGTAAATATCTAATAGTGCAATTGCTGGGTCATAGGGTAGTTCTATTTTCAGTTTTTTGAGGAACCTCTATAGTGTTCTCCAGAGTAGACGCACCAGTTTGCATTCCCACGAACAGTGCAAGAGGGTTCGCCCTTCTCTGCAACCTCACCAACACCTGTTGTTTCTTGTGCTGTTAATTTTAGCCATTCTGACAGGTGTGAGGTGGTATCTCATTGTGGTTTTGATTTGTATTTTCCTGATGATGAATGAAGTTGAGCATTTTTTCATGTGTCAGTTGGCCATCTGGATGTCTTCTTTGGAGAAGTGTCTATTCATGCTTTTTGCCCATTTATTCACTGGATTCTTTGTTTTTTGGGTGTTGAGTTTGAAAAGTTCTTTATAGATTTTGGATACTAACCCTGTATCTGATATGTCATTTGAAAATAACTTCTCCCATTCGATTGGTTGCCTTTTAGTTTTGTTGATTGTTTCCTTTGCTGTGGAGAAGATTTTTATCTTGATGAAATCCCAATAGTACATTTTTGCTTTTGCTCCCCTTGCCTCTGGCAATGCGTCTAGTAAGAAGTTGCAATAGCCAAAGTCAGAGAAGTTCCTGCCTGTTTTCTCTTCTAGGATTTTTATGGTTTCCTGTCTCGCATTTAGTTCTTTCATCCATTTTGAATTTATTTTTGTGTATTGTGTAAGAAAGTGGTCCAGTTTCATTCTTCTGCATGTCACTGTCCAATTTCCTCAGCACCATTTGTTGAAGAGACTGTCTTTTTCCCATTGGATATTCTTTCCTGTTTTGTCAAAGATTAGTTGATCATACAGTTGTGGGCAGATGGCTGTCTTCTTAGTTATATATTTATGCGGTGAAGACAGGCTAGAGAGCTCTCTGGGGAACTACTAAGGGAACTAATACCATTCTTATGACCTAATCACATCTCAAAGTGGTACCCTGCCTAAAACCATCACCTTGGGTGTTAGGATCTCCACATATGAATTTTGAGGGACATAAGCATTCAATCCATAACCATAGCAATCTTGATGTAATTTATCTAAAAACTAAATCCTAGCTTTGTGTGATATTGTAATTTATAATAAGAAATATATATTTGGTCTTTGTCTACTGTTCCTGGCACAGAGTTCCTACAACCCTTGGAATTTCTGAAGTGGTTAAGAGTGAGAAAGGTGTCATTTGTTGTTACAAAGGTGACTTTTGGACCTTAACTAGGGATGGTGGCTATTTGCCAGGGGAACCAACCTTGTGACTAGAGAGTTGGGACTTTTTAAAATTTTTTTGTTTTTAATCTTTATTTTTAAGAGAGAGAGACAGAATGAGAGCAGGGGAGGAACAGAGGGAGAGGGAGACAGAGAATCCAAAGCAGGCTCCAGGCTCTGAGATGTCAGCACAGAGACCAACACGGGGCTCAAACCCACGAACCATGAGATCATGACCTGAGCCAAAATCGGACGCCTAACCGACTGAGCCACCCAGGCACCCCAAGAGTTGGGACTTTCAATCCCACCCCCTCACCCCAATCTGAACCTGCATGGAGGGGAGTGAGGTTGGAAGTTGAAACAATTGTCAATGGCCAATGATTTATTGTGCCTATGTAATAAAGCCTCTATAAATTCCCCAAAGGACAAGATTTAGAGAGCTTCTGGGTTGGTGAACCTGTGCAGACTTGGAAGAATGGTGTACTTGGAGGGGGCATGGAAGCTCCAAACCCTTTCCTGTACCTTGCTCTATGTATCTCTTCCATTTAGTTGTTCCCACATTATAACTGTATATAATAAACAAGTGACCTAGTAAGCAAAATGCTTCTCTGAGTTCTCTGAGCTACTTTAGCAAATTAATCAAATGCAAGGAGGGGTTTTTGGACCCTGTAATCTTTAGCAGGTCAGTCAGGAGTACAGGTGATGACTTGGGCTTATGAGTGGTATCTGAAGTATTTGTGTTGAGGTGCAGTCTTGTAGTGTAGACTCTGATGCTATCTCTAGTCAGATAGTGTCAGAACTGAGTTGAATTATAGACACCCAGATGGTATCTAAAAATTAATTGCTTGTTAGATGTATAGGGGAACCCACCCCTTACCCCCCTGGTGATATTGTGTGCAGAACTTTTACTTAGTCTAATGGAAAGGCCTAAAAACTATGACTAACCAAAGAGCAATGATGCCCCTTTCACTCAGTCTTTTTTCTTGAAATAGCGTTTCCCACTAAAATAAACCAAAGTACTTGGAACAAAAAATGTACCACATGAGTTTGAAACATTTTACCATATTAATAAGCAAGGAGGTTATCAAACACTATGAGGGTCATGTTAAAAGGATTCAGGAATTAACATAAAGAGGATCCTACTGGCAACAGATGGTACAATTCTAATAATACTAGAAAAAAATGTATAGTCGTTTGAGCAGTGTTTCATATATGCTAGTATGTAAACTGTTATTTTCAAAGTTTCTTTATATTTACTGATTTTTGTCTGATTATTCTTTATTTTAAATTTATTTTAGAGACATAGGGAACGTGAGTAGGGGAGAGGGGCAGAGGCAAAGAGAAAGAATCCCAAGCAGGCTCCACACCCAGTGTGGAGCCCAATGAGGGGCTTGATCCCCCGGCCCTGGGATCATGACATGAGCCAAAGTCAAGAGTCAGATGCTCAACTGACTGAGCCACTCAGGCACCCTGCCTGATTATTTTTTTAGTTAACTGTGCAAGTAACCATACATAACAGTAAATCAGTGTTATCAGAAAAAAAAAAGATGAAATGAGTTGATCATCAGTAAGGATGCAAACTACAATAACTTTAATACCAAATGCATTTAAATCAATGGGTTCTTAATAATACTTAGAAATTATATTTAACAAAAAATAAGTCAATAGCCACCAACAAAATGTATTGGTCCTAGAATGCTAGGAAACCTACTCTCATTTTTAGAACTGGTTAGAAATAGGAGAATAGAGTGGGTTCAAGCATTTACTGTTCCTTTCCTATTTCATACCTTTGGGTAACCAAGTGGTAGATGAGGAGAAATTTCCCTTTATAGAAATATTCTAGGGGGGCGCCTGGGTGGCGCAGTCGGTTGAGCCTCCGACTTCAGCCAGGTCACGATCTCGCGGTCCGTGAGTTCGAGCCCCGCGTCGGGCTCTGGGCTGATGGCTCGGAGCCTGGAGCCTGTTTCTGATTCTGTGTCTCCCTCTCTCTCTGCCCCTCCCCCGTTCATGCTCTGTCTCTCTCTGTCCCAAAAATAAATAAACGTTGAAAAAAAAATTAAAAAAAAAAAAAGAAATATTCTAGGAAACAAATGAAAAAAAAAAAAAGAAAATATTCTAGGAAACAAATGAAGGAATGATAGAATTGTGGTGTTATCTTTTTCACTGTCCCTTGTACCCCATTGATCCCCATCAGTGATCCATACTTTGAGCATCATCGGCAGCTTATAAAATTAAAAGAAAGACTGTGTACCTCCTTTTGTTTTAGTTTATTTATTTAGAAGGAGGGTCAGAGAGAATCCCAGTGTTTCCTGCACTGTCAGCACAGAGTCCACAAACGGTGAGATCATGATCCCAGCTGAAATGAAGAATCAGTCACTTAACCAACTGAGCCACCCAGGTGCCTGAAGACTGTGTACCCCCTAATGGAAAAATACATCACCTATAGAAAAGTGTAAAAAAAATCAAATCTAAATTTGACAGAGAACACGGGAAACTACTAACTATACCACAGGGATACAATTAGCAAAATCCAGACTGAGGAAAAGTCTGAAGTCAAATCCCTCAATTTTTCCAACAAATAAATATTGAGAGACTAAAATGGAGGAGGCTATCAATGAAAATAGATTGAAAAGATTTATCAACCAAATGTAATGTGCCAAACTGGTAAATAAAGGGAAAGAATCAAGCATTAATTTTGTTTTCTATTCAAACTGCGACAGCCCTTTCCCAGCCCCTAGCCACAGTGCCTGCCGTCTGATCATCCTTTTCTCTTTAAAAAAATTTTTTTTAGTGTTTATTTATTTTTGAGAGACAGAGACACAGAGTGTGAGTGGGAGAGGGGCAGAGACAGAGGGAGACACAGAATCTGAAGCAGGCTCCAGGCTCTGAGCTGTCAGCACAGAGCCTGATGCAGGACTTGAACTCACAAACTGAGAGATCATGACCTGAGCTGAAGTTGGACACTTAACCGACTGAGCCACGAGGCACCCTTGATCATCCTTTTTTCAATCTGTGTTTTTGAACATTGTAGGTACTTTATTTTTTAATTAAAAAACACTTTTTGTTTATTTAATTTGAGAGAGTGAGAGAGTACACATGCTGTGCTAGTGGGGAGGGGCAGAGAGAGGGAGAGAGAGAATCCCAAGGAGGGTCCTTTGTCAGTGCAGAGCCCAACAAGGGGCTCCATTTCACCAACGGTGAGCTCATGACCTGAGCACCAAAGCACGAGTCAGATACTTAACCGACTGAGCCACCCAGGAACCCGTTAATGTGGTTACTTTATTATTCCTATTTTACATATGAGAAAACAGAGGCTTAGAGAAGTTGAACGCGTTTTTCATGGTCCAGCAGCCAATGTTTAGCTGGAGGCTTATACCTGGGGACAAGATTCCCTGTTCAAGGCTGTTACTTCCTTCAACCACTGACTTTACCGGAAATGTAAAGGAAGAGATGACCTTCTTGGTTACATGTTCTCTTACACTGTAAATATAGTTAAGTAAGGGGCTCCATAGACTTTAGAATGAAGAGCACGAATAGGAATTACATTGAAATTTGTACCCCTTTTATAGCTGAGGGATTGTGCCTTTGCATCTAGACTGGAGTTTTGCTTTAAATGGATTGCCGTTTCAGGATTGCTTCAGGGACCAATAGTGGTATAGATAAATGTTTTAGTCTAAGAATATTAACCTGAATATAAAAAAAAATGTGCTATCTAGGGACATAATGTACTTTTGCATTGAAAGTAAGAAAGAAAAAAAATTAAAAACTAGAGCAGAGAGGTATAAAGGTGAAGAGGAAAATAGGTTATGGAAATGAGAAGTCGGCTGGGAAATAAGCTTAATGAATAATTAGTGAGAGGGGCTGGGGGGTACATTTAAGGTTGGACTCACTTTGCAAACTGCATACTTTATAAAACTTAGAAGGACACCAAGTACTTTTTAAAAAATATTGATGACAGCAATTCAAACATTACTCATATGTCATAGAAGCCTGGGAGGCTACTACATGGATGTGGTGATGATGTTTATCTTATATCTACTTAGCATATGACCTTTATGTTTTGCATTCAGTTAGGGCTCATTGAGGACCATCTGGGTAATGCTGGTAATTATCTCACACTGCGTAGAATTTCGCAGTGTTGTACCAATATTCTGTCACTGAATATGACTATTATTATAAAACAGGAATGAGTTGGAAACTTTAATCTCCAAAAGCCATTCTTCAATCTGTGAACAACCTAGCCCCTGAAGGAAGTTTGGCAAATGGATTTTTAAGTTGTGTTTCACAGTATCTAGATGAAGTTTGGGTATTGTTTTTTTTGTTTTGTTTCATAAAATTGAATATTAAATCTTATACTCATTGCACGAAGTATAGAATAACAAAGTGATAATGACAGAATTTTTAGCATGAAAAATGCGAGCTCAGTAAACTTTAAAGGACTATGGACTCAAAGTTCAAACAATTTCAATTTAAATCTTCCTTGGGGCGCCTGGGTGGCGCAGTCGGTTGAGCGTCCGACTTCAGCCAGGTCAGGATCTCGCGGTCCGTGAGTTCGAGCCCCGAGTCAGGCTCTGGGCTGATGGCTCGGAGCCTGGAGCCTGTTTCTGATTCTGTGTCTCCCTCTCTCTCTGCCCCTCCCCCGTTCATGCTCTGTCTCTCTCTGTCCCAAAAATAAATAAAAACGTTGAAAAAAAAATTAAAAAAAAAAATAAATCTTCCTTTGTCACATGGCTCACATGAATCTAGCTCCCTCAGTCCACCCCTCTGTCATAAATTCTGGTATTTTCTCATATCTTCCATTAACAGTCAGACTTCAAAGCACAGAGATCACAGAATTGTGTTTCCTTTACCCCTATCTACTTCTTGTCCAATAATTCTGCATTCATTGAAGTCTGGTATGCTCATTACCACAAAGAAACTTGAGTTATTCTTTAGTTCTCCATAAATAACAAAAACAAAAACTGATAACATTCTGTAATATTTTTATTAGTCGTGGATGAGATACTGGTTTGTGTAACTGGTTGATAAAACTACTGATCCCAGGGATTAACAAAGTGCACTGAATATGTCAGTTGCTCAATTAATGAAGTTTAGGACTTGATCAAACATGGGCCCCATTCTCAGAACACATGAAGTTTAACCCAAGCAGCCATTATTTTCATTTTGGCTCTGAATTAAGGCTTGATTAACTTGCCTGGCTTGTTCTGCAGAATAACAGGGCCCCACCCTGCAGTCCTGCAGCCCCTTATAGTATGGGATTTCCTCTCTACAAGGCCAAAAAGTCATTGCATTTGCTATTGTGATGACTTATTACATTAAGAACTCTCCACCCTGTAAACAAGATAATTTAAAACACATTGACGTAAATTAAAAACAAAAATAATCTCATATAAATAGGAGAAACAATAATTTATCAGTCTCTTAAAAAGATCTCTGTTTATTTGTGAACCTGAACTTGAATTTTATACATAGCCTTTACTTTTGTTGTTGTTGTTCTCAAGTTTATTTAGACATTTAATGTATAAACCTCTTTGACTTTCATAAACGGTTGTACTGATGACTATATTTTCTTCCTTCCTACCTGTGTTATAAACAATATAAATATTTAACAGTTCGTCTATGCTTTAATTATCCAATCTGAGCTATCCAATATGCTAGATGTTAGTTATATGTGACTAATGAATACTTGAAATGTGGCTAGTGTGAATCGAAATGTGGTGTAAATGTAAAATACACACTGAATTTCAGATGTAATACAACAAAAAAGATGATAAAATATCATCAATATTTTTGTGTTGGTTATTACATATTTGAATGACAATATTTGGAATATGTTAAGTTAAATAACATATATCACTAAATTAATTTTGTTTCTGTTTACTTTTTGAAATATTACTACTAGAAGATTTTGAATTAAATATGTGGCTCACTATGTATTTCTATTGGAAAGAACTTTTATAAAGAATACAGATCATTATTAATGTATGCTATAACTGGAGTAGAGAGTTAATGAACAAAAGAGAACTTGTGTAATCATCTACAGGAAACCTTATGGCATTGGCAGGCATAAAAACACGATAAGGATCCAAGTATTCTTTCCTCTAGGAAACTGATGCATTCAGTGATAATCTTAGGTGCATTTCTGATGTCATACATATTCCAATCAGGGAAAGCAGAGTGATTATTTTTGTAAGGATCCAGACAAATTCTTATCCCAAACTGGGGGTACTTAGCATTCTTCCTCCACCTGGAGCACTCTGGCTGGTCTCTCATTTGCTCCCCAACACATTGTGTGTTGTGTTTAGTTTGCCTTTCATTATTGTTATTGGTGTCTTAATAAACGTGCAACAGTTTGAAGGTAGAGGCCAAGACTCATTCATCTTCATATCCACCACAGTGCCTGGTACACAGTAAGTATTTAATAAATGATTAAGAAAGAAGAGAAGAAAGGAGAGAGGGAAAGAAGGAAAAGCACTCATTGGTAACATTTCAAAGGCTGGGTGGGGGACGAGTGAGAGGTGTGATGGATGAGGAGAGGCTATGGGAGTATTTCCAAATTCCTATTCCATTTGAATATGTCCATGTCCTTTATCTCAGTCCTTGCTCCCAACAATCTCCGCCCACCCCAACCAACTCCTTGTTTGAATGAACAAATGTTTTAAAAAATTTTATCATCACTAAACTCTTCTCTGGGCAAAGGGTTTTCTAGATACTGATTCCAAATGAAACTTCCTAGATGCACATTGGAAAAGGTAACTAAGTGAAGCACATTTATCAATCCTTTGAGGATACAAATGGGTGTTGTTGTTGTTGTTTTACATGTCTGTTTGGTTTTGATCTTTGTACCAGCATACATTCTTTTCTACTGTACTTGTGATATTTACTAAAATTAATTCACACTGAGCCCTGATGAAAGCTTCAAGAGATTTCAAAGGATTGGTATGCTACGGGCCACCTTTTCTTACTGAAATACAATCAACTTACAAATCAATAAAAAAATAATTAGAAGTCTCCTAAATATTTGAACATTAGGAAACTCATTTTAAATTAGACATGAGACAAAAAAATGAAAGCAGGAAGTAGAAATATTTAGAACTGAATGGTTACAAACATACTGTATATCAAAACTTGTAAAATACAGTTAAAGTAGTACTTAAATAAACTATTATAACTTGAATTTCTTTAATTAGGAAAAGAGAAGAAAGTGTGAAAAAAATGAACTAAGCATCTATTTTGGTTAGTTTGTCTATGGTAACCAACAATCATGAAACTTAGTGTTCTACAGTGATAAAAATTTCTTCCTTTCTCACATTATATGTAGCTTGGTGTCAGCTACTGCTTGGCCCCAGTGTTGCTCTGGCCTCTGGCTCTGCTCTATGTGTCTTCTCATTCCAAGATCCAGGCTGACAAGACCCTCTTTGGGGACCAGTTTGTTACTGTTTTTATGGCTAAGGTGAGGAACCAGAAAGCTGGTGGGAACTCATTTGTACCTCAAAGCTTTTACTCAGAACTGGCATGTTGTCAAAGCAAGCCCATGCCCAAGCCAAAAGTCAATGGATTGAAAAGCATTACAAGAAAATATATTACTGACTGCTATCTTGATAAAAAATATTTAGTTTCCTTCCTTCTGCAGTCCAACTATATTCACCCCCACCTCTAAAGAAGAAATCCTGAATGTCTCATTCAGTCTCAGCAAAAAATCAAGACCTAGTGTCTGATGATAGTCTTTCTATTGGGTGGAGATTTGGAGATCTTTCAAATGAAACGCACTTACCTCAAATATATAATCCTGGGGCAGTGACTGATAGCTCAACAAGCATTCCCAATGGAAGGAAATGTTACTTCATTAGGCCTTTATTTTGCTCAGTCCAATGTTTTCCTAGGTGCTGAAATTGTTTCTCTGAAAGAGCCTTCTTTTCTACTATCCTCCTAGACCACATCTCATAAGAGCACTGGAATAATACACATCTTGAGAAGCTGAGTATCTTGGTAAGCTTATATTTTTCTTTGTAGGCAAGTGGGGATCCCAAAACTGTTTTATCCTTTAATAGTAAGCCTTTTTTTAATCCAGCCTATTGGCACTTTTGGTAAAATATCTCTTTAAAATGTGGGTTTTAAAATTTTATTTAATTTTAATCAGCCACATGTGCAAATAGCTATACTGCTGGTCTTTTGAAATGTGGCTTTCTTTCTAGATTTACAGATAACCTAATAGGTTTTAAGGAGACTATAAGTATCTCTTTTTTGTTAAGCCATTTTATTCCCACTATATGATATTCTAGAGTTTTTGACAAAGATTATGAATGTCACTGCTCGTTTTGGGGCATGGATCTTCATCTGAGCCTTAATGATGTCTTTGTTGCTCAAAGCATTTCTGTTTATCTTTTACTAATTAGAAACAGGTCTGTTTTTCAACTTTGCAATTCCTATAATTCATGGTTGCTCTCATTTCTGTTTTTCCCCTACTTGTAAAGCAGTCCAGTGCTCTTCTGAGTTCACCTAACAATCCTGGGGGCGAATAATAACCAAGTCATACTAGTAACATTCTATTTTGAAACCTCTTTTCCCAAAGCCACTCACTCTTAAGGAGATTTTCTGTTAAGTTATTGCAGATGAGAGTCTGCTAAATGCTTTGCTACTACACACCGTGGCTCACTACTTTTCCATCCTCCAATGATCGTTCCTTTATGACTTGTCTTTTGGTCCCAAAGTTAACACACAGATTTCCGTTGTTGTTGTTGTTGTTGTTGTTGTTGTTGTTGTTGTTATAGGAGCGCCTCACTTTAAGATACCAGTATCTGTTTTAGTCAACTTTGCTATAGTAACAAATAAGCTCAAAATCTTAGTGCTTATAACAAAAATTCATTTTTTGCTCATGTTGCACAGAATGTTGGGTCACCCACAGTTCAGCTAGATGCTTTAAATAAGACGGGCTCTGCTCTGCTGTCTTCCCATTCTGTGACTGAAAGTTCGGCTTCTGTGCCAACAATTCTCAATGCCTCTTAAAGCTTCCACCCAGAATGGGAAGTAAAAGAACTGGCACCCTGTCCCTTCTGCTCATGTTCCATTTTCTAAAGCAAGTATAGAGTTTAGACTACAGTAAGTGGACAAGGAATTACAATCCTTTTATAGGGAAGGGTGACAGGAATGGTTGCAAATAATAACAGAATTTACCACACAATTCCATCTTAAATGATTTGAAACACAGGATAAGCCACCCTCATAAAAATGGAAAGAAAAATTTAGAAAAGAAACATCAAAAATATATTAACTAGGGGCGCCTGGGTGGCTCAGTCGGTTAAGCGTCCAACTTCAGCTCAGGTCACGATCTCACAGTTCGTGAGTTCAAGCCTTGCATCGGGCTCTGTGTTGACAGCTCAGAGCCTGGAGCCTGCTTCAGATTCTGTGTCCCCCTCTCTCTCTGCCCCCTGCCCTGCTCACACTCTGTCTCTGTCTCTCAAAAAGTGAATAAACGTTAGCAAAAAAAATTTTTTTTAAGAATATATTAAGTAAACCAAATCCTTAAAAAAATAATAAGAAAACTGAGAAACCTCTGGAAAGCTTGGTCAAAGAAAATGAAAGAGGCTAGAAATAGAAAAGGAGGCTATAACCAGAGATATAGCAAAGATTTTATCAAACATTCAAGGAACAAAGGCTTTGATCCCATACGAAATACGGTAGAGAATATAAAATGGAAAAAGAAATCTTCCTCAAAATAAATTCTAGAAAGCTAAGTTAACCTTGGGTACCAAACCTGGCAAGAACAGAAAGAGAAAGACAATATTTAGAACCATCTTATTCGTGAACATGATGTAAAAATTCTATGCATAATACTAGCAAAAAATACTAGGAATATATTAAAAGGCAAATATATTGTGAACAATTGTATTCTAGCAATGCAAGCCTTGTTTACCATAAGCAAGTCAGTGATAGTAGTTTTTAATATAAAAGGCTTAAATTAAAAATATTAGTTTATTATCTCAATAGAGAGACAAAAAGCTTTTGATGAAATTGAACACTGGTTGATAAAAACACTCAGTAAGGAATAATAAACTCTAATGAATAAATAGCATCTAGACAAAATACTCAGAAAATATTTCAATAGTAGAATATTAAAAATTTTCCTTTTCAGATAATAAAAGGCAAGTCTGCCTTGAAGCACCTCTTCTGTTCAATTCTATGATAAGGCAAAAAGGCAGGAAAAGAAGTGAGAGGTGTAAGAATTGCAAACAAAGAAAAAATATTATTTGTAACATAGAGTTTATCAATGTTTCTGGATACAAAACCAAATTTAAAAATTACTTTTCTAAGCATAAGCAATAAAGAAGAAGAAAATGTAATAGTAATAATAGTATGCCATGTATAACACCCTCAAGAAATATTAAATATCAAAGAATAGGTATAACATGTGCCAGACCATAATAGAAAAAATACAATTTTATTGAAAGATATTTTTTAAAAACTTGCATAGAGAGATATATCACTTATGAATTCAAAACCTCCATACTATATGAATTTCAAAATCTCGGTGGATATTTTTGTGAAACTTGGCAAATTAATTTAAATTTCAGATTGAAAAGAAAAGCCTGAGAAAAGCCAGAATTCTCCTGAAGAAAAAGATCAATGATTGATCTTCCATTATCAGTTTTCAAGACTGATAAATTCTTAATAATTAAGATAGTGTACATTGGTACAGAGACAGACAAATGAACCATTTGGACAAAAAAAAAAAGTATACAGAAACATACCTCTGACAGTATGGAACATTGTTTTATGGTATGGATTGTACTGAGATCCTTGGGGAAAGAATATGTTTTTTATTAAGCAGGGCTAGATAATTGGTTTTTCATATAGAAAAAAAAAAAAGGATTTCTTACCCCACAGCTTACAAAAAGTCTTCTCCTTCCAAACTGGCATTAAATTGATAGGGTAAGTTCACTTAATTTTAGATGAATTAAGGATCTAAATGTAAAAGTCAAACAATAAAACATTGAGAAGACCATATAAGATACTCTGACTTAAGAAATATATATTAAATAAGATATTCAAATTATCCCTACTCAATTAAATACAAAGTTGACTATATTATAATTAGAAGTTATGCTCAGTGAAACATGCCATAAGAAAAGAAAAACCACAGATTTGAAAATGTATTTGCACAATGCAAAATGCAAAATGGATGTATACCAAAAATATAAATAACTCCTACAGACCACCAACCCCAAAAACAATCCAAAAGAAATGAAAAATGGACAAAAGACCTGAGAAGACTTGATGTTACAGAAGAGGAATTATAAATGACCAGTAACTTAAATAATATTTATCCTCATTAGCAACATGGAAAATGCAATTTAAATACTATCTCTAATGAGATAGTATGTCATGTCTAGCAACTAAGAAAAAATGTTGCGTATTGGTGAAGCCATGGAACAACCAGAGCATTTATGCACTGTTTGTGAAAGTATTAATGGGTATAACAACTTTGGGGAAAAGGAAACATTTTTTAGTAGGATGAAAATGTACAGACCCTATGATAGAGCAATTTCACTGTTCACTGTTTGGTATATAATCTAGAAAAATATTTGCATATATTCACTAGGAGATACTATTTATAAATACCAAAAAAACCAAGCAAATAACAGCAAGAACTCAAATCTAGAAACTAACAAAATACCCATTATTAGTAGACGTGGTAAACACATTCTGACATCTTCCTGTTACAAAGTACTATGTACTTGAGAAAAAAATTAATAAAGTACAATTATTCACAACAATTTGGATATACTTAGGAACATAACATTTAATGAAAAAATAAATTTAGAGATGCCAGCATAGGGGTGACTGTGTGGCTCAGTCAGTTAAGCGTCCAACTTTGGCTCAGGTCATGATCTGGTGGTTTGTGAGTTCGAGCCCCATGTCAGGCTCTGTGCTGACAGCTCCGAGCACGGAGCCTGCTTCGGATTCGGTGTCTCCCTCTCTCTCTGCCCCTCCCCAACTTGGGAGCATGCGCATACGTGCACGCACGCTCTTTCTTTCTCTCTCTCTCCCAAAAATAAATAAACATTAAAAAAATTAATTAGAGATGTCAGTGTACATGGTAAAACTCTAAAGGTAAGAGAGTGATAAAACAAAATTCAACATCATGCTCCCCCCTCTGGGAGAATGGGTAAGGTGAAAGGCAAATGGGAGACAACCGTGACAAAAATAAGGCGTAGTTCTTCTTATTGAATTGGGTGGTGGGTAAATTGGAGTTCTTTCCATTTCTTATGTACATATAAATACTTTGTAACTACTCAGTACTCCATCATGAGATAACAATGAAGTATGCACAATACTGAAGAGTTAGCCACACTTCAAGGGACACCAGTATGTTGATGTAGATGATAGACTTTTTTCAGGCCAATGGAGACCCAGAGGACAACATGTGGACAAGAGCTCTGCCCTGACACTGTGAACATAATGAGCTTCTCCTTTAGTATGCCATCTGGGGGAAGAACAAGTCCAGGAAGACCCCTCCTTTTGAGAAGGCAGACACAGCCCTGATACAGAATTTGAGCTTTGTACTGACAAAATATTTTCATAAAGAAAACTACTTTGAGCTGAAAGAGGCTGAATTATCTTTGGTTGACAAATTTCCTCCCATCCCACTATTGTCAATAAGAATAGGAATTCCAGAGGTGAATAATATAAAATAAAATGGTATTTTGAGACAGCTAAATCATTGGGTATACTCAGTATTACCCCCATTAAAAGTACTGCAGGAGTAGGTTCAAGGTGATATTGCAGCCGGTAAGGAAACTGTCCCCAATCCAGACTTGAGAAACAGGACATCAGAGAGGGCTTCCTGAGATCATTGGCAAAATGACACCAAACAGAATAGTCAAGGAAGTTTTCTAGTCAGAAGAAGAAGCGCATGTAAGAACCACCCTCCTATCTTCCACTGACACCAGTAATCATTGATAGATGTATGTGGTGCCCTACTTCTCTATGAATTAGAGTGATAATCTCTTACTAAAGGCATATTAGGCCCAGGAGAGCTCTGGGCATCTATTTTCTAGTTTCACACAGCCCTGTGAGCTTCTTACCTCATAGCTCTTACCACTATCTATTACAACATTTTCCTTATTTGTCTTCCCCTCTAGGGTGAGAGCTCCTGGAACATTTCTATTACTTTGCCTGTAATGCCCAGCTGGAGGTTGGCACAAAGTGTCAAACAATGTTTAATAAATGTTGAAAGAATAAAAAACAGGACAGAATGATCAAAGGGAAAGGGTGTACCAGTGAGCCGAACACATCCAAAAGGAAAGAAATCTAAGAATGTGCAAGAAACCAGTTCAGAAGCAAACTGGAAATAAGATATGTTTTAATTCAAAGTCCTTTTAGTCTCCATTGACCTCTTGCTATTTAATCCATCAAAGAGCTGTGCTATCCTTTAGTAAATCATTACCAAATGTTATTGGTTTATTGGTTCTGGGAATCAAGACAGGCTTATCTAAAACTTAATCAATATTACATTGAAGTTTGATAATGTGATCTGATTCTAGAGAGGTGATCCAAAAAGGTGATGAATCTTCTATATAGGATAGCATATTTAATTGTATTAAATTGTACTGTTAAATTGGTGATTCTTATAACTGAATTAAAATTATTGTTACCACATTAAGCAGTTCCTATTGTTGTGGGTGGCACAACTCTAACAAATCTAAATGAAAAAGCACAACACAATAAAATTTTGGATTACCTTCTGGGCTTGTAAAGAGTGATATAATGTAACTCCAGGGGTTTGCAGCAGGTACTATTATAGCAGCTTATTACTGGGCTCTAGCTTTGAATGGACCTTGGGTTTTCCTTTTAAGTAGGAGCCTGTATTATAGGACAAAAGAGCTTTATCTCTTGTGACGGGAAGGCTAAGAATAACTGTTCTTTATGAGTCATGCAAACACATTCCAAAAAGGGCTTTCTTCTATTCAACATCTGTAACAGCTCTTCCTGTCCTTTCCCACCACCTCAGCCCAGGTAGAGACAGGCAATGGATAATGGGCAGCGGTTATTTTTACTCTATTGAATCCCAATAAAGGAACAAAAAAATAATTCACAAGAACAAATAGTATTTCAGTTCTCTGTCTTCAGAGACAAAATGTGGCCAAGAGTGACCTTTGGAGGACCGGAACTATAGAAGAATTTTTTTTTTAGCTCATAGTTGGTGCCAATTTCTCACCAATAGAGAGAAATCTAGCTCCCTGGTTGAATACTCATTTTAGCATCTTTTGTGGAGATGATCACTTGACGTTTGGAGAAAATGTTTTGCCCCAGGTAGTCAGTCTTACCCAGGAAGCTCTCTAATGCCATTTTTTCTTCAGAAATGAATCTAATTTGTATTATTTTAGAAAGCTGACATGCCACATGAAGATACTGTTTTCATACATTTAAAAATCAGAAAGGAGCTTTATTTCTTTTTTTAACAAAATCTTAGACTTATCTATTAAAAATTGACCAGACAGACTACTCTTCAACTCCAAATTCAAAGCCAGGGCAGAGGGTAATAATTTTTTTTTTTTAATTTTTTTTTTCAACGTTTATTTATTTTTGGGACAGAGAGAGACAGAGCATGAACGGGGGAGGGGCAGAGAGAGAGGAAGACACAGAATCAGAAACAGGCTCCAGGCTCTGAGCCATCAGCCCAGAGCCCGACGCGGGGCTCGAACTCACAGACCGCGAGATCGTGACCTGGCTGAAGTCGGGCGCTTAACCGACTGCGCCACCCAGGCGCCCCGAGGGTAATAATTTTTTTGATGACGCTTTTGGGTGAAGAGTTCTCCTGCCCTTCAGCTGGGGGAGGGAGGAGGCTGGCTCTGATGGGGTCTTAGGTACTCATCTTTGACATAAAACTGCAGAGTACTGAGGAAGGGATATCTGATTTCACACTTCCCAAAAGCCACTGTGTTTGCTCATGTTTGACTTCCTGCCCTAGAGGCGGAGTGGACACAATACTGTGTAGCTATATAGTTCAGAAGAAAGGTTTGCCTCTCTCTCTCTCTCTCTCCTTGCTAAAATTCTGAAAGTAAAAAGCAGAGGGACACCTGGATGGCTCAGTTGGTTAAGCATAGGACTCTTAGTTTCAGCTGAGGTCATGATCTCGTAGTTTTGAGAGTTTGAGCCCCACATCGGGCCCCAAGCTGTTAGCATAAAGCCTGCTTGGGAGTCTCTCTCTCCCTCTCTCTGCCCCTCCCCTACTTGTGCTCTCTCTCTCTCCCTCTCTTTCTCAAAATAAATAAATAAACTTTTAAAAACAGGAGAGAGATGGTATGTATTTATGTGGATTATAAATAAAAACCAGTATACTAGAAGGGACCAGCTGTGAGTGTTTTTCACTTAACTTAGGAAAAAAGAGATTGTCTCACAACAAAGTTTTCTCCGTGAAATGGCAATTGTGCAGAATCATGAGTTCTCTCATAAAGTAGTCAATGATATTTGTTGAATGAATGAACACCCTTCTAAGAAGAGAAACAAATATTCAAATATTCTCCAGCTGGATATTTATGTTCCCTAGTGGCTTGACCTCAAAGTGAAACAAACAAACAAAAAAAAAACCCCACCTGGCTGGGATATTATAGTTTCTTATATCAATGCAGCAAACCAGCACACTTCGGGCAGCTACTGTGCTAGGAATAAATAACAACAGCTGCTTAATGAATCCTCAAATTACAGATTTTTTTCCCCTTACATCGCAGCACGGTGGAGCTAATGAAGGGCAAAATTTACACAAATAATTAAAATGATGCCAGCTTGTACAAGAAAGAGGAGGGGCCCTGACTAGTCAAGACTCAAAAGACCAGCAGCTGCAGATGCCGATTTGAAAAGACACAACCTTTCTCGCTCTTGAGGGGCGGGCTTCTTGTCTGACAGCAACGCTTTCAGGGAATGAAAACCCTCTCAGGCCCAGAGAGTGAGCCAAACATCGGTAGGGCCCTTCCGTGGCAGTTGTACTGGTTGCCATGATTTTCTAACTGGTTCCAGTTCTTTTTGTTGTGTTCTGGTGCTGCAAAGCAACAGAAGGAAGGAGAATATGCCTGCAGGGCTTTTGATGGCGCACAGAGTTTTTTCTCAGAATGTATTTCTGTTGCCATCTGCACCAAAATAACATTTTTTAAACATTAGTTTGAATGCCTTCAATTCACACAAACAATTCACATAAATAGTTTAATGTCCCTCATTTTCCACCTCCTCCAACTGCCCCACGTTCCCCAACTAAACACATATTCTCTTTGAATACTTTATTATTTTTACTTATCCATGTGCCTGCCTCCTTCCCTTCTCATCCTGATGTCCAGCAGAGGGAATCGAAAAAAAAATTTTTTTTTTTTTTGCCAGTTATAGGACTGTCAAATTATTTTTAGGCACAGTTTAGGTAGACAGGACCACCTTATAACGATCTCAATTTCCACCAGAACTATGAAATTTGAAAAGTTGATTGAAAAGTATATTTTTTTCATTATTCTTTTCACCCCATTAGTTCCCATTATAAAGTTGGAAAATACTGCTTTTGGAGAAAATAATCAGTCCTGGAAGGTAATTTTTTAAAGGTCATGAAAGAAGTACTTTTAAAACCAGAAGCATGAAATTCCCCGTTGTCACGGGAGGTATTACCTTGTCTGAAAATTCTTATTGACATAGTTAATAAGATGTTCTCTAGTGTGCTCAGTTAAGTACTTTGTTAAATCAGCTATTTGTTTCCTTTTATAGCAGCTGGAAGAGATGGCATTTCAAATGCAAACAATTTTCCAGGCCCTGGGAAAGTTATGAAAAGTAAGTTTAGGTTGTTTGAGATTTTTCTTGCTTCTGGACATAGGCCTATATTGCTATGGTCTTCCCACTGAAGGAATAGATTGTCCTGTGACTTTTTGTGACCACTACCATTTTAGGCTGACCCTTACATTGATCTGTACAGTCATGCAGTCCTAAGTGGTGAGCTCACCTAAATGGTGAGCATGATAATGAGGGTTGGGTGCAGACTATACCCCTCCATCATCATGAATCTCTGTGCAACATCTACTTGTTGAACATCCACTGAGCTCTACTGAGGCACCAAAATAATATGTGAAAGGGGTGCTCACCTTCAATGTCTAGCTTGACTAAAATATGATAAGCATTTATACCAGTTTCAGTTGCAAGTGACAGAAAAATGCAAAGTAGCTTACACTAGAAATAAATCTACTGATAAATGAATGAAATCTATAGGAACAGGACTGGCATCAGTCTTGGTTGGATTTAGGTCCTCAAACAATATCAGGTGTGTTGAATTAGTTGTACTCTTTTCTATGGGTTGACTTTCTTCCTAGACTGACAAGATGGCAAGATGGTCCAGAAGCTCTCCATATCACATCCTCTTGGGTGGCAAGGAGACAATATTTCTTACTGATAATTCCTGCCCAAATCTGGGAATCCTTTCTGATAGAAACAACTCTGCAGGATTCAGTGCTCTGATTAACCAGGCCTGGGTAAGATTCCCAGAAAGGGGGTTCAGTGGCTTGATTGGCCAGAAATGAATCACATGTTTCACCATTTTCCTCAGAGTTAGAAGCCAGTCTCCTGGACTGAGCTCTGGAAAAAGTTATTCTCCAAAGGAAATTCATATCTCTTCAGAAAAGAGAGAAATGAATAAAAAATATACACTATCAGTATTATACTGGCTATTTAAAAGGCATATTTAAGTATTTACGATGTTCTCAACATAGTGTTAAGCATGTATATGCCTCACTTCATTTAATTTGTTTCTTTCATCAACTTTATGAGGTGGTTACAACTATGATCTACATTTTATATATTTAAGAAGTCAACAGTTTCAAAATTTAAGTAACCTGCCTGAGGTCACACTGTTACAAGTAGGTGAGGCCGGGATCTGAGCTACAATGACTGATTTTGGAGCCGGTACCGTGAAGCACTGGGACATACCATCACTGAGAAAGACAGTGACAACTATAACATCTAATGCTTGTTGGTACTTACTATGCAAAGGGCTTTATGTCCATTAGGAGCAAAGTGCTGCACCCAAGCAGTATACAGCAGCTTATCTTCCTAGAAAGGCTTTACACAAATTCAGAAATGGACACAAGAGTTTAGACTCCCCCTAAAGTAAGCCTAGGGAAGCTGTTTGCAGTGGGGGAGGGGAGCTTGGGGGAGAGGAAGTGCTATGCCTTGAGGAAGCTGTTTTCAGTAGCAGAAAGATATAAGCATATTTATAGGCTGAAGAGAAGCCAAGAGAGGCAACACTTGATAACGCAAAACGATAAACCAAAAACAAAACCAAACAGGAAATCGTTTATGCAGCAGAGTCTCAGGAGAGGTGGGAGGGAAGGACATTCCAAGCTTTGATGGAGGTGTTTAGGTTTGGATAGAAGGGATGACACCTTCTATAAGATAGAGGGCAAGAATGGAAGAGAGGGACAAAGGGAAATCATAGCTTCCTTGTAAAAGAAAATTCATTTCATTACAGCTTACCCAGCGCTTCACATGAAATAAATAGAATTCTACCTTTAATTCTGCTTTTATTCCATCTTCCATTGAGTCAAGACTCTTTTAATAGTGCCAAATCACCCACTTTGGGGTTAGTTTTATACAGCATTTTGAAGGCATTTAGCATATTCCTTTATGGAACTCCTGCCAAATTTGCTTGCTTGTTTATTTACTAACTTTGATTAAGCAGGTTACAGGTGCTTTCCCTCTGTCATTCTGGTGTTTTTATGGCGAATGTCCACAAAAGGACTAGTCACATAATTTATTATGGAAAAACATATAACTTGTTATTCACAAAACTTATGTATATAAATTAATGTAAATAGGCAAGGAATATGTTTCCATGAGAGAGATAAGGATAAGCTAAGTAATTAGCTACAGTTTGCAATGTAGATAAATTGGCAGCTGGAAGGGACAACCCATTACTTTATAATTAATTGACTTAGATCTTTTTAAAATTAATTAGTTGGGAAGTACAGCTGGGCAGAGACTGATGTACAAGGAGCCTGCCGTACTCCCATCAGAAATCAAGGTCAAACAAGTGTTTATGGCGATTTCACCTTTCAACTACTGTTCAGCAGTAATTCAATCAGGTAATTATTGCTTAGATATTCCTTAAGTGTCTTCTCCAGGTTCTACTGGGTCTTTCAGTAAATCCACAGGTAACTGTATTTTCTAAATATTGACTTATCCTAATTATAGATCTATTGTTCTGTAGACATTAAAGAAATGCATCCTGTATTGAGTGCTTACTACATGCCAGGGCCCATGATGAGTCACTTATATACTTTATTTCAGTTTTCCTCATAGGATCCCTATGAATTAGGTGTTCAAAGAGGTGGTATAGTGTAATGGTGAAAGGTGAGATTCAAAAGCCTGACCACCTAGGTTTAGATCTGGCCATTCAATTAACTGCTGTGTGATGCTGGACAAATTACTGAACCTCTCTGTCTCTCAGTATCCTCATCTGTAAGATGGTGATAAGAGTACCTTCCTCATGAGTGTATAGGTATTAAATTAGTTAATCTGCATAAAGTGTTTACGGTGAAACCGGGCCTTCACATAGTGCTGTCGTTATTTTTCCCATCACGCTCTGCCAGTAATGATAATAGGCACATTTCTGAGTACTTACCTTCCTCTAAATAGTGTACCTGTATTAACTGACTTAATCTTTCTGAGAATCCCATCAGGTAGACATGACATAAATCAAACGAATCCCCATTTTACAGATAAGAGAACTGAGGCACAGGGAAGACTAATAACTTTCCCAACATTACCTAATCACTTAGTAGAAGAGCCAGGGTTTACTTTCAAAATCCGTCTTCAAAACTCATGCTTTTAACTACTCTGCCATAGTGTCATATTCTTCCAGAATTATCTGGAAGACATACCTAATGGAATGCAGTTCCCAGAAGGAGCAATGTTCATTTATGACTGTCATTATAGGTGCCCTTGGCCTGGAATGCTCTGCTTCCCTTGCCCACTGTTGAACACCCTGTTCCACCTTAAATTGTCAACAGCAAAATCTTCAGAGAGTCTTCTTAAGGAGAAGCCATCTGTGATGGAGTTTTCTGCATCTTCCCCTGTGGACCCACAGAATCCTATGCTTATCTCTTTTATAACATTCTTATACCATGTCAGTCTGTTAGTCAAATAATCAATAGATATATTTATAAGTTCATCAATGACTGATCAATGAGTCCCTTTTCTCAAGGAGCATATGTCCTAGTGGAGAATGATAAATTTTAAACCTGTTGAAAAATTTAAAGATTAAGATAATTTCAGATGTTATGATGGGTTAGTGTAGAAAGGGGCTGGCTGTGCTTGTCCGACTCGGTTGGAGATGAGAAATAATGGCCAGTAGCCAGGCACATACAAGTCAGTGTGGAGAGCATTTCAAACAGAAGGACCAGCAAGTGCAAAAGCCCTTTTGTGGGATCAGTTTTGCTGCATTTGAAGAACAAAATGTGCAACTAAGAATAACATTAAGATATGCATAGTCATTATTTACTTACATGTTTACCTTCCTACCTAAACTGTGAATGCTTTCTGGTTTAGCATTCTGTTTAGCAGATTTTCTGGACAATGGTCTTTTTTTGGCTAATTGGCTGAATAACATCATTGACACAAGTGAACTGTTATTTAAGGTAACTAATTTCTTTTTCTCTTCCTCCTTCCTTTTTTAATAATTGCTACTCTTCTGAAATGATTGCCAAAATTCTCTCTCTCTTTTTACTAGTCCCCTCTACACACTTCTGTTTTCTTTTGGTTCTAGCTTCCCCTACATCTATTTCTCCTGTCTTTTGATTCCCCACCACCCCTTTTTTCCCCTTGATCCCTTTTGTTGTCTCAGGTAATCCCCTCTAGGCTACAGGGGTCTGGAAGGAGGTATACTCTTTGGATGGGGATAAAGCTGCTCATACATATCTTAGCTTCTTTACTCTGAATCCTCTTTTATAGACCTTGAAGAATTCCTTATATTTCGGGGTCAACACCAAAGCTCAAAACATAACCTCATCCTGAGATCCTCTTTTGGTAAATGAATGCAAGCTGGTTTTCTTTTAAGCCATTGTTCTGGATGCAGCCTTTAGAAGAGGGAGAGAATAAGGTGAACCACCTTGATGCTTCCAGCTCACCTGGGGAGAAGTTTTGATTGCTCTTAGAAGCTTGATTGCTCTTAGAGACCGAGGTTAAAGAAGTTGAAAAAGCAAAAAGGGGAGACCAATTTTAATAGTTAACCATAAAGGATTCCTAGAGTTCCTTTTCTTCCATCTGATAGAGAAAAGAAGCAACTCCTGTGCCTTTGTCTTGCAGGAAAGCTTTCTTCTGCTCCCCAGGAGTTTATACAGCTATTCAGGAGTAAAAGATAACCAAGGATGAACTCGGACCTCCCCTGGGGCCTTAAAGGCCATCTCTTTAGTTGCTAATCGGCTGAACCCACACATCTTAGATATATAAATTTTAATCAGCTTCCCTCCCATTTCTCCCCTTGTCTTCCAGGGACTGGGTTCCATCTACAAAGAGTATTGGAATCGATTTTGAAAATATAGGAGATCAGCTTCTTCTTGCCCGTGATTGTTCTTGAGATGCCATCTAAGATGACCTACTTCCCCTCACCTTCTTCCCAGGCACTGTGGGGATTTCTGTCTGGCCACTGTCATTTCATAGCTGCAAACACAATGCAACCCCATGACCTTGCATTGCAAAAGAAAACCTGGTGCTTTTTTAAAAGCTACATTTTAGCGTTTGCTTTAGCTACTAATTGAAATGGCCTAGAATACCTTTAATTATTCTAAGATCTTATACACCAAAGGATCTTGGTGTACAAATGTCTTACGTAGTAGGGTGCTTTCCAGGAATCAAAAGATGGAGAAACAATACTGTACAGATTCTACTCTTGGGCTCTGGACTCAGACTGGGTCAAATGCCTGCATCAACGCTTAGAGCAGTGCCATGTTTAGAGTTATTTAATATCTCTGTAGCTCAGTTTTCTTATATTTACAGGAGAACAACAGTTTCTAGGGTTTGGAGAAGGAGTCAATAAGATAATGCATGTAAAGCACTGAGCATAGTGTCAAACCCAATATAAACATTCAATAGAAGTGATGATTACTTTGGTCATTGGGATAAAGGAGTAGAAAGGGAAGACATAGGCTCTGAATCAGAGTATATGAATTCTAGTGGCCTCGACTACTCATCCTCAGCTGGATGTCCTTGCTTGTGTTCTCGGCCTCTGTACCTGCCATAACCATAGCTGTATAGGCAGCTCCATGAATGGTCCCAAGAGGCACAGAAATTCTAATTGGTGAGATTAGTCATGGGTTTTTTTATTTGCCAATATCAGTAAAATGGTGAATTAAAAAGAAAGCATTCAGAATTACAAGATCATTGATGGGGGCATTATGAGAAAATAAGGAAGAAACCATCAAATTCAATTGAATTGAAAAAGGTGCTATGCATCTAGTATTGTATGGGGCTGTCTTGGGAGACTGGGGGAGGGCAGGAGGAGGGGAAGGAGACCTAACCACTTCCCTCAAAATTACAATACAGGAGTAGTCATTAAAAACAAAAATTAGCACGTCATCTGCTGAAGGGCATATAGTTACTGAGAGGAAATGGTGCACCTTACTCTTATGTTCCCTAGACCTTCTGGTGTGCTGTAGAGTGCAGGCACAATGCCTAGTAACATTTACTGTATGGTTGGAGAGAATATGCAATTTTTAACGTGGAGGAAAAGGTAAGTGGCATCACACCCAGACAATGAGATAATTATAGCAAAATAGTCCAAAGCATTGACTCTGGAGACAGAACGCCTAAATTCAAGTCCAGACTCCCTTGCTTATTAGCCGTCTGATCTTATACAATTCATCTTAACCTTTCTATGTGCTTTAATTTTCTCATCTCTCAAGTAGGAACAAGAATAGTCCTCCCCTACAGAGTTGTCAGCATTAAGTGAGAAAATGCACATAGCCCCCAGCTCAAGAACTCAATGAATGGTAGTTTTTATGATTATTAGCAAAGAGTACTTTTGGTTTCATTGGATCTTTCTTTGTAAAAACTCATTTCTTTTTTACCTGTTCACAGGTATGAGTGAGATCAGTTTGTCTTCACCAAATCACTTTTAGGTGCCAAGTTACCCACTGAGACAGCAGAGTTAAGACTGACATATTGGATGGGGCTCTTGAAGTTTTCCAACAGAAGTCAATTTTTTTGTTTGTTTGCTTCGAAAGCAGAAGCGGATGTGTTTTGCAAACATTTGACTCATTCCTCACACGAACCTCAGTATTGATGTCCTCACTCCACATAATGTGCAGCCATGAGGAGATGAGAGGTGAGAAGTGTTCATGTCTACTAGTTAAATAGATAACCAGACATTATAAACTGAGAGGCCATTTCTGCCTCCACCGGCTGGCTGGGCAAGTCACCTGACCTCACAGAGACGGCTTTATCCAACTTTAAAATGAGGATAATGGGATTCCTCTACCCACACAGGGATGTTGGGTAGCTTAGTTATTTGATGTTTGCAATATGCTGGGAGATAAAAGGCAGTATGGAAATATAAAATATATTAAAGAAGAACAAAGTGAGATGTTAAAAGTGATGGCCAATGCAATAGAATGAAGAGATTGGGCAACAGAACCTGGAAGATAATAAAGTTGTTGTAACACTAAATCATAATATTGATACTAGGGTTTTGAAGGGCTCATTCAAAATAGCTCTTTTGATATACAATAGTGAATTTCTGACTATTGCAACACTTTCCTTCTATTCCAAATGAACACTGGCTTAAAAGAAATAAAAGGTGCTTATCTCAATCAAGGTTAAATCTTTCCTATATTCTTCCGTGAATTAATATGACCTTGTAATACTAACCCTTGGTGTTGAGCATATCCTCCTAATAATACTTATTTTGTTTTTATGGCATTTGTCTTAGATGAGAGGTCAGAGACCGTCTATCCAGGAAAATAAGCTAGATAAAAAATTTTCAATAAATAACTTACAAAGTCATTGTTTCTCATCTCTCAATTCAGTTCAGAAACCAGCTTGACCTTTTTTCTGCTAACGGCAATAAAAGCTGACTGGATCAAAGTGACCTTTTTTCTTCTTCTTCTTTTCTGTTCCTATTTCTGAGCCATCTGGTTTGACAGCCGCACGAGCTGAAATACTTTCTTTTGCAGTCTTTAGAAATGCCCCCTAGAGGCAAATAACCATTTGGCAGAACCAGCAAATACAAAGTATAAAAGAATATCTCCTGCTTGTTCTTTTTAAGGTCGTGTGTGGAGGAGTCAGGGCAGGGGGTGAGAATACCCTCTGCCTGCTTGGCAGGTTTATAGAGCCATTTCAGGTGGGAGATACGTTTTCAGGCCCAAAGGAATTTGATCTCATTTCTTTTCTACGGCCAATAATGTAATAGCACCTTGGTATTCAACCATAATGTGTCAGCAACCTTGGATAATTTTAAAAGTTTGCAGAAATCACCCTTCATGCTAAAATACATGTGTGAATACTGACCTAAAGTTATTGCTGAAATCCTAGTCCATGCTTCTTGATAATCACCTTTACCAAAGTCCTTTGGTGATTAAGGACATCCTGAAAAATAGGACTTTTGAGTGGCTGGGGGCTGAGATCTGAGTAGCAAATACAAATCACCTCACTCACTCAAAAATGCAGCTTTGGTTGCTTGGGGCATGATTATCTTGTTTTGATGGCATTGTATAGATTACACATTGTTGTATTTTGTACATTATGTACTGACCATGTCTCATTAATCTTTCACATCAATATCTCAGCGTTACAGAGATCAGGCTAAACAAAAGATTAATCAAACAGGAGATATTTGAGCTTTTGCTTCCTTGGGTTTTGCACAGAAAAATTGGGGATTAGTTGGAAAAAGCAAGCCAACTAGCCTTTCATTAAAATTACTCTGGGTCAATATCAGAAAAAGACACTGGAGAGACAGGGAAAAACATACTAGAAAGGAGGGGTTTCTGGTTTGCCATTCCCTTGGAACAGTGTACAATATATTAAAGTTGTTTTTAAATTTGCTTCAGTAAAAGTGCCTGCCAAGTTCATGTACGAGATCTCAAGTTTGCCATGAGGAGTTATTTCCAATTTTTTCAAACAATAAGCTATAAATAGCACAAACAATGACAGGATTGTGTTGATTTCCTCCTGACGTATGCTGGCTAAGGGTTTTGGTCAGAATCCTGAGGTGGACAGCAGGAATTCTGTCTGAGCTACAGGGTGATCCATCGCTTTTCTGAGACTAGCCAAGCAGGCAGCTTTCAGGAAGCAGTCCTCCTCTCCAGGCACTTGCTGTGGGGGTTCTGAATTATTTACTGTGTGAGAGGGCTCCTGACTTTGAGCACGGGGAATGTGCTTCTTCAGGCTGCAAAGGCTTAACATAGGTGCCTTCTCACTATTTATGTACAACTAAATTATCCATCCCTCCTCCTCTCCCCCAGACATGTTTTTTTTTTTCCCTCCTGGTGGCAAGGGACAATAACACTTAATTTCTACTTATTAGGAGTTGCTCTCAGGATGGCTCACTTTCCCAGGGGAGGGCTTGTGTAATGGGCGATGCAGAATCACATTCATAAATTCATCGTGATTTATCTCAGTGCTATTACAAATGGCAGGTGCCCAGAAATTAGTATGGCATTTAAGCACAGCCACATAACTGGAAGATTGCTTCTGGGCATGCTGCATGGCTCGTGATTTTTCCATGTTCCTAAAGCGTGCGCCTTAATGATTCATTAATTAGAAGTTTTTATCTGAACCAGCTGTCCTATCATTAACTGGTGCATGTTTCACCCAGCGAACTGAAGGCAACTGGTGTTTTACTCTGATTCCTTGGGTGAATACTGCATGATATGGACCCTGATTGCCTTCTTTTCCTCATGACTATTCAGCCAATCCTTTCGTCTGGCCATGTCAATGATGGTAGGCCTGCATGCCCTCAGCATAATGGGAGATCTTAACTGACCTCAAGGGAATCTGGGAGGAAAAAGAACGATATCATGAGACCAAAGGAAATTATGTCTACTTCCATTTGCCTTGCACAGAGTTGGAGTTTAGTGAATACTTGGTTTTTGTATGGTTTTATTTTTATTTTGTCATCAGATTGGAAAGTGGTGAGAGGTCATGGGGAAAAAAGTCTGGGAAAGTTAGTATTTTTCCCTAATTCTGGAAGGAAAAGCTTCAACTCATTTGCTATCAATTCAACAACTCAGGCCAAGGTAGATCCATCTTTGTCCTACCTGAAACCCATCTGTTTAGCTTGGTTTAAAGGCGCTTATTGAACATCTATCACATGCTGTGCCAAGACTTGTGCTGTGTGCTAGGAATGGAAAGATGATCCCTTGAGGATCCCATTGTCTTAAGGAGAGTCAGTCATGAAAATATACAATCTAAATATGTCAGGTGTGCTTCCATTAGTGCTTCCTAGAGTTGCTGAGGATATAGTTTGCTCTTGGATATGAAGAGAAATTAGCTGGGCAAAAATAGCTTTTGCCATGTGTGCTGTTTGGCCTACTTTTCAGACATTATTGGATTGACAGTGCTTCAGAGTTAAGTTTGATTTTTACTTCTCAGTGTTCCATTCGGGCAGCTTCCTTGAGCATGCAGATAAAGGACATCCTTAAGTAAACTTATGTTTACTGACTGCTACACCTCATTCTGTTGAAAGGTAGACTCAAGTACTCTCCGAAAGGAAGAATACCCATGGGTTTAGGGCAGTCTTCGGGGTCCCACCTGGACCTTGTCTAACATGCTTTCTAGATATTCAAAGTCAACCATGGTCTGTATCAGGGGTTGCCAAATTTTTTCCATAAAGGTCAGATAGTAAGTAAATATTTAAGGTTTTTCAGGCTGGGCAGTCACTATTACAAGTACTCAACACTGCTTTTGTAGCCTGAAAGCAGTTATAGGACACATGTAAACGATGGATGTGACTGTGTTCTAGAGTAACTTTACAAAAATAGGAGAATGCTGGATTTGGCCCTTGGGCCCTAGTTTGTTGAGACTATAGCATTGAACAAATATATCTGGCTATTACTTAGTCAAAAAATATTTAAAAATTTTAAGTAAATATCTGAACTTCAGATATTGAACATTAAAACTAGGGATCTAAACTCATTTTTAAGTTCTTAGTGCCTAGTTTATGTAAAAAACTATGTAAGGTTTGAGGATAAAAAAATAAATGAAAGTTGGTGCTTAATCTCAAGGAGTTTATAATTTATCAGGAAGACCTATTTTGCAGATGTAGAAACACAGACCCTCAGAAATGACTTGCTCTTGGTTAAATAGTAGCAAAGCCAGGACTCCGCATCAGGCCTCTGTGAGCTCAGGCATCTTTCCTCAACAGAGCATTTTGTTTGATGGGTGAAGATCTTTGGGTCAGAATGAAGTCTGAGGAGGAAGAGAGGATGTATGATTCATCGAGGTTCCCATACTCTTGAATCTTTGCATCAGTCATCTTTTAGAAATAACTAAAGGAAGAGATGGAAGGTATTTTCTTAAGAGTGCTCAGTCACATCACAGCTCATGCTAACCACAGAATTGCCTGACTTCCCTCGATGCTAAGAGCTCACTGTGCGTTCACCATAGGCATCTACCAGACTTCAAAACAGTTTTGTTCTCATTTGGCCAAAGGATCTCATATATTCCTCAGGCCTTTGTAATGCTCATGGGTAGAAAAACAGTTATCATTGCTAAACTGAAGATGTCATTGAATTATTCTATAAATGAAATACAGCTACCAAATCCAACAGTCATTTTGCAATATCATTCCTAGTGATATCTCTGCAGCATTTGATAGTGTTGTCCACCACCCTCTTTTTGGGAAATTCCATGACATGGAACTCTCTTCTCCTAAAACGAAAAATTTCCCAAAGAACACTCCTAAACCCTCTACATTTTGCATTATTTATCCTCTCCTTCAGGCCTTCCTGCTTTTGGGGCTTTAACTCTTACTTCTAATAAAGAAAAAGGAAAGGAGAAAGAGAAAATATTTATTTGGCACTAAAATGTTCTAAGGATCTAGAGATAGAAAACACAGATCCTTCCTTCAAGGATTTCATAGTCTTATAGAGAGAGAGAAAAAAAGAAAAGATAATAACTCTATAAATTGTAGATGCTAGTAAAGCTGTGTACTAGGGGGTAAAATGTGAATACTTGGAATGTGGAAAGGTGACTGTGAAGGCTCCTCAGAAGAAGGAAGAATCTGAATATAAATTATCAGGGTGAAGAAGTTTGACCCCTCAAGACTGAATTTGCTGCTTCTGAGTTTCTCCCCAGACTGTGACAACTTGGACTAGCTTGCTACTACCCATTTCCCTATTGCTTCCCTGACTAGAGCAAAAGCATCTGGAGGTCAGGGGTGAGCCACGTTCATTCATCATAGTGTTTTCAGCATGAGGACAGTGCCTAGCACCTGATAGGGGCTCAGTAATTGTTACTGAAAGACAGAGATTATTATTCCTACTTTATCCCTGAGAAACTGAGTGTTAATAATTGAAAACGAATTTATGCATCATTCATCATCAGGGAAATGCAAATCTAAACTAAAATAAGATATCATCTCACACCTGTCATAATGGCTAAAGCCAAAAACACAAGAAACAGCAGGTGTCAGCAAGGATGTGGAGAAAAAGGGACCCTCTTGCACTGTTGGTGGGAATGCAAGCTGGGGCAGCCTCCGCTTGGAGGTTCTTCAGAAAGTTAAAAATAGAACTTATGTATGATCCAGTAATCATACTACTGGGTATTTAACCCCCAAATACAAAAATACTAATCCAAAGGGATACATGCACCCCTGTTTATTGCAGCATTATTTACAGCAGCCAAGTTATGGAAGCAGCTCAACAGTCATTGATAGATGAATGGATAAGTGGATTATGTATAATGGAATGTTATTCAGCCATAAAAAAGAATGAAATCTTGCCATTTGCAATAACATGGATTGAGCTAGAGAAAATATAATTCTAAGCAAAATAAGTCAGAGAAAGACAAATACCATATGATTTCACTCATATGTGGAATTTAAGAAACAAAACAAATGAACAAAGGGGAAAAAAGATAAAGAAAGAGACAAATAGAGAACACACTTAATTTTGGGAACAAACTGATAGTTACTAGAGGGGAGGGAGGTTAGGGAACAGGTTAAATAGGTGATGGGGATTAAGGAGTACACTTGTCATGATGAGCACTGAGTGGTGTATGGAATTATTGAGTCACTATATTGTACACGTGAAACTAATATAACACTGTATGTTAGCTATACTAGGATTAAAATTTTTGAGAAATGAATTTATATATATGACTGAACATTGAGTATTAGGAGATGTTGATAGTTACACACGGGCCTTGATGAGTCCTTCACCATTTTTGCTTCCTTTCAGCTAATTTAACATCTCAGGTCCTACCTTCATTCCAGAATTTCAATTCCTCCCTCCAATTCTCTTATATATATATATTCTCTTTGAATGTCCCACCTCAAACTCACATCACAATAGAACTCCTTATCTTCTTCCTGGGTGGTGGTGATTCTTTCTCTCTGTATGACATCAATATATATGATATAAATACCCATTTTCTTGTTGGAGTCTTAGACTCCAGCATGTGGGATTTAAATATGTAAGAAAATAGAAAGCAGGGATCATTTGTCAGACAGAGCTTTAGAGAATTTTGGCACATGGAAGTTCCCATACAATGATAGTTAGCCCTCAACTCTGAATAAAGCTGACTTCTAGACTAGCACCATCCAATAGATACGAAATGTGAGCCACAAACGTAAACTACCATATGTAGTTTTACACTTTCTTATACCCATATTTAAAAAGTAAAAAGTAATAGGTAAAATTAGTTTTAATAGCATATTTTATCAACTGCTCAATAAACACATATGACTAGAGATTATTATATTAAGCAGTGTAGTTCTAAAGGGCCTTTCAAAAAATTTTAGAAGCTACAAAATAACATTACATTCTAAGTCTTTTCCCATCATTTGCATCCCATTTTTTATTCAAAACCTTTAATATTCAAATGCAATTGATTGGAAGGCAGGTGGTGGTCATGAGGGCAGGTCAGTAACAATGCTGGGAAGGGAAGCTATCAGGAAAAAGAGATTAATGCTGCAATTATAACCCTTTGTCTTGAGGTATATTTGTTCAGGGAAATCTCAAATATATTTGACACACATGTTTAGAGAGGTGACATCCTTACAGGAGTGATGTATTTACAAGAATACTGTGGCCCTTAGATCTCTAGTCCAAGATCTAGAGAATATTTATTTAATAGAAGTCTTCTAAACCAATTAGGTGGGAAGGGAAGCCATGATGAAGTCTCTGACCTTTCAGTCACTTTGCTTGGGGACCTTCTCTGGTGGTGAATAGAAAGGATTAGAGAAGGTTAAAAGTTTCCTGCTCACTTTGCATTTACTGCTTCTTCCATTTCACTCTATGTGGTTATTAATCAGTGTCCTAACATTACCTATTAATCATTGTCTTCAAGCTATTTCCCATCTCCTAAACTCAAAACCATAATGCTCTCTGAGTCTTTCCTCTCTCTCCAATTAGATCCAAAGTCTGTCAATACCTTATTCATAGAGTTGCTTACATCCTCATCCTTCTATTTTATCCTTAATGTCACTTCTGATGTCTCCAACTCCATCACTTCATAGTTTGACCAATGCAAGGATCTCCAAAATGATTTTTCTCTCTTGAGACTCTTTTTGCTTCCCATCCCCTCTCACCATCAAATTTCTTTTTCTTTTTTTTCTTTCTTTTTCTTTCTTTCTTTCTTTCTTTCTTTCTTTCTTTCTTTCTTTCTTTCAAAATCAGCTTCTATCAAATTTATTTTTCTAAGACTCTACTCAGAAAGCACTTCCCTGTCTCAAATTCCTCTTTGCCTAATTAAAACGAAAACTAAAACCTCTGATTACCACACTTTATAAATGAAGAAATTTAAATGGATTAATGGTAAGCTATTTATCTAGAATCACACAATTTAAAAATGGAAGAGCTGGATTTAAACCTAGGCTTCCTGACTTTTATTAGTGTATGCTTTCTACTACACACCCTACCTGTAGAATAATGTCCAGGGTCTTTTATCTTTATTCCAGGCTTTGCCCAATTTAAATCTTTTATAACATGTCAATCTTCTCTTTACCTCCCATACTCAAACCCATCAACATGTTATTCTTTAAAGAGACATTCATTTAGCTATTGTTTGACTACTTATTAGGCATATCATGTATACAACATCTGTTAGATACCTAAAGAGATTAACCTTATAGGCTATGTGAGGGATAAGGTTGGCAAAGTAGGCAGAGGCCAAAGTACTGACAGTGTTGAAAATCAGGCTAGGAGTGTAATTCATTAGACAGGGTAGTGCAACAGACAGCTTCTGATTAAGAATGTGAGATGACAAATTTGGCTCAGTATGCATAACACATTAAAATAAGAAGAGCTTGGAACAGCCCTGAGGTTGCAAAGTATTAAGAATAAAGGCTACAGATATTTTTTGTCTGACTTACATGCTGGTTGTGTGTGTGGGGAAGGAAATGCACCAGTTTGTCAAAGTAGGAATTGGTGGAGTGGAGGGAGATTATTTAAACTCTTTATAGATCTTTGTAACGTTTTAGTTGTTGTACTTGTATGTACTCCATTATAATTCATAAAAATGAAGGAAACTTAAAATAAGTACTTCATTTTATACCCAGCCAGAGTTTCTCACTACTTGCCCCATAAAGCATGAATTTGTCTATTTAAATGAAAGAAATACCTCATCAGGCTTACTGCCTATACCAAGCCTATTTGTTATTCTTCCTATAGTAAATTTCTCCCCTAAATTACCAAACACATTAGAAACCCTGTCTGGAAGGTCTTACGATGAAGCAACATGTGCAATAATGGCTAAGTGCATGGGTGCTGCCAGTCCTTGCTGCCATTCTCATAACAGACATGGCCGACCTCACCAGCTGTTGCCACAGATCCTGCTGTAATCTCAGAGTGCTTCTCAACACTGGCCTTAAAGTTGTTGCTACCAATCAGCCAGAATGAAAGGAAAAATGATACTCATTTTCCTTTCCTGGTATAGTAAAAAAGAGCACTTATCTGAGTTTGAATATCATTTTTATTACTGTGTGACCTGGAACAGGTTAATAAGCCCATCTGAGCTTTAGTTCCCTATAAAATTGGGCCTCGTTTTGTTGATAGTTTTCTTATGAAGATTAAGTGAAATCTTATGCTGGCTGAAAGAGCCCTTCATCATCTTTCTATATTTGCTTCTATCTAGCTAAAACTTTTGGCTTAAAATGCTTACTGTTGCTCTTATTTATGCTTGGCCTGGATGTACCACTGAATGAAAGATATTGATTCAGTTTGATTGGGAAATCAATGACTTATTTTCTATCTGTTGCCTCTAAGGCAAAGGCGTGAGGGTCAGCTCTGATGCTTAGTCTCCTCTCCCAAAACTCATGGTCTTGAGCCAGTCTCATCTGCTGTCATATTGATGCCTTTTTCTGGTCAACTGTCATTCAGATGTTATTCTCATATTAGTTTCATCTTGGGCTTTCTTAGCAGATTTTAAATTCTTTAAGCCTCTCTCTCTCTCTCTCTCTCTCTCTCTCTCTCTCTTTTTTGTGTGCACTATATATACAAAGACTTTGGCAAGTGCCTAAAAAATACCATATAGTCTGAATTCTATGAAGGGTATATACTATCAGGGTTGATCAGGGATATGAACCAGTCCAGAATAGAACCTAGAAAAAGTCAGCTTCCCATCCATCCATCCATCCATCCATCCAATACTTATTGAGCACAAACTCTGTGTTAGATCCTGGAATAGCCATGGACATTTAACAGTGAACAGGCTCTATTCTGTTCTCTCATGGGGTTTCTAATGAAAGAAGATGAATGAAAAATAGTTGTCATCAAATAAATAAATAATATGATTTTAGATATTGCCAAGTGCTATGAAGAAAGGTAGAGAGCGTCTGAAGAGAAGACTGTCTTGAAGCCAGCAGGTGAAATTGCTTGAAAGCACTGGTTAACTAAGAGGTCTACCAAACAGTAAGCCAACAATATTTGGAGGAGTAATCAGATCTCTGGTGATTGATGATAAAAGAGTGGCCAGCAGAATATATCCAAAAAGGCCAGATGCGAAGGGATGTCTCCCCTTTATCTCTCTTTTAGCTTCTTTCTGGGAAAGAATTTCTCTCAGGAGCTGGGCCAAGTTGGTGGACATGAGGAAAATGGCTGGATCTAATTAAGAGAAGACTGCAGAAGTAGTAGGAAGGATTTTCTTTCCAAATTGTACTTAACCCATTACATGTTTGGCAGGTTTTCATAATTGTCTTAATTTCAAAGACAGATCAAAGATCAAGTATGATTATTGCACAAAAGTAAAAAAAAAAGAAAAAATCCCATCCTTCGGAGGTGTTAAAATGAAGCCCCCTTACAAATTCTCCACACAGATTACAGACTTCAGTACAATGCTTAGGTGGATGACTAAACTACGGCAACAAATTAGGTGCAATTAAATATTTTCAACTTTCCCACATACCTGAAACCAAAGCTGTGAAAAAAAGGCCTATCTCAGGTAATTAATTGCCATGAAATATTTAATAACCTCTCCTCTGCTACATTTAACATGAGGCATGAGTGCTTTGTTTGGACTTAGTCACACAGTTCCCTGGAGCCATGGGCATGTTCCCGCAGCACACTAAAGGAAACAACCTCCAAAGCATGGCTTATTTAATTTGCAACTCTTGCCCCACCGCTTCACACCCAAATTCTTTATCCTTCGGGCACACATCATATAACCACAAGGCACTGCAGTAACATCCACCTTATAGGCAGGACTTTCATCTACCCACAGCTTCCTCCTTTTTTGTGAAACCATTTGGCTGTCTCGAAATGACAGTAACCAAGCTTCTCTTTTTGTAGCCTGACATGTCAAGGACCCTGCTGAATTCAGGAAAGAGATGATTTTATGCACCATTTTGCTCTAATAACAGAGTGGGGGCTCCTTTAATGTTAAGATTCTTTAGAGAAGGACATTGAATTAAAAATATTGACCCTTGGGGTGCCTGAGAGGCTCAGTCAGATGACGAGTCTTGATTTCAGCTGGCGTTGTGATCTCGTGGTTCTCATAGTTCATGAGATCTCACGGATTCAAGCCCAGTGTCAGGCTCTGTGCTGGGTGAAGCCCGCTTGGGATTCTCTCTGCTCCTCCCCCACTTGCCCAGCACTCTCTCTCTTGTGCCCAAAGTAAATAAATACACTTAAATTTTTTTTTAATTAAAAAAATAAGTATTGATTCTTGAGCTAGGTGCCTGGTGACTTTCGAAGTGTGTAATGCTGTGTGCCAGCTCCCCCCAGTCCCCCAATTAAAGTATCGAAATATGTAACAGACGGGATGGTGGATAAATGTCGATTGCAGTTGCCAAATCTGCAAAGGCAGATCTCATTGGCTTTGGATTTAGCATGCTAGATGACAGTGGAAATGGGTAGTGTTATTTGCATCTAAGAAAGTATTTGCTGAGCCAGTTGGGTTAGGTCTGAAGGTTTTGCTGGTGAGGAGTTTACACATCCAATTTCTCACAGAAAGGAGGTTAATACCAGCTTCAGAGGTGGGAGGAACCTTTTAAAACCGAGCTTTTCCAAATCTAAACTGAAAAAAAAAAGTTTCCTTAAAACCATAAAAAAAAGAGTTGAATTTTATTTTATGCCTTAAGATAAATTGCATTTCTTCATCTCAATTCATTTATGTATAAGTCTGAAAGCTTTTTGTTATCCATTTGACTTAAAATATATAACAAATACAGTTATAATATATATACTTTTCCTTAGCACAGCTGGCCAGAAAGTGACAAATTCTTTTATTTTGCTGGTGTTTTGTTTTCTACTCCATTTACCAGATTTTCTGGCTTTTCATTTTGCCCACCTGCTGTTGCCCTACTGTGTACATACTGAGCCTCTCCTTTCTGTTCTAACACAACTTCTCTACAGAGACATAGATCTATCATTCCGTTTGGTTTCACAAACCTTCAACACCACCCCAGTTTGTTCTGGTCTTAGCCAGGAACTGATTTTTGTGTTTTGGAAGTACCCCAGCCATGAAAAACCTTCCGCATTCTCCAGAAGAGATATCTTTCTTTCTCATTCCTTCAGAAGCACATCTGGGAAAGTTCAGGGGAAATGATCAGTGCTCTCGGAGCAGAGTATCTTAGAGAATTGAATTTGCAGTCAGTGTCCGTTTCCCAGAATGGGGAGGGGTGGTGGGGTGGGAGGGAGGACTCTTTAGTGTGTCTTAGGTTGTATGAGGAAAGGGGAGTTTTGTCAGTCAGCATTTAAAAGCTCAGTGAAATGTACATGAAAAGAAGCATGTAGAAGAGCTATTTTTTTTTTAATTTTTTTTTCAACGTTTATTTATTTTTGGGACAGAGAGAGACAGAGCATGAACGGGGGAGGGGCAGAGAGAGAGGGAGACACAGAATCGGAAACAGGCTCCAGGCTCTGAGCCATCAGCCCAGAGCCCGACGCGGGGCTCGAACTCACGGACCGCGAGATCGTGACCTGGCTGAAGTCGGATGCTTAACCGACTGCGCCACCCAGGCGCCCCAGAAGAGCTATTTTTTAAGATGCCAGGACTACTCTTTGTCATTAAGACTTGAAATTTTCAGGGGCACCTGGGTGGCTCAGTTGGTTGATGTAGGCTCAAGTCATGATCTTGCAGTTCATGAGTTCGAGCCCCACGTCAGCCTCTGTGCTGACAGCTGGGAGCCTGGAGCCTGCTTTGGATTCTGTGTCTCCTTCTCTCTCTGCCCCTTCCCCACTTGTGCTCTATCTCTCTCTATCAAAAATAAATAAATGTAAAAAACAAAAAGACTTGAAGTTTTCATGTCTTCATGGCTTCGCCAGAGAAATCCAACCCATGGGAGCAGAAGGAAACCCTTTCTGGAAATTCTGAAGGTTCCCAATTGATACTGAGTTTTAGAATTTGCAGCTTTGTGTTTCAAAGAATACCAAGTACTCATACTGGGTTATTTCTTGCTCAGGGTGGCTCTTCTGGGCTTATCAGTTTCAAAATCCTGACTGTATAAGGATTACATGGATATTTCTTTAAAAGTATAGGTTCCTTGCCCCGCTCCCAGAAATTGTGATTTGGTTGGTCTGGAATAAGGCCCAGAAACTTATAATACAAACAAAAATTTAAAAAAAAAATCCCTAGGTGACTAATGCTTTGCACAGCCAGGTTGGGGAGGCCATCGCTCTTGTCACGCTAACCAGCTTGTTTTGGAACTGAACCCTGACCTCAGCTTCATTAGTACCACACGCTGGATACCACAGCTAACTGGTTCCATTTGGGAATATATAACCTTGTCTCTGATCTTGCTGGAGGGCACTGATGTGAGGAAATAACCCTTACAGCTATTTGCAAGCATAGCTCAATGTGTGATTTCAATACTGCTCTTTAGTTCCCAACTATACAATTTCAAAAAGTGTTTTAATCTTCAAGAGAATATCTACATTTGGATGGAGAAAAAAGGAAACCTGAGCTGTTTAAAATGCTTTTTCCCAGTAAGAGTGATTTTACACATTTTAATGAATGACCCTCTCAAAAATTTGTATTTAAATCTTGTTTTTTTCCAAGCAAGAATTACATTGCTTTTAATGATTTATCATAATTGTGTTAGAAAGAAAAGTTCTTATTATCTTTTACATTTTTTCCCCTCTAGGTTAGGATGAAGGATAATAGGTCCTGGACAAGGGCTATATGCAGTGTGTGTGTTGTGTGTGTGTATAAATGAAATCATTAAACACTGATTGTTCATTATTTTATTCAAAGGCAGGCAGACCTGATCCACTGCAAGGTCATCTCATTATTTGCGATGAGCATGTTTCGGTATGCCGGGTTTGTTTTGGCATTTCTTTTAACCATTATTAATAGAGAAATTCAAAGAGTAGAGGATTCAGTTTGTACCAACATGAGACTTAAGACCAGGATAACAGGTCAAGAGAATAACTTAAAATTCAAGGGGTGCCTGTGTGGCTCAGTCGGTTAAGCATCCGACTTGGGCTCAGGTCATGATCCTATTGTTTGTGGGTTCAAGCCTTGTGTGGGGCTCTGTGCTGACAGCTCAGAGCCAGGAGCCTGCTTTGGATTCTGTGTCCCTCTCTCTCTGCCTCTCTCTCTCTCTCTCTCTCTCTCCCTCTCTCTCTCTCTCAAAAATAAATAAACATTAAAAAAGGAGAGAATAACTTAAAATTCTATCCCTTAAAGAGGGCAAAAGATTTTAATGGGCCAATTGATTTATCTAAGTCTACCTGGAACACATTAACCAAGATGGTTTACTGAGTAATCTCCTCTCAGGCAGGAACATGGTAGACATTCTAAAAAGAATTCGGGAGCTCAAGAAATCTCTGTGCTCAGTGAAGCTGAGCCAGGCCCCAAGCTCCAGATGGGAGCAATGCAGACTGATTAGCATCAGTGCCAAGAGAGATAAGGAAACGTACCTAGGTGCTGTTTGGCTGTGCTCTGGGTCATTGGTTCTTCAGTGTGCATAAAAATTCCCTAGGAAGTTTGTTGAAAATTCAGATTCCTGGGTGCCATCCACTGAGATCTTGATTCACTAAGCCTGAAACCAAAATACTACTACTACTACTACTAATAATTTGAATTAGCTAACTCTGTGATTTAGATCACACTTTGAGTTATACTGCTCTAGATAATTTTTATGGTGAAAATAAAATCAGATTTAAAAGTAAATATTTCCCCTATTTATAAAAGGAATGCCATGATTATTACAGAAAATATGGAAACGTCAGAAATACAGAAGAAAACAACTCTTCAAATGCCCCTAACCTGAGCAGAGTTGCTATCTGCTAAGATCTCTTCTTCCCTCTTTCTGCAGACCCCAGTGGGTTCCCCTCCCTCAGCTTCCCGACTTAGCACCTCTGTGTGGAAGTAATTCTCCATTTTATTTTATTTTATTAAAAAAATTTTTTTAAATGTTTTTATTTATTTTTGAGACAGAGAGAGAGCATGAGCAGGGGAGGGGCAGAGAGAGAGGAAGACACAGAATCTGAAGCAGGCTCCAGGCTCTGAGCTGTCAGCACAGAGCCTGATGCGAGGCTCGAACTCACGGAGTATGACATCATGACCTGAGCTAAAGTTGGACACTTAACTAACTGAGCCACCCAGGTACCCCAGTAATTCTCCATTTTAGTATGTTCAAATGCTAGTTCTCCCTTTAAGTCATATATCTCTTCCTTTGATTAGTCCCACTTAGATATCCTACTATCATTTCAAACTTAAACACTTCTAGAACCATCCCATTTTAACGATAAAAACTAGCTCCGTTCCTCTTTTTTGTTAAGAGGAAAATATTCTCCCCAATATATGCTAGAAACTTCTTTAATATTTCTCTCTTTCACATCATTGTTTTCTAAGTCCTTTTAACTCACTTTTCCCAAATGCTCCTTTCAATCTTCCTTTCTATCCAAGGCACACATCAAGTGGTGTGCACTTGAACGGCTATACTGAGTTTGAAATGTTGAAATATTTTCTTCTACCCCTGCCCTGAATTCTCTAAGTACTCACCACCACCTCATCACCTATCCTTTCTCTTGCCCCCCCCCCCAACAACCTTGCATGATCCAGCAGCTTCAGATTTATACCTGAGCCTGTTTTAAGGACCCCCCAACAACCCTCACTCAGCCAGCTTCTCTTCTGGCTGGTCTGTAGCCATGCTGCACAGGTTGTTAAATTTGTTGGTTATCATTTTTGCTTTAGTTCATTCCTCTACCCCATCCTAAAAGGACCCTCTGTACCAAAAATACTATAGCCATGATTCATCTACATTTCCTAAATTCAGTCTCTCAGAACTTGAATTGTTTTATGCATCGCTACCACATCCACCTTCCTAAAAAATCTGCTGTCATCGTCAGTCCCCTTGCTTTGAAAACCTTATTGGAGTGCTTACCTAATTCAATTCCATAAACTCTCAAGAGCTTAGTGTGTGATAAACACTAACCATTTTAGGCACTGAGAAGTTACAAAGATCACATTACTTGGCCACTAGATAGAAAATTTAGCAGGTTTAATATGAACGCCAATAAAAATTGGAGAAGGCATAAATGTGATAAGAGAAAAGGCACAGGACTCTATATAATTCAGGTGGACAATTTTGTTCTGAATATTATCTGATGTTCTTGGGGGAGATGGGTGCTTGTTTTACTCTACAGCTTGAAAGTCTCTTTCTTATCTGTTTTTCCACGGTCTCATGCCTCCTTATGTCTCAGTAACAATCCTGACTTTCCCTCCTAGTTCCATAATCTGACCCTTTTTTATCCCATGGAAATGACCACGTTTCAACGACCAATCAAATTTCTTAGACAATAGGGAGGTTAAAATTTTCTTTATCATCAAACCTTCTTGTCAGCTGTAGTGGGTATGCAGCTGTGGTATTTTAGAACTTATGACATATTGAAAAAGGTTAAAACAGTTTTTTACTTTGCTTTCTCCATTATACAAATAAATAATTTAAAATCCCCTTTTTCCCAGCAATAAAAAATACTACTTGCATTTTTAATCTATTTTAAATTTTATTTCTATGAGTATTTCTACAGGTATGAGACTATAAGAACATATCTTATTCATATTACAATTAACATTATAAGAATTTTTCCTGTAATTAAAATTGATTTGTAAATGTAATTATTGCCATCATAACATTTCCTCACACTCAAATAATTTAGTCTTTTCTTGTTGTATACTTAGGTTGTTTCAATTTTTACTACCATTATAAACGACGCTGTATTATCTACAGTAAAAGTAGTACATAAAACTACGTCTCCTATTATTTTCATTATATATATTCCAAGAAGTAGGTTTATGGGGGCATTTAAATAGTTTAAGGTTCTTATAGAATACAGTCAATTCCTTTCCAAGGGATATTTTTAAATCAATTTTTATTACTACTAGTAAAAAAAAATACTTTACCACATCCCCTTCACAAAAGTATTACTTTGGTGCTAATTTAATAGGAAAAAATTCTGTTTGTTTCTTTGGTTACTATTCAAAATTAGTATTATTTTTCCTGTTTGGTAACCAGTTGTCATTTTTAGAACACTGTAATGTCAGTACAAGTGCTAACAATTTTGTCTTGAACCAAGGTTGAAAATGAATACTTAGTGCAGTTGGAAGAGTATGTAGCTCAAAGTCGGAAAACAAAAGTTTTTTTCTTTAATGCCAATTATTAGCTGTTGACCATAGATCAATGACTTAATCTGTCGTTGCTTCATTATAATATGGTAATGATTTATTATTATAGATGTCATGAGGTTAAAATGAAGGAACTGCTGTGGAAGTGTTTGGATGTAAAATTAGAAATGACATAAAAATATAAACTGATGCTATTTTTGCCTTTTCCATTGGTTGATTACAATAAATATCACTGGCCCATTTTGGATAAGATTTGACAGCCATATTAATTCTGTTTTCACCAACATCTGTTGGTACCAACTACATGCCAGTGACAGAGTAGTTACTGATGTTCCCAGAGGTGAGAAAGATAACAGAAATGAAAGGACAAGATACATACACACAGATACATACATATTCATATATATATACATATACATAAATACAATGTAATAAGTGTTATCATAAGAATATGTAAAAATATGTGAAAGCAGGGAAAGGAAGAGCAAAAAATTGGGGGAGGGTTTCCACAGAATGAACATTTATGTTTAAGGTAAATAGGAATTCATTAGGTAAAGAAAGGAGAGGAATGACACTACAGGAATGGAAAGAGCAAAATGCAAAATGGAATTGAGGGGTGAGAGAATAGAGGAATAATGACATATTGGTATTTTTGGAATATATAGGGAGTCCGTAGGAGTGTAGAGACTAAGAAAGCTAGAATGTGGTTACAGAATTTGTACCTAACAATTTTGTATTTATGATTAACACTTCTAATCACTATTTCAAAATGGCAAATACTGGCCAAGACATAGGTATTCCTTTCAAATAATAATTAGTATAATTTCTACTTTTCAGGTGGGAGAGTCAAGATGAATGCTTTATTAATGATGGTCTCTGCTTAAGTTCAAGAAACAATCACTAGTAAATATTGATTCAGTTAGTGTCTGCTACGTACTAAGTACTGGAGATACAGCAAGGTTACCATCTCTTGATGAAGATTACATTCTAGTGGAGAAGACAGTCATTGAACAACAACAGCAACAAAAAGTTAGCAAGAAAGGAACTGTACTAAATTCCATGAATGAAATAGATGGAGATCTTTATTCAAATAGATTTTGAGTGCCTAAGCAGTGTCCTAGGTTCTGGCAATTTAGGGATACACATAATAGGCAAGGGTCCATATGCTCATAGAGCTTACAATCTTTCAAGCAAGTGATGAATTTAGAGAATTAATAAAATAAATTTAGACAAAGTGTTAAAAGGAGGTCCCTCTACAGAGAGGCTATTTAAGCTAAGATCTGAAAAAAATCAAAGAGCTAGGGAAAGAGCATTCCAGCCAGGGGAAAGAGAAAATGCAAAAATTTTGAAGCAGAAAATGGCTTAGCCTACTGGAAGAACAGAAAGGAGGCCAGCATGGCTCTAGTATAGCGAAGGAGATGGAAAGTTTAATGAGATGAGGGAACAGATGCCAAGAAGTTCACTCAAACTGCTCAGTAGAAAACTGGCTTATAGAGAAGAGTTAGAAGCAAGAAGAAAGTTTAATTTAGTAGGCTATTGCTATTGTCTAAGTGAGAAATAAGGTTGGCTTAGAGATGAATGGATCTGAATGCATTTTAGATCTATATATGGTGTGATTTCCTGATGAATTCAATATGGGAATTGATGGAAAGATAGAAGACATGGGTGTTTCCTACATTTTTAGACTGAACAGCTGGTGGATGCTGGTGGCATTTAATGAGATGTTGAAGACTGGAGAAAATAATGGGTTTTATAAGAGGTTTAAATACATTTTGAGATGCATATAGATATATATGTGGAAATTTCAAGTAAGCAGTTAGAAGCCTGTATTTGTTACCCAGAGAAGAGATTGCTTCTGGAGACATAAATTTGAGGAGTCATCAACTTCACAAGTAAGTTTAAATTTCAGATCTAGAAGAATTTTATTTTTTTTTAAATTTTTTTCAACATTTATTTATTTTTTTGGGAGAGAGAGAGACAGAGCATGAACAGGGGAGGGGCAGAGAGAGAGGGAGACACAGAATCGGAAACAGGCTCCAGGCTCCGAGCCATCAGCCCAAAAGCCTGACGTGGGGCTCGAACTCATGGACCGCGAGATCGTGACCTGGCTGAAGTCGGACGCTTAACCGACTGCGCCACCCAGGCGCCCCCAGATCTAGAAGAATTTTAATCAACAGCTAGGAAGAGGGGATGAGTAGAGAAAAAAAAGGACTCACAACAAAGCTCAGAGTTGAACACTGGAGGTAAAGCCAACAAAGGAGATTGAGAAAGAACAGGTAGAAATATAAGAAGAAAAATAAGAGAAAGAGTAAAATAAGAAAGAGAAAAAAAAATCATTGTTATAGAAGCTATGGAACTGCGTGTGTGTGTGTGTGTGTGTGTGTGTGTGCATTTGAGTGTGTGTGTTTTCTAGATTGACTATTTTCCCCTGCATCTCAGTCAGTTCAGCTCAGCGGGGCTAATTCTCTCCTAACACACCTGACCATCCTCGTTAATTTTAGGTTGGAAATGGCACCAGGCTTGTTCAGTTGAAGTTTTCCCATAACTTGCATTAACACTCCCAGGAAAGAAGCATGTGCCCCCCTGCCATCCAAATTAAGACCAGTAAAGAGAAGGATGATTGACACAAGTGTATAACTGCCAATAGCCTTCTTTTGTTGCCATGTGAGGTGAAACTGCCTAACAAACAAGATAACAGACGAAATATAAGGTGAGAGGTAGAGGAAAATAAACAAATTTCTGATAATATTGTTTGAACTTCTGGATCCAATGGTGTCTTAAACTAGAATTATTCCTTTAACTTCTTGGATAAAGGAGCCAATAAATTCCTTCTGTGTTTAAACAAGTTGGTTTGAGTTATGTTCCTATTACTTGCAAGCAGAAGAGACAAGGCTATTATAGAAGCCTATGAGAGGAGGTGTCCCAAGAAAGGCAGATTGGTAAACTGTGTGAAAAGTCATTGAAAGTTGAAAAAGATAAGAGTTATTAATTGGATTGGGCAAGGATTGGGTGACATGGAGTTATTGGTGACCTGGATGAAAGGTGCTAGTGCCGTAGTAAGATTGGAAGTCTATCTGGAGTGGAGAAAACACTAAATTGGAGGTAGTTAGGTGGGGACAGTGAAGGTGATAATTTACTTAAAAAGATATGCAAAGAAAAGCAAAGAAATGAAGTGATGGCTAGAGGGGATTATGGTGCCTAAGGAGAAGCAAGGGATATCTGATATTTATCTCTGATCATTCATTCATCAAATTTTTGTCATAGGATTCTATATGTTAAGCTACCTTGGCCCTTGAAAAAATTTTTAAAAATCTACCATTACCATTCTTGTTTCCCAACTAAAGTATTGATGGTATGTCTTAAAACAAAAATTTTAAAAATAGTATAAGGAAAATCCACACAGGCAGCAAAGATGTATAAAAATAAGGTCATTGTTATCTGACTTATAATGTTTTGTATTCTGCAAAATCTTTCCCCCAAATTGCTCAAAAAAATTTGGGACCCACGAGGCGGAACCGTTTCTTCCAAGGAAAGAAAAGATTTTTGCTTATTTTAAGAAGATACATGTCATAAAGAATTATTTGAAGTCGGTTAGGTCTTCTATCAGGTCAGGGTTTTTTTTGGTAAGAAATGGTCATAAACGGACATAAAACCTCAGTTCAAGAAAAATAAAAAATAGTGCTTGGGATGTGCCAAATACTAGGCAAAGTAGTGAGAATAAAGAAATGAAAATAGTCTTTGATACCTAAGAAATTAGTATCCAGTGTAGGGACAAATAGCAATTTAAAAATTTGATAAGAATCATCACAGAAGTAAACAAAAGACTTCATAAAAGGGATATCTACATGAGAGTACAGTATGAATCTTTCCAAAAGGAAGTGGAGTTTAACTGAGTCTGGGTTGGTGAGTAGGACTTGGAAAGACAGTTGGCCTCTCTTACATGGATTACTTGCTTCTATGAGCATGATCCAGCCTGTTTGCATGCAAAGCTCTTCAGATAGTAACATGTAGTAAAAGCTCAATTAGGGGTGATTTACCTATTATTATTAGTTGACTCCTATCTGTCTATAGACATACACAAGTAATAAATTAATGTTGGTTAGGAAAAGGCAGGAAATTACGAGTGTGGAAGGAGCAAAGCTTTGGAGTTTTGCAGATCAAATTTGAAATGTACCTCAGCTTCTTATTAACTCTGTGATTATATTAATTTACTAGGGCTGGCATAACAAAATACTACAGACTGAGTGGCTAAAACAACAAATATTTATTTTCTGACAGTTTTTGAAGCTAGATGTCCAAGAATAAGGTGTCAGTCTGTGGCTTTGATTTCTTCTGAGGCCTCTCTCCTTGGCTTGCAGATGGTTGCCTTCTTTCTGTGTCTTCATCTGGTTTTTCCAGGGTATCTCTTTGTGTGTCTAAATTCTCTTTTCTTAAAGGATACCAGTCAGATTGGATTAGGGCCTTTCCTAACAGCCTCACTTCAACATAAACATCTCTTTAAACGCCCTATCTCTACACAATCACACTCTGAGGTATCAGAGGTTAAGGCTACAACAGATGAATTTCAGGGGGATGCAATTCAGCCCATAAAAATGACCTTGGAAACTTACCACGGTAATTACTCTCAGATTCAGTTTCTTCATCTATAAAAAAAAAAAAAAAGGGCGGGGGGATAGAGCAGGGTGTCCTAGCTTATATCTGGATGGGTTTCAGAATTTGGCTATTTGTAGGACTAGTGGGCTGGTGACCACTTCTATTTTCTACTTTCATAAATTGATATGCTTTGGTATTTTCTGGCAAGTGGTGAAGAAGGAGGTTTATTGTTATTTGTTTGGTTTTGATTTTTCAGCTTTGTCATTTAAGAACAATAAAGGAGCTGAAAGCCAGTGTCCCTTTGAATTGGCATAAAGTCCTAATATAAGGGCTGAGTGATTTTTTTTTAGACTTTGGGTACATTCAGTTCTCCTTTGGGACCCAAGGGTAAAATTCTATGCAGCCCTGGGGAGAAGGTTATTCTTCACACTTTTGTAACCAGTATGACACTGTTCTTTTGTTTCCATTAAATTCTTATCTATTAGTTAGCTTTGTTGCTGTAACAAACATCCCCCAAATCTCAGAGGTTCACAAAAACATGTATTCCCTGCTTAAGTTACATGTCAGCATTTGTGGGTCAACTGCAGCTGCTGTGGCTTTGTTTGGCTCTACTTGGCTCAGCTCCATGTGTTTTCTTATTTCAGTCCCTTTATGGGACATACATTTTCTTAGCAGTGAAAGAAAAGCAAGAAAGCTGGTGGAGACAAGTGACATCTGCTTCTACTTCTGCTCAAATGTGGCAAACATCTGTATATTGCAACAGGCCACTTGCCAGAGCAAGTCTAATGGCTAAACCTGATGTCAAAAAGGCAAGAAAATATATAATAACTACAAAGAGGATAGCAATGGGTTGAAAGAGGGAAAATAGGGATAGAGGAGGTAGATATTGTAAACAATAATACAACCAATCACATGCTACTGTTTGCTCTTCATTTGAAAAAGCCTAGCCTCTATCCACATAGAAGAACTATGCTAGTTCATGTGGTAAATCATGTTGATATATTTTCCCAAATTGTTGATTTATTGCCCCAGTGATTCTCTTCTTTTTTCCTGTCATTTGGAGCTATGTAAGTGATGGGAATTTTCATAAGGTGAAATATCATATCAATATGCCAAGCAATCTTCTTCAGAATCAATGACACATTTACAGTAAAGTTCAAACATAGGCACAGACATGGCAGGAGAAATTTTCTGCCAAAGTCTCAGAAAAGTCAAACTGGCAGCATATACTTATAAAAAGTTGTTTAGATTGTCTTGAATTTTGATAAATAATGCATTTGTGTGTTCCATTTTAAAATTAATTTTTGGAAAGTTAAACACTGAACTTGATTTTTAAGGTTTCATATCATTACATGTTTAAATTACATGACTGACATCTTCTGCTTTCTTTTTATGTTCACCATGGAAATTCTCAGTTATTCATTCACATATTCATTCATTCTTTCATTCATATATTATTGAACATATGTTAAACACTGAGTAGGCACTGTCTGTATTTGGTGTTGGAGAGACAAAGATGAGTAGTCATATTCCAGTCTGGAAGAACTCACAGTCTGGTAAGGCATATAGACATGTAAAAAATAATTACACTATGTAAGACTAGTGCAAAAGGTAGCCGAGTGAAATGGAAAAGAATGTTCTCTAGAGCCCAACAGATCTGGGCTCAAATCTCAACAGTTACCAGGTGTGTGACCTCAGGCACTTTATAAAAGCTCCCTGTCCCCCAGATTGCTTATCTTTAAAGATTATTGTACCTACTTTATTGGTTTTTATGAGGATTAGGCATAACATGTATAATACAACAGCTATAGTTTCAGAACATAATACATGCACAATAGAGGTGATGTTTATTATATTATGATATTTATTGGACAAGCTACAGGAATGCAAAATAACTCGGTTTTGAGTGAGACTACATCTGGAAAAATTTTTCCAAAAAGGTGACATTTGAGAAAGAAATGTATTCAAGGCAACGGGCAAAATAGCTTATGGGAAGATATAAACAAAATGCATAGGGGTAGGAAGAAACAGAAGAGCTGTGAACAGTGGGCAGGACAGATCATGAAGTTTATGTGCCATAGTAAAGAATTTGAACAGATGGGGTCTTTCTTTACAGCTATAGTCACCAGGCTGTCTTCCATCCCCCTCCTCCACTTCAAACTACCACCTATAATTTGTGGCAAATAGTTTCAAAAATCTTTTACTGTGGTCATTAGGAGATTAAATGTTATTGTCCCTCTCCCTTCCCCCACCCCAAACATTCCTACCCTCCAGTCCTACCCACACACATCTCTTGTCCAGGTTCTCTCTCACCTCTGCCCTGAGAGTTTACACTATCTCTCCCAGAATGATACATTCTTCATGACTTCTCTGTTTCATCTTGAGGTTTCTATTTCCAGAAGCTAGTTAAAGATCTTTTTGATGAGCTCATCCTAAAAACCAATTATTTTTATTTTGGAAATACAGACCTCCTTTGAAATTGTTTTACAAAATATTCTGTCTCTTTGATGTCTTCCATTGTACCATTTCCTTCACCACATTCTATCTTGGAATGGCTTATTTCCATTTCTGAACATTTTTTTCTCTTCAGCGAAGCATTTCATTCCTCCAATCCTTCAACATGGGCAGGTGGAATTTGAAGCTTGTCTTTCAGTGAGCATTTCCTGCCTTTAATTCTGAAACAACCCCCAAACTCACTCAACTGTAAAAGTACTAAGCACTGTTTTATAATGCTTTGCCCCCTTCTGGCACTGGTGGAAAGAAGTGTTCTCTAAAGTGTATCCTGCTGTTTCAGGAAAGCTCAAGAACTGTGCACATCAAGGAATCAATACCCTGCCTCTGGAATCTTGCATAATCAATATGCAAGAAAACAGCTTTAGAAGCAGCTTTGCAAACCTCACTATGTGATAATGCTGAGATTCCTTTGTTCTCAGCATTATCATATTCTCCCTCATATTCTCATCCTTTGTTTTCCCCATTTCTACTGTTCAATCTTTCTATCCCTTCTCTCTCACTATTTAAAAAAGTTTTTTTTTAAAATTTTTATTTATTCTTGAGAGAGAGAGACAGACAGGCAGACAAAGCATGAGTGGGGGAGGGGCAGAGAGAGAAACACAGAATTTGAAGCAGGCTCCAGGGTCTGAGCTGTCAGCACAGAGCCAGACTGGGGCTTGAACTCATGAGCTGTGAGATCATGACCTGAGTCAAAGTCAAATGCTTAATCAACTGAGCCACCCAGGCGCCCCTCTCTCACTATTTTTTAATTGTCCTACTGCCAAAATTTCCACGTGTTTAATTTTCCAATTGGAACTTTTCTATTCATGTAATTTTCCTTTGTCTCACATTTTTATTTATATGGTCTTCCCATTATGATGGCTCCAATATTTTTGGAGACCTCAACATTTCAATAGCCTGACATTTCATTTCAGACAATCTCAGGAACTTTTAGGTAGCACATTTATTCTTCTTAAATTCAACTTTTTTGAGGCACAGTTAACATAAAATAAAATTCAACATTTTAAATAAAGGGTATAATTTGATGAATTTGGACACGGGTATACATCTACGTACTCACCTGTGAAGAGGTAGAACATTTCCATCAACTCAGAAACTTGCCTGCTGTCCCTCTACTATCAATCCTGTCTCTCTCCAAACCAGTTCCTGTGTCAATGACGTGTGTTTTCATTTTGCCTTTTTGAAAGTTTTACATAAATGGAATTTACTGTGTATGTTTTTTGTGTCTATCTTCTTTCACTTAAACTAATACTATTAAAATTAATTTATTTCACTGCATGTATCAGAAATTTATTCTTTTTTATGGCTGAGCAGTATTACATTGTATGGATATACCACAATTGATTTATCCATTTGCCAGCTAATAAACATTTGGGTTGTTCTGAGTTTGAGGGTAATATAAATCAAGCTGTCACAATCATTCACATACAGGTTTTTGTGTCACCATATATTTACATTTCTTTTAAATAAATATGTATGAGTGAGATTGCTGGGTCACATAGCATGTCAGTTATATATTTGACCATTTTCTCCCAATTTCTAGCTAATCTTTCCATTTTCTCAAAAACGTCTTTAAAAAATACTTAATTTGGGGAAACATTATTTTTTTCTTTTAGAGTTTGTGCTTTTTATGTCTTATCTAAGAAATTTTTGCCTAACCAAAGGTCACAAAGACTTTTTCTTGTATTTTCTTCTGGCAGTTTTTTAGACTTTGTTCTTGCATTTAGGTCTTATGCTCCATTGTATAATATGGATTATTTTTCTTTAATAAATATAAGACCCTTCAGAATTTCTATTTTTCCCTCAGTAAGCTCTGATAGTTTACATCTTTCAAGGAACTTGTCTGTTCCTTTTAAGTTGTGAAATGCATTAGCATAAAGTTGTTCATGATATCCCTTTATTATCTTTTACTATTTATAGGATCTGTTTGGATATTGGGAATATATGACTATCTCTTTTTTCCTTGATAATTCTGCCTAAAGCTTATCAATTTTACTGCACTTAACAGTAAGAAATCCAGCTTTTGTTTTTGCTTATTTTTCTCTATTTTTACTGATTAGAAAATAGTTTCACTGACTCTTACCTATAATTGTAAAATGTGAAAAATTTGAATTAATATGATAGCTTAACTTCCTTTTGTTCCACTTGGTTTGTTAATTACAAGGGCAGTTTAGACTTAGCATATTACTCTTTAGACCTCTAACCAACTCAACAATTTAGGTGCTTCTCCTCATTACTTAAGTGGTAATAAAACTTGCAACTTACAGCAATTTTTAAGATGGTACAAATTGCATTACATCAAAATAATCTAATAGATTTGGCATAAGAGCACATTCCAGCCTTGAGCATGAAGATAACTTTATAAGCAAACATTGCTACTTTGATCAATTCTAACTAGAATTTTACGGGCTTCAGACCCTACCAATGAGGTTCATAAGAAAAGTGTATAAATACCCTAAAGACATTCTTGTCTTACAATTTTTTTCCAATTGATTCTTATCTGAAGGACTCAATTTGTTTCATAGACTCCTGTTAACTTACTTGTGGTCTCTGGTTAGGTCTGATTGACAGGAGCAATATTATAAAGTGGAAAGTGGGACACATACATTTTTCTTAGCTTTACTTTGGTGAAGAGATTCTAAAAGGTAATAGAATGACAGATATGTGGATCTTCAGGGAATAATGGAAAAGCTGAAATATATTATTATCACAGAATAGATTTTGTGTAATTTTTGGTTCTCACTACAAAGAAAAGATGTAAAAATGCGATTTGCTAACTTTAGTCCTTCATAGTGTAAGACATTCTATGTTTTAAACCCCAGAGAGGGTTTCTTTCTTTCTTTCTTTTTTTTTTTTCTTTTGGTACTTATTTCATAGACTCTGAAGCCTAAGTGATTATTAGATGAAAACTACCTTTGATCTATTATATCAGAATCTCAGGAAAAAGCCACTGACATATACTGTCATAGGCTGCTGAATTCAAAATGCTATTTAAATTGTTGCTGAGTAGGTTAATTTCATAAAGTCAATTTTAAGTTGTGGCTAGAGACAAATCTTGACAATCTTTGATTGATATGTCTTTTTTTCAAAACCCACTTTGCCCCCAAATTAGCCTGTTTTATAATTGATAGCTGTATCTCAATCACTTTTAAATGGTATGCATGAATTTTTTAAAGATGTTATATCTTTTATCATCATATAAGTGCCTTTCTTGGGAACACTTTGGGACCATAATATGCTTTTTACTTCAGGGATATGTAAAGCAATACTTCCCATACTTAAATATCCAAATTGCATGTTACTCAACACATATTTGAAGTAACCCTTAACTGGGCTTGTGTGCTTTTGAAGAATAGATCCTAGGCAAATAAAATTTACATTCTATCTCAGAGTTTGGAGTCTAGATCAGTGATAAACAACCCAAGACTCACCTAGCAAATTTCAATTGCAAACTTTTATCTCATATAATAAAAATTCCAGAAATTAATTTTAAGTTTTTTGTGTTTTTTTTCAAGAAGCTATAGATTTCAGGGATTACCAAGTAGGATAGTCAGCCCCATACTGAGTCCTATAGCATGTTGAGGATTCATTGAGCTAGGACAGAGTGAATCAACAGTAAATCAGTAGAGTGAGTCAGGACTGAATGAATCTCTAGCTATCTAGGAATGTAGTGACCCTTTGTGCAGTTCTGGGTTTAGAACTTCCCTGCCCACTGTGGGCAAAGCAGAGGAAAAATCCTACTCCCATGGGAGGAAACTCAAGATGATGACTGGCAGAGGTCCACACCTCATTTGTCTTTGTCTCTGCCATAGTTTTACAGGGTCACGCACAGAGTAACATTCAGTTGTGGTGAATGGAATGAACTAATTCTAGCCCACCTCTACCATTAACTGTATTACCCCAAGACACCCTGGACAACTCAGTTCAGCATATTGAAACCCAGTCTGAATGGAACTGGAAATAATAATTCCTACCTTAAGAGGATATTTTGAGGCACTAAAACATAATGCATTTATAAAAATTTATCTTTCTAATGGGACTCAAAATACTTTTATTTTATGAAAAGAAAAGTTTTCGGGCCTATACATTGTATTTATCTTGATTTGGACTACACACACACACACACACACACACACACACACACACACAAAATCTAATTTCCAAAAAGTATAATCCCTAACAATACTCTCTTGCATTTTTTACTACCCTTTATTTTTTACATAGCTGTGTTTTACATATGTATCTTAGTTTTATCTCTCAGTAGCCTTGCGATATAAATAAAACCAAGGTGTCTCTGTTCTCCAAAAGATAGAAAAACTAATGCTTATTTTTCGGGAGCTTCAGAAAAAGAAATGGTTACAGGCTGGACAGATGAACATGTTAGGCTCTTTAAGCCCTATTTGCACCAGTGGCCACAGCTGGCGTATGTGAGAGGACAGGTCTGGAAGGGAAATGGTGCTCCTCAGAGTTGCGTATCCTCTGAAAATATTCCTGCCTCTCATATGTAGCAGACAAGAGACAAGTGTAGGGGCACAGAGAAGTAACCTCAGAACTAACCTTAGTGGGGTTAAGTACCTATTAGCTTTAACATATCTCATGTTTCCCTGCAATCTAGCCTCCCCTCTGTAGCTGGAAAGTGATCTAAAACTCATACCTGACAGTATTGCCCACCTCTGTCCCCACTCTCCCTCCTCCCAGGGCTTAAGACTTCACTTTCTTATTGTCCACTTAATGACATCTAAATTGCCTGGCACAGAATAAAAAGAACTTTATTACCCAACTCCTGACTCAGCCTTGCAATTTCCAAACCCCACCCTATCAACAAACATACCCACACTACCCCAAGACAATTTATGCTCACACATATTGAACTATTTTTAGTTTTGGGAAAACTTCCTTCTCCATATATTCCATATACTCCACACACTCACTTAGTCCTTTGTTCCTTGGATCAGACCTATTCATCCTAAAGTTCCAGCTCACATGTCATTTCCAACTGGAATACTTTCTTGATTGGCTAGGACCAAGTTAGATGTCCCTCTATGTATTCCTATAATTCATTGCACTTATCATCCTCATACGGTCCTTTCCTACTATATGGAATGTTTCCGTTTATATAAAACCTTCCTCCAGAAATGTAATCTTCCTGCAGGGGAGGATACCATTGTATCTTAGAAACCTAGAACTGTTCCCGGTTGGTCATAAATGCTTAACTTGTGTTGAGCAATGGATGGATAACTGAATGCATCATTAGTTGTAAGTGGTATCCTTGGAAAACTGTGAGTCTGTGCTTATATGTCAGCAAACCAAGGGATCAATTTTAAATAACTTCTTAATATCCCATAGGTTGTACAAAAAGCAAATTATGTTTTATTTTTTGAATGATTTCAGGTTTCAACAATAAAAATAGTTCTGTATCTTTATGGCTACACATTCTAAGATCCATCTTGGTGAATTCAGAATTATCAAGAAGTGCTACAAAACTGGATAAAATATAAACATGTTCAGTGAGACTGTCTCCTGTGCCCCCCATATTTCCTTTCATAGAATTAAAAGGCTTTATCATAAATATTTACTAGAATTCTAGAATTTTTGAGCTGTATTATTTGGAACTGCATTAGATTAAAACACTTCATGTTGAAAGCAGGTCTTTCCCATCACTTATGAACTAAATCCAGCTGACAAACGCTGTTTTTCAAGAAAAAAAATATGACTAACACTTCAAGATGTTCGAATCAGAACAAATGTGTATGAAAAAAATCCACAAAATGGTGTGTTTGAGTAGATACTGACAAAAATTAAGAAAACACAGTTTGCTTAGTAAAACTCATTCAACACTAATAACCTCTATAGGTTATTAAGAGAAATAAATTCTCAAGAAAATGATAGATTATAGAAATATTCGTCAATATTACCATGACTGAAAATGTCTTGTGAGCCAAGAAGCTGTTGAGTCCCAAAAGGGAGTATTCTCTGAAAGTATCAATATGAGACCAAGAATATATTTACTAAATTGATTCAGGGGCAACCAGAGATAACCTGATTTTGGCCTCAATTAGAGAAGAAAATAATTATGGAATTTTGACCCAATCTATAATTTGCTAGCTAGGTGCTTTGAGTTGCACATATAAAGGCTCAGTGTTATCAGTACCATGGATATTCCCAGAGAGCTTTCTTTTGGGAAGATGCAGTACATTCAAATAAGTGCATGTAAAATTATAGATATACCAGCAAATTCTTTAATGGGAAGAGTCAGAGTACTTTGCTTATGGAACAAGTTGTCTTCTCTACTAATTGCATGCTATTTATGTTTGTTTTAATGTTTCCTACCTGTTAGCTCTTCATGATCTACTCATGAATAGAATCTCCCCAGAGAACAATCAAGGAATATGAAATCCCCTGGATATTTTGTTTTAAGGGTGACCAGTGACTCAGAAGAGGAGTTTGATGGTATTTTTTCAAAATAAGTCTTTGTAGACTGATGATGAAAGGTCAAAAGCAACCCCATAAATTTTAAACGGTGATGATCATACCCCATGAGGACACAGGGGAGTTGACTTGCTAGGTATTTTAATAGAGTCCAGAACAGGACTATTCTAATCTCTGAAAATTTGGAATGATTATAGCAGAAAATGTTGAAATTAACTCGAGAGGTTATTTTTTTTCCCAGTCCCAATTTGAATTGGGTGTCTAATAATAGTAAACCAAGGCCCCAACAATTACCATTAAGCATACACTTTTAGAGTTTTAATTAAAAAGAAGAGGTATTGTAAAAATAATATAGCAAATATATGCAATACACTTTTAAATAATTGGAATCTCATCAAGTTAAGATAATTATTTCATTTCTGTATATTCCCTATTAAATTTTTTATTTTACTTAGGTGCAGGTATTTCTCATTCTTCTTTTTAAAAAAAAACATATATTGGGGCACCTGAGAGGCTCAGTCGGTTGAGTGCTGACTTCAGCTCAGGTCATGATCTTGCAGTTCATGGCTTCGAGACCCGCATCGGGCTCTGTGCTGACAGCTCAGAGCCTGGAGCCTGCTTCAGATTCTGTGTCTCCTCTCTCTGTTCCTCCCCTGCTCATGCTCTGTCTCTCTCTCTCTCAAAAACAAATAAAATTTTAAAAAAATTAAAAAAGAAAACCATATATTGATCAGGGGCGCCTGGGTGGCTCAATTGGTTAAGCCTCCAGCGTCAGCGCAGGTCATGATCTCACAGTCCATGAGTTTAAGCCCTGGGTCAGGGTCTGTGCTGATAGCTCAGAGGCTGGAGCCTGCTTCAGATTCTGTGTCTCCCTCTGTCTCCGCCCCTCCCCCACTCACACTCTGTCTCTGTCTCTCAAGAATGAATAAATGTTAAAAAAAAACTTAAACAAAAACATATATTGATGGGCCACGTGACTGTGTGTGTCAGATACTACTTTAGTCCCTAGATTTACAGTGCTGATCACTCAGCAAATGCCTTTTCTCATAGTTATACACCAGTGGAAAGACATAGACAATGAGAAGTAAATGAATAACAAGATAAGCTTAGATTATGAAAAATAATATAGAAGAAATTAAAAGGGTGATACAATAGAGTGGTGAGGAATTAGGTTTGGTGATAAGAGACATACCTTCTGAGGAGCAGCCATTTGAGCTGAGCCCTGAAGAATTAAAGTAGCTGATTATGCAAAGACAGTGGAAGAATGTTTCAGGCCTAAGGCTGTCTTGGGAATGCATTTGGTGTGACTGAAGAAAAAGAAAGAAGCCAACGTGTAGAGTTTTTTCCTAAACCACTCCTCAATTTTTGGATTTTGAGGTAACTCTGTTATAAATAATGCTGTAATGAACACTTTCCTATATACAACTTTTTTGCTGTTGTTGGACTATTTCTTCAGGTTCAAATAATTGAATAGGTTTATGATTTTTCATGTTAATTTTTAAAAAGAATTTCATTATTGTTCCTGAAACTGCTAGTGGTTATTCAGATCACTATAAATTCCTAGTAAGTATAGGTTTAGCCATATTTCAGAACTGAAATATAGAGACAAATTTATCAGGGTTTTCTTTTAACAACACAAATAATGCTATTATTTCTTAAAGAGCTAGAAGATAAAGATAAACACAAAAAAGCCACAATCTCACCATCCATATATAGCTAACCACAGGTAAATATATGTACTTCTATTATCTCTTTTTCTGTGTGTATGTCTCTCTGTCCTTCTCTCCTTCTATTTATTGATGATTGTAGACAAATTTGTCCACAAATCATATATTCACATAAATAGAACATCTGTCATGTTTGGTTTTTATACTGAAGTGCAAACTATTTGAGCACAGAAAATATAATAATTTTTTGATTCCCAAAGAGATTATCTCAGTGTATCAAAATATCTATTTTTAAACTATCTAGACATTGGGCATGAACATTTGGAAATGCAATATTGTGAAAGAAAAATTATTTTTATTAAGCACATAACCATAGACTTTAAGCCTTTCAAATGCTCTAATATTTCAACGTATTTGGAGAACTATTAATTTTCCTAATTGTTTTTCCTAATTGAGCTTTATTCCTAATTGAGCTAATTTTCCTAATTGAGCTTTATTCAAGGGTAAAGCAGATGAAAATTTGGTAGTATCAGTCTCATTTATTATGACAACCTTACGGAGATCTTTATTTTTATTTAGAAGTTATGCTGATCAGCATATATGTTGTCAAATTCATGAATATTGTAGGTAATACACACACACACACACACACACACACACACACACACACACACACACACATTATGCTAAGTGAAAGAAGCCAGACAGAAAAGGTCATGTACTGTATGATTCCTTTCACATGAAATATCCAGAATAGGCAAACCCATGGAGATAGAAAATGGATTAGTGATTGCCAGAGGATGAGGGGAATGGGGAATGATGAATGATTCCATAAGAAGTATGGGATGTTCTCCTGGGGTGAAGAAAACTTTGAAACTAGAGAGAGATAGTAGTTACACAATATTATGAATGTATTGAATGCCACTAAATTTTACACTTAAAAATGGTCAGTGTATGGTATGTGAATTTCTCCTCAGTTAAGAAAAAACTCTAAAGAAATTCCAACATGCCGGTTCTACTATTTAACAGTAATACAATCAGTCCAACAATAGATTCTGTGAAGACTAAAATATATAAATCAGTCTCAAGAAGTGCTTTCAGAATATTCAATCAGATGATTAGCAACCTCTGCTCTAATTTCAACTCAGTCACAACTTAGACATCTGACATTGAGAAAAATCTCAATTTCTCCGAGTCCATTTTCTTTTTCATAAAATAGAGTGAATCAGATAATTTCTAATAGTAAACTTCAGAAATCTATGATTCTTTTATTCTGTATGTATCAAAACCACAATGGGATCTTACCTCACATTTGTTAGGATTCTTTAAGAAGACAAGAGATACTAACTGTTGGTGAGGATGGGGAGAAAAGGCAACCTTAGTACACTTTTGTTGGGAATGTAAATTGGTTCAGCTGCTATGGAAGACACTAAGGAGGTTCTTCAAAAAATTGAATCTAGAACTACCATATGCTCCAGCAATTCGACTTCTGGGTACCTACCCAAAGGAAATGAACATAGGATCTCAGAGAGATACATGCACTCCCACATTTATTGCAGCATTGTTCACAATAACCAAGATATGGAAACAACCTAAGTGCCCATGAATGAATGAATGCATAAAGAAGATGTGGTGTATACATATTTACAAGGTAATATTATTCAGCCATGAGAAAGAAAATCCTGCTATTTGGGACAACATGGTTGGACCTTGAGGCCATTATGCCAAGTGAGATGAATCAGACTGAGAAAGACAAATACCATATAATATCATTTATATGTGGAATATTAAAAAAGCCAAACTCATAAAAGCAGAATGTGAAATGGTAGTTACCAGAAGTTGAGGGACGGAGGAATAGAAGTGATGCTGTTTAAGGGCACAAACTTAGAACCAACAGATGAAGAAGCTCTGGAGATCTAATGTACAATATAATGATCATAGACAATAATATTGTATAAACATCAAACTTCCTAAGAGACTAGATCTTAGTTGTTCCCACAACCAAAAAAAACAAAAAACAAAACAAAACAAAAAAAACGATAACCATGTAATGTGGTGAAAGAGTTTGCAAAGATTACAATGGCAATCATATTACAATATCTGAATGAATCAAGTCAATATGCTGTATACTTTAAATTTACACAATATTACATGTCAAATAGACTTAAATTAAAAAAAATCAGTGATTCTGAAAACAAACCCCAAGCTCTCTTCCTTTGAGTTTATCTGAATTTGCCCCTATTTGTCTTATCCTGCCGCCAACTGAATGGTCATGATTAATGCACCTTTAAACAGGAGCTTCTTGAAGCTCCTTTTCACTACCTCAGGGACAGCTGCTCCTCAGTGATGTCATACTTCCTTCCTGACCTTGGGAATGCCATTTAAAAGCAACCATATCCAGGGAGTAAAAAACACAGCTTACGAGTCTCAAGTCATGCTACCAAAATAGTCCATTAAAGTGTGCTTTTCAGCTTAGTTACCTCATAATGAATCAGTCTCTTCTCTGGACTGTGTTGATGACTTTTCCCCACCTTTATAAATTTCAGTATAAACGTGCACCCGCCAAAGGCATTAGGAGGGAACTAAGGAAATCCTATAGCAGAACAATGACAGGAAATTGACATAGCCATTAAGAAGTCTGGAAAAATTAGTTAGAAGAAAGTGGGGCCTGGCTTATTGCCATTTTTGGAATAAGGAAAGAATTGCAGACAGGAGTGGTTTTAGAAAAATAAACATAAAACTTGAAAAAATTAGCATGGGTGTGACTAAGTGTATTGAAATAAAGGTTAATAACTTGAGAAAATAAGGAAAATGGTAGAAAATCACTTTTCGGGGTAGGTCATAACCATTGTAAATTGAAGTTCTAATTTTTTTGGTGTTTTTAAGACAAGGGGTTCCCTGGGCTTGGGACCAAGGGATGGCCAGCTTTCTCAGCACAGAGCTGATTCACCAAATCAGGGAATTAATGAAAGGAAAGGTTTGTTTTTCTTAAACATCTGTAAGGAAATATGTTGTTAAATATTTATGGGTCTAGAAGCAGTCTATAATCACAAATCTTAGATAAATAAGTGCAATGTGTTAGGATCTGACAACTTGGAAAAAATGACCTCATTCATGGTATGATACAATGGGAAACGATTTTTACATTTATTTTAAAGGAAATTCATCAATGATTGTTTTGACCTCACCTCCATGTATCAGATGCCCATATCTAAAGTCAATTAGGGAAATGAGTAATAATGAAAGAAAATCCTCATGAATGACTGGATGAGGCATGTGAAAACAGATCATGCCTAAATTTATCCTTGTGTTGTTAAAGCTCTTTCTTGCTTTTGCCTGTTCATTTTCAACTATTTTCTGCCAGACTGAAGATTATACATAACAAAGCTTTATCTCATTAAAGAATACTTCATACAATAAATCAGAGAGATTGTTAACTTCATAAATTTTCAGAGTTGGGAGAGACCCTCAAGTCAATCAAACACAAGTCTTTTCTGCAGTAAAGAAGCCGAGGCTGAGAGCACTTATATAACTTACCTGAAGTCACACATCATTAGAATAAACAGGCCTACATACCAGGTTTCCTGATGCCCTGTCCAGTGCTGCCAGAGAGGACTTACTGGATCAATAAATCTTTACGTTTATTAATTAACTTTGAATCCTATAGTCAAAGAATGTGAGTGAAACAGCCTATCATTTATTGTCCCCAAAGCTATCGTGAAATACATGCTTCATGTTAAGCAGACAATGGCTAATTCTCCAGAAGCGGAAAAAAAAATGCTGCAAGAGACATATTCTTGAGACTGATAACCATTACATAGTCAGATCGTCAACCCAATGGACACTGGCCACGATCCCTTGTCACTTGGATTCTATGAGCCTTGGAGCAGTCAACTGTTTCTGCCTGATTCTTTAGTCAGCTGCCTCTTCCACTGTCCAAGCCTTTATTTAGATTTCAAACATGTATAACATAAGTAAAGAGAAAGGTTGAAGTCCAGATTAAAGAAAGGGAACCCTGTAATATGTTAGGTTCACCCATCTGCCCCATGCAAAAGGGAGAGAACGAGGTCATTTTTCTCATTTTCTGTGAGATGAAGAAAGACCCAAGGAGCTCCTAGTAGTGGTATTACTTTATTCCTGCATCTAGAACAGGAGCATTCCTTATCTGTTTTTCTTAGGGTCAGCCAGACCCAATTTAATAATTGAGTATCTGACTGCATAAGCATGCATTTATGCATTTATGGATTGAGTGTAAGATATTTAATCTTTTTAAGTTCTGGGTTCCTTCCCTAAAATAAATTAATAAATTTACTGAAATAAAATAAAAAGGGACATTGTTAGGACTGGCTTCAACCTCATGATGGTTGGATGAGTACTTGGATGCAAAGCTTCAGGCACAGTGCCTGGCTCATAGGAAGTGCATAAATATCAGTAATGGTGATACTGAAGAAGAGGAAGATGAGGAGGACAATCACCAAGTTCTATTCCAGTGGCTAACAGAAGCATTTATGACCTTTGGCCACAATGCATTTTCCATAAAGAAAGCTTCTTGTCATGGCAGAAGAAGGGCAGAAGTTTTTTTGATTATTTAATTTAGAAAATCTTCACAGCAGACTTACTGGAGGGGGTCTGCCAATAACTGAAAATAAATGGATATGAATTTTATAAAATAGTTGAGTCCAGGATAGATTGTATTATTAATAAAACACCCATTTCCAAAAAAGGATTTGAGGTAACCTATAATAAAAGATACAGGTCCATGGCATCATTACAACAAAGATTCAGGAGTGAAGGCCAAGTGATGTGGAAAGATGCTTGAACCAGAAAGCCTTGGTTAGGGATGATTACTACAGTGGCACATAAAACTTACCTCAGTAGTTCCTGGCAGTTAAAATCAAAGCACCCAAATAATTCTCTTTATAAATAAAATGAAGCATATCAGTTTATATTGGATACATTTTTTTCCTGGCTTTCTGCTGTGAGGGGAAACTTATCATGCACACATTGTCCACAAGAGTAGTTTTTATTAGATGAAGGTATCTCTTTTATAAACCTTCATAAAATTTGAGGACTTAGAATTTAAGATTTGCATTCTTTGAAGGCATTCTCTGTTTCCACAGGGAACAAAAGTAATCAAAAGTGATACAGTCCAGGAATTTGGCTTTCTGATAATTTAAGAAGAAAGGTTTACACTGATTGGTGAGAATATCACTTAAGCAGTACAGTCTCTGTTGGGTATTTATTCACTAATAAATCTTAGATTTTACTTGAATTAGGAGAGCAACCAACTTGAGATGGAAGTCATCATATGTGCTTAAAATGTAGGTATTCTTAATTGCTTGTTAAAGGACATCCATCGGCTTTAGATAAAATGCTTGGTGTGTGTTTGACCAAGTCACCTATTTTGTTATGAAAGTTAATTAGAACAAGACTTGATTCTTAAATAAATTGAAAGGTGACCTTCACAGGTGGGTTTGCAGGTAGGCAAGTGGGCCAGGGAGAGTAAAGAAGCCTCCCAGGAATCTATCTGAATCTCAAGTGCTTGAAGCTCCTTCCCATTGAGCAGCAGTTCTTACCTAGGGGTCCACAGCAAAATCACTTAGGGAATTTTTTCAGAAGACTCTCTTCGCCTACCCACCAAATTTGAATCTCCAAGAATGTGGCCTGGATATGAATATTTAAAAACAAAGTCCCTAAGAAATGTTGGTGCAAATCCTCTATGGGAGCTCTGGCCCCTAGAATATCAAGAGATATTTGGTCTGAGGGGATATGTCTACTGTCTAAAGACTCCTAAGGTTCTTTTTCTAGAATATTTTGTTTTGCAGAGAATAGAACTTCAGTAGTTCTAATAATGTGAATTAGTTGCAACATATACTGCAAAACAACTAAATGGATTTTCTGTAGAATGAGATTCATTTAGAATTATTAATCAGTTAATTAATTAAAATGTATTAATTAATTTAAAATATATCCTTCTGTATGTCAAAATACGCCGAACACCTTTGGTTTGATAAAAATGATATTAAGCTTGGTAATAAGTTTAGGTTATATTATTTAAGGCCACTCGTAGAATGTACAGTCATATCACATAATTGGGCCAGAAAAGATTGTTTAACTTCCCACTTGGTAAGGCAGGAAGGCACACATCCTCTAACAGATGACTTACATTATATATTGAAGACTCATTCCACTAAAAAAAAAAAGAAAAGAAAAAAAAGACGTGCAGTGGGATACAAATTCTTCATAACAACTTGAATAGGAGAAAGGCTGGGATAGAATATCCCATTTTATCCCATTTCCTTTTGGTATTTGATCCACCAAAGGTACACAAAAGGTACATTTCTATCCAGTTTAATTCCTGTGCTGGTTTGAATAGGAAAGCCTTCTAGGCTCTGTCTACACTCCTGACCTTGGGATCTTAGCTAGACTTTCAAATTTACATCTTCTGCCCCCAAACTGCTTAAGATCTCCACACAGATATCTAATAGGCAAGTTAAACTTAACATGTTTATGACAAATCTCTCGATTCCTTACTTTTCCCACCAACCCATTCTTTTTCTACTCTTACACATTTTACTTGTTCATTCTTTTTTTAAAAAAAACTATTTTATTGAGGTATTATTGACATACAAAAAGCTGTACATATTTAATATATACAACTTGATGAGTTCAGAGATAATGTATATATATATGTGAAACCATCACCACCACCTATGCCATGAATATATCCATCACCTCCAAGATTCCTCCCACTCTCTTTATTTATTATTATTATTACTGTTGTTATTATTATTATTATTATTATTTAACAACACTTAACATAAGATCTACATTCTTAGCAAATTTGAAGTATATAATATATATTATTCACTATAGGTGCTATGCTATACAGTTGAATTAACTTACTTATCTCGCATAAGTGAAGCTTTGTACACTTTGCCTAATATGTACCGATTTCCCTTTACTCTTGGCCCTTGGCAACCATAATTCTACTCTCTACTTCTGTGCATTTGACTATTATAGATTTCTTATATAAGAGTTTTCATGCTGTTGGTCTTTCTGTGTCTGGTTCATTTCACTCAGCATGGTGTTCTCCAATTCATCTATGTTGTTTCAAGGGCAGGATTTCTCATTCTAAAATCTTCATATTTGTCCTACTTCTCTCCATTTCCTTGCCACCACCCTAGGCAAGCCACTACCATTTCTCACTTGGTTCATTCTAATAACCGCCACACTAATCTCTCTGCTTGCATTCTTTCCACCCTAGAATTCATTCTTTACAAAGCAGCCCTGGATATGCTCTCATTAAAGCCCTGTTGATTAATAGCCTTTCACCTAGAAGATCCTTTGAGAAAATCTTTAGCTGCTACACTCATTCAAATGCATTAAAGACTAACATACCCCAGTATTGGCGAAATAAAAAAAATACATGGGAGGTAAGGAGAGTTTTGTAATCAGCAAAACATAGGATGAATGGAACAGGTCAACAAAATTGACATTTATTAGTAGCCCACTTCAATTCAAAACTAATGAGAGTTGATTTGCAAACTTTAAATGGAGGTCATCAGTGTAACAAAATGTGTAAAATATTCTGCCTCATTAAATCACAATAGCACCATAATTTTTCAAGAAGGGTTGAAGGAAATGGTTCAGAAGAATAGTTGTTTGTTAATTCAGTCTGTTCTAGAAGAAAACGTTTCCTAAAATTCCTCTTTGCTGTAGTGTATGTATTTAATATCTTTTTATTTTTTTCCCTGAATCCTTTATCATACATGATACCTCATTTAATCATGCTGCCTTAGATGTGCCAACCCCAGTATTTGTAAGGAATGAAGCTCCTGGGTTGGTGCATGGGTTTATAGTTCCCTATGGCTTGCAGGTGAAGTGTGAAATGGGGATTGGTGTCAGGTGGGGCAAGGGTTAGGTCACATACCTTTGAAACTACCTTAAGGAGTTTAGAATTTATCCTGAAGGCAAGGAGAATAAATGGACTCCCACTTCACTTTCATTTATTCTTAAAAACCTTGTTGCTAAATGAAAACCCATTAACTGAAAAGAGGAATTCTATTACTTTTAATCTGGACATGTTGTTATGTGTTCCATCCCAAATCAAAATACATAAATGATTTTTATATGAGATAAATATATATCACTTGAACACTGAAGATTTTCTGTAAGCATATAAATGGATAATTCTGATTCCAATTTCCAATGTGTGTTCCTTACACTAACAAACAGTGCTCTGACACCAGCTAAGTGTCCTACAATTTAACTCAGTTCTAACAGTGTCTATTCAGAGATACCATCAGATCCCACAGTTTAAGGGTCTGGCTCTATAAGACTGTCCTGTCCCCATGTCAGATGCCAATTGCAAGTCCAGATTATCACCTGTGCTTCTTACCAACTGACTATACGTCAGAGGTCCCCATGACCCCCCCTTTGTTTTTGATTTTCCTAGAGGGGCTCACATAACTCAGAGAAACATTTTATTTACTAGATCAGCAGTTTATTATAAAAGAATATAATGCAGGAACAGCCAGATGAAAGACATGAATAGGGCAAAGTATGTGGGAAGGGTACAGAACTTCCCTGGGTTCACCAACTTAGATGCTCTCTGAACCCTGTCCTTTTGGGTTTTTATGGAGGCTTCATAACATATACACAATCAATAAAATCCTTAGCCATTGGTAATTAAACTCAATTTCCAACCTCTCTCCCCTCCCTGGAAGTTGGGGGTGTAGGAGTGGTGGAGGACTAAAAGTTCCAACTGTAATCACAAAGTTGGTTCTCCTGGCAACCAGCCCCATCCTCAGGTTACCTAAGGGTTTTCCAAGAACCATCTCATTAACATAATAAAAGACACACCTGCCCCCATCACTGGAAATTCTAAGGGTTTTAAGAGCCATAAGTTAGGAACTGTGGGCAAAGATCAAATATATATAAGGAATATATTTTGATCATCTGTATGACTAAATATATATTTCTTATAAATCATAATATTATAATATGATAATAAATATAATCTGCACATACAATATATAATACAATACTCTGAAGATTGATTGCACTTGCTAAAGAAAGGACTTGCTTGTGAGTGGTGGAAGAGAATGTGAAGGGGCATAAGATTATCTTGTAATCAAGCTACACTAATAATGAAGTTTTCACACACACATACACATGCACACATGTATCAGCTAAAAGCTAAAGTAAAGGCTAACATGAAAATGATACATACTCCATACCTCTTCATCACTTTCATTTGGCTTATGTAAACAAAAAAACATATTTTAGATTTATCCAAAACTTGCATTCACATCAGATTTGTCATCCTGTGTCAAGTAAATGTGTAAATGTAAATGTAAATGTGGTAAATGTGTCTTTGCCTAAAATTGTAATGTCTAAATACTACCCCATACAGTGTACTCATTTAGTGTGTTTGGAGGTAAAAAATAAAGCTGTTACATTGAAAAATAAGTTTTCTGAAAAATAATCCTAACTCTTCAAGAGCCATTATGGCAAATAGTCATTAATAGTCACCGTGGGATGTACATCTTTAGCAATGACAGAGGAAGGAAAGGGCCTAATCAGACTTGGTTGTTATGAGTAGAACTGATTGTAGGCAAGCACTTATATAATTGAAAGAAATGAGACAGAGAATGGATGGATTGTAACCCTTGCTGGATGATAGATTTAACAGGACTTGCTAATGTGTGAAAGTGCAGAATGTCAAGAGAAAAGATATGATGGGTGGTAGGTAGTGCACAGACTCTGAAAGCATCTCAGGAACAGAAGCAGCATCAGGGTACAGAAAGAGCTGACAAAATCTACTTCAGACTTGTTGGTTTTGAAGTCTCCAGAGGAAATGTAAGTGGAGATGTCCAGTAGGGAGTTATACAAGTTTGCAACCCAGGAATGTGATATTGGCTGAAGCTGGGGGTTTGATAGTCATCATCTCAAATGGTATCTGAAGCCAGATGAGTAAATGGGATTGCTTAGGGAGACAGAAGAAAAGGGAAACAGGGGAGAACCTGAGGGCCACCAAATTTTAAGGGATGGGAAAAAACAGAGTTGACAAAGAATATTGAGAAACAGCTGCTAGAGATAAAAAGAAAATGTAGAGTGTGAGGTCACAGAAGTTAAGGAAAGAGAGTTTTTCAATGAGGAAGGGTCAAATATTGAGGGGTCAAATATTGAGAGGTCAAATGGGATAAGACTAAAAAAAATGTATGTTGGATTTGCAACAAGATCACAAGTTATCTCAATGAGAATGATCTCAATGGGATGTCGGGAAGAGAAACTATTTGAAATGTGTTAAGGAATGTGTTAAACTGGGGAAAAACTTGAGAAAATCACCTGTAGAGCCGACATCCTTAAATACAGAAGTTGGAATATTTATATTCAGAAATTCCTTCGGGAAGATCTCATAGCACCGATTATTCCTCCACAAACTCCTTAGTTGCACACTGAGAGATGAAAATAGCTCCTACATTTATCTGACTTCCTCTTTTATTTCCCCCTATAAACAGAGACTAAAATGGACTTTATTTTGCAGTATTTACTTAAAAATTAACTTGACTTTTGGCATATTCTAGATTCATGTCCCAATTCAACAAATCTTTTGCATGATTGGAATATTTTAATTTTAATTTTAATAATTTTAAGTTTAAGTTTAATATGGGGAAATTGGCCCTGTCTTCTGATAGCTTCACACAAGTTGATCCTGGGGGCACCAGGAATTTCTTAATCATCCAAAGTCATGTTAGTGGTCATTTGACCAGAATTTAGACAAAGATGCCAAATAGTTTTTAAATCAGTTCTAAAGAGTCTTAACAAAGACAGAAAGTATAGATTTAAAACAAACTGTTGTTTGGGAAGACTTACTTTTTGTTGTTATGGTGGTTTGTTGGTTTTCTCGTTTACTATCAAGATCATGTTCCTAGATTAATTTTGGCTGCTTTCCAATGTAATTTATAGATCACTCTACCATCTGAAAAGTAAATTTTGCTATGCTACTTTATTTTATTCTTTCAACAACTATGTGAAGTTGATGTTATCTTAAGTAATTTCTCCATTAGTAAGTGGAGCCAGAATGAAAATCTGAGTCTTCTGATTCCAAGTTTTCTGATGTTAAATTTAGGAACACCTGGACTTATAAATAATAGCAAGATAAAATAATTCAAAATAAATAAGAAAGAAGATGAAAGGAGAATTAAGGGCAAAAATGTTTACAACAATTTTAGGTCATTATATCAGCAAACTTCAGTTTCCTGTTGAAGAAAATGAGGTCAACTGTTGAATAATTTGCCTGAGGTCAGACTGGTGCTTGGTGGTGTTATCGAGGATGCCAGCTCTGTTCATTTCAAAAGGTAAATCATTTTGTTCTGTATTACTTTGCAACCAGAGTTACTCTGACTACTCAAATATCTTATCCCCCTGGAATTACATGCTTTTATTAGCCCATAAAGTTTTAGAAGTGACTTTATTTGTATTTGCATTCTATTTTATATACTGACTTATAAAATCCAACTGCTATTTGATCGAGAGTCACTGAAGTTGCCGTGGAAAAGTTCTTTCATAGGTGGGGGTAGTCTAATTTTCTGAAAAGCAAGTCATACAAAACAAGACACAGAGAGACAAAAAAAAAAAACCACCCAACTATTATAATAAGTGAAGATGAGAAAGAAATTACTCCCAGGTATATGCTTAAGTTTGGTCTTCAAAGTAACACCATCTAAATTAGCCCTACAATTAATCTCATAAATTCACTTCCACTAATCATCTAATAAATACTTGGGGAGAAGAAGAAAAGGAAGCAAAGATAATTATGCCTAAAATATTTTAGAAGTCCGTGCTCCTTTGTTTCTTATGTTTTCCTTGTTTTTTAGTGGTTTTGTTTTGTTTTGTTTATTTTTGTAATTCAATGAACAAGCCTTTCCAAGGCAAGCAGTTTGTACTCTTGCAAATTGGTGTCTATATCCTTAAAAGTCTTTGACTTTCACATTCATTAGCCAAAGCAATAGCTTTGATTGGTATCATGCATTAAGATTTGCAAAATCCCTTAGGTATAATATCATCTCTGTCCTTTTAAGAGCCTTGGGTTTAGAAATAGAGAAGTTAGGAATGAGGTTTCTGCTACCAGATTATCTAGGTTTGATTCTATCCCTTGTTAGCTGTGAGACTAAAACACTTATTGTCTTTTTGCCTCAATTTCCTGGGAAATAGGGATATAGACATGCAATACCTATTTCACAAGTTTGTGTTTATATAGAATGTAAGTGAGTTAACACTTCATATTCAAAATTACAATGATCATCTAATTCTCATCAACATTTTAGAATATTCTAAGTGAAAGATATGCTTTCTCCTCATGTTGTGGATTTCAACTAGGTAGTGAAGTTTTTGTAATCAAAGTATTGAACTGCCTCCTCACTTCCTAATAAACATTAAGAAAAGACTCCTCACACAGGAATCAGTTACTCTGTATGGAATGGGGGCTACTGGGGGAAGTTGCCCTGAAGAAAGATGGGTAGTTTCTCTGGTTCTCCAGTGTGAAATTTTATTGTGTGCTTCACTAATATGTATTAATTTTTGTCACTTCTTCATGTGTTTTATATACCCAAATGATAGCATAGTTTTATTTTAAAGCACAACAAGCAGAATATTGACTAATGATTTCTTTGGAAAAATCTAATGATGACTGCTCTATGGATAGCATATTATAAGTTAGGATTTGCTCTCAAATAAATTATTTTATATACTGTACATAACTTGATGCATTCTTCTACATATAAGGAAAATAAGATCCATAAATTTATTGATCTCTGTAAGTTTATACAAGGCATTTTCATACTCATCACAGGGTATTAGGTAGAATGTAGGTCCAGTCATTGGCATTTGTAAGTCCAAATTTCCTTGTCTGTAACTAGGGATAAAAAATACCCACCTACTTAGTGAATTAAATTGCAGGTAATGAGAACCATTCTAGGCACATAGTAGATGATAAGTCAATGTTAGTTGTGCTAATTTCGGATAGTTGAAAGAAATTCTTTTTCGTTTCAATGGAACATTAAGTATATATCACCGATATATTAAGCTGTGGCTATGATTTTAAAATAAGTAATCTAAGTTGTTTTTTTTTTAATTTTGTATTGGTAGCCCAATGAGTTTTACTAAGATTTTTTTTAAATATGTATTTCCCAAAATTGGCATTTATGATAATTTCTGTCCTCATAGTTTATGTGACACTTTATCAGAATCCAAAACAAGCCCCCCACATCCATTTTGAGCTATAGTAACCTGATTTAGCAAGAAAATTTGCATGAGGTAAATTTCCTCTTTTGGGGGAAGAACCAGTTCATAAAAAATACAACAAAGCAATACCTTCACTGAAGTAAGCAACAATATGCCCAGGTTAGAAATACACTGCATTTTTGGGGGGGCACCTGGGTAGCTCAGTCAGTGAAGCATCCAACTTCAGCTCAGGTCATGATCTCACAGTTCACAGGTTCAAGCCCTGCATCCGGCTCTGCACTGACAGTAAGGAACCTACTTGGGATTCTCTCTCCAACCCTGCCCCCACTCAAAAATAAATAAATGAAACTTAAAAAAAAACATTGCATTTCAACCTAATACAGAAAGTGTGAAATATAATTTTGAGTTACCTTGGCAAGATGTGACTGGATAACTCAAAGATAAAAGGTATAAATGGCTTATAAAATGGTTCAAAGGGATTATGGAACATCAAAGAATTATTGCCAAATAAAAACTTGATTGAAAATGAATCAGAAACTTCAGAGCTAAAGTTACTTAAAATGAACCAGGCTGTGAATTTTTTTTTTTTTAATGGCAATGGTGAAAAGTGAAGATTAGACTGGTTTTTTTAAAAAGTTCAGAGTCAAGGACTTGGTAAATGCAAACCTAGATTTAATCCAATCCTGCCAGTGTTAGAATGCAACAATGAGGTTATATGTAGTATCATTTCTAGGGGTGTCAGGTGAAGACTGATTTTGGTCCATGATCTAATATGTGAAGTTGTGTGAGGACAGATAGGGTTGAGTAGTCTGAGTTAATTGGTATGTGCCAAACTAGGAAGACACTAACCAAGAGGAAAAGTTAGGTTCACGGATTTGAAAATTCAGCTGCACAGAAATGGAAGAGAATCTTATAGAAATAGTTCCAAGGGTGATCTGAATAATTCTCTCAATTGGTATTTTTTCAGCCTGTTCATAGTTTACGTACTAATAATTAAGCAGCATCCATTCAAAAACACACATTCAGCACTCACAATGTTTCAAGCACCATACTACACCATGAGGATACAAGGTCAAGCAAAATGTATTAAATATGCAATACTATCGTACTGAGGCAGAGGGGGGCAGGAGACAGCATTGCACTGCATCATGCTGGGTTTTGATCCCGGTCTTGAGCTTGGGTGGATTAGGTGCCCTGAGCTCAATTTCCTCATCCAGATAATGAGGATGATTATAACACTTGCTCTGCTTCCTTTGTACGGAGTGGATGTCAGGATTAGAGGAATACATTAAAAAATAAATCCTGAATTTTAAGATGTTCCATAAATGCTAGATAAATGGGAAACAGCAGTTAAATAACACTATATGTTTAAAAAGAATAATACATTTCCAGATTTCACTTAAAACAAACAGAAAGTAAGTTGTATGTCTTTGGAAAAGCATGTGTATTATCTACTAACTATTGCTATCTATTATTTATTGATACATAGCAAACTGCCCCCAAATTTACTGGTTTAATTTATTCTATCATCATTTCATGGGTTAGTAATTTTGTCTGCGTTCGCTAGTACAGTTCTTCTGCTATTCTAACCTGGAGTTATTCATGTAACTGCAATCATCTGGAGATTCAACTGGAATTGGTTGGTATAAGATGATTGTGTTTTTGGTGGTTACTACTGGTATTAGCTAGTGGGTCTAGGGGACTTCAGAGGGTATTCTTGCTCCATAAGGTCTTTCATCTTCTAGTTGGCTAGAGCAGGCTTGTTCACATGGTGGTCTCAGCATGGTGGTGAAAGAGAATTAGAACAGGAGCTATAAGGTTCTTTGGAGCCTAAACTGAAAAGTCCTCTATCACCATTTCTGTTGCATTCTGTTGGTCAAAGCAAGTTTCAGACCAACTGAAATTTAAGGGCTGGGATGATAAACCCTGTCTCTTGATGTGAGGAGTAACAGTCACATTACAAAAGCCCACAGGGATGGGAGAAAATATTGTGGCCATTTTTGTAGATAGTTTACCACACCATTAATCTGCTGTTTGATACTAATCTTTTATTTTTATTTATTTTATGTTTTTTGAGAAAGAGAGAGAGATAGAGATAGCAAACACATGCACGTGAGCAAGGGAGGTGCAGAGAGAGAAGGAGAGGGAATTTCAAGCAGGTTTCATGCTTAGCATGGAGACCGATGCTAGGCTCAATCTCACAACCGTGAAATCAAGAGTCAGATGCTTAACTGACCAAGCCACCCTGGCACTCCTGATTACTGATCTTTTAAACTATTGATCTGGGAAGGATAATCCTTGAAGAAGGCTCAAAGGCACAAATCCCAAAGAAAAAGTCACATTTTCATTAAAGACACTTCATTAAGAGTGGTGAGTCAATAGCAAAAGTGAATTCACTGGAAATCTGTGAAGGAGTTCATGTAACAAATACAGGAATGAGTTAGGGAAAGGCAAGGCAGAAATCATGATCAAGACAGCCATGACTAAGAACAATGTGATTAAACCAAAGGAAAGTAGCATTTAAGCCATGTGATAGAAATAGTCATTTCAGGGTAGAAGTTTAGAAACCATAGAAAAGGGCATCATTGGAAAGAGTTTTAGAGGAACAGATAATATAGACAAGAGCTCTCTCGACTGGTCCCAAGTAAGATTAAGCAGGGTGTGAGTTAGGGTATATGTGGTATCATTTCCAGAGGTGTCATGAGAAGGCATTGAATTTGGACCATGATCCAATACATGAAGTTATGTGAGGACAGATGGGGTCAAATAGTCTGAGTTAATTGGTATATGCCAAACCAGGAAAACGCTAAGCAAGAGGAATAGTTAGGTTCACAAATTTGAAAAGCTACACAGGAATGGAAGAGAATCTCACTAGAAAGAGTTCAAGGATGATCTGAAGAATTTTCTCAGTTGGTATACATTCAGCCTGATAGTTTATACACTAATAATTTAACAGCATCCATTCAAAAATACATATTCAGCACTCATAATGTTTTAAGCACCATATTATGTCATGGAGATACAAGATCAAGCAAGATGCATTCAAGGGCCCCTAGACATGATCAATACAAGTAATAACAGTTATAATAACACAAAGTCTAGGAGTCACAGAGGGGAGATCTCACTCAGTCTTCAATACAGAGCTGGCTTCCTGGAACACTGATATCTAAACTAGGACCACAAACGTGGGAAATTATCATACTGGGGACAGGAGTGGTGGGCAGAAGATACAGTATGCCTAAAGGAAACTCAGGTCAAGAAATGTTGGGAACATTTATAGAAATCTATTGCCTGACAGTTTTGCTTTCAGAATTATAATAACCACAATTACAATTGTTATCAAATACTAAATTCCTCCTACACATGCTGCATATTGTACTAGGCACTCTATATATTATCATTAGTTCAAAAAAAACAAATTACATAGAGTATTTGTTCCATTGTGTACCCCCCCGCTCCCAAACACACACACGGTTAATTAGGTTACCAAGATATAGAAAGAAGTTGGTTTCTTTCCAAACCATAGCTTCTTACTATAGGGTACATAGTCTTTTGAAAGACCATGGCAGACAAACCAGGAATTGTATTTACAATCTTTGCTACTCTCAGAAAGCCCATCAATTAATTCCAGCTAAGGGACTACCTATTTCTAAAAACTTAACTTGTGCCTTATATTTGTGTCTCAAATTTTCGGATTTTTTTGACAAGGAAGTAATGGTCATATTCAGGTACTTTCAATAAATAGGTAGATGTGGCTATTTAAAAATGTTTTCTTTTGAAAATTGAAAGCAGTGTTTTTCAACAGGAGTGTGCATATTTCAGCGTCTCTGAAGGGATAGCTTATTAGTTTGCAAATAAGCTATTTTTCAAATTTAAAAAAGAAAAAGCAGACTTATTATTTTTACTCTGTTAACAGTAGAGCACCACAGAATTTTCTGTGCTGATAGTGGATAAGCAGATGATATTGATTCTGTGAGGGCCAGTGTTGGGGAGAGGAGAATGTGTGCCAGTGTATCAGAATTTCAACATAGTGGAAAAGATGAACACTTAAAACATGCACACACAGAGTCCTTAATAGAAGACAGGAAATATTTATCTTGCAGAAATAATGGGCATATCTTTTTGGATATTTTAGTATCTGCTGATTGTATTAGATTAGGAATTAGTTGGGGTGCATTTGAGTCCTGATATGGATCCTTATCTCCATTCCTAAGCTCTGCAGCCAATCTTTCAAAATATAGTACTGACAATTTATGAGACTGACTTTGACTTACAGTGGCCCACTTAGTAAGAAATCTTAAACTAAATTCTCCTGATAGCAAATTTATACATTCTTAGTCTTTGAGAAGCTGGATATAAGAATCTTTTGGATTTTAGCCTTTATTTGTAAGGTTGCACTTGAAAACATTGTAATGAAGACAGTATCTCTGAGAACCTGAGTATATTTAATGAGAACAAAAAAATCTGTAGTTCACTTATGCAAGCAAAGTCCCCAAGATAGAATTCTGTATCCAACAAGAGAATAACATCAGAAAAATTTCCCTCATCCTTGGTGCTTTGTGAAAGAAGCGACTTTCCCACTGAGAGTCTCTTCTCGTGCTTTTTATGAAAGCATCTGTTTCACCTGTGCCCCCAGATATAGTCTATTAGATCTCAACAATGGCTTCTGAATCTCCAGGAGTCACACTGGTCTCCATTTCAAAAGTATATTGTAAGCAGGGCAGTTGGTGGCAATCTGCAGAAATAAATTGTTATGGAGCAAATCCATTTGGCTCATTTTTTTTATCTTGTCAAAATATAAGTCTTTCTTGACTATCTGTTTCTTTGCTTTTTATTGTGGAAAAACTATGCATAAGAAGTGAATTCTGAATTTTAAAAACTCATGATCTTAGAAGTAATATGTGCATGCATCATTGCAATATAATATCCATTTAAGACAATGCACATGGAACATATAACAAACCACCATACTCATAATAAAGTTTCTCTATTATTATTATTATTATTATCATTTTTTGTCCATGATACAAAATGCACATAAATATTTTTGTGCAATCATTTTTTTTTAATGTTTTCTTCTGCAGGTATATATTCTTATTAAGAGAAATGAAGAGGGGTGCCTGGGTGGCTCAGTTGATTGAGTGTCTGACCCTGGATCTCAGCTCAGGTCTTGATCTCAAAGTTGTGAGTTCAAGCCCTGCTTTGGGCTCCATGCTGAGTGTGAAACCTACTTAACCAAAAAAGAATAAGAAGAATTTTCTCTATATTTGACATTAATGAATTTTTCACTTGTGTAATATGACAGCCAAATACAACAATCTTCAAGCGGCTGACTAAATTGTTTTTGTTGTACTATACTGTCTAATAATAAACATTGTTTGAAAGGAAGGAATCACAGTCTGTGAAATAATTTTGCCCTTTGCCATGCTGTAATGTATAGTATTTCCCTGGGGCTAAAGGGAATAAAGAAAGGGGAGGGTTAGACACTGAGGATGATAAAAGATAGCATGAATTTAACAAACTTTGAAAATTATCCATTAAAGAAGAAAATACAAAAAAAAAATTTTAAAAAAAAAAAAAAAGGGGCGCCTGGGTGGAGCAGTCGGTTAAGCGTCCGACTTCAGCCAGGTCACGATCTCACGGTCCGTGAGTTCGAGCCCCGCGTCGGGCTCTGGGCTGATGGCTCAGAGCCTGGAGCCTGTTTCCAATCTTGTCTCCCTCTCTCTCTGCCCCTCCCCTGTTCATGCTCTGTCTCTCTCTGTCCCAAAAATAAATAAACGTTGAAAAAAAAAAAAAATTTTAAAAAAAATAAAGAAGAAAATACAACCTTGGAGATAAAACAAATAACAGTAGTCCCTTCAGTTTAAAACGACAAAAATAAAAATACTATAAAAAGAGAATAATTTATTCAAACCTGTCACATGATAGCTATAGTAGATAGTGTCAGTGGCAACCCCCATCTCTCCACTTCCTACTTCCCACTTACCCCCAACCTCCTTGTAGGTCCCATTTGCCTGGCTGTATAAGCATTAGCTGCTAAAGGCTCCTACCTGTATATATCTCTGAGGCATGCCCTCAATTGATGAGAGCCTCCTCACCAGGAGAAGCTTGGAAGACCATAACCACAGATTGATGAGTCAGGGATGTAACAGCCCTCTAGGCAAGATAGTCTGTATGATGCAATCTAAGCTCCAGAACTTCCTACAAGGTTAAGAGGTTAGACATCTAAAGCGCCATTACTGCCTAGCTTTGTCCCTATCTTATCTTGCTCTTCTCAAATTGTTACAGGTTTCCTATAAAAGCGGTTCATCAAAAAATCGCTTGTATAAGAGTCCTCATCTCATGTTCTGTTTCTAAGGAGCCCAACCAAAGACAATTACCAGTATCACACAGTTATCCTGTTGTGTAGACAAGAATTTGAAAGGTTTAGTGTTTTTTTTTAAGTTTATTTATTGATTTTGAGAGAGAATAGGGCAAGAGCATGAGTGGGGCAGAGGCAGAGACAGAGAGAGGGAGAGAATCTGCGCTAACAGTGCAGAGCCTGAACTGTGAAATCATGACCTGAGCTGAAATCAAGAGCCGGATGCTTAACCGACTGAGCCACCCAGGCGCCCCATACACTAATCTTGATTCAATCATTTATTAGCCATGTGATCTTGGTCAAATCACATAAATTTTCTGAGCCTCTATTGAATATTTTTTAAATCATTGTTGTGATGAGTAATATCATGATAATGTAGACAACATGCTTAGAGTAGTATCTGGCATAGTAGGTGCTCAGTGAATGATATCTTTAGCAATGAAAAATGGTTTAATGACATTTGCAGATGTCAGAAAATCAATTAGGCCTATGTTTGCATTCACTCTGCTTCCAATATCTTGGTCGGTTTTCTTAACTGATGATGGATGTTTTCCAACAGGACCTGCTTAGAAGTTTTCAAACTGGACCTTTTAACCTGGATCATAGTATGCATGTGAATATCCTAAGTGGAGCCTGACATTACAACTGTAGCAGATAAGAAAAGGCTGGTATTGAAGCCCCAAATTGTAGGAATTCTAGGCCAAAAGAAGTTGTAAATTGATGACCCATAGAAAAATCTGTCATCCAGACAAGTTTTTTTTTTCCTGTGAAGTAAATAAAGAGAAAAAAAAGACAGTTGAGCTAATGTTAAATACTGGGGGCTTGTACCTAAAAATCTAAATCCAGCTTCCTTTTAAAAAGCACAGATTGGGGCGCCTGGGTGGCTCAGTCGATTGAGCGTCCAACTTTGGCTCAGGTCATGATCTCACAGTTTGTGAGTTCGAGCCCCACATCAGGTTCTGTGCTGACAGCTCAGAGCCTGGAGCCTGCTTCAGATTCTGTGTCTCCCTCTCTCTCTGCCCCAACCCACTTGCATTCTGTCTCTGTCTCTCTCAAAAATAAATAAACATTAAAATTTAAAAAGAAAGAAAAAAAAAAGAAAAAGCACAGATCTTCCTACATGACAGTAATCGGCTGGAATCAAGTAGAAGCTCCTTTCTTTAGGAAAACATGTGCCCTCTATTTTCAGGATAGCCATATAATTTATCATCAAAGCCATCATACTTTGAAGTGACAGGGGTAGAATCAATAATCGTGCCAGAACAATAGGCATAAATCAGAAGTGACCTTGGGCAAACTGGGATATAATCTTACCATAGCCAGTGTCCCTTTTACTCCCTACTGCTTCTCATACTGAATCCCTTTATTCTACTGGATCACTTGACTTTCACCTGTAGGTATCATGAAATTCTCTTCGAGAGAATTTTATCCTTTGAGTGAGTCCAACAATCAGTAAATTAATTGATCTGGTTCAGCATTCTCATAAGTAAAAAAAAAAAAAAAAACCTAAAATGAAATCTGACTGGTAACCCCAAGATGATATATACTGTTCAAATATTTATATTTTTATTGACAGTTTTCCGTGAATTCAAAATACTTCATAACTCAAAATATATTTTTAAAAATGTATGCAGACTTGTACCTAATGAAAGCAGCAAGAAAAAAATGGCTATTTTCATGTCATTAGAATATCAATCATTTCCCCAGCTCAAGCAGTTTTGTGAATATTATCAAAGAACACATTTGCTGTGCATGGAGAAACATCTTTTGAAAAGAATGATGGGTGACCAAAGAAAAACAACACATATGGAATACAAAGTTGGAGATATGGACACGGCCAGCTTATGCAAGTGTATTTCGAATGGACAGCAGGCTTTGCAATCTGTTGCACTGGAGTTTTAGGGACTTACCACAGACAGTGTTTGTTATTGCAGAACATTTTGCTTCCCAAGAGGAAGGAAGATTAACCAAAAGAAATACAACATTAAAAAATACACAGATGATCCAGCAAAATAAAGTCCTAGATTATAAACCACAAAAGGACCAATATATTTCCTTGGGAATTACTTGAGTGGCCCAAAATCTAATGCTTCCATCCTAAGGATGTTTACTGAAAGAGAAGATTGAGTAATGCGTGCATTGGTGTTTTGGCAAAGCCCCTGCTACCACCCCGCACACTCCCCACTCTCCTGTGGCTTCCTGGGACAGCTATAATTTCCTTTTGGCACACTTGACTTTTTGTCTCCTAAAATCTGGCTTGCCTGTGGAATGTGGGTCAAGAAGCAGGCCTTATTTACTCATTGGGAAACTGACCACTAGTGTAGACAGAGTTGAGCATACCTGATGAGAAGAAAGACAAAAGGGCCACATTTGCATCCACCCACCATACAGGACAGGCACTTCTGGGTAATGGGCCATTTTACTCCTAACATTACAATGAAAAATGCATGTTTGGCCAGTTGGTGTCTCATGCCTAGAGTAAGCCGGTTAATTGGTCTTCTAGCCAAAAATCTTCTCTGAGTTCCAGAAATTCCTTCTTTGTATGTTAAGATGTCTGACATTCTTCTCTCTCCCTTAAGAGGACAATCCCTTAGGGTTGTTTGAGAACAATTTTGCTCTTTATTTCAACCACAGTTGAGATGGTTAAGTTAGTGTATAAATAATGTTTTCTATGCCATTTAACCTAGTTTCTTAACTCAGTAGTATTTTCATTTTTATGTATTCTTTCTGGTATAGTAATTCTATGAAGGAAGGATAAAATATAAAATAGCCTTATTTCATTATGGCTGAAGGAAATAGTGTTATTTTTCTTTCAGATTCTTATTTTATAATCTTGAATACTATGATGGTAAAAATTGGAACCTCACCTGTTGAAGTTCCTACATGTAAACTAGCCATTCCCATACTTCCATCTGGCTCTCCACAAAAACAATAACAACAACAGCAATAATAAAAAATATATCAAATGAAAATAATAAAATTGAAAATTCTAAATGGAAAACTTATAATTTCTCATTGAATAGCTTATTATTGGCCCCTGATTTGTTATTATGCAGCCAGTCTTTATAATATCAGTTGATACTTATTGTGGGTTTACTTTGTACCAGGTGGCTGACTAAACATTTTACATATATTTTCACATTTAACCAATATGACAGCCCTTTGAAGTAGTACTAATAATATCTCTATTTTATAGATTTTAAATTGAGGTCTATAGAAATAATTTATTGAGGTCATGTAGCTTACTAATGACAGAACAAGGATTGCAATTTATATTGCTGTCTGACTCTAAAGTCCTTAAGTTCCTCAGCCACTCTTATTTTGCCTCTACCATTCTTAGGCTCTTGGGCAAGATAGTTTCTCTGATAGGTTCTCTTTGATTTTAAGTTCAACTAAATTCTACTAATACCTGTTGAACACTTACACAACCACAGGCATACTTCTCTTGAGAGAAGTATCTTTGCATTTCTATTTTGAACTTTCCTCAGTGTAAATAAAGATAAGAATACTTACCTCATAGGATTGCTGAATACATTCTCAGTAAAAGATAACTATTAATATTATCATTATTTAAAAATAAGTTCTTGGCATAAGGTGGGTAATGAATAAGTGTTGGATCTATGAATGAATGAATGAATGAATGTGGAAATGAGACAGGGTCTTGTCTATAAGATGTTAATAGTTTCATAGTAGCAGCAACAGAAATGCCTAGCTATCTGTGCTTCGATGGTATAAGTTTCATATTAATGGAACACATAGGTTCTACTAGTGCAAGAATGAGCAAGTAATTAAACTTGGGCATAAATGATAAGGCAGTAAATTCACAGAGGCTTTGCAGAAGGAGGAAAGGGAAAGAAAGTAGGAAGGCAGGCAGGGAAATGTGAAGGTGACTCAGGGGTTAGAGTGGGAGAAACAAGAAAAAAGAAACGCAAGGAGGACATTATTCAATTATTGTAATTCTTACCCCAAAAGTAAAAAAAAAATGAGCTTAGCAGTGACAGAGAATGAAAAGATAAGAATGAATTCCAGAAGCATGTGAGTGGTTGGCAAGGCTTAGTGACTGATTAAATGCAGGAGGTGGAGAAGGAGAAGGAACTAGGTTTCTGGCTTGTTCAACTGAATGGATAACACTGATGTCATTGAAATGAGAAATAGAGGCAAGTTATTATCTTCCTAATCTTTATTTTCCTGATCTGTAAACTTAAAACAGTTGTAGTCCTTATCGCATATAGTTTGGGTGAGGATAAAATGTTACAACATATGAAGAAGAGCCTAGCACAATGTCTGGCACTTAGTAAATGCTCAATACATAACTCTCTTACTTTGTGTGGGATTGGCAGTAGGAAGGGGTGGAACAGAAAAGAACTAATATATTTAGTGTTAGAGTATTTGAATTTGAGTTACTTATAAGTCATTCTAGGTCAGTATGTGGGAGTCCTGAAAGAGCATCTGGTAACTTGTAAATTTAAGGAAAGATACACCCTATTGGTTGAAACCTGCTATTTTTAGTGATGTTTTAAATTTAAATCAAAGACAACAAAATCACCATGGTCCTTCCTGACGCATGGTGATAAGGTTGGCCGATAAGGAATGACTAGGGAGGGTCTGTCGATCCCAGTAGAAAACCAGCTTAGGACTCTTCCAGCCACTTATAACTTTGTGACTCCATCTTTGAAAGCAGACTGTGACTGCATGTTTCTTGAATTCACCAGTCATCACCCAAGCCCAGAAAACTACCTTCCTTCCTCCACATTGCACATCAAGGCTCATAATCACTCTTGAATTACTTTATGGGGGGGCGAGGGGGGAGAGTTGATCTACTTTTAATCCAGATTTAATTTGTTATTAGCCATGCTCAACCTATTGCTATTTAATATTTGAGCACAGCTATTTGGTATGTAATCATTTCTCCTATTTTCTGTGTACATATTTTTGAATGCTTGAAATTGACTTCTTAGTTTAATATTAGCAATTAAAATTTTCTCATGGTGTTGATTTTTAAAACAACCTATGGTCTTAGGCTCTTTATGGGTAAGATACAATTACATCTAGCTTATTCCTTAGTGAAACATCCTCTAATCAGTAACTGGAGTGGAAGGTGGATACTCCTGTCTGTACTTTATGGGATTTCCGGTGGCTGAATATATTTGAAGAGTAAGTGAATGGGAAAGATGAACTCTGTCCATACTAAATCTAAACATTTAGCACTCAGCTTCCTAAGAAAAGAAAATCCATGATATCTAATAGCACTGATCCAAATCAGTGAAATATCTGGCTCTAGGATTTTTATGTCATTTTTTATGACAAATAACTACGTGTATATTAACTTCAATTCCGAAGTTATCACATAGAAATGTAAATGTATTTTTTCATTGTTATGCAGACTAACTCAAGTTACAAAATGCATATAATTCAGTTTCTTTATGAGGCAAAGTGGAGCACAGTTTAAAAAATATATATATGAACTTTCTGAGGAAAGTAAAGCAGAAATATTTCCATGTTAACAGAACACTTACCAAATACAAAAAAATAATTTGAAGAATATTTTTGGCTAAGGACTTTGGGGCAACAGATTAATAGTACAGCTTGTTGAGTCTTTGCCTGACATGTATTGTGTATGCAAAATGTTGCCAGTAGACTCATATCTTAATTCACCCAACACCAAATGCAGCACAGATTGTTTATATAACCTGAGGATGCACTCTACAAGTGACTTTTTTTCTTGAATTAGCATTTATGAAGCAAAGTACTCAACTATTCACGGTAAATAAGTAAACAGACGTTTGAAACCTTCCTTCGATATGGAAACTATTTAATTTAGAGAATCGAATAAGCTTCAAATTTGTTTATGAAAAAGAACATCATTGACTTTCTTCTGCAGTCTTTACTAAGGCACAAGAGTAGATTTTTGATTAGACTTCACACATTTTGAATATTTAAGAGTGCTTGTTCATTTTTATTTGTCAAAATCTCAATCCATTTTTTATGTTGCAAGATACCTCATTGAAGATTTATCTTGTAGATTTTTTCCCCCTTTTTCTTTCTGTGACCAGAAAGCCACCTTGTTGTCTTTAAAATGGTAAGCCATGTTTGCGAGAATAAATCAATTTCTTTCTGACTCTGTGTGTGTGTGTGTATGTGTGTTTGTGTGTATGCATGTGGACAGGTGGTAAGGGGAAATTATAAGGTTCCCAGAGGCCATTGGAATTACCACTCCATCTGGTTAAGCAGGTTACCCCCACAGCAGTGTTTATTTGCTGTAAGTGTGATCCCCTTTATTTTTCAAGAATAGAGGAAGAATAGCTAACTGAGACTTGGTGGTGAGACACAGCAGTGAAAGAGAGGGCACAATGGTTTTAAGTTTGCAGATGAACACATCAATTAATTCTGACACTTTTGAGGCAGCTGGCATTTTTAGAGATTAGCTTGAAAGAGTCATCAGTTGAAAGCACCAACCTGAAAGGCATACACCACGCTAGGCTGAAATTGGCTTGGGAGAAAATTCATGCTTCTCTACAAGGACCTGGACTGGTGCATATCAGCATCATCTCTGTGACTATAAACAGAACCAAAGGCAGTATTAGGCTACTCTCCTTCCGGGGTGGAGGTCAGAACCTCTCCCTACTCAGGCTCCTTGAACCATGGGCTTCCTACTAAATCTGGTGGGTGAGATTTTGACTGGTTTTATGTTTTGTTTGTTTGTTTGTTTAGTAAGTAACAGCACCTTAATTTAAAATTGGCATAGCAGTTCACAGTAGCTTTATTTCGTGTGACTTCAGTATTTTTGCTTCTTTTGCAACATAAACAAGCATTAGACACTATGCTCTAGAGTTGGAGCCAATCCCATTTTCAGACATGGCCATGAACTGTTTGTTCACTACGGTATGAACTTGATCAGGGATGATTTGGGAAATCTACAATGGACTGTGAAGAGACTGAGCTTACCAGGAGGGTATGGAATGCTTTGATATCTGGACAGCAGAGTAGTCAGATGGAAACAGGTGACAAATTCAGATTAATCACTTGTCTTCTACAATTCTAAATCTGTTTTGTCTTGAGGAAACTACCTAAAAGAGGGGCATTGAAAGTAATTTGCAGACTTCATATTTATTTTTAAAAAGAAAAAAAAATGTTAAACTTCTTTATGGACAAAAATTAGGGTTATATCCTGTCAATCATCACCAGAGTGGGCAGTCCTAGGGTATAAGAACAACCTTACTGGCCTAAGACAAAGAAAGCCATCAGTGATACAAGTACCAGGTTAGTGTATGGAAATACAAAATAAGGAGCAGAAACTAAGGACATTTTCTTTCTTCCTTTCTTTTCTTTCTTTCTTTCTTTCTTTCTTTCTTTCTTTCTTTTTTTCTTTCTTTTTTTAATGTTTATCTTTGAGAGAGAGAAAGAGAAAACGTGAGGGGGGAGGGGCAGAGAGAGATTGGGAGACAGAATCTGAAGCAGGCTCCAGGGTCTAAGCTGTCAACACAGAGCCTGATGCAGGGCTCGAACCCATGAGCCACGAGATCATGACCTGAGCTGACGTTGGGCGCTCAACCAACTGAGCCACCCAGGTGGCATGAAGGCATTTTCCTGAATACAAATTCCCACCTCACCAGATGATAGATTTATCCCTTGGGTAATCCAGACTGCTAAACTGTCTCTAGAGTGGCAAATAACAGAATGAAATAAAGATAGCTAGGTGATAGCTTACGTGGTTCTGTCCTGGAGGTGACTGAACTGCTTTGAGAGGCAAGGCCACAGCTACTATAGCAAGAAGTTTCAAATACAAGTCATACTGGTTAAATTTCTTAACCCTTACCAAAATATACTGAAATAAAAAATATATATCCCCTAATCTAACATTTCTACTATTGAACATGTATCTAAAGTAGTGATAGTACTATTATATGAAAAGAGATATAAACATAGGGAGAGATGAAGATAGAGATTTGTATATTAATTTACTGACATAATTACAGAGATGTTTATGACAGAATTGTTTGTAGTGGGGAAAAAAACTGGAAAATTGAGAACAATAATCAGGAGGGGAATATTTAAACACATTTTGGCACATTTGTGCTATGCCAAAATTAAAACAGTGAATTTTTTACTTTGTCAAGAAAATGACATTAAAAAATATATATCTACTATCAACATTTTATAGAAGAAACGATATTAGATACAAAAAGGAAGGATGTAGAACACCTGGGTGGCTCAGTTGGTTAAGTGTCCGACTTCAGCTCAGATCATGATCTCACACTCTGTGAGTTGGAGCCCAGCATCAGGCTCTTTGCTGACAGCTCAGAGCCTTAAGCCCGCTTCAGAATCTGTGTCTCCCCCTCTCTCTGCCCCTCCCCTGCTCATGCTCTATCTCTGTCTCAAAAATAAATAAAAAAAACATTAAAAAAAAAAAAGGAAGGATGTAAGCCAGATGTGTTCTTTGCAAGAAAGGACAGCTGGAGATATATAAATAAACACATGTAATGTTACTCTTATTTTCCTCATTTCAATACCAGCCAATGAAAATCTGATCAGGGACCAAGTTTATGACTCATTTGTTTAGTGGAAAACACTATGCTCAATGTCAGGTCACCCACATTCCAGCCACTCACTTCATCTGTAGATAACTTAACCCCTCTGGCCTACCTCATCAGGAAGGTACATCAGATAAATCTAAAACCCTTTTGCCTTGTAACATCCTATTATTCATGATGATTTCACTTCTTAGTCTCCATAATTCCTCTACTCCTTGTTTTCATTCATTTATTTAGTAAATGCTTAATCAGACATGTATATATCAGGCATGGTGATCACCAAGGGAAGGAAGCCATGAACACGGTAGGTGAGGTCCTTCCTTTTGCAAAGCTTTTGTTTTCTGGGGAGACAACAATAAGCAAGCCAATGAGTACATGGAAAGAGAATTACAGATTGTAGCAAGTGTTAACGAGGAAATAAATGGCCTGATGGAATGTGAAAGTGGAGAGTTTAGGGAAAGGTAATCTGAACTGAGTTTCCATGCAAGGCCTTTTTGAGGATTGGAGCTGAGACTTGAAAAATCGGTAGGCAACAGCCTTACCAGGAACTGTGTAAAAAGAATATCAGACAGAGATAACAGCAAGATTTATGAGTTGGTAAAGCACTTGGTTACTCAGGGCTAGAAAGGGGTCAGTGAGGCTGAAATATAATGAGCAACTGGGGGTATGGTGTGAAGGAGTAGGTAGGTAAAAAGAGGATAGAAAAGTAGGCAGCAAGATCATGGAGGGAATGGCAAGTATTTTAAATTTCATATAAATGCAACAAGAACCCATTAAAAAGTTCTAAGCAAGGGAATAATATGATCTGTGTTTTAAAATGACCACTGGCTACTACATGAACAATGGAGGGTAGGGATGCAGGAAGCAGGGAAACCATTTAGAAGCTATTACAGCAGTCCAGGTGAGAAATGATGCTACTTTGGGTTAGGACTGGGATGGGGAGAATGGAATGAAGTGGAAGAATCAGAGAAATATTTTGGAAGTCAAATACGCTGAATTTCTGGATTGAATGCAAGGGATAAGGGGAAGGAAAGAAGCAAGGCTCACCCCATTGTTTTTGAGTTGGAAAACTAGATAGAAGGTAATACCATTGGTTGAGATGGAGAGCACCCAGAATGTAACAGGATTTTTCCCCCCTTATTGGGAGTTGGGTACAGGAATCAAGAAATGTGAAGAACTGAAACTGCTGAGTAGCCATCCACATGGAGATGTCACCTAGGTGGTTAAGGGGCTCAGGGGAAATGTCAGGGCCAGAGACACTGTTTTGAGATTTATCAGCATATGGGTGGTGCTTAAATTCATTTAAAGAGGAAAAAGAGGGTATTGAACATCAAGCCCTAGGTAGCTCAACATCTGTAGTTGATTTCAGGCCTATAAGCAAAGCAAACTAAGAAACAATGACTAAATAAAGTAGGGAGAAAAATCAATAGCATGCTACAAAGTCAAAAATTTATTTTAAAATACCTCAGTGTAGACATTGATATCACATCATGTGTCATCCATTGCCTTAATCAGGAATTCACAGGGAATAGTAAACTCAACATTTAACCAGAAAGGTCACACTCTAGGACGTCTTAACTGACATAAGAGGCTTTACTAATATGGACATGATGTCTCATTGGTGGATTAGTAGTTTTTTAATTAGCATAAGGAATGTTTAAAAGTGGATTTTCATTATTGAAATTAGTTTTACTTAAAATATATGAGACTCTTACATTTATAAGGAATTTGTAAATGTGTTTATAAGAAATGCATAATTTGTAACTGGTACATAGAAGGTACTCAATAATTGCATTGTGTTTGATTCATTAGTTTGAATCCAAGATTTTTCTAAAATTCCTGATTTGCCTGTAATGTTTAAAAGTGTTCTTCAATTGCTCTCTTACTCTGGTACCCCTACTATGTTATTCTCCCTCTTTTTAATGCACTTAAAACAAATAAACAAACTTTTGCTCCAAGGCTGACACCAGAATGGTTGCCATATGGCTGCCATATCTTTATAAATCACTAGAATTTACACAAAGTGTGTGTATGTATATGTATACACTATATGTATAGTGTATTTTTCCTCCCAGGAGCCTATTATTGAACATTTAAAATACTGAAGGAATGTTTAGTGTTGACTGTGGGAGAGAAAAACTTAGAACAAACTTAAAAGAGTGAAGTAGAAGGGGAGGAAAAAAACAAAAGAAAAAATGGTTTGAGGGAGAAAAAATAGAGGGCATAACTCATGTGCATGCCAAATATGAAGTATTTCTGTCAATGGTCATTTTTGGTACAGAGCTACAGAAATGGACCACATAGTTCCCTGGAGATCTTTAGCCGGGGTAAGGAAGATGATTTGCTGATATTTAACCACACTAAAATATTGTCCCAGCAGAGCTTGTTTCTGAAATTTGTAAGAGATCCAATCACACTGTGGTTTGTGATTTGAACAAGCTGCCCCTGAATGAGCTCTGAAACAGCCCAAATATTGCAGCCTAATTCATGTTCTGGCTAAAGTACTAACAGTAAAAGACGAGCAAAGTACCCCAAATACCACAGAGTGGGCCCTTCAGATAACACTATTTTACTAGTGGAAAATATAAACACGTGTTTGTCCAAATTTCCATTGTGATCAAGGAAATTTGCTGAGGAAACAGAACTAATCCACAGAGAATTTTGAAACTGATGAGAGATTCAGATTACCCACAATTTGCCTTTGAGCCAAAACAAATGTGGTTATTTAGAAGCTCTTTCCCACAGGTACCTAAGGGAAAGGGGGAATTTTCACTGTGATAGAAATATTTCCTTTAGGAAAAGGATATCATGATCCCGATAAGAGAAAACATGTTCTTAGTCTGTGTAACTGGAGTACTTAACATGGGATGAGCACACTAATGAGGTATTTTTTTCAACCTAAAATAACTCTCTACCCCATATCAACTATCTGCAGGTTTTCTAATTAAACAAACTGAAACAATTACTTAGCCATACTCTGTGCCCAAGTATTTTACTGGATCTCTTGGCAAGAATTTCTGTGCAACAGCGTGGTTAAAGAATCATGTTAAACATTTAGGCCATAAAAGTAAAACTACTGAACCTATATGGGCATTCTATGTACCAATATAAACCTGTCTGCTTCTCTTGGAAATGATCTTGCTGCCTTATAGAAATAGTCTAAGGGTAAATGTATGCAAAGTTTTATACGAAGTTACAGGTTTATTCAAAAAAGAAAGGATACAGTTTTGTTTGTTCACACTGTTGACATTGGACAAGCGTTATAGGTTCAAATTAACACAGACAAACCCAAAGGCAAATAAAAAGCAAATGCTCTTTTTAAATATAGACTTCGAGGAAGACTTAGTATAAATACCTCAAAACAATTTTAAGATTTATAAGATGTTGTAATTCACACATATATAAACATACTTTATAACAGAGCAAATATTAGGGTTCGTTTTTACAGTACTCTTCCTGGAGGTAGTTAGTGAGATGGTCACATTCCTAAAGAGAAATGCAGCCTGTGTGCAGTTTTAAGTTTGTGTGGAATCTTTTTCAAAACTATTTTTTGGGGTGAGTCCTTTTGGGAAGCAGCACAAAGTAATAGAAGCACAGACCTTGAATTCACACTGTCTTCCTATCCTAGGTCTATCACCTGCTCACTGTGTGATATCGGTCATTACTCAATCTGTCTGTGCCTCTGTGTCTTCTTATCTATACAACCAGAGTTACAATAATATCTAGCTGTTAGAGCTGCTTTGGGATTAAAGGAAGTCCATCCCCTGAGGAAATTTTATTTTTAGAGCAGATTTATGTTCACAGCAAAATCAAGAGGAGGAAGGTACAGAGATTCCCCATGTAGCCTCTGACCCCATACATGCAACAGAGCTTCTCCCATTTGTAACAACTGATAAACCTACATGGACACATCATAATCACTCTAAGCCCATAGTTAACATTGTGTTTCACTCTTGATGTTGTACATTCTATGGGTTTGGATGCATGCAACATGTACAATGGCATGTATCCATCTTTACAGTGTCATGCAGAGTTGGTTCACTGCCGTAAAAACCCTCTCTACTCCATCTAGTCAAACTTCCCTCCTCCCAATGCCTGGAAAACACTGATATTTTTATTGTGCCACAGTTTTGCCTTTTCCAGAATTTCATACAGTTGGAACCATATTGCGTGAAGTCTTTTCAGATTAGCTTTTTTCACTTAATAATATGCATTTAAGATTCTTTTGTGTCTTGATAGCTAATTTCTTTTTTTTTAATTAGTTCTATTGAGGTACAATTGACAAATAAAATTGTAATATATTTAAAGTGTATAAGATAGGGGGGCCTGGGTGGCTCACATGTTAAGTGTCTGACTCCTGATATCGGCTCAGGTCATGATCTCACAGTCCATGGGATCAAACCCTGCATCCCACTCACACATCTGATCAAACTCACACTCTGTCAGTGTGGAGCCTGCTTGGGATTCTCTTTCTCTGCCCCTCTCCCACTTGTTCTCTCTCTCTCTCTCTCTCTCTCTAACTATAAATATTAATTTTTTTTTAATTAAGTGTATGAGATGATTTGATATATGTACACATCATGAAAGGCTTCCCACCAGTTCATTAACACATCCATCATCTCTCATAGTTACTTTTTTGTGTGTGTGAGTACACTTAAATTCTACTCCTAGCATAAATTATATGTTACAGTATTATCAACTATAGTCACCATGTCATACATTAGATCTTCAGATCTTATTCATCTGATGTAACTGTAAGTTTGTACCATTATACTTGGTATTTCTATGAGTTTGACTATTTTTTTTTTCTTTTTAAGATTCCACATGCATGTGATCCCATGCAGTATTTGTCTTTGTCTGGCTTAGTTTACTTAGCACAATGTCCTCCAGACTCATCCATGTTGCTGCAAATGACAGGATTTTCATTTTTCTCATGGCTGAAAAGTACTGCATTGTATATATACCATATTTTCTTGATTCATTCATCTGTTGACAGACACTTAGGTGGTTTCTATACCTTGGTGATTATGAATAATTATTCAATGAACATGGGATGCAGTTATCTTTTCCAGGTAGTGTTTTCATTTCCTTCAAATAAGTACCTAGAAGTGGGATTGCTGGTTCATATGCTGGATCATATCTATTTTTAATTTTCTGAGCAAACTTTGTGCCATTTTCCACAGCAACTGTACCCGTTTACATTCTACCAATGGTGCACAAGTCTTTCTTTTTCTCCACATCTTCTCCACATCTTGTTATTTCCTCCTTTTTTTTTTTTTTGGCAACATACATATAATAGTGCGAGGTGATATCTCATAGGTGTTTTGGTTTGCAATTTTTGATGAAGAGTGATGTTGAGCACCTTTTCATGTTTCTGTTGGTAATCTGTATGTCATCTTTGGAAAAATATCTATTTAGATTCTCTGCCCATTTTTTAAAACATTTTTTTCTCTGCCCATTTTTTATAATGGATTTTTTATTTTTGTTTATTGATTTGTATGAGTTCTTTATATATTTTGGATATTAACTCCTTATCACTATATGATTTACAAATATTTTCTCTCATCCCATAAGTAGCCTTTTCATTTTGTTGACAGATTTTTTGCCATGCAGAAGCTTTTTAGTTTGACATCGTGCCACTTGTTTATTTTTGCTTTTGATGCCTTTGCTTGTAAGTCAAATCCAAAAAATTATCCCCAAGAATGATGTCAAGGATATTACCACCTATATTTTCCTTTAGAAGTTTTATGGTTTCAGGTTTTATGTTCAAGTCTTTAATCCATTTTTGAGTTACTTTTTTATATGGTGTAAGATAGTTGTCCAGTTTCCTTCTCTTGCATGTGACTCTCCAGTTTTCCAAACACCATTTACTGAAGAGACTATTCTTTCCCCATTATATGTTCTTGATTCCTTTGTCATAAATAAACTGACCATATATGCATGGGTTTGTTTCTGGGATCTCCATTCTATTCCATTGATATGTGTCTGTTTTATGTCAATACAATACTGTTTTGATTCCTACAGCTTTGTAAAATGGTTTGAGATCAGACAGCATGATGCCTCTCTAGTTTTGTTCTTTATCAAGATTGCTTTGGCTATTCAGAGTCTTTTGTGGTTCCATAAAAATTTCAAAATTGTTTGTTCTAGTTCTGTGAAAAATGTCATTGGAATTTTGATAGAGCCTGCACTGCATCTGTAGATTGCTTTGGGTATTATGAACATTTTAACAGTATTAATTCTTCCAGCCTATGAGCACAGAGTATCTTTCCATTCACTTGTGTATTTCTTAATTTCTTTCATCAGTGTTTTACAGTTTTTAGTGTACATGTCTTTTACCAAATTGTTTAATTTTCCCTTAGGTATTTTATTCTTTTTGATGAGTTGGAAATGGAGACTCTTTTCTTAATTTCTCTTTCAGTAGTTCATTATTAATGTATAAAATGCAACTGGTTTTTGTATATTGATTTTCTATCTTGCAACTTTACTGAATTCATTTATTAGTCCTAACAGTTTTTTGGTGGAGTCTTTAGGTTTTTCTTTATAAAATATCATGTCATCTGCACATGGTGACAGTTTTACTTCCTCCTTTCTGATTTGAATATCTTTCATTTCTTTTACTTGCCTAATTGCCCTGGAGAGGAGTTCCAATTCTATGATGAATAAAACTGGAGAAAGTGGACAGTCCTGTCTTGTTCCTTATCTTAGAGGAAGAGTTTTAATATTTTCACCATTGAGTGTGATGTTGGCTGTGGGCTTATCACATACAACCTTTATTATGTTGGAGTACATTCCTCGTATATGCACTTTGTTGAGAGCTTTTACCTTCTTCCTCTGTGCTAAGCCTGGGTGTACAGCTTGGGGGAATGCCCCCATGCCCATCTGAAAAACTGATTCTTTGTTTGCTATCATATCTTAAGACTCATGAATGCAAGCCCCATGGACTCTAAGAGCTATGAGGTTGAGGCCTGTCTGTCAGGTGGTAGTCATAAAATTTAGGACACTAGATGTGTGGACAAGCTCCTTCTAAGCGAAACTGGAAACTTGTGTTGTTGTTGGAGCAAGCCAGAGGGGGAAGGTGAGGGAAATGCCTGCCAACTCTTTCAAGCTCTGGGAAGGATCCCAGTCAGCAAGTAGATATGGACTAATTAGAAACCTGACTGTCAGCAGCAGCTGGGAAAATTTGCTATCAACCCCCTCCAGGACTGACTAGTGTGAAATAAAGAACCTAGCAAACTATATATGGCTAAATAGTGCCATGTGATGATGACAGAGGCAATAGTAGCCAAAGAATAACGGAGGGCTGCATTTCTTACTGATTTTACTGAAAGTTCTATACTTAACTCTTATTAATGCAAATCAACATTAATCCAGTGCCACAGTCTTTCTCTCCACATAATAACTATTAAATCACAGTACCTGTTACCTAAGTTTTCATAATACCAATACATTCACCGAACAGAATTAGAAGAAACCAGAAGTCCCAGTTTCTGCCAGTTTATTGTCAATCAAAGGAAACTGAGAACATTGGTATTTGCTTATCTGATACAACATGCACTAAAACATCTCCTATATAGAAAAGAGAACTGGGGTTGGATTAATATTTTGTCTAAATATGGACACAAATAATTTTTGGGGGAAAGATAATTCCTTAGTTTTTATTTGGAATAATAAAATGAAAATAAGGTGTTATATTCATGAAATTTTAACCCATCAACAATATAGGTATTCATATAAACATATCAATAGCATATGCATTCATATAGCATCCTGATTCTAAAATACTTTCCAAGTGGCTAGATATCATTTTTTTCAAATGTTAATAGTACAGTTACCCTATATTTTAAACACACTTACCGATTTCCAAAAATTATGGGACAGCTATAACAGTTTAAAATCCCCTTTCAACTGGGTTGATAAAAATTTGTTTCAAAAGTTCATGTGAAAGTGTATATAAATTAGAATACCAAAATATTTTTAAAAAGAATGTTTGCTATCTGGATATCTAAGTGTATTACAAAATTATAGTATTTCACAAAGAATGGCACTGGCATAGAAATAGACTGATAACTGTTAAAATACAATAGAGAAACCAAGAAACAGATCCATACATATTCAGGAATATACTGACTGACATATTCAGGAATATGCTGGCTATACTAAAAGTTGCATTACAAATCAGTGAGGTACAGGTGTGTTATTAAATAAATAGCATTGGGAAAATTGAATATTCTTCAAAAAGGATGGAATGTTTAACCAATAACTCATACCTTATATAAATATGTTCCACAAGATGGATTAAAAAGCTAAACAATTTTTAATTGAACAAATGTGTTAAAGGATATATAGAAATCCAATGTTATGATCTCTAGGAATGAAAAATATCTCCTAGGCAAGACACAAAACCCAAAAGCCAAAAAGGAAAATATCAGTATGTTTGCCTAAATATAAATAACTCTTTATTTAAATAAAGCTACCATATATAAAGACACCATAAAGTTACATAATGAGCAGCAATCTAGAAAAAATATTTGCCAAAAAATAACTGAAAATAATTAATATCCCATATATGTAAAGAGTTCGTACAAACAAAAAGAAAAAGAAAAACCCTTTACAGAAAGTTTGGCAAATCACACAAAAACAGATGAGAAGAAGAAGAAGGAGGAGAAGAAGGAGAAGGAGAAGGAGGGGAAGGGGGAGGGGAAGGAGAAGGAGAAGGAGAAGAGGGAGAGGGAGAGGGAAGGGAAGGTGGAGGGGCAGGGAGGAAGGGAGGGGGAGGGAAAGGGGAAGTAAAGAGAAGGGGAAGGAGAAGAAGAGAAGGAGGGAGAGGGAGGGAAAAAAAGAAAAAAAGTATTGTCAGCATTACTTGTAATTAGGGATAGGCATATCAACATATCTATTCATTTAGAATAAACTTAAAAATCGGTGAAAACCTGTATTTCTATGGACATAAGTAAGTAATTCCTGTCATGTACTCTGTGCAACTATAAACTGACTAAGCTTTTTTGCAGGGCAATTAGGAAGTATCTTTCAAAATCCAAATGACATATATCATTTGCCCAAGAATTCCACTTCTAGGAATCAAACCTAAAAAATAATGCCAATAACATGCACACAGACATATTTCTATGAAGACATCATTATTTCTTCAAACCTTTTTTTGCAATTCTAAAAATTTAGAAAACACCTCTATGAAGACAGGATTAGATCATCTGTGATTGACAGAAAAAACCAAAACAACAATGTAACACTGGTTTAAACACAGTTACTTCTCTTTCATGTAAATGTTTGGTATAAAAACTCAAAGATTATCAGAAATCTTTCTCTCTTGTTGTGGTACCATATCCTCAATATGTGTATTTTACCTGTGATCCAATGGAACACATTCCAGCTGGAATGTGATGATCCAGCTTCAGTCATCTGGTGCATATTTGAGTTAGCAGGTAGGAAAGAAGGGAGAGAGGAGCATGTCCCCTCCCTTTAAAAACATTTATTAGATGTTGTTTATATCACTATCATTTACATGCCACTGGCCAGAACTTACCCACAGCCATATGGCCACACCTAAATTCAAGTGTAATTATAGGATGTAGTTGTCATATTGGAGTCTATGTCCCCAAATAATATTTGAAAATCTATTCCTAAGCAAGAAGGAAAAATTGAGTTTGCAGGACAACAGTAGCTTATCCCATAGTCTGGCCATTTGTCCACCCAAATGTTCACTCATAGCCTTCTTTTGACACATAGAGCCTTTTCCAAGAAAGATAGTTCCAAAGTTCCAGACAGTGATGATTGCATGACTGCAGTATCTCTAGATTATGTGTAATCTCATGGTCTGTCAATTGCTAAAATAAGAGGCAAGCTATCTGCTCCCAAACACATGCAGTATATCATAGTGCAGTAGGAACCGGGTAAATATAATAAATGCTCCCGTTTGGAAAAGAGGAAAACAAGAATTACAGAGTCATTGGACCAGAGGAGTGATAAAATTCTCTGTGACAGCAGACTCTTGGCTTCCTGCTATGGCTGTTGTTACTTTTCTCTCTTGATATGGCTATTACTTTACATTCCCACTAACTGCTTCAATTTTTAGGTTAAAATAGTCAGCCTTCTTAACACTTCAAGGAACCACATTACTGCATCTTCAGTCAACCTAGACTGTAGACCTAGGCAGAGAGCACCTCCTGGGTGTATTGTATCCTCCTGGGTGTATCAGTCCCCAAAGGGATTGTATTTCCTTCCATCTCTGCTTGCAGACTGGCTGGTTTTAGACTGCGTACCTGACTTTCCTGTAGAACTCTGTTTAAAGGTGAAAGAAGCAATCAACACCCCTAATATTAAGTGCCTCTACCATTTCCCTAATTGCTATAGCCATGGTCAGCAAATTGTACCACAGGAAATAATTTTATTATTTGTTATCATCAAATAGCAAAATGTATCATTCTTTTTAGAATGCAACAGCGGAGTCCTTCCTATCTTCCATGATTGCTAAATCAATGCCAAATATATGGCTTCTGTCACACGCAACCTTCAATTTCAGTTTCTAAATTCCTTTGCACTTAATGTTTAGTTACAGATAACAGAAACAACTCTAGCTAGTTAAAAACAAAAAGGGTTTAGAACAGAGAATTAGGCATTTCAAAATTATTGGAAAGACTAAGTCGGCAATCTTTATGCTGAATCTCTAGAAAGGACTCCCAGAATACCCCCACAGAATTATGCTAACAAGCAAGTTTCTATCTCCATCATGATCAGGAAAATCAGGGAAACATGTTGTTACAAAAGTGTTTTGAGACTCAACTCCCAGTGTGTGGTGAAGAAGGATTCCCCTGATGTTCCCCTTGAATAAACAGTTCTTGGGACGCCAGCTGGGTGTCCTATAATTCAACTTAATTCTGACACTATCTTCCTGAAGATAGCATAAGATTCCACAGGTTAAGGGCTCAGTCTTATAAGAGTGCTCGCTCCCATTGCAGATGCCAATCACAATGTCAGGTTGTCACCTAGGCTTCTCACCTACCAGCTATAGATTCAGGGTTCCAACAACCCTACCGCCCAGAACTTCAGATGTCAGTCACAAGTCCAGCATGTTACCTGCACTTATGACCACCTGGCAATAAATCAGAGGTTCCTATGGCCCGTTCTTGAGTTTAATTAATTTGCTAGAGCAGTTCACAGAACTTGGAGAAATATTTTACTTAACTACATCACTGGTTTATTTTAAAAAGATTTAACTCAGAAACAGCACGATGGAAGAGATAAATAGGGCAAGGTATTTAGGAAGGAGTGCAGAACTTCCATGCCCTCCTGGAGACTGACATTCTCTCCAGACCTCCACATGTTCATCAACCCAGAAACTCTCTGTACCCTCTCCTTTTTTAATTTTTTAATGGGGGCTTCATAATATAGGCATGATTGATTGAATCATCAGTCATTGGCAACAGATTCAATCTCTAGCCCCTCTCCTCTCCCCTTCCCAGGAAGTCAGGAGATGGGATTGAAAGCTCCAACCCTCTAATCACATGATCTATCTCCTGGCAACCAACCACAGCCCTGAGATGCAGTCCAAGTATCACATTATTAACATAACAAGAGACCGTTTTTGCTTTCTTCACAGGAAATTCCAAGAGTTTGGGAGCTATAAGCCAGGAATTATAGATGAGATCAAATATGTATAAGAAAATGTACTTTGATCATCTAAATGACCAAATACATATTTCTTACAAATCACAATATTGCACATGTCCCATGTCCACATTTCTTCTACCACCACTACATCCAGTTCTAGAACTGCTCTCACTTAGATAAGATTTAGGCCAGCAAAATGATGCCAAGCACCCTGCTTTACAACACCCATGCACAGGCCAATAACTACTGTTCCATGAAATCAAGCACCACTACAACTGAGCTCACTAGCAGAAACAGCACAAGTACCAGACTACATTTCCAATATATGAATGTGTCTGCTCATTGAGAGCTAAGCCCATATGGAACCTAAGTTGTTTGTTAAGGGAGTCTGAAAAATGTAGTCTGTAACTGTTCAGTCCCTGTCACTCAGTCAAGCATGCTCCAAGGTACTTGAAATGGATTGAAGTGAGTCACTGTGTAATACCTACCAGAGGACCTAAAGTCCATCAACGGAAAAAGAGCTAAGTCAACTATGGAACATTTATGCTAATAAATATTAACATGCTGCTCAAAAGAATACAAACAACAAAATAGAAATTTTATAGTCCTTCTTTTAAGGCTTATAATAAAATCAAGTGTCAGAAAAACTATTACATTATACTTAACTATACATATATATACTATTATATATATATATGGGGTACATAGTTATATGATGTATAAATACAATTGAAAAAATTTAATTGTGTAGAAAAAGACCAAGGTTTGCATGACAAACTGTTTACAGTGTTGCCTTGAAAAAGATGGTATAAGAGGGAAAAAAGTGGCCAAAGTGACAAATGCACATTTTTCTATCAATATTTCTCTATTATTTAATAGTAGGTATAAAATAATTGTTTTTAAATTATAATTTTAAGGAGGGAAACTGTTGGGATGAGCACCGGGTGTTGTATGGAAACCAATTTCCAATAAATTTCATATTAAAAAATAAATTATAATTTTATGATGTATATCTATGTACTGACATGAGGAGATGTTTATAATATATTGTTAAACCAAGAAAAGCATACTGCAAATTATTATATTCAATACAATATCATTTAGGGGAAAATCATATCTACTTCCAGTTATATTTGTGTGTTATATTTCCAGTATATATATATGTGTATAAATATATATTATATACGCACACATTTGTATGTACATATATGTGTACACACATATACATATTTATATATACTTAAATATTTGTATATACACTGAAAAAATTATGGAAGTATACACATCATTTAACAGTGGATATCCCTAGAAATTGGGTTGTATTGAATGAGGAAAATTTCCACATTTTTCTACCTACACCTTCATGTTATTTGTCTTTTTACAAGCATGTAATTTGTTTTAGATTATGGACCGTTAGTTTCATAAAATAATACAAGCTTGTTATTTACAAAAAAAAATAAAGCAATGCATAAAGGAACAAAATGAAAAGTAAAAATTAGTTCCAAAGTCTATTCCAATTCTTACCCCTCAGAAACAAATAACAAAATTTGGTGGATACCATTCCAAACATCTTTATATGCCTTCATCCATAAAGGATAACCATATGGGTGGGTAAAAAGGTAGGAAAAATGGACTGTACTTCTGCTGTTTAAATAATATGTTCAATTTTGCTTTACTTGATTTAGAGATGAAAATTAAGACTTAAGGTAAAAACCAAAGTAATTTTTATACTTCTCAAGTAATTTTATCCATAAGCATCACTCTCTGAATAAGACAATACTGCATTGGAAGTTATAGCCAGTCCATAAAGACAGGATAAAGTAAAGACTGACTGACTGGCTTAAGGATTGGAACAGAAAAAATGAAAATCATTATTCCTAATGTATAATATGATTATCCATATGGGGAGCAGATTCTCATCTAAATAACTAGAAATAATCAAATTGGGTAACTTTGATGGATATAGTATCAATATAAAAGTCAATTAATTATTTGTTTCAGGCTATAATAAAGAAACATGGACCATAAATACTCTTTTACCATAAATAATTAGAAAACTGGACAGATGGAGAAAAAATTGTTTTTATTTAGTTTTTAAATGTTTACTTATTTTGAAGGAGAGAGAGAGACAGTGCCAGTGGGGAAGAGGGGCAGAGAGAGGAAAGAGAAAGAATCACAAACAGGCTCCTCACTGTTAGCACAGAGCCTGACATGGGGCTAAATCTCACAAACCATGAGATCATGATCTGAGTTGAATCAAGAGTCAGACACTTAACCAACTGAGCCACCAAGATGCCCCTCCCCAAATTGTTTTTAGATATTGAACAACAGGCAGCACTAAGCTGTTATCCATGAGAGAAAGGAAACAAATAAGGTAAGCAACAATCACCCTGCCTTTCTGGCTGGAAGTAATAACCAGACCACGGGTGCAAGAAAGGAGAAAACACAGCTTGGCACTCTCATTTAGTTTAGCAGATGGAGAAGGGAATTCAGGAAAGTTGAGACAAATGGAAACTGTGCAGCAGAATTTTATAGAAGAAGGAGATATTAAGAAAAACAGTTTCAAGGGACATCTGAGTGGCTCAGTCAGTTAAGTGTTGGACTTCGGCTCAGGTTGTGATCTCGCGGTTCATGAGTTCCAGCTGTGCTGATAGCTCAGCGCCTGGAGCCTGTTTCAGATTCTGTGTCTCCCTCTCTCTCTGCTCCTTCCCTGCTTGCCTGCTCTCTCTCTCTCTCTCTCTCTCTCTCTCAAATAAATGAACATTTAAAAAAATGTTTTTTAAAGAGAAAATAAAGAAAAGCAGCTTCCAAAATTGTCATTGAGGCTCCTTAGTCCTTGCTATGTACTAGGTTGTGCAAGTGAAATGTAAAACTCAAATGAAAGCCAAGCAAAGGGTTGTAAGATGAACAATTCTCAGATTTTGCACAAGGCAGGCAGGCATTTGAGCTTTGACCAGCCAGTGTAGAAATTTGTTAGTCATCACTAGGACATTCAAGAGACTTCAGAGGGTCATATTTTGGTAAAGGAATTGAAGTATGCCTGCAATGAAAACTACTCTAGACATGCTACAGAAATGCTTAAAAATAGGAATTAAGTGGATCAAAATAATATTCAAGTAAGTTAATTGCCTACCAGAACAAAGCACAATACTCCTTAAACTTAAAGCAAGACATCAAATTATAAATACTCAACAATTTAACTGCATGTCTAGCATATGATAAAAAAATTACTACACATACAAAGAAGCAGGAAATTATAGCACATAACTAGTAGAAAAATCAGTCAGTAGAAACAGACCAAGAAATGCCAGGGAAGATAGATTAGAAAACAAAGACATTAAGACAGTTACAGTAAATATGCTTAATATGTTCAGAGATTTAAAATGATGAAGAGTGAAATAAAAGATACAGAAAGTAAATGAAATGACTAGAGATGAAAAGCAAGGTATGTGAAATAAAAAAATTCATAGGATGGGGTAAAGAGCAAATTAGAATACAGACCCAGCAAATAGTATCAATTCAAGTTGAAGCACACACGGAGAGAAAAAAAGACTAAAAATCAATAAATAGAGCTTCAGTGACCTCTGGAACAACAGCAAGCCATCTGTCTAGCATATCTACATTTGGAGTCTCAGAGAAGCAGTAAGTGAATTAGGCAAATCACAAGATATAAAGTTAAGACAAATTCAATTTAATTTCTCTACACTAAATGGTTGGGTGTTTAAGTTTAAAAAATTATTTATCAAACCATAAAAATGTGGACTGCTTCAAAATATATTTAGCAAAAGATGGATACACATTGCACATTGAAAGTTATAAAATATTGCTAAGAGATATTTAAGAGACCAAAATAAATGGAGAGGGATGCCATATTCATGAACTGGAAGATTTAATCTTATTAAGATGACAATTGTCCTCCATTTTCTCTACAGATGAACTCCATTTATATGCAACTGGAGAAAAGACAAATTTATTCAAAATGGAGAAAGCCAATCAATGATTATGAAAATTTGGTAGGACTTTTGGCAAAGGGCATAGGATCTTATGGTTACATGGGTATGTGCATATATCTGAACTTACAGAACTGAACTCTTGAAATGGACACATTTTCTTATATGGGTAAATTATACTGGGTTTTTATTTCTGTAATAAATTTTCTTGTCTTCAGTCTCTTTTTCATAATTTACAATCATGAAAATCCTTTCAAATATTCTTACTGTCTTATCACATTTTGGCTACTTTATTCTTTGATATTCTTTTTACTCAGGTTAATATGTTATTTTGATGTCTTTGATTATGGAGAACAATGTGTGGGAAATCAAATAGCTATGTCCTGGTTAAGGAGATTATAGGGACTGCATTACACTGCTTTCTGGCCCTGCTGAAAACAGAGGACCAGTATCTAGTTAGTGTGTTTATAGGGGTTGAGTCCTGCCTGTGCTCATTAATTCCTTAGACCATGTTATCTATGGAATATCTTATCTCATTCTCCCCCATGCTTTAGGCATCTGCTCTTTTGTAGTCTTGGGAACTCCCTGTTTTTTTGCATGCTTTCTATACGTTTCTACTGGCATGTAGCCACAGACATATTGCACAATGTTTTCCCGATAATGTATGCCTAATAAATACGGGAGCTTGATGAGACTTCCCCTCACCTATCACCTCTCTGGACTTGCATGGAGTCTTGAGTAATCCTTTCTGCCACCCTCGGCTTTACTGGACAAAGCCAAAAGCCGAATCCACAACAATGTATGTGAACTATTTTTGTCTTTATTTTTCTGGGTAAATATTTACATGATATAGATCTTCCATTTCCTTTCACTTTTGTACACTTCTCACATTTATTTATAGCATTTATGTTTAGGTACTGTGTTTTTTGGGGGGAGGGATTATTGCTTATTTTAAGATAAAATACAAATTATGTATTTATATTTACAATATATTTTATTTATATAATTATAGTATATTATAGTATAATAATTGTTATATATTATATTATAAAACATTAAATAGGGTAAGTGGCATGGGGCAAATAAAAAGGGGTAGTTCATGTTTTTTTTCTGATTTAGTATTTTGAAACCATCTCGCCAAATGTTTTATCTCCTTTGCTCTGATAGCTGATTTTTCCTTAGTGCTTGATGTTTAAGAGTTTAAATAGCTTAAAACAAAGCCCTTAAGTGACAGGATTTTGATGCTAAATTATAGCAATTACTGCCCCACCTCCATAATTTAGCCCACTTCTTGTCAGGAAGTTTCTCTTGTCTAGGGTTATAATTCATAGAAGACGTAAATGAAGAATAAATATAGTTTCTCTTTCAGATCTACATCCTCTGCCATTATGCTATATCTAACTGAATTTATATGATACTCCTTACTTTTGTCATGATCCAATCACACCTCAAAATCTCATCACTTTAATCAACATATTTGGATAGGACTGAACTTTTAGGGAACTTGGTTTCCTGCTCAAATTCTGAAAAAATATATTCCAGCTCTCTGTTTTGTCGGTTCAGTTCAATTTCAATATAGTTGGACAAATTATTTTATACATTTTAGTATGTAGCCAAGTTCATACTAAAATGTATAAATAAGGGTGCCTGGGTGACTCGGTTAAGCGTCTGACTTCAGTTCAGATCACGATCTCCTGGTTCTTGAGTTCGGGCCCCAGGTTCTGTGCCGACAACTCTGAGCCTGGAGCCTGCTTCAGATTCTGTGTCTCCCTCTCTTCTGTGTCTCCCTCTCTCTCTGTCCCTTCCCTGCTCACACTTGTCTCTTTTTCTCTCAAAATGAATAAACATTAAAAAAATAAAAATAAAATGTATAAAGACACATATATATATATATATATATATATATATATAAATGTATAAATGAATAAATGCCTCATTCATTGATGACAACATAAATTTTCCTTCTACCTTTCATTCAATTTTTTGTATCTGAGAAAAGTAAGTGAGATAAAAACGTCTCTTGTAGTATATAGTAATTAAAAAAAATAACCAACTTCATAAAAAGAAAAAAGTATACCAGAAATGAATTTACACATTAAATATAAAGAAAGGGAGCAGTCCTTCCAAATTAAATTAGTTTCTCTTAGTTGTATCTATCTCTAGATTATAACTGCTTGGAAATGAGGTTCTTATTTATACGTACTTTTTATTTAAAAAATTTTTTCCACTTCATTCTGCTCTTTATTATTATTATTATTTTATTTTTTAATTTACATCCAAGTTAGTTAGCATATTGTGCAATTATGATTTCAGGAGTAGATTTCAGTGATTCATCCCTTATGTATAACACCCAGTGCTCATCCCAGCAAGTGTCTTCCTTAATGTCCCTTGCCTATTTAGCTCATCCCCCACCCACAACCCCTCCAGCAACCCTGTTTGTTCTCTATATTTAAGAGTCTCTTATGTTTTGTCTCCCTCCCTGTTTTTATATTATTTTTGCTTCCTTCCCTTATGTTCATCTGTTTTGTATCTTAAATTCAATATATGAGTGAAGTCATGATATTTGTCTTTCTCTGACTGACTTATTTTGCTTAGCATAATACCATCTAGTTCCATCCATGTTGTTGCAAACGGCAAGATTTCATTCTTTTTGACTGCTGAGTAATACTCCATTATATATATATACCACATCTTTATCCATTCACCCATTGATGGACATTTGGGCTTTTTCCATACTTTGACTATTGTCAATAGCGCTGCTATAAACATTGGGTGCATGTGCCCCTTTGAAACAGCATACCTGGGGCGCCTGGGTGGCGCAGTCGGTTAAGCGTCCGACTTCAGCCAGGTCACGATCTCGCGGTCTGTGAGTTTGAGCCCCGCGTCAGGCTCTGGGCTCATGGCTCAGAGCCTGGAGCCTGTTTCTGATTCTGTGTCTCCCTCTCTCTCTGCCTCTCCCCCGTTCATGCTCTGTCTCTCTCTGTCCCAAAAATAAATAAACGTTGAAAAAAAAAATAAATAAATAAAACAGTGAAACAGCATACCTGTATCCCTTGGATAAATATCTAGTAGGGCACTTGCTGGGTCGTAGGGTAGTTCTATTTTTAATTTTTTAAGGAATCTCCATATTGTTTTCCAGAGTGGCTGCACCAGTTTGCATTCTCACCAGCAGTGCAAAAGAGACCCTCTTTCTCCACATTCTTGCCAACATATGTTGTTGCCTGAGTTGTTAATTTTAGCCATTCTGACTGGTGTCAGATGGTATCTCATTGTGGTTTTGATTTGTATTTCTCTGATGATGAGTGATGTGGAGCATTTTTTCATGTGTCTGTTACCCATCTGGATGTCTTCTTTGTAGAAGTGTCTATTCATGTCTTTTGCCCATTTCTTCACTGGATTATTTGTTGTTTGGGTGTTGAGTTGGATAAGTTCTTTCTAGGTTTTGGATACTAACCCTTTATCTGATATGTCATTTGCAAATATCTTTTCCCATTCCATTAGTTGCCTTTTAGTTTTGTTGATTGTTTCCTTTGCAGTGCAGAAGCCTTCTATCTTGATGAGGTCCCAATATTTCATTTTAGTTTTTAATTCCCTTACCTTTGGAGACGTGTGGAGCAACAAATCGCTGCAGCTGAGGTCAAAGAGGTTGTTTCCTGCTTTCTCCTCTAGAATTTTGATGGCTTCTTAGGTCTTAGGTTTAGGTCTTCCATCCATTTTGAGTTTATTTTTGTGTATGGTGTAAGAAAATGGTTCAAGTTCACTTTTCTGCATGTTGCTGTCCAGTTTCCCCAGCACCATTTGCTGAAGAGACTCTCTTTATTCCATTGGATATTCTTTCCTGCTTTGTCAAAAATTAGTTGGCCATAATTTGTGGGTCCATTTGTGAGTTCTCTGTTCTGTTCCACTGATCTAAGTGCCAGTATCATACTGTCTTGATGATTACAGCTTTGAAATACATCTTGAAGTCTGGGATTGTGATGCCTCCAGCTTTGGTTTTCTTTTTCAGGATTGCTTTGGCTATTCAGGGTCTTTTCTGGTTCCATACAAATTTTAGGATTGTTTGTTTCAGTTCTGTAAAAAATGCTGGTGTTATTTTGATAGGGATTCCACTGAATATGTATATTGCTTTAAGTAGTATCAACATTTTAACAATACTTATGTTTCCAATCCAGGAGCATGGGATATTTTTCCTTTTTTTTTTTTTTTTTGTCTTCAATTTCTTTCATAAGCTTTCTATAGTTTTCAGTGTATAGATTTTTCATCTCTTTGGTTAGGTTTATACCTAGGTATTTTAAGGTTTTTGATGCAATTGGGAATGGGATTGATTTCTTGATTTCTCTCTGTTAAAAAAAAATTAAGTGTTTATTTATTTTTGAGAGAGAGAGAGAGAGAGAGAGAGAGAGAGAGAGAGACAGCCGGAACATGAGTGGGGAGGGGCAGAGAGAGATGGAGACACAGAATCCGAAGCAGGGTCCAGGCTCTGAGCTGTCAGCACAGAGCCCAACTTGGGGCTTAAATCCACAAGCTGTGAGATCATCACCTGAACTGAAATTGGATGCTTAACCAAGTGAGCCACCCAGGCTCCCTGATTTCTCTTTCTGTTGCTGCATTATTGGTGTATAGAAATGCAACTGATTTCTGTGCGTTGATTTCATATCCTGCGATTTTGCTGTATTCATGGATCAGTTCTAGCATTTTTCTGGTGGAATCTTTGGGTTTTCCACATGAAATATCATGCCATCTGTGAAGAGTGAAAGTTTGACTTCTTCTTTGCTAATTTGGATGCCTTTTTATTCCTTTGTGTTGTCTGATTGCTGAGGCTAGGACTTCCAACACTACGTTGAATAACAGTGGCGAAAGTGGATATCCCTGTCGTGTTCCCGACCTTAGGGGTAAAGCTCTCAGTTTTTCCCAATATATACTTTAATGAAAAGTTTCCACACACAGGATATTCCTTAACAATGGGCAAGAGCAGTGACCAGGTGATCTCCAGAAAGGAACTCTAGCAGAGACACATGACAGTCAAACCAAATTGAGAATAAATATTAAAACCTCCATATTCATTTGAATAGAAACCCACTCTACTTGTGTTACTTTTATTTCTTCATATGTTATTACCTGGAATGATCCTCAAGAAAAATTTTCTTCATCAATATGTGCCAAAATAAATGAGTATACCCTTAAAATGATGTAATTCATTTAAAAAAAAATATTTATAAATGTTCTATATAAAAAGGAGTTAATGTCCAAAATATATAAAAACCACATACAACTCAACACCAAAAAGACAATCAGTCCAATTCAAAAATGGGCAGAGGATAAGAATAGATATTTTTCCAAAGAAGACATACAAAAAGCTAACAGACACATGAAAAGATGCTCAATATCACTAATCATCAGGACTATGTGAATCAAAGCCACAACAAAGTATCACCTCACACCTATCAGAACGGTTAATATCAAAAAAGCAAGAAATAGCACATGTTGGTCAGGATGTGGAGAAAAGGAAACCCTGTGCACTGTTGGTTGGTGCAGCTACTATGGAAAACAGTATTAACGTTGCTCAAAAGATTAAAAATAAGAATGCCATACAATCCAGTAATTCCTCTTCTGAATATTCACCCTCCCAAAAAACAAAAACACTAATTCAAAAAGATAAGCGCCCCTATGTTCATTGCAGCATTATTTACTCTAGCCATGATGTAGAAGTAATCTAATGTCCATCAATAGATAATGGGTAAAAGAGTAAAATCTTGCCCTTTGAGACAACATAGGTGGACCTAGAGGATTTATGCTAAGTGAAATAAGTCAAACAGAAAAAGACAAATATCTTATTATTTTACTTATATATGAAATCTTAAACACAAAAGAGAAACTGATTCATAAGTGAGAGAAAGAACTAGTAGTTGCCAGAAGAGAGGTGGGTGGGAAAAACAGGGGAAGGGGGTTAGGAGGTACAAAGGTCCAGTTATAAAATAAGTAAGTCATGGAGGTGTATAGTATAGCATAGAAAATATAGTCAATAATGTAATAACAGTATAGAGACAGACGGTAACTACATTATGAATTATGAATATTGTGTAATGTATAGAATTATTGAATCACTATACTGTACACTTGAAAATAATATAACTTGTATGTCAACTATACTTCAATTAAAAATAAATAAATTATAAAATAAATAAATACATTCACACAATGGAAAATTATATAGATGATAAAGAGGAATAAAGCAGCTCCATAAGAGTGTCTTTGGTATGGTCTCCAAGTTACAAATAAATGGAGCAATGCTATATGAGTGGGTATGGGGAAATTTCCGAGGTATAATATTAGAAGCAATATGTAAAATCATGTGTAAGTATAATACTACAGTTTTAAAAAAATTGCTTAGGGGCGCCTGGGTGGCGCAGTCGGTTAAGCATCCGACTTCAGCCAGGTCACGATCTCGCGGTCCGTGAGTTCGAGCCCCGCGTCAGGCTCTGGGCTGATGGCTCAGAGCCTGGAGCCTGTTTCCGATTCTGTGGCTCCCTCTCTCTCTGCCCCTCCCCCGTTCATGCTCTGTCTCTCTCTGTCCCAAAAATAAATAAACGTTGAAAAAAAAAAATAAAAAAAAATTGCTTAATGAGAAAAAAAAGAAGCTGAGCAAATAATCAGATGCAGTTATTTACAAATCTAGATAATTCACATAAATTCAATATAATTCATTTTTATAAGAAATAACTGATGTTACCATCGTTAGCATCTATTTTTCCCTTGTGGACCCCCCTACTTGCCATTTATAGGCATTCAAGTACCCAGACTGAAAGAGTAGCCAGGATCTGTAATGTAGCTGAAAAAAAAACAAAACAAAAAAACAAAAAAACAAGAGTTTCAGAGGATTCCAAATTAGCTATTAAATGTTTGCTCCAGAAATTACACACATCAATTTTGCTCGAAAATCACTGACCAGAACTGGTCACATAGTCTCATACAACCATAAGGGGAGCGAGAGTTTAATCATACCATTGCCCACAATGTTGAAAATTAGCCTTAATGAGTAACACAGAGTAAATACCCCAGGAAAAAAAATTATATGAGATTATTCAAATATGGTGAAATAATTAGCAAAAACAATGCATTCCCTAAACTTCCTGAGGAGACTAGTTATTATCACATTGAGTCAGTATTATAAAAAATAGGAAATAGTAACATAAGACAGTTACATGAGTAAGTAAAGCTTTAGATTTCCTATGAGGACCATTCAAAAACTTAATTATTTTTGGTTATATTATATATTTTATGTAAAAAAAAATTCATTGGCAGAGGCAAACACTGCTCCCTGATGTGTTCTGCCAAAGTTATGACCAAGTTAAAGAGGGACAGGGACTCTCGATTCTTTGTTATTTTTGGTGACAGTCATTCTGGAAAGGTACTTCCACATTGAAACCAATGAAGATTTATTTTTATTGTTATTTTAAACTTTTATAGCTTTAGGCAATTTGATCTTTGGTCAGTCAATTTCTCCTTCACAAATGTCTTTCACAAGTGAAACTTGTTTATTTTCTGGAGTTTATAAGATATCACATTATTTAAGTTATTTTTTTAAAAATTTGTTTGCTATGTCATAGTGCTTTTAAAAATTAACTAATTTATTTGAAGTTTCTGTTGATAAGTAGTTTTACACAGATAAACATGGTTCTAATGACTTTGATCACCACATTTGTTTACTCCAGTCCCTGCAGTCAAGTCACCCTCTGGTGTGCCTTCGGGAGCCTTCTCAATATTCATACAATATCCAATGAAGAGAATTTGAAGGCAACCCCTGAACCCTGAACTTTCATAAATGTTGGAAAACACATCGCCACTTTTGGGACTTGTTTAAAAACAATCCAAATGTGTAAAAAGATAGTCATCATAAATATTAGCAAGGTAGCATAAAAGTGAAGTTCTCAAGGGCAAAGTCTATGTCTGTTCTATAATTACTCTATGCACACAGCAGACATACAACAAATATTTGTTTATTAAATGAATGGTTGAAAAGTCCAGCTATAGCATAGTAGTTGTTGGGCTGTTTGCAGAGCTCCAAGACAGATCAACTCTCTCCAATGACTGTGAGGCCTGTATTTGTCATAGCTAGCATGCCATGGAAGGAGGGGGTAGGCACGAGAATATTCTTAAAATACCGCCCTTTTGTTAGTAAAGTTCAATAGCTTTTTTTAAACATTTTCTATTTTGTAGTAGGCCTGTGGTTAACATCTAGAGTTCTGAAATGGTTCATTTTGATAATTTTTGCTACTATGTTTTTGTTGCTCTTATGGAGATTTACCAAAGTTCTCACTCTGCCATTCTGGAGGTTCTGCTTCAGGCAATTATTTTTATTGCTTTGCTTAGAAACTAACTCTTGTGGCCACAGCCTATATCTTTCTTCACCATCATATTATGCTTATCTTATATACCTTCCCTAGTTAAACAGATAAACTAACCAATTTTAATATAGTCATTCTTTTTTTGTTTATTCGATAGGTTTTTTTTGAGCAGCCACGGCATACACAATTCTTTGCTATTTGCTGTGGGAGATATTAAAGAAAACTTCAGACAACTACCTCACCCTTTAGGACCCTGCAACTAAATTGAATAAGATAGGTATAATATGTATGAATACAAAACCTTGAATTAGGTAGTAAGTTCCATAAAACAATAAAAACAGTTAACTCAAACAGCTCTAAGGAGTGATAGTTTACCTATAGGCATCATGAATGCTTCATGAAGTCATGGCATAAAAGTTAATATATTCATGGATGATAATATCTCATTCTAGTTTCTAAATGTATATTTTTAATAGGTCAACTTATCCAAAATTTTTTTATGAATGTAGTTATTTTAATCACTAACACAAATCAGTAAGGAGACATATTGGAGAAAGCAGGTTTTTAATGCCCCTCAAATCATACTACATCAGTGATATTCTATTCCAACTGTTCCATGGCATAATCATCATCAGTTATTTTCACTTTTTTTTCAAGTTTACAAAACCATGCACTATTTGCCTGTGTCCATTATTATCACCCATTTGAAAGTTATAATGGGAAACACATTTTTGTTGGAGGAAAGGTTAGTATCCCATATAACTAGAGAAAACTAAAAGCATAAAGTCCTAAATTAACAGCCCAACACTGCAGATATTTACATGATAAGAAAATGCTAGCTTTTATTTCATCTGTGAGCAAGCTGGTCGTGTCCATATTTGGTACACTAAAAGATGTTGAATGAACGACTGGGGCATCTGTGGATGCCCAAAGAGAACTAACATCTTCCAAATAAGTGTCTAGGCAAAAATAAACAATCAAAGAACAGGTCTGTTCAATTCCACTGTTGGCTCTAAAAATAGTTATATATGAAAATAGAGTCAAGTGTTTTACAAAGTACCTTGGCAATAAGAAGTGCTATTCCAGTGAGGTGTAAGTCTTAGGAATTCAAAGAGTTGAGCACAGCAACTAAATGGCTAAGTTATAAACACAGGGAGAAGCATTAGTAATAATGACATGCATGGTGGGAACCCCTGTACAGAGCACCATAAATCTGACTAACTAACGTCAGCAAGACACAAAACAGCAGCTGAAACAAAAGGTTTGAAAAACTTGCTGAGAAAAGGTCAGTGGGGGACTGTGAATAACTTAGCAGGAATAGTAATGGACAATACCAGCCAGTCTTTCTACATGATCAGAGCATTACAATTTGAAAGTACTCAAATAAAGATGAAATACTAGATGTTAAAATGCATTCTGTGTGTTTACTGGAAGGTTGTTCATGTTAATCCTTTTAAATCTCTGCTCAGTATTAAAGCTTAGAGAATCCTTCATACGGCAGCAAGGAGTCATTTTTCAAAGAGGTGTAATGGAAGGATAATCCTAATATTTGTTGCTTGATTTTTAGTCCTCATTCAGTTCATGTGAAAATGGGACTCGTTTTGCAGGTTGATTATAAAACTTTATAAATCTCAAAATTTAGCCAAAACATACACAAATGAGTTCCAAATCATCCATCATGTGAAGTAGGGCTGTGGGGATGTTGAAGTTTCAGCTCCATTAATGATACTGCCATTTTCTATTGATGTGCTACTTTCTGGACACCTTACGCTATAAAGAATTGTTTACAATAACATTTATTAGACAGAATAAATCTGAATACCACAACAAAGAATACTTCTTGAGACTTTGACTTCTGCATTGTTCCCATGGGGACACTTTGGGTGGAACAAAATGGCTCAGCAGCCTCCAGGTCACATAATATGGCACAACAGCACTTGAATTAAAAGCCAAGACTATTGATGCTAATCTGTAATTCTCCTAAGCATGCCAGAGGTAGTGGCTAATTTAATGTGTTGACTAGGCTGCAGCAATGAGTCTTTTTTGTTAAAAAATCAATCTAGGTGGGGCTATGAAGGTATTTCTTTGATGTGACTAATATTTAAATCAGTAGACTTTGACCAAGGAAAGTTACCCTCCATAATGTGGTGGGCCTCATTTAATAAGTTGAAGATCTTAGGAGAAAAGACTGAGGTCATCAGAGGAAGAGAGAATTTTGCCTACAGACTTCCTTTGGATTGGAGACTGCAACATCAACTCTTTCCTCAGTCTCTAGCTTGCTGGTTTGCATGTAGATTCTGGATTTGCCAACCGCTACAATCACATGAGCCAAGTCCTCAAAATAAATCTCTCTACTCTATCTATATACAGACATATGTTATTGGCTCTGTTTCTCTGTAGGACATAGATTAATACACCATGCTAAAGAGGAACCCTCTGACCTCTTCCATGTTTGTCCATCAGTGTGTCTGAATACCCATAAAGCTAAGCATTTCCCAAGAAATGCTGAAGACTGTGGTATAGACACATATGTTGAATAGAATTCCTATAGCTATTGACTTGAAGTAATAGGCTTTCCCTTAACCTTGGGGTGAATAATAAGGCTTTCTCTTAACCTTGGGGTGAATAATATACCTCTGAATTCTTGTGTTTTCCAGTTGCCTAGTAGAATTGAAAGCAATTTATTATAAGCACTGAAAATTGAATTGCAACATAAACCTGCTGGCTTTTTGCACAAAAAAATGATGAGTTTATTCCAAAACCAGCATGAAGTATTTTAATATGGTTTCCTATTAGTGGTGATGTCTTGAGGTATGCTGTATCTCCACATTTCTTAGATCCCATTTTTTGAGCAACAGTAGACAATAAAAATATACACAAATTCAGGGCATCTGGGTGGCTCAGTAGGTTAAGCATCCAACTTCAGCTCAGGTTAGGATCTCAAGGTTTGGGAGTTCAAGCCCTGCATTGGGTTCTGTGCTGACAGCTCAGAGCCTGGCGCCTGCTTCAGATTCTGTGTCTCCCTCTCTCTGCCCTCCCCCACTCACTCTCTCTCTCACAAAATAAGTAAACATTAAAAATATTAAAAAATATATATGTATATAAAAATTCAACCCACTTCACCTCAATTCAAAAACATTTGCTGAAGGCTCACTATGTTCAATGGTAAAGATAAAAAGAGGAAGCACAACTCTGCCTCAAAAGAGGTCACTACTCAGTAGGAAGACAACATATAAACAATTTTTTTTAAGAATGAAAATGTCTAATTAAGGGAATGGATTCAAGACATTTTTAGTCCACCCTTTTACTTCAAACCCCATCAAAAAAAGAAAATAAGTAAAAAGAGAATCTTCATTAAGACAAAGAAATTGCTATAATTCCCAATCTTACATTATGACACACACCTGGCCCGACAGAAGAAAACATGCTTAGTACCAACACATGTTATTTCATATTTTGAGCCAGAAACAAATCTCCCGCCCCCAACTGTCACATTCTAAAGGACACATACAATAGTGTATATTTTTATTAAAATGCTCTGTTAGACTGACTTAGACAGCTCAGAATTATGAAACAGGCACGTTAAAGGAAAAATCATGGTAGTGCACATGTCATTTCTATTGTCCATGACCTAGCTTCTCTACCAAAGGAGACAACTCAATAGAAAGGAAGATTGAAGAATTAAAAAAAAAAAAAAAAAAAAGATTGTTAAGGCCAGGTTGCTATACTTAGCAGTCTAAGAAGACATTTGTTCCTCAAGTAAAGGAAATAACTTGATGAGAGCTGTGTTTGTAATAAATTCCAAAACCATCCTTCAGCAGATCACACCACCATTCAAAGCCCAGTAATATTCAGAAAAGATATTATCGTGGGAATATGCCTGAAAAGAATAAAGAGAAAGGAAAATAGACTAGAAGCAAGAAGGAAAGAGGAAGAGAACATGAACAGAAAGCAACTGAAAACCATAGGCATAGTTAAATCACATAGTTCTACATGTAGAATTATAGAGAATGATTTATCCTTTCTAAAGGAAAGGGGTCAAAAAAGTTCAAAATAATCATAGAAGCATATGAAAAGTAATCACAAGACCATGGAAAGAGATGAAAAGCATTTTTTCCCTTTTTAAAAAAAATTATTTAAATCCAAGTTAGTTAACACATAGTGTAATAATGGTTTCCGGAGTAGAATTTAGTGATTCATCACTTACATACAACACTTAGTACTTATCCCAACAAGTGCCCTCCTTAATGCCCATCACTCATTTAGCCCATCCTCCCACCCAACACCCTTCCAGCAACCCTCAGTTTGTTCACTGTATTTAAGAGTCTCTTACGGTTTGCCTTCTTTCTGTTTTTATCTTATTTTTCCTTCCCTTCCCCTGGGTTCATCTGTTTTGTTTCTTAAATTCCATATATGAGTAAGATCACATTTTTGTAAAACTTGAGAATTAAAGGAAGACAAACAAAAACATCATAATCATGAAAAACATTCTAGAAACAACCCCCAAAATGGGATAAATGTAACTGAAAGAGTCAGATGAAGAGTAAGTTACAGAAAATATCACAAAAAGAAATGAACAAATAATATATGAGGAATTTCAGAGAAAATAATTGTGGAGATCAAATACACACAAGATGGTTGTTTCTGAAGAAGAGAAAAGAAGTCAGAAGGGCTGTTCACATAGATTCTGATTCTCCACTCATTCCAGGAACATGACATGATGGCAATTCCTCATTCCTTTGATAGCCATGTGACTAGATTGGGCCAAAGAAATGTGGACGATAAGGGCTTTAGGAGTTAGTGTTTAATTTACTACACTTCCTGTTCTTCACATTTGGCTCAACAGGAAAAGCATGTATCAAAAAGGAGGCTTCAATACTTCCTGGTATTACCTAAGTATGATATCTTTAAAGAAAAAAAAGTCTTAACTCTTTTAAACAGAAAGTAGAAAAGTGGTTGCCAGGGGCTCGGGGTTAGGGGGAAATAGGGAGAGGTTGATAAAAGGGTACAAACTTTCAACCATAGGATGAATAAGGTCTGAAAATCTTCTGTACAATAAGGTGATTATAGTTGGTAACACTATTATACGATTGAAATTTACTAAGACAGTAGAACTTAAATGGACTTATCAAAAAAAAAGTATCCTTTCACAATGTATATGTATAGCAAATTACCATGATGCATGCTTTAAACACACCTTGCAATTTTATATGTCAATTATACTGCAATAAAGCTGAAAAAATAAAAATGAAAAAGAAGGGGGGTTCATTATCTTGGGTTCTTCAGTAACAATAATAATCAGACCGCTGATGACCCTTGTTGCACTTGTAGTATTAGCAAGAAATAAACTTTCATGTGTCAAGCCACTAAGATTTTAATTCTTCAGCATAACTTATACAAACTGGTATGGAAAAATCTTTCAAGAAAAATAGGCTATCTTGAAAGTTTTAGAACAGTTTCAAGCTTAAAGAAGTTCAGAAGTATGAATGATCTCAACTTATTAAAAAAACAGTATTTGAAAGTTTAATTATCGACACATCCTCTATACTTATTTATTTTTGTTAACCTTACTAATACATTTATTTTTGTTGTTGTTTCTTTCAGTATTTCCCATCTTAAATCAGAGGTAATAAAAGACTTAAAACTATAAACTTTTGTTTGAAATTCTCAAAACTAAATAAGCATAAAAACATATAAGTGACTTTCAAATGATGAAGCTGGTGAGGAGTTATTTGCTTCTCTCTCACTAGTTTGTGAGCTACTTGAAGCAAGACTGTTTTTTCTTCCTCTCTCTCTGTCTCTCTGCCTCTTTCTCTCCATCTTTCTTCCTTTTTATTTTCTTTTAAATATTTTTTTTGAATGTTTATTTGTTTTTTGAGAGACAGAGGGCAAGTAGGGGAGAGGCAGAGAGAAAGGGAGACACAGAATCTGAAGCATGCTCTGCAATGTCATCATAGAGCTGGACACGTGTCTCAAACCCACAGACCGTGAGACTATGACCTGAGCCGAAGTGGGACCTTAACCAACTGAGTTACCCAGATGCCCCCTTCCTTTTTTGCTTTCTACCAAATATGTTGCTTGAAATTGTATAGATGTTAAACTTTTCTGGAACAGAACAGAATTATTATTGCTTTCAATATTAGTGTGTAGATCGTTCAGGCTGATTTGTTTGACTAAGAATTATGATTGGAACCATTTGGAATCTACATACGTATGCATGATTAAAAAGATTTCTAGAGGTTCCTTACTTTTGATAGCATGGCTTTTATTTAAATCAACTTAGCTGAATGTATTGTAAGTTAAGTTTGGGATTGAACAATTGTAAAAGATGATTGATAGAAGTCATTATATAAGTATGTCAAAGTAATTCTTCATAAACTGGCTTAGGAATGACATAACAGCATTTTACAATTAAAATGAAGTTCAAATTGAGACATCTGAAAATGTAACTGACAGGGTTTTACTCTTTCTGTCTTTGAAAGCAAAGTGATCAGTCATGTTCTGGCAAATTAATTACATGCATGAGACTTATCTTTAAATATTTAAAATATCTCAGTTTAAATCTCTTTTTAAAATACCGTAATTCTTCTCCACTACACAGCCAACTCTATTGAGATAATATATGTGGTCCTGAAAAACCTTCGAAGGTCTTTCACCTCTATCTTTAATACAGAAGAGAGGTGGTTAAAGGAATTTGTTTCAGGTAAGTCATGTAAGTACAAGTAACTATAATCCCCTCTGGCTCACTCTTTAGTTCCACTCCTTGACTAAATACTTGATGGGTCTGTCCTAGATCTCCCCTATGTCTCCTGTTATTACTTACTTTCCTAAGCTGACTCTTCTTTCTCCTCTTGTCCTTTGATTGTAGATAATTTACTGAATTCAATTCTGAGCTCTACGGTTTTGCTCCCCTTAATTTCTTCAACTACTATGACCTAAAATATCATCCCCACACTGAGGATTTCCAGTTTAATCTCATAAACCCTAACAAATTCCTGAACTCCGTATCTTCTTTCTCAATTTCCTCCCAGATGTGCCAACTGGAATTCTCTGCAAACTCAACATCTCTAAAAACTGATTTTACTATCCCTCCTGGGCATTTCTTATCAGAGTATATATCAATGGTTCTCAAGTTTTAGAGAGGGAACTTGGGGTTGTTAGGAGGTGAGGTTGAATCAGAATCATGTCTAGAGGCTTGATTTTCTGGGGCACAGAACTGAGGAAGTGGACGTAGAGCAAACAAAGCTTATGGGTGATTTTGCCCAGCCTTAATCCTCCACTACCTCCAACTGACAAAGGCTATTGAGCTTGTGGATACGCAAACTCCTTCTTCCTTGTCCATCCTTGCAGTTGCAATTGCCACCACCATAAGTGACCGAAAGAGAGGAATTTCTTATTTACACCAGAAGGGGAGAAGAGAAAGAACAGGGGCTAGGGAATTCTGTGGAATGGTACTAATTCTGAAATATTTCCAACATCTGTTTCATGTTCGTTACTCTCATTCCTTCTACAACTGCCTTTCTTAAGGATTACCAGGATTACTCTGACTTTTACAATGACCTAATAATTGACTTCTCTACCTTCAGCCTTTTTTTCTAATCCCATCTACTCTATATACTGCTACCAGATGTATAAACATAAGTTATGTTGGTGTGTGCATATGTAATATATATACATACATTTATTATACTTCAATTACATATATATTTATGCTATAATTACATATGTAATAGATAATATATTATTTATATATTAAATATATTATTATATATTTAATGTATGGTATTTAAATGCAATAAAATTAATCAATATTTGGTGCACAATTGGATGAATTTTAAAACTGCATAGTCATGTAAACACCATGACCATCATGGTATAGAACATTCCCATCACCTAAAGAAGTTGTTTCTTCATGCCTCTTTGCAGTGTATCTCCCAACCTCCAGCCCATGTACACCACTGATCTAATGTAGTTTAATTTTTTTATAGAAGCTATTTCAAATAGCTGGAAACATACATCATGTACTGCTTATGTCTGGCTCCTTTCATTGAGTACGGTGCTTTTAAGATTCATCCACATTATTGCATTATCAGTATATTGTTTCTATTTATTGCTTAATAGTTTTTTCAAAGTGTACCTATATCACAGTTAATTTATCCATTCATTGTTTGTTGGGCATTTGAACTGTTTCCAACTTTCATTTAATTTTATTAAAAAAAATTTTTTTTTCAACGTTTATTTATTTTTGGGACAGAGAGAGACAGAGCATGAATGGGGGAGGGGCAGAGAGAGAGGGAGCCACAGAATCGGAAACAGGCTCCAGGCTCCGAGCCATCAGCCCAGAGCCCGACGCGGGGCTCGAACTCACGGACCGCGAGATCGTGACCTGGCTGAAGTCGGACGCTTAACCGACTGCGCCACCCAGGCGCCCCATGGTATTGTTAGCATTTTAAAATTCAGCTATTCCAGTGGATGTGCAGTGGTATTTCACTGGGGTTATAATTTTCAATTTTCCTGATGACTAATGATGTTGAACACTTTTTCTTTCTGCATTTATGACACTTATGTGTCTTTCTTTGTGAAATCTCTGTTGAAATCTCTGTATTTTTCAAAATTTTGTCTTCTAATTATTAAGCTGTAATAGTTACTTTTATAACCTGGATACAAATGTATTTCAGATATGTTTTATATATATTTTCTCCTACCCTTTTCATTTTCTTAACAGTGTCTTTTGAAAAGAAAAAGTTTTAATTTTAATGAAGTCAAATTTAGCCATGTTTTTCTTCCATGGTTCATCCATTTTGTGGCATATCTAAAAAAATCTTTGCCTAACCTAAGATCACAAAGATTTTCTTCTTTTCTTCCAGAATTTTTATAGTTTCAATTCCTACATTTAATTCTTACAATCCTTTCAGATAATTTGTGTATATGAAATAAAGTAAGGACCAAAACTCCTATCATTTGCATAGACATATCCAATTATTCTAGCATTATTTGTTGAAAAGATTGTTCTTTGACTGTTAAATTACTCGGGCTCTTTTGTCTCATATGTCGATCCTAATGCCAGTATCACACTGTCTTGATTACTAAAGCTTTATGGTAAGCCATAAAATCAGGTATTATAAGTGTTTTAATTTTGTTTTTTCATCAAATATCCTATTTTCATCAAGAATCATGTTGGCTAGTCTAGGTACCTAGTATTTCCATTCAGATCTAACAATTACCTTGTCAGGGCTCCTGCACAGCTCAGTCAATTAAGTGCCCGGCTTTGGCTCAGGTCATGATCTCGCTTCTCGTGGTTTGAGCCTTGCATCAAGTTCTGGGCTAAAGTTCATAGCCTGAAGACTACTTCGGATTTTGTGTCTCCCTCTCTCTCTGCCCCTCTCCCATTTGTGTGCATGCTCTCTCTCTCCCTCTCTCAAAAATAAACTTTTAAAAAAATAGAAAAAAAAACTGCCTTGTCAAGTTCTACCAAAAAAAAAAGCCTGATGGATTTCTGATTGAAATTACATCAATTCTATACACCATATTGGGGAAAATTTGAAGTCTTCATACTATTAATCCTTCCAGAAAATTGAATATCTCATTTATTTAGATCTTATTTAGTTAATTTCAGCAATCTTTTCTACTTTATAGGATTTGAACACATTTTGTTAAGTGTGTTTCTAAGTATTTCATATTTTATGCTATTTTAACTGGTCTTTTAAATGTCATCTTCTAGTTATGCCTTGCTAGTATATAGAAACACAATTGATTTTGTATGACTTTGAATGTGCAATCTTGTTAAATCCATTTATAAAGTTTTGTGGCTTTTTGTAGAATACTTAGGATATTCTATGTAATCAAACATGCCTTCAACAATTAGGATAGTTTTATTCTTCCATTCCTATTTATATGTTTTTATTTGTTTGTTTTATTTGGTTTTTGCCTTATTCCCTTGGCTACATCTTCCAGTACAATGTACAAAAGAAGTGGAAAGAGGGAACATATTTAGCTCTTTCCAAACTCAGGGGGAAAATATTCAGTGTTTAATATTAAGCTATCATGTTAGCTGTAGGTTTCCTGTAGCTGTCCTTTGTCATATTGATGAATTTCTATTCTATTCCTGGTTTACTGAGAGTTTTCAATCAGGAAATGATATTAAATTTTGTCAAATGCTTTTTCTGTATCTATACAGATAATTATGTCATTTTTTCTTTATGGTCTATTAGTAGGTGAATTTCACTGAAGAGTTTTCAAATGTTTGAACCAACATTGCATTGCTCAGATAAATTCCACTTGGTCATGTTCTATTTTTCTTTCTATATTGCTGGATTATGTTATTTTTGCTAAACTTTGCAAGTTATAATTCAATTCATTTGATCTATTTCCTGTCCAATAGCTTGCATTGTTTCTGACAATGCTATCAATCTTATTTTTGTTTCTCTGTATGTAATTTTTTTTTGTGCTTTTAATATTTCATCACTCGCATTGATTACTATGCACTTTGGTGTAGTTTTCTTCATGTTTTTTGTGTTTGTGGTTTGTTGAATTTCTTTGAACTGTGGGTTAACAGTTTTCATCAAATTTAGAAAATTTGGGCCATTACTTTTTCAAATACTTTTTCTATCCTTTCTTCTGTCTCCTACCCTCTAGGGATTCCAAATACATGTAGATTAGGTTGCTTGAAGTTATCACATGAGTCTTTGATATTTTTTTTCATATTTTATATACAAGAACTCATATTTCTTACCTTTACTAAAGTTTATTATTCAGCAAATATTTTTAACCATCTAGCATTATGCTGGACACTGGGGATACAGAAGTAAATATGACATACTCCCTGATTTTTTTAAACTTTTTGTTGTTATAAAGAATTCCAAATATATACAAAATCAGACAAAAGAGTATAATAAGCCCCTCACATCCATCACTCTGCCTTAGTAATTATTAACTAGTGACCAGTAGACCACATTTCATTATGTCTTCACACAATCCCTTTTCTAGCTACTATATACATTTTTAACATTTTATTTTGAAATTATAAACTCACAAGAAGTTACAAACATAGAGAACACATGTACCCTTCAACCGAGCTTTCCAAAATGGTTGTATTTATAAATATATATTTTTTAATGTTTATTTATTTTTGAGAGAAACAGAGTATGAGCTGGGGAGGGGCAGAGAGAGGGAGACACAGAATCGGAAGCAGCCTCCAGGCTCTGAGCTGTCAGCACAGAGCCTGACGTGGGGCTCAAACTCGAACTGCAAGATCGTGACCTGAGCTGAAGTCTGGCGCTTAACCGACTGGGCTACCCAGACACCCCCATAATGGTTATATTTCATATAACCGTAGTAGAATATCAAAATCATTGACATTGATACAATGTGCATATGGTGTTTTGTTTGTTCGTTGTAGTCACATGTTGTATTCATTTAACTATCACTGCAATCAAAATACAGAACTGTTTTATCACACAAAGATCTCACATGTATTATCCCTTTATGGGGTAAAACATTCATCATCTTCCTTCCCACCATCCTAACCCTTGGAAATCACTAGTTTAAACACCATCTCTATTATTTTTTCTTAAAACCATACTAAACTGACCACAAATGGATTTTAAAACTGGTACAGGGGTGCCTGGCTGGCTCATGCAACTCTTGATCTCAGGATTGTAAGTTTGAGCCCCACTTTGGGTGGAGAGATTACATAAGAAATGAAATCTTGGGGCACCTGCGTGCCAGTTAGGCATCCGACTTTGGCTCACGTCATGATCTCATGGTTTGTGGGTTAGAGCCCCGTGTTGGGGTCTGTGCTGACAGGTCAGAGCCTGGAGCCTGCTTCAGATTCTCTCTCTCTCTCTCTCTCTCTCTCTGCCCCTCCCCCACTGTGCTCTCGGTGTGTCTGTCTCTCACTCTTTTTCTCTCTCTCTCAAAAATAAATAAATAAACTTAAAAATATCTTTAAAAAAATGGCACAAGTCAACAAGGACAATGTACACAGGAAAAGGTAAGAACTCTTAGAAACTGAAAGTGAAATGAATAAGTTATGACTGATTTAATAGACCAGAAAAAGCTAAAGCTTATTCAGAAAGATGAAAGTCTCTGAGGCAAGCTAGTCACAATGTGTAAATCCAGCAAAGCTTGGAAGTTGGAAACACCAGTTACACTGAATTGGGGTAGGGCACAAGAGAGTCTGAAAATGAGAAGACTGTTCAAAAAGCCATATAAATAGTAGCTCAAATCCCAGATCCACTCCCATGCTATGCTCAGGCAGGAAAGACTCTATGCCCCAGCAGAGGATTAGAGTTTACTTTCTAGAAAAGTTGAAAATGGGGGACACCATTACAGATGAAGACAAATATATCATTATAAATATAGAAAAGCAAAGTAAAAGTCTGCATATCAACAGTGGGCCCTCTTGGCTCCTTTAATTATAAATGCATAGTTAGTAACACATCTTTTATATTTTCCCGACAGGACAGTGTAGGATTCCTCTCTAGAAAACTGACCAACTTGAGAAAAGGAATTTTCAGATATTGATAGTCTTCAAAATGGTTCTCCAAAGAAACAAGTCAGCCAGATGACACTACAGTGAAATCCAGAAGTGGAGAAATATGCAATCTGCTTTTCGCTCTCTTTTAAGATGAATGGGAGAACAACAATCACCAAACATGAGAGGAAATCCTCTGATATGAAAGCAGAGATAAAAATAAACAATAAAATCATTGAAACAGAGATGATGAAAGAAATAGGAGAAAATTTTCTGTAAAATTTATAAAGAAATGAAATTGCATTATGTAAGAATAAGAGGCAGTGAGATTCAGAGAACAAAGCTAGCCTTGAAAATTAAAAAGGTAAAGGAGCAGAAATAAGAAATTTAAAGGAGAATTTGGAAGATAAATTTGGAGAAAAATATTAGATAAAACAAATATCTAGGCTATGGGAAGTAATAAAACTGATTTTCCTTATAAACCTTTCACTTTTTAAAGTATGTAACAGGTTTTTAAAAATTGAATGTGTAAGAACCAGGCTGGAAGTTGCGGATTAAACCAACCAGATCTGCAACTTCTTAAGAAACTGTACTACTTCCTTGGAAGAGAAGAGAGTGTGTAGTGGGCAGATGGTAACTGATTAAGGACTACTATCTTGACTCACCTGTGGAGATACGATTCTATCTAGACTACGCTGGTGAGGCTGGTTTTCAAGTGAGCATTGACTCTTTTATTTGAGGCCATATGCTATCAGGTACTAGAGATATTGCAGAGAATGATAAGGCAGAAAATCTGTAGGAAGGTTTCAAATTGTGGTTATAAAATGCCAATAAAATGTAAGAGGGCTGGTATCCTGCTGAGATGGGCTACATCACCACAATTATAGAAGGTTTTCAGCATCTAGGATTAGTAATTGACATGGTCTCCAAGTTGTCAGTGCATGAATTTTGGTAGCAGAAGGATATTTATTTATTTTTATTTATTTTATTTTAGAGAGAGAGAGCGTGAGTAGAGGAGAGGGGCAGAGTGGAGGAGAGGGAGAGAGAGAGAGAGAGAGAGAGAGAGAGAGAGAGAGAGAGAGAGAATCTCAAGCAGGGCCCATGCTCAGCATGGAGCCCAATGCAGGGCTCGATCCCACGACCCTGGGATCATGATCTGAGCCAAGATCAAGAGTTGGATGCTCAACTGACTGAGCCACCCAGGCACCCCAGAAGGATATTTAATAACATAGACAAAAAAAGTCAATTAAAGATGTCCATATTCACATTAAACTTTAAGCAACATTTTTAGTGAGCCATGAGACAACAAAATGCTATGGAGCATAGCTTAAGAAATTAGCCATAATTAGAGCTGGTTACTGCCAAAGCAATTGACAACAAAGCTTTACTGAGTGGTCTTAGCTGATATTGAATTATATACATGTGTAGTCTCTTTTCTCCTAAATTATACACTGATTCATTCAACAAACATTTATAAACCACCAGCAGTTATTAGGTACTGTGATAGGTACCAAAACTGCAAAGAAAATGACCAGATATAGTCTTTGACTTTGTAGAGTTTATAATTCAGTGTGGCAATTGATAAACACTTCCAAGAAAGGTCATGGTCACTGGAAGGAAGTGGCTAGGGTAATAGTGACTTAATCCACTCATAACTCAGAGAAGACTTCTTTGAGAAAGTGAGATTTGAACTGAGAACTAATGGATAAGTAAATAGAAGAATGGGTGTCAAAGTGTTTTAGGCAGAGGAACAGTATCTGTCAAGGCCTTGGGACAGAATAGAGCATGATACCCTCAAGGAAGTGAAAGGTCACCTATGGCCAGTATGTGTTGATAAAGAAAAACAAACCTGCTGCAGACTGAATGGTAGGTAGAAGTCGGGCTGTACATGACAAGGAGGTATATTGTGGATCAGGGGCTTTATCCCAAAAGTAATGGGAAGATGTTGAAGAGTCTGAAGCAGAATCTGAGTTTTCAATTCTTGAAATATTTCTCTGACTTCTTTGTGATGAACTGAGGATTGGAGAAAAGAAAAAGTAAATTCAACTGACTGGGTGGCTCAGTCAGTTAAGCGTCTGACTTTAGCTCAGGTCATGATCTCACGGTTCGTGGGTTCAAGCCCCATGTCGGGCTCTGTGCTGACAGCTGGAACCTGGAGACTGCTTCAGATTCTGTGTCTCTGTCTCTCTCTGCCCCTCTCCTGTTCATTCTCTCTCTGTCTCTCTCTCTCTCAAAATAAATAGATATTAGAAAAAAAATTTTAATTGAAAGTAAATTCAGGAAAGCCTGTTGGGAATTTCTGCAGTTTGCTAAACCATTCATTGAATTTGTTTCTTATGTTTGGTTCTTTAAATTAGGTATAGGAAATAGAAAATTTCCTTGATAAGCTTTTAAGATTTAAATAGTTGTTTCTTAGGTGGTCAAGAAACCCAAATCGTTGCAATGTGAAATCATACTTGGTAACCAACAAATCATGGGTGAGGATCAGGTGTGTGAGTGAGCTCGGGCGTGCATGGTGAGGAAAGGTCAGGAAGGGCAGGAAGTGTGAATGCTGGTTCACTCCAGCATCCTTTATTTCTCTCGCTATTTGTCCTCCTGTCCTCAGGGATCTCTTGCTTGAGGCACGGGGCTTGTCATCTCTGATGTTTTGTGTAAAGCACTCAGCTTTCACAGAGCAGCAGAACTTCCTTCATGAACTATCAACCTGTCTCTTTTGTAATTTTATTATTTTAAGCTTAAACATGAATATGTAACCTGGGGTCGAAAGGTCCAAATTTTGACAAGAAAATGGATTCGGAAAGTTAAGGGCATGCCCTCATTTTCCCTGATATAAACCGTTTGCCTAATTTTCAGTGTATAATAGCAATCAAATTAGTTTAGGAAGTAAAAAGTTTCAAATAAGATCTGAAATTCCTCTATCAGAAAATTGCAAATATATATATTTTTACTTTTATTTGAGACTGATCTACTTAGAATATATTGGAGAGAGGCTTATATAGTTATATAAGCAGAAAACTCAATCTATGTCGATTCAATGTCCATTGTATTCAATCAGTATATGACTGATGGTTCAATCACTGCCTATTCATTCATTTACACAAGTAGTTATGGAGCAGCACTGCTACAAGAGATCTTTGCTCTCAAGAGGTTCTTTCAGGTTGAGTGATATAAATTGCCAATGATAATGTAAACGGCAATTACAGTGGGTAAATACAGTTTAGAAGCCAGCAGGACACCAATAAAGGCATTTAACTCAGACTTGGAAGTAAGTGATCTTAGAGCCCTGAAGACCTGAGAGAAGGGTTCCTTTGGGTGCATAGAATTCTACCAGCCACTGCAGGGGAGAAGAGTATCTAAAGCAGAGTATTCTAAAACAAAGAGTGCATGGTCCATTTGAAGGATTAAGAGTAGTTCCATGTGAGAAACTGTGAGGGTTGAGGAAATAACAGGGACTGAGGCTGGAGAGGTAAGCAAGGGCCAGATCATGATGGCAGCCATGGTAAGGAGTTTGGGGTCTTAATTACTCTGTGGGAAAAGGAGAGACATACAAAATCTTAAACAGATTACTATAGTCAGATCTGCACCTTGGACACACATCACCCTGACTATAAGGCAAAGGATGGACTGGAGGTAAACAAATCACCTAGGAAATGATTAAAGTAATCTAAGAGATAGTGGTGTCCCCTATCCAATGGGGAGAAGTAGATGGAATAAGGAAAAATTTAGGAGTAAATTAATAGGACTGAATGATTTATTTGGATGAGGAGGTAAGCTAAGGGAGAGGAAAGAGTCAAAGATCATGCCCCAGATTCCGGTTAGAAAACTGGGTAGATAGATTTGGGAGTGTTGAGTGTTTGGTGTCAGGCAAATACTTAAAATGAGATTTCTAATAGAAAATTACATTTACTCAGTGGGGATGGGTGAATAGGTGAGAGTATTTTATCATCAAAAACTCTTTCATTTGTGAATGATATAAAACCTCACTCAAGCAATCAAGGAAATGTATTGGCTCACATTACAGAAAAATCCAGATGTATATTTAAGGTTTCAGACCCATCTGCATCCAGATCCAGAGACTTAAATGAATTAATCAGGATTCCATTTTTATGTGTTTTCCACAGTGATAGCCTCATTTTTCTGACCCCCAGCAACCCTGTGCTTATATCATTTTCATTGCCCAGCAACCTCAGCAGACAGAACATAATTATTCCTTGATGGCTTCAACATAAGTCCTAGCAAAGAATCTCTTGGGCTCTATTTGACCTGATTTAGGTCATGTGGATATCTCTAATTTAACCCCTGTGGCCAGATTGAAGGGGTGAAAATGTCTACTGCAGTGATGTAAGTCACACTTTTGTAAGATAAACATGGGAAAACTGAGAAAAATAGCCAGGCAGGTGGTAGGAAATTAAAGCACTGGGAAACAAACGTGACTATACTCAAGAGGGAGGAAATGGTCAGGTGTGGCTAATGACAGAGTTCAGTCAACTAAGAAAAGAATTTAAAAGATTAGTTTGGTTTAGCAAAAAAATGATGATTTATAACCTTGGCAAAGAAGTTTCAATACGTGGTAGGTCAGAAGAGAAAACAGAATGACACACATGAGAAACTGGTAAAGTGGGGGAGGCTGGGAGAATAGACAACTCTTTTGACGGTGAGGAAGAGGTAAGCAGCGGGATGGTGGTCACGTTCACAATTGCAGCTGCATTATTCTGGGAGCAAGTAAACGACCACTGACAGTCAAAATAAAGGGTGGCTGCCACCACCACTCTCAGCATCTCCTGGCTCTGCCTCTGCATTTTTGCCATGCAAGCCTGGTGTCTCATTTTGAGGCAGAGGAGAATGACACTCACCATCGTGACAATAACAACAATAAAAGATAGTGACAGAAACAATGGCCACATTAACTTCTAACATAGCAGGGCAGAAGGGATTTGAGACTATTTAAGAATGAAAGAATGAGGGGCACCTGGGTGGCTCAGTCAGTTAAGTGTCCAACTCTTGATTTTGGCTCAGGTCATGATTTCACGGTTCATGGGTTTGAGCCCCACATCGGGCTTTGTGCTGTGTCAGCATGAAATCTGCTTGGAATTCTCTCTCCCTCTCTGTCTACCCCTACTCCACTCATGCTCTCTCCCTCCCTCCCTCTCTCTCCCTCTCTCTCTCTCTCTCAAAATAAATCTTTAAATTTTTTTAAAAAGAATGAAAAAAGTATATATGACACAGTAATGACTTACCAGGATTTTTAATGAAGCCTATTCATTTCTAATTTATGAGAATCCATCATTAAATTTTTTAGGTCCATTTATAATATTCATGTGTGTGTCAAAATGGCACTGTAGTTATTAAATGGGCTTTGGAATTAGAGAGATTCAAAAGTGGCTCTAATGCTACCTACTTGTGATTCTTGGAAAAAGTATCAAAGTTCTCTATATCTTGACTTTCTCATTGGCAAAGGATGGCTAAGAATAATAATATCCACTATATACACATGCTCTGAGGATTAAATTACATAATTTAAGAAAAGAACTTATCACCATGAGGATCACATATAAAGTATTCAATCATGTTACTACTATGGCTGTTGTCATTACATCTTTTATTTAGTCCCTCTTCACTGTGCATTAACTAATTAGTATAATTTAAATGGTAAGTTTTGTTCAACAATACATGATAATAAGTACAGTGAAAAGTTTTTATCAATTTGTGGCATGCAAACTACACTTTTAAAGTTTATTTATTTATTTTTATTTATTTGAGAGAGACAGTGTGAGTCGGGGAGGGGCAGACAGGGAGAGAGACAATCCCAAGCAAACTCTGTGTTGCCAGCACAGAGCCTGATGTGGGCAGGAACTCAGGAAACCCTGAGGTCATGAACTGAGCGGAAACCAAGAGTAGGAGGCTTTAACCAGCTGAGCCTCCCAGGCGCCCTGCAAACTACACTTTTATATTTACATTCCAGTATATTATTTGGTCATCATTAACTACAATAACAAAATGCAAAAGAGAAAAAAAAAAAGAAAGAAAAGGAAAAAACAGGATGCCCATTTTCTTTGTCCAATCAGATAACATTGCTTTTATTAACTTAAAACTCAATTTCTATAGTTATAGCATCTATTAGCACTCACTCATTTTTAGCTCTTTCGCTAAATGTAAATCCATGGTGTCCTTGATTCATGTCCCAGTGAATTCTAGATTTGCACTGGAGCTTGGTCTTGATTTAGTAAATGCCTTCAACTTCTTTGTTTATAAAATGACAACCAAAATATTGGCACTTTAGTGATAATAATGAGGTTCTTTTTCTCACACTATAATTTTCTCCTGATCTATATCAAAAGACTATTGAGTGATTGCTTCGCCAGTACATATACTAAAATTGGAAGCATACAGAGATTGGCACAGCCTCTGTGCAAGGATGACACAAAAATTCATGAAGCATTCCATAAAAAAGACAAAACAAACAAACAAACAAAAACTACTGATGAAGGAAAAAAAACCTAAATTATGGTTCTGACCGCTAATGATGAATTTACAGCATAGTAGCATCTCACATGGGAATTAGTTTTAAGGTTAGTACTTAAGGTAAAAATGAAATAAAATAAATGATGCCCTTGCAAATGAACTTCCAGTAAAATATCCATTAAATCCAATACAGTTTTCCCTCTGGTATTAGAATAGAGCTGTTTTTTGGTTAAGCAACAGGCGACAGTTGGCATTAATGTCTCAGAATAAAAGTATTTACTGCATGTTTAAAAAATGAGGATTACAGTTACTGCAGCAAGATGCTTACACTCAGGTAGTTGAGAAGGAGATAACTGGGGAATTGCAGATTCGTATCTTCCATTTCATGCTTACTGGGGGCTGTAAGCTCATCCTGTGGACAGTGGATACAATTAGCTGATCTCTCTCTCTGCACATGTATAATTGAATTTATTTAAGTTACGGAAGCATACCATGCTACTTCTTTATCATGTTTAGCATATGACATCAGTATACTAGATCCTTTAACATGTTTGAGCAATCTTTTCATAACCATATATGAGAGTTAGGCAGTATCACTAACAAGTTTTTTTTTAACGCATTGATTGAAACCAACCAATCAATAAAGAAAAAATACTAACAATTTGGCAGAAGTATTGCCCAAAGTATGCTACAAGTATAACAATGACAAAAGATAAATCATAGGATCAAAATATTTAGACTAGTTGTTTGCTGGGCGCTCCCAGTGTAGCTGCAATGCACAAGAATCTGGAAACATCTTTGTCTTTTTGATATGGGGGTGGAAGAGCTTGGGAAAAGGGGTATTACAAAGCTACATGACCACATGGAATGCACTAATTGGTGCTGCATATGCTGAAGTGAAATTATCTTGGTAATTGAGATAGAAGTATTGCCTGCGAAAGCAGAATTCTCCTACCAATACAGCTTTAGAAGATATCCAAGCACACATTTTACATATTGTACCACTAATATTCCTTTTTTTTTTTTTTGCTAGGAGCAATGTTATTTAACCTATACAAATATACTACAGATGAATAAATGGTGTGTTGGACTCTACAGTTAAAATTGAAAGATTAGCATTTTTTTCCCTTTCGGAGGATGGACTCACTATATGGTCATATATGGATAGACTCATGGGCTTCTATGCAAATAAAATAACAAAGAGTATGTATGTATGTATGTAGGCAAAATGGAGAAATGCATTCTCTTTTTTCTTCCTAGGCCTATACTGACTTATGTTATCTTGATAGGTCCACTTTTTCGGCTATTATTTCAAATAGTTAACATGCTGTTGCAAAAATTTATTTGAGGAAAATGTGTAGACTAAGATTCAAAAAAAAGGAGGAGGGGCACCTGGATGGCTCAGTCGGTTGAGCGTACGACTTCAGCTCAGGTCATGATCTCACGGTTTGGCTCGTGGGTTTGAGCCCGGCATCAGGCTTTGGGCTGACAGCTCAGAGCCTGGAGCCTGCTTCAGATTCTAGTGTCTCCCTCTCTGTCTGCCCTTCCCCCACTTGTGCTGTGTGTCTCTCTCAAAAATAAATAAACATTTAAAAAAATTTTTAAAAAAAGAAAAAAAGAGGAGGAAAAAAGGAAGAAAGGAAGAAACTATTAAGTATATTACTTTACTTATGAAAGTTGTAATAAACTGACAGTGGAGTAAAGTCATATGGTTAAATAAACTACAAAATTTAAAAACCACAACAAATTAAATCTAAAATAATAACAAACACCCATTTTTGTCTCTGTGTGTGTGTTTAGAAATGTTAACACTTATTAAATAGAGTAATATTTTGAGGACATCAGAGTTGAGTTTATTTTACTTTGTAAAATATATGTTTCCCTTACAGAGATGTCTGGAGTGTAATAAATCAGTGTTTGATTATAAAAAGCCCTCAATTCAGAGTAATTTAAGTAAGTCTTAAATGGCAAGTACATAGATTTTTCATGCATTTCTAATTCTGATGTTAAGGCTGAATTATGATGAATCGGGTTTTAATTAGGCATTTTGTAAATAAAGCACTAAAATCTTTTTCACATAAATAAATGGTACAAAAAATCTCACTGCAAGGGAGTTTTAAAGTATAATACTTAATACATACTCTCTGGACTAGCATACTTCTGGACTAGCCTACTTCTGAAGGAAGGAAGGAAGGAAGGAAGGAAGGAAGGAACAAAGGAAGGAAGGAAGGAAGGAAGGAATTTAGGAATATTTTTTAGAAGTATTCTTCCCTAGGAACTTCACTGAAAATTCTGAAAAACCAAATAAAGTACATTCTGTAATGTCAGTGACTTTATACTTCTTATCTACATTCAAATAAAAGTTGTAATCAATAAGAAATAATTGTTTACATAAATAGTGATTTATTTGAATATTGCTTGTGTATATATATATTCTCTCTTGATATTAAAAAAAATTAAGCTAGTATTACTTTAACCTTCCTTCACCCCAAATATGTAGATGAAACTCTGTTTCAGAAAGTTAAGTAACTCACCAAAGATTATACACTTTTGGAGAGGGTGTTGAGGGAGAGGCCGGTCTCTGATTACAAAGCTCTTTACTCTGTACCACATGGAAACCTTGTTATTTTTAAAAATGAACCATCTCTAGGATTGGTTTCTAGAAGTCTAGATTCCATACTAATATGTCAGTTTTTCCAGACAGATTTCATGGGTTGGTTGGAGGTGGGAAGACAAGAGAAGATGAGGTTCTTGGATTCTTTTATGTTCCACTGCTTCTAGTGTTAGCCACAACAGAGACAAACAATGAAAGTAACAAATAGAAACTATTCCTGGACCCCGATTTTAAATTGCATACTAGTTGGAGTGAGCACGTGTTTTCCATTTTCCCAAGTTCTTTCCTTAGTCTTTTCTCTCTTCTTCCACTGGCCTGTTCTTACAAGAGGAGGGAGAGGAAGCTGGGAGAGGAGGAGGAAAGATACCTATCTGTGAGAGTGAAAACAGGGATCACAGGGCTCCCTTACTCAGATTCCACGTGGCTTTTCAGGATCTGCCTATCCTCAGGCCTCTCTCATCCGATTCGGTTCCCCTTCTGTTCACCAGGTCAGAGCTGTTTGCCTCACAGAGGCAGGTTGGGACCTTCCTTGTGATCAGTTGGGTTATAGTGATGCACTGGAAGTCAATAGGTGGCTTCTAGATCTAGATTGGAGAGAGGAAGTACCAGAGGCTCATTTTAACCCACCAGCTTGCGTTGTGCTTGCCAGTATACGACTGCTCATTTATCTCTGCTTCCCAGTTCAAAATTCAGGAGGGTTGACTAGACATCTCCAGAATCCCAAAATACTTGTTTTATTGTCATTGTTGCTACTAAGAAAGCAGAATATTCTGAAGAGAATATATTAATAAAGTTTGGTCCCTTGAAAGACTCTAAGATAATTTTAAGAAAGTAAAAAAATGTGTTATGTTTTCGATTTTCTCCAGTGACTGCAATAACTAAAATGGGAATATTTCCAGACCTTGCTTTTGGGAACATATAAATCAAAGGCAGTAATAAAAAAAACTGGATAATTTTGTAAGTTTCGCAGCCTGACAGTATTCCTTTAAAAACTGCAAATCTTTGACACATTATAGTTTAAGAATATGCTTTCACATGTCTAATTGCTAGCTGATAGAAAGACATGAATCTGCTTGGAATCCAAAGTTTCCATCTGTCTAGCTGATCGCTTCAATGTGAGTTTGCTAATAATGAATTTTATTTTAAAAAATGAACATACTACATTAGCATATGAAAATGTGTTTTTCCTTTTTTCTGAAGGTTTTAGTGTGATTATAACCTGCAAATCACCTAATCCCAGATTCTTCAGTCTAGATCGCTTTCCCTGGCCAGGCACTCTTGCAGCAGAGTGAATCCTCTGCTTTTTTTTTTATGTTTATTTTTGAGAGAGAGACAGACAGAGTGTGAGTGGAAGAGGGGTAGAGGGAGAGGGAGGCAGAATCTGAACCAGTCTCCAGCCCTTGAGCCATCAGCACAGAGCCTGATGCAAGGCTTGACCTCACAAACTGTGAGATCATGACCTGAGCTGAAGTCGGACACTTAACCAACTGAGCCACTCAGTCTCCCCCAGCATCTGCTGCTTTTATTGCAGAGCCATTATTTCAGTAGCAGTTGGAAAACTACTGGTGTAATCATGGTTCATGGACTGCATCCCTCAGTAGATTGTTGGTTCCATGAATGAAGGGATCACATCTGTTTTGTTCACCATATTTCTGTCATCCAGCATAGAGCCCAATATATGACAAGTAAACTTCAGGCAAAATCAACATATCACATTTACAATGCAGATATTAGAATCAACTCTATTTAAACCAAACATTAAAGAAATTTGCAAGGTTGGAGGGGTGCCTGGGTGGCTCAGTCAGTTAAGCATCCGACTTCGGCTCAGTTCATGATCTCACAGTTCATGGATTCGAGTCCCATGTTGGGTTCTGCACTGACAGCTCAGAGCCTGAAGCCTACTTCAGATTCTGTGTCTCCCCCCCCACCCCACCCTCTCGCCTCTCTCTCTGCCCCTCCCCCGCTCATGCTCTGTCTCTCAAAAATAAATAAACATTTAAAAAACATTTAAAATAAATTTGCAAGATTGGATAATTTAATCATTTATGTTTAAAGCAATTATCATTAGGTATAAGAACTTACTGTTGTCCTTTTGTTACATGTTTTCTCTTGTAGATCCTTTGTTCTTTGATTCCACTTCTGTTGTCTCTCTTGGTGATTTAATTAGTTTTCGTGGAGGTATGCTTTGACTCCTCTATCATAACCTTTTGTGAACCTACTACAAGCTTTTCTTTTGTGGTTACCATGAGGCTTACATAATAAGCTTGGTATAGCCTTTTTGAGGTTCAACATATTTGGGAATTCATGAATCTGGATACCTACTTCTCTCCCCATGTTTGCAAAGTTTTCATCTATTTCTTTAAATAGACTTTCTGTCCCTTTTTATTGTCTCCTTCCAGGATTCCCATAATGTATACATTGATTCTTTTGATCCCATGCCATCAAAAAAAGGTAGACTTTATTTTTCATTCTTTTTTTTTCCTCCTAACTAGGTCATTTCAAATGATCTGTCTGAATTCATTGATTTTCTCCTGTTTTGTTGAGTATGCTATTGAAGCTCTCTATTGAATTCTTCAGTTCAGTATTCTTCTTCAGCTTTAGAATTTCTGTCTGTTTGTTTGTTTTTTTACTTCTTTGTTGAACTTCTCATTTGGCTCATGCCTTGTTTCCCTAATACTGTTTAGTTGTCTGTGTGTTCTTGTAGTTCACTCAATTTAAGAAGACTATTCTGCATTCTTTGTCAGATAGTTCATAGATTTCTATTTCCTTAGGGTCACTTACTGGAGCTTTATTAGTTTCCTTGGACAGTGTCATGTCTACCTGATCCTTTGTGATCCTTGTATCCTTGCATTGGCATATGTGCTTTTGAGTATAGAGTCTCCTCTACTAGACTTTATAGGTTTGTTGGCAAGGAAAGACCTTAGCCAGTCCTCTTAGCTTGGAGTACTAGATGGATCAGCTGGTAGTGTCTGTAAGTCGGCAGGGTTTGCCATTGTGGTCTCTGTGGGCAAGGCCACTGCCCATCCTCTGAGGTCAGGTGAAGAGTGCCATGGTTGGGTTCTGCAGTCAGGCATGATTGCTGTTTGGACTCCCTGACTGAGTGGGGCTACAGCCTGTGCTCCATGATTGCATGGGGTCACTGGCTGGGTTCTGTGTCTGGATGAGGCTGCAGGCTCTGTTCAGCAGTTGGGCAGAGCCGTATGCTAAGCTTCACTGCTGGGTTGGGTGGTAGACTGGACTCCATGGCTGAATGGTACTATGGGCTATACTCTGAGGCTGGTCAGGATCATTGTTCAGGCTCCCTGGTTATCTGGGGCCAGAGAGTATACACAACAGTTGGGCATGGTTGCTGTCTTGTCTCCCTGACCATAAAGCCCATAGGATGTACTCTGCCGCTGCTGAGTATGTGTGACCACTCTTCCCAGAAGGGCTGTCTATGTTCAGCAGTTGGGCTGAAAGGCAAATTTGGTCCCCAATCTGGGAAAACACTATTGGTAGGCATGTAAATTAATACAGTCGCTATGGAAAACAGAATTGAGTTTCCTCAAAAAATTTTAAATAGAACAATTATTTGATCCAGCAATCCAATTTCTAAGCAAATGTCAACAAATAAAGGAAAAAAAATGAAATCACTATCTTGAAGAGATATCTGCATCTCCATGTTCACTGCAGCATTAATTTACAATAGCCAAGACAGAGAAACAACCAAAGTGCCCATCAATAGATGAATGGATAAAGAAAATGTGACACACACACACACACACACACACACACACACACACAGGAATATTATTTATCTGTGAGAAAGTGGGAAATCCTGTCATTTGTGACAACATGGATGAACCTCAAAGACATTACGCAAGTAAATTAAGTCAGATTGAAAAAAGATAAATACTGTATGATCTCACTTATATGTAGAATCTAAAAAGAAACTGAAATCATAGAAATAATACATTGGCAGCTTCCAGAAGTGGGGCTACGTGGAGAAAATGGATGATAGTAGTCAAAGGCAAAGTCAAAGTAGTCAAACAAACTCCCAGTTATATGATAAACAAGTTCTGGGGATCTAACGTACAGCATGATAACTATAGTTTACAACACTGTATGTTTACTTGGAAGTTGCTAACAGTTCTTCCCACAAAAAAAAACGTAACTGTGAGGTGATGGATGTGATAACTAACCTTATTGTGACAATCATAAATATATGTTAAATCATCATATTGTACACCTTAAACTTACACAATGTTATATGCGAGTTATCCTTCATAAAGCTGGGGAAAATTACAATAATTTAAAACATTGCTACTCTTCTCACTTTTTTTTTATTTTGGAAAATATGCTTGCTTTTCATAGTTGTAGGTTAGCTATGCTAACCAGAGAGAATCAAAATAAATAGTATAGTGTCTGCAACAGAGTAAATGCTCAATAAAGTACTTTTTAATATCACTATTAATAAAATTATTACTATATGCCCATTCTTGGGACAAATGTGAAAACCTACCATCCACAGTGATTTCATTTTTTTTTTTTTTTTTTTTTTTTTTTTATGAAATTTATTGACAAATTGGTTTCCATACAACACCCAGTGCTCATCCCAAAAGGTGCCCTCCTCAATACCCATCACCCACCCTCCCCTCCCTCCCACCCCCCATCAACCCTCAGTTTGTTCTCAGTTTTTAAGTCTCTTATGCTTTGGCTCTCTCCCATTCTAACCTCTTTTTTTTTTTTTTTTTCCTTCCCCTCCCCCATGGGTTCCTGTGAAGTTTCTCAGGATCCACATAAGAGTGAAACCATATGGTGTCTGTCTTTCTCTGTATGGCTTATTTCACTTAGCATCACACTCTCCAGTTCCATCCACGTTGCTACGAAAGGCCATATTTCATTTTTTCTCATTGCCACGTAATATTCCATTGTGTATATAAACCACAATTTCTTTATCCATTCATCAGTTGATGGACATTTAGGCTCTTTCCATAATTTGGCTATTGTTGAGAGTGCTGCTATGAACATTGGGGTACACGTGGCCCTATGCATCAGTGCTCCTGTATCTCTTGGATAAATTCCTAGCAGTGCTATTGCTGGGTCATAGGGTAGGTCTATTTTTAATTTTCTGAGGAACCTCCACACTGCTTTCCAGAGCGGCTGCACCAATTTGCATTCCCACCAACAGTGCAAGAGGGTTCCCGTTTCTCCACATCCTCTCCAGCATCTATAGTCTCCTGATTTGTTCATTTTGGCCACTCTGACTGGCGTGAGGTGATACCTGAGTGTGGTTTTGATTTGTATTTCCCTGATAAGGAGCGACGCTGAACATCTTTTCATGTGCCTGTTGGCCATCCGGATGTCTTCTTTAGAGAAGTGTCTATTCATGTTTTCTGCCCATTTCTTCACTGGGTTATTTGTTTTTCGGGTGTGGAGTTTGGTGAGCTCTTTATAGATTTTGGATACTAGCCCTTTGTCCGATATGTCATTTGCGAATATCTTTTCCCATTCCGTTGGTTGCCTTTTAGTTTTGTTGGTTGTTTCCTTGGCTGTGCAGAAGCTTTTTATCTTCATAAGGTCCCAGTAATTCACTTTTGCTTTTAATTCCCTTGCCTTTGGGGATGTGTCCAGGAAGAGATTGCTACGGCTGAGGTCAGAGAGGTCTTTTCCTGCTTTCTCCTCTAAGGTTTTGATGGTTTCCTGTCTCACATTTAGGTCCTTTATCCATTTTGAGTTTATTTTTGTGAATGGTGTGAGAAAGTGGTCTAGTTTCAACCTTCTGCATGTTGCTGTCCAGTTCTCCCAGCACCATTTGTTAAAGAGGCTGTCTTTTTTCCATTGGATGTTCTTTCCTGCTTTGTCAAAGATGAGTTGGCCATACGTTTGTGGGTCTAGTTCTGGGGTTTCTATTCTATTCCATTGGTCTATGTGTCTGTTTTGGTGCCAATACCATGCTGTCTTGATGATGACAGCTTTGTAGTAGAGGCTAAAGTCTGGGATTGTGATGCCTCCTGCTTTGGTCTTCTTCTTCAAAATTCCTTTGGCTATTCGGGGCCTTTTGTGGTTCCATATGAATTTTAGGATTGCTTGTTCTAGTTTCGAGAAGAATGCTGGTGCAATTTTGATTGGGATTGCATTGAATGTGTAGATAGCTTTGGGTAGTATTGACATTTTGACAATATTTATTTTTCCAATCCATGAGCAGGGAATGTCTTTCCATTTCTTTAAATCTTCTTCAATTTCCTTCATAAGCTTTCTATAATTTTCAGCATACAGATCCTTTACATCTTTGGTTAGATTTATTCCTAGGTATTTTATGCTTCTTGGTGCAATTGTGAATGGGATCAGTTTCTTTATTTGTCTTTCTGTTGCTTCATTGTTAGTGTATAAGAATGCAACTGATTTCTGTACATTGATTTTGTATCCTGCAACTTTGCTGAATTCCTGTATCAGTTCTAGCAGACTTTTGGTGGAGTCTATCGGATTTTCCATGTATAATATCATGTCATCTGCAAAAAGCGAAAGCTTGACTTCATCTTTGCCAATTTTGATGCCTTTGATTTCCTTTTGTTGTCTGATTGCTGATGCTAGAAGTTCCAGCACTATGTTAAACAGCAGCGGTGAGAGTGGGCATCCTTGTCGTGTTCCTGATCTCAGGGAAAAAGCTCTCAGTTTTTCCCCGTTGAGGATGATGTTAGCTGTGGGCTTTTCATAAATGGCTTTTATGATCTTTAAGTATGTTCCTTCTATCCCGACTTTCTCAAGGGTTTTTATTAAGAAAGGGTGCTGGATTTTGTCGAAGGCCTTTTCTGCATCGATTGACAGGATCATATGGTTCTTCTCTTTTTTTTTGTTAACGTGATGTATCACGTTGATTGATTTGCGAATGTTGAACCAGCCCTGCATCCCAGGAATGAATCCCACTTGATCATGGTGAATAATTCTTTTTTATATGCCGTTGAATTCGATTTGCTAGTACCTTATTGAGAATTTTTGCATCCATATTCATCAGGGATATTGGCCTGTAGTTCTCTTTTTTTACTGGGTCTCTGTCTGGTTTAGGAATCAAAGTAATACTGGCTTCATAGAATGAGTCTGGAAGTTTTCCTTCCCTTTCTATTTCTTGGAATAGCTTGAGAAGGATAGGTATTATCTCTGCTTTAAACGTCTGGTAGAACTCCCCTGGGAAGCCATCTGGTCCTGGACTCTTATTTGTTGGGAGATTTTTGATAACCGATTCAATTTCTTCGCTGGTTATGGGTCTGTTCAAGCTTTCTATTTCCTCCTGATTGAGTTTTGGAAGAGTGTGGTTGTTCAGGAATTTGTCCATTTCTTCCAGGTTGTCCAGTTTGTTGGCATATAATTTTTCATAGTATTCCCTGATAATTGTTTGTATCTCTGAGGGATTGGTTGTAATAATTCCATTTTCATTCATGATTTTATCTATTTGGGTCATCTCCCTTTTCTTTTTGAGAAGCCTGGCTAGAGGTTTGTCAATTTTGTTTATTTTTTCAAAAAACCAACTCTTGGTTTCGTTGATCTGCTCTACAGTTTTTTTAGTTTCTATATTGTTTATTTCTGCCCTGATCTTTATTATTTCTCTTCTTCTGCTGGGCTTAGGCTGCCTTTGCTGTTCTGCTTCTAGTTCCTTTAGGTGTGCTGTTAGATTTTGTATTTGGGATTTTTCTTGTTTCTTGAGATAGGCCTGGATTGCAATGTATTTTCCTCTCAGGACTGCCTTTGCTGCGTCCCAAAGCGTTTGGATTGTTGTATTTTCATTTTCATTTGTTTCCATATATTTTTTAATTTCTTCTCTAATTGCCTGGTTGACACACTCATTCGTTAGTAGGGTGTTCTTTAACCTCCATGCTTTTGGAGGTTTTCCAGACTTTTTTCTGTGGTTGATTTCAAGCTTCATAGCATTGTGGTCTGAAAGTAAGCATGGTATAATTTCAATTCTTGTAAACTTATGAAGGGCTGTTTTGTGACCCAGTATATGATCTATCTTGGAGAATGTTCCATGTGCACTCGAGAAGAAAGTATATTCTGTTGCTTTGGGATGCAGAGTTCTAAATATATCTGTCAAGTCCATCTGATCCAATGTCTCATTCAGGGCCCTTGTTTCTTTATTGACCGTGTGTCTAGATGATCTATCCACTTCTGTAAGTGCTGTATTAAAGTCCCCTGCAATTACCACATTCTTATCAATAAGGTTGCTTATGTTTATGAGTAATTGTTTTATATATTTGGGGGCTCCGGTATTCGGTGCATAGACATTTATAATTGTTAGCTCTTCCTGATGGATAGACCCTGTAACTATTATATAATGTCCTTCTTCATCTCTTGTTACAGCCTTTAATTTAAAGTCTAGTTTGTCTGATATAAGTATGGCTACTCCAGCTTTCTTTTGGCTTCCAGTCGCATGATAAATAGTTCTCCATCCCCTCACTCTCAATCTAAAGGTGTCCTCAGGTCTAAAATGAGTCTCTTGTAGACAGCAAACAGATGGGTCTTGTTTTTTTATCCATTCTGATACCCTATGTCTTTTGGTTGGCGCATTTAATCCATTTACATTCAGTGTGATTATAGAAAGATACGGGTTTAGAGTCATTGTGATGTCTGTATGTTTTATGCTTGTAGTGATGTCTCTGGGACTTTGTCTCACAGGGTCCCCCTTAGGATCTCTTGTAGGGCTGGTTTAGTGGTGACAAATTCCTTCAGTTTTTGTTTGTTTGGGAAGACCTTTATCTCTCCTTCTATTCTAAATGACAGACTTGCTGGATAAAGGATTCTCGGCTGCATATTTTTTCTGTCTAGCACCCTGAAAATCTCGTGCCAATTCTTTCTGGCCTGCCAAGTTTCAAAAGAGAGATCAGTCACGAGTCTTATAGGTCTCCCTTTATATGTGAGGGCACGTTTACCCCTTGCTGCTTTCAGAATTTTCTCTTTATCCTTGTATTTTGCCAGTTTCACTATGATATGTCGTGCAGAAGATCGATTCAAGTTACGTCTGAAGGGAGTTCTCTGTGCCTCTTGGATTTCAATGCCTTTTTCCTTCCCCAGTTCAGGGAAGTTCTCAGCTATGATTTCTTCAAGTACCCCTTCAGCACCTTTCCCTCTCTCTTCCTCCTCTGGGATACCAATTATGCGTATATTATTTCTTTTTAGTGTATCACTTAATTCTCTAATTTTCCCCTCATACTCCTGGATTTTTTTATCTCTCTTTTTCTCAGCTTCCTCTTTTTCCATAACTTTATCTTCTAGTTCACCTATTCTCTCCTCTGCCTCTTCAAGCCGAGCTGTGGTGGTTTCCATTTTGTTATGCATTTCGTTTAAAGCGTTTTTCAGCTCCTCGTGACTGTTCCTTAGTCCCTTGATCTCTGTAGCAAGAGATTCTCTGCTGTCCTGTATACTGTTTTCAAGCCCAGCGATTAATTTTATGACTATTATTCTAAATTCACCTTCTGTTATATTATTTAAATCCTTTTTGATCAGCTCATTAGCTGTTGTTATTTCCTGGAGATTCTTCTGAGGGGAGTTCTTCCGCTTGGTCATTTTGGATAGTCCCTGGAGTGGTGCGGACCTGCAGGGCACTTCCCCTGTGCTGTAGTGTGTAACTGGAGTTGGTGGGCGGGGCCGCAGTCAGACCTGATGTCTGTCCCCAGCCCACCGCTGGGGCCACGGTCAGACTGGTGTGTGCCTTCTCTTCCCCTCTCCTAGGGGCGGGATTCACTGTGGGGTGGTGTGGCTCGTCTGGGCTACTTGCACCCTGCCAGGCTTGTGATGCTGGGGATCTGGCGTATTAGCTGGGGTGGGTAGGCAAGGTGCTCGGGGGCAGGAGGGGCAGGCTTAGATCGCTTCTCCTTACATGATCCACTTCAGGAGGGGCCCTGTGGCAGCGGGAGGGAGTCAGATCCGCTGCCGGAGGTTTGGCTCCGCCGAAGCGCAGAGTTGGGTGTTTGCGCGGAGCGAGCAAGTTCCCCGGCAGGAACAGGTTCTCTTTGGGATTTCGGCTGGGGGATGGGCGGGGGAGATGGCGCTAGCGAGCGCCTTTGTTCCCTACCAAACTGAGCTCTGTTGTCAGGGGGCTCAGCAGCTCTCCCTCCCTTTGTCCTCCAGCCTTCCCGCTTTCCGAGCAGAGCTGTTAACTTATGACCTCCCAGACGCTAAGTCGCGCTTGTTGTGGGAACACAGTCCGTCAGGCCCCTCCGCTTTTGCCAGCCAGACTCGGTGGCTGTGCTTGGCCGGCGAGCCGCCCCTCCGCCCCCGGCTCCCTCCCGCCAGTCCGTGGAGCGCGCACCGCCTCGCCGCCCTTCCTACCCTCTTCCGTGGGCCTCTCGTCTGCGTTTGGCTCCGGCGACTCCATTCTGCTAATCCTCTGGCGGTTTTCTGGGTTATTTAGGCAGATGTAGATGGAATCTAAGTGATCAGCAGGACGTGCGGTGAGCCCAGCGTCCTCCTAAGCCGCCATCTTGCCGCAACCTCCACAGTGATTTCAAAAGCAATATGTTTTTCCAGTCTTGTCTACAGCCCCTCTATCTCATTCTCTGCCTCATCCACAGAAAGGTTTTTGAGATTCCTCCAGAACACCAAATCCATTTGACTTTCTTAGTTTTGCATATGACATTTGTTCTGCCAGAAAGGTTCTTCTTTTCCTAGATATTAGCACACTAGTTATTAGCCTTCCTAGTTATTAGCCTTGAGTTCAACTTCAAGGCTTCTATGTCAGAGTTAATCTCTGTCTTTTAAAAAATTTTTTTCAATATCTATTTATTTTTGAGAGAAAGAGAGAAAGAGAGAGAGAGAGAGAGAGAGAGAGAGAGAATGAGCAGGGGAGGTGCAGAGAGAGATGGAGACACAGAATCCAAAGCAGGCTCCATGCTCTGAGCTGTCTGTATAGAGCCTGACACAGGGCTTGAACCCACGAGCTATGAGATCATGACCTGAACTGAAGTTGGATGCTCAACCAACTGAGCCACCCAGGAACCCTGAGTTAATCTCTGTCTTTTGGCACTTTGAACATAATACTTTCAGCATATTTTACTTCATATTTTATCTTATTTATTTTTACCCCTTTCAAGTCTCTAAAGCAGCGTCTGGCATATAATAAGCACCCAAGAAATGCTTATTGTGAGAACGTGTGAATGCAACTGAGTATGTTTTCTTTTTACACAATATGTATTCTTTAAATGGTTCTTTAAATTTGTTTCAATTTTATTTTTCAGGATGGTAGGGCTTTATTTATTAAAAATGATTACAGATGTTGTTAAGGATACCCGTCCTATTTTCTGCCAGACTTCACCAGTGAAGGTGTGCCATAATCTTTGTGTTTTCCAACAGTTGCTGCTAGAACTGGCTTTCTCAAGTACAAAAAAATTAATTAGAGATGCTTTTCTCACAGATTATCTAAGGATGAGGCCAGTCTCTGGGGTCCCTTGACAGAAAGTCGTTGGTGACTCCCAGCTCAAACTCTTCATAAAGTCCCTTAGTAAATGCTGGCTTTTGCATAGTATGGTAGAGAGGGGGAAAGTCAGAAAGAACTGATGGGACCAGTGGTATGTTTCTTTCTTATCAGTGATAAATTCCTTAATCTCAATTCAGTTTTACTGAGTCCTTTCTAGGCACGAAAATTTGGCATACTGAAAGTTACGAAGTTGCTAAGTGTTAAAACAAGAGCCTTAGAATAAGGTTTATTTGCCAAGCTTCCAATGATGGATGTCTTAATTCTCTGCATGGTAACCTCCAGTTGAAATTGATGTTGGGGCAAAGCTAAGGTACCAAGTAAGCAATGTTCATGGTCCACACTGCTATTTCCAATTGTCTTGTTCAATCTAGAACTGAAGGATTGCGGGGGATGTGGGACTGACAGTGATGAAACTGGGGAGGTACTGAGCAATATGGGAAGGGTTGGTCTCTCTGGCTGGTTTGTTTATGTCATACTTAGCTTCAGCAGCCAGGAGTGCACGATTTTATTCGTCTTAATACCAGCTGTGTTCTATTATTGAAATAAGGTAAATAAGTTGTTGTTATGAGCTAGGTATTAACAATATCTATATCTATTTATATTTTGCTTCTGGATAGATGGTATAGCACAAGGCTTAGTGGCTTTGATATTGAAGCCAAGTGCCTGGGTCCAAATCTCAGTTGTACCATTTATTTGCTAAGTATCCTTGGGAGGTTTTTTAAAACTTCTCTGTGCCTCAGTTTCTTCATGTGTAAAGTCTCTAATTGTGGACCATACCTCATTGGCCTTGTTATTGAGAATGAAATTGGGGTAATACGTGTAAAGTTCTTACAATAGTGCTGATTATACTCACTTTGGCAGCACATATACTAAAATAGTGCTTATTATTGTTGTCATAACTTTTGTTACCACTATTAATTAGCTATTAATTAGATGTTTAATTCTTCAGTTTCTTTATCTGTAAAATGGAGATAGTGTTTCATATGGTTAATGTGAGGATTCAGAGGGAAGAAAGAATATTGGAAAGCACTTAGTACAATGACCAGCAAAATGTATACTCTCGAGATTTTATTAAAATACTATTATTATTATTAATACTATTATTATTAAAAGTGTATCATCATCATTATTATTATTATCATTAGCTTTCCTTATTCTAGTTCCTAAAGTAGAAAACAGTACTCATGGTTATAGGTAAATTCCTTGGATTCTTGGAAAGCTTTCAATTATCTAATATTTCCTGGGATATTGCCTCATATTATAGCTCCAGAACCCAATAAACTATCCCATAAGGACAACTTTCACAGATGATAATACAACTGGGACAAGTTACGGGCTTCTCCAGGATGATTTGCCATAAGCAGAGGACAGGCACATGGACCAATGCCATTGACAATGGACTGCTGCTTTGTTTTCAGGGTGTAGTTGTCAGGGTCCTGGAGAAATTTTACACAAGTGATGTCTGGGGCAGATTACTCCCCTGTTTTGTCACCTTTCCCAAAGTTCTCAGTTCTTATAGTTCAGGGACTGCACTTCTCATAAACTCAAAAAACAGATTAGATTAGAACTGCATATCCATAAAATGTTTCTTGGGAGAGGAAATGAAAAAACTGGAAACCATTTTTAAAGCACACATTTCTGATTAATAACAATGCAAGTGCCATGTTTGAGTTAAGGAAGAAAGAAAGGGAGGGAAAAGGAGATGGAAATCGTCAACTAACTGGTAGAGCTTAGCTAAGCCTTTGAGGCTCCCAGAAATGCATTATTAAGCATACATTCCAAGCCTGAAATGTGAATATAGATTCTTTATGTCTCAGTATGGCACGCGGGTTATAGGCTTTTGTAGCTAAGGGGAAAAAAAAAACCAAAAACCAAAAACAAAAGATTGGTTTAAGTATTGAGATTATAACACCAAAGCTTACACAAATACAAATCAATCTTAGAACAACATTTGATATTATCAGACCTATGAACAAGTAACCATATCCAGCCTCTAAAGTCTCTGAAAAGGTGTGGTATTGAGTAAGAAATGTCTGTCCTCACATGAACTCATTGTACAGGAGAAGGATTTAAAAGTAGCTCTATTTTTAAGAAAATGGGCAAACTCACCAAAGAGAGATATCAGATACTTTCAGGTGGCTTAAGCCCTGGCTCTTACAAATACATTTCAATGCTCAGTTCAGTGACATCGTATGGTTGGATTTGGAAGGCTTTTGCCCAAAACCAAAGGAGTGCAGCCAATATGTGCAACAGGATCAGTTTTACTTCATTTCTGTAATTCAGCCCTGTTCAGACTGACAAAAAAGAAACCTGAAAGGTTTAGGCTTACAGTTAAAGACAGGGTTTTAAGCTTGGCTGTCCTATAGCTTGTGATGTGATAGGAAAGTCATAGCATAGGAAGTGTGCCAAATGAAAACCAATGTGCACAAGTGAAAAGGGACACCAAGCCAACAATAAGGGATAGGCACACTTTTATGTAGGGATCATCTCAGTCTTTCTGAATGCTATGGAAGGTAAAGAAGATTTTCAAGATTTTAGAAGGTAGGTAGACCCATTCTCTTAGTGAGAAGCAAACATGCTTTTAGGAATTCCTAGAAATGATTTTATGAAAGTAATTTTATGAATAAAAGATGATTTCTAGAATTCATTATGAGTTCAGAGAGCCACTAGTTTTTAGGGTGTGTTCAGGAAGTTATACTAAAATGAGTACATACACTCATGAGGTAAATTTAAAAAAACGTGGATTTTTCTTTCTGAGGAGTAGAGAGTATTTTCTATGAGAAGAGCTTTTAGCCCTTTTAGCTGACATGGAATTCATGAGGACAGGTAGAGCAGTGGTATGCAGAACTTCATTGCTTTTGTCACTTTCCAGCATGCATTCACTTACTTCTCTCTTAGTTTCTCTCAAGCCTGATGCGTTATATAACTTATGCTATTTTACAATAGCTCAACCAGACCTACAAAACAGGACCACTTCTGAAAGACTTTCTCTTGCTATTTATTCACCAGGTTTGGCTGCTTGTAATATTTTACTAAGACACTCAGACTAGCTTTTTTTTTTTTTTTTTTTTTTTTTTTTAGTATGATAGGCCATGTTTAATGACCCATTGAATCACTATTTCACTCCCCTCACCAAGGGAATGAAATGGATGTGAAAACCTGGCCAACAGGACCTCATCATCAAATAATATTTACTAATCCTTTCATGTGTTTGGGGAAGGTGTTCAATATCTATTTTTCAATAATTGATTGATATTTATTATGTCCTTACTACATTTTCAGGCACTTCTAGTAGCTAATCATATGCCTTTCTTTAAATTACTAAGCAATTTATCATCATAATATCTCTAATATTCATTTGTCAAAAACTCATGCATTTTGTATATTTGAAAATTTTTCTCCCATGAGCCAGATATTATGCTAAATGTTTTATGTACATAATTTTTAGTATTCCTCAAAACTTCTTCAGAGTAGGAATTATCACCCTTTTTTTAGAATGGAGATATTGAGGCCCATAGGCACTGAGGGACATACCGTAAGCCACAGATCTACTAGTGGGGAAGGGGCTTTCCAAATCTAAAATTTTGAGGCCCCAGCTCACCTCCTTTTACTAGATCACAAGCTTAGGAGTTGTTGTCAACCATTATTGAAAAGTCTTCATAGTCAGGGAAACATAGCTTGGGATTTCACTGACTAGTATGGTGCTTTCCAATTCATTCAACATATTTTTACTTGGTCTTTGATTAAATTAAGATGTTAGTCATTGATTTTAGACAATGAAACAGCAGGACTATGGGCTGGACAAAGAATGGAACTAAAAAAAAAAACCCAGAGGAAGGAAAAATTATCTGGCAATAAAATCTATGTGTATGTGAAAAGGAAGACCTGTAGACAGATAATACTTGTGACCTTAGAATTTGAAAATTCTCCTTAGTAGGGGAATTCTCCAAGGAGAAATTAAATGTTCACAGTGACCTGGATTTTTTCCTCTTCCTAGTCTCCTTTACTCCCTGCCTCTTTCTCTCCTTTTCTTTTCCTTTCTTTCCTATCACATTAATTAATTACTGATATGCAAGGTTCTATGTTATATGCTAGGACTATAATGATGAATCCTGGAAGACACACATGTAAAAAGATAATTATAAAATGTACGTGCTAAGGAAACAAAAAGGCAGTTAAAATTGCCAAGGTAGAGAATTAAGTAAAGAGAACTGAGCAAATTAAATATATAAATATATAATTCATATATATACCTGTGTATCTATATCTATATATATAGATATCTCCAAAATTTTAATTATATATGTGTACATATGGCCACGTATAACAAGAATACACACACACTATTTGCCTTAGGAAAAGAAGCTTCTTGAGAGCATGGACCATGTGTTATATTTAACTTTTTAAAGATCATCCACTGAATTTGTCTTATCCCTGATAACTGATCCTCAATAAATACCTAAATTACTCTCTTTGGTGAATGTTTAAGCTGACAACTTCTTATTCCCTTCAGTTTCATTTTATCTATGAGTTTTAAACTTTTAATTTATGTTGAAATTCTACTCAAGACCTCTACTAACAATACTTATATAATGTCTATTGCTTCACAATTTTCAAAGTATTGTCACACAGTAATCTCATTTTTTAAATTTCTTAAGCAGTCTGGGTTATCATTTTTCAGATGAGTAGACAAAGGTCATAAAAGTCTTTGTGGCTTTCTGGTGGTCATTCAGCTGAAAAAGGGACATCCCAATCCTGGGCTTCCAAGCCCAGAGACTATTACATTAAAGTGACTCTATGAGAAAATATTTAAAGTGAGACCCTCACATTTCATAAGCCTAAATGAAAACAAAACAAAAACAACTTTCCTTTCACACAACAGAGTAAGTGGCAGTGTGGGCTTTATAGATAGTCAGACCTGGAGTCACTATTTACCAACTTTAAGTCTTTGGTGGAGTTAAAATTAAACTTCCTGAATTTTATAATCTCCATATTTCAAAAAGTGAATAATAACTACCTCAGAAGATCTGTTGTACGGATGGTATGAGATCACATGAGGGGCTGGATCACACTAGGCACCCCAAAATGGAAGGTGTTATTATTATCAGAGAAATAATCTACATGATTAAGGCAAATCAAGAAAGGACAAGTTTTGTATATTTAATCTGCTCAAGGAATCGTCAAGGAAAAAATGGAAATTAAATTGGCTTTTAGAGAAAGATTAGCTCTATGTTGGCCAAAAAGAGAATTCCAGACAGAACTCTGTCCCCAGAGGGAAAGAACAAGTAAGACAGGAAAGACAATGGTGAAAATGGAGGAAAATGAGATGACTATTCCAACCAGAGAATACTTATGTTGGGGAATAAAGGAAATAAAGCAAAATAGTGAAATGAGAGGCTCATGTGTGGCTCAGCTGGTTAAGCATCCAACTCTTGATATCGGCTCAGGTCATGATATTACGGTTTGTGGGATAGAACCCAGGATCAGGCTCTGTGCTGACAGTGTGGAGCCTGCTTGGGATTCTCTCTCTCCCTTGCTTTCTGTCTCTGCTCTCTTTCTCTCTCTCAAAATAAATAAATAACCATTAAAAAAATAGTGAAATAAAATCAGTTTAAGGGGCTTGGATTCCATGTTGAGAAAAGGTGACTCTTAATTTGCCTTCTATTAACTTCTGAGACAGGGGATAACATAACAGAAGTGATGTTTTAAGGAAAAGAGTTCTAAATCTTAGTACATGTTGGGTGAAAGAGTTGAAAATGAAACCATGTCAAAGGTTATTGCAATTGGTAGAACAGATGTCAAATGGTCAGCTTAGCCTAGTGGAAAGAAGACAAAATATTTTCTGGTGTGTTTCCTCAGATGTCCTACTGGAACTTCAAGATCAGCCTTCCCACAACTGCCTCAAATATGACTTCTATCCTTTGTCATCTCTCCTTGTCCCACCAACCACTTTGTTACCCAAATCTAGGTATTATCCTTAATCCTATATTATCCCATCAAGTCAAACACTCAGTCATACAATCTTGTCAGTTCTGCTTGGTAAATAACCTCTCTTCCAATTTCATGGCCACTGTGAGTATTCACTGAACATCTACTCTGCAGTAGGCACTGGGATATGGGGGGGGCGGGGAGGACAATATGGCATATGGCATAGCACAGAAGGCCAATATTGAGTGGATATTCTGGGTGTGATCATTGATACAGAGAAGTGTAACATCTTATTGTGTATTTCAGGGCTATGAATCCTGATCTGAAGGGTCAGTGAAACCTTATCTGGAGAAGTAATATTAAAACTAAAACCTAAAAGATGAGAAGAAGCTAAGTAATTAAAGAGAAGGAAAAAAAATACAGAAAGAAAGGAATATCATCTGCAGTGGTCCTGACTCAGTAAAGGATATGACATCTATGGGAAAAACAGAAACTTTCATGGAACTGATAGATTGCCTGTTCTGTGTATCTTTCACTGAACGACCAAAATAATTTTCTCATTTTCTTTCCTTTTCTCTTGAACTGCTCTCATCAGTTTTTCAACTTGCTGCTAGAATGACCTTTCTAAAATGCACAAATTCCACAGTGGTTCCCCACTGCCTATTCAATAGAGATCAAATTCCCAGTAAGGTACATGGGGTCTTCCCGTTTTCTTCCCTGTACCTTCCACTGCCACCAACCCAAAGGGCCAATAATACTATTTTTGTCTTTTCAAATGAGTAATGCCTGTTCACCTACATATACTTTTGCTAAACACTATTTCTCCAATCTAGAATGCCTTAGTCTGTTTGGAAAACTCCTACACATCCTTTAATGGAACTCATGTGCCACATTCTCTACTTTTTCTGTTTCTTTGTTTGTTGTTTGTTTTGAGAGAGAGAGAGAGAGAGAGAGAGAGAGAGAGAGTGAGTGTCCATGCACACATGCAAGCAGTGGGAGGCAGAGAAAGAGAGAAAGAGAGGGAGAATCCTAAGCAGGCTCTGCACTGGGGCTCAGTCAATATGGGGCTCAATCTGACCATTGTGAGATCATGACCTGAACCAAAATCAAGTCAGACGATTAACCAACTGAGCCACCCAGGCAACCTTATGCCACATTCTCTAAACCAGAGGTCATCAAACTATAGTCCATGAGCCAAATCCAATTCTCTGTCTGTCAATGTATGATCTATTAGCTAAAAATGGCTTTTACATTTTTTTAGAAGTTGAAATATATTTAAAGAAGAATATTTTGTGATATGTAAAAATTATATCAAATTTTAATGGCCATTCATGCAATTTTATTGGAATGCATCCATGCTCATTTGTTGACAGATTGCCTGTGGCTACTCAATACATATTTATTAAATGAACAAATGAATGAATGTAGTGGGGTCATGGCCATGGAAGATGAGAATGACTATGGATTGTGTTGAGCACTAAACTGACATTTAATACACACATCACAAATTTGTGATGCTTTCCTTTATGATTTTCAGCTGTATTTTTAAAATGTAATAAAACAAGAAATTATTTGCATTCAAATGCCAGAATATATATGTAAGAGATATTTGACTAAACAGGAAAGGCTACATTGCATATTAAGGTCTTATAAGCTCCAGTAACTAACTCTGAACTTTTATTACCTGGAGACCATTTCTTGACTTTCATGGGAGCCATTCTGGGCAGTATATTCACACTTGCTGATGCCTTTGTGTGCTCTTGGGCCAACTTCTCATTTCATCTTTTCTTACAACTGACTTATTTGCCTTCTGCACATGAGGCTGCATTTAATTAGGCTGAAAAGCAAGAATAGATATTATCACAATGTAAGAAATGTAAAACAATCCCTACATTTAAGCACACAGACACACACACACAGTCCACAGAATATGTAGGGAAAAAATTTTTCTCAGCTGTGAATGCAATGGGACCTCAGCCTTAATCTAGGAAATATCTATTGCTAAGATTTAGACCAGGCTAGTTATGTTCATTGAAATGCTGAAATGAGATCTCCAGAAATTTCTCTCCATGAAGGATTTGTGAAGCCCTCTGGGAATTAATTCATTCTGAGCAAAAAGAGAGTTGGAAAAACAAGTTTAAGACAGTGGCAGAGCTTTGGCAGTCAGAGAAGAGATGATTCTGAGAACAGGCGGATACTGTCAGCCAGACCAGGCTCCATGGTCTCACGTCCCTAGATGTGAATGTTAAACCCAATAGCATACTTTCTTAGAATCTCCATATGACGTGGAGTCATAAGCAGCACTGCTTTAGTTTGTCTTTAGACAATGTATGAAAAAAAGTGGGTGTGGAGAAGGAGAAAGACCTTTTTCTCTCACTTGGCAGCCTTGAGTCTGGAACATATCCATGCCTCAGTGGCCGTGACAGGGGCACAAGAAATGGTCCTGGCCACTTAAGGAGGCACCTACAGAGAAGTTCTGTGGAAATAAAGTTGTACCTAGTACAAGCATTAGCATAAAGTCAGCACCAGGGCCTGTAGAAACACAGAAGAGTGCTATAAAAATTTGGAGAGTTAAGTTTCCTAGAGGGTGGACTAGTTAACCTGAGACTAAATGAAAGAGTGGGGAGGTACAGGAACATCTACTACAAAGGCTTGGCCATGATGAAGGTCATGGCCCATTTGGGAAACTGCAACCCATTTAATTAAAGAGGGTACAATTATTATCTTCCTGTACAAATGAAAAACTGAGACATAGAGAAGTTAAGAAGCTTGCCTTAAGTTACATAGCTTAAAAGTGGCAGATATAGGAGCTAAACTCAAGCAGTATGACCCTAGGTCTGTCATCCTAACCTCTACTGTATAACATTACTTGTTCAGTCCACGACCTCATTACTTAGTATTTATATTGAAGAGAGGTAGTTTTGTTGACTTTTGTTCAGCTAAATTTCAAGTACGCAATTATTTCCCCCAAATCCCCCTTTAAGAGAAAAGGATATTTAAAAGTACACCAAATGGTTTTAGGAATTTGGTCAAAAGCTAATGCACTCCATATATATAGACTCGGTCCTTTTAAAATGTGTGCATTCTATACCTTTTACATTTACTACTTTAATTCTAATTTTTAAGAGCCATTACTGGCATCTCTCTTAAAGATAAGGAAGCTAAATGTTAGAGAGGTTAATTATTTTTTCCATTGGTCCCTCAGTGGCAAAGCTCAAAGCTCAGACTAAATCCAGGATACCCAATGTCCTTGTTTGCTCCACTTTTTTCCACTCCATTTACTCAAAGAGCAAGAAACATTAATGTGATTATTGGAAAAGAACCATTCCTTAATTAATAGAAACAGTTTTTGGGTGTGCACTCTGTGGAGGTGCCATGCTAGATCCTGGCAATGTAAAATGAATGAGTCACAGTCATGGTCTTCAAAGATAGACATGTGGAAGGGGGATGTGAGCACAAATAATCTCCATACCACATGAGCAGCCCCTCCCCAAACAAGATAACCTGTGGAAAAAAGTAAACCCAAATCTAAGGGAGGGATTCAGGGTAGTTTCTTACAAAGAGGTAACAGGTAAGTTGCATCTTGAAATGCTATTCATTTCACCAGAGAGTAGGATTCTAGACAACAGAAACAATACAGATCAATCATCAATTGCTCATTTAAAAACCACAATGGGCCAGGGCCATATGCTGCATACTGGAGTACAAGAGTGGGCAAGATAATAAGGTCCTCTGCCTGGGTGCATCTTTTATTCCACTGGGAAATTTGAAGGGTTAACTATGGGTCATTTGTCTTTTAAAAGCACAATGAAAATGTTTGGTAAGAACATTTAATTTGGGGGGAAGAGGGAGGCAGAGACACTTCTCAGGAAATGACACTGGAGTTAGAGCCTGGAGGATAATAGAATTATCTACTCTAAGTGGAAAACAGAAGAGAGAACATTAAGAGGCAATGACTATGACGTGTCTAGTGGCCCTGAGGCAATAATCAGCTATGCTCGAAGATGAGCTAGCTTGGACATAAACAGTAGGTACAGAAGTAGCCTAAGATGGCTCCAGATAGGTAGGCAGGGACAGGTCAAGGAATACCTGTGGGCAACATCAGTGAAGCCATTGAAGAATTCAAAAAGGGTTTGAGTGAAATGGTTAAATTTGTTATCTTAAGATTTACTTTGAGTCCATGGACAAAGCCACAAGGCTGTGAAAGACACTGGGTACTCAGGAATCGAAGATAATTGTCTGAGGCTGGAATTTAGGGCCTGAGGTGGAGAGTCAAAGGAAATGCTGGCTGGAGTCAGATCCTGAAAAAACTCCTTTCTGCCTCAAGATAAGACATGCATTTTATCCAGCAAGGAATGCGGATATCTTGATGGTTCATATGCAGGAGAATAAAATGTTCAGACTATAAGAATTATTCCAAGAAGATTCATGTGCATCCACAATATGGTAATTACTGATACAGATAATGGATTGACAGATTTTAGAAGTATTTTATAAAAAGATGGAAAGAAAAAAAAACAACTGTGCATTTAAACTAACCCAAACTGTGGGCACCTGGGTGGCTCAGTTGGTTAAGAGTCTGACTCTTAGTTTCGGCTCAGGTCATGATCTCACAGTTCATGAGTTCGAGCCCCACATCAGGCTCCGTGCTGACACAGCAGAGCCTGCCTGGGATTCTCTCTCTCACTTTCTTTCTGCCCCTCCCCTACTTGTTTTCTCTCTCTCTCTCTCTCTCTCTCTCTCTCTCTCTCTCTCAAAATAAATAAACTTAAAATAAAAATTTAATCAGAACTGCCTAGTTAACCTTTCCAGTTATTTGAAGTTTGTTGGAAGTCTTCAAATGTAGAAAGAGACAGACTGAGACATGGCAGAGAAGGGCAATTAAGACCTTGCCATACAATGCCTAGTGGGATGGACTTACTGGTAAACCTATGTGAGCTCCCCAAGGAACTGCCTGGGCATATACCAGAATACAGCCTGCCTATGTGATGCAACCTAATGCTGCCTCTACTTGCTACAATTTTGCTTTATGCCTCTGGGTGGTAATTACAGATTGTTTGATCTTAGTCAGTAAAATACTCTTCAATTTCCCCTGAAGACATCAGAGATGTATATACTACAGTAAAAATATTTTCCCATGCCACTGTTTGAATTTCAAGCATAGATTTCTACTCATTTAATTTCTAGCTACTTACACCGGCTTTTTTTTACATATAAACTGAGTGCAAATCAAAAATATAAGAACATTACTCATGTTGCTGAAGGTAACGATGGATGGATGTCCAGTAAATACACCTACTCTTATGGAAGTGGCTGTTGATGAGGTTCATGAAGGTTAACGTCTTGGTCAGTCTATACTGCCTGTTTCCCATGACACAGTCTATTTTCTTTAGCTTAGATTAAACAGATGATGCAACAGACCCCTACGTTCAGAATTTGAGAAGTAACTGAAAATTCAGTGGAATCCTATTGTAATAATTTTCTCAATCACATATCTCATACATAACATGGTCCAAATTCTGCCTTTCAATTCACTGTAACCACTCATCTTAGAGTTTCTCTAAAAAACTGAAAGTGATCCCTTTTTACACCTCCTGTGTCAATATGAAGAGGTGCCATTCTGTCTAACAACTTATGAGGCTGCTGTTGGTAAAAGCACTAGTGGCAGTGGTAGACTCAGGACAGAGTCAAAGATCTTGAAATTGTCCAATGATTAAATAATTAAACTTCGCTGATTTATTCACAAGGAATAGGAAAGGAAATCACACCCTGAACTCAGTGTCATTGACACCTTGGAAATGTGAGTCGGTTTGCATCCTTGTTAATTTGATGAAACATATAGCTTTAAATTTGGAAGTTCCATATTTTCTGCTTACGTCATTACGCTGTATTATGTGGCATTGAATAGCAGGCTAAATAAATGCGATTTTTAAATGTGCATGAAACCATTATTGTATATCCATTAAAAATGTCTTTGAAATAAGTGAAAGGACTCATGTTTTGTGTCAACTGTCTTCAGAACACCAGAATCTCTCTATATTATGATGACACAATGTAGGTTTAGTAATGAATATAACTGAGACAGTTTGTAGTAAAACTTGAAGTAATACTCTGAAAATGCATTAGTAATAGTGTTAGGATTTAAATTTGCTCATCAACATAAAAAGTATTAAAATGCTTTGTTTTGTTTTTTTTGGAGAAATATAGAAATAAATCAAGAAGTATAGCAGCACTACTTTCAAATGGCACATAACCTTGAGGAGAATAGATATGTGTAAGTTAAATAATAGAGGGGTTGAACAGTTTTAGAATAGAAAAAAACCACAGAAAAATTGATGTCATGATGCAAATACGTGATTGAATAGGAATCACATTAGCAATAAAGACATTAAATGCTATGAGGTCATATGCTACAGAGTGCAGTTCGTTGGTGTTGTCAAGATTTCATAGGCAAGTTAGAGGTTAAGGGGCACTAAAACACTGCTCGAAAGAGCTAGGAAAAGGAGTTTAGGAAGGGAGAGGTGGAAAATAGGGGGTGGGCATGAGTTAATAGACACAAGGGCAAAGAGGGAAGGACATCCAGTATTAATATCAGGCAATGACTAAATGAGTGGGATGCAATTCACTAGATTCACATATTTATGAAGGTGAATAGCAGGAAGTAGCCTGAAATGTTAGGTAGAGGGAAGCGTGGGACTCCTTTAGTCAAATTCTCCTTGAAAATCTCCACTGGTAGTCTTCCACTTCTCCCAGTCTTTGGTGTCTGGACTTCTGGTAGATTGTGATGGATGATGTGAATTCCCTTGTTCAATTCATCTTCTCATATTCAGACTCAAAATATGGAGCTTGGTACAAATTGGCTTTTCCAAAAGAAGAATGAAGATGAATGCGAAATCAGCTTCTGGAATGTGCATCTCAGTTTGTCTTTTATCTTAACTGTCTGTTGGGCATTTACACTTTGAAATCCTGCCACTGCTCCCTCTAATCTCCCAAAGTGAACTTATTCCCTGTTCCAGATGCTCATCTTCCCTGTATTTGTCAGAGGCACTGCAAGGCAGTTTCATCATCACACCTGCCTGGTCAAGAAACTGTTCTCCAATATATTTAAGATGAGATTATAATTTATCATCCAAATGAAAGAAGTGTTATCAATAACTACACAAGTATACCAGATGTAAATTAGATGGTCCTGAGGAAACCAGAATTAACAGTTACCTTATTTAATCTTTCTATCATTAAGTTCTGTCAATTCCTTATTTTAACTCTCTTAAAGTTTCTGCCTTCTTTTTCATTGCATCTGCACCCATCCACACATTGAATGCTGTAGCACCCTCCTCACTTCCTTGCTAGTCTCAGTTCCTTTCCTTTGTGATGAATATACCTGAAAACCTATTTCTGGAGTCCACCTTGCTCAAGAATCTTTAGTAAATCTTCAGCATTTCTCCCCCCGCAAAAACTAAGCTCCTCTTTCTTGATCTGCATCCATATACCTGTTGTTGTCTTCTACTACTCCTAGCCATAGTACTGAATTCCCTGGGAGTATTCTTTGTGTTATGTTATGTTATGTTATGTTATGTTATGTTATGTTATGTTATCTTACATTACGTTATGTTATTTTGATTTTTGCTAATGAAACTTGGACAGCCTAGAATGTCTACATCTACCCCACCACAACTTTTTATGTTTTCCTTCTAATCCAGCTATATATTCTTTAAGAATTAAATATATTTTTAAGAACTAAATCAATCCTGCCTTCTTAGAGCCTTCTTTGATACTAAATTCTCCTCCATACTTAATAACCTTGTATCTAACCCTTGATAAACCACTAAGCTTTTGTGTTCACACTCACTTTTGCTACCACTATTACAGCTTTATATTCTTAAGCAAATTTCTGTAGCTAAATTGGTAACTTCTTGAGGATAAAGAATAGGGTTTCATGTATATCACTGACATAAAGTGTGTTTTCAAATACTTGATGAAATGTGTCTTTCTCATCAAATACTTACTATTCCCCTCCCGACTGATTTTGGCCACTTCTAGAAACAAAACAAGATTTTTAAAAGAAGCTTCTGTTTTTTATTTCATAATTATACACTTGATAAAATCTAAAGTAATGGTATCCTCTTCTTACTAAATGAACTCAATAAAATCTAATACACAGTGATATTGGTAGCCTAGGTCTTCAATGTCTATGCCCAAATAACCAAATCATTCTAGGAAAGACAAATAGCTTGCTTTCTTAGGCATAATGGATTCATATTTAAAAATTTCCTGAATGGGATTATTCCTGGAAAGATAAATAAATGAAATGAATAAATATGGCATTGTTCCTGTCCTCTTATATCTTTCTATCTTTTGATTTGAGTGCCTTATGTAAACCTAAAGCCAGCAGTGGGGATTCTGCTGAGTCCTCCATTTGGTTCAATGGCCTGACTGTTCCCTCCACCTCAGTTGACCAGACATAGTGGTTCTTGAATCAGCGTCTATGATACATGGAACTGAGGGTGGTTCATAAACTCTACACCTCAGGAAAGTGGGGGCCACCATTCCAGATTATTACAAGACTGTCACCAACATAGTTTCTACCCAGAGTTGCAAAGGTACAGGGAGGAATACCTTGTTTTGTTCTTTCAATTCCTAGACCTGTCCTTCTGAGTACTATTCAGGAAGAGAGGAAAATTTAATTTCCTACTTCTGGTTTCCATTTTATTTTTCTTGCTATCTCTCAGAATGAAGAGGGGGTAAGCTCTTTTCTCTAGCTGTCCTCCCTCTTCCTGATTTTAACAGTGGACTGGTTACTCTAAGAGCTGTAGTCCTCAGGTTTGGGCCTGGCATGTGTTAAAAGAGAGAGTATGTCCTCCTTATACATAAAGCCAGCCTTTTATTGCTATTATCTTGCAAAGAAGTTAGTCTTACCCTTCTCTTATTCTAAACTAGACATTGCAGAGAAAATTAAGACCCATCACTTTAATATAATTGAAAAGTAAATATCTGGATTATTTTAATGAGTAAGATAAAATACCTCTATTTTTTTTAACTGATAGAAAAAAATGCCCTGCAAAATTTACTCCTTTGTGAAGGCACTGGTTTTCATAGTTAAACCCTAGTAATACATAGCTTTAAAATTATTTCTTACAATTCTACAATCATGGGTAATATATGTGGTTACAAAAATGCAAAGTTTGTGTTTCAATGCTCGATGAAATTACCCCACATATCTTAAAAGAAGTTAAAAATACCAGCTTCCTATATAGCATCATTTTGAGCAAATAATTATTATTACTGTTTTTTATTGAAGTACAATTGACATACAATATCTTATTAGTTATTGTTGCTGTTAATTACTTATCTATTGCACACTAAAATTATTCACTCAGAAAAATGACATTAATAATATACTGCTAGAATTTTAAGAGATGAGTGGAGCTTTCTGACTCTTTGGATCTTCTCTCCTTTCCTTTTAATTCAATGCTCATTCATTCGGCATTTATTAAAAACCTATTTTGAACTAAACCCTTCATGCCGTGCAGCAATAGAAATGAAAGACAATAAAATTGGGTCCTCTACCAGAATAGCTCATATACTTATTGTGTGCTAGACATTTTCTTTCCTATATTACTCCTACTTTCATTTAATTTCACGACACAATAATTTCCCAAACATATGGTAGGTATTTCTCTGAATGAGAAGAAAAGAATAGCAGAGTCTAATAGAAGCTGCTATTTTACCTAAGAAATTAATGCTCCGTTCTTCTTTCATAAGTTCAATTGGTTCATTTAAATTTTTGTATATTCATTCATTATTCCATTCATTCCATAAACATTTATTAAGTAGTTGCCGTGAGTCAACTGCTGTAGTTGGCCTCTGGACATAAACCATCTATCTTGGCCTTAAAGCGATTTCAGTCTACTGACTTAGTATACACAATGGTGCTATAACAGAGTGCTGTGAATGTGAAATGAGGGCGGGTTGCTTTGGTGGCATGGGAACACTTCACAGGGGAATGGATAAATTGAATTGATGTTAAGGAATAGAAGTTCGTAAAACAGTAAAGTGGGAAAGGGCAATCTTGTCTGGGTAAACTGTATATACACAGAGGCGTGGAGGCTGAGAAAACATAATTTCATTAAGCCTGCAATACAGAGTATGCCAAAGACCCTATTGCAATTTTGTTGGGCCTAAAAATGTGACCAGTTATAACATGACATTTCATGGCCTTCCTTGTAAATAAAGGTGAAGAGTAATGTAGCCCAGGCCTGGCTAATGAGTTAAAGTGGTTGTTGTGGAGGAAAGCTTCCAGGCAAATTCCTTCAAAGGGGAGGAGGCTCAGCTGGATGGGCCTTTGCCCTCTTCCCTTCCTGTTCTTCCGGCCTGGAAAGTGCAGATGACGCTCAGAGGAAGAACAAGGCAACAAGCCAGTGGGTAAGGATGGCTAAGCAAGGAGCCTGCAGCCCCAGGGCTGAATCGAAAAGCTCTGTGGATCCTCCACTGGCTATCTCAGACTTACCACCAGAGGGTAAAGTTCCTTAATTAGTTAAGCCATTGTTTTTCAGGTTTATGTTACTTGAGCAACTTGGTGGGAAGAATCTAAACAGACTGGGCAAAGCCACCCACAATGAGCTGCCTGCAGTTAGAGTTTGAACTGTATCTGCTAGAGGTTCTTAAACTTTACTGTTTTTGAGAATCACCAGAAGTACCTGTTAAACATGTGTTTCTAAGCCACACCCACACAGATTCTGGTTCTGATTCCAGTCATCTGGGTGGCACATAAAAATTTCCACTTTACTTTCTGATGCTAGTTCTAAGACTACATTTAAACAGAGTAAACCTAACAAATAACAACAAAAAAAAAACTCTCAGATTTACGGATGTTGAAGCAATTGATGTGTTTGCTGTGGTAAGTGAGGCAGATATTTTTTTGTTTCTCTTCTTCTTCCTTCCTATTTTCCCCACACATGGGAAGACAAAATCGCTGTCCACACTTCACACAATCCAAATCTGGGACATCTATGTTTGGCCATAAGGCTGATGAAGAAAATATTTTGTGTTTAATTTAACAACACTTAAATGGTGTTTACTATACTACAGGCACTGTTCTAGGAACTTAACAAGTATTAATTCATTTAGCTTTTATAAGAACTGTATGCAGTGGGAACTCCTATTGTCCCAGCTCATAGATGTGGAAATGAAGGCACAGAGATGTTAAATAACTGGGCCACACAACTATCATGCTGCATCTAATCTTTGGCCATCATAGATTTATTTATACTTCCAACTACTTATCAGGGAGCACCAAAAAAAAAAATCGCATGATTTATTCAACTATAATGAGAATAATGACATAAGCACCATATGGCTATTCTGAGACATAAACATCTGGAGAAATGAAGATCTTGTAATAAAAGCATCTAGCATGAATTTGAATCTCCTGGGCTGTGATATTATTTTGACAAGCAAGTTACTTTGCCAGCCTAGCTAATTCCCAAACATCTGTTTCTTAATTCCTTAATTTCTGGGTCTTATGAATTTGAAAATACTCTAGGGTCTGGAGCTGTAACCAATATAAATATTATGGGTCTCCAGAAGCACTTCCTCAAATATTTTTTTCCTTAAACAGTTGTTCTACAAGATGTCAAATTTAAAAAGGCTTCCTGTTTAAATAAATTTGGGAAATATTAGGTTAGCAAAGTCTTTACATGCAGGATTTATCGGAACCTTAATATGAAAAAGCCCCCTATAATTTTCCAAGAGAGAAATATATGTAGTCTTTCCCAAAAATTTGACCTTGAAATCCCTTTTTACTGAGTTTGCAGTGGTAGTATTCTTCCAAAGAATGTAATTTTAAAACTGACAGCTACTGTGTATTCAAATTAAAAATTTTTTATTTTGTACAACTTGAAGTAATATTTTTGGCAAAACTGTTCATAAACGGTTTTCTGCAAGCTGCGGGTAACTCATTGGCATGTACAGTTATGTAGATGATTGAACAGAGCAGGAATAAAGAGAGAACTGAAACAATGCTAAATGTTAACTTAATTTCCTTTGCACACACAGAAAAGCACTGTTTTAGAAATAATTTCTAAATATTTGTATTAGTCTCTTAATCCCTTTTAATTTATTGTAGCATTTTCTCATTTTTTTCTATCCCTGCCTTTGAGAAGTTCTACTGTTTTCCCTTTCAGCTCTGCAAGCTCAAGTGTTTTGTGTATTGCCCCATTGCTTTTTCTTTCTCTAACCATAAAGCTGTAGCTATAAAATGTTACAATGAAAGATTCATATCCTTCATCCACCCAGTAGACTTCTTTTTTCATCATCTGAAGTAAGTGGGAGAAGTAATATATGCAGGACAAAAATTAAATCATATTTTTCTTAATGAGCTAAATAAGCTGAGAAATGTTATGGAGAAACTGTGTGGTAAACTGTAAATAAATATGCCTGAACTTCTCTACTAAGGAAAATGCTCTCATTAACGTTGGTGCTTTACTGTTTTGATTTCATTAAACATGAGACAAAATTTTAATAATTTGATTATGTAAACTCAAGTCTCTGAAAGGATTGTTGGATTTCAAAAGGGACACAATAAAGCATTCGTTTCAGATATTTTTCAATTAAATATTCCAGCTGATGAAAAAATAAAAACTCGTCATTTAAAGGTGACAAAGAACTGATTAAGCCAACCAATTATCAAAACACTTACTTCTCCTACATTCTCAGTAAAAATATTTCTCAACCAGGGGCACCTGAGTGGTTCAGTTGGTTAAGCATCCAATTCTTGATTTCTGCTCTAGTCATGATCTTACGGTTCATGAGTTTGAGCCCCGCATCAGGTTCTGCACTGACATTAAGGAACCTGCTTTGGATTCCCTCTCTCTTCCTCTCTCTGTACTTCTCCTGTTTGTGAGCTCTCTCTGTCTCAGAAATAAATGAATAAACTTAAAAAAAATACTTCTCAATTGAATTCAGGTTTTCTCTTCTCTGGGGAATATGCATTTCTTAGGGAGTGAATGTTTTGGAGTATTATCCTCATGTTGCTTACTCTGCCTTGTGTGTGGTTGTGTTGTGACTTTTCTTTCTTTCTTTTCCCCACATTTTCATTATTAGAAGTCAGGTCCTTTTTTAATATGTGAGATTTGTGTTTGTTATTTTATTATTTTAAGGAAGGAGATAGCTACATATTAATATGAGTTGAGACTGTTATTCACCAATTCCCAAATATATTATACAAAGAGCATACAGAGGTGAATGAAAGGCACTCCAATTTGCCCAAATTAATGTCCTATCATTTGGGTAGGGAAGCACTAACAGAATTATAAATCCCATCAATAAAATTATAAGATTTCCTCTAATAAAGCAGAGTACTCACTTCTACACTCCCCTCTAACAAAAATTTCCAGTCCTCTTAATTTTTGTGATGGAATAAAAATTAAGTAAAACCTGAACATTGGCATATTTTCCATTTCTGCCTCATATATTTGTACAGATTTTGCCAACCTGTGGTTTCCAAACAAAAAATGGTAATCTCACACGAATTATTAATCAGTCTATCAAAATTTTTCAGCATCCTATTGGAAATGTATCCAAGACCACTGGGTAAATCAGAGTATAATGTTAAAAGATCAAAATGTTATAATCCCAATCAAAGGACAACATATGAAATTTCTGCTATGTACTTGTCACTAGACATAATCAGTAATTGATGATTGAGGTTAGTTACCATTTTGCTTGACCTTAGTTTGGATTTCTAACCAGAGCAAATTGGCTCATAAATGGACACCCAAAGAAATACAGGGCAAATAATTGTTTTTACCTGGATTTTTTAAAAGGCTTAGATTCATAATCTATGCTTTAGATTTTAAATCTATGTGGCTAATTACCAGTATCAGAGTTGTTAGTGTCTAAAGCTATTCTTTTCAATATACTAGGCACTCGTCATATGTAGTTACTGGACACTCAAAATGTGTTTAAGTCCAAAGTAAGGTGTGCCATAAGTATAAAATATACACTAGATTTAGAAGACTTAATACAAAAAATAATGTAAAATATCTCAATTTTTTTATTTGATTAAATATTGACACAATATTTTGGATATATTGGGTCATAAATAAAATATACTATTAAGATTATTTTCACCTTTTTTATTATTTTGATGAGGGTATTAGAAAATGTAAAGTACATATGTGGCTTGCTCATGTTATTATTACTTTAATACATTTAACTTCCAACTTAGAGCTTTATATTTTATCAGTGCTATTCTAGAGCAGCGCTTTGTTTATAAAGTATTTGAAATAATACTATTTATTACTAATGTTTAAGAGGCTAAAGAGTGTTATATGATGGATAACTTTAAAGAGACAAGAAAAACTCAGAATTTTGAGTTTAGATTGGAAGGCTTTAATTTTTAATAAATTCTCCCATTTACCTTTGAATTGATGCATACTGAAAAACATTTTTGTTAAATCATTATCTCTACTTAATTACAATTAAGTAAGAACTTTTCCCTAAATTATAATAGATAAGAAGAAAAGCACACTTTTTCTATCCTTGTATACATATCCAAATCGCTCAAATTATTGGAGTATCTGTTGATATAAAGGAATATTCAGAGAGAAAAATCAACCAATTACAGAACTATTTTGAAAGAAATCAAAGAATTGTATTTACCAATTGCAAGGGAGTCTTCCCCTTGCTACATGATATATTTAGGATGTCTGATTATAAAACCTGCTTTGAAGGCATGCTGTGAAAATTACATGACATGGTGACGAAAACCAAGTAGCATTATGCTCTTCACAGAGTTGATGGCAAACAAATGTTGAGTAGGATAATATCATCTCTAGTCCAATTGCTATTTTACTCTTCATCAATGCTAATGTCTTCCTGCACTTGTGTGAAGTTGCTACCACCACCGCATGGCCTGGGGGCAGAAGCAGCGAAAAATCAAGATGCGGTGCCAAGGAATACACTCTTCTCCCCAAGATGTTTCTCCAAATCCCAAACTCTGCCTAAGTGTCTGAGAATAATCCCTACTTGCCATTGTCTGTTTACATGAACCATTTCTCCATTAATTTTAGAAAATAATTCATCTAATTAGTGAATAAATGTTGGTTTTATGTGAGCTACTTTTACAGTGGACCAGAAATGAACTGACAAACTCAATGGGGCACATCGATATTCTAGATCCAAAGGGGAATGGGCAGCTTAATAGGCAGAAAGCAAAAACTGAAGGTGTTCAAAAATATCTTTTTCTGTTTCTGAAAGAAAACTGAGGACAAGGTAGGGTGGATGCCCCTGAGGTTCTTCTCCAATCTAAACATTTTGATTCTATGCTTTTCACTTTGGTATGTGATTAAGATTTGTAGACTTTATAATCACCATTTCCATTAGTTATTTATACACATACATAAGATTTTTATCGACATTATTACTTTTTGTTGTTTTCCTCTTTCACAATGCCGTGTGCCTTTGTGAGCTTTCTTTTTCCATGCTTTCACAGCTCTCCCATCTGACTGGTAGACTTTTCACCAGATTAGTATCCTTAGTCTGATGATAGTCAAATTGTGGTGGTCTAGAAGCCATTTTTCCTCTTTAAAGGATCTTTTCATGTCCCTCTGATGTGGACCTAACTGCTTGATTCTGAGTAGGCAATCTGATTTTCCTCATTTGCAAGTGCTTAGCAGACTGAGCCTGTGATACCGAAAAATGATAAATTATTGATGAGCAAATAATGGCCAGGCATTCAGTTACTGTGTTGTTGACTTTAAAGTCCAGAATTAAAGATGACGTATCTTTAATTTAAAGTGTTAAAATTTATAAAGTAAGTTTTGACATTTTTTCCCTTAGATATGAACATTATGTAGGCAACAGAAATGAATGTATTTAGTTTGATAAACTTGTTCACATTTGACATTTGGAGCCTTATAATTTATTTTTGCAGTATAAGTATTAGAGCTAGGGGAAGAAAGGAGTTTAATTTAGTAGTCAAATACCAAAACATTATGTAAAGCTCAGATTAGAAATAGAAAGGTTTTCTTGTCTTTCAACAGCTGGTAGAGCCTCACATGGAAGAAATCTTGGCAGATTTTTATGCCAAGACTACAATTAAGAAGGAAGAAATAATAAATACGGTCCCATATCTCTCTCTCTCTCACACACACACACACACACACACGCATACTACACACATACAAATATACACTCCCCATACTTCCTCTGTCTCCTAAGTGATTCAGATTTTCAAAAGGAAAAATAAAACATGAATATAAATGATAGAGCATATTTTCCTCAAAGGTACTAAGATCTGATACACGTTTAAGTACTCATTATAGGACACAATTTTAAAAGCAATTGAAGTAGTGAGTGCTAGAGTGGCACAGTCCGAAGAGACAGTCCTCTAACTTTCCATCTTGCCATCCCTCTACTGAGTTGCTATTACCTTCAGGAAGCCATCTGGCATTTCTGCACAGAATGCTTTTTTCCCCCACTCTCCTTTCTTGGATATAATCATCTAAAACTTGGACTATGGGAGGGAAAGTGGGAGTACTCAAGCACCTACAATTAGGCATCCCTACCTCTACCTTTCGTGTTTTCTCTACTCACATGGCAGTAGGATAGACACTGACAAACCCAAGGAAATGTGGGTGAGAGCAATTTACTTTTACTTTTATTCTTACATTGGAATCAGTTTAGTTGTATATGGCACCTAAATAATTTTCCTTTAGCACCTTGGAGACACTGTTTGCTAGCAGCCTACATTATAGCCAAAAAGTCAGATGTCATTTTAGTTCTCACTTTTTTTTAAAGTTTATTTATTTGTTTTAAGAGAGAGAGTGTGTGTGTGAGCAGGGGAGGGGCAGAGATAGGGAAAGAGAGAATCCCAAGCAGGCTCTGCATGGCCCATGCAGAACCCAACGGAGTGCTCAATCTCACAAACCATGAGATCACAGCCTGAGCCAAAATCAAGATTCTGACACTCAACCGACTGAGCAACCCAGGTGCCCCCATTTTTAGTTCTCACTCTTAAGCAATCTCTTTTTTCCCTTCATGGGAAATATTTATTCCCTTCATGGGAAATATATTCATGGGAATATATTTATTATATCTTTTACTGTTTGTTCTCTTATATCTTCTATTCTCTTCTTCAAAAACTCTAATAGGAGAGATACTGGCTTTTCTAGATCTATTCTTTATGCCCCATCAAACCATATAGATGGTATTATGTCTGAATTATTACTTATATAAAAAGGTTGTAAGAAATTGGTACAATCTGTAGAGAAATATCTGGGCATTAATGAATAACATTTAATTTTTTTTTTTACATTTATTTTTGAGAGAGAGAGCATAACTGGGGGAGGGAAAGAGAGAGGAAACACAGAATCTGAAGCAGGCTCCAGGCTCTGAGCTGTCAACACAGAGCCCAACGCAGGGCTTGAACTCACAAACCGGGAGATCATGACCTGAGCCGAAGTCAGACGCGAAACCGACTGAGCCACCCAGGAACCCCAGTAATTAATAACATTTAAAATAAGCTTACAGGGGCTCCTGGGTGGCTCAGTGGGCTGAGCATCCGACTTCGGCTCAGGTCATGATCTCATGGTTTGTGAGTTCAAGCCCCGCGTTAGGCTCTGTGCTGACAGCTCAGAGCCTGGAGCCTGCATTGGATTCTGTCTCCTTCTCTCTCTGCCTCTTCCCCAGTTGTGCTCTCTCTGTCTCTCAAAAATAAATAAGTGAAAAAAATTTTTTAATAAATAAATAAAATAAGCTTACAATTAGATCAACAAATTATCCAAAAGAACTTCCGCCAAAAGAGCTATAAGAATATATGTACAGATATTTAAGCACTTTTTTCTCTCTTTCTTACTTTCTCTCTCTCTCTTTCCTTCTTTCTTTTTCCCTTTCTTTCTCTTTCTTTCAATTGCAAAACATATGAATGTTCACCAATATAAGTATGGTTAAAAAATATGGCATATATATTCTGTGGAATAGTATATAACTACTCATAAAATGAATTAGATTTAAACTACTGACTACACTACTTTCCTTTTAATACCTATAAATACATTCAGTGATAACGTTATTACTTTTACTTGTTTTTAAGGAAAAAAAAAATTAAAGAAAGAAAAATGGAGGTGCACCTGGATGGCTCAGTCAGTTGAGCGGCTAACTTCAACTCAGGTAATGATCTTACAGTTGGTGAGTTCGAGCCCTGCGTCAGGCCTGCTGCTGTCAGCGCGGAGCCAGCTTCAGATACTCTGTCCTCTCTCTCTGCCCTTCCCCATCTTATGCTCTCTCTCTCAAAAATAAATAAACAGGGGCGCCTGGGTGGCGCAGTCGGTTAAGCGTCCAACTTCAGCCAGGTCACAATCTCGCGGTCCGGGAGTTCGAGCCCCGCGTCAGGCTCTGGGCTGATGGCTCAGAGCCTGGAGCCTGTTTCCGATTCTGTGTCTCCCTCTCTCTCTGCCCCTCCCCCGTTCATGCTCTGTCTCTCTCTGTCCCAAAAATAAATAAACGTTGAAAAAAAAATTTTTTTAAATAAACATTAAAAAAGAAGAAAGAAAAATGGAAAAAATAAAGGCAAGAAAGAAGAATGTGGAAGAGAAAGATTAACTCACAGTCATATCAATCTTTGACTTTTTCTGATGACAAAGATTTTATCTGGTACTTTTGTGCCCTACCCTTGTGGGACCTAGTGTTTACAGAGTTTCAAGCTGCTTTCATAGAACTACACAGGTAGGGGAAATAAAACCCTTCAAGATAATTATTAGAAAATTCTATTTCTGTAACCTCCCTCAACAAACCTATTCAGTAGGTGATTATCTCCCTAAATTGGCAGTCCTTGTTTTTCCAACAGCCAAGTTATGGAAAAACTGCCAAAACTATTATATTTAGGTTTCTGAGATGTGATAAGAGGTTTAAAATAGTATTAAAATGTTATTAGACTCTTAAATAGTTTCTTTTTGGTGCTATTTTCCATAACAACTTGCTAAAATAGTCAGGATTATTATTTTTTAAAATCTAGTAATCCTTATCAACTTGGGGCTTAAAGGAAGAAAAGAAAAACAAGACTTTATTTCAGAATACCAATTTGTTGATAGGAGCTAAGAAGAGAAATATCTCTCAAAAGGCACAAGGATGGAGTTTCAGGAACTCTTCATATCATAAGAGACTATTTTTAAGTTTGTAGAATCTTTTATAACAACTCAGTTATATTTAACATTTCAGAGGATTGGACAAGGAAAAATAATCAAGTCCAGGATTATGCAAACATCAGAGGGACACTAAGTATTTGGGGGGGGGGCGTATCTTAAAATGGCAATATTAGTAAAGTTAACCTATGAGAAAAATATTAATTTGAACAGGAACATTCCACTTAAAAGAATGACCCATGAGGGAACAATCTTCATACTTGAAAATGAGTCCAGGTAAGGTTCTGGAAAGTCTACCATCTATTGTGACATTCAAGTTCACAGCAATATTTATTTAATCTGCTAGATACTTGGACTAAATGGAATTCACAAGATTGTTGAATTATAGCCATACATCTAAACAAACAACTGGTACTTTGGCAGGAGTATATAAACATTAAAAATTTTTGCATCCATCTTATTTGGGAGTTCCACCGAGACCAAAAGAAGTTCTGTCTACATAATACTGGGAGGTCAGTAAGAATCTCTTGATTATAACTGAAATTATAATAGCCAGTGTGCCTTTATTTCTGCCTTTCTTGACTTTCAGCTGTTGGGGGTAGTAGAAAGCTGAAATCATTTTTCTAGGTATAAACCATTAAAACTTAGAAGAAAAAATCCAGTAGAATTGAACTGCTAAAATTAAGTCCCTATTCGGCCACATTGCAAGAGAGGAATCTTGGACTTTGGAAGCACACCACTGGGAATCTCATGCAAGGGAAAATATTCCATGTGGCATAGAATTAAGTGGAGCATAACTGTCAGTTGAATGACTATCAAAACTGGTTCTGTCCTAGGTTGTTGAGACCAAAGTACAACTAATCATAAGGAAAAGTCTGCAGGTTGCTGGATTTGAGCCATCATTACGAACACTTATGCTCAAGCTGTGAAATACATCACAAAACATGGTAGGAAATGCTAATGATCGATTTCAGGAACAGGTATTTGGGTATGTAGTTTGCTTGCAAGATGAGGTTTTGAAGAGGGAAAATTGGGGAGTGGGGGAAGATGATGTAGACAATTAGTGAAGAGGTCAATTGTATAAGTCCCAACAAAAGAAGTGATATCTTAATAAGGTTTTTGCCACATAGTGGAGAAAGCATTAAGTTCTCTTTATCATAGGGAGGAAAACAGAGGAATTCAGGAGCCCAGAGCATCCCTGGCTTATATTAAGATGCATCATAGACTGATAGGGAAAAAAATGAGATAGAGGCCACATTCTCATGAAACTGACATTTTCAGCAGACCTTACATGTTTTGAGGAGAAGAGTCCAACCTTAATCAATTTCTACCTAAATCAAATAATAAGGAAAAATTCCTTTCATAAGAGGATTCTCCTATTAGTCTGTCTGCAAAGTGAGTGACGCCAGTAGCTATAATTAGAAATCAACTCAATTTTCATTAGCATTAGCATTTGTCCTTTAAAATAAATAAATCCATTGGCTGCCATATTTAAAGCCTATTTTCAAAGGAGGGACTGTCCTCTAAAATGATCAAACCATTCAATCTTTTATTAAACAAATATTTATTAAATGCCTACCATGTGCCAGGCATTATGACTCCAATTAAAACTGTCCTTAAGGGTGCTGGGAATATTGTACTCAGGATAGATTAAAAACTGGAGCAGGTTACCCAACTTCTGGGGAAATTACAGATGTCTCTGCGATGTGGGCAAATCTATTGGTCCACTTTTCAAAACAATGTGTATATGCTTAGAGTGGGTTGTACTTTGTCCCTCAAAAACAGTCCAAGTCCTAACCTCTAGTGCCTGTAAATATGACCTTATTTGGAAATAGTCTTTGCAGATATAATTAAGTAAAAAAAAATATATATATCATGATGAAATCATCCCGGGTTTAGAGAGAAAAGAAGACACAGAGACACAGAGAAGAACGTCATGCATAGACAAAGGCAGAGATTGGAATTATGTATGCTACCACAAAGTAGGAAATGTTTAAGGTCGCTAGAAGCCACCACAGGCTAGGAGAAAGGCAGGGGAGCCTCGGAGCCTCCAGAAGGACTCAACCCTGCTGACACTTTGATTTCAGAGTCCTGGCCTGTGAGAGAATAAATTTCTGTTGTTTTAAGCTACCTAGTCTGTGGCAATTTGTTACATCAGCCCTAGGAATCTCATATAATGCTATTACATGCATTATTTCTTAAAATATCACACCCTATGCATGGGACCCCCCAAAGGGTCCACGAAGCCTGATAACAACATCTAAATTAGAAAAAGTCCAGGAGACTGTGGCCAAAGGGGATTAAGGGAAACTTGCGACTGTGTCATTTGGGGTAAAGATCAACCAGGAACATTAGCCTGCAAAGGAGATACATGGTAAGAGACTTGATGATTCTCCTTAAATATTTGGAAAACTTAAATCTTTGTGGTCTCATAGATGTGTGAACATATAATTTATCATCCATAATAGGGCATTTCTGAGAGTTAAAGGGAGATATTATTAATAATTATGTTGGGACAACAGATTTAAATAATCCAAGACTGCCCTGAGCAAAGTAGGACATATGGCCACCCTACACAAGGGAGGAAACAAAGATCAAAAGATAGGGTAGAGAAAAAGAGAGAGAGAGAGAGAGAGAGAGAGAGAGAGAGAGAGAGAGAGAGAAATTTGGCTCAAAACTAGAATGAATTTCTCAAGAAAATAATGCAACCTTTTACTAGATTTGTCTAGGCAGAAATTTTTGGAGGAGCAGCATTTTGCATTAAGAAGACCTCTGAAGCCACTTCCAAGTCTTAGGTTATATGTTGTATTATTCTGGCCCAGATCTGAATTTTACCATTTTCAATACATACTCCTAGAATGACAAAATATTGACTTTGGAGTCTCTCAAGAACTGATTTTGAGTTCTGCCTGTCAGTTTTCAATTATGAGGTCTTAGCAAATATATTCAACTACTTTGAGTTACAGTAATATACATTTCAAAAGGTGGTTGTAAAGTTTAAATGACAAAATATATGTAAAATTCAGCACAGAGTCTGACATGTGATAGGTGATTAATAAAATATATTTTTACCATAGTAAATAATAAATATATATAACTATATGTGTATTTCACTACATATGTAACTATATATTTATTATTTGATTCATTGAGTTAATGCTAACCCTTGAATTCTTGAGAAACTCTTATTGTTTAGGTATTTTTTAGAGCTTTGGGAGTAGAAAATGATGTTTTTCACATTCTTGACGGAAGGGAGGTAAGGAGGAGGGAAGACAGAAAAGAAAGAAGGAAAGAATGAGGGAACAAATGAATTAACAAATAAACAGTAAGAGAAGAAAGGAAGAAAGAAGAGAGGAAGAGGGTGAGAGGAGAGGAAAGAAAGAAAAGAAATTTTAAAAACATTGACAGCGATCCTTTTGTTACACAAGAACTTCACCATGAAGATTTTGACTGGCATCAAAGGGATACAATCTAGTTCAAAGTGAAGTGTATAACTAATGTCCTTCAGTTCCCACCCCTGACAATTCCTGTAATGTTTTGCAAAGATTAGTATGTGAATGCCTCAGATACTCTGCAGTGATTTATCCTCAGCTGAAATAAGACATGAATGCCTTAGATACAGTTCATTCTTGTTATGTGGAGTTTGTTTTTAGCAACTTAAACTTCTATCAACAAATCTTGAATCAACAGTACAGCCACTAAGGGCTCTAATCAAAACTACAGTTAGGAGGCATAGATGATAACATTTGTCCTACTTTGCAGGATTCTCATGAGGATCAAATGTGATAATGAGTGAAAAATCTTTAAAACTTTAATTGCTATGGAGTGGAAAATTCTTTTAATAATTATGAGTTAATAATGACAACAATTCTGTTGGAAAAAGTCAGCTCTGTTTGGCAGCAGGGACATGGGGTATACCCTTCTGACCCAGGAGTACATGGAAAATCCAGCTCTGCTCTGAAAATGTAGGGCATCTGGAAAACACATGTAATAACTTTGAAGAAGACTCCCAAGTGGAAAACCAAAAGCCCTGTGGCTACCAATTTGAAAAAGACAAAGGCACTGGGGATTTGAAGTACATAAAATATAAACCCCCAAAACAGACTGTTTTCAAGAGGTAGCAAAGATAACCTGCACCAGGCCTGTGAAAGGCTGCAGGCAAGATAATGTTAAGCATTGTGTAGATGACTACAAATGTCCAAGGTACTGTGGCACTTTTTCAACTTAGCTAACTGGGACTCATCTCCTTCCCCTACTGTTTCCCATGGACGATGCCCTTAATGGCAGGATAATTTATTGAAAGGTTAAATTGTGCATGTTGTGCCTACATACTCCTTCCCCTCCCATTTGTAGCGGGCAGCCAGCTTTGTAATTGTGGCTTCAAGGCTTTGAGCAAAGCCAAAGCAGAAGCAGTCAAATATTAAGAGGTCCTTTTGCTTTTCTTTAAAACAAAATCTCTGGAAGGATTATGCCAGAAAGGGAGAAAAAGTGAAGAAGACATTAGGGAAGCCATAAGAACTCCAGGAATGATTGGAGTGGAGAGGGGAGAGGGGTCCAAAAGGCCAGCAAGAAATAGGTTCTGCTCTGCAGGACCTTGTGGCATCCCAAATAGGGGAAAGATTTCAAAAGAAGTGTGGGACTTTTAGAGACACATGATCTCAGGCACCAGGGCTCTTAGTCTCTCTGAAGACAGAGATATTTGTGTCCAAGAAGCAGAGTGGCCCAACCTGGGGGGACCATGAACTCAGAAAATTGATATCCTCATAGCAAGTAGCATGGACATAATATCCAATAACTTGAAGATTCTCCACAGCCTTGGGTTATGTAAGATCCAAGGACTTTGCTCAGCAAAGAATAAAGAGCTTCAAAAGTGACTGAGATCTAATTTTTACCATTCTCATGTGTTGAGGTTTGGATTATGAATTCAGTTGGTTTAAATAAAAGATTTTACATGTGATAATTTTTGTACATGTAACTGTGTAGATGGAGAATTTTATCTCTTTACATTGATCTCTGACTTCTAAAGGTCATGACCCTGCTTGGGGATTTCACTAAATCCTACACTTCCTGAAGTGTGATCTACTGACCCTTCCCTTGTCTTTGAATCAGAACATAGATGTCTCAGTGTGGCAGATTCCAGCATGAAGATAGCAGTCCAAGGGACTCTACCATAAGATGAGAATGAATGAACATGAGGTTGAACTTGCTGGAATTTGTGAATCCCTATTCACTTACATTTTTATGAAGAACTTGCACTAGTTTTCTGGAAGCATCTCATCCATCTTCTCTCAAGCTTCCTTTATTTCCTAATGCCGAGTTAGGAGTTCCCTGTTTGTTATTCCATAGGAACTTGTGACCATTCCTATCATGAAACCTACCATTGTATGCAATTATCTATTTGCTTCTTGACTTCTCCATCTCCTTACAGGATAGCGTGTATCCTGAAGTTGGGAAATGGGTCTAAACACTGAAATCTCCAAACAATGTCTCAACAGAATAAAGTCTTAACATTGTGTATGAATATAACATGAATGGTACCTCTTGCCTGATGAGTCAAGCAAACACTTGTGAGAGAATATTGATTCATGGATTAGAATTTTGAATAAAATAAGACATTTCACCAAATGGATCTAGATAGGAAGTCCTGTTATTAATAGCATCTCAACATGAGGAAATGGTATTTGTCTTTTTGCCTCACATGAAAACCAAAGTCAGACTTGAGGAAGAAAAATTCACCAAGTTCATTCTTTTTTATTTAAAAAAAATTAGGTTATTTCTATTTATTTTGAGAGAGAGAGGGAGAGAGGGAGAAAGAGAGAGAGCTTGGGAGGGACAGACAGAGGGGGAGAGAGAGAATTCCCCAATCAGGCCTCACACTCAGTGTGGAGCCCTGATGACTCAGGGTTCGACCCCATAACTGCAAGATCATAACCTGAGCCCAAATCAAAAGTTGGAAGCTTAGCCAACTGAGCCACCCAGTCGTCCCTCATCAGGTTCATTCTTAAACATATGTTAAGCTCATTAAATGTTCCAAAAAGAAGATTAAATAGAAGGAAGATGAATGGGAGGAGAAGGGAAAATGCACAGTATTATTCCAAAATTTTGGATTTTGAGCTTCCGTTTGAAATCAAAATTACATATTGAATTGCAAAGTCTTTAATAAAAACCGTTTGTAGGGCTTCAATAATCAAGCTACCAATCAAATATAATTAATCTTATAACTAAAACATTTGTTTTAAATTAACAGAAATTTTTTCTGGTGTGAATTTCAAATTTCCAATGAAATTTAATACAAGGAAAATACTTGAAGTCTGGGAATTAAATCAGAATTCAATGATTTTCTTCAGTTTATAACATAGTTTTCTAATGCTTTTTTTTTACTGAATTTTTAGTTCTTATTCAATATGATAGGTATTTTAAATATGTTTTATTGGCATTCACATGTTACATGGATAGTTTGTCTTCCTTTCAACACTAGTAAACTATGGAAAAGGCAACTGATTCTCACACCATATTTGTTGCTATTGTTAAAATTGTTCATTTTCACAGCATTAAAAAAAACCAAAGTGATCCAAGATGAAACCTGGCTTGCAAAGTCACAACTTACAAATGGATTTAAACATAGTTTGGAAGAATCTATTCATTCCTTTATAACATGCGATTCTATGAATCAAATATAGATGTGACAATTTTTAGACCCCTTTCGCAATTGCATCACCAACAAATGGTTTGTTTAAAAATATAGTTGTAATTTAAAAAGCACATGCGCTTCCATAATATTTTATCACCCCTTGTCTTGTGAGATGGTGGGGAACCAAAAGAGAGGTCTTTTTTTTTTTATTTTTCTGAAAAATGCATTCTCTATTTAAACCTTTTTGTTACCGACCCTTAAACTTTTGCTTAAGCCAATGGTTTTCAATATTTTTTAGGGCAGTGGAAAATCTTTTCAAACTGTGTTTTCTGCAGAAAGGTAACCCCCACAAAGCAGATGGAAGCACGGCCACTCAGGTGAGGCTGTCATCAGCATTCACTGCCTCCACCCTCCTCCTGAGGCCTCTGAAGAGAATGAAGAAGGTGCCCAGGTGCTTCCGGGCAATCCTGGTTTCCACTGGTTGTTCCAGCATAATTATTAATACATCCCTCTTTCACATGCACAAACTGTATGGTCAGAATGCCCTGAGGCACTGCCAGATAATAATAAAGAGCTCTGTAGAGCCCACTCTACTACTGGTGGTAGTAGAAAACCACTGGTCTAGAATTGTTATAAAAGATGACAGAATTCTCTTCACTTTTAATTAATATTTTTCTTTTCCTTTTTTTAAAAAGAGCTTATTTTTTTTTTCAACGTTTATTTATTTTTGGGACAGAGAGAGACAGAGCATGAACGGGGGAGGGGCAGAGAGAGAGGGAGACACAGAATCGGAAGCAGGCTCCAGGCTCTGAGCCATCAGCCCAGAGCCTGACGCGGGGCTCGAACTCACGGACCGCGAGATCGTGACCCGGCTGAAGTCGGACGCTTAACCGACTGCGCCACCCAGGCACCCCAAAAAGAGCTTATTTTTAAGTACTTTTAAGTTCATAGCAAAATTGAAAGAAAAATACAGAGATATCTCACATACTCCCTGCCTTCACATGTGCAGAACCTCCCACATTATCAACATCCCCACCAGAGTGACTGATACCTTTGTTACAACTGATGAACCCATATTGACACATCATAATCACTCAAAGTCCATATTTGCATTAAGATTCACTCTTGGTGGTGTACATTCTATGGGGATATCTCTCTTCTCCAGGCATCTACTCCCCTTATGCCTTGCTGCAGGTGGTAGCTAGTGTTCCACCAACAGCATCAGTATAGTCAGGTTCTATTACATTCTACATCTAGATACACGTGATTTTGACTGTCCAATAGGTAAAATGGAGCGTGTCCAAAATAAAAGTCCATCACCTTCCCTACCGATGTACTCCTTCGGCAATTCAGTGTTTCTACTAATTTTACCAACTTTCCACTCATTGACACCAAAATCCTAGTGAATTTTTACTTCTCCTTCCTCCTTATGTCAAAATCCACTTAGTTATCAATTTCTATCAGTTCCGTCCCCAAACATCTCTCTCCTATGTGCTTTTTTACCTCTATTGTCATTGTTAATAAAAATGTCACTGTTAATGAAAATTTATGTTTGCTCTAATATCTTGAGGGCCAAGACATACTTCCTCTCCCTGTTCCAATTCCTATTTCAAACACGTTCTCACCAATTCCCCTTCCTGCAATCTGCCATTACCCCCACCAAACTTTCCCAATTCCCTTCTGCTTGAAGCAATCTTTCCTTCCTCAGAACATCATTACAACTTCATCCATGCCTCACTTGTGACTCATGCAACTTTTTGCTTTCAGTTTTATGTGTTTGCTTATCTTATTTCCTCTATTAGTTTATCAGTTCTTTGAGGGTGAGATTTATGGTTCACCTTGGTGTTTTTGATAACACCTTGAACTTTGGAGGCTTATGAAATGAATAACAAATACATGAAATGAAATGAATGAACAAATACAAAAACAGGACCTGCTTTCAATATTTTAATTCCTTCAACCTTCACACTCTGACCTGAATAATGACATGCTGTTCACTCTTTTCCCTATTCCAAACAGGGAAATCTCCCTAATTTGCCCCAAGTATAAGCCACCTTCTATCATTGTTTTCACAAATGACCTACATACAAAGCTTTCCCCTAATTCCTGCTACTCCTGCATGCCCTCCAGATTTTCAAAATTCAACTCAAAATTAAGTGTCTCTTCACCAATAACCCAATTAGCTAGCCCTACTGAGCAACCCTGTTATTCTATATTATTTAACCAATCCCTATTCCCTGGTATCATCAACTTTTAATGATGCAAATAACATAAAGAACAGGGAAAAATAATTCACATGTCTATATCATGCATTTCTCCCACATTTCTGCCAAGTTTTTGAGTACTTACTACAAACTAGATATATTTTAAGAGTTTTCCTGCAATGTTTCATTAATTTTTGCTAAATCCCTCATAAAACAGGCAATATCCCCCTTTTATGAATTAGGAAACTGAGACCAGAGAGACACGTTGCAGAACTGGGCTTCACATACAGGCAGTATGGCATTATCAACCCCCATGCTTGTTGCTACTACATTTCCACTTCTCAGAACTTTGAACTCACTGAGCTTAAGGTTAATCATATGGTGTAATAAAAAGCCTTCAAAGTCACGCAAACTGAAATTCAAAGTTTGTATCTGGTACTCAATAGTTCTGAGCCCTGAAATGTGATATATAACTGAGGCCTCTGTTTTCTTATGTCTAATGTTGGGAAAATTTTAGTATTGTGAAAATTGAATGAGTATGGATACATTTCGTCAAAAGTATCCAGCAGAAGATTTAACATATAGTCTGTGTTCAATACAGAAAATAAATCAAAATGGAAATTTGTAGCATGATGACGATTCAAACAGAACCAATGGGCCAACTGTCATATTGTTTTCATCCTGGCCCTATGGTCTCCAGCCTTTGAACTAGAGAAAGTACGTGGGATAAAGGTTGAGAACCTGTTCTCTGGAGTTGTTTTGTCTGGATCTAAACCCCAGATCTACAAAATGCTAGCTCTGTGAAGTTAAGCACATTTCTTAACCCAAGTAAGCTTCAATTTCTTCAACTGTCAAATAAGAACAGCAATAGCACTGTATCAAGGATTTTGTGAAGGTTCTGTGTTTAAAGCATAAACAGGGTCTAGTGCATACCAAGCAGCTGGTATTAACTAACTAGACCTTTAATACCTCAGCTCAAATTGCTAAAATAGTTCCTGAGTTGCCTTTACACATCTGGGAACTTCCCTTTACTAACCTGTGCAATACTGACAGAATTCTAGATGGTCCTGTGAACTTAGCCTTTTAGTGTTACTCTTGTGATTGTTTCCTTACATGGCAAAAAGGATTTTGCAGATGTAATCAGGGTAACTAATCAGCTGACCTTAACTTAGGGAGAATTTCCTAGTGGGCCTAATCTAATTACACAATCCTTTAGAACAGAGCTTTTTCTCAGACTGATGGCAGAATAAAAGAGAGATCTGAAAGCATGAGAAGGCCTCAGTGTTCTGTTGTTGCCCTTCATGTTGGACCATGTGAGAAGGAATGTGGGCGACTTCTAGGAGCAGGGAGTAAACTCCACATGATGGCCAGCAAGGAGATGGGACCTCAGTACCACAGCGGCAAGGAACTCAGTTCTGCCAACATCCTAATGAGCTTGGAAGCTTATTCTTCCCTAGAACCTCTGGATAAGCACATGGCCTGACCAGCATCTTGGCTTCAGCCTTGTGCCACCCTGAACAGTCACCCTGTGCTGTACATCTATCTTAGAAAACTGAAATAAAGAATGAGTCCTGTTTTAAGCTACTCACTTGGGGTCAAACTGTTATGCGGCAATAGAAAAATGAATACAATCATCTCTCTAGGTGATTGATTCATCATTATCAATGGAATCTAATGTTTTAACCTGCTATACACGGCCTTCCAAGTGTTATTCTAATCTTTCTAACTGTATCTCATTTTCACTTATTGCTTACAAGTAACAATCACTCACATCAAAAGAGACCATTAACTAACTTTGTTGTGCCTTTCATTTTCCAACCTCCTGCTTAGTTACTGCTCTGACATCTGGAGAACCAAGACATATCTTTCCTAATACTTTCCATTTCTGGTCCCTTCACAATCAATTTCCTGACTCCTAATGATGAAAAAATTTGGTGGGGGCGCCTGGATGGCGCAGTCGGTTAAGCGTCTGACTTCAGCCAGGTCACGATCTCGCGGTCCGTGAGTTCGAGCCCCGCGTCAGGCTCTGGGCTGATGGCTCAGAGCCTGGAGCCTGTTTCCGATTCTGTGTCTCCCTCTCTCTCTGCCCCTCCCCCGTTCATGCTCTGTCTCTCTCTGTCCCAAAAATAAATTAAAAAAAAAAAAAAGTTGAGAAAAAAAAAAAAGAAAAAATTTGGTGATGAAGACATTGATGGTCATGATGATAAAAAGGATCTAACCACAATAATGCCAACTATAATAGCAATAGCACAACCGGTGTTTTGTTAAACACTTAGAATGCCCTAAGCTCTGTGTTGAATACTTTACATTCTCATACTCCCTTCCATCAACTCTGTAAGATAGCTTTAAAGAACCTTAGTTTGTAGGCCAAAGTTTGAACTCAGGTGGTTCAAATAACCTAAGATTAAATAGGTAGTAAATGATCTATACTTCTATCTATTTGACTCAAAAGTCCCTACTATTAATCAAATGTTTGTTTTCGGTTGGTTTTTGCAGTAGGGGATACCAGGGAATTGAGGAAGCATTCTGAGCTCTACAGTGCCTTGCAAAACAACTATTTTCAGTTGAATTTAATCAATGCTTATTTAAAATGTACTTGTATCAACCCCTGTGCAAGGCACCAGGAACACAAAGATGAATAAGCTACAGTCTCTTCAGAGATTCGCAGTCAACTTGAGAGAGAACTCTTTAAATTGGGACTTAAAGAATGAGGAAAGACTGTTAAATAGGAAGGGTGTTCCTGGAAGAGGAGACCACAGGTGTAATGGTGTAAAAGACTTGGAAGAGCTTGGGAAACAATGAGTACTGGGGTAAAGATGGACAAAGTGAGAGAGGCCCACATGGCCAACTTAGGACAGAGTACACCCTGCCCAAAGATCCCACTCAGCCCTGAAGCAATAGGGCATCTCTGTTGATTAGATGCAGAGTTAGTAATATTAATAAGACAGAGAGCATTGACTGCATTCTTATTGTATACCTGGCATTGTGATCTATGTTTTACATACTTTATATTTACTTATCTTTATAATGACTTGTGATGCAATATTTTAAAGCCCATTTTATACATGAGGAAAATGGGTTCTCAGAGATTGATTAACTTGCTCAGGTTGAGAGCTACTAAGCGGTTGATTCAAAATTCAAACCCAGAATTACCTGAAACCAAAGCCCATAATCTTAACTGATAGATTTGGCCAGGGCTCAGTGGTAAAGTGGGAATCTGAGGTTAGGACATATTTTAAAATTAGAGGGACTCATTGGCTAATGAAATAGTTTTGTTTACATATAATGTGTTGTTCATTAATTATATATATACGTATATGTATATATATGTAAAGTTTTTACTTTATATTTATTTTGAGAGGGGGGAAGGGCAGAGAGGGAGAGGGGGAGGGAGAGAGAGAGAGAGAGAGAATATCCCAAGTAGGCTCCACACTACCAGCATGGAGCTTGATGCAAGGCTCAAACTCACAAACCATGAGAGCATGAGACCTGAGCTGAAATCAAGAGTCAGAGGCATAACCAACTGAGCCACCCAGATGCCCCTGTTCAGTAATTATAAACATTTGCTCTTTTGCCTAAAGTTTGTTCTTATGATATTGCAGTACCAATGAGAGAGGGAGAGCAAGACAGAAGAGAAAGCACTTACTTTCCCTTTGTATTTAAGGATGAATCTGAAATTCCTAATTGTTACACTTCCCCATTATCTTAAGCCATTTAGTTTGAAGATAACATTTTTTAAACGTCTTTATTTATTATTATTATTTTTATTTTTTGAGACACAGAGAGAGAGAGAGAGAAAGAGAGAGAGAGAGCATGTGCATACAAGCAGGGGAGAGGCAGAGGGAGAGGGAGAGAGAGAGAATATTAAGCAGGCTCCACTCCCAGAGCAGAACCAGAGACTGATGATGGGCCCGATCTCAGGGATCTCAGGACTCTGAGATCATGATGTAAGCGGAAATCAAGAGTTGGATGCTTAACAGACTGAGCCACTGATGTGCTCCTTAAAGTCTTTAAAGTGATTCACCTTAAAAGCTCATTGTGCACTCAAATATGCATATTTGTAAAAAGTTCCCTTTCAGAAACATACCCTTCCCTAGTAACTAGAACCTAGTAATGGGTTCTAGATAAATTTAAAAAATGGAATATGAGTTTATCATTAACTCTTTTCAATAAATTAAAAGAATAAAATGTTACTATCTCATTTAGACTATTCCATACACTGCTTGCTTGCTTTTCTTTGTCAGGTAGAATGGTTCATATCTCAAATACGATTTATTAGGCTGAAAGGAACATAGCTAGAGATTTGATTGAGACATAAGTCATGTAACATTGTGTGTCAACTATACTTCAATTTTTAAAAATACATAATTCCTGCCTTTGGTTGATTTAACTTCCAGATGGGAAGACGCCACACAGTCTCATAAAAAAATTGAACTGAAATGCCATTAAGTAATCACCTAATGAGATCATTAGTGTCATCAGAATGGAGACAAAGAAGAGATTTGGGGGTGATTTTTGAAGAGATGGAGTGGGTGTGTGGTCTGGGGCTTGAAAGAAAGATCAGATACAAAAGAAGAAAGAGAGAAAGAGAGGAAGGAAGGAAGGAAGGAAGGAAGGAAGGAAGGAAGGAAGGAAGGAAGATCAGATAATCATGATTTCCTTTGAAAGAAAGAAAGAGAACATTGAAGGGAAGATGATAAGGCATCAGCAAGAGCAGGGAGGTTAGGAAACTGATTTTTTTCTAAATAAAGACAGGAGACCGGGGCTCCTGGGTGGCTCAGTGGGCTGAGCATCCGACTTCAGCTCAGGTCATGATCTCACGGTTCGTGGGTTCGAGCCCCTTGTCTGGCTCTGTGCTGACAGTTCAGAGCCTGAAGCCTGCTTCAGGTTCTGTGTCTCATTCTCTCTCTGTCCATTCCCAATTCGTGCACTGTCTCACTCTATCTCTCAAAAATAAATAAATATAAAAAAAATTAATAAAGACTGGAGACTAATTGTTTAGAGATAAAAGTATGCCTTGAAAAGATTTTAATACTTGGGTGATCACTTATGTCTCTGAGACTTTGATGAAAGCTATAAATTCATTTCAGAAAAAAATGTACAATTGCAAGTAAAGTACATTATCCTATTATACAGAAACAACTAGCATTTTGGCATATATCATTCTAGAGCTTCATCTCCAGTCAAAGGCATATAGGCATATGTATATAAAACTATCTAAAATAAAAAAATAAATAAATGTTCAAATATAAATACAAGAAAATGGGAAACATATGGTGCATAAAAAACATCTACTGGTTTTATGTGTGAATACTTATGTGTATTTATATATATTTCTCTCCCTCCCCACAGTGACTGATACAGAGTTTGGTCATTTGCAGCAACAAATTCAAGTGCAGAAACTGGTATTCATTTTGGAATCAGAAATGCTATTATATTCAGAATTATTTTGTTACAACAAATATCTAGTCCTTTGAATATTTTTATCTTTTCAAAATAAAAATAGTTTTATTCTTAATTATATTTAAGTAAAACTACATGCTTATAGTAAACATTTCAAGCAATACACTAAAGCCTAAGAAAGGAAGTGACAGTCAGGTGAAAACCTACCAAGAACGGAAGGGTTTTGGAGCAGCAGAATAACATAGTTAATATAGTTCTTCAGTTGGTAATGCTACGAAAGATGAGTAGAAAAGAAAAAGCCTAGAAGCCAGAGAACTAGGTAGGTAACAATGCAATCATCTGACAAATAACTAAGGCCAAGAAGAAAACTGTCACCAGTAGTGAGAGGGCCAAATGTGTTGAGCATCTAATTTGTGCAAAGCAATACAATGGACACACTGAAGAAAATGTTTAAAAACATATTACCTGTGCCCTCTAGGAGCTCAAATGAGTGGAAGAGACTAGTTCATGTGTAATGGAGGTTCACAAAACGTGCTTGGGCAATTTTTGTGAATAAGATTAATTCCTTGAAACTAATATAACACTGTATGTTAACTAACTGGAATTAAAATAAACACTTAAAAAAAAGGTTAATTACTGGTACACGTCCTTTTCCTGTGTGCTGTTGTGTTAGGAAACATTTCAAATATGTATTCTTAATTTAGGGTTAGGAAACTGAGCAACAGAGAATTACCATCTCAGGGTTATGGTGATAACAAAGTTTGGAAAACCTTTCAATCAGCATGAATCATTTGATCTGGGAATGCAAAGAATGATAGATTTGCAGGAAAGAAGGGCTCCAGAGTCATAGTTGCCTAGAGGGCAGAAGTAATAAGCCCCTTTAAATGTGGAACCTTATAAAACATTTATCTCTTGGTGGCTGTCTGACCAGAAAGGTCAGGCTGGTGTGACATTTGTTAATGATTACTGAGTGTAGAATTGTTTTGGAATGAATCTGAAGCTAATTTTTAAATCAAAAGTAAGATATGAGAGTGATTAAAAAGACAGCACGAATTATTTAAAAATAAAAGGAAGAAAACAAAGAACAAGAGAGAAAATAAACAGCCCTACAAGTAGCTGGGTTCTCCCCCTCCCCCAATAACATGGATTTTGTTTTCTGATTATCTGGAATATTTCTCAGTGAATCCACTTTTTTGCATAAAGCTTGGAGACCCAAAATAAATAGTGTAATTCTTTTATTTTTCATGCATCTGATAAAAATTAGAAATGATATGTCAAAAGTAACAGAGTTAGAAATAAACAGTTAAATCTATATTATTTTGACTTTATATGGTATTCCATTATACTGTAATTTTCAAATTCAATTTCTCTTTTTTGATTATATAAAGAGGGAGAATATTAAAAATAAACTTTGAAAATACACATATCACAATCTTTTCATACTACAATCTGCATCTGATTCTTTTATGGTTATTGAGGCCAGATCAATTTTTAATGTCTTATTACTCTAGTAATATGCAATAGAAAAAAATCTTAAAAGACATGCAAATAAATCCTAATGTAGAACTTACATATAGAAGCTTATATAGATTTGAAACTGATATGGCACTGTATATTCCCCATTTTAATTTCACTAGCACCAGACAAATCCTTTTAATAATCTAAACACAACTCCTAGGCTGGGAGGGGCTGCCTTTCAATTTTTGATTCAATTCCAAAGTTCCTTTCAGAGTAATAAAAACATTTTCTAAGGAAGCAGAGGACGACCTTGCTTCATTATTTAAGCAGCTTAGTCTGTTTTTTTCCAAGCTCACATAGAGTTGTCTTCAAGGACGTTTTTCATAAAGTTCTTACAGGAGGGATGATGTCACCATGAAAGTTGTCAAATGTGTTTTCCCAGAGACATTGCTCTATGTTCATTAGGAAGAAGGGGCCAAAAGACAGAAATCCCCAAAGACATTTCTAGGTTTAGATCTAGATCCACATCTTTTCTTCCTTAGGAAAACACTCTGCTTTGAAAGCAATTCAAAGGGACACAAACATTTAGAAGCAGTTACAGGTACTTTTTAATGTAAAAAGTACTAAGATAATAATTCATCACATCAATTTAGAAAGAAAACTAGGTATCATTAAATTATATTCTTATTTTTACTTTGTATTTTTTCTTCTGGTAAAGACATCAAACTCACTAAATAATATGAATTAAATACGTTAAAATTATATTGAAAGTAAATGGTCAAATAGTATGCTAGGAAAGGTCTTAAAATAAGCATGTAATTAATTTCCCTATCTTGTCCCAAGTTGATGGATTACATCTTCTAAATTCTGTTTAAATTTCAAGTTATGAGTAAATTGAAAAAACGGAAAGTATAAAACAGGGCTTTTGCCATATAATTGGGAAAAAAAAGATGACAGTATGGTTTGGGTCTGCATTCTGCACAATGTACTCAAATTATTTGGGTCAGGTAAGCTCCTCCAATTCCTGAGTACTCCTCATTATTTTTATTTTAAAGAATCAGACTAAATTGCCCTCAGTCTTGTCTATTGCTTTCCCAAACTATTCCAAGACACTTGATTATTATTTTTCTCACCTACTCACTCCAGGTTTGCAAAATAATCAAGGGTCTCCAATTGCTTCTGAATTTCTCTCTCTTCCAGTCACTCACCTTCAGACAATTCTGCTCATGATCTCTTTGTAAGACTTTCTTAATGTCATGACCTTCGGTAATTCTCCTTGGCCCTCAGCCTAGTGCACCCGTGATCTTCTCAGGCATACTTTACCTGACCCTTCTGTTATGAGGTCCCCACATGCCCCTCAAGTTTACTCCTCCAGAAAACTTTTATTCTAGTTCACTATCTAAACTCTTAATAGCTGAGCTGAGCTAAAAGTTTATTTAGGCTTAAAACCAGTTGCACTTTTTCTTTTTTCATAACCCTCATTGTCAGTATAAAATATAAAATATCGAAAGGCTCCTGGCAAAAACTCAAACAATAACCAATTCTTCATGTACTTATTTTGATTTAAAATTTTTAAATATCTTAAAAACAATCTACACAGCAGCAGTCACTAAAGGGCCTTTTACCTCTCCAACTTTTCTACACTCACAAAAATTCAGAACTACATTTCAAGCTCAATGTCTTCATAAAATAAAAACTGAGAGAGATGAAAAGTCAATCTGAATTTGAAAAGGTCTTTATTTTTCAAAGTGTTTTAAGGTAGATCCTCAATTATGTCATGTTGAGAAGAATTTCATTGTAGATGGTTAACAGAAGAACTTTTGTCAGTACAACTGACAAAATGTGCCTGGAAAATGTTCAGCTATTTTGAAAATAAAATGTCAGGACGTCAGCTATCCATTTCTCTTGCCTCAGGCTATGATTATTTGGCTATTTAACACCCATTTGCACTAGCCTGTATATTTTAACTGCATCAGAAATGTGTAAACAAATTGGAACTGAGTTTCTGCTAACCAACTTCTAATTCTTTAACATCACACATAAAACAATTTAACTTTGTTTTTCTTCCTTAAGATTATGTTTTCAGATGGAGCGATTTACTATAGATTTATATCCATAGTCATATAAAAAACAATAAAACAAAAGTAACTATCACTTTTCAATCATTAATGCTGGTCATCTAAATATGACAAATACAGAGGAGAATGGAGGAGAAATGAAGCTAGCAGTCTTAAAGCCTTTTATATCTCCAGTCATGTTTACATCCTGAAAGTCTATCACTTGCTGTCTTCATTTTGTGGTATTCCAGTGCATTCATAATTTTAAAGTAGTCCTAGAATGTTCAAGAGCAAATAACTTTATTTGTATTTTTAACTTAAATTATACCCTGCAGTAGCATAAAGAAAACGGAAAATACATCCCCAAATCAAATAGTCAATACCTATATGATTTCCACTTAAGATCTCATTGTCCTTGAATATTAAAATTATTCAGCTTAATTTTTTAAACTGCCAGAGAAATCTTTTGGAGGATAGATTAGTGCATATATGTGGAAAGAGGGAGAGAAGTAGAGGTGGGAAACACTGTTTATTTTCTAGCCATGCATTCCTTAACCTATTTATGCAGCTACATATCTAAACTCCATCTTCAAAATTTCTCTAAGAATGTTTATCATGGCATTGTATACAACAGTGAAAAAGTGGAAACCACTTGAATGTCCTACACTAAAAGATTAATTGATCAATAAAGATGATGTAACATAATGTTATATAGCCCTTAAAAGACACTGGAAGATATAATTATAAGAAAATAAGATCAGAGGGGCCTGGGTGGCTCAGTCAGTTAAGCATCCAACTTCAGCTCAGGTTGTGATCTCGGGGTCCATGCATTAGAGCCCTGGGCAGGCTCTGTGCTGACAGCTCAGAGGCCTGAGCCTGCTTCAGATTCTGTGTTTCCCTCTCTCTCTGCCCCTCCCCACCCCCCACCCCCGCTCATGCTCTTTCTCTCTCAAAAATAAACATTAAAAAAAAAGAAAATAAGATAATAAAATATTATCTTATGGTTATAAGATAAATATGTGTATCTATTTATTGTGCATAACATTTCTATAGTAAATTACGTATACATAAGTATGGAATGCCATGTACAAAAGTAGAAACATGGTTTATCTTTGTGTGATGGGATTATAAACAATGATTAGTTTCTTCTTTTTCTTATAATCATTGTTAAAATTCCTATAGTAAACATGTTACAAATATTACTTTTCTAATATAAAGGTAATAAATATATTTTAAGTAAGAATGACAAACCTTAGGAAAAAAGATACAAAACATATTTGTATCTTACATTGTATTTGTATCTTACATTGTGCTTACAATGAATATATAAACATATATATAGCTCTGTGTGTATGTGTAGTATATATAAATTATACACGTATATATAATTTATAATTAGATATGTATAAGTTAAAATATAACATAGAAATGTTTCCTATTACAAAATTGCTTCTGATCTGGGATTGATAGGATTGCAAAGATGATCAACAAAATAATTTTCATTTCCATTTTTGCATTCAAGCTTAGCAAAACCAGAAATGAGCTGGTACCTTAGAAGTTTGAGTTCCATAGTCTTGCCCTAATCTTGTAGGCATTAATTCAAGGTTGGATACATTTTCAGTTTTCCTTTTTATCAAATCTATGAGCCAGGAACCAGGAAAAGAGATCATACTGAGCTGCAGCTGTAGACCCTTACCTCCAAAACGAAGATCGGGCGTATCAGGAGGACAAAGTTCATTTAGCCAAAAAGAAGAAAGAAAAAAAAATCATACGACACAGCACACATAGTCACGCGCGCACACACACACACACACGCCCCAGTGTTTCCAAGATGCAGTCAGAATTCTTAGGAAGTATTGTAATGTGAAATCATTTTGTTTCCACTTTCTTTTTTTTAAATCATGTCACCAGAAACTTCTTTTAATGGAAAACAAAAAGAAAGAAAAAAAATTTCCATAGTTCTACCATTCTAATAAAGTCACAGGTGAAATTAGAAAATATTTATGTGTAACTATGATTATCAAAAAACATAAGCTCCATGACATGAGTTTATATCCTCATTACCTCATCATTATAAATCTGAATATTCAAATATATATAACAGGTAAAATCCTTTGAGGTTTTTATTATTTTAAATTTGTCCTCCTATAGCAAATGTGAGTCCATATCCCCTTATTATAATTTCATAGGCCCCATACTTTTCAGGTAAAACATGGATCATAGTTAATATATGTGATTGCATAATTTTAAAATAATTGTATTGCTATCTCTCCTCAATAAGATCATAAGCAATTTGAGTACAAGGACTATTCTGGCTTCTGCGCACTGTGGTACCCCTGGCACCTAGCTCAGTGGCACCTGCCATAAACTATCACTGCATCATATAATTATCAGCAAATGAATGGCAGTTATCCAATAAATGAATGAAAGCCTCTTCCCTGGATCACATAATTTGATTCACTTTGGAACTTCTATTCTTGAATTAAACACCATTTTCAGTGTTTCCTTTCATTTTTGCTTTGAGTAGTAGTATCTATTTTACAGTGTTATTTTAAAAATCATGCATCCAACAGGGTGTCTATCTATGAGTGCATAATACTGGTCATTATTGGAAACTCCATCCTTTCTGGAATAAAATTAACCTGGGTTCAAATGCTTATTCAATTACATATCTCTGTGATACTGGGAAAACTATCTTAACTTTATCGAGCGTCAGCATAAACATCTATAAAATCAAAATGTGTACAATTTAACTAGCCAGGGTTGTAGCTGTGGATAATAAGTAACATGCATAAAGCATCTGCTATGTAGAAGAAATTTCCATATTAATTCCAACCCCTAACATACTTAGACATTTATACTAAATAGCAACCAAGTGACTTTGGCTATGCACTTTGTACAGGATTTCGTATCTTATACCTCATTTAAAAAATAATCAGTCTGAATAAACAGTCCATGAAATTAATGCTGACTATGAAATTGCCTTAGGATCGTAGACTGGCTTTATCAAAACAACAGATAATTGGCTCCTAGAAGAATCTCTTTTGTGGAATAAGATCACTTATGCGAAAAGCACTATCTCCAGGGAGAAAAGTGGGAGGCACAAAGAAACTATAGACCCAATGAAAAATCATTAATCGTGGTAAAGATAACTTAGCAAAGCAACAAAGTCCACATATAATTAATGTGTGTCTAAAGTTTGCCATTCAAAGCAAATGGCCAAGATCCTGGAGTCACCATACAAAGTAACAACATGCTTGCCCATTTTTATGATAGTGTGCTGCCACATCTTTGAATCACTAGAATAAAACATGATTTATTTAGCAACACACTTTGTGACATATCCAATTGTTCTTTCCAGAATCAGCAGAGATTCATACTTTACAGGTTTTCAACTGAAGTTAATTGGGGTCTCAGTATAAAAAGCAACATAGGGTTTATGTAGCAATTAGACTACACATGTGGCTTCTATAATCATTGACTAAACTTACTTTATTTATTTATTTATGTATTATATGACTATAGTGGACACATATGTTACATTAGTTTCAAGTATCCAACAGTGATTCAATAAGTTTGTAAATTATGACTAAATTTTATTTTTAAAGTAATTTCCTCTTTTACTCTGGGATAATATGAAAGAACATATAAATAATAAATGAAATTCACACATAAAAATCCAAATATCTGAAGCTGAACATCTTTTCCTGCAAAATTAACATAAATAATGAAGCAATGCTTACTAGTCAATAAATGTACACCACTTTACATGCAACCTCATTTAATACTTAACCACAAACTTATGAGCATGGTTGTGCTATTAATCTCAATTTATAGATGAGGAAAGCGAGGCTTACAGAAGTTGAGAGACTTAACTGAGTTCACGTAGTTAGTAATTGGCAAACTCCAACGAATGTACTATTTATCCATCTCCAAGGCCTGCTGTTAACCATTCTCATCCAGGAACTGCTAACAAGACATCACACTAAATGATGAGAGAATATTTGCCTATTTTAGCACATAGATGACCAACAAAATGAGTAAAAGGCAGTGATTTGGAGGAAGAAAGGTCAAAAAGCAGGACAGTGTTAGATTTTAGAATTAGAATTTTAGAAAAGGTAACTGTGGAGACCACTTTGCCCAGTCTCCTCACAAAAGAGTGAGGCCAAAATAGCAAGATAGGGAAAACTAAGCCCAATCTGGCATCTTTTCATAATATCATTGTGTAAGTACCTTAATAGTATTTCTCCCTAATCTAATGGGAGAAGATTCTCTGACCTCTACCTTGATTTTTAAGAATTCAACAACTTAGACAATGTGCTATGTGGTTTTCCTCTTGCTATTCTGAAATAAATTGCCATGTCAGCAGGACCTATGCTTTAGCGATGGGCTCTGTGGACAAGGAAATGAAACATTCTACAAATGGAGTAATTTTCTTCTCTAATGGAGTGAAAAAATAAGTAGTTGATGAACTGATGTTTAGCATACTTATAGGGTCATTTACATATTGCTTTTGAAAGAGACAACAGTATTCAATCTGCTTGTGGCTGCACCATGGTTTAAGAACACAATTGAACTCTATGATCGACTTTAGTTCCAAAACACCTAGGTGTTTCAGAAAGGGAAATTACGGGATTAACACTTTGCTCCAGGAAAGAAAGATCTCCAGTTTAGCTTTGTGTTACTCTCACCCTGAGAGCATCCATACCCCCATGCTCTCAGCAATTGGATATTAAGTTCATCTCACTTGTCATCTCTGTGCTTTCTAAATAGACACTGTTTTTTTCCATGGGTTCATTTATTCTCCAAACTGTTATGCCTCATGGGATCAGCCATGCCTGTTCCTTCTTTAGGATATTTTCACTCTTTCGTCCCTTGCTGCAACATTTTGCATGCCCAATTCTAACCTAATTCAGAACAATTTGATAGTCCATTTATTTAACAAAGAGTTACTCCATGGCATGTCCATGAAATTGTGAACAGAGTGTAAAGTATTTGAGAAAAAGGTATGTGCAGCGTGTTACAGAAGAAATCAGCTCAGTTTGTTTGCCACAGATATCTTCTTTAGAGAAGTAATCCTGAGCTGTGACTTGAAACATTTGTAAGAAAGTTTGTCCATTGCAGGATTAGGAGGAAATAGTGTTCTAGCCAAAAGCGGTAGCATGTATTCTCTGCGTATGTAAAGAAAACAGTACCAAAGTGCTGAAGGACAAGGCATAGCTTTAATTTATAAAACTAACAAAATTGTGTCTTGCAATTATTGTCAGCTAAAGTGAGCAATGACAATAGTTTTCAAATCGTAGCACTGCCACATATTGCTCTGAAACCTTGCCCTGGTCTTAGTTTCTTTACCTGTAAATGAGATATACTACCTCAAACCACACAGAGTAGTATGATGGTTAAGTGAGAAAAGCCCACGTTGCACATGAAACATAGTATCTTGCAAAAGGTATTTTAGCTATTAGTAATTAATTTCCAGGCCTAGATCAGGTCATACTGGCAGGAAATTGGAACAATCTGCTAGTGGAAAAGACAGGAGGTCACTTAAATTTTTAAATATATTGGAATACGTAATTATTGGTATGTTCATATACATTTACCTGTCTATATATCCCTGAATACAACAGTTTAGGTTGGCATAAAAGACCAAATAAATGAACCAAAGTCACAATGGTGAGAAGTTAAAATAGGTAAGAAGAGCACTAAATGAAGGAATGCCACTTCTGTGTTTGACCATGACCTGAAATTACTTCTGTTCTTAGAACTTGTTATTTCAAATGGCTTGAAGAGTCAAAGAAGTTGGTATTCCTTTTGTGCCTTCTGCTAAACCCTGGCACTCGTGTCATTCTTCTAGACCCAACTGTATGTTAATGAGTCTGGTCTGAAAAGCATAAGTCTCTGATCAATCTGCATTTAGGCTTATGTTAACGATGCCCCTCCTAATCCAAATACAAGCAATGTTTCCTTCAAAAAGCCACTGCCCCAGCTGAAGACTGATTTCTTACTCCTGCAAAAGGAGTTTTGACATTTTTTTTATAGTCTAAAGAGAAATGTTATTTATTCAAGTATGAGGTAGTTTAGTAATTTGTTTAATGTTTACCAGAATCTGACTTTTTTTTTTTTAAGTGAGCTACTCTGCAATAGGCCCAAGTAGGGGATACTCAATGGTTCTGTGTAATCTCATTTTTATATTAACTTACTTATGGGAACAAGTCTTGAGAAGGAAAGATCAATAAGTAAAATGTCAGGTAAAGCTGTTAACTTTATGCAAGCCAATATCTGCAATGCTTTTCCTTTATTTCCATGGCATCTGTCAGGTAATTTACTGTGTTACAGAAATAATGAGCTCTTTTAAACTCTGAGCCCCTTAAGGAAAAGGCTGTGTCTTTTTCTACTGATTCCTCTGTGCCTGATACCAGGCCTACCACTGATTATTGGATGGATGAAAGAATAAATGGACAAAGACACACGTACATGTATGAACAAACATGAATTATCACTATGCAGTACATAGTTAAATGTGACAAAATAAGTGGGTAGATATTGTGTGTTTAGTTTTTAGGAAAATACAACTGGCTGCTGATAGTTTGTGGACTACAAAATAGTATTAACTTGAAATAAGAGTATTATTTAAATTAAAATGGTTGCTTCAATAGAATGGTTTTTACATCAAGGAAACTTAAAATAGCACTGTTTCTATCAAAAAAATATCAACAATGTTATTACTTTTCTATCCTAACATCTAATTTAACAAACACTTATTGACCAATAACATGTTATGTGATTGTTCCTTGCAATTGGCTGGAATTATAGCAAATTTAAAAAAGTAATTCTAGATGCCTCATGCTTTCCAGAAGTTCTGAATCATATAAATGAAATTAATAAAAAATGGGAAAACATTTCATTACCTAATAGTGTCCAGACTTTCTAAATGTGGGGTCCACAAAAGGAAGAAGGAGTAATTGATGGTTAAAAAAAAACAACTGAGGGGCACCTGGGTGGCTCAATCGGTTCAGCCTCTGACTCTTCATTTTAGCTCGGGTCATGATTCCAGGGTCATGGAATTGAGCCCAGAGTTGGGCTCTGCGCTGAGCATAGAGCCTGCTTAAGATTCTCTCTCTCTTTCTCTCTCTCTCTCTCTCTCTCCTACTCATGCTCTCTCTCTCTCTCAACAAATAAAGGCAAGAAACAACAACAACAACAACAAAAAACTTAGAACCATGTATTGAATCTAAAAAATTATTCTCTAATGATAAAAATTTCTCTCTTTAAAAATTTCTATTGTTTTCTGTTTATAATAGTACTGCTTACACATTAATTGTTCAATATCCAGTCTAACACTTAAAACATGTAAAATATGATTATGGATTTCCAGAAATGTACAAAAATGTATGCATTCTTATTTCAAAAAGAAATTAAAAATTAGAGAAGAGTGCATTGTGCATTATGGGAAAGTCTCCATAAAATTGTAGCAAGTCCTAATGCTATGGCAAGAGAGAGATTTGGGGACCAAAAGCTTTCAAAGGGGCTATCCTACACACCTATGAGCGCTGAGTAATCCAAACAAAACACTTATTCCATTATTTCATCCAATCTATAAACGCAAAATTAAAAATGGAATTTCCCATTCTATTAGACATAGCCATCTGATTGGATCATAATAATTGATATGATTATATCAAAAGTCAAATTAGCTAAAGCAACCCATGAGCTGACATCCATGATCTTAGAGAGGCTATGATTTTGTTCATTCTACTATTCCAATTACCTGTTGCTGGCACTCAAGAGCACAGAGTAATTCAGCTCCTTCAGAGGCAAGTCCATTTGGGGAGGCAGCCTTAAGGGGAACACCACCACATAGGCTGCAATAGCTCTTTCCTCTTTCTTTGAATATAGGTTTGGCGAGTTTTAATTCCAAGACTGATGTCTTCAAATACCCTAGAACATACTGGAATAATTTGACTTTATATAATATTTCCTCTTGTACAAGACTCATGCTCTCTGCTCCTCTGATAAATGAGTGCTGATTGATCCATGACCTAGTATCATTTTCCTTAATTATCTTTATCTTGCTAGAAACCATACTACAACACTGTCTACTACTACTTTTTTACTCAGAAAAATCCTGTCCTTTTATCCGCAAATCTCAAATCTTCACTTTTAGTTATTCTCCCCCCAAAATTCCCTTTTTGTTTGTAGTATCTAAAAGAAATCTTTCTTTCATTAAAATAGTCTAAAGATCTCTTCTATTGTCTTTCATAGAAGTTTGTTCTTTTTCTTTAGCACATTTCTCCCAACTTGCAGTTGTATTCTTATTTGTATGTTTATTTGTTTTAATTTCTTTCTCTCAGAATAGAATGGCCTTTTGTCTGAGGGCAGAAACCCAACATGTTTGGCTTACCATTACATACTCATTGTCTTGAAAAGTGCTGTTGCATTGTGGATGCTTCAAACTTATGATGAATTAATTAATGAAGATGCTATTCAAGAAGGAAAGCACAACTGAAGTGAGAATTATTTATATGCTGCAAACTACAACCTCATACATATTATAGGATGAATACCAGTCCAGCTTTCTTGCAATAGTGGGGTTACCCAGGAGCATGGGATTTTCACTACTGAAACCAGGACAGTCTAGAAAATGAAAAGGATTGGCCATCCTTGCACATTAGAGGCATGATTTGCAAGACAATGGAGATTGTAATGTATGACTAGAATAGCACTAATAATAACCTCTACTTGTGTCATGCTGTTCAGTTTTAAACAGAATATTCAACTACATTATCTCCCTGTTCCTTCACACTTCTCTGAGATAGAAAGGTAAGAGACTACAACCCATATGTTATAGATGAGGATCCTGATACTCAGAAAGTTTAACAGATTTCTCTAGTCATTTGACTAATAAATATAGCCATGCTACTGGAAGCAATGCCTTAGAAAAGATGCCTATTATTCCTATGCCTGACCTAACACACCACTCTGTCTTAACAACTCACATAAGAATTAAACCTGTAACTTTGGCCAAATCAACACTACATTTCCAGTAACTAAGAAATCTGACACAAATAAATATTAACAGTCAACAAACCAGATAAAGACAAACTGTTATCATTTCTATAACATGCATAATATTTCTATGTCAGGGGTATTATCTCTGAACTGGTATTTTATCCAGGTCTTTGAAATTTTTTTAGCTGTATGTTTTTAATTTTCAGTGTAATGTTGTTATGGTTTTTAATTAATTGTTTCCTGACCGCTATCTCATTATATGTGTGATATGCATACTCTTTGAAGCTCACTTTATCATTTTGTGGCCCTTGTGTACAGAAAGAGCTTAACTAATGACAGGAATATTTTCCTTTATTCATTGTTCACTTCTGACAGATCCTTAAGAAACAGTCAACTGGAAGTAATTAGAAGTTACTAAAATATAAGAAAATGTAACCAGCAGGCAATAATATACAATGGCAAGAGGACAGTCTTCAATAAATGGTGTTGAGAGACCTGGACAGTCACATGCAAAAGAATGAAACTTTACCATTACCTTACACCATCCACAAAATTAACTCAAAATAAAGACTTGAATGTAAGACCACAAACCTTTAAACTCCTAGAAGAAAATATAGATGGTAAGTTTTCTGTATTTGCCCTGGCAATAATTTTTTGAACCTGATTACAAAGGCAAGAGCGACAAAAACAAAAATAAACAAATGGGACTACAGCTCTTCCTTGATGTATGTCCTCATAAAACCATCATCAATTGAAATACTGTAAGTTAAAAATGCATCTAATATACCTAACCTAGTGAACATTATAGCTCAGTCTAGCTTACATTAAACGTGTTCAAAACACTTATATTAGCCTACAGGTGGGACATCAAACACAAACTTTTTTTTTAAGAAAGAATGCATGCACACAAGTGGGGGTGGGGCGGGGGGGGAGAGGGAGAAGGAGAAAGAGAGAATCTTAAGCAGGCTCCACGCCCAGTGTGGAGCCTGACACAGGACTCGATCTCAAGATCCTGAGATCATGATCTGACCTAAAATCAAGAGTTGGGCTCTTGACTGACTGAGCCACCTGTGTCCTCTTATAATAAAGTATTAAATATCTCATGGAATTTATTGAATACTGTGAAAAACAGAATGGATGTGTGGGTATGGAATGGTTGTAAGTGTACTGGATGATTACCCTTGTGATAAACTAGCTGACTGGGAGCTGCAGCTCACTACCCTGCCCAGCATCACAAGAGAGTATCATAGTTCATATCACTAGCCTGGGAAAAGATCAAAATTCAAAATTTGTTTTCACACCATTGTAAAGCTGCAAATTTGTACACTGAACCATTACTGGTCAGGGACCGGTTTGTACACCGAAGTAAAAAGCTTCTGCACAGCAAAGGAAACCATCAATCAAAAGGCTACCTACTGAATGGAAGAAAAATTTGCAAACCATATATCCGACAAGGAGTTAATATCCAAACTATATAAAGTACTCATATAACTCAATAACAACAACAACAAAAACCCCACAATATTATTTAGAAATGGGCAGAGTATCTGAACAGACATTTGCCCAAAGAAGATGTACAGATGGCCAACAGGCAATGAAAAGATGTTCAATATCACTAACCAGGGAAACGCAAATCAAAACCACAATGGCATATCACCTCATACCTGTTAGGGTTTGTACTGTCAAAATAACAAAACAAAAACAACAACAACAACAACAAAAACAAGAAATAACATGTTAGCAAATATGTGAAAAAAAAGGCACCCTCATGCACCATTGGTGGGAATGGAAATTGGTCATAGCCACAGAAAACAGCCTGGAGTGTCCTCAAAGATTTTTAATTAGAACTACCATATCATCTAGCAATTCCACTTCTGCATATTTATCCAAAGAAAATGAAAACACTACTTTGAAAAGATATATGCACTCCTATGTTTACTGCAGCATTATTTACAATAGCCAAGATATGGAAGCAATCAAAATGTCTATCAATAGATGAATGGATAAAGAAAATGCTGTATATATACACAATGGAATATTACTCAGCCACAAAAAATAATGTCATCTTGAGTTCTGGTCCAAGATGATGATATGGGAAGACCCTGAACTTATCTCCTCTATGGATGCACCAGATCTATAGAGCAATTTCTCCTGAATAGCTGAGAGCTAAGTGAACAGCTTCAGCACAACAAAAGCTATAGAGACCACCCAGAGAACAACAAAAAAGTGGAGATACAGTAACAAAGGGAACCACCACTCCTAATATGAACTACAGTGGGAAGGGACAGTACAGGGAAACTGTGAGCAGATCCATCTGCCCTGGGGCACAGAAAAAAAGCTGCAGTTCAAAAGAGCAACTAGATTATAATTTCACCAAATGGCAGAGGAACTGCCAGAACTCTGTCTAGGTTGGAGGCGCTGAGGAGTGCCATGGTTTATGTTTGCCTTCCACTGTGATAGTTCAGTTAACAGCAAGGCTCTGGTTACCTCCCCAGTAGGTCCTGCCTAGTCCTGGATGCCCTGGGGCAAAGAAAAAAAGCTGCAGTTTAAAAGAGCAACTATAATATAAAAGAGCCCCAGAACTCTACCAACAGTGGGAAAGCTGCTAGAACTCTCTCCAGGTTGGAGGAGCTGGTGAGCACCACTGTTTCTGTTCTTTCTCCACCTTGATATCCTGGAGGGGAGCAAGGTCTGGGCACTACAGTGAGGTGACTGCCTCAGTGAGCTCTGGGTCCCTAGCCCACACCAGCCCTAGCTGTCCCGCCACAGCAACTCCAATGCAGCACATATGAGGACACCCCTGATCAGTGCTCACCATAGCTCCAGCCATCATGCCACGGTGACACAGATGTAAAGCACATTAGAACACTCCAGGCTCATATCACTTCAGCTCCAGATGGCTTGCTAAGGCAGCCCCAGTGCAGAGCACTCTGGGACCTCTTGGTTCATGCTTCAGCTGCAGCCACTCCACCAAGGCACGCACCCTGGTGTGGAGCACCCTGGGAATGCCTGGCCCATGCCTTCTTCGGTTCTTCCTGTATGGAGCATGCCAGGATCCCTGGCTCACATCAGCCTTAGCTCCAATCATCCCACCAGGGTACCCTCTGAGAGGAGAGCCCTTGCACCACACCAGCTCATGCCCACTTTAGTTACAGGTATCCTTCCAGGGCACTGCCTTTTGAGGAGTGCTCCAGGACCCCCCAACCCCAGCCTGTGCTCTACCTTGACTGTAGCTGCCCCATTGAGGCAACCCCTGCACAGAGTGCCCCAGGACCCCCTGGCCTGCCTTGGCTCTAGTCATCCCACCAGGGGCCCTTCTGGCCCAGGACACTCCAGCCCATTTCCACTTCAGCTCTAGCCATTCCATCAGGGAAGTCCCAGCATAGAGTGCCCTAGGACTCCCAACCCATACCAGACACAGCTCTAGCCAGCCAGCCAGTCACCAGGCACATAATCTACACAGGAGGTGACCATACACAAAGCCACTTCTTCAACTTTAGAAGTTCTTTGACCTAATTCAGGGAAACAAACACAGAAAGTCAAACAAAGTGGGGGAGACAGAAAGATACACTCCAAACAAAAGAACAGGACAACCCCCCCCCCCAAAATAACTAAGTAAAACAAAGTTAAGCAATATGCCTCATAAAGCATGGGCTGGTGTGGTGCTAGGGCTCTCCTAAAGTAATGATCATAAAGATGCTCACCAGACTAGAGGTAAGAGTGGAAGACTCAGCAATAACTTCAACTGAGAGAAAGAAAATATAAAAAAGAACCAATTGGAATTGAAGAATACAATATCTGAAATAAAAAATACCCAGCAGGAATCAATTAGCAGATGCAAATGAACAGATCAACCATCTGGACAACAGAGTAATGGAAAGTAACCAACCTGAACAAGAGAAAGAAAAAAGAGTTTTAAAAAATTAGGATAGGCTAAGGAATCTCTTGGACAACATCAAGTGAACAAACGTTCACATTATAGGCATCCCAGAAGGAAAAGACAGAGAAAGGGTCAGAAAACTTACTTGAACAAATAAGAGCTGAAAATTCCCCTAACCTGGGAACAGAAACAGACATTCAGGTTCAGCAAGCACAGAGAATCCCAAACAAGATGAATTTAAGGAGGTCCATTCCAAGACACATAAAAATTAAAATGGCAAAAATTAAAGATAGAGAATTTTAAAAGCAGCAAAAGGAAAAAGATATGAACAGAAGAAACCACATAAAACCATCAGCTGATTTTTAGCAGAACCTTTGCAAGTCAGAAAGTAGTGGGATGATGTATTCAAAGAGCTGAGAGGGAAAACGAAAAACGCTACAAGCAGGAATATTCTACCTGGCACGATTATCATTCAGAATTAAAGAAGAGATAATGAGTTTCCCAGACAAATTTTAAAGAAGTTTATCACCACCAAACTGGTCTTATAAGAAATATTTAAGAGACTTCTTTAAGTAGAAAAGAAAGGCTATATTTAGCAGTAAGAAAATTATCAGAGGACCTGGGTGGCTCAGTTGGTTGAGTACCCCACTCTTGATTTCAGCTCAGGTCATTATCTCATGGTTTTGCCCCTTCCCCACTTGTTCTCCCTCTCTCTCTCTCTCTCTCTCTCTCTCTCTCTCTCTGTGTGTGTGTGTCTCAAAAATGGATACATAAACATTTAAAAAGTAACAAAATCAATAAGAAGATAAAATATGACAACATATACCTAAAACATGGAGGAGGGAATAAAAAAAAGGTCTTTTAGAATGTATTTAACTTAAATGACCATCAACTTAATATAGATTGCTATATACTCAGAATCCTATATATGAACCCATGTTAGCCACAAACCCAAAACCTATAATAGATACACAAAAAATAAAGAGAAAGAAAGCCAAGCATAACACTACAGAAAACTGTCAATCATGAAGACGGAGAGCAAGAGAAGAAGAAAGGAGCAGAGAAAAACTACAAAAACAACCAGAAAACAATGAAAAAAATGACAAGTACATACATACTATCAATAATTACTTCAAATGTAAATGCTCTCAATGCTCCAATCAAAGGACAAAGTGTAGCAGAAGGGATAAAAACCAAGACCCAGTTGTATACTGCCTACAAGACACATTTCAGATCTAAAGACACATATAGACTGAAATTGAAAGGATGGAAAAAGATATACTATGAAAATAAACATGAAAAAAAACTGGAGTAGAAATACTTATATCTACAAAATACTTATATCTACAAAATAGACTTTAAAACAAAGACTGTAACAAGAGACAAAGAAGGACAATACATAAAATAAAGGGATCAATCCAATAAGAGAATTTAACAAGTATGAATATTCACCCAACTTTAGAGCACCTAAATACATAAAGCAAATATTAACAGATATAAAGTGAGAAACTGATAGCAATATAATAATGTAGGAGACTTTAATACACCACTTATATCCAAGCATAGATCATCCAGGCAGAAAAATCAATACGGAAATAGTGTCTTTGAAAACAACTTAGACCAGATGGACTTAACGGATGCATACAGAATATCCCATCCTAAAACAGCAGAATACACACTGTTTTCAAGTACACAGGGAACATTCTCCAGGATAAATCACATGTTAGGCCACATAATAATCTCAATAAATTGAAGAAGACTGAAATCATATTATGCATCTTTTCTGACTACAATGGTATGAAACCAGAAGTTAATAATCCTCATAGAAAAACTGGAAAAAACACAAATGCATGAAGGCTAAAAAACATGCTACTAAACAGCCAAGGAGTAAATGAAGAAACCAAAGAGAAAGTTAAAAATACATGAAGACAAATGAAAACAAAATAGTATAAAATCTTTGAGATACAGCAAAAGTAGCACTAAGTGGAACATTTATAGCAATATAGGCCACCTCAAGAAAGAAAAATCTCAAATAAACACTCTAACCTTGAACTTAAAGGAACTAGAGAAAGAATAACAAAGCCCACGATTACTAAAAGGAAGGAAATAATAAAGATTAGAACAGAACTAACTGGAATAGAGGCAAAAAAAATAGAAAATATGAATGAAACCAAGACCTGGTTCATTGCAAAGAAAAACAAAATTGATAATTCTTTAAGAAAAAAAGAGAGAGGACACAAATAAACAAAATTTGAAATTAAAAAGGAAAAGTAACAATCACCATCCCAGAAATATAAAGAATTATAATAGAATGCTATTTATAAAAATTATCCCAGCAAATTGGATAACTTAGAAGAAAGGGACAAATTCCTAGAAACACAAATCTTTCAAAACTGAATCAGGAAGAAACACAAAATCTGAACAGACAAATTACTAGTAATTAAATTGAATTAGTAATCAAAAAAAAAAAAAAAAAAAACTCCTAACACACAAAAATTCAGTACCAGAGGGACTAGATTTACCAGATAAATTCTACTAAATATTTAAAGAAGAGATAATATCTGTTCTTTTCAAACTATTCCAAAAAATAGAAGAGGAATAAAAGTTTCCAAAGAGCCTATAAAACAAATAAAACAAAACAAAATGCACTATAGGCCAAAATCCTTGATGAATATAGCTGCAAAAAAAATCCTCAACAAAATAGTAGCAAACTTCATTCAACCATACATTAAAATAATGATTCACCGGGGCGCCTGGATGGCTTGGTCGGTTGGGTGGCCAACTTTGGCTCAGGTCATGATTTTGCAGTTCCTGAGTTCAAGTCTCTTGTCAGGCTCTGTGCTGAGAGCTCAGACGGTGGAGCCTGCTTCCGATTCTGTGTCCCTCTCTCTCTGCCCTCCCCACTCGTGCTCGGTCTCACTCTGTCTCTCAAAAATAAATGTTAAAAAAAATTTAAATGATGATTCACCATGATCAAATGGGATTTATCCAGGGATGCACAAATGGTTCAATATTCACAAATCAATCAACATGAAACATCACATCAATAAAACAAAAGATAACAATCATATGATCATCTCAATAGTTGCAGAAAAGCATCTGACAAAATTCAATATCCATTCATGATTAAAAAAATCTCAACAAAGTGGGTTTAGAGGGAAAATCCCGTAACATAATAAAGGCCATATATGAAAACATACAACTAACAACATACTCAGTGGTGAAAAACTAATAAGTTTTCTTCTAAGATCAGGAATAAGACAAGAATGGAAGAAGATAGATAGTACTCAAAGTCCTAGCCACAATAATCAGACAAGAAAAAGAACTAAAAGGCACCCAAAGTGGTAAGGAGGAAGTTAAACTGTCATTATTTGCAGATGCTATGATAATATATATAGAAAACCCTAAAGACTCCACCAAAAGTTGTTATAAATAATGAATGAAGTCAGTAAAGTTTCAGGATACAAAAGATACACAGAAATCAGTTGCATTTCTATACCCTAATAACAAAGTCACAGAAAGAGAAATTAAGAAAACAATTACACTCCTGTATCCCTTGGGTAAATTCTTAGCAGTGCTATTGCTGGGTCATAGCATAGGTCTATTTTTAATTTTTTGAGGAACCTCCACACTGTTTTCCAGAGCGGCTGCACCAGTTTGCATTCCCACCAACAGTGCAAGAGGGTTCCCGTTTCTCCACATCCTCACCAGCATCTATAGTCTCCTGATTTGTTCATTTTAGCCACTCTGACTGACGTGAGGTGATATCTGAATGTGGTTTTGAGCGATGTTGAGCATCTTTTCATGTGCCTGTTGGACATCTGGATGTCTTTTTTTTTTTTAATTTTTTTTAACGTTTATTTATTTATTTTTGAGACAGAGAGAGACAGAGCATGAATGGGGGAGGGGCAGAGAGAGAGGGAGACACAGAACTGGAAGCAGGCTCCAGGCTCTGAGCCATCAGCCCAGAGCCAGACGCGGGGCTCAAACTTACGGACCGCGAGATCATGACCTGAGCTGAAGTCTGACGCTTAACTGACTGAGCCACCCAGGCGCCCCCATCTGGATGTCTTCTTTAGAGAAGTGTCTATTCATGTTTTCTGCCCATTTCTTCACTGGATTATTTGTTTTTCGGGTGTGGAGTTTGGTGAGCTTTTTATAGATTTTGGATATTAGCCCTTTGTCCTATGTTATTTGCAAATATCTTTTCCCATTCTGTTGGTTGCCTTTTAGTTTTGATTGTTTCCTTTGCTGTGCAGAAGCTTTTTTATCTTCATGAGGTCCCAATAGTTCATTTTTGCTTTTAATTCCCTTGCCCTTTGGGGATGTGTCAAGTAAGAAATTGCTGCGGCTGAGGTCAGAGAGGTTTTTCCTGCTTTCTCCTCTAGGGTTTTGATGGCTTCCTGTGTCACATTCAGGTCCTTTATCCATTTTGAGTTTGTTTTTGTGAATGGTGTAAGAAAGTGGTCTAGTTTCATTTTTTTGCATAGGGGCACTTGTACCCCAATGTTTATAGCAGCACTCTCAACAATAGCCAAATTATGGAAAGAGCCTAAATGTCTAACAACTGACGAATGGATAAAGAAATTGTGGTTTATATACACAATGGAATACTACGTGGCAATGAGAAAGAATGAAATATGGCCATTTGTAGCAACGTGGATGGAACTGGAGAGTGTTATGTTAACTGAAGTAAGTCATACAGAGAAAGACAGATACCATATGTTTTCACTCCTATGTGGATTCTGAGAAACTTAACAGAAGTCTATGGGGGAGGAGAAGAAAAAAAAAAGAGGTCAGAGAGGGAGAGAGCCAAAGCATAAGAGACTGTTAAAAACTGAGAACAAACTGAGGGTTGATGGGGGGTGGGAGGGAGGGAAGGGTGGGTGATGGGTACTGAGGAGGGCACCTTTTGGGATGAGCACTGGGTGTTGTATGGAAACCAATTTGACAATAAATTTCATATTAAAAAAAAGAAAAAGAAAACAATTACATTTACAACAGCATCGAAAAGAACAAAATACCTAGGAATAAATTTAACCAAGGAAATGAAAGATTTGTACTCTGAAAATTATAAAACACTAATAAAAGAAATTGAAGAAGACACAGACAGAAAGATATTCCATGCTTATGAATTAGGAGAATTGATACTATTAAAATGTCCATACTACCCAAAGTAATCTACATATTCAATGTAATCCCTATTAAGATAGCAACAGCACTTTTCATAGTAGAGTAAGTAACCCAAAAATTTGTGTGGACCTACAAAAGACCTCAAATAGCTAAAGTGATTTTTGAGAAAGAAGAACAAAGCTGGGAGTAAAACCCCAGATTTCAAGATTTACCACAAAGTTGTAGTAATCAAAACAGTATGGTACTGGCACAAAAATAGACCACAGATCAACAGAACAGAACAGAGAGCCCAGAAATAAACTCACACTTACATAGTCAATTAGTCTATGACAAAGGAAGCAAAAATATACAATGAGGAAAATATGGTCTTTTCAATAAATAGTGCTGGGAAAACTGGATAGCTGCATGTAAAAGAATAAAACTGGACCATTTTCTTACACTGTGCACAAAAATAAACTCAAAATGGATAAAGGACTGAATATGAGACCTGAAACCGTAACATTTTTAGAAGAAAACATAGGCATTAATTCTTTGACATCAGCCATCATGACACTTCTAGAAATGTCTCTTCAGGAAAAGGAAACAAAAACAAAAATAAATTATTGGAACCACACCAAAATAAAAAGCTTATGCAGAGTGAAGGAAACTATCAACAAGACAAAAAAGAAATCTACTGAATGAGAGAAGATATTTGCAAATTATATATCCAATAAGAGGTTAATATCCCATATATATAATGAACTTATGCAACTCAACACCAAAAATCAAATAATCCAATTTAGGGGCATCTGGGTGGCTCAGTCGGTTATGCAGCTGAGTTCGGCTCAGGTCATGATCTCATGGTTTGTGAGTTCCAGCCCCACATCAGGCTCTGTGCTGACAGCTCAGAGCCTGGAGCCTGTTTCAGATTCTGTATCTCCCTCTCTCTCTGCCCCTTCCCTGCTCCTGCTCTTTCTCTGTCTCTCAATATATAAACAAATGTTAAAAAATTTTTTTGAAATAGGCACTGGCCCTGAATAGACATTTTTCCAAAAAAGACATGCAGATGGCCAACACATGAAAAGATGCTCAGCATCATTAATCATTAGGGAAATGCAAATCAAAGCCAGAATGAGATATCACCTCATACCAGTCGGAATGGCTAGTATCAAAAGGCCAAGAAATGACAAGTGTGGGTGAGGATACAGGGAAAAGGGAACCCACATACTATTTGTGGGAATGTAAATTGGTGTAACCACTGTGGAAAAATAGTACAGAGGTTCTTCAAAAAATTAAAAATACATCTCCCTCTCTTCTCTCTCCTCTCTCTTCTCTGTCTTTCTCTCTACCTCTCCCCTGCTCGTGCTCTCTCTAAAATAAAAATTAAGTGAAGTAAAAAAATTAATAATAGAAACAGCATATGATCTAATAATTCCATTACTGGATATTAACTCAAAGAAAATAAAATACTAATTCAAAAACATATATGCACCCCTGTGTTTACTGGAGCATCATTTACAATAAGCAAGATATGGAAGTAACTTAAATGCCCAGCAATATAGGAGTGGAAAAAGAAGTGATATATAATGGAATATTACTCAGCCATAAAAAGTATGAGATCTTGCCATTTGTGACTACATAGATGAACCTGGAGGGTATTTTGTTAAGTGAAATCAGTCAGACAGGGAAAGACAAATATCATGATTTCATTTATAAATGTAGCATCTGGAACATAAAACAAATGAATAAATGAATAAAAAGCAGAAAGAGACCCACAGACAACAAACTAACGGGGGTTTGGGGTTGCGGGTGTGTCAAAATAGGTGAAGAAGAGTGGAAGATACATGCTTTCAGTTATGGAATAAAGTCACAGAGATAAAAGGTACAGTATAGGGAACAGAGTCAATAGTATTACAATAGCATTGTAGGGTGACAGATGGTAGCTACACTTGTGGTGAGCATAACATAACTTATAGACGTATTGAATCACTATATTGTACACCTGAAACTAGTGTAATATTGTGTATCAACTACACATCAATTAAAAAAAAAGAACGCAATTTTGCCATTTGGGACAACAAGGATAGACCTTAAGTGTATTATACTAAGTGAAATAAGTCAGACAGAGAAAAAGAAATACCATATGATGTTACTTATATGTGAAATCTGAAAAACCAAACAGATGGGCAAAATAAATCTCATAGATACAGAGAACAGATTGTCGATTGTCAGAAGGGAGGGGGTTGGGAGGTGGGCAAAATGGGAGAAGGGGATCAAGAGATACAAACTTCTCATAAATAAATAAGTCATGGGGATGTAATGTACAGCATGGTGACTATAGTCAATAATATTGTATTGCATATTTGCAAGTTATTAAGAAAGTAGATCTTGAAAAATAAGAAATTGTAAGAAAAATGTTTTGTAATTATAGTGACAGATGACAACTAGACATGTTGTGGTGATAATTTTGACATTTACACAAATATTGAATCATTATGTTATACACCTGAAACTAATATAATGCTGTATGTTAATAACACTTAAATTTGTTTTAAAAAGTAACCAATAAAAAGGTATTAAGACAAAGAAATATATCTTAGGTCAAGGATCTAAAAGGGTGGTTTTTAACCAGTCACAGTACACCAAATAGAAATAAAAGCAACTATTTAAAGATTGTGGCTATTTTCTTTAAAAATTGTGTCCTTTGTGACTGCTTAGGAAACCATTCCTCTTTAATTGTCTTCTAAGTGAGATAGTCTGGCAAGAAAGACTAAAGGTCAAAAATGAAGATCTATAAACTGCAAAGAGATGAAATATTAGAATGAGTCAATGCTTACTTGTCTTCATGTTAGAGAACTTTAACCTCTAGTTCACTTGAGGAAGATTCTTACAGTGGATACAAAACCCATTAGGAATTAAACCAAAGCATACAGTGTATGGAGAGAAGAAAATCTTCCACAAATAAATTGGTTAGAGAAGATCTATATCATCTTTTCCCGAATTTAGTTGGAAAAGGAAAGACAGAAAGGAAGCTATTGACCTGAAACTGAGAAATTACATTACTGTTGATCTCAAATTTTAGGAAGAAGAAACCTACTTGGATAATCACAAACTGTGAATAAGGAAAATAAAGTTTCTTTCAATGGTCAGCATGCTTGCAGCTTTGGCTGACAAGTGTAATAATGGTTTTCCAAACAAGAATGAGCCTCTGACCTTGCCCACATTTTCTGTTTTATGCAGATCTGAAGGAGTGAGCCACATTTGGAAAGCAGATGGGGTAGAAAGAGCAGTTAACTCCCATTCTAATCCTCTTGTTTAGGACACTTCTCGCTTTTCATGGACTCTTACTTATTTTTATTTCAAAGTACTAAATGTTCTTTAGCTTGCAAAATGATCATTTTTCATACATGGATGAAAAGAAAACAACAAGAATTCTTGTCATCAAGGTGATTTTATGTCAAGCCTGTGAAGAAAAGTTGAAGAATGAAAGGCCTGCTACTAATAAGTGATTTTAACAATCCTCCACACACATTAATCTTACAATTAATCACAATCAGAAAGAAACAGACTTTTGAAAGGACAACAGCTGGAAAGTGCTTAAATTTGGATAAAGGTCTAGATATCTTCAGATATGGCATGTAATAACACAGCATGTGAAAATCAGGGGAAATATGTGAATAATGGGTTAGATTATGCAAGGAGAGAAACATTCCTAGTATAATTTGTAAAGATGATCATAAATGTGCAAGAAATATAGCAGTAAAGAATTAAACTCTCCAAATAAAGCAAAAATAACAGTATTAACATTAGGCAAAGTCAAACACACAAAGTATTAAAGTAAGGTCATTATTGATTGATAAAAGGCAGCATCAAAACTGAAAGCAAAATAGATGCACTATTACAGATGAATAATATAGCCACAAAAACATCAATAAAAACACTACTAGACATAAGAAAGAGAAATAGATATAATTACTATAGTGATAGAAGATTTTAACAATCCATCTAAAAAATGTGATAAACTACAATTATAATTAATTTCATGGACTTAAATATCTCATTAACAAAGTAAATGAATAAACAGAACTCATTAAAAATTTATATTCTTAAATGTTTATTATTTTAAAATAGAGAAAATAAATCAAAATAATGTCCAATTCAAGAATTTTATTTTTTAATTAAGTTTTTTAATTCCTGTACAGTTAACATACACTATTATATTAGTATCAGCTGTATAATATAGTGATTCAACAATTCTGTACTTCATGACTCAGTTCTTATCATGATAAATGTACTCTTAATCCCCTTTACCTGTTTCACTCATCCCCCCCAACCACCTTCCCCCTGATATGCTTTATTTTAAATGACTACCCTCAGTTAAAAGTATTATTTTTTTCAACAAGAACATTTTTCACTTGAAGCATATTTTAGAAAACATGGTTCTAAAAGATATATATAAAACATTCCATCCAAGAAAAATAGAATACACATTTTCTTCAAGGACACACAGAAGAATCCCCTGGTTAAATTGCATAAAAAGAGACACAACAAATATTACAAATTTAGAAGACTGAAATAATACCAAATATACTTTCCAATTGCAATGGTACAACACTAAAGATCAAACATAAAACAAAGCTGGAATATCTTCATTGTAAATACTAAATATTTAATATGTAAATATTAACACACTACTTCACAAGCAATGGGCCAAATAAGAAATCAACTGGCAAATCAAAAGATGTCTCAAAACAAAAGGAAAAGAAACACAATATTCCAAAACCTATGGGATGTTAGAGTGAAATTTACGCTATAAATGCTTGTATTGAGAAAAGAAGTTCAGATAGACAACATTACACCACAAGGAAGTAGAAAAGGAAGTAGAAAGAAGGATCTTAGCTGAAATTTAGTAGAAAAAGGAAATAATAAAGAAAAATCAGAAATAAATAAAATAGAGACCAGAATAAACAATAACATAAAATTGAAAGTATCCTTTGGATAGATTCCTATTAGTACTATTTCTGGGTCATAGGGTAATCCTATTTTTAATTTTTGGAGGAACCTCCACACTGTTTTCCAGAGTGGTTGCGCCAGTTTGTACTCCCAAGAACAATGCAAGAGGGTTCCCCTTTCTCCACATCCTTGCTAACATCTGTTAGCATCCTGGGTTGTTTAATAGCCACTCTGACCAGTGTGAGGTGGTATCTCATTGTGGTCTTGATTTGTATTCCCTGATGATGAGTGATGAATGTTGAGCAATTTTTTCATGTGTCTGTTAGCCATTTGGAAGTCTTCTTTGGAAAAAATTCTATTCATGTCTTCTGCCCATTTCTTCACTGGATTTTTTGTTTTCTGGGTGTTGAGTTTGGTAAGTTCTTTATACATTTTGGATACTAACCCTTTATTTGGTATGTCATTTACAAATAACTTCTCCCATTCCATTGGTTGCCTTTTAGTTTTGTTGATTGTTTCCTTTGCTGTGCAGAAGCTTTTTATCTTGATGAGGTCCCACTAGTTCATTTTTGCTTTTATTTCCCTTGCCTTCAGAGATGTGTCAAGTAAGAAGTTGCTGCGTCCAAGGTCAAAGAGCTTGTTGCCTCTTTTCTCTTCTAGGATTTTGATGGTTTCCTGTCTCACATTTAGGACCTTCATCCATTTTGAGTTTATTTTTGTGTATGGAGTAAGAAAGTGGTCCAGTTTCGTTCTTCTGCATGTTGCTGTCCAGTTCTCCCAGCACCATTTGCTAAAGAGACTGTCTTTTTCCATTGGATACTCTTTCCTGCTTTGTTGAAGATTAATTGGCCATACATTTGTGGGTCCCAATTCTGGGTTCTCTATTCTATTCCATTGGTCTATGTATCTGTTTTTGTGCTAATACCATACTGTATTGATGATTACAGCTTTGTAATACAGCTTGAAGTCTGGGATTGTGATGCCTCTAGCTTTGGTTTTCTTTTTCAACATTACTTTGGCTATTTGGGGTCTTTTGTGGTTCCATACAAATTTTAGGATTGTTTGTTCTAGCTTTGAGAAGAATACTGGTACTATTTTGATTGGGATTGCATTGAATGTGTAGATTGCTTTGGGTAGTATTGACATTTTAACAATATTTGTTCTTCTAATCCATGAGCATGGAATGTTTTTCCATTTCTTTGTGTCTTCTTCAGTTTCTTTCATAATCTTTTTCTTTCTTTCATAGTTTTCAGGGTACAGATCTTTTACCTCTTTGGTTAGGTTTGTTTATTCCTAGGTATTTATGGTTCTTGGTGCAATTGTAAATGGGATCGATTCCAGGGGGAAAGTCTCAGTTTTCCCACATGGAGGATATTAGCTGTGGGCCTTTCATATATGACTTTTGTGATGTTAAGGTATGTTCCTCTATCTCGACTTTCTTGAGGGTTTTTATTAAGAAAGGATGCTGTATTTTGTCAAATGCTTTTTCTGAATCTGTTGACAAGATACTATGGTTTTTATCCTTTCTTCTATTAATGTGATGTAGCACATTGATTGATTTGTGAATACTGAACCAGCCCTGCAGCCCAGGAATAAATCTCACTTGGTCATGGTGAATAATTCTTTTAATACACTGCTGAATTCGATTTGTTAGTATCTTGTTGAGAATTTTCACATCCATGGTCATCAGGGGTATTGGCCTGTTATTCTCCTCTTTAGTGGGATCTTTGTCTGGTTTGGGAATCAAGGTAATGCTGGCTTTATAGAATGAGTCTGGAAGTTTTCCTTCTGTATCTATTTTTTGGAATAGCTTGAAAAGAATAGGTACTAACTTTGTTTTCAATGTCTGGTAGAATTCCCTGGGAAGCCATCTGGCCCAGGACTCTTATCTGTTGGGAGATTTTTGATAACCTATTCAATTTCTTCACTGGTTATGGATTTGCTCAAGTTTTCTATTTCTTCTTCCTGGCACATGTACCCCAATATTTATAGCAGCACTATCAACAATAGCCAAATTATGGAAAGAACGCAGATGTTCATCAACTGATAAATGGATAAAGAAGATGTGGTGTGTGTGTGTGTGTGTGTGTATATATATATATATATATATATATATATATATATATAGTGGAATACTACTCGGCAATGAAAAAGAATGAAATCTTGCCATTTGCAACAACGTGGATGGAACTGGAGGATATTATGCTAAGTGAAATAAGTCAGTCAGAGAAAGACAAATATCATGTTTTCATTAATCCGTGTAAGTTGAGAAACTTAACAGAAGACCATGGGGGATGCAAAAGAAAAAAAAAATAGTTACAGAGAGGGAGGCAAACCATAAGAGACTCTTAAATATAGAGAAAAAACTGAGGGTGTAAGGGGGTGGGGGTCAGGGAAAATGGGTGATGGGCATTGAGGAGAGCACTTGTTGGAATGAGTGCTGAATGATGTATGTAAGTGATGAATCACAAGAATCTACTCCCGAAGCCAAGAGCACACTGTATATGCTGTATGTTAGCAAACTTTTAAATAAATTATATTTTTAAAAAATGTAGAGAGAAGGGCACCTGGGTGGCTCAGTTGAGCATCTGACTCTTGCTTTCATCTCAGGTCATCATCCTGGGGTTGTGGGATCGAGCCCTGCATCAAGCCCCATGTCAGTCTCCACACTGGGCATAGAGCATTCTTGAGATTCTCATTCTTAGGAAGGTGCTTGTTGGTATGAGCTCTGGGTGTTATATTTAAGTAATGAATCCCTGGATTCTTCTGAAACAATACTACACTGTATATCACCTAACTCAAATTTAAATGAATTAATTAATTAAAAAAAGAAAGTAATGACTAATTTATCCAAAAAAATAAACAAAATAGGCAATACCTTAACTAAGTTGACTAAGGACAAAAAAGAAAACTCAAAAACCAAAATGAGAAATGGAAGAGAAAATGTGACAGATAATCACAGAAATACGTAATATGATAGCAGATTACTATAAACAATTATATACTAACAAATCAAATAACTTAGGGAAAAAAAGAGATAATTCTCAAAAAACACACAAGTTGCCGTAACTGAATCATGGATCTTGAATCCAAGAAACAGGAAATCTTCTCAGACGAATAACAAGAATGCAAGTTGAATTAGGAATCAAAAATTTCCCAGCCCAGAAAAACCCAAGACAATATGGTTTCACTGGTAAATTCTACCAAACATTAAAGATAATAATAATAATTAATGACAATGTTTATCAAAATCTTACAAATGATAGAGGGAACGTATTCAAAATAATATCTAATTCACGAATTTTAAGATAACAAGAAAAACAAGCAGAAGGACGTAATTAACATAAAACCAAATTAAAAAAAAAACAGAAAAAAAGAGGAATTATCAAAAACATAGCCTTCTTTCTCATTTGTCCTTCCCTGCCACCCTTTCTCCTCCACTGCTGCTGTCCCATGTTGAGATGGGTAACTAAAAAGTACCCCCACAGTTCTATGTAAAAGGCAGGACATCTAATTTCTGGAGATTCACCAGCTGCTGACTCTTAGAAGGGACTGACTGTTGAGTAATCCTCAGAAACCCAGTACACTGAACATTAAAATCTCCTTTCTTAGGGCACCTGGGTGGCTCAGTCGGTTAAGCATCCAACTTTGGCTCAGGTCATGATCTCATGGTTCATGAGTTTGAGCCCTGCGTTGGGCTCTGTGCTGACAGCTCAGACCCTGGAGCCTGCTTCAAATTCTGTGTCTCCCTCTCTCTGCCCTTTCCTCACTCACACTCTGTTTCTATCTCTCTCAAAAATAAATAAACATAAAAAAAGAAAGAAATCTCCTTTCTCTATCCCTCTAAACAGGTCCAGAACGCATCATACTGGGATCAACCCCAGATCTCCAAAGAATTTTTAGATCTGGTATAGTGTTTAGGACAGAACAGAGGACTTTAATGGGATCCCAAATCTCTCATCGTCATTCTCCAAACAAATGTATGATTTGGAAACACTGACTCATTTTTTTTTAATTCCCAGATTATGTAATCATCACTTCAGAATGCATAGGCAAAAGACGGAGAAAGGAAAAAAAAATATTAATTGAATTGGCAGTTAATGCCAAAATGCTCCTTTTTATCAACATATTATTTTTTTTTCTTTCCACCTTCACAGTATGAATGCATGATGCTTGATCACTAAGTAGTCAAGGATGTATAGAACACACATACCCAGCAACTTTGCAATTTTAAAAGTAAGTGGAAATTTTAGTGACTAGAATTGAGGAATCATCTCTTGGCTAATTCATTTAGTTTAAACACTGGAACAGTTTGTTTGGCATCTGAACTACTCTACTTGTATAGAGTAGTTGTATAATGAATACAATTCAGACTAAAAAAAAAACCCTCCACAATTAATCACTTAAAATTGTAATGATGAGTGTGTTAGTCAAAGAGAATATGCAGCTGATTTAGTCATATCACATAGACATGCTCTTTAGAAAAAAAAAAACTATGAAATGCAAAAAGCTCCCAGAAACGTCGAAGTCATCTTAAAATCCTCCTTTTCTCTCAGTCTCCTCAACCTGTCATTTACCAAATATTGTCAGTTCTACCACTTTAATATCTTTGCCCCCCGCCCACTCTTCAGTTCCTACAGCCTATGATTTAGTTTAAGCTGTATCACTTTTTAACGTCTACCACAGTGGCTTCATACTTTATTTCTCTTCCTGCCTTCACCTCTGATTCAATCTCCACACCTGCCAGATATTTCTGATCTGATCTGATAATTTTGCAGCTTCCTATTGCCTTCAGAATACAAAATCCAGACAGCTTAGGATAGTATCCCAGGAGCTTCACAACCTCATGCCTGCAACTTCCCCTCCTCACCTCTCCCTACTATCTCTTCATTTTATTCTGCTGGCAGCACCTGTGGCCCCTTAAAATTGTCAAGCCTTCTTCCTCTTAGACTTTGTGCATGCTTTTGTCCTTCTTCCTAGAACATCCTTGCTCTCTTTCCTCCCTTGACCTTGCTGCTTCTTACTCATCTTTCAATTTGCAGGGTCAGTAGCTTTTCTTCTTACCACCTCCCATCCTATTCCATCTGAATTAAACTGCTGCTTTCCAGTGGGTTCTCATAGAGCCCTGTGGATATCTCCTCTACTGAGCACTAAAATTGTTTATTCTGATTCTCCTCAGGCAATAAATCCCCACAGGACTGAATGTGTCTTTGTCATCTTCCTAAACCCAGAGGCTAGTACAATGCCAGGCATAGTAGCCATTCAAAAAGAATTTGTTGACTGAGTCATTCAATAAATACAGAGTTAGTTATTTGGTGGCTGTGTAATCTTGAGCAAAGTTCTTAACCATCTCGGTTTCTTCATCTATACAATTGGTGTAATATTACACTTTTCTTCTGTGATTTGTTAACAAAAACAAAAGAAAGAAAGAAAGAAAGAAAGAAAGAAAGAAAGAAAGAACACCTAAATGAGATCATACCACAAAGCTCTTTGTTCAGGAAATATTGTCTAACAGATTTATGTTAATATCCCTAGTCTCCCACTTTTATTGGTAGTGTGACCTACTTTCACTGCATTACCTAGAGCAAATTTAATGATCTTTCCAAACTGCATCTTTCTTATCTATTAAGAATTTAATATTAGTGCTTCCCAATGATTTAATGGCATATGCACATAAAGATATAGCAGAACTTAGTGTATAGTAAATGCCTAATAAAAGTTTGCTATGATTATTATTGCTATTAATTTCTGGTCTAATAATATTAATGGCATAGGTTATAAACAATGCTGACTTTAGAAGTCAGCATCAGGGGCGCCTGGGTGGCTCAGTCGGTTGAGCGTCCGACTTCGGCTCAGGTCATGATCTCACAGCCTGTGGGTTTGAGCCCCGCGTCGGGCTCTGGGCTGACAGCTCAGAGCCTGGAGCCTGCTTCTGATACTGTGTCTTCCTCTCTCTCTGCCCCTCCCCCCACTCTCACTTTGTCTCACTCTATCTCTCAAAAATAAATAAATGTAAAAAAAAAACTAAAAAAAAAAGAAGTCAGCATCAGAAGGTTCAAAACCTTCATTAGACCTGTAAAGGGATAAACTTTCTCCAACAAAAATTTAACACTTTCAGAAAAACAACATAAGTAATAAAAATTAATTAATTATTGTTATTAAAATGTGGGATTTACTTGACCCTAATGTTAAAAATTATTCTCAAGATTTATATCAGGTTTCTTCCTAGAATTGAAAGAACTTCGATGACAGGGCGTAATAATAGCTAGCAATGCACATATCTAGGGCAACATATTTTTGACATTCTTCAACTATTTCAGAACATTAAGCATCAAGGGAAGCAGAAATAGCACAGACAAAAAAGAAAAAGAAATTAAGAATGACTTTAGAGAAAGCAAAGGAAATATGATTTTCATTTGACCTACATTTATACAGGGAAGTTCTGTAACAGAGAAATAATGAGGAAATTTTGGGTGCCCTCAATATATATTATTTAAGTTCAATTTTTGCTATAAATTAGGAAAATTATTAGATTTTTTAAAAACCTTTAATTTGCCGACTAGTTTTAAAGATCAAAAGGGTCTATTGCAAAAACAAATATTAAAGATTTGCTTACTCAAAAAGGAAGTTCATCTGAAATTGTTGCTTATGATCAGTTTTGACAGAGAACATGTCTGTTAACTGCCACAGCCAGTCTGAGGAATCATTATTTCCTATTTATTTATTTAACATCACTGATAAAGTTGGTATTGCATCAACCAGAGACAGCTTGGTGCCTGCCCTAAGGGTAGGGAATTTCAAAATGGAAAGAGGACACAGCCTTAATAAGTATATTATATTCATCTTTTGACTTCGGCTATCTTTGGCAGCTTCTCAGTGCAAATGTCATTTTTTTTTTTTACTGTAGTATCAACTAAAATACTGTAGAAAGGTTAGCAATGTTACTTCCAAAAGAAATTAAACAAGCCATGCTGATAAAGCTTTCATTGTTCTCCATTTACCTAAGTAGCTTGAAACCTTTTTTGGAAGAAGCTAGGGAGTGAAACATAAACATTTTCCTTAAGCAAAGCACATTCTTTTCAGAGCAGCACTAGTTACACTGAGATCTAACTTATCTAGATATAATTTTGAGGTTCTTAGATTATGGCTAGAGGGGCAGCGCAGATATATTTTAAATATTTCTTTTTGTGACAAGATTAGGGAACCAAAAATGGTAAACCATTGGCAGAGGGCTTGATTTGAAACCGAACACACCTTAGAGAATAAGCTTCTAGTTTTATGATCAGAGCTACAGAAGAACTGGTCATTCCACTAAACACAATCAGGAGGGGTGTATGTGTGTGTGAATGGGGGCAGGGGAAGGCCAGACAGAAAGGACAGAATTTGAAACATAAGCAGAAAGTGGAATTCACTACAAAGACAAATCCTGCATGAGAAAGGTAAGAACGATGAAGAAAATACCATGAACAAAATGGTTGCCTCCCACCCCAAATAGGTCTTCATGCAATTGCTCAGGAACTAAGAAATAGACTTTCTTTTCCTTCACATTTGCATCTCACAATGAGTTTCTTAGTTTTTTACAAATAAAAAAAAAAGTCATTTAGTAACCCCTTGGTTATTTTGTGTATTTAAATTCCTTTCTTTTATTTTGGAAAATACACTACTGTCTATGAACTTTTCATTTTACAACACCTAAGCATTAGGCTCAGAAAGCAAACTATTTTAGTCAGTAAGTATTTCTGTTTCCTGACATTTCATCATTTTTTTGGTTTGAAACATTACTTATATCTTTTCTTAGCATTTAACTTTTCATCTGCTAGTCTTATAACCCTAACAAGATCGCAAATCCTTGTGTCTTAATTCCCCTGTGTCCTCCATAGGACTGACCCAATGTCTTGTATGTAGATAATAACTAGTTTTAATTTGATCGAATTAGAACAATTTTAGGATGTAAATCAGAAACAAATAACAGCTTCATTTTAAAGTTAACATGGACCGGGGCGCCTGGGTAGTTCAGTTGGTTGGGCGACCGACTTTGGCTCAGGTCATGATCTCGTAGTTTGTGAGTTCGAGCCCCGCGTTGGGCTCTGTGCTGACAGCTCAGAGCCTGGAGCCTACTTTGGATTCTGTGTCTCCCCCCTGTCTCTACCCCTCCCCTGCTCATGCTCTGTGTCTCTCTCTCAATAACAAATAAACATAAAAAATTTTTTAAAGTTAACATGGACCATCTAGAAAGAAAATAAGAAATGGTACTAGGAATAGATGGAAAATTAATACTCATTCAAAAATACTGGAATACCTTTCATGTGTCAAGTACTATTTGAGACTTTTGGGACATGCTGATGAACAAAACTGACAAAAAAAAATTTGCCCTCCATAAATAATATATATGTCAGAAGGTAGTAAATGTTACAGAGAAAAATAAAGCAGAAGTGTTAGGGGAGTACCAGGGGCAGAAATGTGGGGGAATGGGTTAGAGTTTTAATAAGGTAGTCAGGGAAGGCTTCACTCAGAAGGTGGTATTTGAGCAAGACCTGGTGGAGGTGGGGAGTGATCCAGGGGAGTATCTGTTAGAATATTCCAGACAGAAAGAACAAGTCCAAAAAGCCTTGAGATAGAAGCATGTTATGTGTGTTCAAAAAATTGCAAGGCAGTCCCTGTGGGCTGAACATTGTAAATGGCCAGAGTGTTGTAGGAGATAATCTCAGAGAGATAGTAAGTTTGGAGGGAGGTACAGATCATGAAAGGTGTAATGGGCCATTGCAAAGACTTTTTTATTTGGCAGGGAGCAAGATGTGAACTTAGAAGAATTTAACAAGGGAAGTATTATGATCTGGCTAACTTTTACTTTAGGATCACTGTTTGTTTTATTGAAACTAGATTATGAAAGTGTAAGGGAGGGGCGCTGGGTGTTTCAGTCAGTTAAGCATCTGACTTTGGCTCAGATCATAATCTCACAGTGGCTCATGGGTTTGGGCCCTGTGTTGGGCTCTGTGCTGACAGCTCAGAGCCTGGAGCCTGCTTCAGATTCGGTGTCTCCCTCTCTTTCTGTCCCTCCCCTGCTCATGCTCTTCCTCAAAAATAAAAAAAAAACAAAACATAAAACATTAAAAAAAAAAGAGAAAGAAAGAAAGAAAGAAAGAAAGAAAGAAAGAAAGAAAGAAAAGAAAAGAAAAGAAAAGAAAGAAAAAAGGAAAGAAAGTGTAAGGGAAACCAGTCAGGAAGAATGACAACAATCTAAGCAAGAAATCCTGGTGGTCGGGACCAGATTGATAAGCAGCAGTAAAAGTAGTAGGGAGTAATTAGATTCTTACTATAGAAGTTAGAGTCAACAAGATTTGATGATATACAATGGGAAAATAAGACAAATTATGGATGGCTAAACGCACTAAGAAACACTGTCTAAAACTTGGAAATAAGACAAAGGGATGACTATGTGTCCTTTCATATTAGGCCATTACTTCACAGGCCCTGACAGAGATGACTTAAGGCTATATAGGGCATGCACCAATGTTGTTGATTCACTATTTATTATTTTGAAATAATTTCACTACTGTGAAGTTACATGTTCACTTGTAAATTTTTGTCCAATAAAGATGCAAACATTTTCTATGCAGCAGAGAAGATAACCTCAACAGATTTATTGTCCTAAAGATTAACCATTATTTTTTCCAATTTAGCAAACTTACTTTTCTTGCTTTCCTGACTGACTACATAATTTCTGTTTTCTTTGAATCAGTGTTATCTCTGTTGAGTTTTTTATTCTTTTTGAATCAGCTTTACCACCCTGCTGTTTCCCACATATGTGAGCTAATAGATTTTTGGCACATACTCATTTTATATTTGTATGAGTCATGTTCCTATCTCCTAAAAATTATATTTGATAAAGATTTTTGGTGTGAGCAATTGGAAGAATGAAACTACCATTTACTAAAGTGGAAGTCTTGAAAGAACAAAGTTTAGAGGGAAAATGATAGTTCCATTTTGGGCAGATTAAGTTTAAGGTGCCTATTAGGTACCTGTGTCAAATGGAGATGTTGAATAACAAGCTGGATGGAAGCGTTTGAAAAAGGAAAGAGAGCTGTATTTGAGATACAAAACTGAGTGTCATCAGTGCTGCAGATGGTCTCGAAAGTTATGAGACTAAATGAGATCACTAAAGGAGAGTAGCTAGAAAAAAACTTTATTTTCCCCTAAGGACTGAGCCTTGAGGCATGCCAGCTTTTACAGTTCAGGCAAACAGGATGAACAAGAAAAAGAAGTGGCTAGGAAATTCAGGGGTTTATGGTGTCCCAGAAGCTAATTGAAGAAGGTGTTTCAAGTAGGATTTAAGAATCTATTCTGTCAAATGCAGCTGAGTACTCAAGTAAGATGAAGACTGAGAATTGACCACCGACTTCAGAAACATGCAAGTCCTTGGAGTCCTTAACCAAAATACTTTAGATGGAAATATGGGATTAAAAGCTTACTTGGAAAGAGTTCAAAGGACAATGAGAACAAAGCAATGGAAGAAAATAAATATAGACAATTCTTGGGTGCAATTTTGCTACACATGAAAAAGGAAGATTTCTATTCATTTATATGCTTATGTGAGTGATCAAACTGATGATGAAAAGTGGATGGTGCTGGAAAACGAGGGGAAAATGCTTGGAACAAGTTCTTGAGTAGGTGAGAAGGAAGACAGCCTAATGTACAAGTTATAGACAACTTATCTCTTAGTATGGATTGTTCATGCATAGTAAGAGGAAAAGAGGCAAAGTATGTGGGCACAGATCCAGGCCTAGTTTCACTGTTATGCATATGAAGTAAGACTAGTCACCTTGACTATGTGCCTTTCTTCAGTCACATTTTGCCGTGAGTCACAGGTATAGGGTAGGCTGAAAGCTTAAGTGAAGAGCAGTTGGTTTTTGTCAGGAGATCGTGATGGAGCAAAGGGAGGCTCTTGCTTGACTTGAGCTATACAAAGAAGTAATTATAATGATGGACCACAGAATTATACTGGAGCAGAAGAATTAAAAGTACATGAGGGAGTGATGGATAGTGAAAAAGGAAATAATAAGATCTAGTGAAATTAATGTTGAAGTTTGAGAACTCTAAGGAGTAGGCTATAAAAATCAGAGAACTCTTGAGAAGTCTGATTGCAGAGACTGCTCTTAATGATACCTTATAATGTCACGCAGTTGCTCAGCTGCTTATAAAGTTGCAATGCTTTTAACTGCCTTACGTTATAGAAATGGAAAGCACTGTAGAAATATTTATTTTGTATACTAGACTGGATGGTCTTCTAAATAATCCTTTAAAGTAGTCATCTTGTCTACTCCCCAAAACAGCATTTCCTAAGTGAACAATACTCACCTTTTTGCCCTTTTCACCAAGAACACAAATATAAAGCAAAGTAAGCAATAGAGAAAGCTAGGCAACAGTAAAAACAAGGGGCTGACACATGAGAAGAGGAATACAGAACAAATCGAGTGGTGGGTGCAAAGAGAAAGGAAAGTTTTTAAAGAAAGTATCCAGGAAGGGGGGAAAAGTGTGTTCAGGAGAATGAGAAAATAACCTTACATGGCTTTGCATAGGGATCAGAAAGCCTGCATACAGTGATGGAGTAGCTCATGGAAACAATTGCTCAAGAATGTATACTACAAGAGAACAAAACAAGAGACTGATGAAACAATACAGCTAAGGTGTACTTGTCCCTCCTGGTTGGTAACTACTACAGATATCCTGGGACCAGGGGAGATTTGGGGTGTTTAAAATTACTTGCATTAACATCATTTACTAGAAAAATATTGCCTATTTGTAATTGATTGTGTAAAGTTTAACTATTGAATAGATTTATTAATCATTCTGTCTACATCATAACTCACGAATAATGAGTTTGTTTGCTTAAAACTTAAGTGCTACTTGTATTAGTAATGCCTGAACCCAAATGACCCTTGGGAACATAAAACTAAGCAGACAGCATCCAGGCTGGGATGGAGGTTCTCAAAGTGGTTCTGCTGATACCTTCTTTCTACAAGATGGGGTTATAGATTTAGTATCTGAATATGTTTGGTTATACAATCATGCCTCTCTTGATATAAACCAAAGTGCTCATTCAAGAATTTGGCTCAACTTTTTTTTGGTAGAGCATTAAAAAGATAGCAATCACACCTAGATTAGTATCATGTAAATTTCTGTGATGACAGAAGTGGAAGAAAAATCCAATAAAAACAAATAAAAAAGAATGGCTACAATTTATATTAAATCTGCTTGTGAGGTGTCAGATAATTTCTTAAAGACCTGTCCACACCCTCTTCATGTAAAGGTAATCCCCTGTCACATTTTTCATAGTTTTAAAGGAAAAATATACTGAGAACACATGTTAATTGCATAATGTTCATTTTTTAATAAAGACAAAATGATTTGGGAGTGAAAGGTATTATTTAAACAATTCAATTAAGAAATGATCTTGAGCTGTCCTTAGTTCAGCAAACATGACTGAACATATACACCTTTGTCCTGCTCATTTAACTGGCAGGAAACATTGTTCCTTAATTCCAGTTTACGCATTCCTAGTCATTTTCGTAACAGCAGTGAGAAAAACCAAACAGTACATTTCTAGGGGATTATAGCATTTCTCAGGTACTCCTAATCACTTGAAGAGCATTACTAGGTGCAAGGCTTAAGGCCAAAATATGCTAATTATGCACAATTGCACTGTCTATCTTTAAGGAAGGCATCTGAACAAGACAGAACAGTATCTCCACATATGTTCTATCCTATAAAGATTTTAAGGATTTATAGTTATCAAATAACTTGAAATTTTAGAAAGTATTCTTGATCACTTGTAGAAGAAGCCTTAGTCAAATTACAGTTTCATGACAATGATACTAGAAAACTAGAGTTTGTACTCTTTTACCTCCAAAAATGTAGTCCCACTGTTTACCTTGATGTATAAAATTTTGCATTTCGGACAGTTGAAGGATCTAGGCCCTTAATTCCCTGCATTCTCCACATATGCACACATCCCTTTGCCCACTCATCACATCCTTTGTAGTGTGTCTACTGTTAGTGTGTCTGGACTGTACTTTATCTGTAAATTCTCTAAATCTTGATGAGCATGTGAGAATGCCTTACTCCTAGGCAGAAATCTCCATAAGTCATTTTCATTTCAGGGGCAACTAAGAATATTGGTCTGTTTCACAGACCTTAGAATGTGACCATGGCTTATGCTTGCCTCCTGAATTATAAAGCATCTCAGTATTTCCTTATAGAAAATGTCTGTTATTGCCCTTATTTATGTTTGTCAAATGTTTTGGATACTCCACATTTCTTCACATCAATTATTTCTCTTCAATTAACTTTGCAAAAGGAGAAAGTGACCACAAATGTCACTTGAGTTCTCTTTGTTCAGGTGTAGTCTTTGATAATATCTCTTCTTTACTTGATACACAAGTGGTCAGAACTCTGGCAATTAAAAGTGAGCGATGAGCCACTAACACATATTTAAACAACAACTAGTGTGTGCTGAGTGAAGAGAGTTAGTTGGCTTATAGAAACTGGGCATTAACTTCAGATGTGATTAGATACAACAGAATCTGAATTACATCATTAGTGCTCAGTTTCTTTTGATCTCTAAACTGTTTTCCTCCCCTGTCCTCTCCACTCTTAGACCACCTCAGCCCTCATCATCGCAAGACAGCTGCCAGAAGTCCCAAGTATACCATATTTCATGGGACCTACATCATCACTGATTGTAAGAAAATACATTTATGTATCAATAAGAAAAAATGCTGATCCTTTAATAATAACAGAATAGCTTGTTATGATGTTAATTATAAAATGTACCCCAATATCAGTGATGTTAAAATATGGATGAAAATAGGGCACCCTAGAATCAATGAAATATAAGCCATTTTCTCAGCAACTCCAAGGTAATAGTAGAATTTATAACCCTTATCAGGTAGAGCTGCTTTTAAATAGGATTGAGCCTGGGGCACCTGGGTGGCTCAGTCACTTAAGCGTCTGACTTCGGCTCAGGTCATGATCGTGCATTCTGTGAGTTCAAGCCCCACATAGGGCTCTGTGCTGACAGCTTGGAGCCTGGAGCCTGCTTCGGATTCCGCGTCTCCCTCTCTCTCTGGCCCTTCCCTTCTTGAGCTCTCTATCTCTCTCTGTCTCTCTCAAAAATAAATAAACATTAAAAAAATTTTTAAATAGGACTGAGCCTATCTCTGAATGGATTAGAGTGGCTGGCCAGAAAAATAGTATATAGTGATCAACCATATTCAAGTCCCTTGGGCTAAGAGTGGGAAAGCGGTAGTTTCCACAAGAAAAAAGATCTTTTTCAGAAGAGATTGTGACTTCCAGAAAGACAAAATATGACAATAAACATCCAATATAAACCTCCATAATAATAAAACCATGGAACATCTGACTCATTGAATAATTATAAATATTTTCACTAAATATTTGATTTCTATTGCAAGAAGAATATTTAGAACTCTAGGCATAGAGAAAGAAAGATTACATTTTGGGAGCTGAACAGTGCCTGAAAATATTCCACCTCTTTTTCAAAATGTTTCTCTTTTTATACTCCACCCCTACCCCCAGTTCTTGCTTTAATTGTTTTCACAAAAGATACCACCTACTGTTGGCCCTGAAGCCTATAGCATAAAGGATACAAATAGTTCTCGTTGATGAAACAACATTATGATATTATCCTTCCAGTAATATCTTCATTTGGATAGTACCCAAAACTTGAGCTAAGTTTCACCTTATGTTTTAGTAATGATGCAATTTATAAAGTAATTTAGTATCTGCTGAATACCATATACAGCCCTTTCATCACCAAAGGGAACAGACAACAAAAAGCTCTTCTGCAGATCCCTGTATCTAAGAGAGTAGCTGGTTACTTTTTACTCAAATCATAGGCAAAAACTAAAAAGTACCATAGATAGGTAATCTGAGATTCTCAGCTTGTTTTTTCTTTCCAATGGATAGGACTGACAAACCTTTACTAGGGACCCAGGCCCTTTTTATTTCAAAAGATGAAACAAAAGATGCTCCCCAGTCTGGCCAGCCAGGATCAGGAAGAGAACTAACTGTAGATCCACCAGCATACAGCTACTGTGCAGCCCTCAGTGGGGCAGTGAGTGGAACACCAAGGGAAACTCTGAGTGACAGGCAGCAGAATTTAAGGGCTATTTAAGATTCAATCATTATGCATTGAGTTTCTACTCCGTAGACATTAAGGTGCTTTTGCAATTACCATTCTGAAAATAGACATTATTTCAGTAACTAAAGCAGCCAGAGTGGCAAAAGAAGCAAAATAACCAAGAGAATGTGCACAGACAACATCAGGGTATGTGTGGCTCCAAAGAACTCAATAGTGAAAGAACTGTGAGAGGAGAAACAGATTCTTTAAGGATTTGCAGAGAGGGCAGCAAAGCCTGAGTAGAAACATTAAAAACTGAGCACTTTGCCACTCCTAAGAGGGTAGAGTCCTTGATGACACATGTAAAAAGATGACTAGGGGACCAAAAGGTAAGGGGGTGAATATAGTTAAGCAACTATTTTATATATGAAGCATGAAACTAGACACAATTTCATTAGGACTCCACAATAACTTTAGAAGGTAGATATTATTGTTCTGTGTTATAGATAAAAACTAAAGCAAAGAGGAATTAATTTCTTCAAGGAAACACACTAGAAAATTGAGGAAAGCAGAGCTGTCTACTAGGTATCCGTCCATAAATCCAACAAATATTTTTTACTGAGTACCTTCTATGTGCCAAGTTACTTATACTCACTTCATCATAAACAAAGTGTTTAAAAATTATTAAAGATATGAAAAAAGAATCAAGAACATAAATTAATGTGAAGAAAGTATAAGCTTATTTAGAAAATAACTAAATACAACTTGCAGAAATGAAAAATATGGCCATTGAGATTGTTTTAAAAATGCAGTGGACAGCCTCAAAAAAATAACTGACATTTTTTGGCACTTACTGTGTACCAGACTTTTCTGAGCACCCACTTTTTTGTCCTTACAATACAGCTTTGAGGTGGGTAATATCATTATCCACATCACAGTTGCACAAAGATGTAAATGAACTTGCCCATAGCCACATGGCCAATGGGAAATGCCAGTATTTGAACCTGGGCATTCTGACTCAAGAGTCTTGAGTCTTCGTCATCATTTAAATGGCTTAATAAAGATATGAAGATAGAGCTATAATTCACGTATGATACAATTCATCCATTTACAGCATACAGTTCAATGGTTTTTAGTAAAATTTGGAGTTGTACAGTCACCACCATAATCTAGTTTTAGAAATTTTCATCACCCACAATCTATTGACTATCCCCTCCCACAACCGCCCCCAGACCTAGGCAACCACTAAACTACTCTCTGTAGTTTTGCTTGTTCTGGACATTTCATACAAATGGAATCATACAATAATACAATATGTAGTCTTTTGAGACTGGCTGCTTTCACTTAGCATAATGTTTAAGAGATTCATCCATGTTGTAACATGCATCAATACTTCATATTTTTTTATTGTCAAATAATATTTCATTGTGTGGATAGACCACATTTAATTTATTCATTAATTGGTTGATAGACAATTGGGTTGTTTCCACTTTTTGTCATAAGCTGAATAATTCTGAATGAATAATGCAGCTATGAATGTTCGTGTACAAGTTTTTGTGTGGACATGTGTTTTCATTCCTCTTTGGTATATAAAAAAGAGTGGAATTACTGTGTCATATGGTAACTTTTAAGTTAAACATTTTGAAGAGCTATCAAACTGCTTTCTAACGTGGGTACACCAGTTTACATTCATTTATATCCTACTGGGTGTGAAGTGATATCACATTATGGTACTGATTTGCATTTCTCTATTAACTAATGATACTGAACATCTTTTCATGTGTTTATCAGTTATTTGTGTACCTTCTTTAGAGAAATGTCTATTTAGATCCTTGGCCTATAATGTGGATGGATGCATGTCATTTGTTGCCTTCAGTTAGGTCTTAGCAAGAAGTCTCTGGATGGGGTAGTAAGATAAAACAGGAAAAGGGAGATATTCATCGTTTTTTGTTTGTTTTTTTTTAATGTTTATTTATTTTTGAGACAGAGAGAGACAGAGCATGAACAGGGGAGGGTCAGAGAGAGGGAGACACAGAATCTGAAACAGGCTCCAGGCTCTGAGCTGTCAGCACAGAGCCCGACGCGGGGCTCGAACTCACAGACCACGAGATCATGACCTGAGCGAAGTCGGCCGCTCAACCGACTGAGCCACCCAGGCGCCCCTATTCATCGTTTGATGGAAAACCATAAAGCTGGTGATAAGGAGGTGTCTGCTGTGAGACTTGCCAGAACACCAAAACTGATGGAAATGTCATAGAGGAGACCAAATAAAGGACTGCATGAAAGGTTTTTAAGACAGGCAAACAAAACTGAAGCTCAGACTATGTTACCTCATCCCTCCCCTTCTACAAATAACTCTTCAGCAAATAAGTGGCCTCTACATGATAGTAGTAAGAACCGATAAAACGTCTTTGGGCAGATACAGCTCTCCCCCCACACTCCCTCCCCAACAACAAAAAAACATGGACTAAGTAAAGGATGACTCAGAAAATATACCAAGGTATAATTACTCTTTCTACCCATTCCTCCAAAAATGTTAGAAGTCCTACTAACTACTTCTACTGGGTTCAAAGAAATCACAAATAACATGGTCTTTTAAAATGATTTTTTTAAAAAAAGACAAATATTTAAAGAAATAATTATTGGATAGAAGGAAATGAAAAACAGAAAAGGAGAGAAATGTATAAGAAAAATAGAAATGTTACAGAATTGAACGTTACTATAGAATAAAAAAATAAACATGACTATATAGAGTAAGAGACATGGTAGGCAGGCTAGAAGTAATCACCCAGCATGAAACAAAATAAATATGTGAAATATACCTTTATGTAAAAGATTATGGGACCAATGAAAAGAAGCATATAATTGGCATTCCTATAAAAGAGAATTTTCAGAGTACAAAAATTATTTAAATCTTTAACAGCAGGAAATTTTATTTAATAAATAAAACATGCTTCTGGTCCAGGAGGTGTTAACACAGAACTATGAATACAAAAACATGTCTTAGTAAAATTACCAAATGTGAAGAGTAAAAGGGAAAAAATAAAACTCTCCAGAACAGTAAAAGTGACACGCAATAAGAAGTACCCAGAAAGACTTTTCTATAGTTACACTCTATGTCTGAAGATAAGAAAAGCTGCCTATAAAGAGCTGAGGGAAGGACAGGGATGTGACAGTGTTAAGCACAACGAAGTGGTCCATCATAAGAGCCAAAGGGAGCACAGCATTACTGAGCCCTATTTGTAAAATTACTGGCCAGTGAAAACTAGCCCACTGATACATGACTCAAAATAATAACAGGGAGAAGTCATGGTCAAAACACTGACAAAGAACTCTGAATCTATTTAATTTTAGAACTCAACATGAGAATTATAGACAGAATTCACATGTTATCAGCATTAGAAATACATAATTAATAAAATAGTATTTCAAATATTGGTGTTCAGGAAAAGGGAAGCTGGTAATCTGTAAATGCACTTTATATAGATTCTCTTAACCAGTTATTTTTAAAAGAAATGTAAGAGAATTTAAAATAAACTTTAAAGTTAAATTTGGAGAGAGAGAAATAATTCAATTTGGGGAAATGATGACAGTCTCATCATATGGTATCAGGTATAATTATTGGATTTGAGTAAATATATTTAATTGAATGTTTGTATCACTATTCTATTTAGAGATAAAAAATTAGCTATGGTGATTTAATCAGCATATCCCTTTAAGTATGCATTGATATATATATATATATATATATATATATATATATATATATATATTGTTTTCCCCTTCAATTTAATTCAATTGTGTTAATACCTTTCTTGATATTGAGTTGTTTTCACCCTCCTTGAATAATCCAGCTCGAATCATGGTATATTCCTTGATAGTTGCTCAGTTCTGTTGACTTACAATTGTTTAGAAATTTTATATTTATATTCTTAAATATATAAATAGTTTGGGGAGTTTTTTAATGTTATTTTTATTTAAATTTTATTAAGTCAACACACAGTGCTACACCGGTTTCAGGAGTAGAAATCAGTGATTCATCACTTACATACAACACCTAGGGCCCAACAAGTGCCCTCCAAATACCAATCACCTATCTAGCCCATCTCCCACCCACCTCTCTCCATCAACCCATAGTTTGTTCTCTATCATTAAGAGTCTCTTGTGGTTTACTTTCCTCTCTTGCCTTTCCACCTACACCCCACTTCCAATATGTGCACCTATGCTGTTTCTTTAATTCCACATGAGTAAAATCCTATGGTATTTGTCTTTCTCTGATTGACCTATTTTGCTTAGCATAATTCATTCTATCCCCATCCATGTCTTTGCAAATGGCAAGATTTCATTCTTTTTGATAGCTGAGTAATATTCCATTGTGTGTATATATATATATATATATATATATATATATATATATATGCCACACCCTTATCCATTCATAAGTTGATGGACATTTGGGCTCTTTCCATAGTTTGGCTATTGTTGATAGTGCTGCTATAAACATTGGGGTACATGTACCCCTTTGAATCTGTATTTTTGTATCCTTTGGGTAAATACCTAGTAGTGTAATTGCTGGGTCATAGGATAGTTCTATTTTTAGTTTCTTGAGGAACCTCCATACTGTTCTCTAGAGTGGCCACACCAATTTCCATTCCCACCAACACTTTTTTCCCCACATCCTGGCCAACACCTATTGTTTCTTGTGTTGTTAATTTTAGCCATTTTGACAGTTATGAGGCAGTATCTCATCATGGTTTTGATTTGTATTTCCCTGATGATGGGTGATGTTGAGCATCTTTTCATGTGTCTGTTAGCGATCTTTAAGTCTTCCTTGATAAAGTGTCTATGTCTTCTGCCCATTTCTTAACTGGGTTATTTGGTTTTTGGATGTGGAGTTTGATAAGTTCTTTATAGATTTTGGATACTAACACTTCATCAGATATGTTATTTGAAAATATTTTCTCCTTTTCTGTAGGCTGCCTTTTAGTTTAGTTGAATGTTTTCTTCATTGTACAGAAGCTTTTTATCTTGATCCCAATAGTTCATGTTTGCTTTTGTTTCCCTTGCTTTTGTTGACATGTGTAGTAAGAAGTTGCTCCAGCTGAGGTCAAAGAGGTTAGTGCTTATGTTCTGCTCTAGGATTTTAATGGTTTCCTGTCTCACATTTAGGTCTTTCATCCATTTTGAATTTAATTTTGTGTATGGTATAAGAAAGTGGGCCAGTTTCACTTTTCTTCATGTTGCCATCCAGTTTTCCCAATACCATTTGTTGAAGAGAATGTCTTTTTTCCATTGGATATTCTTTCCTGCTTTGTCAAAGATTAGTTGACCATATAGTTGTGGTAGTTTTGGGAGTTTTTTACTATCTTATTAAGGAAATAACCTCATAAACCTCAGCCGCATAAACCCAACTAGAGATTTTTGTCTTTTTTCAGGCTTTAAAATGGTTTAAACAACACTGTACTTATCTTTTTTTAAAAATTAGCCTTTTTTAATGGTATATCTTATGTTACCTTCCAAATCTCTCCCATTGTTATTGTCTTCTCAGGTTTTCTATTTTTATTTAAGTTACTTTTGGTAATTTCCTCAAAAATCATCCAGTTCCTTTTGTTAGAAAATCATCCAGTTTCTCTTGTCTTGCAAATTTATTGCCACAGAATTGCAAGTGATATTCTCTCAAACTTCTAATATCTTTCAAATCTTTTGTTATATTTCCTTTCCTACATCCCATCCCAACACATAAAGATAAAATCTTTAGAAGTCTTTTACTGCCCTACTCCACAACCACCATAAGATCATTAGAATAAGAATTCTTTAATCCCTGGTTTGGTGATCTAACATGGAGGTGCAGTTCGTTCAATTTAGATTTCAAGTCATGAAATTGCATGCAGGAAAATTATCTTTGATCATCCTTGACAACAAGATGAAGCCATTGCTTTGATTTGACTAGCCATGCTGTTGAAATAATATGTATCCATAAGCACTAGAAACCTTCAACAGTAGAGAGACACACTGTCAGAAGCATGTGCAAAATGCTGCTGATGGAAGGAAGAACAGGGTCATATATTTCATTTCATATTCACTCAGAGCTATCTGCTTATTAAGTGAAATGAGGGATGAAATTAGTAGCAGTATTAATTCTCTCTTATGCTCTCTTTCTTTCTCTCCCTCTCTTCCTCCCATTTCTACACCAAAAAAAAAAAAATAGCTCAAAGCAATTGCTGAGTTTTTCCATTGCAGAATGAATATATCATTTATTTCAAACTTAATACTTAAAATATATATAGGCAGAACATGACCTTCACTTTACTACCTATCACATTTTTCTTCTTGAGATCTTGAGTTCCCTGGTTTTCATTCAGCTAGAACACAGATTCGAACATATTTTTCAGATAAGATATAAAGTGGTCTATTCTCTGACCTCTTGAATTCCTGGAAATGGTCTTCCTTTGCCTGGTTAGAGAGATGATATCTTGACTGGGTATATGATTCCTGATTGCAGTCTCTCAATCATGTATTAAAGTATTCCCACTGTTTTCTATCATCCAATATTGCAAACAATATGCTCAATACTGGAAAGCTGCTATTGTCTTTCTAAGTTATCTATTCTCTGTAAACCTATAAGATTTCCTTTTTATTCTTGAAATTATGAAAAGTCACCAAAATAAGTCTTGGCATTTGGCTTTGTAAATAACAGATCTTCCTTCATTTATGATGGGGTTATATACCAATAAACCAATAAGTTGAAAATATGATAACTCAAAAATGTGTTTTTTAAGTTTATTTATTTATTTTTAGAGAGAGAGAGAGGGGCAGATAGAGAGAGAGAGGAGAGAGAGAGAGAATCGCAAGCAGACCCCACACTGTCAGCACAGAGCCCAATGCAAGGCTCGAATTCATGAACTGTGAGATCACGACCTAAGCAGAGAGCAAGAGTTGGGCACTTAACCAACTGAGCCAATCCACGTGCTCCTCAAAAATGCATTTAATATATCTAACATCATAGCTTAGCCTAGCCTACCTTAAATGTGCTCTGAACAGTTACATTAGCCTACAATTGGGCAAAATCATCTAACACAAAGCCTATTTTATAATAAAAGTGTTGAATATCTCAAGCAGTTATTGAATACTGTATTGAAAGTGAAAAACAGAACTGTTGTATGGGTCCAGAATAGTTGTCAGTGCATCAATTGTTTATCCTTGTAATCATGTGACTGGCTAAAAGTTGCAGCTCACTGTCACTGACCAGCAGTGAAAGAGAGTAATGTATCATATATCACTAGCCCAGGAAAAGATTAAAATTTTAAGTATAGTTTTACTAAATGCATATTGCTTTTGCACCATCATAAAGTGGAACATTTTAAGTCAAACCATTGTAAGTCAGGGACCATCTGTAATTCTTCCTAGTTCCAGGAGGGTTTTCCAATCCCCAGACTTAAGTCCACTTTCAACCCAGTCAATTCTTCTTGAATTATTTAAGTTATTACCACTATGTTTCTTCATTTTCCTCCTATGGAACTCCTATTATTCATATGCATGTTTTCAGGATATGTTCTCTAAGACTCTTACCTTTTATTTAATGATATTCATCACTTCATATTTTTGTTCTGTGCTGTTAGAATTTCCTACCACTTGAAATTCAGAAGAAGGAATTTATTTCTTTTCACTGACTCTTCATTTTAGTAGACACAGAAAGGTTTTTTTGTTTGTTTGTTTTTGGCGTGTGATTTGTTTGCAACTACGGATTTGTTAAAATTGTCTTGTAACTCTTCTATTGATTCTACCACAAAGGAAGTCACTTATTCTTCCTCTCAGTAACTGGGTCTCCTTAATTAGGTTGCTATTATTCTTGTTTTTGCTTATAGATTTATGTCCACATAGCACATGTACAGTTCAGGCAGTGATGGTATCTTTATCAATGCACATTATCAAGTTATAACTATAGTACAGAGAGTGGCAAAAAGCACAACATTTTGCACTTGATGGTCAGTAGTGAAGGTGTTGGTAGCTGTTAACACTCTGATGAATCACAAAGGAGCAATTTGGCTTCCAGTCTCCTCCCAGTGCCAGCAGGAGCTCTGTCCAAATTGCAGAGCCAGGAGAAATCAGTGGACCGTGCAGTTCACCTCCAGGCTCACAGGAATTCCCAGGTTTGTGTGGGCTATTCCCAGAGAAAACACAGGAATTGGAAAGGTGTTGCTACTATCCTGAGCAAATGTAGGTGCTCCTTTAGTGACCCTGTTAGAATCCAGGAAAGCCAGGTCTTCCTCCTAGGCTCCATACTTCTCTACTACCATTACACTCTGGACAAGGACAAGTAACACCTGTACCTGTATAGGCTATTTGACAGCTACTAAGTATTTGTTAAATTAGTTACTTAATATTACATGAAATGGTCTGACAACCAGAGAAATAAAAATGTTCTCTCTGCTCTTGGTCAAGTGACCTTTTCACTACAGGCTGTTTCTTCTTTTTTCTTTAATTTTTAAATTTTATTTAAATCCAAGTTAGTTAACATATAGTGTAATAATGATTTCAGGAGTAGAATTTAGTGGTTCATCACTTATATATACCATCCAGTGCTCATCCCAACAAACGCCTTCTTTAATGCCCATCACCCATTTAGCACATCCACCCACCCAACACCCCTCTAGCAGCCCTTGGTTTGATCTCTATATTTAAGAGTATCTTATGGTTTGCCTCCCTTTCTCTTTTTATTTTATTTTTCCTTCCCTTCCCCTATGTTCATCTGTTGTGTTTCTTAAACTCCACATAGGAGTAAAATCATATATTTGTCTTTGACTTATTTTGCCTAGCATAATACACTCTCGTTCCATCCACATTGTTGCAACTGGGAAGATTTCATTCTTTTTGATTGTCAAGTAATAATCCATTATATATATATATATATATATATATATATGTAATAATCCATTATATATATACATATATATATATGTATATACATGTAATAATCCATTATATATATATACATATATATGTATATATATATATGTGTATATATATATATGTGTATATATATATATATATACATATATATATATATATGCCACACCTTCTTCATCCATTCATCAGTTGTTAGACATTTGGGCTCTTCCTATAATGTGGCTATTGTTGATAGTGCTAGTATAAACATTGGGGTACATGTGCCCCTTTGAATCAGCATTTTTATATCCTTTGTATGAATACCTAGTAGTGCAATTGCTGGGTCATAGGGTAGTTCTATTTTTAATTTTTTGAGGAACCTTCCACCAGCAATGCAAAAGTGTTCCCATTTCTCCACATCCTTGCCAACATATGTTCTTGCCTGAATTGTTAATTTTTGCCATTCTGAAAGTTGTGAGGTGGTATCTGATTGTGGTTTTAATTTGTATTTCTCTGATGATGGGTGATGTTGAGCATCTTTCATATGTCTGTTAGCCATCTGGATGTCTTCTGTGGAAAAATGTGTCTGTTCATGTCTTTTGCTCATTTCTTCACTGGGTTATTTGTTTTTTGGGTGTTAAGTTTGATAAGTTCTTTAAGGTTTTGGGTACTAACCCTGTATCCAATATATTATTTGTAAATATCTTCTCCCATTCCATAGGTTGCCTTTTAATTTTGTTGATGGTTTTCTTCATGACAAGCTGTGTTTTCTTAACGCCATGCTGTTGTCCTCATGGTTAAGGTCATTAAACTAACTCTACTTGCTATGCTGTGATCTTTCTTTGCACATGTGTTGACATCCATTTGTGACTATTCAATTGATTTGCAGTCACCTCTAGAAATAGGATTCAGCCTTCTTGTGCCTCAGTTTTTCAAAATAAAATGATTATAAAATAACATCTGTTTATTAAGGCTTTTGATCTTATAAATGTGTGAAATGTCATGACTTTAATATTAGGCTTTCTGGTTGTTAAAAATATAATAACACTCTATACTCCTTTAGTGCCTTTCATCTGAGAATGTGAAAGTGTTTCATAAACTTTTACTAATTAATCAAGCCTCCTAGCACTATTGTAAGGTAGGCACAGTTTTATTATCTCTATTTAATGAGTTGAAAACAGGAGATCACTGGGCTAGAGAATGAAGGATGGACTCCAATCAGGGAAATGGCAGAGCAAGAGCAAAGGTGGCCTTTTCTGGGCTTTGTTCTTAAGGATGCCTAGGCCATTTGAAGGACCTCTCTCTGCATGACAAATAATTATGCACTATACAGATTCTGCCCTGAGGGCAGAAGAAACTATTTCCTACTTATTCTTCCTTTCTCCTAAAAGTAATGTTGGCCAAAGGAAAAGAAGTGGAAGACTCTCCTCAGGTCTCTGTATCTCAGGAATACAGATCTTCTAAAACTGCAAATGAGAAAACCACAGAGAAGATGCTCACAGATTTTTGAGTTTTTATAGATATAGTTTCTGTGAAAACTCATTATAAAGCAATATATCTTAGTAATATATTATTTTTTAATAATGAAAATGCTCTCATACATTCATTGATTCAATATTGGCATCTACTGTGTGTTCTAAGCAATGGGGATGCAGCAATGAATAAAACAAAGTCGTTACTTGGAAAAGCTCATGCTTCAAAGGGAGTGTAAGTGCAAAGAGACAATAAACAAAGAGCCACATATATGGTAGAGAAAAGAAAGAAGAAAAGTAAAACAAAGTAGGGAGACAGAGGAACAGGAAGGCCAGGCTATTTTATATAGATGCAGGGGAGTTGGCAATTAACAGAGGCATAAAGGAGGTATGGGGACAGTCTATGGATAAGTGAGGGGATATTTTTCTGGCAAAGAGAACAATAAAGGCAAAGGTCTTGAGGAAAGAATGTGCTTGGCATATTTCAAGATTAGCAAGGATGCCAGAGTGCCTGGAAAGAAGCAAGCAATGTAAAGAGTTGAGACGAGATTAGAGAGGTGGGGCACAGAATAGAGAGAGTAACACTCAGATCACATAAAGCCTTATTGGTCAATGGGAAAGGTTTCCATTTTTATTCTGTATGATGAATAAAGCAATTTGATGCTTTTGAGCAAAGGAGTGACATGATCTGTCATTTTTTAAAACATTTTTTAAAAGTCACTCTTGGAGCTTGAGGGAAGATGGCGGCGTAGGAGGACGCTGGGCTCACCGCGCGTCCTGCTGATCACTTAGATTCCACCTACACCTGCCTAAATAACCCAGAAAACCGCCAGAGGATTAGCAGAACGGAGTCTCCGAGCCAAGTGCAGACGAGAGGCCCACGGAAGAGGGTAGGAAGGGCGGCGAGGCGGTGCGCGCTCCATGGACTGGCGAGAGGGAGCCGGGGCGGAGGGGCGGCTCGACGGCCAAGCAGAGCCCCGAGGCTGGCTTGCAAAAGGGGAGGGGCCGGACGGACTGTGTTCCGACAGCAAGCGCGACTTAGCGTCTGGGAGGTCATAAGTTAACAGCTCTGCTCGGAAAGCGGGAAGGCTGGAGGACAAAGGGAGGGAGAGCTGCTGAGCCCCCGGACGACAGAGCTCAGTTTGGTGGGGAACAAAGGTGCTCGCCAGCACCAACTCCCCCGCCCATCCCCCAGCCAAAATCCCAAAGAGAACCAGTTCCTGCCAGGGAACTTGCTCGCTCCGAGCAAACACCCAAATCTGTGCTTCTGCGGAGCCAAACATCCGGCAGCGGATCTGACTCCCTCCCGCTGCCACAGGGCCCCTCCTGAAGTGGATCACCTAAGGAGAAGCGAGCTAAGCCTGCCCCTCCTGCCCCTGTGCACCTTGCCTACCCACCCCAGCTAATACGCCAGATCCCCAGCATCACAAACCTGTCAGTGTGCAAGTAGCCCAGACAGGCCACGCCACCCCACAGTGAATCCCGCCCCTAGGAGAGGGGAAGAGAAGGCACACACCAGTCTGACTGTGGCCCCAGCAGTGGGCTGGGGGCAGACATCAGGTCTGACTGCGGCCCCGCCCACCAACTCCAGTTATACACCACAGCACAGGGGAAGTGCCCTGCAGGTCCTCACCATGCCAGGGACTATCCAAAATGACCAAGCGGAAGAATTCCCCTCAGAAGAATCTCCAGGAAATAACAACAGCTAATGAGCTGATCAAAAAGGATTTAAATAATATAACAGAAAGTGAATTTAGAATAATAGTCATAAAATTAATCGCTGGGCTTGAAAACAGTATAGAGGACAGCAGAGAATCTCTTGCTACAGAGATCAAGGGACTAAGGAACAGTCACGAGGAGCTGAAAAACGCTTTAAACGAAATGCAAAACAAAATGGAAACCACCACGGCTCGGATTGAAGAGGCAGAGGAGAGAATAGGTGAACTAGAAGATAAAGTTATGGAAAAAGAGGAAGCTGAGAAAAAGAGAGATAAAAAAATCCAGGAGTATGAGGGAAAATTTAGAGAACTAAGTGATACACTAAAAAGAAATAATGTATGCATAATTGGTATCTCAGAGGAGGAAGAGAGAGGGAAAGGTGCTGAAGGGGTACTTGAAGAAATAATAGCTGAGAACTTCCCTGAACTGGGGAAGGAAAAAGGCACTGAAATCCAAGAGGCACAGAGAACTCCCTTCAGACGTAACTTGAATCCATCTTCTGCACGACATATCATAGTGAAACTGGCAAAATACAAGGATAAAGAGAAAATTCTGAAAGCAGCGAGGGATAAACGTGCCCTCACATATAAAGGGAGACCTATAAGACTCGTGACTGATCTCTCTTTTGAAACTTGGCAGGCCAGAAAGGATTGGCACGAGATTTTCAGTGTCCTAGACAGGAAAAATATGCAGCCAAGAATCCTTTATCCAGCAAGTCTGTCATTTAGAATAGAAGGAGAGATAAAGGTCTTCCCAAACAAACAAAAACTGAAGGAATTTGTCACCACTAAACCAGCCCTACAAGAGATCCTAAGGGGGACCCTGTGAGACAAAGTACCAGAGACATCACCACAAGCATAAAACATACAGACATCACAATGACTCTAACCCGTATCTTTCTATAATAACACTGAATGTAAATGGATTAAATGCGCCAACCAAAAGACATAGGGTATCAGAATGAATAAAAAAACAAGACCCATCTATTTGCTGTCTACAAGAGACTCATTTTAGACCTGAGGACACCTTTAGATTGAGAGTGAGGGGATGGAGAACTATTTATCATGCGACTGGAAGCCAAAAGAAAGCTGGAGTAGCCATACTTATATCAGACAAACTAGACTTTAAATTAAAGGCTGTAACAAGAGATGAAGAAGGACATTATATAATAGTTACAGGGTCTATCCATCAGGAAGAGCTAACAATTATAAATGTCTATGCGCTGAATACCGGAGCCCCCAAATATATAAAACAATTACTCATAAACATAAACAACCTTATTGAGAAGAATGTGGTAATTGCAGGGGACTTTAACACCCCACTTACAGAAATGGATAGATCATCTAGACACATGGTCAATAAAGAAACAAGGCCCTGAATGAGACATTGGATCAGATGGACTTGACAGATATATTTAGAACTCTGCATCCCATAGCAACAGAATATACTTTCTTCTCGAGTGCACATGGAACATTCTCCAAGATAGATCATATACTGGGTCACAAAACAGCCCTTCATAAGTTTACAAGAATTGAAATTATACCATGCATACTTTCAGACCACAATGCTATGAAGCTTGAAATCAACCACAGAAAAAAGTCTGGAAAACCTCCAAAAGCATGGAGGTTAAAGAACACCCTACTAACGAATGAGTGGGTCAACCAGGCAATTAGACAAGAAATTAAAAAATATATGGAAACAAACGAAAATGAAAATACAACAATCCAAACGCTTTGGGACGCAGCGAAGGCAGTCCTGAGAGGAAAATACATTGCCATCCAGGCCTATCTCAAGAAACAAGAAAAACCCCAGATACAAACTCTAACAGCACACCTAAAGGAACTAGAAGCAGAACAGCAAAGGCAGCCTAAACCCAGCAGAAGAAGAGAAATAATAAAGACCAGAGCAGAAATAAACAATATAGAATCTAAAAAAACTGTAGAGCAGATCAACGAAACCAAGAGTTGGTTTTTTGAAAAAATAAACAAAATTGACAAACCTCTAGCCAGGCTTCTCAAAAAGAAAAGGGAGAGGACCCAAATAGATAAAATCATGAATGAAAATGGAATTATTACAACCAATCCCTCAGAGATACAAACAATTATCAGGGAATACTATGAAAAATTATATGCCAACAAATTGGACAACCTGGAAGAAATGGACAAATTCCTGAACACCCACACTCTTCCAAAACTCAATCAGGAGGAAATAGAAAGCTTGAACAGACCCATAACCAGCGAAGAAATTGAATCGGTTATCAAAAATCTCCCAACAAATAAGAGTCCAGGACCAGATGGCTTCCCAGGGGAGTTCTACCAGACGTTTAAGGCAGAGATAATACCTATCCTTCTCAAGCTATTCCAAGAAATAGAAAGGGAAGGAAAACTTCCAGACTCATTCTATGAAGCCAGTATTGCTTTGATTCCTAAACCAGACAGAGACCCAGTAAAAAAAGAGAACTACAGGCCAATATCCCTGATGAATATGGATGCAAAAATTCTCAATAAGATACTAGCAAATCGAATTCAACGGCATATAAAAAGAATTATTCACCATGATCAAGTGGGATTCATTCCTGGGATGCAGGGCTGGTTCAACATTCGCAAAACAATCAACGTGATACATCACATTAACAAAAAAAAAAGAGAAGAACCATATGATCCTGTCAATCGATGCAGAAAAGGCCTTTGACAAAATCCAGCACCCTTTCTTAATAAAAACCCTTGAGAAAGTCGGGATAGAAGGAACATACTTAAAGATCATAAAAGCCATTTATGAAAAGCCCACAGCTAACATCATCCTCAACGGGGAAAAACTGAGAGCTTTTTCCCTGAGAGCAGGAACACGACAGGGATGCCCACTCTCACCGCTGTTGTTTAACATAGTGCTGGAAGTTCTAGCATCAGCAATCAGACAACAAAAGGAAATCAAAGGCATCCAAATTGGCAAAGATGAAGTCAAGCTTTCGCTTTTTGCAGATGACATGATATTATACATGGAAAATCCAATAGACTCCACCAAAAGTCTGCTAGAACTGATACATGAATTCAGCAAAGTTGCAGGATACAAAATCAAGGTACAGAAATCAGTTGCATTCTTATACACTAACAATGAAGCAACAGAAAGACAAATAAAGAAACTGATCCCATTCACAATTGCACCAAGAAGCATAAAATACCTAGGAATAAATCTAACCAAAGATGTAAAGGATCTGTAGGCTGAAAACTATAGAAAGCTTATGAAGGTAATTGAAGAAGATTTAAAGAAATGGAAAGACATTCCCTGCTCATGGATTGGAAGAATAAATATTGTCAAAATGTCAATACTACCCAAAGCTATCTACACATTCAATGCAATCCCAATCAAACTTACACCAGCATTCTTCTCGAAACTAGAACAAGCAATCCTAAAATTCATATGGAACCACAAAAGGCCCCGAATAGCCAAGTAATTTTGAAGACCAAAGCAGGAGGCATCACAATCCCAGACTTTAGCCTCTACTACAAAGCTGTCATCATCAAGACAGCATGGTATTGGCACAAAAACAGACACATAGACCAATGGAATAGAATAGAAACCCCAGAACTAGACCCACAAACGTATGGCCAACTCATCTTTGACAAAGCAGGAAAGAACACCCAATGGAAAAAAGACAGCCTCTTTAACAAATGGTGCTGGGAGAACTGGACAGCAACATGCAGAAGGTTGAAACTAGACCACTTTCTCACACCATTCACAAAAATAAACTCAAAATGGATAAAGGACCTGAATGTAAGACAGGAAACCATCAAAACCTTAGAGGAGAAAGCAGGAAAAGACCTCTCTGACCTCAGCCGTAGCAATCTCTTACTCGACACATCCCCAAAGGCAAGGGAATTAAAAGCAAAAGTGAATTACTGGGACCTCATGAAGATAAAAAGCTTCTGCACAGCAAAGGAAACAACCAACAAAACTAAAAGGCAACCAACGGAATGGGAAAAGATATTTGCAAATGACATATCGGACAAAGGGCTAGTATCCAAAATCTATAAAGAGCTCACCAAACTCCACACCCGAAAAACAAATAACCCCGTGAAGAAATGGGCAGAAAACATGAATAGACACTTCTCTAAAGAAGACATCCAGATGGCCAACAGGCACATGAAAAGATGTTCAGCGTCACTCCTTATCAGGGAAATACAAATCAAAACCACACTCAGGTATCACCTCACACCAGTCAGAGTGGCCAAAATGAACAAATCAGGAGACTATAGATGCTGGAGAGGATGTGGAAAAACGGGAACCCTCTTGCACTGTTGGTGGGAATGCAAATTGGTGCAGCCGCTCTGGAAAGCAGTGTGGAGGTTCCTCAGAAAATTAAAAATAGACCTACCCTATGATCCAGCAATAGCACTGCTAGGAATTTATCCAAGGGATACAGGAGTACTGATGCATAGGGGCACTTGTACCCCAATGTTCATAGCAGCACTCTCAACAATAGCCAAATTATGGAAAGAGCCTAAATGTCCATCAACTGATGAATGGATAAAGAAATTGTGGTTTATATACACAATGGAATACTACGTGGCAATGAGAAAAAATGAAATATGGCCTTTTGTAGCAACGTGGATGGAACTGGAGAGTGTGATGCTAAGTGAAATAAGCCATACAGAGAAAGACAGATACCATATGGTTTCACTTTTATGTGGATCCTGAGAAACTTAACAGGAACCCATGGGGGAGGGGAAGGAAAAAAAAAAAAAGAGGTTAGAGTGGGAGAGAGCCAAAGCATAAGAGACTGTTAAAAACTGAGAACAAACTGAGGGCTGATGGGGGGGTGGGAGGGAGGAGAGGGTGGGTGATGGGTATTGAGGAGGGCACCTTTTGGGATGAGCACTGGGTGTTGTATGGAAACCAATTTGACAATAAATTTCATATATTAAAAAAAAAAAGTCACTCTAGATACACTATAGAGAACAGGCCACACGGATGGAAGCAAGCGGTTGTTGCAATACTCTAGACTTGAACCAGAGTGTAGCAATGAGATCCCAGCGGGAAGATTAAGGAGCAGTTGAATAGATGAGTCTTGAATGACAAATGGAGGGTCACACTGGGCATATAGATGTGGGCCTGAATGAGATCACCAAGTGAATGAATGCAGAGCAGGTGAGGAGTGCAAAGCTGAGGTCTGGGCACTTCAATGTGTGTAAGTGGGAAATGGAGGAAATCCCACAAAGAAGAGGAGTGCCCAGTGAGGTAGGAAATGAATCAAGACAGCAGTTTTCTGGAGGCCAAGTAGAAAAAAAAAAATGTTTCAAAGAAGAGGGAATCACCAATTGCATGAATGCTTCTGAGTAAAATTAGGCTTGAAAATTGAACATTAAATAATGTAATATGGATCTCACTATAGATCTTTAAAAAATGATTTCAAGAGAATAAGGAGAATGAGTCTGTACCATGACAAATTTTCCTTGAAGAAATTTCTTTTCTCTATGTTATTAAATTCTATAGTGCTTTGGTCTCTTTCTTTCTTATCAGAGAAATTTTCTGCAATGCAGTATTTGCACAGCTCTTATACTCCTTATGATCTTTTTTCTTTCTTTCTTTCTTTCTTTCTTTCTTTTTTTTTTTTTGCCTACTGGCAAGGAGAATGTTATTTTACATTTCACTCATCATTCATTCAACAAATACTTATTCAGTGCTTGAAAAACACTTTCTTGAAGGGTTGTAATGAATTTTACAAGACAATATTTGAAAATTACTGGCAGATAATAGGTATTCAAGAAAAACCTATTAGTAGAAATGTAATGCAAAATATATAAAATGTCACAAATCCTTTTTCTTAAGTTATTATTCTAGTTATATTGTTATCTTGATGTGTTATTCAATCCTATTGTAGATATTAACCTCTGGAAGCATAATTTATTGCAATCAAATGGCTACAAAACACTTGGGTTGAGCAAACTTCGACAGCAAAAAATCTGTATGGACCATATAACCTTTTCCTTCTCAACACAGATTTACACATTATAAAACATATGTATTAGGTGATCGGAAAATCAATGTCCCAACCCTTCTTCAGGCACTTAACTACCATGTAAAACAATTATGGAAGAACTTAGCCAGGAAATTCCTACTAAAAGATAGTAGAATGTCATGACTCTTGAAGCCATACTGCTGAGTTAAATCCTGGTTCAATTACTTACCATCTGGATGAGCCTACATAAGCTGTTTAAATTCTCTGTATCCTAATTTCTTTATCCATAAAATGGAAATAGTATGTATGCCTAATTTATAGGGTTAAAGACTGGTTTTAAATCAGTTAATAGATATAATATCCTTAGAACACTGCCTGGTACATAGTAAGTGCTCAATAAATACTGTATCTAAGAAAATGGTCTGGATAAAATTGGAGCCGAGATAAAAAACACTGACCCATTTTCCAATAGTATGTGAAATCAGATTCAAAGATTAACCCTTCTGATGAAGAAAATATTTTTTTTTAATCTTTCAAAATGAACTTAACCAGCTGGAAAGAAATTAAGGAATTCCCCCACCCTCGCCAAAAGCAAAGCAAAGCAAGAGCCCAAAGGGGTAAGTGGAGCACAGAAGCTGATTTTCTCTGTGTCTTAGCTCAGATTCCCTAGACACAGAACCTGAGCAGGAATCTGCCTGCATGGATATAGTCTCAGTTAAAGTCTAGTCTAAGTCTGGTAAGGGGACAAGGAGGGGATGGGAGGTAGAGCATAAATTTCACTGCAGTATTATTCCCCCCTTGAGACAGAAGGACCAGATTTTCGAACCCCTGTATCAATCAGTTATTGTCTATGGGCCAATGGAGGCAAACTTCTGAATGAGTTAGCTTCCATCAGCCCTAACTGGACAGGTAGCAGCAAACTTGCATCAGCTGGGAGATGGAAGCACCAGCCCAGTAAAGAGATCTGAAGAAGTAACTCTCTGAATCACCACAGAGACTATTACAGCTCACTGCTTGCCCCACTCAGCTGCTAATGCTTTTAACATTAAGTTCTCTCAGTGTCTTTAGAATACTATGGTCATAGTTCGTGGAAAAACTTAGGAGGGATGTATTATTGGAACGAATAGAGTCTGCACTGCTGTAGTTGCTCTCCAAGACAAAACTGATACTTATCTTCTAGCATTCAATCACCCTAGAATAGCATTTCTATAATCTAATATCTTGCCTAGTGAGGTGACCCAGACTCTCATCCCTGTAGTTGAATGAACCCCTGGTTATCATGGCCTTATCCATGCCATTATTGTTTTTGTATGCCTATATATATAATTAAAATGGGACACAGATACCCCAAAATGCCCCAGTGGTTCACCTTTGTACCAAACATTCTATCCAGCCTCCATACAAAAAAACCAGTCACACCTGCTCATGAAGATCAGGATTGAGTATACCCTTTCTGTGCTTGCTCTTCCACAGACAAAGCAACCCACAATCATCAGATGGCAGCTGCATCTTTAAATTTAGGCAGACTTTTACTCTATCCTTTCATGGAAGCACCTATCCCCACTACTAACCAATACCTCCATATCCACTGAGCCTAAACATGTGGTGATAGGAAACACAACTCCTCCCAAGTAGCTCAGTAGAAAGAAGAGTAAATAGGGCCACTTCTATTTTTGCCCCTTGGGTTTTGAACCTATTTATTCTATTTGAGACAAATCATAAATAGAGATTGTTGGTTTATGGAGTGTACTGCATCCTATAGGATAGCCCTATAGTGGAGGCCTTGGTGCCTTGGCCAGATCTTGGCTGATTACAAATCACATATGCCCCATCATTAGAGAGTGGTCTTCCACTAATAGGAACCACCTGACGCAGGAGGCTATCCTCTATCTTGAGGAGTGGGAGTGGACCTTAGCCATTGACTGACTGACCAATGTATAAGAGGTCAGCACCCTTGCTCAAAATAGAACTAACTCGGTGATACAATCTGTGCTCCAGATCTCTGTGAAATCATTTCTATGCATACAACAGATGTGTCTTTAAGAAGCCAAACCACAGCCTGAAGAGCACTGAAAACACCACTGACATGGAGAACAATGGAAATATTAAATATGTGGATAGATATAAAAGATTAAATAAAGATTATAAAAATTTTTAAAACCCATTATCTATTTAAAGCAAAAATTAATATTTATAATGTATTATGGGGTTTATATATAGAAGAAATATCTGACATCAATATCACAGTGGATAGAAGAAAGGTAGTTAAAATTATACTGTTGTGAGATTCTTATCCATGGTAGTATAATGTTAATTCAAACAGACTTTCACAACTTAAAGATGTATATTGTAGTCTCTAAAGCAGTCACTAAAATAAAATACCAGTAAGTATAGCGAAATATCTATCAGAAGAGCCAGAATGGAATCCTAGAAAGTCATTGATTAAATAATTGTCAGACTAGTTAAAAATCCAAGGCTCAATTAGATATTTATGAAAGAGACACACTTTATTTTTTTAATATAATTTATTGCCAAGTTGGTTAACATACAGTATGTACAGCATGTTCTTGGTTTTGGAGGTAGATTCCCATGATTCATCACTTACATACAACACCTAGTGCTCATCTCCTTAAGTGCCCTCCTCAATGCCCATCACCCATTTTCCCCTCTCCCTGCCCCATCAACCCTCAGTTTGTTTTCTACATTTAAGAGTCTCTGATGGTTTGCCTCCCTCCCTCTCTGTAACTATTTTTTTCCCTTCCCTTCTCCCCATGGTCTTCTGTTAAGTTTCTCAAGTTCCACATGAGTGAAACATATGATATCTGGTTTTCTCTGACTTATTTCACTTAGCATAATACCCTCCAGTTCCATCCACGTTGCTACAAATGGCAGGATTTCATTCTTATTGCCACATAGTATTCCCTTGTATATATAAACCACATCTTCTTTATCCTTTCATCAGTTGATGGACATTTGGGCTCTTTCCATAATTTGGCTATTGTTGAAAGCGTTGCTATAAACATTGGGGTACATGTGCACCTATGAATCAGCATTCCTGTATCCTTTGGATAAATTCCTAATAGTGCTACTGTTGGGTCGTGGGGTAGTTCTATTTTTAATTTTTTAAGGAGCTTCCGCTCTGTTTTCCAGAGTGGTTGACCCAGTTTGCATTTCCACCAACAGTGCAAGAGCGTTCCCATTTCTCCACATCCTCGCCAGCATCTGTTGTCTCCTGAGTTGTTCATTTTAGCCACTCTGACCCATGTAAGGTGGTATCTCAGTGTAGTTTTGATTTGTATTTCCCTGATGATGAGTGAAATTGAGAATCTTTTCATGTGTCTGTTAGCCATCTGGATTTCTTCTTTGGGAAAGTGTCTATTCATGTTTGCTGCCTATTTCTTCACTGGATTGTTTTCTGGGTGTTGAGCTTGGTTAAGTTCTTTATCGATTTTGGACACTAACCCTTTATCTGATATGTCATTTGCAACTATATTTTCCCATTCCATCAGTTGCCTTTTAGTTTTGTTGATTGTTTCCTTTGCAGTGCAGAAGCTTTTTATCTTGATGAGTTCCCAATGGTTCATTTTTGCTTTTAATTCCCTTACCTTTGGAGATGTGTCAAGCAACAAATTGCCGTGGCTGAGGTCAAAGAGGTTGTTGCCTGTTTTCTCCTCTAGGGTTTTGATGGTTTCCTGTCTCACATTTAGGTATGAAAGAGACATACTTTAAATATAAAAGTGCACACAAGTTGAAAATAAAAGAATGGAAATAAACATACTATTCAACCCACAAGTCTAAGAAATTTAGTGTGACTAGATTATTTCAATACAAGAAGTATTACCAGAGATAGAAGGTTATTTTATTATGATAAAAGGATTTATTCATCAGGACAACATAATTATAAATGTGTACTTATTTAATTACAGAGCTAAAAATATATGAGGCAAAAATGGACAGGACTAACAGGAAGAGTAGACCAATCCACAATCATTGGTAAAGATTTTATGTATCGAAATAATTGATAGAATAGCCAAAAAAATTAGTAATGATACAGAATATTTTACAGGAATACTAGTGGGCACATATACACACATATATATATGTGTATATGTATATGTATATGTATACAATATATATATACACATATATATATATTCTATACACACACACACACAGAGAGAGGGAGAGAGAAATATAGAAAGGCCAATCAGAAAATTTAATGTAAAAATGTTTTACAATAGCAACAAAAACACAAAATATTTGGAAACACATCAGAGAAAAGATGTGCAAGTTCTCTACTTTGGAACTATAAAAACGTTGCTGGGAGAATTTAGAGAAGAGCAAAATAAATGGAGGAATATACTAGTCAAGGATTGGAAGACTCAAAGCTATTGTCAATTATCCTTAAATGGATGCACTGGTAGAGTGCAGTACCAATTAAAATTCCAGAAGACTTTTTTAAAAGAAATTCACAAGCTGATTCCACAACGATTAGGAAAATGTAAAGTACTTAAAATAACAAAGTTGGAGGACATATGCTATATCATTTCAAAGTATATGGTAAAGCTGTATTTGTCAAAAAACGTGGTATCAGTATAAAGACAGCAGAATAAAGAGTCCAATAGACAAATATTTATATGGTCAACAGATCTTTTCTATAAAGCAGCAAGGCAATTCCATGGAAGAAGGATAATTTTTCTGTAAAAACTTTGGAGCAACCGAATATACATGGAAGAAAAAGTTCAACTTCTACCATACTAAAAACTAACTCAAGATGTGAAATAGACCTAAATATAAGATAACTATAAAATTTCTACAAGAAAACATAGGAAAATGTCTTTACAATATGGAGGTAGGCTAAGATTTCTTAGGACAAAAAACCTCTAACCATTAAAAAAATTAATAAATTATATATACTCTGTGAAAATTAAACTTGTGCTCCTAGAAAACATCATTAAGACAATAAAAAGGCTAAGATAATAATTCACTTTATATATTCCAGTTAAATAGAGAATTCCTCCAATGCAATAATAAAAATACAAACTAACAAAAATTTGCCAAAGATTATACAGATACTTAAGAAGATAATATAGAAGTTTCCAAAACATACATGAGATGATACTCAACATCATTAGTTTTCAGAAAACTTCAAATTAAAAACATATCACTTCACACTAAATAGGATGACTAAAATTTAAAATAATAATACCAACTGTTGAGAATGTGGAATAAATAGATGTCTCATAGGTTGCTGGTGGGAGTGTATAATGAAACAGCCACTTTGGAAAAGAGTTTGCAATTTCTTATGTAAGTTTAAACATACACTTAACCTATATAGCAGCAATTCCATTTCTACATATTTACCCAAAATAAATCACAATATATTCACAAAAATGATGTGTACAATGATGTTTGAGAGGTTTTATTCCTAATAGCCAAAACCTAAATGATTTATGTGAAAAAATCTGTATGTTCATCAACATGTGATTGGACACATTGCGGTATATTAAGAAAACAGAATACTTAATGACAGAAAGGAACAAACTACTGATATACACAACAACAAAGATGAATTTCATAACCATAAAGTTAGGTGAAAAAAGCCAGACACAAAAGAGGACGTTCTATTTGATACCATCCATATGAAGTTCTAAAAACAGAAAAATTAATGCTATGGTTTTATTTTTTTTAATTTTTTTGACATTAATCATTTTTCAGAGGGAGAGAGACAGAGTGTGAGTGGGGGAGGGGCAGAGAGTGTGGGAGACAAGAATCTGAAGCAGGCTCCAGGCTCTGAGCTGTCAGCACAGAGCCCAACACGAGGCTCGAACTCATGGACTGCGAAATCATGACCTGGGCTGAAGTCGAATACTTAACCAACTGAGCCACCCAGGCGCCCCTAAAGCTATGGTTTTAGATACCAGATTATTTCTTGGTGTGAGTGGGGGGTGAGATATTGCAAACTGCATTAGGGAACTTTCTGGGATAATGGAAATAATCTATCTATTGATTGGAATGCCAATCACACAGGTGTACATATTTGTCAAAACTTAATGAAAATTAAAATGTGTGCAAACTGTTATGTGCAAAGCATATTTCAATGTACATATTGATTAAAAGCATGTTCAAATTAAGAATGACACTTTTTCCATTTGTTTTCTCTATCAATCAACAGCAATAACAACAATAATAAAACTAACTCTTATTGGGCACATGTTCTGTGCGAGGCACTATGATGAATGCTTCATGCATGTTAACTAATTTAACCCTGCTAAGAATTCTGATACTTCATATAATAGGTATGATATTTTCTATCTTCATGTGACATATAAGGAAGTTGATATACAGAATATTGTGTTAGTATGCTCAGTGGTTCACAGTTAAAAGCTGGTGGAGCCAGTCTATTAATCCAGGTATCTTAGATCCAGAGCCTGTTTTCCTCATCACCTTGCTGTGTTCCCTTTATTTTCTATACAGCTGTAATAAGTGAAAGACAAAGGGTTAATTTTTTTAGCAGTGTTAGATGACACGAGGTTGAAAGCTCCTGAGGACTACAACACTAGGAACCAGCTAAGCATGTGTAAATCCAAAGTAACTTCTCTAGGAGTCTGTGTAACATGGAACTCCAATAGGTGTACATCCATCATTTCTCCAGGTGTTGCAGACAGGCGGCCAATTCCTCAAAGCTGGCAGCGTTACCGGCAGCTGGTCAATCAGGTTTGAGCAGCATCACTGTGTGGTCCACCAGAATACTTCAGATGCTTTCTATTCTCCTTCCCATTCCTGGGTTTCACTAAAGGGTCTCCAGGTGTGACCGGTCCCCAGGTGCTGCCAAAAAGGGCCCACTATCATCTTCCCCTTCAACAACTCATGAACTGAACTGAGCTAGGAAAGGATATAGGCCTGTGTTCAATTTCTCAGTGGAGGAATATCAACATTTATGCTAGAATGGTAGGCGTTTCGCCATCTCTTTATGTAGTGTATGCTGACCTGACAGCCAACAAATTGGAACATACAACAGAATCTTACTTCTTAAACTAATCTACACTATAATCTATAGGTTTATCTCTACCAAGACTCTTTTTAAGAATCGGATTTCATGACATACAATCAGCTCTTATGAAATTTCTGTGCTGCTTTGAAATCAAACCAATGGGGTAATTTGCTTTTCCATTACATATTTGTGCATAGCACTCATAGTTCCCTTGGAAAGGAAGGTAATGGTACTTCCTTTTAAATCTAATTTTTTTCATGAAAAAAAATGTGGGGCGCCTAAGTGGCTCAGTCAGTTAAGCATCCGACTCTGGGTTTTGGCTCAGGGCGTGATCTCACAATCTGTGAGTTCAAGCCCCACGTTGGGCTCTGTGCTGACAGCCCTGAGCCTGCTTGGGATTCTCTCTCTCCCTCACTTTCTGCCCTTCCCCTGCTAATGTGTGCACGCTCTCTCTCAAAGTAAATAAACTTTAAAAAGAAAATAATTCACTGTTTTGTTTTTGACCATATGGAGTAAACTCATCAATTAAACCTATAAAATATCTTGCAAAAAAGCTATCTAGAACACTTACGTTCACTTTTTTCCAGAATTAGTTTAGGCTAGTGTTTTTCTACACGATCCCTGCATCAGGGTCAACTGAGTAGTCACTTGAAAGGTGGGTTCCTGGGTCCCACCCCAAGTCTCCTAAATCAATGTATTAGCTGAGAATCCTAGGAATCAACATTTTAGCAAACACGCCAGGTGGTTCTTATTTACCCTTAAATTTGGCAACTTCTGCTTTAGGCTTGCTTTAGGAAGGGAAAAATAGCCATCAAACATTTTATTTGTAGGAAGCAATTCCTAAAATGAATGGAGAATTAAACCACAGCCAGAAAAAGAAACTTTTCACATCAGCACGACAGCTACTCTCTGCAAAGGGCTGCTTGCTGGCTTTAAAACCCAGATCTTTAAAACCTATAGCACACTATGCCATTATCTTCAAGTTCACAAAGAGGTTTTTAGATCTGCTACATGAAAGATGTTGTAATAAACCACACAAATGCTACATTGAGCGAAAGCAAATGCAAGGGGAGAATTTAATACCTACAGATATAAAACCTCAGTTTGTTTTTAAAGATCCTTTTCATCTTGAGAAGAAAGAGAGATTTAATCAATCCTTTTGCAGAAGTTATCCCATGTCAGACTTGTGCCTGCCTTACTTTAGTTCAAAGGGGACAAAGGTAGTTTCTTCTTCTAAACCAAGTTGGGAAGGGTCAAGAACTAAAATAAATGAGGACCTACCTTTATTTCCATGGATCAAATGATGTGTAATATAAGAGGCTTTTCTATTTTGAGGAAAATGAAGAACCTGGATCCTATAGAAACCTAAATGTAGTTGAGCTATGGTTTCTTTTCTGGTTGTTTGTTTTTTACTTTTCCATGAAAATGAAAATAAAAATTAATGAATGAATAAATGAACACATATTTTTAAATGATCTGATTGAACTTGTTTTATGTATTTCCTGTTCTTTGCATGATTTTTCACCTGTGACCGGAGATTGCCTGAGTATTACAAATGGGTTTCTCCTGCCTCCTGAACCCTGGCTGGCCTCAGTAAACCTGACAAGCTGAAGAGCAAGGGAAAGGTCTTTGGAAACAGGTGGCTCCAAGCAGGACTTTGTCCTCTCAGAACAACTCATCCACTAGCATCTGTAAAAGACTGGATCTCAGTGTGTTACTTTCTCCCTCCAGGCTATTGTTATCCTTGGTAGCGGGCTTTACACCAGCTTCTTGTCTTACTCTTTTTTCCTCTGCACGCAGCTGGAGAGTAGCTCTTAAATCAGTTTTGCAAAACTATGATGCAAGACCAGAAAAGAAGCAAACTAGTTTTTTTTTTTTTTTTTACAAAAACAAGTACATTCATTGAAAACCTATTTAATAAACATACACACTTGGCACAAACTGCAAGTTCTGGAAGAAGAGAAGAGGTATTGAACTTTTTCTTAGAATGGGAGGGCCATATGATGAAGTATTGAATGTAATTAATATTTTTCTTACACATTCTAAATAAGATGGACACTTCATTTATATGCTGATCACTTAATTAGATATTTGGGGATCAGTCTTGGGTGGTTAAAAGTATTGTTGTTGAAAATAAATACGCTTTTTGGAGAGATGCCGAAAAGAATTAGAAAGCAATTCTGGATTCCTCACTTAATTCGCAAGAGTTTCTAAATTTGCTTTCATTGATATTATTTACTTCCTCTT